>NC_051070.1:73447230-74774730 GCF_004664715.2 Peromyscus leucopus
TGTAATCAAGTTGGCAACCAACATTAGCCATCACACTCAAGGAAATTAAACAATGTATTTCTGAATTATGAACTGGTCAAAGAAGAAATCAGAAGTAAAAAAAAAATATTTCCTGGAACTGGATGAAAATGAATGCAGAACACAACAGAATCTCTGGGACACATTAAAAGTAGTCCTATGAGGGAAATTTATAGCTCTGAATGCTATACTAAGAAATCAGAAAGACCATAAATTTGTGACTTCATGATCTAACTCAATAGTTTAGAAAACAAGAACAAACTATATCCAAACCCACCCAGCAGCAAAGTATAATAAAAGTCAGAGCAAAAATCAATAAAATAGAAATAAGGAAAACATACAAAAAATCTATGAATACAAGAGCTGGCTCTTTGAGAAGATAAATGTAATTGACAGTCCCTTGGATCAGCTAAACAAAGAAAAGAAAATGAGAATCCAAATTACAGAATCAGAAATGATCAGGCTGACTTTTAACTTACTATGTAGCTAACAATGGCTTTGAACTCCTGATCCTCTGGCCTCCACTTATCAAGTTCTGTGATTATATGCATATACACCTGGTAAAAATGAGTTTCTTGTAAGCAATATATTATCTTAAAATATATTTTATCATTTATTTATTTATTTATTTATTTATTTATTTATTTATTTATTTATTTATTTATAGCTATTTATGTGTTTGTGCTTGTGTGTATATGCACCTAAGTGCCATACAATGTACATGGAAGTCAGAGGGCACATTTTGGGAGTCAGTTCACTTCTTCTACGTTATTAAGAAGCACTTTTTTTGTATCAAGAAGGTACACTTATTTTTTTCTGTTTTGTATATCTACTCCACTAATATGTTTACATTTTCCTTGTTTTCATGATGGTAGCTATACTTTTGATTCTATGAAAAACCCAAAAAGAATTTTAAGGCTTTTCTGATAGTGATGAATTCCTTAAATTTTTACACTTCAGAAACCTTGTGAGAAACTTATACTTCCAGAATATTAACTATTTTCCCACAGCCATCCATTTTATCAATCAAATTTATACTTAATTTTGTGTGTATATGTGTGTTTTGGCTTTTTACTTGGAGATATGACTAACACTTTCATTTCTAATGTGTCTGGGTCATTTATTATCATTATCCTGCTTGGATTTAGTTGTTATTGTTTTCTATCAACTTTTTAAATTTTAATTTGTTTATATTTTAGGTATGAGTTCTCTGCATGTATGCTTGCACACCAGACAATATACTTGTGGCTTCCAGATCTTCTTGGGCTTAATCATGTCAGATTCATTTCTACTTGATAATGGACCATGGTTTTGCATTCCAACCTGGTGGCTGTATGGAGCAGATAATACCCAGTACATAGTGTGCATTTCAGACTAAATGATGAATGGGTGTTACATTGTCAGTGATCAATTACCACTGATTCTTAAAAGCTGGCCAAGTGCTGTCACTCAAGGATAGTATGTTTGCCTTCAGGTGATGGTAACATATTACTAAAAAGTATTAAGAGCTTCTGCTGTGTTTTACAGGATGTGCTTGCCAAAGTCTACAAACACCATCCTCATATGTTAAGAAGTGTCATTAGGTCTACTGGATCATATGGCAGAAGTAGAAGAGCATCCTGAATATCAATTTTTCTCTTGTATTTTAAGATTTTATTTGAAAAACAGTCTTTCTGAATACAGCATTTTTAGTTGATAGTTTCATTTTTCTTTCATCTTACTCTCTTCTACCTTGTAAGGTTCAGTGAAAAGTTAACAGTTACTGTCTTTAGTGATGATTGTTTTCAGTATTTATTTTATTTTTTGAGATTAATATAATTACACCATTTCTCTTTTCCCTTTAATTTTTCCAAACCCTCCCATATACCTGCTTTGCTCTTTTTTTTTAGATTTCTGGCCTCTTTTTTCATCAATTGTTGTTTCATGTATATATGTATATAAATACATATTGCTAAATATAACCCACTCAGTTTATATAATACCACTTGCATGAATGTTTTCAGGGATGGTCATTCGATGTTGGATAACCAATTGGTGTGCTTTTCTCTGGGGAAGACTATTTTCTCCACTGTCAGCCTTCTGCAGTTGCTTGTAGTTCTTTGTGTAGGGTTGAGGCCTTGTGGGCTTTCCCATGTCTACTGTAGCATTGTTATTGTCCTTGCTCAGTTGATGATGATTCTTTTACATATAACCTGGTGCTTTTTTTGTTGTTTTCAGAATTCTTTTGTTTTACACTTTTGAAAGTTTGACTATAATATACATCAAAGAAGACCTTTTATGCTCAATTATTTTAATAGTTTTAGGGACTTCTTTGACTTTCACATCTGTGTCTCTTTCAAGATTTGTGAAATCTTCAGCTATCATTTTAATATTTCACTGATTATTTAGAGATATTGTGCCAACTATCAAGGACAGAAACTGCTCCTCGATTGTATTAATTTTTGTAACAGAAGTAGACTAAAGGAATTACTCATCAGAATAAAGACAGCTATTATGGAAAAGGATGGATGATTTAGAGGACAGAATCTGAGACTAATTAAATCAGTAATTTGTCCAATTGCACAGGAGCCAAATTTAGCCCTTTATTTTTGAATATGGAATATTCAAGTATAAATATGCCCTTGGAGTATACCAGCAAACTTAGGGGCCAATGACTAGTATGAACATGTTGTTCATATGTCTTTGTTTGAATTTCCAAATCTAACGCAACTATCTGAACATTGTCTCACTTGTGAATTTGTAATTTGGAAGGGGGAACAGAAAAAACTTTCTGGCTCATAGAATATTAAGAACTACACCCCGAGAACTGTCATAAATATCCACAGCTAATGTGTAAAACACAATCCTGGATTTTTAATTAAATTCTTATTTGACACGACTTTAGCAGTTTTTGAGTTGAGCAAGTGTATTTTCACATAGGTAGACTATAAATGATTATATTCAATAATATATTTTTATTGCCCGTATTATCAGAATAGTTTCTATGATTGTATCTATGCTTACTTGTAAATTTATTGGGCAATATATTGATTAAATATCAGATGAGATGCAGAGCTGAGTCCATAAAAGATTTTATGTTTTTGATTTTATTCTGTTGGGATACATTCTTTATGTAAAGAAAGGCTAGATTACTGAATGATAACATAGCACTTTTAAATATAGAGCAGCAATTACACTATAATAATCTTGTCTAATGCAGGTGAGATTACCATAGAAGTTATGGTACCAGTGATGATCATAGATAAATGCATGTTTGTTTCTTTTCTATATATTTTGAAATATACCACACCAATGTATGATCAATTTATCCTGGTTAAGCATATAACCTCCAAACAGGTCACAGTATGTTTTTAAAAATGTATGTAGGCTTGGGAGAGAGAGGAAAAAGTATAGGCAGTTATAGAAAGAAATAAATAGTTTAAAAAATAAAGTCTTTAAAGAGACAGTAAAAGTAACATTTAAAAAATAAGCCACATAAAGATGGAAAATACACAGAGAGTTTGAATTATGTCTAATATTGTGTTTTCTTTGAATTTTTGACTGTTAATGAGACATTTGATTGTGGGGGCTACTAAGTTAAAGTAACATATATATTTTAAAGGTATCTTGACTTTGAAATTTGGGTCTAAGGATATGTTGCTTTGGAAAAGAGGTTATGCTTTTGCTTCCACAGAAGATGAGAACCTGTGGATTGCTTCCAGGTTAATATAATTTGATTGAGCAAGACCCCCTGAAAGGTCTCCAATGGGAACAACAGTGCAGGTGATCCAACATCCACAACAGCTTCAAGGCTGCAGACTGAGATGGACCAATCATACAAAATACCCTATTCAGGACTTGACCATAATTCTAATTTTAGAATGACCAGCATTCCATATCAGCAGGGGGTAGTATAGAAAATTACACCCCAATTCCCAAAATATTATTTATGGATGTTTGTTTTCATTTAAAGGGGGTTGGTTATAAATGGTTAATGGTTACAGTCAATCTCTTTCTAAAGAAAAAAGGGAAATATGATATAGAAATGATGAAAAAAGGTAGATTATTGAGTCCAAAAAACAACTATTAATCTCAAAATATTTAACATTGGTATAGATTTTGGTTTATTGATACAAATTTAAGGTCAATTTTGTTATACCATATGTATATTTCTACCCTTGTTTAAGGTATTATGTTTATGCAGCTCATTTCAAAATGTAATGTGTAGTTAAGAAATACAAATTAATAGTCATCTATAATAGTCAAACTTATAGTCATATTAGTTAGGTTTTCTAGATATGTAGAGATATATTTCAGATGGATAGATAATCTTCAAACACTTCAAAGACCTACAGAATATGACATTTAAAATGTTTTGTTAACTTAGGGCTTTTCATAACAATGAGACATGTTTGCTTCTGGCAGCACCAATTACTCAGAGAAGATGATGGGCATTCAAGCAACTTCTTATGGAGTTTGCTTTCATTGTAGCAAGGTGAGCCACTGGGCAAACAAACTGCTACTGCCTTTGACTGCTAACAATGTGCCATGCAGATTGAATTGGCAAAATACACAAGGAAAAGACTGATGAACTTTGGCAAAATAGGTGGGGATAGTTTGTCAAATTTCCTACTTCACCAAAAAGTCTGCCACACACTCTAGGCATATAAGCTGAAGATGGATGTCCCAATGTCACAGAAGAACTTTGGGTGACTGTCCAAGCAGCCAGATGTCTCTGTCATTTCTAGGGTTTTGGAAGTTGCCTGCATTGCACTTCCTGTTTACTCAGGTAATATTAAATCCTTCTGGTGTCTTTGATGGAGCTGAAGACTAGATAGTTATAGTTTTTCTTAGTTATGATAAAAGATATATTAGATATGAAACTTTAGACTCACATAGATAGGATAGATAATTGAGTGTTTTCTTTACTTTTGCCAAATACAAATAGACTAAATATTGTTTGATAACTGTTTTGTTATATGTAATTTGACAATGTTAAAGTTAAAACCTTCCTTTTTAATTATACAGAAAGGGGAAATGATATGAGATATCCTTCTGTTTGCTGTGAATATATGCTGCTTTTATTGGTTGAATAAAGCTGTGTTGGCCTATGGCAGAGCAGATTATAGTTAGACAGGAAAGCCAAACTGAATACAGAAAGAAAGAAGGGTGGGGTTGAGAGAGATGTTAGCAGCCAACAGAGGAGTAAGATGCTAGAACATTACTAGTAAGCCACGGGACACATGATTGATACATTGATTGATAGAAAAGGGTTAATTTAAATGTAATAGCTAGCCAGTAATAAGCATGAGCCACCGGCCAAACAGTTACAATTAATATTGAGCCTCTGACCTGGCAGTGGTGGCTCATGCCTTTAATCCCAGCACTCGGGAGGCAGAGGCAGGCGGATCTCTGTGAGTTCGAGGCCAGCCTGGGCTACCAAGTGAGTTCCAGGAAAGGCGCAAAGCTACACAGAGAAACCCTGTCTCGAAAAATCAAAAAAAAAAAATATTGAGCCTCTGAATGATTATTTTATAAGTGGCTGTTGGACTGGGTGGGATGCAGAAAAGCCTTTGGCTACAGGTAAGTCCTACCATAGAGAGTCAACAAAGTCTGGCATATCAAGTTGAGTCAAGACCAAGCTCCTCTCCATTGCATCGAGGTTGAGCAAGGTATCCCTACATAGGGAATAGACTCCAAAAAGACAGTTCATGCACCTGGGATAAGCCCCAGTCCCGCTGCCAGGGGCCTCACAAACTGCCCAAGCCACACAACTGTCACCCATATTCAGAGGACCTAGTTCTGTCCCATGCAGTTTCCCCAGCTGTCAGGCCAGAGTCTGTGAGCTCCCACTAGTTCAGGTCAGCTGTCTCTGTGGGTTTTGCTATCATGATCTTGACCCTCCTTGTTCACATAATTCCTTTTTTCTCTCTTTGACTAGACTTTGGGAGCTCAGCCCAGTGCTTAGTTGTGGATCTCTGCATCTGCTTCCATCAGTTACTAGATGATGGTTCTATGGTGACAATTAGGGTAGTCACCAATCTGATTACAAGTTGATTAAATTGGTTAAATATATGCAAGTCAATATATGTAACAAATGATATAAATAAATTTAAACCCCAAAATTATATAATTATCTCAATAGATGCAAAAAAGAGCCTTTGACCAAATCCAATGTGCTTTCATGTTAAAATCCTAAATAATATAGTAGTACTTGAAGCATATCTCAATTTAATAAAAATTCTGTATGGGAAACCAAAGCCATTACCATCCTAAACAGAGAAAAACTTGAGGCAATATCCACTTAAGTCAGGAAAGAGCATGGCTGTTCATTGTCCCCACTCTTTTTCAATATTGTGCTCCAAACTGTAGCTGGAACAATAAAGGCAAGAGAAGGAAATTAAATTAATATAAATAGAAAAAGAACAAGTCAAACTATACCTATTTTCAGGTAACAAGTTAGTATACATCATAGATCCCAAATATTCTATCAGAAATAATCTAGAAAGGTTACTGATTCAGCAATGAGGCAGGAAACAGAATCAACATGCACAAATCACTGGCTTTTTTATACCCTAAAAAAAGAAAACAAAAAAAACCATATAGGGAAAGATACCATAGACAGACTTCTATTCACAATAGCCTCAAAAAAATATCTGAGACTAACCCTACCTAACTTTGATTAAACCTAGTAATAAACCTAACCAAGAACTTTATAATGAAAAATTTAAGTATATGAAGAAAGGGTGAGAGATAAAAGCACAAGAAAAGATATCCCATGCTTATGAATTGGTAGATATAATAATTTGAAAATGACACCCAATAAAAGGCTATTTATATATCCAATGCAATACCAATCAAAATCCCCATTTAATTCTTCACACAAAGAAAAAACTACCCTAAAATTCATATAGAATCAGGAAAGATCCCGGATAGCCAAAATGACCCTGAACAAGAGAAGAAAGCTAAGGGATTGCCTTTCTAGGTCTTAAGATATAGAGTAATAGCCGGGCGGTGGTGGCGCACGCCTTTAATCCCAGCACTCGGGAGGCAGAGCCAGGCGGATCTCTGTGAGTTCGAGGCCAGCCTGGGCTACCAAGTGAGTCCCAGGAAAGGTGCAAAGCTATACAGAGAAACCCTGTCTCGAAAAACCAAAAAAAAAAAAAAAAGATATAGAGTAATAAAAACAATATGGTACTGGCACAAAAATAGACATGTGGAAGAAAACTGAAGACCCAACATGAGTACACATGACCTCACCCATGTAATATTTGGAGAAGATTCTACAAAAGTAAGACAACGTCTCCAGCAAATGGTGTTGAGGAAACCAGATGTCCACACACAGAAGAATGAAATTAGATCTGTATCTATCACCTTGCACAGAAAACTAACTCCAAATGAAGCAAAGACCTAAGTATTTTAAATACTAAAATTGCTTGAAGAAAACATAGGGAGTGCTCTGAATGGTATAGGTGTAGGAAAGGTCCTTCTGAATAGGACTCTGCTGGCCCAAGAATTAAGGTGGACAATTGACAATTGGGACTTCATAAAACTCAAATGTTTCTGCACAGCTAAAGAGATACCCAATGGGTGAAGAGGAATCTCACAGAATGAGAATCTTTGGCAGCTATACACCTAACATAGGATTACTATCCAGAATACATAAAGAACTAAAAAATAATGGGTCAAGAAAAAGAAGAAGACCCATTTGAAAATCGTGCCATGCCTGGTGCCTGCAGAGAGAGTTCTCAAAAGAATAAAACAAAGGATATGAAATATTTTTTTAAAAGTTTCATCATCCCTGGCAATTATAGATATTCAAATCAAAACAAATTTGAGATTTCATCTTACCCCAGTCAGAATACAAAAGATCAGCAAACAACCAAATGCTGGATGGAGTGTGTGGAAAGGGAACTCTCATTCACTGTTGGTGGGATCGTAAACTGGTGCATGGTGCACTCGCTAAAAAAAATCTGTGTGGAAAATTCTCAACAAGCTAAAAATAAATCTATCATTAGTCGTAACCATAGCACTCCTGGCATATGCTCGAAGACTCGACATCCTACTCCACAGATTCTTCCTTGGTCACATTCATTGCTTCTGTATTTACATAAGTAAAGAAAGGGAAACAAGCTAAATATCCTTCAATCAATGCATGAATAATGAAAATGTGCTACATATATATGTTAGAATATTATTTAAAGGTGCAAAGAGAAATGAACTCATGAACTTTGCAGATAAATGGGTGGAACTAGAAAAAAGGTCATATTGAACGAGGTAAGCCAAACACAGAAAGATAAACATCACATGATTTCTCTCGTGGAAGGCTCCTAACTCAAAATCTTCTGATATGAGTAAATATCCTGGGATAGCTGTAGAAGCCAGGAATGTAAAAAAGAACCATTGCTGGGGTGTGTGGTTGGGGGAGCAAGAGAGGAGAAGACAAGTTACAAGTGACCTGACAGAAGAAATGGAAAAAAGATGGAGACTAATTAGGGAGGAGAGAGGGAGGTGAATACAGAAGAAGGTAAAATAACTATGAGGATTTCTGAAAAAGTCAAAAGGAATAATACTATTAAATATTTACCTAAAAACTACAATACATATATGTCTGTGTATAAGTAGACGTGTAGTTTAAATGAAATTTTTTCTTCTGGGGTGGCAATGCTCCCTCCAAGAGCCCAATGAAAACTCCCCGGCACAGGCATGAGAAGCTCTCTTTTGAGTCGTTGGCCAGGAGTGTCCAAGGGACTCTCCAAGCAATGCAGACTACTGGTACTGCCATTGGTTTTCCCCTACCCCCAGAGGTGAAAGGGATGTCCATATTTCCTAAGACACCATGTACTTCAGAAACAGGGGCAAGAGGCCGATGAGCTGGGACTGATCTGAAAGCCTCCTCTCTGTTGACTAGCTTTCATTGTACTAGAAGTTGCTGTGCAAGTTTTCAGTGGAGAAAGCAACCAACAGTCCTACCCTGCTATGATGCCTATGAACTCAACAATGACCAGTGTGCCATAGTAATCTTAAGGCTATAGTACTTGCACACATGCCTTAGTGCTAACCATCAGCTCTCTAATTGGACTTAAAACCCTCTCAACATGAGAACAATCATGACTGGTACTAAAAACCTAGCCAACTACCAGGGCTGATGGAGTCATGGATCTTGGATAAGGATCTGCAACCACTAATTTATTAAATAGCACAATCTCTAAGAACAATCTAAATGTTTGTCCTTTTTACCCAAAGATATGTGTATACTTCACCCCTCATCAAGGAAATTTCTCTTTGTAACAGACCGCTATAGAATGCTACAACCTATCAAAATGCAGAGTTGTGTAGGCCAGTACCTAAAGATAACAGCTGCAAAATAGGTCCCATACTTAAGGCTCACAAACAATACAGATGTACGTGTGTGTGTGTGTGTGTGTGTGTGTGTGTGTGTGTGTGTGTGTGTTGTGTACACAGACTGTGCAGGTTAGGTGTTGGAAAATATATTGGGAATATATATGCACATACACATACATAAATACATGTAACAACAACTAAAGGGAAAAGAAGCTGTGAATTTAAAAGAGAGCTAGGAAGGGTACATGAAAGGTTTTGGAGTGAGGAACAGGAAGGAGAAATGATGTAATAATATTATAATCTTGAAAATAGAAGAAAAATAAAATAAAATGCTTTATAAATATATATTTTCATTACCTTCTACTCTGTTCCACTTATCAGCGTGTATAGTGTTAGGAAGTAGTAGGTATACTAATAACTCTTGTTTTTTACTAAGTGTTCTAGTAATGAGAATGAGTATACAAAGTTTGTTCTAAATATTGCTTTTGTAATTTTTGGTCCTTTTCACTTCCATGTATATTTCATTGAGTTTACCTTTAATTAAAGCCTGTTCAACATAATGACCTGCATGGTGTTCAATATATATAGAACAACTACAACTGAAATGTCATCTTGACAATGTTTTATCGTTCTGCTTACTAGCATGGTTACCTCCCTTCTTTCTTTGCATTAATTCTACTTGTCCGGGGACCAAGGAGATAGAAGGGAATGGTGCTGAAGAGACAAACTGCCAACACAGTTGTCACTTCTGTTCAAATTACGTAGAACAAACTAAGCCATGTGTCTAAGCATTTGGTAAATGCAGCGGGAGCTGTGCTCCTCCATGGCACAGTAGAATCCCCAATGGAAGGGATCACATATAAAACAGTAGCCAGATTTTGTTTGGATTGTTATATTTATTAACTTATAAATATATATGTGTTGTATGTGTCAGGATAATTTTGTGTGTGTATACATGTGATATGTGTGTAGCTGCATATACCACGTGTGCCTGTGTATGGAAGTCAGATAGAAATCAGCATTGATGTCAACCCTGGTCTCTTCACCGCATGAGTTTTTAAGGCAGGGTCTCTCATTGAACTTGTAGCTCATGATCTCAGCTAGACTGGCTGGCCAGAAAGTCCTGGGGACCCTTCTGCCTCTGTTTTCCCAACAGTGGGATTGAAAGTAAGCAACTATGTGCCACTGTGCACAGATTTTAGTGAATTCTTGATATCATGTCTTTACTCTTGCATACAAGTACTTTACTGACTGAGCCATCTCTTCAGCCTGCCAAGTTTTATTTTAATAAATGCAGTCCACTGCAGGAACTGCCACTTGATAAGTGAAAGTATTCAGAACAATACTCACTTAAAATTTTCACTTAATTAATGATCACATTCACATTAATACCTTAGTCAAAATTACCTATTATATTTATTTAACTAATAATTACTTGCCTTAATGTCCTTCTGAGAGCTCCTTGATGAGTCCATACATAGAATACTGCTTTGGATTGCCTGAAAACTTCCTACAATTTGATAATAGTTGGCACATTAAAAGACTTTTTTGTTGCCTGAGGTCCATTTCCCTCATGATTCCAGGAAAACAGTTTCCATGTAGGATATGTTTCACTGCATATTTCCAAATATTTTATTTATTGATGTTTGAAATCTTCAAAGAACCCTAGATTACTTAAAGCAGAGGTGAATGTTCTTGATTTTTTTCTCAATTACTTCCATACCGGGTTAAATAACCAACACTTGTGATTGGTATTTCCAAGCCTTTTGAAATGATGACCTTTCTATTTTCCATTCTGCTCTCAAAGCACATAGGTCCAGGTGAAAACAACTTTTATAAAATCCCATAAGATTCTTGAATTCTCTTTGTGAGCTCACTAATGTGATACTTCTTTGTTTTTTAATAAATCCCATTGCAAAATGATTTCTTGGTCAATTTCCAGTTCCCTACAATGCTTGTTTAATTTACAGCTTCTAAACAACAAATGGGTAGGCAGGGTCACTCATTTACGTTTGAAATTGTCTCCCAGGGATCTCAGAAAGAAACTTATTTAATATTCAATAAATCTAGAGCTCAGATTCTGCCATAGACAGAGTAAGTAATGTTTTATTATAAAAGACTTCTTCTGACAGTCTTAATTGCTGGTCCTTTTCCTCCCATCAATAAAGCAGCTTATGTATGTTGGTATATACCACAGAACAGAAAGAATTTGTCAAAAAATTGACAAAAGAGATATATTTATTCTTGAACTCATCCATAGAAATTTGTGTGATGTATCTTTTAGGAGCAAAAAATAAATTCTGAATTGTAAACTTGCACATGTCCGTAGGAGGAACAAACTCATAATTTAGTACGAGTGAAATTGTGAGAAAAAAGAAGGTAATTCATTTCCAATGATTATAGGGGGTAATGTTCTTCCATTAGATGTGTATGAAAATAGGGCATTGTCCATTGTAAGTAGGACAGCCTTGTCCATCAGTACCAGTAAAAATAGTTTTCTAAGTATGTGTGCTGTGGATCAACCAGGAAACTCATACTTACAAATATGTCGTCAGTTCTTTGGAAATTTATAATTTTTCTGCAATTGCTCTATGAAGTGCTGTTATGTTACTTAAGATCCCTTACATGTGATATATTTTTATTTGATTTTTGAATATGTGTATCTTTATGACTATGTTTGCAATGACTCATTGTGTATTTGTAACCAAATGTGTATTTGTCTATGCATGCTTAATATATTGTCTGTGTGAAGGAAGTTATTACAATACATTAGCTATAATCATTAAGATTGTGTAGATGAACAGATGGACAAATACGTGGTAGATCTGTTCATATTATTTGCATTTGACTAGTATTTAGTGCCAGAAAAGAGTGCTGTTTTCAGTACATTTATTTAAAAAGTATTTGTTTCTTTACTAATGTTATATAGTCTTCTCTCAAGTCAACATATTAGATAAGATGGAGGAAAAGGATAGTAAGAATAATATACACATATGTATATTTATGCATATTTTTGTATATGTGCAGGTCTCTACCTATGAATCCAGATGATTAATATGGATAATAAGTCTGTTGTGACTGAATTTGTTTTGCTCGGACTCTCTAATTCCTGGGAACTACGGATATTTTTCTTTATAGTGTTTTCCTTCTTTTATGTGGCAACAATGGTGAGTAATGGCATCATTCTTGTCATTGTCGTATCTGACTCTCACCTACACTCTCCTATGTATTTTCTGCTTACCAACCTTTCTATTATTGATATGTCTCTTGCTTCCTTCACCACTCCCAAGATGATCATAGACTATCTAACTGACCATAAAACAATCTCTTTTGGTGGGTGCATCTCCCAGATATTCTTTCTCCACCTGTTCACTGGTACT
This sequence comes from Peromyscus leucopus, assembly GCF_004664715.2. Classification (NCBI taxonomy): domain Eukaryota; kingdom Metazoa; phylum Chordata; class Mammalia; order Rodentia; family Cricetidae; genus Peromyscus; species Peromyscus leucopus. The sequence continues at coordinate 73,459,953 of NC_051070.1, forward strand.
GAGATTATTTTACTAATGGCTATGTCTTTTGACAGGTATATTGCAATTTGTAAACCCTTGCACTATGCTTCAATCATTAGTCCCCAAGTGTGTATTCTCTTTGTGGTGTCTTCATGGATTGTGGGAATCATGCATTCAATGAGCCAGGTCATATTTGCCCTCACATTACCATTCTGTGGTCCCAATAAGATAGATAGCTTTTTCTGTGACCTTCCTGTGGTGTTCCAGTTGGCTTGTGTGGATACTTACGTTCTTGGTCTTTTTATGATTTCAACAAGTGGCATAATTGCATTGTCTTGCTTTATTCTGTTATTTAATTCATATGTTATTGTGCTGGTTACAATAAAGCATCATTCTTCCAGAGGATCATCTAAGGCCCTTTCCACCTGTACAGCCCATTTCATTGTGGTCTTCATGTTCTTTGGCCCATGCATCTTCATCTATATGTGGCCACAAAACAGCTTTGTGATAGAGAAGATCCTGTCTGTATTTTATACCATCTTCACTCCTATTCTGAACCCAGTAATATACACTTTGAGAAACCACGAAGTAAATTCAGCCATGAAGAAACTGAGAAGTAAGTTTCTCAATTTCAGTACAGAACCTCCTCCCCATTCTTTTTAGTTTTAAATTCTTCATTATTCAGTGTAATGGATGTCATGAAACAGAAATACTGTGTGATGAGTGTAAAAAGGTACATTTGAAACTTTAAAAAGAAGTTAATGGAAGTAATTGTTTACAGAAAAAAATTATAAAAATATCAGGATTTGCTGTTTAGTTAGGATGTTGAATAGTCAACTCAATAGAAAACAGGACCACATAATAGGTACAGCTTAAAGAGGAATTAAGTGATTAAAGGAAATAATGCCAGTTATGAATACACAGAAACTCAAGATATCTCCTAAAGCATGGCAAATGTGTAAGATTTCTATGATCCTTAGGAATTCTGCAGCGCTGTAGAAAATTAATTTCTGTCCCCAAACCATCATTTTTCTACATCCCTGAGCCATTTCTGCTTCACATTTAGAACAATTTGTAACTTCTGGAATAAGAGAAATCCTGGTATATAAAATATGAAAATATAGATGAGGTGTAAAGAAATTATGTGAGTGATTCTCCACCAACCATACCAGTTAAGGAGCATATTAGTATCTCACTCTTACACCCAGATACCTCGTTAATCATCACAGTGACACTACTTTGATGTCTTCTGCCAATGGAGATCTATGGACTAGTGCAACAATCTGGAAATTCAGACAATGTTATAAGGTGAGTTGCAAGGCTGATGGCTTGTGTTTCAGCAGGTCCATGGAAGTTAACATTAGAATTAAATTAAGAAAGATAGCTCATGATAACAATCAAATTTGTGAAGAGTGATGTTTAATTATAATTTATTTATTTTTGTTTTTTGAGACAGGATCTCTCCAGACAGCTCTGACTGTTGTGGAACTACTTCTGTAGACCAGGGCTGATGTCAAACTCAAAGAAACCCCCCTGCCTCTGCCTCCCAAGTGCTGGGATTAAAGGCATGTGCCACTACTGCCCAGATTAACTCCAAATTATTGTATAGCTTTATCCTTTGGTTAAAGAGTTACTTCTGATTCATATTTGGGAAAAATAAGTTTCTCTTTAGTAACACACTGTTCATTTAATATGTGTGTTCATATATGCAAGTTTTGGTAAGTGTTTTAAACATTATCATCCTTGTACACTAAGAATGACTCTCAGCCCGCTGAAAGTGATTCCAATTCCACGTACTAGAAGTTGTAAAATATTGTGATTCTGTTTATTGTACTTTGCAAATGACCTTTTAAAATGATAGCAAACATTGAGTAATTCACTATTATTTAAAATTTACTAATAGTATTTGTAAAAATGGTATCAAATATATTTTCTCAGGTGTAACCACCAAAGGTAGAATATGCAAAAAACAAATACTTATGCATACTTGGTTTTTTTATTCATTGGAATTACTGAACAATGAAGGGAACCACAAAATTACATATGAATTAAAGTAAACTCCAAACAATGCTGTCAGAATTATTAGCATAGAATGCCACAAATATATAAAGTAAAAGGAGGAGGAGGAGGAGGAGGAGGAGAAAAAGAAAGAAAGAAATAGGTATGAGGAGCTGGAGATGAGTTTGGTTGATAAAATATTTGCCTAGCATATGTAAAACTTACCCACAAGTCAGCTGTAAGAGAGAAAATAGATAAGATAGAAATTGTGATAAATGAGATCAGATAAATGTAGTGACAATAATAATTTCAAATTATGCATGTTTCTCAAAATATCTTGAGGATAATTTCAGAATATGGGATACTTCAAAGGTGGTAGGTTCACTGTGAAGCCAGTAAAATGTAAGTATTACATGCCCTGCAAGCCCCTAGGACAGGCCTTGCAACTCTCCAGTAATTTATTTTTCCTTTAATAGATTCCCTTCTGTTTTTAGAAGATTTTGTCTTTGCAGACCTTAGTCTATTCTGAATCTTTGACTCTGATCATTTTAAAAAATGTTTAATGATGGAGACAAAATATCTGTTGGGAGCATAAATGAAACCATTTTGTGGAACTTAAAGACCATTTCACATGACTTGGAATAATGTAATGTCTGTATAGTATTTATACTATAAACTTGGGCATGATACTTGACATCTCACAGACTTAGCTTCTGTATTAGGAGATAAAAATGGTACTGTAAATTAATATAGAGATGTTTTACAAATCAAGGACATAAATCATATACAGCACACAGTCATGCTCAATGAGTGTCCCTATCATTCTGGGTGGTCAATGCTTAGTATTGTCTTGATTTCATAACCACAAAACTTATCAAAAGGTATTTTGTGGGTTATATATTATGGTGTATATTTCATGTGTATGCTGGCACATGACTACAATTACAACACTGTGGTAGGAGGGTTGCTGTGAGTTCAAGGCCCCTGTGGGCTATGTAGTGAGTAGCAAGACACCCAGAGCCACATGCAACACTCTCCCCTAACTCCACCCCCAAAAGGAGGAAATTTTAGGATGTAGAGTATTATAAGAATGTTGAGATTAAAATGTGGAGTGAGTTTGATGCAGATGTCAGGAACATGGCCATAGGCAAAGAGAGCCTCAGAAAATATGCATCATGCTTTTATTACTAGAGAATTTAGACAGGAAAAAGGGAGGGAGGAGAAGGCAAATGAGGAAGGAAAGAGATGGAGGGAAGGAGAGAGGGAGAGAGAAAGGGGGCAAGAGATGAAAGCCACATGGCTGAGGGAGGAAAAGGAAAAGAGATATTAAAAATCACATTAACAGGGATATTTGTAGCTCAACAAGACATGAATCCTCAAGTGTGTATGTCATGCAGATGCCAAGAAAATTCTATTTTCCTCTTGGCATTCTGCCAGTACAATGTTATATATCATTTAAAACATTTCTTTATTGAGCGCTCTCTCTCTCTCTTTTTCACGCGCATGTGTGTGTGTGTGTGTGCGCGCGCGCGTGCGTGCGTGCGTGCGTGCGTGCGTGTGTGTGTGCGTGTGTGTGTGTGTGTGTGTGTGTGTAAGTCAGAGGACAACTCTCAGCGGTTGGTTCTGCCCTGTAGCCTTGTGGGATTTGGGATCAAAGTCACTAGTCCTTCATGCAAGTGCCTCTACATTCTGAGTCATTTTTGACTCAGAAAAATGGTCTCTAGAAGCCATTTTTAAATGACTCTTCTGGAGTTAGGTACTGGGCAGCTGAATGAAAACCTCCCTCCTTGTGCTCTCCACTCTGAGAAGCAGGAACAAATGTCATGGGAGTATAAGCTGGGCTCTGTCCTCAAAACTTTTAGGAACATAAAGTGAAACCATTTTATACAACAACTTAAAAACCATTTTATGCCACTTGTAATAATGTAATGCCTAGAAGATAAGAGATGCCACCATGCAGTTCTTATGAGACATGGCTACCTTGGACCTGGGGCTCAGATAGGAGCCAAGCACAAGACAAGCCTTCATATGCTAATGACTAACCCTAAAGTGACTTTGATATGTGAACCACCACTAACCTATGAATGCTTATAGCACAAAGCTACTGCTTAATTAAAGGATATAAAAACTGGAACTTGGAAAATGGTCTATAGGATCTCATTGGAGTGTTCCCAAGATTCTGATTGTCTAGCAAGAGAACTTAAGTTTGGCCTCTGTGGGTAGCCCTGGTTTTAGTGACTGTTGAAATTCTGACATTAGCCTTGGGCTCACCCATGCCTGCCTGTCAGCACTAGCCACTGGACCTTCTGGGCCTCTTTCAGTGCCACCCTCCCAGCCTGCCACATCTAAAGGATTCCTTAGCAGACATGTGTTGAGCCTGAAAGCTTCTGAAACAGCTTCACTGGAGAAAATTCCCCCAGTGGATCCTTGCAGTGGCATTTTTTTGACCAATCAACTGTTCTATGATTGTTGAGATGTCTGTTTGACTTTTATACTAGTGTGATATTATAATGAATATCTGTGTGAATAAACTGAATATATTCAAAATACATATCTTGTGTGGACATCCTAAAGGCCCACAGCCAGCCATCTACGATCTTCACAAAATTCCTCTGACTAAAGCAGAAATCTTCGATCAAGAACCAGAAATCTTGTTTGAGCTGCAATGAGAGTCACTACTTTTCATGAAGAAAGAAATAGTAGTAAATGTTTAAAGGCGCCATAGCCTACGAGAGACTAGTGTACAGTTTGCTGATGGTACTGTCTAGTAGCTAGAGACAGAGGTTCACCCAGAATCATAACCACAGCCCAGTCCACAAACCACAACGTTTTTGTGTGGCCAAAACAAAACAGGGTCAACAAGGAAAGCCACAAACTGGTTTGCTCCCAGTGGAAGATACCAACCCAATCAGCCTGAAAGGAAAAAGCCATGTGCTACAGGTGGCCTCTGAGTATCCTCACCCCAATGCATCGTCGAGGATGGAAAACAGACCTCTTTACCTTTATTTTTCATTTAATTTTGCTACTTTTATTGTCTAAATAAAATGTTAGTTCAAATCTTCCTTTTTATTCTTTCATCCCTCTGATGATAGGTATTTATAGACATAATATAAACAAACATTAAATCAGAGAAATCCAAACATTATATATATGTTTATATATATATGCATACACATATATAAAACATTTTATTCATGTTCTCTTCCCTTCAGTTTTTTATTCTTTGTGAAACTCATGCAATATATTTTTTATCATATTCTTTCCCATCCCCCAGCTCCTTCCAGATCCCACCCACCTTCTATCTACCTGGCTTCATGTCCTTTCTCTCTCTTAAAACAAAACCCCCAAAGCCACTAAGAAGATAGAGTCTTACGTGTGTTGGCCAAATAGTCCTGAGCATGGGGTTTGCCCACACTATGTTATATCCCCAGTGTTACTCTACTGAAGGAAATTGATTTTTTCTCATTCCCAGCAGCTATCATTTTGGAATAGCTTCTTCACTGGTGGTGGGACATTGTGCTTACTTCATTTTTTGTCCTGGGATTTTTGTCTGTCTTGAGCTTCTGCAGGTCTTGTGCATGTTGTCATGGTCTCTGTGAGTTCACTTGTTCATCTAACCTCATATGTTCAGAAACAGGTTCCTTAGAATTACCCACTACTTCTGTCTCTTGCAGTCTTCCCATGTCCTCTTCTACATAGAACCCTGAGCCTTGATGGGATGGGTGTGATAATGACATTCAGTTTAGGGCCAAGCACTTCAAAGTCTCCTACTCTCTCCACTTCTTTTCAGTTATGTGTCTCTATTAATTTTCATCTGGGAGGAAGAAGTCAGGGTGTGGACCAACCCTAGGGACTGGGAAGTAACTCACCTTGCCCCTACCAGATGTTGCTGGGTAAGCTGGCCTTGGCTGAGAGATGGGGCTGGATCAATTAAAATCTTTCAAAACTGATGTGAAAGTGCGTGTGTGTGTGTGTGTGTGTGTGTGTGTGTGAGTGTAGAGATAAAAGAAAGAACAAATGGACCTTCAATAGGAACAGACTGTATTTTAATTAGTACAACGAGGGAGACAGTTTTGTTGAGGAACTGTATATACATGACAAATGGGCCTTGGGGTTTTATGAGCAAAAGGAGTTCTTGTGGTGGAGGATTCTATCTGCAGGTCTGTTCTCAGTCTCCTTCTGTCTCAGTTGTAATTACCAATGGGAGCAGCTTAGGAGACCACACCATCCTTTGTTCTCCCATGTCAGGAGCTTCATAGATCCTCAGAGCCTGCAGATGGCATCATCCTGTCCTCAGTTTAGGAGGCCACACGGCTTCAGACTCCCTGGAGCTTGGCAGCCTTCAGGTGTAGTAGTATATCAACATTCTTGCCCTGCTTCCTTAGTCCATCTTATGCTTTGGGACCATTAATACTTTAATCCGGAGACAATGCCCTTCCCCCATCCCCTCAGACTAATCATCTGGTGTGAAGCATGGTGGGAGGGGTAGGCAGCTCATCAGAATTGCTGACTTGGGCCCAGCTTCTTCCAATAGGCAAGGACATTTTGTGCCAGTGTGTTTATGAAGTCCACTTACTTTCCCTGTGGTAAGATGTTTAGTTCTGATCTACCTGGCACTTTATTATGTCAGCATGGAAAATGAAGACCACGGAGGGAGAGCACTGCTCTGTGGGCAGAACAATATGTCATTAGAAGTCTTTTTTTTCTTGTTGTGCCTTCTTTTGAGAAATTTCATTTATTTATTTATTTAGAACTTTTCTTTATTAAGAAATTTTCTACTCACTCCACATACCATCCACAGATCCCCCCTCCTCTCTCCCCCACAACCCAAGCCCTCTTTCCCGAGACACCCCGTATCCTCACATCCCTCAAATAGAGGTCTACCATGGGGAGTCAGCAGAGGCCAGCACACTGAGCCTAGGCAGGTCCAAGTTCCTTCCCACTGCACAAAGGCTGTGCAAGGCGTCACAACTCAGGCACCGGATTCCTAGAAGCCTGCCCATAGATCAGGGACAGATGCCGATCCCCCTGCCTGGGTGCCCCCCAAACAGTTCAAGACAAACAACCGTCTTCCATATCCAGAGGGCCTAGTTCAGTCCCATGGGAGCTCCACTGCCACCAGTCCACAGTTCATGGGCTTCCACTAGTGTGGCCAGTCATCTCTGCATGTCCTCCCATCATGACCTCAACGTCCCTCACCTGCAGCATCTCTCCTCTCTCTCTCATCAATTGGATTCCCAGAGCTCAGCCTGGTGCCTGGCCGTGGATCCCTGCATCTGCCTCCATCAGTCACTGGACAAAGGCTCTATGATGACAGCTAGGTTATTTGCTAGACCAGTCACCAGAGTAGACCAGTCCAGGCACCCTCTGGACCACTGCCAGCAGATCAATGTGGGGTCATCCTTATAGATTCCCGAGAGCCTCCCCAGAACCCTGCTTCTTTCTATTCCCATGATGCCCTCATCTATCATGGTATCTTCTTCCCTGCCCTCCCACTCTGTCCCTGTTCCAGGTTGACCATCCCATTTCTCTATATTCTCATCCTCCACTCCTTGCCCTCTGCCACCCCCCACACCCATTCAGCTCATGTAGATCTCATCCACTTCTCCTTCACAGGGTCATCCATGTGTCCCTCCTAGGGTCTTTCCCTGTTATCTAGCCTCTCTGGAGTTGTGGGTTGCAGTCTGATCATCACTTTCTGTAGCTGGAGTTTTCTCTCCAGGTCCCGCCAAGCCCCAGCAGTCCCTTAGCCCACTTATAAAATAAACATACAGACACTTACATTATTTAAACTGCTTGGCCACTAGCTCAGGCCTATCATTGTCTAGCTCTTACTCTTATAGTTAGCCCATTTTTATGAATCTATACTTTACCACGTGGCTCGTGGATTACTGGTACCTTACATCTTCCTTGTCCTGGCAGTGGCTCCAGGCAGTCTCTCCCTCTGCCTTCCTGTTCCCTCAATTCTCCTCTCTGCTAGTCCCACCTATACTTCCTGTCTGGCTACTGGCCAATCAGTGTTTATTTATACAGAGCGATATCCACAGCAACTTTCCTCACATCTAGTATCCACTTATGAGTGAATACATACTATGTTTGTCCTTCTGAGTCTGGGTTACCTCATTCAAGATGATATTTTCTAGTTCCATCCATTTGCCTGCAAATTTTATGATATTATTGTTTTTTTTTTTACTGCTGAGTAGTACTCCATTGTATATATGTGCCACATTCTCTTTATCCATTCTTCAGTTGAGGGGCATCTAGGTTGTTTCCAGGTTCTGGCTATTATGAATAATGCTGATATGAACATAGCTGAGCATGTGCTCTTGTGGTAAGATTGAGCCTACGTTGGGAATATGCCCAAGAGTGGTATAACTGGGTCTTGAGGAAGACTTATTCCCAATTTTCCGAGAAACTGCCATACTGATTTCCAGAGAGTCTGTACAAGTTTGCATTCCCACCAACAGTGGAGTAGTGTTCCCCTTGCTCCACATCCTCTCCAACATAAGCTGTCTTTAGTGTTTTTGATCCTAGCCATTCTGACAGGTGTAAAATGGTATCTCAGAGTTGTTTTGATTTGCATTTTCCTGATAAATAAGGATGTTGAGCAATTCCTTAAATGACTTTCAGCCATTTGAGATTCTTCTGTTGAGAATTCTCTGTTAAACTCTGTAGCCCATTTTTTAATTGGATTGCTCAGTATTTTGAAGTCTAGCCTTTTGAGTTTTTTAAATATATTTTGGAGATCAGTCCTCTGTCAGATGTGGGGTTGGTAAAGATCTTTTCCCATTCTGTAGGCTGTCATTTGGTCTTATTGACCATGTCCTTTGCTCTACTAAAGCTTCTTAGTTTCAGGAGGTCCCATTTATTAATTGTTGCTCTCAGTGTCTGTACTACTGGTATTATATTTAGGAAGTGGTCTCCTGTGCCAATGCGTTCCAGACTACTTCCTACTTTCTCTTCTATCAAGTTCAGTGTAACTGGATTTATGTTGAGGTCTTTGATCCACTTGGACTTGAGTTTTGTGCATGGAGACAGATATGGATCTATTTGCAATCTTCTGCATGTTGACATCCAGTTATGTCAACACCATTTGTTGAAGATGCTTTCTTTTTCCCATGGTATAGTTTTGGCTTCTTTGTCAAAAATCATATGTTCATAGGTGTGTGGATTAATGTCAGGGTCTTCAATTCGATTCCATTGGTCCACATGTAGGTTTTTATGCCAGTACCAAGCTGTTTTTATTACTAAAGCTCTATAGTAGAGCTTGAGGTAAGGGATCATAATGCCTCCAGAGGTTGCTTAATTATATAGGATTCTTTTAGCTCTCCTAGGTTTTTTGTTTTTCCATATAAAGTTAAGTATTGTTCTTTCCAGGTCTGTGAAGAATTGTGTTGGTATTTTGATGGGGATTGCATTGAATCTGTAGATTGATTATTTCATAGCATATTTTCATAATTTCCACCTTCTGTATCCCCTGTCCAACTCCTCCCAAGTACCCCCATCTCCTATTTCCTTTTAAATTCATGACCTTATCTTTCAAACTTATTCCTAAAGAAGTTCCTTTCTTTCTTTCCTTTTTTTTTTTTTTTTTTTTTTTCGAGACAGGGTTTCTCTGTGTAGCTTTGCGCCTTTCCTGGAACTCACAGAGATCCGCCTGGCTCTGCCTCTCAAGTGCTGGGATTAAAGGCGTCCACCAACACCGCCTGGCTCTAAAGAAGTTTCTTAATAACTACTGGAACAGTCTCTGTCCAGGTGGAGCAGGTCTCCGCTGATCCTGAGGTGCTTATAAACACTAGCCAATATTTATAGCCTCAAATGGTAGGTCTGACTTCAGTAAAGCCCAACTTCCAATATTACCTAGGCCCATTTCCTCAAGCCTGGATCCCTGTGGGATCTTCCTTCCCCCTTGGGGGTTTACCTGAGCACAGGTGGAACCCCTAAAAGTGACGTCTTTTCAAATTTGGGCCATAATCACTAGGTCTGAAGATTTCAGCAGTTTTTGTGGCCCCTAGGTGGTTGACTTGGAGGAGATATGTAACCAGTCACCTTGCAGAAAGGTTAGGTCTCCCATGCAGCAGCCTCCACCATTCTTAATTATCCTGTGTGGCCATTTCTCATTTTGCCCAGTCAGTCATGGCCAGGGTGAGATCTGGGCTTATGTGACATGATGTAGTTCATCTTTGAAGGAGGTCAGTACAGGAACACAAACTGGGCAGGAACCTGGAAGCAGGAGCTGACACAGGCCATGGAGGAGTGCTCCTTACCGGCTTGCTCCTAGGGCTTGTTCAGCCTGCTTTCTTACAGAACTCAGTCACCAGCCCAGGGATGGCCCCACCCACAAAGGACTAGGCCCTCCCCCATCATTCACTAATAAAGAAAATGCCCTACAGGCTTGCTACAGCCCCATCTTATGGAAGCATTTTCTTTTAAATTTTATTTTATAATTTAATTTAATTTTACATATTAGCACGGATTCCCTTGTTCTCCCCCGCCCCACCACCTTCTCCCAGCCCACCCCCCATTCCCATCTCCTCCATGGCAAAGACTCTCCTGAGGATTGAGTTCAACTTGGTAGGTTCCTCAGTGCGTGTGCTGGCTGTTTGGAACCTGGGGCTTATACAGGGACACTTGGCTCAGCCTGGGAGGAAGGGACTGGAAGCATTTTCTTAATCCAGGGTCTCTCCTCCCAGGGTATCTCCTTTTATTCTTATGAATGTTTCCTTATATGAACCAATATTATCGTTCTCTCTTGTATATTATTTATTGTAAAATATTAAAGATTTGCTAAGTTGATTTGTATTTTGTAAAACTACTCTATAGTAGAATAGAGTTACCAGTTTTTTCATGGACAGTATTTCTGGTTTAAAATGTTTTAGGATAGTAAAAGAACTTCAATTCAAAAATTGTAACTTTTAATACTCAAAATCATAACAGGCATAAATTACCTTAGTTCATAAAATCCTAATCTTGTCAGAGTTGCTAATTTGTATTAGGCTCTTAAGACAAATATAATTGTGACATAAAAGTCAGTGATAAGTGTCCTCCTCAGTGATTAAATGTCCTTAATTGTGTTTATAGTCATAATAAGTACAAATTTAATTCATTTATAGATGCAAGAATGGAGGGAGAGACAGATTTATATATCCCATCCTGTAGTCTTCTGCACACACTGTTAAAGCTAAATCCCAAACAGCTAACTCAAAGCAAGTTTACAAATGAACTTAATGTTTGCTTAATATAATATTCAAAATCAGGTGTATTAAAACAATTGGTATGGAAAAATGAATGCTTGAGTAAAAATGGTTTAAATTTACAATTCACTTGCATAGCAGGCCACCCTCAGGCTAAGTAGTAACTCTATGTTGGATGGGTCACAGGCCTCTTCAGAGTAAATTGCTTTTCAGGATAGGAATGCATTGGGAAATAAGACTTGACAGAAGTGTGCTGCTCCTGTGTCTGGCTGAGTAGACCTGACTAGGAAAACCTCCTCCTTATCTATAGGGAAGATGAATTATTCCTGTTACACATGTCAGGGTGATGGTTTCTCTCACTCAGTGGAGAACCTTAGAGCTTGTACTCACATCTGTTTTTATTTGGGTCATTTGATTCTTGATTTCCAGTTTTAAAAATCTTTGTGTATTCTAGATATTAACCCACTATCATATGTATAATTGATTAAGATTTTTTCCCATTCCATAGCCTAATGTTTTGCTTTAATGATGGATTCTTTGCCATACAGAAGTTTTTCAACTTTATGGGGTCCCATTTATTAGTTGTTGTTCTTAGTGCCTGTCCTGTTTTAGAATGTCATTTCCTGTATCAATGAGCTCAAGCCTATTCCCAATTTCTTTTTTATTAGATAGGAGTATCTGGTCTTCTATTGAGGTCTACATTCTATTGGGAGTTGAGTTTTGTGTATGGATCCATTTTTATTCTTCTCTATGTTGCTATGCAGATTGACCAGCATTATTGCTGAAAAGGCAGTATTTTTTTCTTCAGTGTCTTTAGTGTCTTATTCTTTGATGTGTAGAATTATGTCTGGGTTTCCAATTCTGTTATACTGATCGATGTACCTATTTTATGTCAATATCAAGCTTTTTTTCTATTACTATAGCTCTGAAATACAACTTGAAATCTGGGATGATGATATCCCTAAAAGTTTTTATTATTCAGGATTGTTTCAGCTATCTTGCTAAGTATGTGTGCATGTGCTTCCATATGAAGTTGAAGATTTGTTTTCAATTTCTGTGAATAATTATGTTAGAATTTTAATAGAGATTTCAACTGAATCTGTAGAATGCTTTTGGTAGAATGGCCATTTTCACTATATTAATCCTAATGATCCATGAGCATGGAAGATTTTTCCATCATCTGATATCTTCTTCAGTTTCTTTCTTCAATGTCCTAAAGTTTGTATCATGTAAGTGTTTCATTTTTTTCAGAGTTATCCTAATGTCTTTTTGAGGGCCTCGTGAAAGGTGTTGTTTCCCTGATTTCCTTCTCAGTCCATTTGTCTTTTGTACACAAGGAGGCTACTGATTTTTGCATGTTAATTTTATATCCGGATACTTCACCAAATGTGTTTATCAGATATAGAAGTTTCCTTGTAGAGTCTTTAGGTTTCTCAATGTCCAAAATTTTTTATTCTACAAATAAGGATATTTTGATGTCTTTATTTCCTATTTGAATCCCCTTGACCTCTTTCAGTTGTCTTAGTCTTCTAGCCAAGAATGCTTCAAGTACTCCATTGAATAGGTTTAGAAACAGTGTATATCCTTTTTTTATTACTGATTTTAGTGGAAACGTTTTGCATATCTTTCCATTTAGGATGATGCTGACTGTGAGCTTGCTGTAAATTGCCTTTGTTATGTTGCGGTATATTCCTTTTATAATAGTCTCTCCAGGGCTTTTTATCTTGAAGAGATGTTTTATTTTTGTCAAAAGCCTCTTTTGTATCAGATGAGATAATCATGTATTTTTGTCTTTTTATCTGTTCATATGGTGGATTACATTTATTGATTTACATGGGTTAAACTATACCTTTATCTCTGATATTAAGTCAAGTTGATTATGGTGGATAGTCTTTATGATATGTTCTTGAATTCAGTTTACAAATATTTTATTGAGAAATTTTGCATCTATGTTCATAAAGAATATTGGTCTATAATTTTCTATTTTTTGTCAGAACTTTCTAGAGTTTTAATAGCAAGGTAATAGTAATTCATACAAAAATTAGGAAATGTTCTTTTTGTATCTATTTTGTGGAATAATTTGAGGAATGTTGACATTATTTCTTTGAAGGTCTAGTAGTGTTCTATACTGAATCCATTTGGCCCCGAGCTTTCTTAATTGGTTAGAACGATTTTAATTAATGTTTCCATTTTGCTAGGTGTTGTGAGACTATTTAAATTGTTTATTTCATCTTGATATAACTTCATTAAATTGGATATACCAAGAAATTCATCCATTTATTTTAGGTTTTCTAGTTTAGGGTAATACAGATTTTTGAGGTATAGTCCTTTCTTTTCAAAATTCCCTCAGTGTCTGTTGTAGTATTTCATTTCTAATTTTATTTTCTTAGGAGTACAGAAAAAAAATCTTAAAACGAAACAAAACAGAAACCAAAACACTCATCATCAAGTGGTCACTCATTAGGAAATGTCAGAGCGTTCTCAAAAACAAGTCAAGGTCTTGGGTTGGGGCAGGTCAGGTTCCTGGAAACAGAAATTTAGAAACAGAAACTCAGTTCTTACAGGAAATGGAAACTTATTTTTAACAAAACAACAAAATGGCTCCTGCCTTCAAAATGGAGTCAGGCAGGTTGCTCAGGACCATCACAGATTAAATTTGGATATCAACCACAACAGAAACATCAAAATTTACAAACTCCTCAGAACAGCTCACTACTGAATGATAAATGGATCAAGACAGAAATTAAGAAAGTAATTACAACCTTTTTAGAATTGAATGAAAGTGAAAACAGAACATACCCAAACCTATGGAACACAGTCAAGTCAAGTTCATACCACTAAGTGCCTACATAAAAAAGGAGAGTTCCCATATTAATAACTTAAGATCACATCTGAAAGCTGTATAACAAAGAGAAGAAATCACACCCAAAAAGAGAAGACAACAAGAACTAATCCATCTCAGGGCTGAAATTAATAAATAGAAACAAAACAGTAAAAGAATCAATGGAACAAAGACTTGATTTTTTGAGAAAAATCAATAAGATTGATAAACCTTAACCAAATTAACTAAAAGATGGAGAGAAGTTTCAAATTAATAAAATCAACAAAAAGGAAGCAATAACAACACTGAAGAAATTAATAGTGTAATATCTTTGTTGTCCAGTGGCTAACTTTTGTGCCAATGAAAGTTAACTCCATATGCAGTTTCTTCAATGCCCATATTTTCTCTGAAGTAGATTGGTACTGCCAGGAGCCAATATGTCTCATAGTCATAACAAAAAAGAAAAAATTTCTAAGTTATTAAAACATCTTAAATGCCATATTCTGTAGATCTCTGAAGGGTTTGAAGATGACCTGTCTATCTAAAATATATCTGCTCAATCTTGAAAACATACCTAATATGACTACAAGTTCTATTGTAATGTCTAACTACTAACTTTCATTTCTTTTTATCCTAATAGTTGGTAATAACAACATTCAAGAATCAGCAAACTGTATTACATTGTTAAATGAACTGTATAAGTACAATATCTTGAACAAGATTAGAAATATATGTATGGCATTTTCTAACAATATCAATCTCAATATATATAATTTGTATACAACATAAAAAATCCAATCCAATGTAAAGTATTTAAAACTAGTAATTGTCTTTTTCCTTTTTTTTTTTTTTTAAAAAAACAAGAATCTTAAATGGGTAACAAAGGATATAGCTACCTTTCCTAGAATTTGACAATTAACCCATTAAAAGCCCCCAAACCCACCCACCCCACATTGGGCGCCCAACTTGTCGGGTGCGAATTCATGAAAAAGCTACTTGCCTGTGGCCTTGAGGGCCACAGCTCAGGCCCAAGCTACACTTGGCCAGTTGTGGTGGCACATGCTGGTAGGATTTACTGAAGGAGGCAGAGGCAGGAGAATCCCAGTTTTGAGGCCAGCCTAGGAGGCTTGCGAAGGAGAAACTTCAGTCAGGACTGAGCCACAAACGGTGGTGGGACCATGGAAACAGCAGCTGCTGCTCCAAGTTGCTGGCTTCTTCTTATCATGTTGGTGACTGCGGTGATGCTGCTACCTGGGACAAAGGGTTTACTACTGCTTGTTCAGAGAAGATTTGCCAGGACCATCATGCTGCAAGAAAGCATTGGCAAAGGTCAGTTTGGAAAAGTTTGGCAAGACAAATGGTGGGGAGAAGTTGCTGTGAAGATATTCCCTTCCAGGGAAAAACATTCATGGTTTTGAGAGACAGACATTTATCAGACTGTGATTACTGCAAACCACAGAGGAGCTACAAAAAAAAAATGTTCAGGGAACCAGGACTACACCTAACAGCAAGTTTGAAATCTTCAAAAGGATGATGGGACCCCACAAGGATGATTCCACATGGACTCTGGTAAAGCCATTAAGCTGATTAACACCATGGAAAGATTGACTTTTTGAGATGGCTAGCTGAGATGATCCAGCCTGACAGACTACTTGAACAAGGACTTGAAACAAGCTCTGCACTTTCTCATTATGCAGTGACTGGACAAATGATATAGGACTTGACAATTAACCCAAAAATTTTCTTTTCTGGATTCCCTAAAGATGTCTTCACCCCCAGAAAGCAAGAAGTAATTTTAAGAAAATGACGCCCATATTCCCAAGAGGTGGGATGGGAGGTTTTTGGTCATTTGATGAGTTATGGATATATAGTCATTGTTTACAATGGTTGGTAACACGCTGTTAATTGTTAATGGTCAGGAAAAGGGCTAAGCAAAGGATATTAGATTCAGAGGTTTTGTTTTAAAAAAAGGAAAAAGAAAGAAGAGAATATAGATATGAGGTAGACCACTGACTCTACTCTGAGAAAAAAGATAAATAAATAATAGGATAAATGGGTAGATCATTGAATCTACACTAAAAAGAAAGAGGAAAAGATATAAAAATGACAAAAGGTAGATTACTGAAACTTTTATGAAAAGAAAAAAGAGAGAATATGAATATGATAAGATAAAAAGGTCAATTTTTGAATCTACTTTTAAAAAGGAACTACTTGTTTTAAATAGAATAAGTAATGAAATTTTTTTGTCTGAGTTTATCAAATGTTACTGGACTGGACATTGTTAATATATATAATGGAGTTTTTTGTCTGAATATGTCAAGTGTTAATGGACTAGACATTGTTAATGTAATTTTTGACTATATATATATTGTATATATTTATTGGATAGTTTTTCTTGTATTAGTTATAAGCTTTTTTAAATTTTAGAGAAAATAAGGGGAAATGTGGTGGTATTGTGTTCCCCCAAATATTGTGCACCCTAATAAACTTATCTGGGGTCAGAGACAGAACAGCCACTAGATACAAAGCCTAGAAAATGGTGGCACTCACACCTTTAATCCTAGCATTCCAGAGGCAAAAATCCCTTTGGATCTCTGTGAGTTCAAGGCCACATTGGAAACAGCCAGGCATGGTGACACAGGCCTTTAATCCCAAGAAGTGAGCCTTTAATCCCAGGGAGTGATGGCAAAACCAGAAAGATAAATAAGGCATGAAGACCAGAAACTAGAAGCTTTTAGCTGGTTAAGGTTTCAGGCTTTGGAGCAGTAGTTCAGCTGAGATTCATTCTGGATGAGGACTCAGAGGCTTCCAGTCTGAGGAAACAGGATCAGCTGAGGAACTGACAAGGTGAGGTAGCTGTGGCCTGTTCTGTCTCTCTGATCTTCCAGTGTTCACGTGGTTCAGGTTTGATTTTATTAATAAGAACTTTTAAGATTCATGCTACAATATATCAATTTTTAAGGGGTTCTATGGGGAAACACACTCGGTGATACAGGATAAAGTAAATCCAGTTGCAGAGTCCTTGGAATGCTGGGGACCGATCATAAACTGCTTTACACCACCTAATCTGGTCTTCACATCCATGAGATCATTGCACCACTTCTATCAGGCCAGATAGCTCAAGGTCATGGGTGGAGTGAATTCCCACTATAAATAAAAATAAATACTTAAAAAATAAAGTGTTTAAAGAGACAATAAAAGTAGTATAAAAGAAATAAGTCACATAAAGGTGGAAAATGCCCGAGAGTCTGGATACTGTATATTATGTGTTGTCTTTGGGATTTTTTTAACTACAGAGAGACATTTGATTGTGGGCGCTGCTAAGTTAAACCACCATATATATTTTAAAGTTATCTTGACTTCAAAATTTGGATCTAAGGATATGTTGCTTTGGAAAAGAGGCTCTGCTTTTATTTCCACAGAGGATAAGAAACTGTGGATTCCTCTAGGGTTAATATGGTTCCATCAAGGAAGAACCCCTGAGAGGTCTCAAATGGGATCTATTGCTCAGATGATCCAACATCCAGAACAGCTTCAAGGCAATTGGTTGAGAGGATGCAGCCTCACAGACTACTACAGGCAAGATTTAACCATAATTCTAAATTTTCTCAGGGTCTTTCAAGATCATCAGTACCCACAATTCAGCTGGAAGTAGTTTAGAACACTACACTCTAATTCCCAAAATATTGTTTATAAATGCCTGTTTTTATTTAAAGGGGACTGATTATAAATGCAATCTCTTTCTAAAGGAAAAGGGGGATATGGTATAGAAATGATAAAAAAGGGTAGATTATTGAATCTACTATAATCCAAAAAACAACTTTTAATCTCAAAATACTTTACATTGGTATGGATTTTGGTTTATTGATACAAATTTAAGGTCAATTTTGTTATACTGTATGTATATTTTTACTCTTGTTTAAGGTATTATGTTTATGGAACTCATTTAAAATTGTAATGTATCATTAAGAAATTTATAATCATATATAATAATCAAATTTATAGTCATGTTAGTTAAGTTTTCTTTTTTTTCTTTTTTTCTTTCTTTTTTTGTTTTTTTGAGGCAAGGTTTCTCTGTGTAGCTTTGCACCTTTTCCTGGAACTCACTTGGTAGCCTCGAACTCACAGAGATCCGCCTGGCTCTGCCTCCCGAGTGCTGGGATTAAAGGCATATACCACCACCACCACCACCACCACCACCATCACCACCACCACCACCACCACCACCCGGCAAGTTAAGTTTTCTAGATATGCAAAGATATATTTCAATTAGATAGGTAATCTTCAAACACTTCAAAGACCTACAGAATGTGACATTTAAAAATATTTAAAAAAATGTAGAATTTTCTGCACAGTGAGACACATCTGCTCCTCTCAGCACCAATTTACTTCAAAGGGGAGGATGGGCATCGGAGACACTCCATATGGAGTTTATCTTCTTCTTGGCAAAACTGGCCATTTGGGCAAGAAACTTCTCTTGCATGGAATGCTTGACAGTAAGTTGTATAAACTGGATTTGTAGGACCCATAGGAAAGTGACCACTGAACTTTACCAGATCAAGGCAAGATGGTCCTTCACGTTCCTGCTTCACAGAAGAAACTGCCAGACATTCTGCAGGACACAGAGGAAAGTAACTGATGAACTTTGCCAAAATAGGCAAAGAGTTCTTTAAATTTTCTGATTAACTGAAAAATCTGCCAAATACTCTAGGCCTATAGGCTGAAAATAGATGCCTCAACATAACATAAGAACTTTGGGTGGCAGCCAGATGTCTCTGTCATTTTTAGAATTTTGAAAGTTGCTTACAATGTACTTCCTATTTATTTAAGAAACCTTACATCCTTCTGAAGTCTTTGATGGAGTTGAAGGCTAAACAGTTATGATTAGTTTTCCTTAGTTATAATAGAAGGTAAGTTAGATACAAAACTTTAGACTCATCAATATAAGATAGATAATTAAGTGTTTTCTTTAATTTTGTTAAATACAAATAGATTAGATATTATAACTGTAATTCTTACTTGATAACTATTTTGTTATATATAATTCTACTATGTTAAAGTTAAAACCTTGTGGTGATATTTTAATTGTGCTGAAATATGATTTTATTTGTATGTTAATAAATAAAGTTTGCCTGGAGATCACAGGTCACATAGCCATAAACAGGAATCAGGTGGTGGTAGCACACGCCCTTAATCCGATCACATGGCCGGTAGAGTCTCCGTGTGGTCAAGGACACAGCCAAGCATGGTGACATAAACCTTTAATCCTAGTACCAACTATAGAGACCAGGAGGTCTGTATAGACAGGCAGTGATGAGGAAGTCATGTGGCTGGGCTTAGAGCCAATGAGAAGGCAGAACAGGAAAGCAATAAAAACACAAATTAGACAGGAAGAAACTCTCTCTGGGGAAGCGACGGCAGCAAAGTGGTAAGATAAGGTAGTTGTGGCTCTTTTCTAGTTCTCTGATCTCTTTGGCTATTACCTCTGTATTTGGCTCTGTGTTTCTTATTTAAAAAGACTGTTTAGAAATTCGTCTACAAAACCTTCCTTTTTGATTAGACAGAAAAGGAGAAGTGCTGTGGGATATTCTTTTTGTATGCTGTGAATATGTGTTGCTCCCATTGGTTAATAAATAAAGCTGCTTTGGCCTATAGTAAGGCAGGATAAGAGCCAGCTAGGAAATATAAGCAGAGATACAGAGAGAAGGATGGAGTCAGGAGAATCCAGCCTTCTGCCCAAGGAGAAACATACCAACAGACAAGGAATGCCACAGTCACATGGCAAAATATAAATTAATTGAAATGGGTTAATTTAAGATGAAAGAGCTAGCTATAAAGAAGCCTGAGCCATAGACCAAACAGTTTGTAATTAATATCAAGCCTCTGCATGATTACTATAACAATGGCAGCTGTGGGACTATGTGGGATTAGGAAACTTCAGTCTACACCATAAAATTATAAGGACATACATTAAAAGTCTGTACTCCACCAAATTGGAAAACCTAAAGGAAATGGATAAATTTCTTGATATATATCATCTATGAAAGTTAAGTGAAGATCAGATGAGCAATCGAAAAATACCTGTATCCCCTAGTGAAATAGAAGCCATCATTAAAATTCTCCCAACCAAAAGAAGCCTTGGGGCAGGTGGATTCAATGCAGAATTCTACCAGACTTTCAAAGAAGAGCTAGTGCTAATACTCCTCAAATTATTTAATTATCCTCTCAAGATATAGAAACAGAAGAAACTTTGTTTAATCTATTTATGAGGTCATAATTATCCTGATACCTAAACCACATAAGGACACAAGAAAGAAAATTATAGGCCAATTTCTCATATAAACATAGATTCAAAAATTCTCAATAAAATACTTACAAACTGATTCCAAGAACATATCAAAAAATCATCTACCATTATCAAGTAGGCAGCATTTGAGAGATGCAGGGATGGTCAACATATATAAATTAATAAATGTAATTCACCTTACAAACGGGTTGCAATATAAAGCACACATGATCGTCTCATTAGATATAGAAAAGGTCTGCCAAAATCCAACACCCTTTCACAATAAATAAATAAAGAGATTAGTGATACAAGGGACATACTTCAAAGTAATAAGGATGATTTAAAGCAATCTCACAGCTGACGTCAATCTAAATAGAGAAAGACTCAAAGCATTTCCACTAAAATCAGGAACAAGACAAGACTGTCCACTATCTCCATACGTATTCAATATAGTACTTGAAGTCTTAGTTAGAACAATCAGACAACTGAAAGATATTAAAAAGATACAAATTGGAATTCTATAGCTAACACTTTCAGCAAAGATATAGGATGCAGAATTAACACAAAAATCATCAGCCTTTCTATATATAAATGACAAATGTACTGAGAAGAAAAGTAAGGAAATAATAGCTTTCATAGTAGACCCCTCAAAATAAAATATCTTAGGGTAATTCTAATCAACCAAGTGAAAGACCTGTATACTAAAAACTGTAAAATATTAAAAAAAGAAATTGATGAAGAAATCAGAAGATGGAAAGATATCCCATGCTCATGAATCTATAATATTAATACAGTGAATAAGGCCATACTGCAAAAGGCAATTCACAGATTTAATATCCCCATTAAAATTCTAACATAATTGAAACTGAAGGACAATTTTCAGCTCCATGTGAAATCACTTAAAAAAAAAACAGGATAGTAAAAACAATCTTGATTAATTACATATCTGCTGGAGGTGGCACCATGCTTGATTGTGGGGGGCCATCCCACCCCTGCTTTTCCCCAGAGTACTCTTTAGTAGGGGCAGCAGGAAATGTTAGATAGAAGTAAAGAGGAGAGAGAAACAGATAGAAAACACAGGATATCCTCAGGAGGGCCTGGATCCTTATCCATCAGGCTCTGACTGTCTCTGCCCTAGGGTTTTTAAAGGAAAGCCAAGGGGTGGAGCAAAAGACCATCCCCCAGCACAGCCAAGTGCAGACCATCTCAGACACCTGCACTCAGGCCCATGGTCCAATCATCGTCTCTGTGCAGACCTGCTGGATAAAGCCACTAGAAACCTAAATGAGCTCTAACACCTGATCTCAAATTAGACTACAGAGCCATAGTAATAAAAACAGGATGATACTGGCATAAAACAGAAATTTTATTCAATGAAATCAAACTGAAGACAAACAAATATGTACACACACCTATAGGCACCTTATTTTTGATAAAGAAACCAGAAATACCCACTGGAAGGAAGACAGCATGTTAAAATTGGTGCTGGACACTTGTTGCTCTATGTATAATAGCCAGGTATTGGGAAGAGCCTAGAAGCCCAACAACAGATGTCTGACACTGTCTGGGTGACCAAGAACCTGAGACTAGACAGGCCACGGGCCTAGGGGAAAACCAAATACTCCTTTTCTGCTAACAGAGTGTAGCAATAAAATGACTCCTAACAATATTCTGTTATACTCATAGATCAGTATCCTGCTTGGCCATCATCAGAGAAGATTTTCCTGCAGATGTGAACAAATTTAAAGACCTACATCTGGACTAAGTAAAGAGAGGGAAAGACCTTGGAATATTCAGTTTTAAATGGGATGTCTCTATCAAATCTCTCCCCTCAAGGCTCAGGGAACTATGAGGAGAAATAAGAGATGTAAGAGTCAGTGGATTAGGGATGCTGAGCAATTCCTTAAATGTCTTTCAGCCATTTGGCTTTCCTCTGTTGAGAATTCTCTGTTTAGTTCTAAAGCCCATTTCTCAATTGGACTGTTGGTCGTTTTGATGTCCAATTTCTTGAGTTCCTTATATATTCTGGATATCAGTCCTCTGTCACATGTGACAACTCTGAGAAACCACCTTACGCCTGTCAGAGTGGCTAAGATCAAAAACACTGAAGACACTTTATGCTGGAGAGGATGTGGAACTAGGGGAACTCTCCTCCACTGCTGGTGGGAATGCAAGCTTGTACAACCACTTTGGAAATCAATATGGCGCTTTCTTAGAAAATTGGGAATCAATCTCCCCCAAGATCCAGCTATATCACTCCTGGGCATATACCCAAGAAATGCTCAATCATACCACAAGAGCACTTGCTCAGCTATGTTCATATCAGCATTGTTTGTAATAGCCAAAACCTGGAAACAACCTAGATGCCCTTCAACTGAAGAATGTATAAATAAATTGTGGCACATATACACAATGGAATACTACTCAGCAGAGAAAAACAATGACATCATGAGGTTTGCAGGCAAATGGATGGATCTAGAAAAAATCATCCTGAGTGAGGTAACCCAGACTCAGAAAGACAAATATGGTATGTACTCACTCATAGGAAGATGCTAGATGTGGAACAAGGATGACTGGACTGCTACTCACATCACCAGTGAGGCTACCTGGAAAACAGGACCCCAAAAAAGACACGGAGAAATGGATGAGATCTACGTGAACAGCCTGGTCATGAGTGGGAACAATGAAGGGCGACGGTCGAGGGAAAGAGAGTGGGAGATCCTAGCTGGATCAAGAAAAGAGAGGGAGAACAAGGAATAGGAGACCATGGTAAATGAAGACCACATGAGAAGGGAAGCAGAGAGCTAGGGAGGCCCATGGAGATCCACAAAGATACCCCTCAAAAGACTGCTGGCAATGGTCGAGAGACGGCAGGAACTGACCTACTCTGGTGATGGAATGGCCAGACACCCTGTTAGTTGTGCCATAAACCCCATCCAAGGACTGAGGAATCTGGATGCAGACATCCACGGCTGGGCTCCTGGTGCAGCACTGGGAGTCTAATTAGTGAGAAAGAGGAGGGTTTATATGAGCGAGAATTGTTGAAGCCAAGGTTGGATAAAGCACAGGGACAAATAACCAAATGAATGGAAGCACAGGATCTATGAACCAAAGGCTGAGGGGCCCCCAACTGGATCAGGCCCTCTGAATGGGTGAGACAGTCATTTGGCTTGATCTGTTTGGGAGGCAGCTGTGCAGTGGTGCCAGGTCCTGGGCTCGTTGTATGAGTTGGCTGTTTGAATCCTGGGACTTATGCAGGGATGCTTGGTTCAGTCTGGGAGGGGGGGACTGGACCCCCCTGGATTGAGTCTACCAGGTTGATCCCGGTCCTTGCGGGAGACCTTGATCTGGAGGAGGTGGGAATGGGGGGTGGGCTGGGGGGAGGGGGAGGGGGGCGAGAGGGGGAGAACAGGGGAATCTGTGGCTATTATGTGGAACTGAATAGTGTTGTAAAATAAAATAAAAAAAAAAAGAGTCAGTGGAGATGGGAACACACCAAGGAAACAAGACCTTCCTTCCAGACATAACAGAGCTTATGCACATATGAAGTCAGAGAGATGGTGGCAGCATACATAGGATGTCTGAGCCAGGTGGGGGTCCCAGTGCTCAGAGAGGAAGTGGATACAAGGCCCCATTCCTAACCCAGAAGCTATCTTGAGTAGATAATCACTCTCAAAGAAAAATTAGTTTTCTCTAAAGGACTTTCACTTGTATACAAACCACATTTAAAGGCAGGACCCATGCCCAGCTATTGATGGCCAATACAGAATGAACTTAATGTTTTTGGAGAATTTTTTGTTACACCATGCTTTATGTATTTCTTTTTTTTTTTTAACCTTACAACTCTGTTGTTTATATATAATGATTTCTGATTTTGTTTTTATGGGTTTTCTGTGTGTGTAAAGGTGTGTGTCTCAGTGTCTGTATGTATTTCTTGTGATTTTACTTTGGCTCTTTTTTTTCCTGTTTTGTCCCATTCTGTTTTTAAACTTTATTGTTATTATTATTATTTAGATGCCTATTTACATTATAATGAAGAAGAGAAAGAAAGGGTGTGGATTTGGTGGGCAGGGCACTTGCGAGGATCTAGAAGGAATTGAGGGAGGGTAAACCATAATCAGAATATATTGCATGAAAAAACTATTTTGGGTAAAAAGACTAAAATTTAAAAATGACATTAAAAATTTATAGGAATGTTATACAATATATTTCTTCTAATCATATCTTAGATGTAATAAAATAAATTAAGACAATTATAAAATACTGTGAAGAATATCACATATGTATTTTAATTTCATATTTCTCTTATTTTCCAGCACTTGAAACAAGAAAAATAATTTTATACACAATTTGAGAGAAAACTATTTTATACAAAATTTGATAGAACTGAAAATAAAAGACCTGTTCTCTAGGTTCTAACAAATTAGACTTTCTTTTCTATCTCCACATTGTGAAGTATCAACAGCATAGTATATCTTTATAACTTCAAGTAAATATTCTTTTTATTTAGGACGTAAAAATGAACTTTTCTACATAGTTCATCTGGGGTAGTAAGTTCAACTGAATAGAATTCACAGAAGTCATTTTACTCTGCACATTTACCCTCATAACTAAAAGAACATCACTTTTTGTCTTATGTTCCAATGCTCATTTAATTGCCTATCTTGAAAGATGTATTTACTTTGTCACAGCGAAAAATATTGTGGAAAGTAGTAATAATCCCCATTGGAAGGTAAACCTTGGCTATATATTCTCAGAAGCCTCAAGTGGTTACTTAACTAAATTTATGTGCTTTTCCACTTTGACAAAAGAAATAGGAACATATAAATATCATTAAATGAAAGAAATTAAATGGACATTTAAAAAAATGAAGAATTCACTTTGCCTCTCTGATGTATGTTGTACAGGTAAGATATTCTTAACAAAAATATGCTTAGAGTGTGTCCAATTACACAGTATATTCAGTTATTACATTGTAACTCAGAGAGGATTTCAAAAGGAGGAAAATATAATCAGAAGCAGGAAGCAAATATGAAGGTATTCATGCCTGTATTTTAGCATTCTTTGGATAATATGTTAGAACTTAGGTAAAGCTATAAAATATTGTTGGGGAAAGTAGGAAAAAGTATGACTGACTTTTGAAAAATCCATCATGAAATTTTTTTCTGTGACCTAATTAAACAAAGTAAGCAAGCATTTGAGTCAAAAATGAGAGGATATATATATATATATATATATATATATATATATATATATATATATATATATGGAGAGAGAGAGAGAGAGAGGGAGACGGAGAGGGAGAGAGAGACAGACAGAGAGAGAGACAGAGACAGAGACAGAGACAGAGATAGACAGAGAGAGAGAGAGAAAGACTATAAGGAACCATTAGAATGTTTGAATGTTAAATAACAAGTTGGTTATATGTTTCTAGTTAGAGAACTTTTGTATCAATAATTTGTTAGACACTGAGCATTTGAGCATTAAGTGGACAAAATGATTTGTTTGGCTGTGTGGAAGTGGAGTGTAATTTTTTTTTAAGATTGTATTTATAATTATTTTATCACCTTTTAAAAACATGGCTACCCAAATACAGTTTGCTTCCATTACAACAAACAATTTCCTCTGTTTTGTAATTCATTCTAATTATTTTATTTTCATTGCATTTTCTAGTTGGTTATTGTCATGTTTCAATGATTTAACTGTGACTTATTCTCAAATAATAAACTAATTCTGACCCATGTAAGGGTAAAATTTATGCAGGTCATGAATTGTTTGATTGAATTTTCAGAACATATACTATATAATATTTTGTGCAAAGGAAAATGAGAAGATAGAAAAGTTGGTGATAGAAGATAGAAAAAATAAAGTGAATATATGTAATAAAATACTAAAATTAACATATGAAAATTTTAATTCAAGTATATTTTTATATCTAATCCTAAAGGCAGCATACAAAAATATAAGAATTGAAGGAACTCTTAATTTTATGGAAAATGATATAGGCAATAAATTCTTTCACCTTGGATCAATATAAAGTATGTATCAAGAAACATCCTGTAGTGACATCAAGAAACAGAATTGAAACTGCCTCTTGAAAGGCTTTTAGAAGATATGACATCTGCAAAAGACATGAGAAGATGAGTAAAACTTTTTTGAAGCTTAATACTGATTAGTCTGATCAAGGCTATGTGTTGAGTATGGTATCAGCAAAAGCAGATTATATGTTCATGACTGTCATTCTAAGGAAGTCAGATTTTTTTGGTTTTCTTTTTTAAATTTAAGACATGATAGGATATTATTAAAAAGAGAAAGTTTATTATTGCATTGAAGTGATTATTAATTTCAAGGGAGGAGAATGAATTGACAAGAGAAATTGTGAACTCGAATCTCAGGTAGCTATTTAATATTTACATTTACAAAAAGTTCAGGAACATGTTTGAAATACCTGGGTATATTGCAATGATAGTTGCACACAATGATAACTGATATCATAGAAATAAATGCCAAAGAAATACCAAAGGAAGAGATGAGGAGGAGAAAAAAGAAAAGAAAAAAATAATGTTATAAGCCAGGTAAAAATGAAAATGCAAGAAATGTACAGAGAAGAGCTAATGAAGGAGAGCCAAGAGGCCTGAAACTCAGTGACATCTATTTGTAGGGCAGTTCCATGAGTAAAGGAAGCTAGTGGGAAACATTCTGAAAGGAATTTAGAAGTTCTTTCACTGAAACTTCTCACAAATGAGCTGTAATCACAGCTCTTTTAGGGAAGTTGATGAAGTATGTTCTCTGAGTATGGCATAGCTGGGTGTCAAAGATCCAAGGAGCTTGAAAAATGATTGGATAGGAAACATGTATGCATCTAAGACATTTCTTTTAAAAAGAGGGGAAATTAAAAATGAAAACAATGAAAGATATTTGAAACATTGAAGGAAGGATTACTTTGAAATTTTATTATCTTAATTATTTTTACTTATATCTCTTATCACTCAGACTAAACATTTTGTTGGTAGATATAAAGAGAAACTAACAACCTAAGTTAAAGATGGTTTAACTTTTTGGTTCTTGTCTTAGATAATTTTCTTGTCTGAATGGACATTTGACAATGTGTGGAGACATTTTAGTTACAACAACTGAAGAATAAGTGTGTCTGACATCTGCATAATGTCAAAGAGGCTTCTGAATGCTGCTCTGTCACAGTGCCATCCTCTGTAACAGAGAACCACTCAATCCCAAATGTTTGTAGTGCCAGGACTGGGAGATAAGAAAGGAGACTCTGAGTGGGTTGAAAGATTATTCTGATTCTAATCAAAGTATTTTTTTAAGAACACAGGAAGTTTACAATCTAATCACGATTTATTCTCTTTGAAAAACAATTCTGAAATAACTCAGCTATCCTTGAGAAATTCATGGAGGGGCAAGCACAAAGAGCTGGGTTTGATCCTAAGAACTCATTTTTTTTTTTAAAGCCAGGTATGGTGTTTCACACTTCTAATCCCAGTGATAGGGAGGCAGAAAGAGGTGAATCTCTGAGGCTCAGTGGTCAACCAGTAAAGGCTACTTAGTGAGTTACAGGGCAGTGAAAATCCCAGCCCCGTCCCTCCCCTGCAACCCACCAAAGCTAGCACTCACAGAAACCAATAATCACTCAAAAAAAGAATATAAGTAGCACCTATTTTTTATAGGAAAATAAAAGGAAAATGTAGGTACTATTCATGAACAATAAGTAAAAACACATTTTGGATAATAATGATTTCATTTATGAACTGTTTGAGGTTAGTAATTGACAAATATGTTAGAACTGTAGGTCAAGATGACATGTATTAAATAGTGTCTTCTAGTAGGAATCATCTAAAGTGTATACAACTTTGAGCAACAGTTTGATATTTTTTGTATGTTTTATTATAGAATTCTTAATGTATTAAGAGGAACTTTATAATAAAATTACTCATATGGCGAATGCCATGCATTATCATACTTAAACTATACTACCTTCTGTAAAGTAGGTACACACTTATTTTTTAACATGAAGAGTTAAAAAAGAGAAAAAATATTAGCCTAAACTAACTAGTGTTACTTTACATTACAAAATAACTACCAAGTTCTGTATATCCCTTAGACGGTTAAATCAAATGTCATACTTAAAATTAGTAGTGGAAAGTGACCATAGATCTGTGTTTTAATTTTTGCCCATTCTACAATTTTTCTTAGAAGAATTGATTTGTGAATAAGTCCTCCAGTCTTCTAGTCTTCCAGCCCTGTAGTTTTCCATTTCTGTTATCACAGGTCAACATTTGAAACTGATAAACCTGTTCAGAAATACAAACATTTCTACCAATGTCGATGAAACTTTTGACTAGTTCATTAAGAATTTTGTGCAATGTATTTTGATCATATTCATTCCCTCCCCCAAGTCCTTCCAGATCCAACCCCATTCTCTGCTCACCCCTACTTTGTGTTCTTTTTGTTCAAACCCATTAAATTCCCTATGCATCCATATATTTTTCAGTATGTGTCTTTCTGCTGGAGCATGGTCCACTTATTGGAGGCATCATTGTCAAAGAAAACTGACTTCATCCTTGGAGCTATTAATTGCTAATAATGCTTCTACTAGGTGAAGAACTTTGTGCCCACCTCCCTTTTCTTGATCAAACCATTAGGCATCATTTATACATTCCTAGAAGCTCCTTCTACCTGTGTAGATTTGTTGGCATGGTTGTTTAAATGACTGGTGTTTAGATTTGGCATTCAGTAAATTAGATTTACGCTAGATGTCTCAGAGTCCTTTGCATTAAAATGCTATCTCTTTTCATTTCCTCTCCTTTAAGGTTATTTCAGTGCAAGTCTGTAGCCTGAATCCATGGAGAAGATCAATTACTCAGTGGTGTCTGAGTTTGTGTTGCTTGGACTCTCCAGTTCTCGGGAACTTCAGTTTTTCTTCTTTGTCTTCTTCTCTGTGTTGTATATTGTCATTGTATTAGGAAACCTTCTCATCATCATAGCCGTGACTTCTGAGAGCAGCCTGCACTCCCCCATGTATTTTCTCCTGGGGAACCTTTCCTTTATTGACATTTGTCAGGCTTCTTTTGCCACACCTAAAATGATTGCAGACTTTCTGAGTGAGCACAAGACAATATCCTTCAATGGCTGCATAGCCCAGATTTTTTTCATTCATCTCTTTACAGGAGGGGAGATGGTACTGCTGGTCTCCATGGCTTATGACAGATATGTGGCCATATGTAAGCCTCTACATTACATGGTCATCATGAACAGAAGTACCTGTACTGCCTTAGTAACAATCTCCTGGGCTGTGGGATTGGTGCATACATTGAGTCAATTGTCATTTACTGTAAACCTGGCATTTTGTGGACCCAATGAAGTAGACAGCTTTTTTTGTGACCTTCCTCGTGTGGTCAAGCTAGCCTGCATTGACTCATACTTCACTGAAATACTAATTGTGGTAAACAGTGGAATTCTTTCCTTAAGCACTTTCTCTCTTTTGGTGAGCTCCTATGCCATAATTCTTGTCACAGTTTGGTTCAAGTCTTCTGCTGCCATGGCCAAGGCATTTTCTACACTGGCTGCTCACATTATGGTAGTAGTATTATTCTTTGGACCTTGCATCTTCATCTATGTGTGGCCCTTTACTACTTATCCAGTGGATAAAATTCTTGCTATATTTTATACAGTTTTCACTCCCATCCTAAACCCCATTATTTACACACTAAGAAACAGAGATATGAAAGCTATCATGGGAAAAATTACAGCTCGTTACTTCAGACTACCCAAAACTTCTGAAATGCCATTAGTAGCAAGGATTTCCCTTAATTGAGGTAAAACTAAATTACTCAAATCAGCTGTCTACCTACAAATATTTTCATACCTAAGCAGTGGAATAAATAAGAATGATAATATGAAGAAGATTAATAGATATTAGTATGTGTTTTCTTAGTTTTTAATCTAAGCAAAAGTTAAGTAAACCCCCCAAAGGAAAAAAAGCACGGTATATTTGATTATTAAATGGTATGTATAGACTGATTGTTTTAGTAATAGGTAAATGTGAATATGGTACAAAAAATGGGTGGGGACCCAATTCTTTGTCAGGGATAAATTTAGAAATTTGATTTTTATTAGTTTTCCTTTTTGGCTTTGGTGTTTTCTTTGACTGATGAATCTATTTCCTTTATTGTATCCTCTACACCAGA
The DNA here is from genome assembly GCF_004664715.2 of Peromyscus leucopus. Classification (NCBI taxonomy): domain Eukaryota; kingdom Metazoa; phylum Chordata; class Mammalia; order Rodentia; family Cricetidae; genus Peromyscus; species Peromyscus leucopus. The sequence continues at coordinate 73,490,418 of NC_051070.1, forward strand.
GGTCCTCTCTTCCATCTCTTGTATTCTGTTGGTTATGCTTGCATCTGTGTTTCCTGTTTGTTTACTCGGATTTTCTATTTCCAGCATTCCCTCTGCTTGTGTTTTTGTCATTGTTTCTATCTTACTTTTCAGATCTTGAACTATTTCCTTCACATGTTTAATTGCTTTTTTATGTTTTTTTGGCTTTCTTTAAGGGATTTATTGATTTCTTCAGATTTTTTGTTTGTCTTTTCCTCAATTTCTGTATTGATTTCTTCTAATTTTTTGTTTGTCTTTTCTTCAGTTTCTTTAACAGAATTTTTCATTTCCTCTTTAAATGCCTCTAACATCTTCATGAAGTTATTTTTAAGGTCACTTTCTTCTGCTTCTTCTATATTGTGATGTTCAGGTCTTGCTGTTGTAGAAGGGCTACGTTCTGGTGATGCCATATTGCTCTTTATGTTGTTGTATGTATTTTTGCACTGATGTCTACCCATCTCTTTCTCTAATAGGTGCAAGAGGTGCCTGTGTCTGAGCAAGTTGCTATTGGTCTAATCTGTATTTGCTGTGTCTGTGTCTCAGGGGGCCCCTCTGGGTCCAATCTTAGCTCTTGGTCTAATTGGAGCTGGCAGATTCTGTATCTCATGGAGCTGCTCTTGGTACAATCCAAGCTAGCTGATTGTGTGGCTCAGGGAGCCACTCTTGGTCTTATCAAGGTTCTTGGTACAGTCAGAGCTGACAGATTCTGTGTCTCAGGAAGCCACTCTTGGTCCAATGAGAACTGTGGTGATATATTATGTCCCGCAATATATTGTGCATCCTAATAAACTTATCTAGAGTCAGAGGACAGAACAGCCAGTAGATGGACATAGAGTCCAGAAAATGGTGGCACACATGCCTTTAATCCTATCACTTGGGAGGCAGAGATCCATCTGGATCTCTGTGAGTTCAAAGACACACTAGAAACAGCTAGGCATGGTGACTTGCGCCTTTAATCCCAGGAAGTGATGGCAGAAAGCAGAAAGGTATATAAGGTGTGAAAACTAGGAACTAGAGCTGGTTAAGCTTTTAGGCTTTTAGCAGCAGTTCAGTGAGATTCATTCTGGGTGAAGACTCAAAGGCTACAGAGAGCTGATGAATTCCGTGTCTCAGGAAGTTACACTTGGTCCAATGAGGGCTGGTGGATTCCGTGTCTCAGGAAGTTACTGGGGTTGCAGGCAGATGGGTATTGGGGTAAAGTGTAGAACCTGTAGATTGCAGGGTCTGATGGGGGGTTTTGGTGGGGGAGCCTACCTGCAGGAGTTTTCCCTGCTGGTCAGCAATTGGGGCAGAATTGGGTAGAGGTTCCAGGGTACTGGCTGTGTCCCAGGGCCTGGGTCCTAGAGGCAGGGCTCTCTGGGTCGGACAAGAGTCACTCACCCCTTGGCCCAATGAGAGCTGGCAGATTCTGTGTCTCAGGAAGTTACTGGGGTCACAGGTAGATGGGTATTGGGGTAGGGCATAAGTCTTGTAGATTTCAGTTGCCCCAGTTTTCATTCAATAGAAAGTTGTTCAGTTTCCATGAGTTTGTAAGCTATCTCTTGCGTCATTTTTGATATCCAGCTTTAATCTCTGGTGGCATGCTAGGAGACAGTGAGGTATTTCGGATTTCTTTGTAGCTGTTGAAACTTGCTTATAGTGTTCAAGTATGTGTTCAATATCAGAAAAAGTTCCATGAAGTGCTAAGAAGAAAGTATGTTCTTTTGTGTTTGGGTAAAATGTTCTGTAAATATACATTAGGTCCATTTGTTTTTATAAAGTCTGTTATCACTACCACTTCTCTGTTTAGTTTTTGTCTGGATGATCAGTACATTGGTAAGAGTGGGATATTGAAGTCTCCCAATATCATTGTGAGGGTCCATATGAGTTTTAAGCTGCTGTAGTAGTGTTTCTTTTTTCTTTTTTGTTTTTTGTTTTTTTTGAGACAGGGTTTCTCTGTGTAGTTTTGGTCCCTGTCCTGGATCTTGCTCTGTACACAAGGCTGGCCTCGAACTCAGAGATCAGCCTGGTTCTGCCTGCCAAATGCTGGGATTAAAGGCACGTGCCACCATTGCCTGGCGAGTAGTATTTCTTTTACAAGTGTGGTTGCCCTTGTGTTTAGGGAATAGATGTTAAAAAGTAAAATGCCATCTTGGTGATTATTTACTCTTGTGAGTATGAAGTATCCTTCCCCTTCTCTGTTGATTAGTTTTGTTTTGAAGTCTATTTCACTAGATTTTAAAGTGTGTACACCAGCTTCCTCCTTAGGTCCATTTGCTTGGTATATCTTTTTCCAACCCTATATACCTAATCATTGATTTTGAGGTGTGTTTCTTGGATACAGCAGAAGGGTGGATCCTGATTTTGCATTTGTTAGTCTGTATCTTTTTATTAGGGAATTGAGACCACTGAAGTTGAGAGATATCAATGGCTAATGTTTCTGGATTCCTATTATTTTGTTGTTGTTAGTGATGGTGGTGGTATATTCATTTCTTCCATTGTATCTTCAATGGCTGACATGCTCTCTTCCCTCTCATGTAATCTGTTGGCAAAGCTTGCCTCTGCAGTTCCTGTTCAAATTCCTAAATATTTCACTTCCAGAATTACCTCAATTTGTGTTTTCTTTATTATTTCTATTTTCCTTTTCAGGTCATAAATTATTTTATTTGTTTCCTTAACTCTTGTGTTTTCTTGGCGTTCTTTAAGGGATTCATTCATTAGCTTCAATTGTTTGTGTTTTCCTGGATTTCTTTAAGGGATCTATTCATTTCCTCTTTAAGGACTTCTACCATTTTCATATAGGTGGTTTTAAGGTCTTTTCATGTGCTTCATCTATGTTCAAACATTCAGGGCCTGCTGTGGTAGGATAGCTAGGCTCTAGTGAAGACATACTGTCCTGACTATTATTGATTGTCTTCTTATGATGATGTCTAGGAATCTGGGTTTGGGGGTGATTATAGCTCCTGGTGCTCATTTCTAGTAGGCCAGGAGTGGGTGGTCTGTGAGATCCACAGGAGGAATGGACAGGGTGGAAGTGAGGTTGCCCTGGTGTTTTGTTGCAGGTCTAGGGATAAGTCTGAGGGACTGGGTCTGCTGGTGGTAACAGAGAGAGCATAGAAGGTCTATGGTAAGGCTACCCAGTCTTCTAGAAGGCATGGTCTGTGGTAGAGCAGGGGCCATTTTCCTTTTTATAAATGATAAAAGTTTGACAAGTCTGAGTCTTAGAATCATAAAATGAAGAATATCTCTGAACAGAATTTAAACAAAAAGCTCACATTTAAAAATGTCTGCAGTTACCAAATGGCTATCAATATAGCAACAGATACAAATATAGACTTGCATAGACACCAACCAAACTATATTTTTCCAACTTATATATGGGTTAAATTTGAAACATTTTTCACAGTCTGGTTATGAATATTTATTCTCTAGTTGGGGGAAACTATTGTAGAAGGCTACAAAAACTTTTTAACATGGGAACTAGCTGAAAGGAATGGGACACTGTATGTACTTATTGAGATTATATTATCCATATATTCTTCCTGTACCACTGCATAGTTTTTGGTCTGTGATGATATAAACAACCTTAGTCACACATTCTCACCACTGTGAATTGAGATTTTCTGTCATTTACATCCTCTCATGAGAAATTGAAACTTTTGGAAATTATAATCCCAAACAAATCTTTTCTCCTTACATTATTTCTGACAGACATTTGGGTCACAACAATGCAAAGGTAACTGCATTTGTCAGGGTTCTCTAGAGGAACAGAACTAACAGAATGGATATATATATATCCATTTAATATATATATATATACATACATACATACATATATATACATATACATACATACATATATATATACATATATATATATATATATATATATATATATATATATATATATAAAGTGGGTCTATTAAAGTGGCTTAGAGGCTGTGCTTCAGCTAGTCAAACAATGGCTGACTATAGAAGGAAAGGCCAAAAATATGATAAAAATATGGTATCACAGTGCAGGGTATCTCCACATTCACATTCTGGTGTTGTGAGACCTGGAGGGTCTAGGAGAGCTGCTGGTCTTCAGGATATATTGAAATACCAATGACTGAAGTTCAATGTCAGGCCTCAGCAACAGGACAGATGAACTTGCCGGCAAGAATGAAGGCAAGTAGGCAAAATCCAGAAGCTACCCTTTTTCATGTCTTCTTGTGTGGACTGCTACCAAAATGTGTTGCCCAGATTTAGGGTGTATCTTTCCATGTCAAATGATACAACCAAGAAAATCCCTCACAAGTGTGCCAACCTACTTAGGTTTTAGTGGAATCCAGATATAGTCAAGTTGATAATCAAGAACAGCCAACACAAATCCACCCCTTGTCAACTTGACACACAATCACATCACCTTATATCAAGCATAATTCCCAAATGAAAATGTCAGGAAGAGCTGACCTTTTGAACAGTACCTGAATAGAGGAGTGAGGATTAAGAAAAGACAGAGACAGAAGATAGTGAATACTGCAGCAGCCCGAATTTATTCCTCATAGCCTTTTTATACCCAAAACAAGGGGGGCAAAAGACTTCCTTACCATGCTTCAAGGAACAAATAAGCATAAACACCTTCTTAATTCTCAAAGCATCTAATAACCATGCCTTTGGCCAAACAGCTTGTTATTTGGCTTTGAGGAGCAAAACATCTAATAACCACACCCTTGGCCAAACATCCTGTTATTCAGCCTTGTGGAGCAAAACCAAGCTTGAACTCTCTGACCTTAAGTCAAGATGAAATCAAGCCACAAGGTGGAGTCACTGTGGGCTCCCACATGAAAACAGTAATAGACCAGAATTCTGCCTAACATGATATTACTATCCCACCTACAAATGCAAATACATTACTAATTTTAGAATATGTGGCAATGTTCCTTGAGGGATATTCCTCTTAGTACCTCATAACATAACTATGACAATAAGTACTGATAAAAGTACAGCCTGTGCTTTATTACATGATAAATAAGGAAAGAAAACACAATGTCTGCTTAATGCACATGTATATATACATGAACATATTCTTTTTTATTATTTTTTTTATTTATTTTACATACCAACCACAGTTTCCCCTCCCTCCTCTACTCCTGTTTCCTACACACTTCTTCCTTCTATCCCCACCATTCATCCACTCCTCTTCCATCTCAATTCAGAAAGGGTAAGACCTCCAATAGGAGTAAACAAAGCATGACATATCAAGTTAAGGCAGGGCCAACCTCCTCCTTCCTGCATCAAGGCTGAACTAGCATCCCACCATAGTAAACAGGTTCCAAAAATCCAGCTCATGCACCAGGGATAGGTCCTGACCAGTTGAAGAGAGGAAGGAGGGATTATATGAACAAGGGACATTAAGATCATGATGGGGAAACCCACAGAGACAGCTGACTCAAGCTTGTGGGAGCTCACAGACTCTAGACTGACAGCTAGGGAGCCTGCATGGGACTGACCTAGCCCCTCTGCATATGGGCAATAGTTGTGTAGTTTGGTCTGTTTGTGGGGTCCCTAGAAGTGAGACTACAAACATATTCTCAAATATGATAGAAATACTCGTGTTAGTTACAATCCTCATTTCTAAAGCTGGTCTTAAGGTCTTATCTAGTAATTCTTCTACTACCAATTCTGTATTTCTGCCATATTTAAGAAGCAGCTCAACAGGTCTTGGTTCTTTCCCTGAAGTAGTGACTCATGATTTTATTCCTAAATGGTCTGGGTCCTTCGCAACACTGCCTGAACTGGTTTGTATTAAGTTCTCATTGACTTTAATTATAGTGTAAGATCATAGCAGGAGATGGCTAGGGTGGTGGTTCTCAACCTGTGGATTGAAATCCCTTTGGAGTTGAATGATCCCTTTACAGGGATCACATATCAGATATCCTTCATATCAAATATTCACATTATGATAACCTTAGCGAGATTACAATTATTAATTAAAAACATAAATGTGAGGGACTGTATTAAAGAGTCACAGCATTAAGAATGTTGAGAACCACTGCCTTACATGGTAGTGGCCCATACCCATGGACTCCTAAAATTTTCACTGAGGTATAAAGTTCTTGAATTTTGATTGGATTTATTTCCAATCATCTTATGGGCATATGTGCTACCTAAAAATCCAAAGTGGTTGCTACTTCCTCTTCATCTTGTCCAGTCAGCATAATGTCATCAACATAGTGGACCAGTGTGATATTTTGTGGAAGAGACAAATGTTCTGTCTGTCTTCTGCATAGGCCAAATACTAGAACTGAAGGGAGATGTCCTGGGAAACCAAAGATCCTGCATTTTTTCAAGTATTCATTGGTGGTCCTAATTTCTGCAATTCCTCTAGAGGATGAAATGATATTTTTTTGCTTCACTGTTTTCCTTTGTAAAGGCAATGCCAATATCTTTCATTTAACTTTTCCAATAATAATACCTATCACTTGACAGGTTAGGAAAACAATGTGAGAAATTTTCCAACTTCTAAGTTTTCTATCCCAATTATACATTCTGGACCCTGGGAAATAACCAAGGAGTGAGTTTGAGGACCTACTGGTCCAATGTAAGACTTCAATCAAAGTTCCATTAATCACCTAACCACATAAGCTCCCATAGAGGGCAACAGTGCTGTTTGAAGTTTCTGGGACCAGTGTTAATTGAGAACCATAAACTCTATAAAGTCTGACTTTCCTCTTTCTTCCCAGTGTGCAATTACCATTGATTAGACCAACAGTGGTTTTCTTCAGATTGGAAGGCCAAGGAAGGATCAGTTTTCAGCACCCAGGGCTGGATGTCTCAGTAGTTCCGATCTCTTCATCCTGGAAGAGTCCTTGAGAGCTGCTGCTCTCAATCTATGTTGGAATCCCAAAGAATTAGGTTCTAATATCAGGGAAGGGACACCCCGGTATAGAATATATGAACTTGCCAACAGGAATGAAGGCAAACAGAGGAAAAGCAAAAGCTTTCTTTGTGTGTGCCTCTGTGTGTGTGTGTGTGTGTGTGTGTGTGTGTGTGTGTGTGTGTGGACTGCCACCATAATGTGTGGCACATATTTAGTATCAGTCTTCCTACCTCCAATGATCCATTAAGAAAGCCCCTAACACGTGTGTTCAGCCATTTGCATTTCACTGATTCCAGCTGCAGTGAAGTTAACAACAGAGATAAGTATCACAGTTTAGCTGATACAGTTTCTAAAAAATAATTCTACTATTTTCTTAAAGAAGATGTATTATATTTACATCTCTATTGTTTGTCTTAAAAACATTTAATCTACCCAGCTGTCTCCTGTATGCAGAGGGTGTAGTCTGATCTGATGCAGGTTACACAGCTATTGGTCTAAAGTTCGTGAGTTCCTATGAGCTTGGTTCAATTGTCTTTGTAAATTTCCCAATCATGATCTTAACCTCCCTTGCTCATATAATCCCACTTCCTTCTCTTTGATTGGACTCCCTGAGCTCAGCCTGGTGTTTGGCTGTGGAGCTCTGTCTGCACCTGCTTCTATCAGTTGCTGGATGAAGGTTCTATAATGACAGCTAGGGTATTCACCAATCTGATTACTTGGTCTGTTTGAGGAGCCCCTGGCAGTGGGATCAGGATCTATTCCTGGCTCATGAACTGGCTTTCTGGAGCTCATCACCTATGGTTGAACATCTTTCCCATCCTATTTTCTTTATTTGAGCTTTATAGATATTTTATTTAAAAGTATATTATTTCTATTTTTGAAGTTCACATTCAAGGTTAAATATTCAAGAATAGGGAATAAAATTTTAAAAGGGTAAATACTAAAGTTACCATTGTGCTATGCCATTGTTGAATTGGACTTTATACTGTTTAGAACTTGCATCATTCCTTCCTGTAAATATACTTTTTTTCATAAGTGTGTTTATTTTGTTTGGAAAAATCCAAATGTAATGATACCATTTTCCCTCAAATAGTCTACATTTTATTTTACTTTTGGTTCAGGGGTCATTTCAGACATTGAATTTTCTAACAATTTTAAATTATTGTATTTCTCTAGTCTTAAATTTGTGTTTTTCCAATACCACTCTTTTATAATTGATGAGTTTTGAAGACTACTTGAACATGATTGTTTTAAAAGCTGAATGAATTATTTCAATCAAATTAAACTGAAAGTAAATTTCAGAGTAATTTATTATTAAACATGTTGATGAAAATTTTGCAGAAAAAAACTTAGAAAATTAACTGAATCTTTAGGAACAAGACAGCATGAAACACAACCAAGATTATATTTACCTAATTATAAAACATCTTTTATTGTTGGTCCATTCTTAAGTATTTTAGTATTTTTCTTGAGTGCATATGTATATGTGTACACACTAAATAAACAAGTATAAATAGGCATCTTATTTTCAATTTTATTACTTAAAAATGAAATGTACAACAGAATATTTGGTGATCTGGACAGCTTATCTAAAACACAGTGAAAAGATTACTGATATATGGAGAAAAATTAAGAAAGCCTAAATGCTTGAGGAATCATTTTTTAAGGGAGGATAGTTTTGGATTTCTAATACAGATGATAGGATTAGACAATAAATTTAACCGTCTTTTCGAAGTAGTAAGCTCCTTTTTATTGACAGACACTACCCTAAAGCAATTATGGTCACTTATTGACAGAAAGTTAGAGGCTGAAAAATAATTTCTCTGACTTAATTTGTAAATACCAAGCAATCTCTGGATTTCATGTTTATCTATTGCCTGATTACAATAACCAGAAAAATTACAATATTTTTATTCCCATAAAAATTATTTCAGGAAACAGAGTTACTCTTGCTTAAGTCTTGCCACATGTCTCTAGAGGCACATTTCTTTCCCAGTGAAAGCAGCTTTCTGTGGCAAACATATAAATTGTTGTATTACACTGCCTTAGGCTGTTGGAGTTGTGTGGTTGACAGCAGGAGAGCAGAGCCAAGTTAAAACTTTATTACAGATACTTGCAACATGAGGACTCATAGGAGAATATGAGATGATACATACAAACTAAAGAATACTAAACTTGGTGAAAGTAAACAAAAATAAAAAAATTAAAACTGTAAGTACTAAACATGGATTATGAGTATATGTTTACAGATATAATTAATAAACATTTTCAATGAAAAAAATCAGCAACTGAAAGATAAGAAGGAAGTTGTTGTCTCAGTCTGGTTGGAAATTCTGACCAACAGAGGGAAATTCTCTTTCTCCTTTTTTCTGTCTTGATGATTCCAGTTGTACTGGTTTGGGGTAATCTTTTAAAGATTTGGGTCAGAATCTGAAAAATACAGGGAACTGTGTTACAATCATCATCTGCTCCTGGGCACCTTTTTCAGGCTTTCTATCTAGAGCATTTACTCATTAAATGGACAAATATTTTTTGACTATTAAAATTTGCTTTTCATGAAGAATGGAATTACTAACAAAGTGATAGCAAGTTTTGCTTGAAGGTTTATAGTGAGTAGTGAGACAAATACTATGTGTTAAAATAAAGACAAATACAATTGTGCATATCTATTGTTTCAGAGTTTGATTGCCACAGTTTTTAGATAATGTTGAAATAATAAATATTTTCATGTAACTAACTTGATCTTTCATCCAAAATGGTTCTCCTATGAGATTTTTAGAAATCTGAAAATACTTCTTTTTGAGGTACAACAGCAGTAGAAGATTTATTAGAAAAAAGTTTACAAGTGTTCTGTATATAAGGACATAAATTCTACATGGTACCATAATATAACTTCCTTGCATTCAGAAATTCTAGAATTGAAAATAATTTGAGGGACATTCAATTATTTGCTCAATCACATAGTTTGCAAGTGGTAAATTTTATTAATCTTTACTAGTGGGAAACTTAGTTATTAGGAAGAAAATGAGATTAAACTTTGAATCTGAACTATTCTCCTTACATTATGAAATATTAGGAGACTGTGAATAGGATTTTCCCCCTTTTTATTACATTTTTTAAACATGTAGACTAAAACCTATCAAAAAATAGAATTCTTGAAATAAAAATGAGTCTTTTTTTTTTTTTTTAAAAAATACGTTTTCAATTAAATAGGATTTCACCACTCCCCACTTTCCTGTCTCCAGCCACTCCCAGATCCCCCTGTTAAACCTATCCCATGTCCCCCATTACTTTCAATTTGGCAGCCTCTTTTTATTTGACTGTTGTTAGACAACACACATACACACAAATACACACGTGTGTATTTGTACACATGTATATAAATGCAATCTTTTGAGTTCATTTTTGGTTTTGTGTGTATACGGTTGTAAGGCTGAGCACACTGTGTTGGTTGAGCCTAGCAAAAAATGATGCTAAATGATTAACATGTGTAAGCACATCACAGTATATTCTCCTTCTTCCTTCTGTTCTTCTTGTTCACCCCCTCACCATGATTAACATTATTAATCTTAATTCTTTGTCTTTCCTCACCACTAAATAAATGCTGTTTATTTTACACACTGGAAATGGAGTTGTGATGGTAGTTCACATTTTGGCAATGGTAATATTTTCTTGATTTTAGTAAAGATGATGAGAAGTTAATAAACTGTTTGTTTCCTGCTTTCCAATTCCTTCATTCTCTAATATGTATACAATATTTAGTTTATTTTTAATTATTGTTCCCAAACTTCTTAAAATCTTCTGAAGGATTCATTATTACACTTTTAAATTATGCTAGCCAAAATGCCAAAAACAAAGTAAAGCCTTAAGATAAAATTTATAAATTGTATTTTTTCTCATTATAATATGCATTTGTAATTATACTTGTTTCTCACTTTATACTCCATTTCCATATATGCATTATCAAATTAAATTGATACACTTGAAAGCACACTGTAATTTTCTTTATGAATTAGTTATATTGCAGGGACATTGATGGTAATATTTTCTTGATTTTCATTTAGGTGACTTTACATTGGATACATGGCTCACAGTAATGAATCCACGGTATCTGAGTTTGTGCTTCTGGGACTTTCTAACTCTTGGGGACTTCAGCTTTTACTTTTTGCCATCTTCTTTATTATCTATGTGACATCAGTCTTGGGCAATGCCATGATTATTGTCATCATTTTCTCTGACTCACATTTGAACTCACCTATGTACTTCTTACTCAGTAACCTTTCATTCATTGATATCTGCCAATCTAACTTTGCTACTCCTAAGATGCTTGCGGACTTTTTTGTTGAGCGCAAAACTATTTCCTTTGAGGGTTGCATGGCCCAGATATTTCTTCTTCATAGCTTTGTTGGGAGTGAAATGATGTTGCTCGTAGCTATGGGGTATGACAGGTTTGTAGCAATATGTAAGCCACTGCACTACAATCTAATTATGAATCGGAGGGTATGTATAATTTTTGTGTCTATTTCCTGGGCAGTAGGTATTCTTCATTCTGTGAGTCACTTGGCATTTACAGTGAATCTGCCATTCTGCGGTCCCAATGAGGTAGATAGCTTCTTCTGTGATCTTCCCTTGGTGATAAAACTTGCTTGCATGGATACATACAGAATGGAAATTTTGACCTTAGCTAACAGTGGCCTGATATCTCTGAGCTGTTTCCTGGCTTTAATTGTCTCCTATATCATCATTTTTGTCACTGTCCAGCAGCAGTCCTCCAGTGGGTCAGCTAAAGCGCTTTCCACACTAACTGCCCACATCACAGTAGTGATTCTCTTCTTTGGGCCTTGTATTTACTTCTACATATGGCCTTTTAGCAGGCTGTCTGTGGATAAGTTCCTTTCTGTCTTCTACACCATTTGTACTCCCTTACTGAATCCTGTCATTTATTCTCTGAGGAATGAAGATGTGAAATCAGCCTTGAGGAAACTGACAAAGCGCCATGTAAATCCTGGGAAAAACTAGGGATCTCCATGAAAGAGCTTCATATTGACTTAGAATGAAGAGCCTCCAGGGGATTCTAGAATCAGGCAAATTACCTTTGTTTGTGATATAAATGGTTAAATTATAGAAATGACCTCTTTTCCTAAATGCAAAGTAATTGCATAAAACAAGTTGCTGAGTAAAATTTAGCATGATTTCAGAGAAAAATTCACACTGTTCTTAATTCTAAATGCACATTTAAAAAATTGTTAGTGACATTTAAAAATATGTATTTTATATACTCCTGAAATTAGGGCCATGTATTCATCTGGGTTCTCTAGAAGAACAGAACTGATAAAAAGAATATATATAAGCAATTTATTAGGTTATGATATGACTATTCCAACAATGCCTGTCCCTCAGCAGAAAGTCCAGGAATCCAATAATTATTTATTTCATGAGGGTGGATGTCTCAGCTCATCTTGAGTAGAAGTGGGCTTTAATTCCAGGGGAGGAATGGACTTTCCAGTTAGAGTGAGGGCAAGTGGCAAGTGCTTCCCTTTTCTATGTCCTCTATATAGGCTGCCACCAGAAGGTGTGGAACAGATTGAAGGTGGATCTTCCTACCTCAAAGATCCAGGTTTAGAGTGGAACTTCCCATCTCAAATGATTTAAATAAGAAAAATACCTCACAGCTATGACACATACTTTATATACTTGCGGGTTTATTTAAGTCTACATGTATTCAAGTTGACAACCAAGAATAGCCATCACAAATCCACTCTTTGTCATCTTTGCACACAATCGTATCTCCTTATGTCATGCTTAATTTCCACGACATAAAAACAACAATCATATTCTAATTATGCATCACATGATATAACTATTCCATGTAAAAATCACAAACATGTTATGTGTTTAACTAGTTCACAGTTATATCAAACACGCTATAAATACCTCATGTACAACTATAAATACATTACATATTTTAGAATAGGTGGCAATGTCCCTTAAAATACATTTTAGTATCTTAAAATTTAAATATGATAACCACTGATATTCTCTTAATTGATGTTACATTACATGAAGAAGTAATTGATGGAAGAAAACATAAATATCTGTACAAACACAGTCTTAATAGAATATGACAGAAACATAGAAATTATAATCCTCATTCCTAAAACAGGTCATGAGTTTTAGATGGTATTTAAACTACATACCTGTAATACCCTTTCTGTATTTTCTCCACCCTCAGCAAGCACCTTGGGAGGTCTTGTTTTTTTTTTTTCTTGGAGGGGTGAGCCAATCGTTTATTCCTGAAGGGTTTGGGCTCTTTGTCATTATGCTTGGATTAGATTGTTGTAGTTTCCCATTGACTTTAATTACAGAATGTGGTAGTGACACTAAGAGATGTCCTAAATATCTCCTGTGCTACAGACATAATTATTCTTACCTTACTGTGGGAATGCAACCCAATTTCTTCTCAGTAATCTGGATCTATGGCCAATTTTCACACTGTTACTCCTTCCTTAGCCTGTTGAATGAAGGACATCAGAAGCCCAAAGTGGCCATGGTGAGGTCTGAGTTTTTAGTTCAATGAAATATTTGTCATGTCTCCAAACATAAGTGCTCTCCTCTCTGGAACCAAAGCTTCTAGGCCAGCAGAACTTAAGGTCATGGGAAGAGAAAACAAAAATTTTCCTAGGGATTAATAGGAATGATAGTGAATGGAACTATTTCATTTGTGCTCCTTGATTCCTGGACCACTGAATCTTAATTCTGGGGAAAACCATACTATATATTGGATGCTGATTCAAAGCATTTATTGCCTTCTGAAGAACCCTGACTAACAGCCCTCCAGACTGCTGCCAACTAATTGACTCTATAATTATCTCTTCAAAAGGCATTTCCATTGTTCTATCAGCTCAGCTGATTCGGAATGTTGGGGAACATGGTAAGACCAGTGGATTTCATGATTGTGAGCACATTATTATACTTCCTTGGCTGTGAAGTGAGTTTTCTTGATCAGAAGCAGTGCTGTGTTGAATACTATAATGGTGGATAAGGCATTGTGTAAGTCCACAAATGGTAGTTTTGGCATAAGCATTATGTACATGAATGACAAATTTATAACAAAACTGAGTATTCCAATAGGATAAAGTGTTGTCCTTTACGTGAAGGAAGAGGTCCAATGTAGTCAATCTACCACCAGATTCCTGGCTAGTTATTCTGGGGAAATATGCCAATTCAGGGCTTCAGCATTTGTCTCTGCCATTAGCAGTTCTAGCACACAGAAGTAGCTGTAGCAATGCAAGACTTAAAGTGAGTAGAAGTCCATGTTGTAGAGCCTATGCCTATCCTCCATCTCTGCCACTAAGGGCCACTTTGATAATGGGCTCATTTGGGCAATGAGAGAGGTAGTCTGGGAAAGAGGCTGACTGTTTACACAACAGATCATCCTATTTATCTGGTTATTGAACTTGTACTCTGCTGAAGTTATCTTTTGATGAGTATTTACATGGGACTCAGTATCTTCATATTCTTAGCCAATTTGGAGAAATCTATCCATACATCTCTTCCCCAGATGTCATTCTCACAAGATGATCATGCTCTTTCTAACTTTCTTTCTAATCATGCTCTTTCTAACTCTCTTACCATTCAGGCAACCCATTGGCTAAAGCCCATCAATTGGTGAATATTTGCACAACTGGTCATTTCTCTTTCCAAGCAAAATGGACGACTCTGTGTATAACCTGAAGTTCTGACCATTATAAAGATTTCCCTCCGTCAGTGTCTTTCAGGGTTATCCTAGAAAGGGATTGTAATGCTTCAGTTGTCCACTTCTGGGTCATACCTGCATAATGTTTAGAACTATTTCTAAACCAGGCCCTAGTCTTCTCTACCAGCTGACTATAAGGCACACCCCATAAGACTATAGGTGCATGCTTGGGAGCAGAAGGCATTGTAACAAGAGGAGAAGCCATAGGTATTTGCATAACTTCTTCATGTCGCTTGTGCCTTTAAGAACTTCTCAGATGACATCACACATAAACCATTTCAATTTGATAATGGACTTCTGCTGTGCACATCCTACTTTATGGTCTTTTGGGTCAGATAATACCCTTAGAAGGAATATCTAATAATTATAATACCTTAAAAAGGGTATCTCTACATGCACAATACCACTGGACTCCTAAAAGTTTCACTGAGGTAGCAGGCCCTTGAAATTTGGTTTGATTTATTTCCCATCCTCTGGTGGGGATATGTGTTATCAACAAGTCCAAAGTAATTGCTACCTCCCACTCACTTGGTCAATTAGCATACTGTTATTGACATAGTGGGCCAGTGTGATATTTTTAAAAAGAGATAGACAATAGAGAACACTTCAAACCAAGTCGTTACACAGGGATAAAAAATTAAAACAACCTTGAGATAAAACTGCAAAGGTATACTGCTGGCCTTGCCAACTGAAAGCAAATTGCTTCTGGTGGTCCTTACAAACAGATTACCCACCCCCAATGCATTTGCTAGACCAGTTTCTGCAGACTATGTCCCAGTGTATGTGTTAATCTGCTCAAGTAAGGATGCACATCTGCTCCAGTGACTGCAACCAGAGCCGCTTTTGATTATGTTTTCAATAGTCAGCTGTCTTCTTCATGACATATTTGTCTTCTGTATTTGCCAAATAGAAGAGTTAAAGGGAACCTCAAGACCTGAAACTGTCAAGTTCCTGATGGGTGACACTAATTTCTGCTATTCCTTCTAGACTATGATATTTTCTTTGGTTCACCATTTTCAGTGGTAGAGGCAGCTCCAATGGCTTCCTTTTGCCTTTCTGACTGTAATAGCTCTTACTACTCAAGTCAGGGAACCAAACTTTGAATTCTCCAGACTTCTTCACATATCTATCCAAAATATACATTCTGGAACTGGGGGAATAACTACATACTGAGTTCAGGAACCACTGAACATACCATGAGTTGGAATTCAGGTTCAACTCCATTAATTACCTAGCTTCCATAAGTCCCTACTTTAACTGGAGGGACAAATGCTTCCTTGGGTCTCCTGGAATCATTACCAATTCTGAATTGGCATCCAATAGATCCCCAAAAGTCTGAGTGTTTCCTTTCCCCCAGTGTAATGTTACCCTTGTAAAAGGCAGTAGGTCACTATGGGGAAGGATGGGAGAAAGACTAACAGTAAAACTCTTAGGTATTTAGCAAATTCCTTCCTCGGGGGACCTGGCCATCCCTTCATTCAAGGGGTTTCAAGTTTGCTTAAGTCAGAGAATTGGACCACTTTCTGAGATTCTCTCTTGCTAGGATCCAATGTAGCATTTCCCCCTTTGTTTGGTTTTTCTTCCTTCTTATACACAGACCAAACAAAAATGCAATAAGCTTCTTATTATTTCATGCCTGAAAGCAACATGACTGATGAGCCAGTTTCATAGGTGGCCAAGCTTGTATCTCACCCTGGCAGCAGAACTTGGCAGTGTAAGAGTCACCCAGGTGCTACAGGTTTTTTTTTATATTTTATTTTATTTTTTATTTTACAATACTATTCAGTTCTACATAATAGCCACCGATTCCCTTGTTCTCTCCCTTCCTGCCTCCCTCCCCTTCCCCCCAGCCCACCCCCCATTCTCACCTCCTCCAGATCAAGGTCTCCCCCGAGGACTGGGAACAACCTGATAGACTCAGTCCAGGCAGGTCCAGTCCCCTCCTCCCAGATTGAGCCAAGCGTTGGCTGTTTGAAACCTGGGACTTATGCTACAGGTTTTGAAGGCATGAAGGAGTCATGGAGAGCAGCTGAAGTTTGGCACTATGAGAGGCCATTGGTGGAGGTGCAGCCTCAGTGCCAGTTGAAGGCCCTGGTTTGAAGGGGTCATGAAGAAAAATTGAGGCTTGGTACCATAAAGAGAGTCTGGAATGCTAATGGTGAAAGTACAGCTCAGTTGCAGCAGAAGACCTAAACATTCTGGAAATGCCAGTACCACGGGATAACCACAGGAAAAGAGCAGCTGATGGGAGTGGAACCTGCCAGAACTTGGAAGACAAGCTGTGTGTGCTGTAGAGGGGAGAGCTAGAGGAGTGACCCAAGCTCTTTGGAAGAGCCCAGAAGATTTCCAGTGGCTTCCAGTATTGGACATTGCTTTTATCTGATTGTGACTGTGCCCTGATATTTCCCTGTTGAACTAAGGAAATATTTAACCTCTTTTTGATTTTACATGAGTCCGCAATTGAAAGACTGAATTTTAAAAGAGATTTTAGGTTTTAAAAGAGACTTTGGATGTTTAAAGAGATGGAATTTTGGAGTGTTTGAATTTGTAAAGACTGTGGGAATTTTTTAATTTTGAAGTATTTCATATTGTGTTATTAATGTGTTATCTTAGGGATTAATAAGAAAGAAAAAGTTGTAGCTTAACAGTGATTTATTTGTGTGTCAAGTTCACAAAAGGTCAGTTGTGTTGGATAGTTTTAGGTCAACTTGACACAAGCTGATGCCATCTGAGAGGAGAGAATTGCAACTAAAATAATGGTTCCAAGGTGGTAGTGGCATATGCCTTTAATTACAGCATTTGGGAGGCAGAGCTAGGCAAATCTCTATGAGTTCAAGGCCAACCTGGTCTACAAAGTAAGTTCCAAGACAGCCAATGATGTTACACAGAGAAACATCCCCGACCCTCAGTGGCTCATAAGATCAGGTTGTAAGAGGGCCTGTATGGCATTTTCTTAGTGATTGATGGGGGAGAGCCCAGCCTCAGCCCATTGTGGTTGGTACCATTCCTAGGCTTATGGTTTCTAGGTTTCATAAGAAAGCAGGCTGAGCAAACCATGGGAAGTAAGCCAGTAAACAGCACCCCTCAAGGGTTTCTACATTAGATCCTGCCTCCAGGTTCCTGCCTGCTTGAGTTCCTGTCCTGACTTCTTCAATGATATACAGTGATACGGAAGTATAAACTAAACAAACCCCTTTCCTCTCCAACTTGCCTTTTGGTCATGATGTTTCACTACAGCAATAAAAACCCTAATTAGGACACTGCACTGGCATATTATTTACTTTTCTCTTTTCCTGAAAGAATGTTGGACAAAAACAACTTTGACAATGAAATATTCATTTATACTTACGGTTTAAAGGTGCAGTTCATTGAGGCAAAGAATGTATAATGACTGAATTGTCAACTGTAAAGTTTTTTGTTCATATCTTAGTTGAACACGAAGTAGAGGTTTTTGCTAGAAACAGAGCAAGACTACAACCCTCAGGATCTGTCTCCAGCAACCCATTTCCTCCGCCCACCATTTGCAGCATATTCTCTCCAAGAAAGAAATGAAAGTTAAAGCAAAGTCAACTAGAAAATGATTACTAGAAATTAAGAAGCAAATGGTAAGTTGGTTGGAATTAGCAGCTGGATTTGATCAGTACATGCTATATACATGTATGTAAATATATGACTGACCTCATTAATATAAACAACAAATATGTGCTATTAAAAAACTAAAATATTTAATCATTATGATGGTGCATGCCTAAAATTCCAGTACTTAGGAGGTAGAGACAGGTGGATCTCTGTGACTTTGAGGCCATTCTTGTCTACAGAATGAGTTCTAGGAAATAGAAAGACCCTGTCTCAAAAAAAAAAAAGAAAAAGAAAATTAAAATTATATATAAACTTTTATTATCCGATATTAATCAACTCATAGTTTGGAAACATTTGATAATATTCATCTACATAAATATCTGAAATATTCAATAATCTGCTAAAATTTAATTTTAAAGAGCAAACATAGGCCTGGAGAGTTGGATTAGAAGCTAAGAATGTGTCCCAGAATCCACAATGGATGATTTACAACTAACTGTAACTCCACCTCCAGCGGATTCAACACCTCTGGCCTTTACAGGCAAGTGCACTCATGTGTGGACCATACCTCAGTACACACATACATAGAATTAACAATAAAATAAAGTGAAAAACATGTACATAAAAGTAGACAAAACTTGGCCATGGAATTTACAAATCAAATATTCAAATATGTTAGGAATAATATGAAGATTTTTATAACATTCAATAAGTATAGATATGAAATTTTAAATGCCTGTGTGATGCATACAGCAGAATATCAAAAATTTAAAATAATAATATGGCAGCTCTGTTTTATTATTGTTGAAGGCATGTATTTGAGCTATCATTTTGAAAACTTCAACTGTCTAAGTTAGTTAACACATATATGTGTATCTACCTACATATATGCATACCCTAAACTATATGCGTATATATTATTTTATATACACATATATAAATGTTCTATTACCCATTAATTCTACTATGCACTTCTAGTTGTATGTGTATTATATGATATATTTTTAGCTAAGAGGCACATGCAAAATATTCTTTGCAATCTTATATTTGTATTTATATAAATTATTTATCAAGCCATGTGCCAACTTAAAATAAAATTAATGAACACATTATAGCATGTTAATAAAATGGACTGTGATGTAGCAATGATAAAAAGAGAGTACTGTATAAAAACACAGGTAGAAATTGAACAAAATAAAAAAAATTATACATGATGTATTATTTCATTACATTCATTTTTAAATAACCACATAGAGTTGTTTTGTGATAGTTGATCACACTGTGAAATCCAAGACTGTCTCAATAAAATCAACCTTGGATCAGCAGGAGGTGAAGCCAGCAACTAGTTGAAATGATGTAGCTATAGAGAGTAAGGAGGAACATGGAATCCAATGGTGCTGAGAATGATTTGAACTGTGGGGATCAAGAGGTTACAGAGGAGAAGAGTTTTAGTAGGTTGCCTAGACATCACTCTTGTGATATTTTGGTTAAGAAAGTAGCTGCTTTTTGCCCTTGTCTGAAAAGTTTGCCTGAGGATAAACTGAAGAGTTTTGGATTAATTTTGTTGGCAGAGGAAATCTCAAAACAGGCTAATATAGACTCTGTTGAGTGATTATTAGTGGTAACTCTAATGAAGATTTATAATGAAAATGATCAAGCTGAGTAGGGTAAATTACAAAATGTAAAATTTAAGGAGAAAAAGAATACCAAAAAGTGCAATAGAACTCAGTCCTATGTTCAAGAAAACAGATTAGAAAATGTAATAAAGGGAGCAGTGACCTCAGGGAATTCTTTAAAAGGAATTAAAGATTAGAGCCAGGTGTAGTGGTATGTGACTTTAATCCTAGTACTTTAAAGGTAGAGCCTGGTGGATTTCTGAGTTTGAGGCTAGCTTGATCAACAAAGCAAGTTTCAGGACAGCTATGCTTAGGCAGTAAAAGACAGAAAGCTGGTGAAGGAGGTGAATTGAACAAAAGAGACCTCAAAGCCTGCCCTCACAGTGACACACTTCCTCCAACAAGACCACATCTACTCCAACAAAGCCACACCTCCTAATAGTGCCATTCCCTATGAGATTATGGGGGCCAACTATATTCAAACTACCATGTTCCACTTCCTGGCTCCCATAAGCTTGTAACAATATCATAATGCAAAATTCATTAGTGAAACTTCAAAAGTCCCCATAGTCTATCACAGTCTCAACAATGTTTTAAAGTCCAAAATTCAAAGTCTCTTCTCAGATTCATGCAATCTCTTCAATAATTGAAGGAGGAGTTCATATTCCAGCCCTGGAAAGTGGCAGAACTTGGCAGCTTTGGCCACATGGTTCTGGCTTTAGAATTAAGGATGGAAAAAGTGGGTTATAGAATTTGCTTCTGAGCCTAAGGAAAGCCACTGAGGTCAGGCATGTGTCAGGGGTGACTCTGAATACAAACCTGGTAGAGAGGCCATTGCCTGAAGTTGTGAAGTTGAAGCCTGGATTGTCTTGGAAAGCTCAAGATGTTAGAGATGCTAGGGCCATAAGATATTTGCTGAGGAAAGCTGCCAAGAGAATACTGAACCAGCCCAAGAGAAATAAGTGTGTTGCAGTCAACAAAGCTAAATAGAGTTGGAGATCTCAAGATAATTTTGACATCATACATGGAAATGAAGATTTTGGAGTTTACCTAGCTGGTTTTTGGTCTGACTTTGGCCCAGTATTTCCTCACTATGCTCCCTTCCCTACATTTTGAAATGGTAATGTATATCTTGTGCCATCATATGTTGGAAATATGTGATCTGTTTTTTTTATTTTATGGGGGATTACAGTTAAGAGATTGCATGTATCTGAGAAGAGACTTTGAGCAATATAGTTAAGAACACAGCAATTGGTTAACAAATGCCAAATGGTCAGCCATCAAAATGTATACAACCAACCTGGGCCCATAGGAGCTCACAGAGACTGAACTGACAAATAGGGAGCCTGCAAGGGAGTGACCTAAGCCCTCTGCATGTATGTGACAGTTGTGTACCTTGGTCTTCTTGTGGGACTTTTAACAGTAGGAACAAGGGTTGTCTATGATTTTTTACTGGCTTCTAGGCCCTATTCCTCATACTGGGTTGCCTTGCCCAGCCTTAATACAAAGCAAGGTGGTTAGTCTTACTACAACTTGATATGTCATGTTTTGTCAATATCCATGGGAGGCCTGCCCTTTACTGAAGAGAAATGGAGGAGGAATGGATGGAGCAGAGCAGAGGGGAGGTGAGGGGGAGGGACTAGGAGGAAAGGAGGAAGTGGAAACTTCAGTCAAGATGTAAAATAATTAATTCGTTAATTAAAAAATAAAAAATGAAAGGAAAATGTATATATAGTTTTTAAATCTTAAAAAATCAAATTCTTAAAGACAGAGACTGTTATAACCCCTACTCTGTGATGATACTCAAAATGTGAGTTAATAAAAACATGCAACAATTTGCATATCTATAACACATCATCAGGACAATGTTAAATTGAGACTATATCCATTGTCTTACTTTTCTTAAAAACATGTAGCAAATATGGTAATTCACATAAAACTACTGAAAAATGTTTTTATTTGATATATGAAAAAATAAAACACAAGCATATTTATTTTCACTTAAACAAAAATAAGTTGTACTTTTATAATATGGGGGATGATTATTTTGTTACATTCCATTATACGTTTTTAAAAAAGCAAACATCTTTACAAGTTACATCAACAACCACGGTAAAAGCCTGTTATTTGTATTTAGAGAAAAATAGAAATAAAATACACATATACTATAATACCACTTACTAAGACAGACTTAAGGATTTAATAGTCATAAATCGAAGAAGTAACCACATTCCACTTTGATAATTTGATACTTACTTTGTGTTTATTTAAAGAGAAATTAGGACCAAACAATCAGAGCTCTGACATAAGCTTTTTTTTTTTCTTTTTGGATACAAGGTCTCACTCTGTAGCTCAGATTGCCTTGTACTTTAGTGATCTTCCTATATCAGTTTATTAAGTCAAGGAATTGTAGGTTTGAGCAAATATCACTTAGAGACTAATGAACCAGGATAGAAGGCCCTGAGATAAATCCATGTAACAATGGACACATGAATTTTGAGAAATGCATCAAGAACATATGTCGGGGTAAGACAGATTTCTCCCAGTCTGTAATCTATTTGTCTGCCTGTAATTTGATTTTCTGTTTAAAACTTTTAAAATTTCAGACTCTCTCTCTCTCTCTCTCTCTCTCTCTCTCTCTCTCTCTCTCTCTCAATCTTGGAAGGGCAGGAAGTTCTAGTCTATACTTACAACCTCTAATGTATTTCCTGTTTTCCTCTAGCAGTTTCAGGTTTTAACTTAAAGATTTTTGAACTATCTTGAATAGATGTGGTGGGAGGTTTGAATCTATATTCATTCTCTGTGGATGGGTATCCAGTTTTGCCAAAGCATTTGCTGAGAAGGCTCTCTTTACCCAGGTGTATATTCTTAATGCATTCCCCAAAATTCACGTGGCCATTGTTATGTGGATTTGTATCTGGGTTCTCAATCCTAGTCCCATTAGTCTTTGGCCCTCTACTCAAGCCACCACATTCCACTTGATGACCCCCACAGGCTTATTGCCATATCACAATGTAAAGCTGCATTCGGTCCAACTTCAAAAGTTCCCATAGTCTATCATAGAATCAACAATGTTTAAACATCCAAAGCTCAAAGTCTCTTCTGAGACACAAGGCCATCTCTAAACTGTAGCCCTCCGCAAAATCAAAATAAAAAAACACATCACATATTTCCAACATACAGAGGAACAGAATATACATTACCATTCCAAAAGGGAAGAAAGGGAGCATAGTGAGGAAATACTGGGCTAAGCAAGTCTGAAACCCAGCAGGGCAAACTTCAAATTCTGGATCACCATGTCTGATAAACAAAGCACTCTTCAGAGATCTAACTCCTCTTAGCTTTGTTGACTGCAACATACTCTCTCTTAGGGTGGTTCCACACCCTGTTAGCAGATATCCTTGGCAATCATCACACAACTCTGTCATCTCCAACATGCTGGGGTCTCCAGTACAATCTGGGCTTCGTCTTCATAGCTTCACACAATGGTCTCTCTGGGCCTCTATGCAGAAATCCCGCTGACACATGGCTGGCCTTTCTTGTAGCCTTGATTCTAAAGGCCAAAGCTGCCAAGTTCTGGTGCTTGATAGGGCTGGAACTTGGGCCCCCTGTCCAATTAATTAGCATCAGATTTCCATTGTTAATTGTTTCCTTCACTGCTTAAGCTTTTATTTTATTTCTTTTTACAAGTTGGAAGCTTATCCAGATGTTGTATTGGCCTTAGATCACCACTCCCTTTATTTCATTTACCATCGGACTATTCTTTAAGCTTTGTATCTCCTTGAGCACTGGACTTAGTCACATTTTACATTCCATTACTCCTTCTCTCCTCAAACTGTACCTTTTGTATTTCTCTTTGTTCAGCTTGCTCCTTTTCTTTATATATTTGCATCAGAGTGATTACTAATAATCACTTGACAGAACCAATACTAGACTGTCTTGAAATCTCCGCTGCCAATGCCATCAATTCAAAACTCTGCCATTTAGCTTCAGGCAGATTTTTAGGATAATGGCCAAAAGCAGTCACATTTTTTTTTGCTAAAATATTACAAGAATGGTCTCTAGGCTACTTACTAATATTCTTCCCTTAAGAAACCTCTTAAGCTGAGCCCCCACAGTTCAAATCTCCCTTAACACTGTCTTCCATGTTCCTACTAGAATGTCCCACCAAGCCCCAATTAAAACATCCAACTGGTTTTCTAGTGAAAAGTCTCACATTCTTCTGTTTTTCTCCAACAAACAGCATGGTCAGGCCTGTCTCTTCAATACCCCAGTCCCTGGTACCAAGATATGTCTTAGTCAATGTATTATTGCTGTGAAGAGACATCACATCAAGGCAACACTTATGAAAAAAGCATTTAATTGGGGGCTTGCTTACAGTTTCAGAGGTTTAGTTCATTATCATCATAGCAGGGAGCCTGGTAACAGGAACATGGTAGCATGGAACATGTAAACAGACAGGGTAATAGTGGAGAAATGGCCAAGAGCTACATGCTGATCTACAGGCCTAGTGGGTCAGGTTGGGGCTGGCATAGACTTTTGAAATCTCAAAGACTACCCCAAATGGCACATTTCCTCCAACAAGGCTACACCTACTACAATAAAGACACACCTCCTAATCTTTTCAAATAGTGCCACTTCCTGGAGACTAAGCATTAAGTATGTGAGTTTATGGGGCCATTCTTATTCAAACCACCACATTTTCTGATTATATTATTGTGCCAGTATGAGGCTGTTTTTTTTTTATCACTATCACACTATAGTATAATTTGAGGTCGTGTATTGTGATATCTCCAACAGTGTTCTTTCAGCTTAGAATTTCTTTGGCTATATGTCATCTATTGCATTTCCATATGCATTCATCATAAAAGCCCTTTAGAAATTAGAGATGGACAGAACATACCTAAAAGCTACAAGCCATAAAAGACAAACCTGTAATCAATGGTACACTAAATGAGGAAAAATAAAAAAAAATTTCTTTAAAGTCTGGAATTAGACAATGTGTTTAATTTCCATCCTTATTCAATACTTTTCTTGAAGTTTCATCCAGAGCAGCCAGACAAGAGAAAAATATAAAAGGAGCTAAAAGTAGGAAAGGAAGAAGTGAAATGATTTTGTATTTCAAAGATCTTCCAATATAATAAACTGTTCAGGTTCCAGAATACGAGGTTAGCAGAAAATGAATAGATTTCATATATACCGATAATGAAAATGCTGAGAAGGAAATTAGAAAAAATATGACACTCACAATAACTTCCTCTACCCTCTAATACATCGAGGAATAAGACTCATCAAGGACATGACTGATACAGACAATGAAAACTTCAGAACAAAGGAAAAGAAATCAAAGAAGATGCTGGATGATGGAGAGAACATCTATGCACATGATTGGGAGAATTAAAATTATTTATGAGAATGGTCACATTACCAAAAATAAATTATGGATTCACTGAAATTTCCATATTTTTTCATAGAGCTACAAAAGGAAACCCCAAGGATTTTGGTTTTTATTTTTAAAATTTACCTACAGAATGAGGGTAGGAAGAAGAGATATTAAGTAATGATATTTGAATGCATTGGTAAGAAAAAGATGTTTAAGATGTTCTAATTGCATGAATTCTGGAAGAAATAAGAAGCCACTTAGCTAATGAATTCACAGTGTTCCTCCCTGCGGAAGGCACCTTGCAATTGTGTTGGAAGGACATTGGACAAGGAATCCTTCAAGGGATGGCTGACATCCTCTATAGATTTAGGTTATAGGACAGGCAGATTAATATCAATGCAGTTATCAAAATTCTGTATTTTTCTTTTATCCCCATTCCTGAAGGCAGCAAGGAATTTGAGGAAGCAAATAAAATTTCCAAAACTCAGAAAGCTCTTAAAACTTATAAAAGTTCCCAAGATTATATATAATAACTGTTAGGGAAAGGGTAGTTCTGAATGGGTAAACTGCCTGCAAATTATCCAGGAAACTGCATGAACACAGCTTTCATTAGTTGTTACCCATGCTAGGGTAGGATTTACAGCGATACAGCTCCCTTCAACTGACCCATGTTCCTGTACGTAACCGTAATAAACTCATTGGTTCATTAACCTAAACCTGGGTATATTATTTCTTTGATATGCTGCTGTTGTGGTATCTATGGTGAATAGGGTTTGCTCATGTCACTCCAAGAAAACTCACAGAAAAATTATATATCCATTTTAGTAGAAGGCCTCTGGGACACAGTGTTTCTACTGTAAAACGATTCCTACAATCTTAGTCTTTTTTTTCCTTTATTAAGAAATTCTTTATTCATTTTACATACCAACCACAAATCCCTCTCCCATCCTTCCTCCCATTCTCCCACAGTCTTCTCCTTCAACCCAATCCCACCCCTCCTTCAAAAAGGTAAGGCCTCCCAGGGGGAGTCAGCAAAGCCCAATACATTCAGTTGAGGCAGGACCAAGCCCCTCCCCACTGCATCAAGGATGGGCAAGGTGTCAACATAGGTACTGGGCTCCAGAAAGCCAGCTCGTGTACCAGGGTAGATGCTGCTCCTACAGCCAGGGGCCCCTTAAACAGACAAAGCTACTTGAGCTGGAACAAAAACAAACAAACAAACAAACAAAAAACAATTCTCATGGCCTTAGTCTAGAATCCTTGCCTTAGAAACCAAGCATATAATCATACACACTTCTAAGAATTAATACAGCAAGGCATTTGTTGGCTCTGTAGTGTGAAAAGACACATGAATTCTTTTTTTTTTTTTGAGTTTTCTTTTTTTCCCTTTTATTTTATTTTATAATACCATTCAGTTCTACATATCAACCACGGATTCCCTTGTTCTCCCCACTCCTGCCCCCTCCCCTTCCCCCCAGCCTACCCCCATTCCCACCTCCTCCAGGGCAAAGCCTCCCCTGAGGACTGAGATCAACCTGGTAGACTCAGTCCAGGCAGGTCCAGTCCCCTCCTCCCAGACTGAGCCAAGCGTCCCTGCATAAACCCCAGGTTTCAAACAGCCAACTCATGCAATGAACACAGGACCCGGTACCACTGCGTACATGAATTCTTATCAAGTGTTGAGATTCTCACTGATGTTTGTATTTAGCAGTCCTGAAGCATAATGACCTTACCAAAAAATTACTTCTTGATTTTTTTTCCCACTGCATCATGTGTTCTGTAACAAGATAAATCATTTTGTTAGTTACCCTTCTTCCTTCATTTGTGGAATCCATGATCTTGTGAGTAAACAAATGATCTCATGTAATTATCTTGAGTGGAGGCAATTTCTGTGATCCCATCTCTCATGTGGGTCTCTTGGTCACTCTAGTCCAGTGACGTCAATTCACAATTAGTTCCTAATCATTGCAATTGCTTTTTATATGTCTCTATGTTGAGGACAGTCATAGTCCAAAGAGTAGAGCATGAAAATTGAACTGGGAAAGGCATGGGTTTCCTGCTTTTGTCACCTATATATTGGCTCCCACGGATTTGTGCTGCTCTTGTTTGGTGCTTATAAAAAAAGATTGCTGTTTTCTGGACCTATGAGATGAGATAAGTCAGGAGACATATTCCTAGGACATGTAAGTAAATGTATATATATACACTTAGAAATGCAATGTAAACCAAGAAATGTGAATCTTGGTGACATGCCATCGGTGTTGATTTCTGGAGGATTCTGAATGTTATTTGTGGTTATTTAATTTATTGTGAACAGAAGCAACATGTATCTAGAATTAGGCTAAGTTCTTTGCAAATTCTATAAAATACTGTTTATTTTGCAACTCCTTTTTAATTGCCTTTTTATCTATTCTAGATTCTTAACTATCCATGTTCTCCCCAGCTCCTTAGAACCCCCACATCCAGCAAGTTCAGATCTACTAGAAAGCAGCCCATTGTGGCTACAGACACTCAACCTATGTCTTCCTTTTTTTTAAAAAGTAAACTTTATGTTCTCTCTATAGTGCTATACAACAACTAAACTACTCCAATACTTAATGACTATAGTAGATTATATGATAACTACATAGTTTCCATTTAATGTTAGGTAAGCAACATGTTTTTGTTTCTGTATATATCCAGGCAATGTACCAATATATGTTCAATAACCATAATCATAATTTACCTGATCTGTCTTAAGTTAGAATGTAAAAGGGCAAAATGATTTAAAAATTGGTAAAAGGGGCATCTCTGAAACAGTAGAGTTTCATGACTCAGGTAAACTTCATATCCTTCCTCTTTCCATCTATCAATTCTAATATCTGAGTAGTACATATTAGAGAAAGATTTATGTATTAAAATTTTAAAAATTCAGGGACCTGAAGATTATTCTGCCCTTCCAAATCTGCAGGCATGGATTTATTTTTGAATATTGTAAGAACTGAAAATCAGTTTTACATGAACACATCTAATTGGAAACATTTTAATATGAGTTAGGCAAGGCAAAGTAAAATTGTCAAATATTAATCATAAAATTATTAGATTAGATTGAGTTAAAATAGAAAGATTAATTAGAATAAATCTAATCTAAGGTAATACACTATACCTTACGAGTAATTACAGATTCTTAGAAATAATGTAGTCCTCATCTAAATAATCAACTGAGAGGCAAATTTGGTATTTTTTAGAATAATCGAATAACTATTTAATATTTAAAAATAATGAGCCGTAAAAGGTTAAAAAGACACAGTAATTGTCTCATAGATGCCCAATAAGACACTTATGATTCTGACATTATGTTTGCTTTTACCCATATAAAATTAATTTATTACAGATAAAATGTTAATACATTTCATCTAATATATATGCCAGACAAAGAAGACAACAGATTTTATTAACTTCTCTAATGATCAATAGATAAATATACTGGTCTAATCCTTACTGAATCAGTTTTAAAAAAATTCTAAGTAGTCTATAACAGTGACAGCAGGAAGCCTTAAAATTGTCAGCCCTTTTGTGCTTATGAACTGGGGAAATTAGAAAGGGCTGATGTGGGAAATGCAGTTAGAGTTCCTAGTCCATCTGCTTTTAGTTCTGACACCAAGAAACTTGATTCTAGATTTTTCTAAAGTTTTCCAAGAGTCACAGAAGCCATAGACAGTGGGAGGAATGAACTTAATAGGAGAGTCAGAGGAGTTATTGGAGACCAGTTCTTGATTTGATCTACTCGCATGACTGGATTGTATGCTGTATTTTAAATTCTCTGCTCATAAATGACTCTGTCACATCGTCCTAGGAAGCTCTTGATTCTTTTACACTTACTCTCCTTTAAGGGGTATATATGAAAATCCCAGCAAGATTTTTCTACTTGTATTACTCTCTTTCCTGTGTATAGGGGACCTGTTTGACAGATGTTTAAGAGTTGGAATTCCTAAAAAATAAAACAAGTTAAAAAAAGTTCATAAAAAATGTAGTGTCTTCTCAAAAAACAAATTTGTTTTATTATATATATATATATATATATGTATATATATATATATTTCCTGTAGTATGCTCTACTTTAAAACTCTAACTTCTTAAACATTTCTGGCTATCTTGGTGTGCTTGTTTTGATGGTGTAAGTGATAAAATGCAAATTAGTTCCTGGCTGGGTTCTAAAAAGTTAGAGACATAAAATAAAAAAGTTATTCTCTGAGTTTGTTTTTTGAAGTCAATTAAGATTATCCATCACTTATTGCCCTATGTGTAACTCATCCAGTGAAACTCAAGCAGTTTTGATCTAAGAAGACATTGGTATCTGCAGTCTCCAGTGACAAGAAATAATAAAAAGACATCTTTGAAGACCTGATTTAAATGTGAGTGATGTTCAAATTGAGATAATCTAATGTCCCATTGCAGATTGCTTTCTAAATTTCTTATTTCTATACATGTCTGTAAGTTATACCTCACTTATATAAGTAAAACAAGTCAAAGGGAAGTAATTTCAGATGAAATGGGGGAATATTTACCGTGTAGGAAAGAAAAATTCTCACAACTTAAATTCCTACAATACGTAATCGCTCTTTCTAAACATAATTATTCTCGAGGCTCTTAAAATCTCTCTCTCTCTCTCTCTCTCTCTTTCTCTCTCTCTCTCTCTCTCTCTCTCTCTCTCTCTCTCTCTCTCTCTCTCTCTCTCTCTCTCTCTCTCTCTGTGTTCCTGTCACAATAAAATTCTTGTCCTTATTAGCACTAGTGACTATGGCTGTGTATGAAGAAGATTATCATCTCAGAGCTTACTTGACAGGAACACATGTGTCAGGTCTCATTGTAAGAAAAATCTTCGAGAGGATCTGAGTGACCAGAAGAAAAGCTCTGTGAAGTTCTGTATCTTCTAGTTATACCAGAACTTTGTATTTTCCCTTACAGAATTTGTAATTGGAGAGGAGGAGATAATATGCAGTTACAGTTACTCAGGGTGAGGGTCCTTGTTATAGATGAGTTAACTTACACAAATCTAGAATTATCTTTGTCATTATAAACTTCATAAATGCATAACATGTTTATAAAAGGGTAAAACAAGAAGTACACATATCAGTAAGTTTCATCAGCCACATCAGCCACAGAGCTGCCAGGACTCAGTGTCCTTCTGATCCTTCTATTCTGTTCAAGGATGATTACAGTCAGGTTTCTTAAAACCATGTATTTGTTTGGACTGACTTCAGACTTTATATAACTAGATTCATACAACATTTTTATGACATTATTTATGTTAATTTGAGTAACTAAAAAAACCTCCATGGATAGAAACATAAAAAGTATGATCTCGATCTTTGAAATATGAACTGTAATTGAGAAAGCAATTCAAATTTATTTAATTGATTGATTTCTGTTCTGTTTCTATTCAGACAACTGAAGACAAAATCTTTCAAAGTCAATGAATGAAACAAATTACTCTCGGGTAACAGAGTTTGTGCTGTTGGGCCTGTCAAGTTCAAAGGAGCTCCAGCCTTTTTTATTTCTCATATTTCTACTGCTGTACCTAGCAATCTTGCTGGGCAACTTCCTCATTATCCTCACAGTGACTTCAGACTCCCGACTTCATACCCCAATGTACTTTCTGCTTGCAAATTTATCTTTTATAGATATGTGTGTGGCCTCTTTTGCTACACCCAAAATGCTTGCTGATCTTCTGGTTGAACGAAAAACTATATCTTTTGAAGCCTGCTTAGCTCAAATTTTCTGTGTTCATCTCTTTGCTGGTGGTGAAATGGTACTTCTTGTATCCATGGCCTACGATCGCTATGTTGCAATATGCAAACCTCTCCACTATATGACAATCATGAATCGCCATGTGTGTATTATTCTGGTCGTCATCCCCTGGTGTGTGGGTTTCATTCATACAACTAGCCAGTTGGCATTCACTGTTAACTTGCCATTTTGTGGTCCTAACCAGGTGGACAGTTTTTTCTGTGATCTCCCACTGGTGACCAAGTTAGCTTGCATAGACACTTATGTTGTCAGCTTACTGATAGTTGCAGATAGTGGCTTTCTCTCCATGAGTTCATTTCTCCTCTTGGTTGTCTCCTACACTGTGATTCTCATTACAGTTAGGAATCGCTCCTCTGCTAGCATGGCCAAGGCCCGCTCCACCCTAACTGCTCACATCACCGTAGTTATACTCTTCTTTGGACCATGCATCTTCATCTATGTGTGGCCTTTTAGCGGCTATTCAGTTGACAAAGTCCTTGCTGTGTTCTACACCATCTTTACACCCATATTAAACCCAGTTATCTACACTTTGAGAAACAAAGAAGTAAAAGCAGCAATGTCAAAGCTTAGGAGTCGATATCTGAAGCCTGGACAGGTTTCTGCACTGATTAGAAATGTTCTTATTCTGGAAACAAAGTAAAATTATGGGACTGGCAGCATTGTTTTTTCTTTTTTTCTCTGGACATTCCCATAATTGAATTACTGCTCTTCCTAAAGGTAGTCATTTAGCATATGGAGATATTTAAAATTATAGACTTACTACAATTGTAATAAGCAGAACACATTTTGTGAAATTTTTCTTTCAATTACTTGTGTTCTTTGCTGTTGTTTTTTCCTTCTTGTTTTAAAATTAAGAGAGTTTTAAAATAAAAGGTTGGCTTTTCTGTGAATGAAATTACATCATTTATTGAATTGTAAATACATTTTGTCTTGTATAGTTGGAAAATATAGTTCATATTCAAACTATCAAGTACATTTACTGCTTATAAAGAAAGGGATATATTTTATAAAACCAGATTTTTAAACAAAAGAAGAGTGATGTGTACTTGTTGTTTTTTCTATTTCTATGTTCATTTTGCTCCTGCACTATTGCAGCTTTTTGTAAACTTCATGTGCTGATCAGTTTTAAATGTTTATTTACAGTATCTTATATTCACTGGACCTCTGCACAGAGTTTACTTTTCAGCACCAGATTCTACAACACTTGGGTTTTATGTACAGCCGAATCTAATTAAATGGAAATTAATTATAATTGGTAAGAACACGAACAGAGTCTTTGGACAAGCCAAAGAGATTATAAACAACATCAGTTCTTGGATCAGAACCTTGCATCTTGTAAGCAAAGGCCTAATACTGATTGACAAAAAAAATCCTTAGATGTTACTAAATGTAACATGTTACATTTAGATGTTACTAAAGCTTTATAAGTCAACTTTCTACCATAGGTTATCTAATGTCCATGTTACTGTAATTGTTTATTATTTAGAATTCACTGTTTTCATCAGTAACCTATGTTACAGCAAAATTTTTTGATTCTGGAGTGTTAAGTTGTAGTGCCTGTAGTTAAATTAAGTGCCTACATTTTCACTTTAAAAATGCTGAGAGAATGAATCTTCAGAGTTCCTATTATTTTCTATAAAGTAACTGTCAATTATCATGACTACTGTTATCATTTTAAGATAGGGATATATATATATATAAAACATCCCACTATAAAATGTAAATGTACACAATTCTATTTGCCAATAAAGATAAAAATACTTATGTTGTACTCTGTACATGGTACAGAATCTGTCTTTCTGTACCACATTTATTTTAGTTAAATAATATTCTGCAGGTTTTGTGCTGTCAAAAATGGCAAAAATTTCATTTTTAAAGACTGACCTGGGGATTGAACTCATCTTTTCAGGCTTGGTAGTCAGAGTCTTTGAGGACTGAGTTATTTGGCCATTTCCATTTTCTTTTTTTTTTGGCAGTCTTTTAAAAATTGGATTATATTTGTTCTTTATTGATTGTGTGTGTATGTATGTATGAATGTATGAATGCATGTATTGCATTCTGTTCACTCCCTCCCTCCCTCCCTCCCTCCCTCCCTCCCTCCCTCCCTCCCTCCCTCCACACTCTCACCTTTCTCCCTCACAGACCTGCCACCTCCTCCCTCCTCACAGGCACCATCCTACATTCATGGTTGCTGGTTTTGTTTAATGATTCACTGAGTTTAACCAGAATTGTAAATGTGACTGCAGATTTGAAACTGTCCATTGGCATCTGGTGGCTCACCATGGGGTACACAAGTGAAGAAAATGACTGCTCATCCGCCCAATCCATCAGCAGCAAATATTTCTTCAGGGAGATCTTCAGTTCAATTAGAGAGTGGTTGGTTACCACTAAAGTATGTATATCACTACTGCAACCTTGGGGTTACAATACCATGCCAGTACTTGTTGTGGATCATAGGTCTCACAACTGGGTTAGGACTGTTAGATGCTTCCATTCTGTGGAAACTTGGATACCATCTGGTAACATGAAAGCTAGTTCTCAGTGTGGAGGCTTTCAGGCCAGAACCAGCTCAGGATTCTCTGGACTTTGCATCTGAAATGCATGGTGTCTTCAGCAATAGGGACTTATATTCCACCTCTTGGGGGAGGGGAAAGCTAAAAGCAATATCAATAGTCTGTAGTGTTTGGAGTACATCATAGACAACCCAGAAGCCTAGACCAACAAATCAAAAGAAGGTTTCTTGTGTCTCATCTTGAGCCTTTGTTAAATCTTCTGGATCTTGTGGGGAACATTGTTGGCCCTGATTGAAAGGTTTTATTTAAACTATGTATCTATATATAGATACGTATATATAGCCTTATATGTATTATATGTAATTTTAGGTAGATAACAATAAAATGATTCCATATGCATATTTAGATATTCTTACTGTTACTTTATCTTCCCCCTTCTAATTAGAGTTTACCCCACTTTCCATTTCAAATCACTTGTATTCTGATCGGCTCCTCTGTTGCTCACCTTCCCATGGTCTCTTTTTACTTCCCTGGTTTCTACAGCTACTTCACGGTATATACTCACATCAGAAGCCTTAGAGTTAGGAACAGGAAATGAGAGTGAACATGTGACATTTGTCTTTCTGGGTCTGGGTTACCACACTCAAGATATTTTGTAGTTCAATCCACTTACCTGCAAATTTCATAATTTTATTTTTCTTTACATTGGAAAAGTATTCCGTTTTTTATATGTAGCAAGCTTTAATTATGCATTTGTTTGTTAAGTGACATTTAAATTGTTTCCATTTTCTAGTTGTTGTAAATAGCATGGCAGTAAACACAGCTGGACATAGTGAATTTTGTCAATGGCTATTTCTGCATCTATTTCAATGACAATGTGATTTTAGGCCCAATTATGTCAGTTATTAAAATTATTGAATTGAAAATATTGAACCATACCTGAAAATCTGACATAAAGCCAAGTTGTTCATGGTGGATAATCTTTCTGATATATGTCTTGTCTGCAGTTCACAATATTTTTGTTAAGAATTTTTTAATCTATTTCCATCAGGGATATTGTCCCACAGGTTTTATTTTTTGTTTCTTTACCTGATTTTGGTATTAGAGTAATACTGATTTCATAGGTGGAGTGAATAATAATGGTGTAGAGCCTTTAAAGTATTCCCTTATTATATTCATAATTACTTTGACATCTGCTGTAATTATTCCTGTTCATTTCTGATTCTGTTTTTAGGGTTCATTCTCTCTCTCTCTTTAGGTGTTTTGTTTGCCAAGAGTCTGTCAATCTTGTTTCTCTTTTCAAAGATTCTTAGATTCATTATTCTTAGTATTATTTTCTTTGTTTCTATTTTATTAGTTTCTTCTTGTATTTTTATTGTTTCTTGCTCTTCATTGGATTCAGGTTTACCTGTTAATATCTTTCCTAATACTTGAGGTCAGGAATTGTGATGCCTACAGAGGTTATTATAAAGTGACAGCCTACAGATTGGGAATTCAGCTCAACCTGGTAGACTGAGTCCAGGCAGGTCCAGTCCCATCCTCCCAGGCTGAGCAAAGTATCCCTGCATAGGCCCCAGGTTCCAAACAGCCAGCTCAAATGTTAAGGACAGGTCCCGGTCCTACTACCTGGGTGCCTCTCAAACAGTTCAAGTTAATCAACTGTCTCTCTTATCCAGAGGGCCTGATCCAGTTGGGGGCTCCTCAGCTATTGAAAGACATTTAAGGAATTGCTCAACATCCCTAATCATCAGGGAAATGCAAATCAAAATGTCTCTGAGATACCACCTTACACCCATCAGAATGGCTAAGATCAAAAATACTGAAGACAGCTTATGCTGGAGAGGATGTGAAGCAAGGGGAACTCTCCTACACTGTTGGTGGGAATGCAAGCTTGTACAGCCACTTTGGAAATCAATACAGTGCTTTCTTAGAAAATTGGGAATCAATCCCCCCCAAGATCCAGCTATACCACTCTGGGGCATATT
The DNA here is from genome assembly GCF_004664715.2 of Peromyscus leucopus. NCBI lineage: Eukaryota > Metazoa > Chordata > Mammalia > Rodentia > Cricetidae > Peromyscus > Peromyscus leucopus. The sequence continues at coordinate 73,525,899 of NC_051070.1, forward strand.
CCCAAGGAATGCTCAATCATACTCAAGGGCACATGCTCAGCTATGTTCAAAGAGCATTATTTGTAATAACCAGAACCTGGAAACAACCTAGATGCCCTTCAAGTGAAGAATGGATAAATAAAATGTGGTACACATACATAATGGAGTACTACTCAGCAGAGAAAAACAACAACATCATGAGGTTTGCAGGCAAATGGATGGATCTAGAAAAAAATCATCCTGAGTGAGGTAACCCAGACTCAGAAAGACAAACATGGTATGTACTCACTCATAGGTGGATACTAGATGTAAGACAAAGGATGACTAGACTGCTACTCACAACTCCAGGGAGGCTACCTAGAAAAGAGGAACCTAAGAAAGACACAGAGATTGCCCAATGACAGAGAAATGGCTGAGATCTACATGAACAAACTGCATGTGGGGGCGGTGGTGGTAATAAAGGGCAAGGTTCAAGTGAAAGAGAGCTTAGGGAGTGGGAGATCCCAGCTGGATCAAGAACAGAGAGAGAAAATAAGGAAAAAGAGACCATGATAAATGAAGACCCCCATGGGAATAAGAAGAAGCAAAGTGCTAGAGAGGTCCCCAGAAATCCACAAAGATACCTCCACAATAGACTACTGGCAATGGTTGAGAGAGTGCTTGAGCTGACCTACTCTGGTGATCAGATGGCCAAACACCCTAACTGTTGTGGTAGAACTCTCATCCAATGACTAATGGAAGTGGATGCAGAAATACACAGCCAGGCCCCAGGTGGAGCTCTGGGGGGGGTCCAATCGGCAAGAAAGAGGAGGGATTGTATGAGTGAGAATTGTTGAGACCATGATTGGAAAAAGCACAAGGACAAATAGCCAAACCAGTGGAAACACATGAACTATGAACCAATAGCTGAGGATCCCCCAACTGGATCAGGCCCTCTGGATAAGTGAGACAGTTGATTAGCTTGAACTGTTTGGCAGGCCCCCAGGCAGTGAGACCTGGACCTGTCCTTAGTGCATGAGCTGCCTGTTTGGAGCCTGGGGCCTATGCAGGGACACTTTGCTCAGCCTGGGAGGAGGGGACTGGACCTGCCTGGACTGAATCTTCCAGGCTGAGCTGAATCCCCAGGGGATTCCTTGCCCTGAAGGAGATGGGAATGGGTGGTAGGCTGGGGTGACGGGGTGGGGGGCGCGGGGTGGCGAGGAGGGAGGACAGAGGAATCCATGGCTGATATGTAAAATTAAATTAAATTGTAAAATAAAGAAAAATAAAAAAAAGGCATTGCTTTTGTTTACCCAACAGAACATGATGGTAAGACCCTATTGGAGGAGACAGCACATATTTGAGTCAGAAAACATGGAGAATTCAAGCTGGAACTGACCTAGGAACTTTATCCTAGCATAAAGAAAGAAGTCGAGAGTAAAGTCTGTCCCTTAATATAGGAGCTACTGGCCATTGATAGCTGCTAGGAGAGGGAGATCAGTTTCCTTTAAGGGTGTGACACCTGGTAATGGAATTATCCTTGAGTGGAAGGCCACACATCCAAGAGTATAAGGACAACACAAACTGGACCTGATGGGTTTAAAAGAATAGGACACAATGTTGAGACATAGAAAAGTAGATAGATCTGGTGGGAGTTAGAGTGGTGAATATGATCAGAATACACAATTTCTCAAAGAACTAATGAAAACATGTCTTTGTTAGGGTTTTTTATTGCTGTGAAGAGACACCATGTCCATGGAAACTCTTATAAAGGAAAACATTTAGTTGGGGCTGACTTAGAGTTAAATGGTTTACTCCATTACCATAATGCCAGGAAGCATGGTGACATGCAGCAGACACAGTGTTGGAGATGTAGATGAGAGCTCTACATCTGGATCCAAATCAGCAGCAGCAGGAAGAGAGGTTGACACTGGGCCTTTCTTGAGCTTCTAAAACCTTAAAGTTCACCCCCAGTGACACACTTCCCTCAACAAGGCACACCTACTCCAAAAAAAGCCACACCTCCTGGTAGTGCTGCTTCCTGTGAAATGAAAATGGGCTATAGGGGTTGTTGTCATTCAAACCATCACAAGACACAAGAAAGAAAAAATATTGAAAAAAAATATTACTTTACTAGGGATGAAGAAGTATTGAAGCTCAGTGACCCCAAACTCCAGTTTCTGTGCACAATGCTACAGAATGACCATAGTCTTACCCGCTGAGTATCCTTGAATCTGGTAAATATCCCACAAAGGCATGGTTCTACAGTGGGAGTATTGCAATTCAGGAGTTTTGGTTGCGAAGAGAGAGAAGTCACTATGATGGTGCACAGAATGTGAGATTTTTGGTGAAACTTCAAAGACCCATCCACTAGTTCTCCAGTTAATCTCTTCCTAGAAGGGAGGAAGATCTGTCATCATAATCCACAACTGAAGTCAACTTGTCACAAGACCAAAAAATAATCTTCTGTAGTACAAATACCACCTTATACAGGGCTTAGTGATTATATGATAACTACCAGGAATGGGTGTGGTGAGTGACAGGTGAACTTAACAATTGCCTCTCTAAAGATCTGTAAGAGATTAAGACCCAAAAAAATGAGTGACTTCCTCTACTCCTGGGTGAAAATAAGAATCAGAAATTAAGACACAATACCCAGAGGACAGAGTGAGCAAGGGAATAAGTAGTAGAGAGCTGTGTCCTGACACCATTCTCTAGAATAAAAGAATCTTCAAAGAGCAAAGAACATGCCCTGCTTAAAATCCCAGGATCCCACAGAAAACACTCCACTGATCTTCATGACAACTTATTTTTGTACTGTCTCTTCAAGTTTGGTGTTATGAAGTCAGCTACCTCTGCCCGCAGAAAATCCTGGAAGAAGCTCTTTAAGATGTTTCTCTTGATAGTCTCGCTTCTGATTCAAGAAAGAAGGTAACATAGTGGTTAGTTGAGGAAAACGGCAAAATAGAATTGATGAATCTATGTCCCTGAAAAAAGTTCACACTTCACTTTATCAGAGTGTCTATGATGTGTCAGATACAGACACAGTGCCTCTACCTTGTCTATTCACTTTCTCTCTCAGCACACTTAATAATAACCCTTTCTGGAAGGCATTATTATGTCCACTTGATATTAGAAGAAATTAAGAGAAGTAATACGTGCTTGGTAGAATTTTCCTTAATTGTTCTACTTAAATGTCACGATCCATGCTGTAGTCTCATCTTCTAACACAGCATAGGCTTTAGAGTACACAGATGGACACTCCTGGGATTTTAATTTTCTGTAAGTACAATAGAGAGTGCAAACTGGATGTCAGGTACTTGACAAATAGTATTTATCTAATTTTCAAAACAATTTACATGTACAGGACTGCTACTCTCCATCTTCTAGATGGGAAACCAACATTTGAGGTAATAACTTGTCTAACATATGCAGCACAGAGGATGGCCTGGAACCCCAATGGTCACATCTTTTTCAGGCCAGTAAGCCATGGAATATGCTGACATATGTTATTGTCTGGACTGGCTGGGATGTTAACTGGTGAAAATTCAAAACTTAATGTTCTACTTTGTTTCTGTGACTTAGCATTAAGGGGAAAAATACCGAGGATATTAAATTACTGTCCAGAGCTCCACACAGCCCTGAAATACTGCTTCCATGTCCCATTTCCTATGTCACAACACAAAGTGGCTGAGACCAGAAGGAACTGGTCAGTTTATAACAATATGTTAGCAGAGGAGATTCTTTCTGTATTTAAACACCAACAAAACTTGAATAACAGCATTCTAATGAAAACATGCTTCTTCAACTCACGTCTAATTTTATTAGCATTAAAAGCTTTCACAAAGTTTCTATTTCCCAGGACAGTTTTTTAAGGCTTATCTATAGAAAACTACTCTGAGTGAGAGCTGTTCTAATCAACACACCATATTATATATTGTCAATACAAAAACATCATTCCCACCTCAAAACAGATAAGAAATAGTCTACTCTACATGAATGACCATAGCCTATAAACACAAATGCAGGTTACTCAGAAGGACATGTTATACTCTGAAAATGTTTACATAATTTTTTATTGATTTTATCATAAAGAAAGTCATAAATTGAGTTATTTGCCAAACACATTTTATCAGATATTATGTGCATGTGAAAGCTAATTCTTTTTGTCCCATAGCATTAGAAAATCTCATTCCTAGTGTCTGGTAAATACGGGGCTGAGAAGACAGGAAAATAGTCCTTAGGAGAGAGAAATAGTAAATCCCCTAAGGAATTAGTACTTGAATTATATCAAGTTCACCAGCCTTTACCATCTGGTTGTTACTTCTCTTTTATTCCACACTGTGAATTTGACATAAAATTTACCTGTGACATAATGGAAATATTATATCTAAAATTAAAATAGTCAAAACATAGTATGGCCTGAAGAAGTAAAGATAGCAGTGGGGAAAACAGACATTTTGGCTGACCAATCAGATTCTTTGCTTAGATTATATTTTCTCCCTTTGTCTACAGTTATCTGCACTATGTGAAATACTTGGATGTTTAGAGTGTTTGAAATAATTTACTATCCTCTAGTTTTATTTTGCCTTCTGAAAAATTTAATCCCATATTTATAAACTCATGAAGAGTGACCAGTTCTAAGGGAGATTTACAATAATATCTAAGTTATTATAATTCTTATTTGTTATTGATCATTTTAAGTATCGTATTATGTCGGTATTATTAGGCATTTGGGAATATTTCAGAGTAATTCAGATAATAATACACTACAACTTTAAAATACTTGTTAACAAAATTGTCTTAGCCTATAAAACAAGGATAGAAACAAAAAAAACAGACTTATAAATCAAGATTCCATAGGCTTTTGTAACATAAAAATATTTATTTATTATTTTCTAATAGGAAAGGGAAATTGGGCTATAACAGGAGTCACTTTGTATTATTGTTCACTTTCCCTAACTAGCAAATGTTATTATTTTCAGAGATTTTAATACCAATTAAAGTATTAAATTTTATGTAATCAGGAAATATGGGCCCTCAAGTTATGAAAAACCAAGAACATAGTCAATGCAGACGGTTTGTGCAATTTGGACACAAAAGAGTTAACCAAACCTTTGAGTGTTTCTAAGAGTCAAAGTTCCTCTGAGATGGCAGAAGTCTGAATGTGTCATAGGGTTTCTCAGAGCCTTGACACTACTCACTTTAACTGTATCTGCTGCATTTATCTCAGACAATTTTAAATTCATTTTTGTTGTTTTTAATTATATGTATGTTGGGAGATGTGCATATGAGTGCAGGTATCTACATAGGCTGGAAGTGTCATCTCCTTCTGAAGGGAGAGGCCGAGGTGATGCCGAGCCATCTCTCCTACCCCAGAAATCATCATTTATAACAGTAATCTAATTGGTTGAGCCCAGTCAATATTCTTTCTCTTTTATTAATAGGAAATTCATTTGGTTTTCTCTAAGAATTTGGGTATAAGAAAGAAGTACCCCTAAAATAGGATTCTTTTGGAAAATTTTAAACATCTTTGTTAATTTAAATACTAGATTTTATTCAAGTTATTTCAAATAATAAGAGTGGGTAGTGACAAACTTGAGTCTTTTAAAATATTAAAATGGGTTAGGTAGGAGAAAGCACATAACTATGACAAAAATATGATTAGTGAAAGAACATTATAACCTCATTTGTACATTTATTAAATATAAGATTATATAGGGCTGGCAAGATGGTTCCATGGGTAAACGTACTTGCTGTCAAGCACATATACCCATGCATGCACATATGTGTACACACACATAATAAGTAAATACATTAATGTAAATTTGAAAACAAATTAGAATGATTTTTATCATTTAGGAGCATGTCAAAGAAAATTCAAAATATTTCAAACAATTTTTTGAAACACTAAATATAAAAATATTTAAAAATTGTAACAAAATGAGAGTCAGTAGAAATGTTGCTAGACTGGTTTTGACTTTAGCTCCTTGGGATAATGAATTGTTCATGTAATTGAAGACGATTATCACCTAGCTTTTCTGAAGTTTATGTGGCACTGATATGAAGACATTAACACATGTGTAAGATAAGAAATACAAATCTAAGATTTTTTTGTCTTGAAATTTTGTGGCATAGGAAGCAGTTAGATGAACCATATATGATTGTTTTCCTGTTTATTTGAAGAAGGCTTTCATGTGGGGTATTTTTCAGTCAATAAAAATTCCTTGTATTATTTTTATTCCTATAGTTCTTTTTCTCCCAAGACATCACTGTGGAAATTCTGTAACCAATTCTAAAGTTTTCACTATGTGTTAAGGCCTCTTATAATACTATATGTCTCCATGTAATACCATTGGTAGGTCCTGTATACCTGTATTTTATTTTTTTTGGAACACCATATTATTTTATGAGGAAATTTCTATTGATTTCCAAAATGGACAGATCTTAAATTCAGGCTAATTATTAGACTGTCTTTAGCTAAGGAAGCCAAAACCTTCAGGCAGTTCTGAAAAGTATCATCATTTATTGATTTAACCATAAATCTAGAAGACTGAAGATCAAAGACACACTGAAATTTTGTACAATATGCAAAATTTCACATATATACTTCAATATTAAAATATTTATTTGTTTATTATTTTGGAATTCCATATATGTATATAATATATTCTGTTCACACTCAATGGCCCACCTCCTTTATCCCCCTTTTTTTTCAACAACCTCCTTCTTATCAACAAGTCCTTCCACCACTATGATATATTTTTGTTGTGTGGTCCACTGGGTTTAACCAGAGCCACCAGTGTGGGGATGAGTATAGAGCTATTGACTGGAACATGAACTCCATCACTGAAGACAATGACTTTTCCTCCTTGATACTGAGTTGATGATGAACAAACTATTCTGTTTCTTGCTTGAGCAAAACTTAAATTCCCTTAGCTATTTCTAGGATATTCAACAATTTCTGGTACCTTTATAGCTTACAGACAGATGAAAACCCTCGGCAGCACCAGTAACTCCAGCACCATCACTGGCTTCATCCTCCTGGGATTCCCCTGCACCAGGGAAGAGCAGATCCTCCTCTTTGTGCTCTTCTTCATTGTCTACCTCCTCACCCTCATGGGCAATGCTTCCATCATCTGTGCTGTGCGCTGGGATCAGAGATTGCACACCCCCATGTACCTCCTACTAGCCAATTTCTCCTTCCTGGAGATCTGGTATGTCACCTCCACAGTTCCCAACATGTTGGCCAACTTCCTCTCTGACACCAAGGTCATCTCCTTCTCTGGGTGCTTCCTGCAGTTCTATTTCTTCTTCTCCTTGGGGTCTACAGAATGCTTCTTCCTGGCAATTATGGCCTTTGACCGCTACCTTGCCATCTGCAGACCTCTTCATTATCCTGCTCTTATGACTGGGCGCCTCTGTAACATCCTTGTGATCAGTTGCTGGGTGCTTGGGTTCCTCTGGTTCCCCATTCCCATCATCATCATCTCTCAGATGTCCTTCTGTGGATCCAGGATTATAGACCATTTCCTATGTGACCCAGGCCCTCTGTTGGCTCTCAGCTGTTCCAGAGCCCCTCTGATGGAATTTTTCTGGCCAATAATAATGTCTCTGCTCCTTTTAGTTCCTTTTTTCTTCATCATGGGATCTTATATGTTGGTCCTGCGAGCAGTGTTTAAAGTTCCTTCGAGAGAAGGAAGAAGAAAGGCCTTCTCCACTTGTGGACCCCATATAACTGTGGTTTCTCTTTTTTATGTATCAGTGATGGTCATGTATGTGAGCCCAACCTCTGAACATTCAGCTGGAATGCAGAAGACTGTGACTCTGATTTATTCTGTGGTTACTCCACTCATTAATCCTGTAATATACAGTCTAAGGAACAAAGATATGATACATGCAATGAAGAAGCTTTTGAAAACATAAAAGTTAGAATTTTAATCAAATTTGATTGTGTAGGTATATACTGTAGAATATTATTCAACCACAAGAATGATATAACAGCGTAATTTATAGCAACAGGGATAAAACGGGAGAATATTGTGTTAAGTAAAATAAAGTAAGTCAAACACTGAATGCTCTCATTTATGTGTAGAAAATCTTAAATAATGAATCGGATTAGGAAGTGTAAGAAGATGGAATGTGGTTAATGTTTACAAGGGGTGCAGTGGAATAGTTATTCAATATCTTTATTTGATATTGGAATAATAAGATATGTCTGACACGTGTTAATTCTGTTTCACATAAGATGGCTGAGATTTTGTATGTTCCCAACATAGAAAAATACAATAAACATTTTAATAAACATGATACTGATGAAAATTGCCTTGATATAATATGCATTGTATTCATATGCTGAATGTTACCCTGTACCTTACAAACATGTCCAATTATTGCGTCAATTAAAATAAAAATGCAGATTCAGGCATATTGGAAGATGTCTAGAATCCAAGAATCTGGGGAGTTGGGACAGGAGGATCAGAATTTCAAGAGATTTTGGCTACATAACAAGATCATGTGTTTCATAAAACGAAATAGAAGAACATGGTGGTTTATGCCTGTGATACTTACATTTCCGGTTGCTGTAGTAAACACCATGACTAAAAGCAATTTAGGAAGGAAAAGGATTACTTGGTGTACAGATTACAACCCATCATTCAGAAGACCCATGACAAGATCCTAAGGGAGGAAACTGGAGGCAGGAATTGAATCAGAGACCATGAAGGAGTATACTTGCTGGCTTGCTTTCCATGATGTGCTCAGCTTGCTTTCTTCCAAAACCCAGAAAGACCTGCCCAAGAGTAGAACCACTTTCAGTGGGATTGACCCTCCATATCAATCATTAACCAAGAAATGCCACACAGGCATGCCCATAGGCCAGTCTAATTGAGGCTAAATTCTAGGTGACCATAATTTATGTCAAGTTAACAAAAACTAGCCAAAACAGATGATCCCTTATCAACTTGACACACAAACACATTACTGTTAAATAATATTTCCTATGTTTATCCCTAAGCCATCATATTAATATAATAATATAACATGTACTCCAACTTTTAAAACTCCAATATTATTTTATTTTTTTTCAATATTTTAAAAGTTCAGTGCCTCTTTAACATACCCAAAGATTCTTGATAGTGGGTCCATATAAAATCCAAAATAAATTCCATGCTTGATTTTTTTCATTTTCCTTTTGGGAATTTTATGCATGAGGACTGTATTCACAGTATTTTCATCCTACCCTCTACCATTTGTAACTCTTCTTATGCCTCCAATCCCTCACAAATCCATGACTACACACACACACACACACACACACACACACACACACACACACATACACACACACACACACACATTAATACCTGAGGAGTGCATTTAATGTTGTTCATGTGTATATGTGTTTAAGCATGATCAGTTAAGGTTGGATAATGTGTCATGGAGTTTGTCCCTGGAGAAGAATGATTCTCCCTCTCTTAGCAGCCATTCATTTCCTATGGCTCTTCATCTAGGGGAAAAGCTCAGTGATATTTCCCCCATCACATTGAGATTAACTGGTGTTCTCATTGTGTGTGTCTTGTTAAAATTTCATGGGTGAAACTTTCTGTCATATATGAAAGGCACTTGTTGTAGATGTTAGTCCTCTAGCTTTTACCATCTTTAGGCTACCACCTCCTCGATGTTCCCTAAGCTTTAGATGCAAGGGTTATGATGTGGAAATATCTTTGGGGGTGAGTACTCTGTGGTCAGGGGTTCTATGAATTTTGACCAGTTGTAGATTTCTCTAATGGGCTCCATCTACTATAAAAAGGTTTTTTGATGAGAGGTGAGAAGGATGTTTATCTCTATATAAGGCTAGGTATTTAGAATGCATTTGGGAATCATACTGGTTTAAGAAAATGGCAATATTAAATTTTCTTCTAGGATACATGGCCTCACCAGTCATGGGGGTTGTCTAGGTTTATAGTACCAGACATGAATTTCCTTTTATTTAGAAAGCCTAAAATCCAATTAGGGGACTACTGGTTAACCTGAAGACATAAGGAATGCTATTACACATTTGGGGATACCTTGCAATAGCCATTGTTGGGTTTCATAGACCCTACAACTTGATAAGACTACTGATTGTTTTTCTCCCTTGGCAGCTTGCACAGCACCTTCCAATACTAGGAGAGCTAATCATCAAGGAGGAGGCTTGTAGGTCAGTTCCAGTTTGAGCCATCCAACTCTTGTGTCTTAAACGTAGGGTGTTTCCCTGCAGCTTTTTCAATCATCCTCAGTGTTCTTTATCCCTTCTTCCCCTAACTCCTTTAGCATTACCATCCCTCTCACCTCCTGAGACAAAGTCCCTGTCCCATTTTCTCCACTTCTCCTGTCATAGCACCTATGTTCTGCTATCTTACTTTCTGGAGATCCTCCCCCACTCTATTTTAATCCAGGTTATATATCACATCTGAAAATTCAGAGTCAGGATCACTGAAAAAGAGAGAACATGTGACATTTGTCTTTCTGTGTCTAAGCTGCCTCACTCGGTGAAATGAAATTTGGTTCCATCCCTTAATCTTCCATTAATCTCTAAATTTCATGATTTCCCCCCCCCCTTTTTTTGCAGCTGAACAAGATTCCACTGTGTATATGCACTGTATTTTCATTTTCTACTCATCAGTTGAAAGATGTTTAGGTCAATTCTCTTTCCTAGCTATAGAGGTTTGAATGAGAAAAGTCTCCCATAGTCTTGGGCTTTGAACACATGGGTCCCAGTTGGTGGCACTGTTTGAGCAATTTTACATAGCACAGCCTTGCTAAAAAATGTAGGTCACATGAAGGTGTGGTTTCCGATTTAAAAGCCTCACCTACATCCAGTTTATTCTTGCTGCTTTGGTTCACAGTTTGATATGTTGATATTGTGTTCCCCAAAATATTGTGCTCCCTAATAAACTTATCTGGGTCAGAGAACAGAACAGCCACTAGATAAAGAGGCTAGAAATGGTGGCACTCACACTTTTAATCCTAGCATTCTGAAGTCAGAGATCCATCTGGATCTCTGAGTTCAAAGCCACACTAGAAACAGCCAGACATGGTGATTCACACCTTTAATCCCAGGAAGTGATGGCAGGAAGCAGAAAGGTATATAAGGTGCGAGGACCAGGAACTAGCCCTAGTTAAGCTTTTAGGCTTTTGAGCAGCAGTTCAGCTGAGATCCATTTGGATGAGGACTCAGGAGCTTCCAGTCTGAGGTAACAGGATCAGCTGAGGAACAGGCAAGGTGAGGTGGCTGTGACTTTTCTGCTTCTCTGATCTTCCAGCATTTACCCCAATACCAGCTCCAAGTTTGTTTTTATTAATAAAACCTTTTAAGACTCATGCTACAGTTTGAAGATGTGAGCTCTCAGCAACTTGTTTCTGAAAACACACCTGATGCTTGTTTTCATGCCTCCCCACCATGATGAACTAATATCTCTCTAAAACTGTAAGCCAAAATAAACTCTTGCTTCTATATGTTGCCATGGACATGACGCATTATAAGGGCTATAGAATAGTAACTAATACAGCAGCTAGTTGAGTAGAGTAGAATGGTCATGGTTGCCCCTGTATCTGTGGAGTAGAATGTTAAGTTCTTAGGGCATATGTGAAGGGGCAGTATAGCCTTTTGAGAGTTCTCCACACTGGTTGCCAGAGTGGCTGCAATCAATTTGCAGTCCCACAAACAGCAAGTTTGAGTTTCCCTTTTCTCCACAAGCAGTTGCATTTGCTCTCAGTTGTTTTCTTTTTATTTCTTATTTTTTTTTAATTTTTTTTTTTTTTTGGTTTTTCGAGACAGGGTTTCTCTGCGTAGTTTTGCGCCTTTCCTGGAGCTCACTTGGTAGCCCAGGCTGGCCTCGAACTCACAGCGATCTGCCTGGCTCTGCCTCCCGAGTGCTGGGATTAAAGGCGTGGGCCACCACTGCCCGGCTGTTGTTTTCTTGATCTTAGATTTTCTGACTATGATGAGATGAAGTCTCATAGTAGTTGTAATTTGGATTCCCGTAATTGCATACAATGTTTATTGCTTTTTGAGATATTTCTTAGCCATTTCTGTCTTTTAAGAACTCTCTGCTCAGACAAAAGACCATTTTTAATCGAGTTCTTTATTCTCTAGACCCTGTAATGTTTTTGTATATTCTGGATTTTTATATATCCTTTATCAAATGTACAGCTGTGTGTTCATTACATTGATTATTTCTTTGCTATACAAAATCTTTTTACTTTTATGAGGTCCCATGGGTCAATTGTTAGTTTTGATTCTTGATTTCTATTCAGAGTCTTTTTCTACTCCTATATCTTGCAGGATACTGCCTGTTGTCTTCTAGCAGCTTTGGTTCCACATTGAGATTTTTATCTTTCAAAAAATTGTGTAATATGTTTTGATCATATTCCTTCCCTCACAAACTCCTTCTAGTTCCTTTTCATCTTAACACCCACTGAACTTTACATGCTAACCCCTTCTCTCAAAAAGTAAAAAAAAAGATAATAAATAAATAAAAAGAAAGAAAGAAAGAGAGAAAAGCAAAGGCACACACACACACACACACACACACACACACACACAGAAAGAAAGAAACAAAACCATGGAGTTCTCATTTTTTGTTGGCTCCTGGACATGGGGCCCTCACTGGGGAGTGGTTTATATATCCAGTGACACTCAGTTTGAGAAAATTGATATTCTCTTTCCTAGAAGATATCTATTGCAAATAGCTTCTTCGTTATGGTTGGGACTTTGTGTCCATTTCTCCTTCTCTGTGCTAGGATTTTGTTCGATTTGAACTTGCACAGTTTTCTGCATGCTATCACAGTCTCTATGAGTTCTTACATATATCAGTCCTGCTGTGTCTGAAAAACACTATTTACTTGGAATTTTCCACCTCCACTGGCTCCTGCAATCTTTTGACCTCTTCTTTTGCCCAGATCCCCGTGTCTTGAGGGGATAGGTTTGATAAGTACATCCCATTTAGTGTTTAGTTCTCCAAAGTCTCTCAGTCTCTAGGCTTGGCCCAGTTGTGGGTTCTGTGTTAATTACCACCTACTGCATGAAGATGGTTCTCTGATGAAGGTTAAGCAATGTTCTGATCTGATCTATGTGTACAGCAATATGTCATTGGGAGTCAATTTATTGCTATGTTCCTTTAGCAGAATAACAGCAGTAGGTTTCCCCTAGGCCCATGACCTATCCTGTCTTAGTTTCTTGGCCACTTTAACAGTGTCAGGTATGGGTTTCATTTCATGGAGTGGACATTAAATCCAATGAAAATGTGGGGTTTTTTTCTCCCTTAACTTTATGCCACTATTTCACCAGTGTATCTCACAGGCAGGTTGCTTTTGTAGATTACAGAGTTTGTAGTTGAGTGATATCAATGATGACTTTTCTCATCTAATAGCATGCAAATGATATTTCAACACTATGAATGCCAGCTAGTCAGTCAGGGTGAAACTTCTATTGGGGACTAGCTCAATTTCTCCATGTTCAGTGACCTAAGTAAATGGTGTCTTCAGCAATAGAGACTGTCAGGTTGTGGAAGGTAACCAATGACATATTTGATCCATTTGGAATTTATCTTTGTGCAGGGTGATGGATGTGGATCTAAGTTTACTCTCCTGTGGATGAACATACAGTAATCCCAGCACCCATTTGTTGATGGTGCTATCTTATTTCAATTGCAGGTTTCTACCTGTTTATCAAATATGAAATTGACATGACTATATATATTGGGGCCATATAGTTTTTCCCATGATCTATGTTTTGGAACATCATGAATATATCCCTACTAACTAAATTCTGTATAAATAAAGAAACACTCTGGCTGCTAGTCAGTCAGGCTGCAAGATTTTCCTGTCCACCATGGCCTGGCTCACTTCCTTCCCCCGCTGACTCCTCTCTGCAGGACCTATCCACCACCTGGGATGGCTCCCAGCAGGATTTGTCATAGATAGTCTTTATTATGTTGAGTTATGCTCCCTCCAGTCCCACACACTCTTGGAATTTTATCAAGAAGCCTTGTTGGATATTGTCAAAGGCCTTTTCTGCATCTGTTGAGATGATCATTTTATTTTTTGTTTGTTTGTTTTTAAGCCTATTTATTGAGTTACATATCCCTGCACCTCTAGGATAAAGCCAACTTCATTGTATGGGTGACCTTTTTCTATATATACCTGTATTCAGTTTGTTAGTAATTTATTTAATTTTTTTTGTATTTATGCTTACCACCCCATAGTTTTGTGTGTCTATTGTACCTTTATCTGATCTTGATATTAAAGAAATACTATCTTCATAAAAGGAGTTTGAAAATGCTGTTTTTGTTTCTCTTTTTAAGTGATTTGTTTTATAGATTTTTAAGTTTTTATTATTAAGAAATTTTCTATTCATTTTACATACCAACAACAGATCTCCCTCTCTCCCTCCTCCCAACCCCCTAGTCTTCTTCCCCAACCTACTCCCCATTCCCACTTCCTCCAGGGCAAGGTTCCCCATGGGGAGTCAGTAGAGCCTGGTAAATTCAGTTGAAGCAGGTCCAAGTCCCTCCCCGCTGCACCAAGGCTGTGTAAGGTGTCCCACCATAGCACTGGGCTCCCAAGCCCTCTCATGGATCAGGGATGGTCTGATCCCACTGCCTGGGGGCCGTTAAACAGTTCAAGCTAAACAACTCTCTCAACTATCCAGAGGGCCTAGTCCAGTTGCATAGGGGCTCCACAGCTATTGGTCCACAGTTGATGAATTTCCACTAGTTTGGCTGGCCATCTCTCTATGTTTTCCCATCATGATCTTGATGCCCCTTGCTCATGGAATCCTTCCTCTCTCTCATTGATTGGAATGCTGTAGCTTGGCCTGGTGTCTGGCCTTGGATCTCTACATCTGCTTCCATCACTTACTGGATGAAGGCTCTATGATAACATTTAGGGTATTCACTAATCTAATTACCGGAGTAGGTCAGTTCAGGCACCCTCTCAACTATTGCTAATAGTCTAAGGTGGGGTCATCCTTGTGAATTCCTTGGAACTTCCCTAGAACCCTGTTTCTCCTTGTTCCCATGATGTCTTCATTTATCGTGGTATCTCTTTTCTTGCTCTCCCACTCTGTCCCTGTTACGGCTGGAACCTCCTGTTCCCTTATGTTCTCATGCTCCATCTGTTGCCCTCCATTATCTCCCTCACCCCCAGTTTGCTCATGTAGCTCTCACCTATTTCTCTTTCACTGGGTGATCTATGTGTCCCTCTTAGAGTCTTCCTTGTTAGCTAGCTTCTCTTGAGCTGTGGGTTGCAGTCTGGTTATCCTCAAATTTACATCTAGTATCCACTTATGAGTGAGCACATACCATGTTTGTCCTTCTGAGTCTGGGTTACCTCACCAAGGGTGATATTTTCTAGTACCATGCATTTGCCTCAAATTTTATAATATCATTGTTTTTTCTGCCAAGTAGTACTCCATTGTGTATATGTACAATATTTTTTTTTATCCATTCTTCGGTTGAGGGGCATCTAAGTTGTTACCAGGTTCTAGCTATTACAAATAATACTGCTATAAACATAGTGGAGCATGTGTCTTTGTGGTATGATTGAGCATAGATTATTAAATCTACTTTAATCCAAAATAATCTGATAATCTCCAAATAGTTTACATTGATATGGGTTTTAATTTATTGATACAAATTTAAAGTCAATTTGTTATACTGTGTGCATAGCTTTACTCTTGTTTAAGGTATTATGTTTATCAAAAATGTAGTGTATAATTTAAAAATGCAGATTAATAGTCATCTATAAAAGTCAAACTTATACCCATATTAGTTATGTTTTTTAGGTATACAAAGATATAGTTCAATTAGGCAGTTAATCTTCAAACACTTCAAAGACCTACAGCATATGGCATTTAAAATGTGTTAAGAATTTAGACTTTTCTTGACAGTGATACATATCTGCTCCTGTCAACACCAATTACTTCAAAGAGGATGATAGTCATCAAAGAAACTCTTCATGGAGTTTTCTTTCAATGTGGCAAAGCTAGTCAGTCATTTGGGCAAGAAACTGCTCTTGCCTGGACTGCTTGACACACTGTGTTGTATAAACTGGACATGCAGGATACATATGAAATAACCACTAAAGTTTCCCAGCACAAGGTGGGATGGTCCTTCAGGGATCCTTCTTCATAGAAGTAACTGCTATACATTCTGAGGACACAGAGAAAAGTGACTGATGAGCTTTACCTTTATAGGTGGAGCAGTCCTTCAAATTTCCTGTTTCACTGAAAAAGTCTGGCATATACCCTAGGCCTGTAGGCTTAAGATGGATGAACCAACATTACAGAAGAACTTTGGGTGGCTGTCAAGGCAGTTAGATGTATTGTCATACTAGAGTTTGAGAAGTTGCTTGCAAACTTCCTGTTTACTCAGGTAATATTATATCCTTCTGGGTTCTTTGATGGATGTGAAGAATAGATAGTTATAGTTTTCCTTAGTTATGATAAAAGGTAAATTAGATATGAAACCTTAGACTCTCAAAAAAAGGATAGATGATAGAATATTTTCTTTCATTTTACCAAATACAAATTGACTAGATATTGTGGTGATATTTTCTTTGTGTTCTAATATATAAAGCTTACTTGGAGATCAGAGGAAAAAAACAGCCACCTTATTAAACATAGAAGTCAGTCAATGGTAGCATATACTTTTAATCCTAGTATTCAGGAGACAGAGATTCATCCAGATCTCTGTGAGTTCAAGGTCACATTGGGAACAGAGCCAGGCGTGGTGGCACATGCCTTTAAATTCCAACACTAGTTAACCATAAAGGTCTGGAGGTCTGTACAGACAGATAGGAAGTGACAGAGCTGGGCAGAAAGAAGAAGTGATGTAGCTGGGTGGAGAGAGGAAGTGATATGGCAGGGACAGAAAGGATATAGACGGGAGTATACAGGAAGTGGCACTCTGGAGGCTGAGGAGTTGGTGAGGTGAGGGTGACTTGTTCTATTCCTCTGATCTCAGTTTTCTCCCCAATAACTGGCTCCAGGTTTTCTATTAATGAGACCTTTTAAGATTCGTGATACAAGATATTATAACTGTAAATCTTATTGATAACTGTTTTGTTATATGCAATTTTGCAATGTTGAAGTTAAAACTTTCCCTTTTGCTTAGACAAAATGGGGGAAATGCTGTGGGTTGCTGTTTCTAGATACTGTGAATATGTATTGCTCTCATTAGTTGATAAATAAAGCCATTTTGGCCAATAGCTAGGCAGAGTAAAGTTAGGCAGTACAATCAAACTGAAGATGAAGAAGGGCAGAGTCGGGGCAGAGGCTAGCCAGCCACCAAGGAAGCAGGACATATAGAAAATGAGGTAACAAGCCACAAACCATGTGGTAGAGCACAGCTAAAAATATAAATTAGTTTAAATGTAAGAATTAATTATTAATTGTTGAAACCAAGTTTGGATAAAGCACAGGGACAAATAGCCAAACGAATGGAAACACATGAACTATGAACCAAAGGCTGAGGGGCCCCCAACTGGATCAGGCCCTTTGAATAGGTGAGACAGTTGATTGGCTTGATCTGTTTGGGAGGCATCTAGGCAGTGGTACCAGATCCTGTGCTCATTGCATGAGTTAGCTGTTTGAAACCTGGGACTTATGCAGGGTTGCTTGGCTCAATCTGGGAGGAGGGGACTGGACCTGCCTGACTGAGTCTACCAGGTTGATCTCAGTCCTTGGGGGAGGCTTTGCCCTGGAGGAGGTGGGAATGGGGGGTGGGCTGGGGAGAAGGGGACAGAGGCAGGAATGGGGAGAACAAGGGAATCTGCGGCTGTTATGTAGAACTGAATGGTATTGTAAAATAAAATAAAAGAAAAAAAATAAAAAATAAAAATTCAAATAAATAAATAAATAAATAAATAGATAGATAAATATATGTAGGGCTGGAGAGTTGGCTCAGAGGTTAAGAGCACCCACTGCTCTTCCAGAGGTCCTGAATTCAATTCCCAGCACCTATATGGTGGCTCACAATCATTTGTAATGAGATCTGGCACTCTCTTCTGTATACATAATAAATAAATAAATATTTTAAAATAAATAAATAAATACATGTTAAGCAAAAAAAGAATTAATTATTAATAAGCCTTAGCCATTGTCCAAACATTTATAATTAATATAACTCCCTGAGTGATTATTTGGAAATGGCTATGAGATGAGGCAGGACAGAGAAAAGCCTCTATTTACAAAAGACCTTTTTAAAGCAGTCATTTGGAAACCTACAACTATAAAATCTTCCTATGTACATTTGCATTTATAAAATGAGCTAAAAAGGTGTTACCCAATTATGGGATGGCAAAATGCCTTCTATACACCATAGATTAACAAATAAAAAGCACATTGCCAGGAATAGGTTACTTCTTTTGGAGTTGCTGGACAGAGTGGTCACATATACACCTCAATATTAAAGGATAAAGACATTGCTTTTATTTATCCACCAGATCATGATGGTAAGACCGTCTTGCTAGAGACACCACACATTTGAGTCAGAGAACATGGAGAAATCAAGATGGAACTGACCTAGAAACTTCATTCCTAATGGCTAGCTTTCATTGTACAGGTAGGTGCTAATCATGATACCAGAAGAGAAACAAATCATCAATCTTACACATCTGTGATGTCTCTGAGGTACAATAATGACCAGTCTGGCAAGACTTGATCACAGATGCAATAGTGGCACAAAGTCATGGGAATAACCAACCACTTTCTTCTTATAGTTAAGACCTGTTCCACAAGGCAAAATCCATGCTAACATGGTTATCAAGCCAAGAACCTGTATTTAGTAGATTCTAAGTCCTATAGGAGAATTCTATCATTCCTACTATCATTCTGCTAAATGGATATAATATTAACTGATTCCTAATAACTTATTGTTATACCCACAGATTAGTGCATTTCTCAGCTTATATCAGAGAAGCTACCTTTTTCAGTAGTTTGTATTTAACACTTAGATCCACAACTGGGCAAGATGCAGAAAATAATAGACTGTTAAATTCTCCTCCCTAAATGGCAACTCTATATCACACCCTCTCATTCAAAGCCTCGGGAATAATTAGAGACAGAGAGGGTAGAAAAATTAAGAGACAGAGGCATGGATGACTATAAAGAATAGTGCTTCCCAGATACAGCAGGGCAATTGCATGTATGAGCTTGCAGTGGTTGTGATAGCATGCAAAAGTCTTGTGTGTTCAAGCTGGACAAAATCCTAGCATGGAAAAAGAAGTTGAGAGTGAAGTCTGTCCCCTATCTTAGGAGCTATTGGCAATTTATAGTTGCTAGGAGAGGGAGAATCAGTTTCCTTTAAGAGTAACTGAACCATCCTCAAGTGGAAGGCCACACATCCAAGAGTATAAGGACAACACAAATTGGACCTGATGGGTTTAAAAGAATAGGACACAATGTTGAGACATAGGAAAGTAGATAGATCTGGTAGGAGTTAGAGTGGTGAATATGATCAGAATACACAATTTCTCAAAGAACTAATGAAAACATGTCTTTGTTAGGGTTTTTATTGCTGTGAAGAGACACCATGTCCATGGAAACTCTTATAAAGGAAAACATTTAGTTGGGGCTGACTTAGAGTTAAATGGTTTACTCCATTACCATAATGCCAGGAAGCATGGTGACATGCAGCAGACACAGTGTTGGAGATGTAGATGAGAGCTCTACATCTGGATCCAAATCAGCAGCAGCAGGAAGAGAGGTTGACACTGGGCCTTTCTTGAGCTTCTGAAACCTTAAAGTTCACCCCCAGTGACACACTTCCCCCAAAAAGAACACACCTACTCCAAAAAAGCCACACCTCCTGGTAGTGCTGCTTCCTGTGAAATGAAAATGGGCCTATAGGGTTATTGTCATCAAACCATCACAAGACACAAGAAAGAAAAAATATTGAAAAAAAATATTACTTTACTAGGGATGAAGAAGTCTTGATACTCAATGAACCCAAGCTTCAGTTTTGTGCACCTTGAAGCAGAATGACCACAGTCTTACCTCCTGAGTTTCCTTGGGTCTGGTAAATTGCACACAAAGTCATGATTCTACAGTGAGAGTACTATAATTCAGGAACTTTGATTGTGAAGAGAGAGAAGTCACTATGATGGTCCACAGAATGTGAGATTTTTGGTGAAACTTCAAAGAGCCATCCACTAGTTCTCCAGTTAATCTCTTCCTAGAAGGGAGGAAGATCTGTCATCATAATCCACAACTGAAGTCAACTTGTCACAAGACCAAAAAATAAGCTTCTGTAGTACAAATACCACCTTATACAGGACTTAGTTATTATATGACAAGTACCCAGAACAGATCTGGTGAGTGACAGGTAAACATAACAATTGCCTCCTAAAGATATCTAAGAGGTTAAGGCTCAACAAAATGAATTACTTCCTCTACTCCTGGGTGAAAATAAGAATTGGAAATTAAGACACAATGCCCAGAGGACAGAGTGAGCAAGGGAATAAGTAGTAGAGAGCTGTGTCCTAACACTGTTCTCTAGAATAAAAGAATCTTCAAAGAGCAAAGAACATGCCCTGCTTAAAATCCCAGGATCCTACAGAAAATATTCCACTGATCTTCATGACAACTTATTTTTGTACTTTCTCTTCAAGTTGGGTGTTATGAACTCAGCTACCTCTGCCCTCAGAAAATCCCGGAAGAAGTTGTTTAAGATGCTTCTCTTGATAGTCTCTCTTCTGATTCAAGAAAAAAGGTAATGTAGTGGTTAGTTAAGGAAAATGGTAAAATAGAGTTATTGAATCTATGCACCTGAAAAAAGTTCACTCTTCACTATATCAGAGTGTCTATGATGTGTCAGATACAGGCACATTGCCTCTACCTTGTCTATCCACTTTCTCTCTCAGCACACTTCATAATATTCCGCTCTGGAAGGCATTATTATTTCTGCTTGATATTAGAAGAAATTAAGAGAAGTAAATATGTACTTTGTATAATTTTCCTTAATTGTGTTTCTTAATTGTCATGATCCAGCCGGGCGGTGGTGGCGCACGCCTTTAATCCCAGCACTCGGGAGGCAGAGGCAGGCGGATCTCTGTGAGTTCAAGGCCAGCCTGGGCTACCAAGTGAGTTCCAGGAAAGGCGCAAAGCTACACAGAGAAACCCTGTCTCGAAAAACCAAAAAAAAAAAGAAAAAAAAAAAGTGTCATGATCCATGCTGGAGTCTCATCTTGGAGTCTCATCTTCCAAAACAGCACAGCTTTTAGAGTACACAGATGGACACTCCTAGAAGTTAAATTTTCTGTAAGTGCAATAGAGAGTGCTAACTGGATGTCAGGTACTTGACAAATAGTGTTCATATCATTCTCAAAACAATCTATGTGGGGAAGACTGCTAATCTCCACCTTCCAGATGGGGAAATGAATGTATGAAGAAGTTATAATTTTTCTAACATATAAAGCACAGAGGATGGCCTCGAACCCCAATGATCACATCCTTTTCAGGCCAGTAAGGCCATGGAATATGCTGACATATTTTATTGTCTGGATTGGCTGGGATGCTAACTAGTGAAAATGCAAAACTTAATGTTATGCTTTGTTTCCATGACTTAGCATTAAGGGGAAAAATACCCAGGTTATCAAATTACTGTTCAGAGCTCCACACAGCCCTGAAATACTGCTTCCATGTCCCATTTCCTACATCACAACACAAAGTGGCTGAGACCAGAAGGAACTGGTCAGTTTATAACAATATGTTAGCATAGGAGAATCTTTCTGTATTTAAACATCAACAAAAATCGAGTAACAGCATTCTAATGAAAACATTCTTTCTTCAACTCACGTCTAATTTTATTAGTATTAAAAGCTTTCACAAATTTTCTATTTCCCTAGGCAGTTTTTTTAAGGCTTATCCATAGAAAACTTCTCTGAGAGAGAGCTGCTCTAAACAACACACCATACTGTATATTGTCAATAGAAAAATATCACTCCCACCTCAAAACAGATAAGAAATAGTCTACTCTACATGAATGCCCATAGCCTATAAACGCAAATGTAGATTTCCCAAAAGGACATGTTACATGCTGAAAATGCTTACATGATTTTTTATTGATTGTATCTTAAAGAAAGTCATAAATTGAGTTATTTACCAAACACATTTTATCAGATGCTATGTGCATGTGAAAGCTGATTCTTTTTGTCCCATAGCATTAGAAAATCTCATTCCTAGTGTCTGGTAAACACAGGGCTGAGAAGACAGGAAAACAGTCTTTAGGAGAGAGAAATAGTAAAGGAATTAGCCCTTCAATTATATCAAATTCACCAGCCTTTTCCATCTGGTTCTTACTTCTCTTTTATTCCACACTGTGAACTTGACATAACATTTACCTGTGACATAATGGAAATATTATATCTAAAATTAAAATAGTCAAAACATAGTATGGCCTGAAGAAGTAAAGATAGCAGTGGGGAAAACAGACATTTTGGCTGACCAATCAGATTCTTTGCTTAGATTGTATGTTTCTCCTTTTGTCTATAGTTATCTGCACTATGTGAAATACTTGGATGTTTAGAGTGTTGGAAATAATTTGTTATCCTCTAGTTCTAGTTTGTCTTTTGAAAAATTTAATCCCATATTTATAAACTCATGAAGAGTGACCAGTTCTAAGGGAGATTTACAATAATATCTAAGTTATTATAATTCTTATTTGTTATTGATCATTTTAAGTATCATGTTATGTCAGTCAATATTATTAGGCATTTGGGGGTATTTCAGAGTAATTCAGATAATAATACAGTACAACTTTAAAATACTTGTTAACAAAATTGTCTTATCCCATGAAACAAGGATAGAAACAGAAAACCAGACTTATAAATCAAGATTCCATAGGCTTTTGTAATATAATCAAATATTATTTATTATTTTCTAATTGGAAAGGGAAATTGGGCTATAACAGGAGTCACTTTGTATTATTGTTCACTTTCCCTTACTAGCAAATGTTATTATTATCAGAGATTTTAATACCAATTAAAGTATTAAATTTTATGTAATCAAGAAATATGGGCTCTCAAGTTACGAAAAACCATGAACATCGTCACTTCAGATGGTTTTGTGCAATTTGGACACAAAAGAGTCAACAAAACCTTTGAGTATTTCTAAGAGTCAAAGTTCCTCTGAGATGGCAGAAGTCTGAATGTGTCATAGGGTTTCTCAGAGCCTTGACACTACTCATTTTAACTGTATCTGCTGCATTTATCTCAGACAATTTTAAATTCATTTTTGTTGTTTTTAATTATATGTATGTTGGGAGATGTGCATATGAGTGCAGGTATCTACAGAGGCTGGAAGTGTCATCTCCTCCTGAAGGTAGAGGTCGAGGTGATGCTGAGCCATCTCTTTTACCCACAGAAATCAACATTAATAACAGTAATCTAATTGGTTGATCCCAGTTAACATCTTTCCTTTTTTATTAATAGGAAGTTAATTTGGTTTTCTCTAAGAATTTGGGTATAAGAAAGAGGTACCCCTAAAATCAGTTCTTCTGGAAAATTTTAAACATCTTTGTTAATTTAAATACTAGACTTTTATTCATGTTATTTCAAATAATAAGGGTGGGTAGTGACAAACTTGAGTCTTTTAAATATTAAAATGGGTTAGGTAGGAGAAAGCACAAAATTATGACAAAAATATGATTAGTGAAAGAACATTATAACCTCATTTGTACATTTATTAAATATAAGGTTATATAGGGCTGGCAAGATGGTTCCATGGGTAAATGTGCTTGCTGTCAAGCACATAGACACATGCAAGCACATATGTATATACACACAATAAGTAAATCCATTAATGTAAATTTAAATACAAAATTAGCATGATTTTTCTCATTTAGGGGCATGTCAAAGAAAATTCAAAATATATCAAATAATTTTTTGAAAATCTAAATATAAAAATATTTAAGAATTGTAAAAAAATGAGAGTCAGTATAAATGTTGGTAGAATGGTTTTGACTTTAGCTCCTTGGGATATTGAACTGTTCATGTAAATGAAGACGATTATGACCCAACTTCTCTGAAGTTTATGTGGATATGACATGAAGACATTAACACAACTTTAAGATAAAATATACAAATCTAAGATTTTTTTTGTCTTGAAATTTTGTAGCATAGGAAGTGGTTAGGTGAACCATATAGGATTGTTTTCCTGTTTATTTGAAGAAGGCTTTGATGTGGGGTATTTTCCAATCAATGTAATCACCTTGTATTATTTTTATTTCTATAGTTCTTTTTCTCTCCAGACCTCATTGTGGAAATTCTGTATCCAATTCTAAACTTTTCATTATGTTTTAAGGCCTCTTATAATACTATATGTCTCTGTGTATTATCATTGGTAGGTCCTGTATTCCTGTATTTTATTTTTTTTTGGAACACCATATTATT
This sequence comes from Peromyscus leucopus, assembly GCF_004664715.2. Classification (NCBI taxonomy): domain Eukaryota; kingdom Metazoa; phylum Chordata; class Mammalia; order Rodentia; family Cricetidae; genus Peromyscus; species Peromyscus leucopus. The sequence continues at coordinate 73,550,292 of NC_051070.1, forward strand.
TTATGAGGAAATTTCCATTGTTTTCTAAAATGGACAGATCTTAAATTCAGGCTAATTATTAGACTGTCTTTCGTTAAGGAAGCCAAAACCTTCAGGCAGTTCTGAAAAGTATCATCATTTATTGATTTAACCATATCTAGAAGAACGAAGATCAAAGACACACTGAAAATTTATATAATATGCAAAATTTCACATATATACTTCAATATTAAAATATTTATTTGTTTATCATTTTGGAATTCCATATATGTGTATAATGTATTCTGTTCACACTCAATGGCCCACCTTCTTCTATCCCCCTTTCTTTTCAATAACCTCCTTCTTATCAACAAGTCCTTCCACCACTATGATATATTTTTGTTGCGTGGTCCACTGGGTTTAGCCAGAGCCACCAGTGTGGGGATGAGTGTAGAGCTATTGACTGGAACATAAGCTCCATTACTAAAGACAACAACTTCCCCTCCTTGATACTGAGTTGATGATGAACAAACTATTCTGTTTCCTGCTTGAACAAAACTTAAAGTCCCTCAGCCATTTCTAGGTTATTCAACAATTTCTGCTACCTTTACAGCTTACAGACAGATGAAAACCCTCGGCAGCACCAGTAACTCCAGCACCATCGCTGGCTTCATCCTCCTGGGATTTCCCTGCTCCAGGGAAGAGCAGATCCTCCTCTTTGTGCTCTTCTTCATTGTCTACCTCCTCACCCTCATGGGCAATGCTTCCATCATCTGTGCTGTGCGCTGGGATCAGAGATTGCACACCCCCATGTACCTCCTGCTGGCCAACTTCTCCTTCCTGGAGATCTGGTATGTCACCTCCACAGTTCCCAACATGTTGGCCAACTTCCTCTCTGACACCAAGGTCATCTCCTTCTCTGGGTGCTTCCTGCAGTTCTATTTCTTCTTCTCCTTGGGGTCTACAGAATGCTTCTTCCTGGCAGTAATGGCCTTTGACCGCTACCTTGCCATCTGCAGACCTCTACACTATCCTGCTCTTATGACTGGGCACCTCTGTAACATCCTTGTGATCAGTTGCTGGGTGCTTGGGTTCCTCTGGTTCCCCATTCCCATCATCATCATCTCCCAGATGTCCTTCTGTGGATCCAGGATTATAGACCATTTCCTATGTGACCCAGGCCCTCTGTTGGCCCTCAGTTGTTCCAGAGCCCCACTGATGGAATTTTTCTGGCCAATAATAATGTCTCTGCTCCTTTTTGTTCCTTTTTTCTTCATCATGGGATCTTATATGTTGGTCCTGCGAGCAGTGTTTAAAGTTCCTTCGAGAGAAGGAAGAAGAAAGGCCTTCTCCACCTGTGGGCCCCATATGACTGTGGTTTCTCTTTTCTATGGCTCAGTGATGGTCATGTATGTGAGCCCAACCTCTGAACATTCAGCTGGAATGCAGAAGATTTTGACTCTTATTTATTCTGTGCTTACTCCACTCATTAATCCTGTAATATACAGTCTAAGGAACAAAGATATGAAACATGCAATGAAGAAGCTTTTGAAAACATGAAAGTTAGAATTTTAATTAAACAACACATTTGATTGTGTAAGTACATACTGTAGAATATTATTCAACCACAATAATGATTAAATTGTGTAATTTAACACAACATGGATAAAATGGGAGAACATTGTGTTAAAAAATAGAGTCAGTCATGGGAATTCAAATACTGAATGTTCTTATTTATGTGTAGAAAGTCTTAAATAATTAATAGGATTAGGAAGTGTAAGAAGATAGAATGTGGTTAATGTTTACAAGGGTTGCAGTGGAATAGTTATTCAACATCTGTGTTTGATACTGAAATAAGATATGTCTGACACATGTTAATTCTTTTTCACATAAGATGGCTCAGATTTTGAATGTTCCCAACATAAAAAATATAATAAACATTTTAATAAACATGATACTGATGAAAATTACCTTGATATAATATGCATTGTATTCATATGCTGAATGTTACCCTGTACTTCACAAATATGTCCAATTATTGCATCAATTAAAATGAAAATATAGATCCAGGTATATTGGAACATGTCTATAATCCCAGAATCTGGGGAGTTGGGACAGGAGGATCAGAATTTCAAGAGATTTTGGCAACATAACAAGATCACTTTTCATAAAAGAAAATAGAAGAATGTGGTGATTTATGACTGTGATACTTACATTTCCTGTTGCTGTAGTAAACACCATGACTAAAATCAATTTAGGATGGAAAGGGATTACTTGGTATACAGATTACAACCCATCATTCAGAATATCCCAGACAAGATCCTAAGGGGGGAAACTGGAGGCAGGAATTGAATCAGAGACCATGAAAGAGTATACTTGCTGGCTTGCTTTCCATGATGTGCTCAGCTTGCTTTCTTCCAAAACCTAGAAGGACCTGCCCAAGAGCAGAACCACTTTCAGTGGGATTGACCCTCCATATCAATCATTAACCAAGAAATGCCACACAGATATGCTCATAGGGCAGTCTAATTGAGGCTAGTCCTAGCTGATTGTAATATATGTCAAGTTAACAAAAACTAGCCAAAACATATGATCCCTTGTCAACTTGACACACAAACACATTACTATTAAATAACATTTCCTTTGTTTATCCCTAAGCCATCATATTAATATAATAATATAGCATGTACTCCAACTTTTAAAACTCCAATATTATTTTAAATTTTTCAGTATTTTAAAAGTTCAGTGCCTCTTTAACATATCCAAAGATTCTTGATAGTGGGTCCACATAAAATCCAAAATAAATTCCATGCTTGTTTTTTTCATTTTTCCTTTTGGGAATTTTATGCATGAGGACTGTATTCACAGTATTTCCATCCTACCCTCTCCCATTTGTAACTCTTCTTATGCCTCAAATCCCTCACAAATCCATGACTATACACACACACACACACACACACACACACACACACACACACACACACACCACACACACACACACACACACACACACACACGATTGTGTGTGTGTGTGTGTATGTTTGTGTGCATGAATGCCTAATGAGTGCATTTAATGTTGTTCATGTGTATTTGTGTTTAAGCATGATCAGTTAAGATTGGATAATGTGTCATGGAGTTTGTCCCTGGAGAAGAATGATTCTCCCTTTCTTAGCAGCCATTCATTTTCTATGACTCTTCATTTAGGGGTGAAACTCTGTGACATCTCCCCCATCACACTGAGATTAACTGGTGTTCTCATTGTGTGTGTCTTGTTAAAATTTCTTGGATGAAACTTTCTTTCATATATGAAAGGCACTTGTTGCAGATGTTAGTCCTCTACCTTTCACCATCTTTAGGCTACCACTTCCTCGATGTTCCCTAAGCTTTAGATGCAAGGGTTATGATGTGGAAATATCTTTGGGGGTGGGTACCCTGTGGTCAAGGATTCTATGAATTTTGACTAGTTGTAGTAGAGGTGCTCCATCTACTACAAAAAGAAGTTTTGAGAGTGTTGTTTATCTGTATACAAGGCTAGGTATTTAGAATGCAGTTGGGAATCATAGTGTTTTAAGAAAATGGCAATATTAAACTTTCTTCTAGGATACATGGCCTCACTAGCCATGGGTAGTTGGCTAGGTTTATAGTACCAGACATGAATTTCCTTCTATTTAGAAGGCCTAAAATCCAACTAGGGGACTACTGGTTAACCTGAAGACATATGTGCTACTATTACACATTTGGGGATATGTTGTCATGGTCATTGTTGAGTTTCATAGACTGTACAACTTGGTAAGACTACGGATTACATTTCTCCCTTGGCAGCTTGCAGAGCACCTTCCAATACTATGAGAGCTAATCATCAGGGAAGAGGCTTGTAGGTCAATTTCAGCTTGATTCATCCAACTCCTGTGTCTTAAGGGTGGGGTGTTTCCCTGTGCTTGTTCAATTGCCCTTAGTGTTCTTTATCTCTTCTACTCCCAACTCTCTCAGCATTAACCTCCCTTTCATCACCTGAAGCAAAAATATATGTCCTATTTTCTCTACTTCTCCCATCAGAGCACCTATGTTGTGCTATCTTACTTTCTGGAGATCCTCCCCTACTCTCTTTTAATCCAGGTTGTATAATCACATCTGAAAATTCAGAGTCAGGATCACTGAAAAAGAGAGAACATGTGATATTATTCTTTCTGTGTCTAAGCTGCCTTACTCAGTGAAATTAAATTTGGTGCCATCCATTAATCTCTAAATTTCATGATTTTTTTTGCAGCTGACTAAGATTCCACTGTGTATATGCACTGTATTTTCATTTTCTACTCATCAGTTGAAAGATGTTTAGGTTGATTCTCTTTCCTAGATATAGAGGTTTGAATGAGAAATGTCTTCCATAGTCTTGGGCATTTGAACACATGGGTCCCAGTTGGTGGCACTGTTTGAGCAATTTTACATAGCACAGCCTTGCTAAAAAAATGTAGGTCACATGGAGGTGTGGTTTCTGATTTAAAATCCTCACCTATATCCATTTTATTCTTGCTGCTTCTTGTTCACAGCTTGAAGATGTGAGCTCTAAGCAACCTGTTCCTGAAAACACACCTGATGCTTGTTTTCATGCCTCCCCACCATGATGAACTAATATCACTCTGAAACTGTAAGCCAAAATAAACTCCTGCTTCTATATGTTGCCTTGGACATGATGCATTATAAGGTCTATAGAATAGTAACTAATACAGCAGCTAGTTGAGTAGAGTAGAATGGTCATGGTTGCCCCAGTATCTGTGGAGTAGAATGTTAAGTTCTTAGGGCATATGTGAAGCGGTAGTATAGCCTTTCGAGAGTTCTCCACACTGATTGCCAGAGTGGCTGCAATCAATTTGCTGTCCCACAAACAGCAAATTTGAGTTTCCCTTTTCTCCACAAGCAGTTGCATTTGCTCTCAGTTGTTTTCTTGATCTTAGATTTTCTGACTATGAGATAAAGTCTCATAGTAGTTGTAATTTGGATTCCCATAATTGCATAGAATGTTTATTGCTTTTTGAGATATTTCTTAGCCATTTCTGTCTTTTCAGAACTCTCTGCTCAGACAAAAGACCATTTTTAATTGAGTTCTTTGTTCTCTAGACCCTGTAAAGTTTTTTGTATATTCTGGATATTTATGTATCCTTTATCAGATGTACAGCTGTGTATTCATTACATTGATTATTTCTTTTGCTATACAAAAGCTTTTTACTTTTATGAGGTCCCATGGGTCAATTGTTAGTTTTGATTCTTGATCAAATAGATTTCTATTCAGAGCCTTTTTCTACTCCTATGTCTTGCAGGATACTGCCTGTTGTCTTCTAGCAGCTTTGGTTTCACATTGAAGTTTTTATCTTTCAAAAAATTGTACAATATATTTTGATCATATTCCTTTCCCCACCAACTCCTTCCAGATCCTTTTCACCTCCCCACCCATTGAGCTTCACGTGCTTGCCCCCCCTCACAAAAAGTCAAAAAAGGGTCAAAAAATAAAGAAAAGGCACACACACACAGATAGAGAGAGAGAGAGAACAAAAACAAAGCAACATACACACACACACACACACACAGAGAGAGAGAGAGAGAGAGAGAGAGAGAGAGAGAGAGAGAGAGAGAGAGAATAAAAACAAACAAACAAAACCATGAAGTCTCATTTTATTGTTGGCCAAGTACTCATGGACATGGGGCCTGCATTGAAGAATGGTTTGTATAACCAGTGACAGTTTAAGAAAATTGATATTCTCTTTACTAGAAGATATCTATTGAAAATAGCTTCTTGGTTATGGGTGGCACTTTGTGTCCATTTCTCCTTCTCTGGGCTAGGGTTTTGTTCGATTTAAACTTGAACAGTTTTGTGCATGCTATCACAGTCTCTTTTAGTTCTTATGTGTATCAGCCCTGCTGTGTCCGAAAAACACTATTTACTTGGATTTGTCCACCATGACTGGCTCCTGCAATCTTTCGACCTCCTCTTTTGCCAAGATCCTTGAGTCTTGAGGGGAGAGGTTTGATAAATACATCCCATTTATTGTTCAGTTCTCCAAAGTCTTTCACTCTCTAGGCTTGGCCCAGTTGTGGGTTCTGTGTTAATTACCACCTACTGCATGAAGATGGTTCTCTGATGAAGGTTAAGCAATGTTCTGATCTGATCTATGTGTACAGCAATATGTCATTGGGAGTCAATTTATTGCTATGTTCCTTTAGCAGAATAACAGCAGTAGGTTTTCCCCTAGGCCCATGACCTATCCTGTCTTAGTTTCTTGTCCACTTTAACAGTGTCAGGTATGGGTTTCATTTTATGGCGTGGACATTAAATTCAATCAAAAAGTGGTTTTTTACTCCCTTAACTTTATGCCACTATTTCACCAGTGTATCTCACAGGCAGGTTGCTTTTGTAGATTACAGAGTTTGTAGTTGAGTGATATCAATGATGACTTTTCTCATCTAATAGCATGCAAATGATATTTCAGCACTATGAATGCCAGCTAGTCAGTCAGGGTGAAACTTCTATTGGGGACTAGCTCAATTTCTCCATGTTCAGTGACCTAAGTAAGTGGTGTCTTCAGCAATAGAGACTGTCAGGTTGTGGAAGGTAACCAATGACATATTTGATCCATTTGGAATTTATCTTTGTGCAGGGTGATGGATGTGGATCTAAGTTTAATTTCCTGTGGATGAACGTCCAGTAATTCCAGCACCCATTTGTTGATGGTGCTATCTTATTTCAATTGCAGGTTTCTACCTGTTTATCAAATATGAAATTGACATGACTATATATATATTGGGGCCATAGAGCTTTTCCCATTGGTTTATCTGTCTGTTTTTGTGCTGGTACTATTTTTTTAATTCTATATTTCTGTACCATATCTCTAAATCTGTTATGATAATCCCTCCAGCACTGTTCTTTTACTCGGGATTGATTTGGATCTTTTGTTGTTCCAGATAAATTTTAGAATCATTTTTACCTTTCTGTGAAGAACATCATGAGAATTTTTATTAGGATTCCACTGAATCTGTAAATTACTCTTGACAGGATGGCCATTCTCACACTATCAATTCTAACAATCCTGGAGCATGAGAGGTCTTTCAGTCTTCTAGTGTCTTAATCTTTTGCTTCAGAAATGTAAAGTTTCATTGTAGAGGTCTTTCATCTTTGTGGTTAAGTTTAGTCCTAGATATTTTTTTTGGAGCTCTAGTGAATCAGAGTGATGGAATGTTCTCCTTTTTTGTGTGTTCATTATTGGTACATAGAAAAGCTACTCATTTTTTTAAGTTGATTTTATAACCTGCCACAATTCTGGAAATATTATTTTTAAAGTTTCCCGGTGGGATTTTTGCACCTTTTATGTATTGTATCATCTCATCTCTAGAGAAGGATAGTGTATTCATTTAATTTCCTTCTTTTGCCTTGGTGCTCTCACTAGTGCTACAAGCACTACATTGAAATGGAGTGTGGAGAGTGTGCAGCCCTGTCACTCCTAGTTTTTATTGAATTGCTTCAATTTTTTCTCCATTTAGTATTTGTGACTGTGGGTTTTGGCACAGCCATATTTGAATGGAATGGCAGAAGTCATAAAGCCAGCATAGCTGCTTGACAAAGATCCAGCAGAGCTGAGCCACATGATGGCTGCCATGCCACCTTTGGGTTTTATCCCCACCTGTTGCATACTCGGGACACTTTTAATATTTGTACAATTTGGGGATGTTAGATCGATGGAAAATTCCTTATGAATCATTTATGCATTCTCCCAGGAATGCTACTTCTAATCTTCCCCAGGAAAGTCCTGAACATACTATCCCCCCCACCCCACCCCGCCGCTTTTAGGGAGACATCCTTATCTACTTTAAATTCTGCCTTATGTCTTGAAGGTTGTGACACATAAAGAAGCCCGAGGTTTCTTCACAAGGTTATGAAACATTCTTGAAACATCTGTCCCTGTACTTACTTAGAAACAAGATCATCAAAACAAATTAAACTCAAAAATGTCAGCAAGATTTGGTGGGCTAGAGAAGTAGTCTACAGTTCAGATTACAAGCCTTTTTCCACTGTACACTCAGACAATTATGTGGCATACAAAGCTGCCCTACATAAAGACATATTGATGAATAAATTATTGAGTGGAAAGATGATAAAAGTATGAGGTATCAGGTCTGTCTCTTAGAAAAGTTAGCTCATGTAGAGCCACTATAATGTCATATGACCAAGGAACAACAGAATGCCAGGATTAGGCATATAGATAAATTCTATAAAGATATAAATATGAACATTGATTGGATTATGCCAGAATTTGAATGATCACTGCAGCAGCTGTGGCCTGAGGATTTTTTTCTGGGTCTCTGACGACTGAGAGTTAATAATACACTGCTTGGGCCATGGCCAAATGCCCATAGTGGCTTGAAGATTTTATTTTGGTCTAGTGTCCTTGAAGCATCCAAAGCTACCAGCCTGAGAACAGGCTGTCATATGCATCTAGATTCTCAAAAATTGGGTTATGAGGTTGATGAGTAAGAGTGATAACTCCATTTATTAATGATGTCAAAACTTGAAGAAAAATTATTGGAAATGATATCTCTATTCTGTCACAGTTTATTAATGATGACTAAAAGATGAGCAAAAAGAAAGTGATGTTCAGAACCAAAAGTGATATGATCTGCTGTGGGACATCCTGTATGTTGTAAATAAATAAAATACTGTTTGGCCAGTAACCAGGCAGGAAGGATAGGATAGGTAGGACAAGGAAGAGAAGAAGGCAGGGAGGTGGAAGGCTGAGGTGGAGAGATGCTGCTAGGTTCCACATGAGAAGCAGATGTTAAGATACCGGTAAGCCACGAGCCATGTGGCAACTTATAAATTATTAGAAATGGGTTAATTTAAGATATAAGAACAGTTAGCACGAAGCCTGCCACAGCCATACAGTTTATAAATAATATAAGTCTCTGTGTGTTTACTTGGGGGACGCTAGTGGAAGAGATTTGTCCTGACCGTGGGCCAGGCAGGACCAGGAAAACTTCAGCTACAATGACCTAAGTTTTAAAACATTATGAATGTATCCCTGCTTACTAAATTCTGTATAAATAAAGAAACATTCTGCCTGCTAGTCAGTCAGGCTGCAAGATTCTTCCAACCACCATGGCCTGGCTCACTTCCTTCCCCCATTGACTCTTTACATACTCTGCAGGACCCATCTACCACCCAGGATGGCTCCCAACAGGATTTGTCATAGATAGTCTTTATTATGTTGAGTTATGTTCCCTCCAGTCCTACACTCTTTTGGAATTTTATCAAGAAGCCTTGTTGGATGTTATCAAAGGCCTTTTCTGCATCTGTTGAGATGATCATTTTATTTTTTGTTTGTTTGTTTTTAAGCCTATTTATTGAGTTACATATGTTGAATCATCCCTGCATCTCTAGGATAAAGCCAACTTCATTGTATGGGTGATCTTTTTCTATATATACCTAGATTCAGTTTGTTAGTAATTTATTTAATTTTTTTTGTATTTAGCTTACCACCCCATAGTTTTGTGGGTTTATTGTACCTTTACCTGATCTTGATATTAGAGAAATACTACCTTCATAAAAGGTGTTTGAAAATGATGTTTTTCTCTTTTTAAGTAATTTGTTTTATAGATTGTTTTATTTTTATTATTAAGAAATTATCTATTCATTTTACATACCAACCACAGATCTCCCTCTCCCCCCTCCTCCCAACCCTCCAGCCCTCCTCCCTAACCAACTCCCTGTTCCTACTGCTTCCAAGGCAAGGTCTCCCATTGGGAGTCAGTAGAGCCTGGTAAATGCAGTTGAGGCAGGTCCAAACCCCTCCCCCTGCACCAAAGCACTGGGCTCCAAAAAGCCCTCTCATGTATCAGGGACGGATCCCAATCCCACTGCCTGGGGGCCCCCTAAATAGTTCAAGCTAAACAACTCTCTCAACTATCCAGAGGCCCTAGTCCAGTTGCATAGGGGCTCCACAGCTATTGGTCCACAGTTGATGAGTTTCCACTAGTTTGGCTGGCCATCTCTCTATGTTTTCCCATCATGATCTTGATGCTTCTTGCTCATAGAATTCTTCCCCTGTCTCATCAATTGGACTGCTGGAACGTGGCCTGGCATCTGGCCGTGGATCTCTGTATCTACTTCCATCAGTTACTGGATGAAGGCTCTATGTTAACATTTAGGGTATTCACTAATCTGATTACCCTAGTAGACCAGTCCAGGCACCCTCTCCACTATTGTTAGTGGTCTAAGGTGTGGTCATCCTTGTGGATTCCTGGGAACTTCCTTAGGATCCTTACTCCTTGTTCCCATAATGTCTTCATTTATTATGGTATCTCTTTTTTTCCTCTCCCACTCTGTCCCTGTTCCAGCTCTAATCTCCTGTTCCCTATGTTCTCATTACCCATCTGTTGCCCTCTATTATCCCTCTCAACCCCAGCATGAGTTTACTCATGTAGATCTCATCTATTTCTCCTTTACTGGGCAATCTATGTGTCCCTCTTAGAGTCTTCCTTGTTAGCTAGCTTCTATGGAGCTGTGGGTTGCAGTCTGGTTATCCTTTGCTTTATATCTAGTATCCACTTATGAGTGAGTACATACCATGTTTGTCCATCTGAGTCTGGATCACCTCACTCAGGATGATATTTTCTAGTTCCATTCATTTGTCTGCAAATTTTACGATATCATTGTTTTTCTTTGCTGAGTAGTATTCCATTGTGTATATGTGCCACATTTTCTTTATCAATTCTTTGGTTGGGGGGAATCTAGGTTGTTTCCAGGTTCTGGCTATTATGAATAATGCTGCTATAAACATAGTGGAGCATGTGTCCTTGTTGTATGATTGAGCATTCCTTGGGAATATGCCCCAGAGTGATATAGCTGGGTCTTGTGGTAGATTGATTTCCACTTTTCTGAGAAACTGCCATACTGATTTCCAAAGTGGCTATACAAGTTTGCACTCCCACCAACAGTGGAGGAATTTCCTCTTGCTCTACATCCTCTCCATCATAGGCTGTCTTTAGTGTTTTTGATCATAGCCATTCTGACAGGTGTAAGATGGTATCTCAGAGACTTTTGATTTTCCTTTGTCTAATGACTAGGGATGTTGAGCAATTTATTAAATGTCTTTCAGCCATTTGATATTCTCCTATTGAGATTCTCTGTTTAGCTCTTTAGCCCACTTTTTAATTGGACTGTTATGTACTTTGATGTCTGGTTTCTTGATTTCTTTATATATTCTGGAGATCAGCCCTTGTTAGATGTGGGTTGGTGAAGATCTTTTCCCATTCTGTAGGCTATCATTTTTGTTATTAACTGTTTCCTTTGTCCTACAAAAGCTTCTCATTTTCAGGAGGTCCCACTTATTAATTGTTGCTCTCAGTATCTGTGCTACTGGTGTTATATTTATGAGGTAGTCTCCTGTGCCATGTGTTCAAGACTACTTCCTACTTGTTCTTTTATCAAGTAACTGGATTTATGTTGAGGTCTTTGATCCACTTGGACTTGAGTTTAGTGCATGGCAACAGATATGGATCTATTTGCAATCTTTTGCATGTTGACATCCAGTTATGCCAACACCATTTGTTGAAGATGCTCCCCCCCCCTTTGTATAGTTTTGGCTTCTTTGTAAAAAATCAGGTGTTCGTAGGTGTGTGAATTAATGTCAGGATCTTCAATTCGATTCCATTGGTGCATATGTGAGTTACTATACCAGTACCAAGCTGTTTTTATTACTATAGCTCTATAGTAGAGCTTGAAGTCAGGGATCATGATGCCTCCAGAGTTTACTTTATTGTATAGGATTGTTTTAGCTATCCTGGGCTTTCTGTTTTTCCATATGAAGTTGAGTATTGTTCTTTTCTGGTCTGTGAAAAATTGTGTTGTGGTTTTGATGGTGATTGCATTGAATCTGTAGATTGCTTTTGGTAAGATTAACATAGTAAAAATTATTTATAGATTTTCTTAGAAAGTGTATAGAATTTTACTATGAATACATTTTTTTTTAGTCAGAAGGTTTTTTAATTAATGTTTTTTAATTTTTTATTATAGGTCCAGTAAGTCATTGATCTCCTCTTGGTTTAACTTTGGTTGTTTGGATGAACCTACAAATTAATTCATTTCCTTTAGATTTTCTAACACAATGAAGTGCAGGTTTTTAAAGAATTCATTTACAATTTTAATTTCTTTGATTGCTGTTGTAATGTTTCCCTGTTTAGCTCTAATTATGTTAATTTGGGTCATTTTCCCTTTGTTTTGATAGTTGTGTCAAAGGTCATTCAGTCTTGTTTAACTTCTCAAAAATGTGACTCCTGTTTTGGTAATTCCTTGTATTATTTCTTTTTTAATGTTTCATCAGTTTCTGCTCTTACTTTTATTATTTCTTATAGTCTACTACCATACTGAGGTTTTCCAAATTATTGAGTTGTATCATTAAGTCATATATTTATGTCTCTTTTTAATGCAGGCATTCAGAATTATAAATTTCTCCTTAAGGACTGATTTTATTGTATTCAAGAAATTTTGTTATATTGTTTTCATATTCATTGAATTGCAGGAAATTTTTAATTTGCTTTATTGATTTTTTTGATTCACCTGTCATTTAGTAATCTGTTGTTTTGTCTCTATGAGTTTGTATAATTTCATTGTCAAATATGAAAGAGCTGAAATTTTGTGTATGCACGATTTGCTCTTAACTTTTGTTCCATTGATCTGCGTTTGGTTATGTGCATATACTATGTTCTGTTTATTATTTTGACTTTGTAATATAATTTCTAGAGACTCATTATATGTTGATCTTAAGCTTTATTGTGTTGTTCTTAGATATGGTACACAGTTACTTCTGTTTTTCTGAATTTGAGATTTGCTTGTGTCCAGTATGCAGTCTATTTTAGAGAAACTTCCATGGACTACTAAAAAGAATTCTTTAGTATTTAATTGAATTATTATGTGTTATGTTCATTTGATATATGATATTACTTAATTCTGATGTTTCTCTTATTATTTTTTGTCCAGATGACCCATATATTGGAGAAAGTAGGGTACTGAGACCACCAACTATTACAAATTTAAAGTCAATCTGCATATTTTTTTTGTGAGCTAGAAAACCACTTTATTTGTTCTGGGGAATTGTCCAGAGTCCCCTTAGAACTTCTGGAACTGCTTCTTGGTGCCAGCAGCCTTGGTGACCTTGAGCACATTGAAGCGGACTGTCTTGCTCAGGGGCCTGCACTCTCCCACAGTGACGATGTTGCCGATCTGTACATCCCTGAAACAGGGGGACAGGTGCACAGACATGTTCTTGTGGCGCTTCTCAAAGTGATTGTACTTCTGGATGTAATGGAGGTAGTCCCTGCGGATGACAATGGTCCTCTACATCTTCATCTTTGTCACGACACCAGACAGGATCCGACCTTGGATGGAGACATTACCAGTGAAGGGGCATTTCTTGTCTATGTAGGTGCCCTCAATGGCCTTCTTGGGAATCTTGAAGCCTAGACCGATGTTTTTGTAGAACCGAGGGAGTTTTTCCTTGCCGGTTTCTCCAAGCAGAACATGCTTCTTGTTTTGAAAGATTGTGGGCTGCTTTTGGTAAGCACGTTCCATCTGAATGTTTGCCATCTTCCCGGCAGCCTGAGAAAAAGAGAGTCAATCTGCATCTTTAAGTCAAATAGTACACTTCTTATAAAATTGAATGTGAGAGAGCTTGGTGAGTTTATGCTTGGTATTGTAATGTTTTCTCAGTTAATTGTTCCTTCCATTCAAATGAAGTGTCGTCTCTGGCTCTTCTAATTAATCTTAGCTTTAAGCCCTTTATCAGGTATTAGGTTAGCAATACATGCTTGCTTTCTTGTCCTGTTTGATCAGAATATTTTTTACAGCCTTTACTTTAAGGTAATGTGTCTGGCTTTAAGAGTAAGATGAGTTTCTTGAAGACAACAGAAATAGGGATTTTGTTTCTTAATTCATTCAATGAATTCTGCATATTTTGATTAGGGAATTAAAGCCATTAATATTTAGAGTTATTAGTGAGAGGTGTGTATTGATTACAGTTAGGTTTGTGTGTGCCTGTGCGTGCGTGCGTGTGTGCGTGCATGTGTGTGTGTGTGTGCTTGTTTGCTATTTGTGTTCTAAGTTCTAGTTTGTGTTTCAGTACATACAGTTTCATTTGTTTTCTTTCTATAAGATCTCTGTTATGCTTATTTCTCTCTTCACTTGGAATTATTGCTTCTACTCTTCTGTTGAGACAATTTGGTAGACATGAAAGTTTTTAGCCTGTGTGTATCATGGAAAGCTTTTCTTTTCTTTTTTTTTAGCTATTGCAGACAGTTTTGCTTGGTAGAACAGTCTATGTTCATCTTTCAAATTTTGAAGTACATTGCTCTAGGCTCTCTTGACTTTTAATGTTTCTATTAATAGATGAACTGTTATTCTGATGGGTTTCCTTCATATGTGGCTGTGGTTTTCCTCTGGCAGCTTTCAATATCCTCTCTTGTTCTGTATATTTAGTGTTTGAAGTATACTATGCCATGGAGAGTTTCTTTTCTTTTTTAATTATCTTTTTAATTGAAATAGAATTATATCTTTTCCTCCCTTTTCTCCCCCCTCTCCCAGCTATCTCCCTTGAGGCCCTCCTATGCTCCAAGCACTTACAATGTGATATCCTCCTTTCCTTTACTGTCACATAGATACGTATGTACACATGTATGCATATACCCAGACATATTTATAACCTGAGGAGTCCACTTTTGTTGTTGCTGTGTGTATGTTTTCAAGGCTACCATTCTGCATTGGACAAACAATAGGGGAGTTTATCCTTGGGAGAGGCTGACTTCCCCCAGCAGTCATTATTTGCCTGTAATCCTTTGTCTATGGGTAGGACACCACTAAATTTTCTTCCTTCCATGCTGCCATGTTCATTGACACTGTTCTTCTCTTGTTTATGCAGCCATTTCAAGGTACTGTCTCACAATGGACTTCCTGGTATTCTGGCTTTTACAAATTTTCTACCCTGTTTTCCATATTCCTGGAGCCACAGATGCAAGAACAGTTATATAGATGTATCCACTTGGGCTGGACTCACCATGGTCTGCTGATCCTTGCATTGTGTCCAGTTGTGGTTTTTTTCTATGATGGTCTCCATTTGATGTAAAGAGTGATTTGTTGGTTTGTTTGTCTTGTTTTGTTTGTTTGCTTTAATGAATGGTGGTAGTTATACTAATCTGTGGATAATTTGAGAATGAAGTAAGTGATTATGCTGATCTAGCAATGTGGCAATAATAGATTGTTTTCTGAAGTTCATGACCTCACTAGCCTCAAGAAACTGTCTATGTCTCCAATGCCCAGCATGATTTCTTTTCTGTTGAGTGGGATTTAAGTACAATAAGACAACTATTGGTTGCACAGATTTGTGCTGCCACTTATTGTACCTTTATGTATATCTTGCCATGCTGGTAATTGTCTTAGTTCCTAAGTATTCCAACTGGGCAGGACTATTTAATGGCTTCACTTCCTTGGCATCTTGCATTGTATTTCATGGAACCATCAACGCTAAACCACAGGAAAGAGGCTCTCAAGCCAGATACAGCTTGAATCATCCAAGTCCTGTGTTCTATGTATACAATTTCTTTAGCAATAGGACCCCACCATCAATCAAATGCTACATATATAATCTATATTGTCTTTCTAGGTTACCTCACTCAATATAATGTCTTCTAGATCCACCAACTTACCAGAAAATTTTATAATTTTTGTTTTTTAACAATTGAATAATACTCCATAGTGTATATGTATCGTATTCTCATTATCCTTTCATCTGCTGAAGGATGTTTAAACTGTTTCTACTTTCTTACTGTTGTGAACAGACTAGCAGTGAACACAGTTAAACAAGTTTCTGTGTAGTAGTATGTTGAGTTCTTTGGGTTGATGCTGAGGGGTGGTACAGCTGAGTCATATGGCTTGTGTTCATTCTTTTCAATGTTTCTATCTCTTTATTGAATTCTGTTTTCAAATCTTAAATTATCTTCATTATTTCATTCAGGTGTGTATTTATATTTTCTTGGACATCAGTCAGGCACTTACTATTGTCTTCTTGGAGTTATAGGAAGTGTTTGCTCATTCTTTTTATTTCCTTGAAATCTTTGATTTTATGGTTGTTCTTTTAAATTCTGTGTCATATTAGCAAACACATCTATAGGACTGGTGGGTTTGATGGGGGAGGGGATACTGTTTTGACCATTTGTGTTTTTTTTTAATTAGACCTAGGCATGAGGACTTCTTTCTTTTGATGTGTGTACAATGTGATAATCTGGTCTTCCTTACATTTTTTCCAGGGCATATATATGATCAGAGATGGGTCAGATAAAGCTGAATGACCTGTTTGAGTGAAGCAGGAAAATATAACTCCCAAACAACAGGTCTCTGGCTAGGGCAGGCAAAGTGGTTCACAAAAAAAAGAGGGTTCAATTGGAACAAGGCTTGTGGGTTTGCAAATGGAGGAGGCTTGGGAGAAGGGGGAAGGGAAAACGCAACTTACTTAGGAAAGCTGGTTTATACACAAAGGAGATTCACAGGCTGTGATCTGGAGCCAGAGTTGTGGATTTACAGGTCAGGAGTTTCTTTTCTGATCTTGTCTATTTGGTGTTCTGTGTGCTTTCTGTATCTGTACATGATGTCTTTCCTCAATTTGAGAAATGTTTCTTCTAGATTCTATTGAAGATCTGTTCTATAATTGACCTCAGATTCTACTCCTTCACCTATACCTACAATTTGGAGGTTTGGCCTTTTCATGGTACTCCACAATTCCTGCATATTTCTCTTTTTTTCTTTTAATTTTTGAGTTTGTAATTTAACTACATTTCTTCCTTCCCTTTCCTTCTTCCAAATCCTCCTATGTGTTCTCTCTTTCAAATATGTGGCCTCTTTTTTATTAATTGCCATTACATGTATTTATATTCCTAAATATAACTATTGAATCCATATAATGCTTCTTGTCTGTATGACTTCAGAGCTGACCATTGGCCATGGACAACCTATTGGTGTGCTCTTCCCTGAGGAAGACTACCCTCCCCCTCCCAGCTTTATTCAGTTATTTATGTGGGGTCAAAGCCTTGTGAGCTTTTCTCCATCCAGTTTGGCATGTTCATTGGTATCATCCTTGTTCAGATCACATTTGGGTGGTCAAATTGAGGAGATTTTATGAGCATATATTCTGCTGTTACTAGGAGACACAAAGTCACAGCAAACTCCCTAATCCTATGGCCCTTACAATATATCCACACCCTCTTCTGCAATATTCCCTGAGTCTCAGGTGTAGGAATATTTTCATCCATTGAGCTTTGATTCTTGGAGGGTGCACCACAAGACCAGGTGAGAAAAGTTCAGGAAAACTATATGTGAATTGTGTACATTTTAGGTTATTTTCAGGCAGAGTAATAGTATAACTCCTTGTAGCTTCTTCAGACATCCATGTTGCTATTTTATCTTCCTTTTACCTCTCTCTGTATTTATCTCCTTTTTTCCCATTTCCCTGATCAGATCACTTGTACCCAGATAGCCTCCTCTCCATTGCTCCCCAGCAACACTATTCTGTCAAGAGTCCCATTTTACTTTCCTGATTTCTGCTGTTACTACAGGGTGTATACTTGCATCAGAGATTTGGATCTAGAGGTTTCCAGTAAGAGAGAATATGTGATGTTTGTCTTTCTGGGTTTGGGTTATCTCACTGAATATGATCTAATCTAGTTTAATCCATTTACCTACAAAGTTACTAATTTCATTTTTCTTTACAGTTGAATAGTATTCCACAGTGTTTACATACCACATTTTCATTATCCACTCATTGGTTGTAGGACATTAAGGTAATTTCCATTTCCTAGGTATTGCGAAAAAAGCAACAGTAAGTATGACTGTGTGACACTCAACTGGTGCCTCTTGGCTTGGGTGTATAGAAGAAACACTGACACCATTAAAGTGGCAAATATATGGTGGGGTATAGGAGAAAGAAATAGGTAAAATGGTTTACATCCTGTGAAGAGAGGCAGATCTGAAGAGGTGAAGGTGGAGAGGAATAGGCTGATGTGGATAGCCTGTTTGCCACTCAGGGCCATGGTGTTATTCATGCAGGGACTGCTACCAAGGGCTGTGTCTTGGTCTGTGGCCTTGCTGTAGCCATGGCCCATGTGGATGTCCATGGTTCTTGTTACTACCAAAGGCCATAGGATGCCCAGGGTCTGGGCCACCACCTGTGGCCATGTTGGTGTCTGAAGACCATGCCACCAAAGGGGCCATCCCTATCTGAGTGGCCTGTGCTGCTACCTGGGGTCATGGTGATGTCTGGGCCTGAACTGTTGTATAATGCCATGTCTCTGTGATTTTCATGGTATTTGTTATCCTTAAAGGCTGTGCAGATGCCCAGAATCTGGGCAACCACCTTGGGCCATGATGGAGTCCAAGGGCCAACTCGCAGATGTGGCCATGCAGATCTGAGTGGCCTATGCTGGCATCCAGGACCATGGTAACATTTGTGAAGTGCAGGGTAATACTCAGTATATGAATACAATGAATATTATTTCAAGTTAATTGTCATTAAGAGGGCCAGGGAGCCAGACCAGAGCTGTGGCAGGCTCTTGTAGTAACCCTGACAGAGGCCAGGCCTCAGTTTTGGTTCAGTGGAATGGGCTAGAGCTCAGCAAGCAGTTCTCAGGAAAAACACAACTGTGAGACAACCAATCAGCAGGCACCCCACAGCCCCCTTGCTGGCTCAGCAGGTGTCCCACAGCCTTCTGCTAGCTAAGGATAGCTTTCCCTACCCTGCAGCTGGAAAGTCCCTAACCACTCCCACCAATCAGCCCACAGACTAATCTTTCCTCTATCAATCAGGCCCAGAATAATCCCCCCTCCCTAGAATTCCCATAACTCCACTTAAAAGGAGCTTGCAACCTTCATTAGGGGTCACCAATGCTACCCTAACATGTTGGTTATAATAAATCCTCTTGTTGATTGCATACATGACTGATGGTCTTTCTTGGGAGCTTCTCTTGAACTCTAACATTTGGTGCATTGGCTGGGATACCCCCCAACACCCCTGACACATTGAACATTGGAAATCTGGCCAGCTAGTTAGTGTCTGACTGCTCTTTGTCTTGATCTGTCACTGTTCTGACTGTCTGACTGTCACTGTTATGTTCCATGTTCTGTGTTTCTGTTCGTGATTCTGTGTTTCTTCCTCTAGGAAGCTTGAGCTAACTGAATCTGAAGGCAGAGGTTTGCCTGGTGAATATGCTAGAGGCACTTCCACTGCATGGGTCAGAAGACATCCTGGACTCACTTGAAAGAATCAACTAGGTCCCTTGGGTTGAAATGGGACAGAGATTCCTTTTGGTTGAACTGGCACAGAGAGTCCCTTTGATTGAATTGGGACAGAGGGTCCCTTTGGTTAAATAGGAACACAGGTCACTCCTGTTGCAAAATGGAACTCCCCAGGAAGACCATTGGTGGTGGGGAAACTGACAATCTTTTTAACTCTTCACTGTGGACCAAGGTCCTTGCTACCAGTTGAGTTCCCTCAACCCATTCCTGTCCTGATACTGCATCGAAAAAATTGTGCTTTTGTTTCCACAGACAAAATATATGTTTTTTGTTCATTTGGACCCTATGGACTATAAATATTTATCATCAATTACAGAGGTTGGTTACAAATTATCATTGGTTAGGGCAGGAAAAAAACTACTTCTAGTATTAGATGTTTCATGTAGGGACAGGTTTCTGTATGTTGATGTAAATTTACAGTTATTTTTGTTGTGATATATGAATGTTTCTGTTCAAAATATTATAGCTATACAATATTCTCTAATACTGAAGTAAACCACAAGAAGGACCTTGATAAAAGTTTTCATGTTGTCTGGGAAATAAGAGAGAAGGCAAGAAATTGGAATAATGAAGAAAAAAAAGGAAATAAGAAGTTGTTTAAAGTAAGGAATGCCTGGCTGAATCAGAGGAGCAGAGATAGGAACCTGAGGGTGTATAGTAAGTTGTAGAAGGTCAGAGGGAGTATGAAATTTGACCAAGTTAAGTTAATTCTATTGTGTTTTCTTCATTTAAAAAAAACAAAGCTGATGATTTTTCACTTCAAAATGTTTGTATTGGGAATAGGATCATGCTCTTTAAAGGAGAAAGGGAAAATGAGGTCCCATGTCAGACTTATTTAAAAATATAAAAAAATAATTAAAAATACAGGCTAATAATTAATCATCATGTCACAGCCCTCCAGGTTACAGGGTTCTGTATGATTAGTCTCCTATGAAATGCAAGACTAAAGCTCTTAGCTATTTAGAGTTTCATACAAAAGTCCAAACCTGCTTCTTACAAAGTTTTCAACATCACATCTATGGTCTGTAAATGAAAATTGCTGTTTAACTGCTCCTATAATGTCTATGGATAGGAGGAAATGCTTATAAGATAAAAACAAAACAAATGAAGAACTTTGGTCTGCAAAAAGCAATACTCTTACAGAAACCATTTCAGAAAAATATAACTCTAACTTTATATTTGATATAAGGAATGGTTGTCATCACACCTAGAACAGCAGAACTGATGTAGACTATTATATGATGATAGAAATATAAAGGTAGATTTGGTACAACATATTGTATATGTGATTCAACTATGGTTTAGAATATACTCTATGTGGTGATAAAATTTAAGGTTATAAAGGTCTATTCAGATTAACAAAAGCTGACTTAGAGATTTACACCTAAGTACTTACATCTTTGCCAAATGCTCAATTCTAAGCTTCCAAAGAATTTAGATAAATGGGAACATATGTTTGATAAGTATGATATTTATTCTATAATGTAATTTCTGGTCCTCTAAAAGGGTCCTTTTCCCAGGGTTGGACATTTTGGCAGGTGCCCCCATGGCTTATCAAGAGCAGTGCTGGCCCCCAGGCTTCCTCAGTCCCTGCTCACAGGCCACACCCCAACTCACATGCCCTTTTTCTCCTGTTCCCATTTGGCCTTGGGGATTTTGCCCTTGTCAATATTCCTTCCCTTCTCCAGAGACAGTCTTAGCAGTTTGCAACAAACTCATTCCATTTTCACCCTTAAAATGGCTGTTTTGATTTTTATTATTTAGCCCATTATCTATGATTAAAAATTTTATTTTGGTATTAGAAGACCTTTAATTCAAAAATAATTATTTTTAGGGATGAACCTGACAGGAATGGAAGGAAAGTTCCTGGTCTTATGTAAACAGCTAACTTGTTGTAGATATTTAAGGGACACAAGTTAATAGTCATCTTATAAATGATGAAGTTCTTTAATTATAGTTATTCTAAGTACTAATATATTACTTACAGGTATAAGCCTTACTTAGTCCCCTGTAAAGGTTTTCAAAATTAAACTTAAGACAAGAAATAAAGTTTTTCTATTAAGATATACCTATTAGATAGACAGTCCTCAAATACTTCAGAGATGTGCAGATTATGGCATTTAACATGTTTAATAAAAAGTTTATCATAACAGACAGAGACTCCCAACTCCTAGCAATGACTTCTAGGATCTCCAAAGAAGATGTGGAACAACCCGATGACTCTACCCAGATTGATGATAACATTGACCACTGGACAGGATGACCCAATGCAACACCTGCTGTCAGGACCTGGTCCAGACTATGGACAAGAAGGACACTGGAGAATTAATTGCCCCCTTTTGCCTAGACAGTAATATTGGCCTTCCCCATGTTCCTCCTCCACATTAAAAACTCTTACCTATGGGTCTGGAAGCTAAAGACTGATGCTATCCTGATACCTCTGTTTCCAATGATGTGAAGATGGCTGGGATGGAGCCTGCAATGGCTATCTGGTATGGACTAGTTTCTGTCATTTTTAATAGATTCAGAAGCTACTTTGTCAACTGTTCTGTTTACTCAGATATAATAGGTATAATTTATCCTTCTCAGATCTCTGGGGATATTGACTGTAGCATTAAGAGCAATAAGCACTCAGTTTCTCAGTTCTCTTTGTAAATAAAAATCAGACCACAGACCTCACTACCTTAAAGCTACTAGGTTTATTGGTAAGAAAAGGCAGACAGACTTGCCTTACTCACAGGCTTCACACTAGGAGATAAACAGATTCAGACATAATTTTCCACTGGGGGGATATGATTTGAGATGACAATTCTCAATAATGACTGGTATGATCTGATAAATGATTAGATAGGAGAGAAAAATATAAAAGTCAACATAAGTTTTGAGGACCTAAGAAAATGTTCTAAGACATGAATTTTAATTTTTTTTTGGTTATCTTCCAAATATATACATAGAGATGTTTCTCATCTGGCCAAAGACATTTTTGTCCAATCTATGCCTGGCTCTCTGGACAGAAGGAAATACATATGCTTTTAACTCAAATCTGTAGCTTTCGCTGGGACTCAAAGGAGTATACCCCTACTGTTTTACAGATATCCATTATCTGTTTTTTCTACAGTATGGATTTCAACATAGATTGATAATATTAATATATCTAAAACTTTTATACCTTTTTATACAATAAGAATTCATATAAGTTTCAGAAAATCAAGAGAGTCATAAAACTTGGATCTATTTCTCACAGGTCAAAAGGACTCCAGATAAGTACAATTTAAGTTTCCTTACCTATCTATC
Organism: Peromyscus leucopus; assembly: GCF_004664715.2. Taxonomy (NCBI): domain Eukaryota; kingdom Metazoa; phylum Chordata; class Mammalia; order Rodentia; family Cricetidae; genus Peromyscus; species Peromyscus leucopus. Next base: position 73,572,919 of record NC_051070.1, read on the forward strand.
TCTGAGGATGGTATTTCTCTGCCCTGGTCATGGGGGTCTTCTCCTTCCTCAATTACTAAAACTATGCATCTATGGATATAAAAATTAAATTTTAACTTCTTTCTCAAGTCTACATCTGTCTCAACAGATTTCCACTTGGCTGACAGACACATCTGAGCACCTGTTGGTGCTGACTACAACCTGTTCCAAATGATTACAAGCCCTGGACTTGCTGAAAGCTGATATGGACCAGTCTGGATAATTTGATTGCTCTCTGTCTCTACAGCTGGTTTAGATAACCATGTGTTTTTGATGAATTCCCCTTTGTCTAGACTTTGGCTAGCTTTCAGTCTTTCTAGGCCCTGACAACAACATTCAGTGTCAGCTGGAAGTAGTTACAGAAAAGAATACATTGTCCAATACACCCTGCCCTTAATAGACTGAAATGCTGAGTCAAAGGTAAACTCTCTATACCCTAGGACTGACACTATTTAAGATCATGCATGTCAGGTTACCATTCATTCTGCCTAACCTCAGGGCAGAACTACTAGCTGAATTTAATAACCAAAGATTTCTCTTCTCCATACAAGTTTTATGTTAGCTGCAGAAACATCTTTGGCCTTGGCTGTGTGCAGTCTACGAGAAGGCACCACCTCCTATGGTTCATGCCAGGGGACCTGGACCTGATGATTGTCAAGAGGCACAGGAAAGAGACCTTGGAACCTGGTTGGAAGGGACCTTACACAGTCATCCTGACAATGCTCACAGCTGTCAAAATGGATGGGGTCCCCACTTGGATTCACTATTCCCACCTGTGAAGCCTATGGATCCACACACTGATCCTGAGAACTATGCTCCAGAGGAAGTCAACCATGGACTTTGGAGGGCCATTGCATACTCACAGGACCCTCTAAAACTGAGAGTCTAGAAAGTCACCTACCCAGCTAAATGATGAGCTTGTTCCTATGCTTCCTTAGTACATGCCTGCCAGGGGGATTTCCAGTCAAGTCACCATGGGGACCACAACCCCTGCCTACCCTTTAATTTCACATTGAAGGTCATCAATGCTGGCTCAGGAAAGTTTCTGAGCTGAACTTCCTATGCAGCCCATTTAAGGACCTAGTTTCCTGATCTATACTTTGTTTTGGGAATGTTTTATGGTTGGACTGAGATATCTGATGTTAAGGTACAAGAAGTCACCCGTTTTTGTTTTTGCCTTGGATGTGATAGAGATAAGGCCAAGATAGAGACCTATAGGGGAAACATCAACTTTCTCTGCTTCATAGAGCTATGTCTCCATGGGTCATACCTGGTGGTATGTCCCAAGAGATGGAGACTCTACAAGCCTATAAACTTAGAAGAAAAGCATGTCAAGGATTTGAGATAGTGCACACTACTCCAGGGTGGAATGAGAGGGCCAGGGAGCCAGACCAGAGTCATGACAGGCTCTCATAGTAGCCCTGACAGAGACATGGTAAAATATAGATTGAGAAAATTGCCTATGTATTATTTCAATGGGTGATGTACAAAATATTGGCACAGGGTAGGGCTATTTATAATTCCCTGTGGGAGAACCTTCCATTGATATCACTTAACATGCTGAGAAATATAAGTAGGCACTCTGAATGCAAATTTTTCTGTTTTTTTTTTTTCTTGTAAAGGTATTGTGAAGAAACAGCCTTTTAAACTGATAACTATAAGAGGCCATTCTTTAGATAATGGAGAAGGCAAAGGAATTCCAGACTGCAGAGATGCCTGCTGGCTGAAACACCTTATTAACTGCTCTTGGATGTGTTACCATTCTCCATTTTCCAGATTTCTTTTAATAACGAATACAGGAGAATTCTAAAGACTGGTTGATTCTTCTATACCAGGTATTCTAGGGTCTGCAGTTTTTCTGATGTTAAAGGCCATTGCTCAACCCATATAGGTTTGTCCATGAACCATTTTAAAGTCAGGGCTGTTGGTGCAGTTGAAAGATCAGCAGCTTTTGTGCCCTGTTCTTGTACAACCTGAATGGTCAGTGACTGTTCTTTATACCTTCAAATATTTTTACCCAGAAACATATGTTAATTTATGGTTTGTTTCTGAGATTGGAGGAATGCTATTATGAGTATTCCATTGCTGTAATAAATCATGTCCCCATAAATTCATTGCTATGTTAGCCATATATGGCTTTAACTTTTCTCTCTGTTGTTTTGGTCTTATACATTTGACCAATCTCATCCTGTGTTTTCCCTGAGATAATGTTCTAATCCCTAAAAGCTGAACATTTACCTCTTGAAGAGGCCAATTTGGATGCCAAGATTCTGGTGCAATTATTGTTACATCCACATCTGTGTCTACAAAAGCTTCAATGACAACACCATTTATTAATATTTTTATTTTTATTTTTGGTCTTTATTTATTTATAGAAGTTTGCCAAAATATTTTCTTTATGATTTCTCCTGAATTTTTCATTCTCTCTTCTATAGCTGTTCTATCATCCAGAAAAATATGGTTTCTTACAATAGGCATTAGGTTCTTTAATTGCTCTAGGAAGGAGTTTCCTCCATGGTGACAGGAAATGACTGAACTGAATTTGACATGGGGGCCTGAAAGAGGCCTCTCAAGGAGTTTCCCAATGGCAAAGGGTTATCTTGTTGATCTTCATTCATTAGTCCAATGTCTGCATTTGCCACATCTTCTGCAGATCACTCTAGAAGGGAGGGGCATTCTATTGGGATTATTCTTAGAAAAAAAACATTGTTTCTACTAATGCCTTATTTGAAATCCATTCTTAGGTGATCTTGTTTACTGTAATTGAGACACCTGACATTTTGATTTTTCTTCAACCTCTGGAAATAACCTCTCCTACTGAATCATCCTCATTGTTATGAGGTTCAATATTGATTGTATCTCAGATCTGTTCCTCCAAGGGTGCTGATCTTGCCTTTAATGGCCCAATTACCCTTTTACATTGTGCATTAGCATTTTCAAAAGCCAGAGATTCAATTATTATATCTCTAGTTTCTGAACTTGTAATCATTCTCTTTACTGCTGAAGTCAATCTTTGTAAGAATTTAGTGAACATTTCTTTTGGACCCTATATAACTTTAGTAAATGACTCAGTTTTCTTTCCTACCTCTTCAATTCTGTCTCAAGCATTCAAGGCTGCTTTGTGGTATAAAGCCAGGGTGTGGTCATCATATAAAGATTGTTTTTGCACATTAGCATAATCTCCCTCCCCAAGAAGTTGGTCTTGGGAGATTTCCATACCTCTAGCCCTACTTTGTTGTTCAGTGGTCTCATTTTTCCAAGAAGTCCTCCATTGTAATTGAGGACCAGCCTCCAAGACTGCTGTAAAGAAATCTCTCCAGGCTTGATGGATAATTCTACTACAAGTTGGCCACAAGTTTAACATCTGCTTCATAAAAGATAAATGCATCCCATATGAGATTATCACTTCCTTGAATCTCCTCAAATCTACCATTTGCACAGGAGTCCATTTAGCCTTTACACAGCCTAGGGGATATCTATCATTTGCCAATTCCTGTAAGATTACTGTATAAATTAAGATTGGTTGTTTGAAAACCTTAGGCTGTTCCTCTCTAACCTTATAAGGCAATGCTGACATTGGTTCTCCTGTAAATCCCTCTCTCTAGTTCTGAATATCTCTATGATCTGTTTTAAAAAGTTTTTCTAAAACTTTTATCTTGGCACTCATATTTCTTTTTAAAAAACAACTTTTTAATGATAAAATAAAAATGTTCAAACAGATAATATTTATAATTGATTTTATGTAAATTCAATCTAAATTAATTATCCTCTAATTTAATTGTTCCATTATCAAACCATACAGCATATTATCACACAGAGGCCTGAGTTTCTCCATTATAATCGTGTTTACCATTTTTTAATGTGGGAAAAAACTTTCTCTTTTAACTAATTCCTCCCTTTAAGAATTCCCAATTGTCTCACCAAATCTGCCAACCATGATGATAAAGATGTGAGGCTGTTTCTGCATAGAACAGTAGAAGTCCAAGTGGGTTTTCAAGGCAGCTACCAAATATTTCAGGAGCCCAAGCAGGGGGTCCATGGAGAGCCCACAACCACCAGGAGAAAAGAAGACAAAGAGTCAGCCGTCTGCATGGGGGGAATCTGCAAAAGTGGCTGACTCCTGTGGTATTTGAAACCCAAACACCTATGTAGAAGTAACCATCTTATTAAATAAGAAATATGGAGCCAATGCAGAGATGAAAGCCCAAGAGGTCAGAGCTAAGAGCCTTACCCTTCACTGCTGCAGCTACCTACTTCCTGTGTGTTTGTCTTTATATAGACTTTCTGTTCTGCCTTCTCATTGGTTGTAAACCCAGCCACATAACCGCTTCATCACTGCCTGTCTGTACAGACCTCCAGGTCTTTTATGATTGGTATTGAGATTAAAGGTGTGTGTCTCCATGCTGGCTGTATCCTTGAACACACAGAGACCCACATAGCTTTGCCTCCCAAGAGCTGGGATTAAAGCACCACCACCATTCAGCTTCTGCTATGGCTTGCTATTAGCTCTGACTCCCAGGCAACTTTATTTATTAACATACAAATAAAATCACATTTCCGTACAAATAAAATATCGCCATATACCTATGGAGTTTGCTGCAGAGAGCCTGCAACAGTAAAAATCCCTAAAGAAAGGAAAATCTAGCCGGTAGGGTAGTGACTCCAGCAGCATGTGGATGCAAGCCCATAGGCAAGTGGCTTTTTAATAAATTTGTGCCCTACATTGGGTACCAGATGTAGCATGAATTCTAATTGTTCTTAATAATAAAAACCCAGAGTCAGATATCAGGGTTGAAAGCTTAAAGATCAGAGAAGCAGAGCAGCCAGCCACTAGAAAGTCTTTTTTCCTCTAGGATTCCTCGGACTGAAAGGGCTGAGCTCCTGTTTCTAACCCACCTTATTACTTCCTCTTTCTGCCCAGCCATATCTCTTCCTGTTTACTCTTCCCAAGTACTTGGATCAAAGGCATGAGATCCCAAGATCTGGGATTAAAGGTGTGCACCACCACTGCCTGGTCTCCAGTGGCTATCTCTGCACTCAGATCTCCAGGCAACCTTTAATTGTTAGAAGACAAACAAAATGTCACCGCAATGTCTTTTCAGAACAAAGAGACCAGACACCAATAAAAACAGGCTGACCAGGTGCTCTAGCATTTAAAAAGGCCTCTGATACAGTCTCCTCAGAATTTTGTATCCAGAACAGCGTCAGACTGCTGACTGAGGTCATCTAGCCTCACAGAATACTATAGTTATCATAGATTTTCTCAGGGTCCCCCAAAGATTACCAATGCCTCCAAGCTACAGAAAGTAGTCTAAAGAACTACACCCACATTCCCAAAAATAAATTATGAATGTTTGTCATTGTTTAGGGGTTTGGTAACATGTTGTTATGGATAATGTTCACGAAAAAGCCAAATAAATGAGGTTAGATTCAGGGATCTTGTTCTGAAAAAAAAGGGGGGGGGCATAGAAATTATAGGATAAAAGGGTAGATGTTTAAATTTACTTTAATCCAAAAAACTGATAATCTCAAAATATTTTACATTGATATGGATTTTAATTTATTGATACAAATTTAAAGTCAATTTTGTTGTACTATATATATAGTTTTACTCTTGCTTAAGGTATTATGTTTATGCAGCTGTTAAAATGTAATGTATAATTAAAGATGCCGATTAACAATCATCTATAAAAGTCAAACTTATACCCATATTAGTTATGTTTTCTAGGTATATAAAGATATAATTCAATTAGATAGTTAATCTTCCAACACCTCAAAGACCAACAGAATGTGGCAATTAAAGTGTTTTAAGAATTTAGCCGGGCGGTGGTGGTGCATGCCTTTAATCCCAGCACTTGGGAGGCAGAGGCAGGCAGATTTCTGTAAGTTTGAGGCCAGCCTGGGCTACCAAGTGAGTTCCAGGAAAGGCGCAAAGCTACACAGAGAAACCCTGTCTTGAAAAACCAAAAAAAAAAAAAAAAAAAAAAAAAAAAAAAAAAAAAAAAAAAAAGTTTTAAGAATTTAGACTTTTCTCAACAGTGAGACATATCTGCTCCTGGCAACACCAGTTACTTCAAAGAGGTTGATGGGCATCAGAGAAACTCTTTATGGAGTTTTCTTTCAATGTAGCAATGCTAGTCATTTGGGCAAGAAACTGCTCTTGCCTGGACTGCTTGACACTATGTTGTATAAGCTGGACATGCAGGATACATCTAAAATAACCACTACAGTTTCCTAACAAAAAGAAGAATGGTCTTTCAGGGTTCCTTCTTCACAGAAGTAATTGTTGGACATTCTGCAGGACACAGAGAAAAGTGACTGACAAACTTTACCAATATAGGCAGGACAGACCTTCAAATTTCCTGCTTCACTGAAAAGTCTGTCACATATTCTAGGCCTGCAGGCTTAAGATGGATGACCCGACATTACAGAAGAACTTTGGGTGACTGTCCAAGCAGCCAGATGTCTCTGACACTTCTAGAGTTTTGGAAGTCGCTTGCAGTGCACTTCCTGTTTACTCAGGTAATATTAAATCCTTCTGGGGTTTTGGTGGATGTGAAGACTAGATAGTTATAGTTTTCCTTAGTTATGATAAAGGTAAATTAGATATGAAACCTTAGATGCACAAAAATAGGATAGACGATATAGTATTTTCTTACATTTTGCCAAATACAAATTGACTAGATATTGTGGTGATACTTTATTTGTGCTCAAATAAATAAAGCTCACTTGGAGATTAGAGGAAAAATCCAGACACTGTATTAAACATAGAAGTCAGGCAATGGCAGCACATACCTTTAATCCTAGCATTCAGGAGGCAGAGATTCATCCAGATCTCTGTGAGTTCAAGGTCACACTGGGAACAGAGCCAGGCATAGTGGCACATGCCTTTAAATTCCAACACTAGTTAACCATAAAGGTCTGGAGTTCTGTACAGACAGACAGGAAGTGACAGAGTTGGACTGAAAGAAGAAGTGATATAGCTGGGTAGAAAGAAGAAGTGATATAGCTGGGTAGAAAGAAGAAGTGAGATGGCAGGGACAGAAAGGATATAAGCATGAGTATACAAGAAGTGGCTTTCTCTGATGGCTGAGGAGTTGTTGAAGTGAGGTTGACTGTGACTTGTCCTCTTCCTCTGATATCAGTTTACACCCCAATACCTGGCTCCAGGTTTTCTATTAATGGGACCTTTTAAGATTCATGATACAAGATACTGTAACTGTAAATCTTGCTTGATAACTGTTTTGTTACATGCAATTTTACAATGTTGAAGTTAAAACCTTTCCTTTTGCTTAGACAAAATGGGTGAAATGTTGTGGGATGCTATTTCTGTACACTGTGAATATGTGTTGCCTCTCACTGGTTGATTAAATAAAACTGTTTTGGCCAATAGCCAGGCAGAATAAAGTTAGGCAGTACAATGAAACTGACGTACAATCAAATGAAAAAAGGGTGGAGTCAAGGCAGAGGCTAGCCAGCCACCAAGGAAGCAAGACATATAGAAAATGAGGTAACAAGCCACAAACCATGTGGTAAAGCATACCTAAAAAATACAAATTAATTTAAATGCAAGAATTAATTATTAATAAATTTGAACCATCTGTCAAACTTTTGTAATTAATATAAGCCCCTGAGTGCATTTGGAAATGGCTACGGGATGACACAGGACAGAGAAAAGCCTCCATTTTCAAAAGACCTTTTTAAAGCAGTCATTTGGAAACCTACAACTATAAAATTTTCCTCAAATATATATGTACATTTGCAGTTATAAAAAGAGCTAAAATGGTGTCATCCTATAATGGGATGACAAAACACCTTCTATACACCATAGATTAACAAATAAAAAGCACAGTAACAGGAATAGGTTACTTCTTTGGAGTTACTGGACACCTCAACATTAAAGGATAAAGTGATTGCTTTCATTTAGTCACCAGAACATGATGGTAAGACCCTATTGATAGAAACACCACATATTTGAGTCAAAGAACATTGAGAAATCAAGATGGAACTGACCTAGAAACTTCATTCCTAATGGCTAGCTTTCATTGTACAGGTAGGTGCTAGTCATGCTACCAGAAGAGAAACAAATCATCAATCTAACACAGCTGTGATGTCTCTGAGGTACAATAATGGCCAGCCTGGAAAGACTCGATCACAGATGCAATAGTGGCACAAAGTCATGGGAATAACCAACCACTTTCTTGTTACAGCTAAGACCTGCTCCACAAGGCAAAACCCATACTAACATGGTTATCAAGCCAAGAACCTGTATCTAGTCAGATTCTAAGTCCTATAGGAGAATTCTATCACCTACTATCATTCTGCTAAGTGGATATAATATTAAACTGATTCCAAATAAGTTAATGTTATACCCACAGATTAGTGCATTTCTCAGCTTATATCAGAGAAGCTACCTTTTTCAGTAGTTTGTATCTAACACTTAGATCCACAACTGGGCAAGATGCAAAAAATAATAGACTGCGGAATTCTCCTCCCTAAATGGCAACTCTATATCACACCCTCTCCTTCAAAGCCTCATGAATAATTAGAGACAGAGAGGGTAGAAAAATTAAGAGACAGAGGCATGGATGACTATAAAGAATAGTGCTTCCCAGATACAACAGGGCAATTGCATGTATGAGCTTGCAGTGGTTGTGATAGCATGCAAAATTCCTGTGTATTAAAGCTGGACAAAATCCTAGCATGGAGAAAGAAGTTGAGAGTGAAGTCTATTCCCTATCTTAGGAGCTATTGACAATTGATTGCTGCTAAAAGAGGGATAATCAGTTTCTTTTAAGAGTGTGACACCTGGTAATGGGATTATCCTTGAGTGGAAGGCCACACATCCAAGAATATAGGGACAATACAAGTTGGACTTGATGGGTTTAAAAAAATGGACAAAATTTGGGTATATAAGAAAGAAGATCCGGTAGGAGTTAGAGTTGTGAATAAGATCAAAATACATAAAATTCTCAAAGAACTAATGAAAAAAAAATGTCTTTGTTAGGGTTTTTTTTATTGCTGTGAAGAGACACCATGTCCATGGAAACTCTTATAAAGGAAAACATTTAGTTGGGGCTGACTTAGAGTTAAATGGTTTACTCCATTACCATAATGCCAGGAAGCATGGTGACATGCAGCATACACAGTGTTAGAGATGTAGATGAGAGCTCTACATCTGGATCTGAATCAGTAGCAGCAGGAAGAGGGCTTGACACTGGGTCTTTCTTGAGCTTCTGAAACCTTAAAGTCCACCTCCAGTGACACACTTCCCCCAACAAAGACACACCTACTCCAAAAAAGCCACACCTCCTGCTAGTGCCGCTTCCTGTGAAATGAAAACGGGCCTATAGTGGGCAATTTCATCCAAACCATCACAAGACAAAGAAAGAAATAAAATGATGAAAAAGAAAAATATTACTTTGTTAGGGATGAAGAATTCATGAAGCTCCATGACCCCAAATTGCAGCTTCTGTGCACATTGCTCTAGAATGACCATAGTCTGATCCCATGAGTATCATCAAATCTGGTAAATTTCCCACAAGGCATGATTCTACAGTGGGAGTATTGTAATTCAGGAGCTTTGATTGCAAAGAGAGAGAGAGGTGACTATTATGGTAATCAGAATGTATGATTTTTGATAAATCTTCAAAGACCCATCCACTACTCCCCCAGTAAATCTCTTCCTAGAAGGGAGGAAGATCTGTCATCATAATCCACAACTGAAGTCAACTTGTCACAAGACCAACAAATAAACTTCTGTAGTACCAATACCACCTTATCCAGGGTTTAGTGATTATTTGACAAGTACCCAGAACAGGTGTGGTGAGTGACAGGTGGACTTAAAAATTGCCTCTCAAAGGCCCACAGAAATCCACAAAGATACCCCACAATAGATTGCTGGCAATGGTCGAGAGACAGCCCGAACTGTCCTACTCTGGTGATGGGATGGCCAAACACCCTAATAGCCGTGGCAGAAATCCCATCCAAGGACTGAGGAATCTGGATCCAGAGATCCACGGCTAAGCCCCAGGTGGATCTCCGGGAGTCTCATTAGCGAGAAAGAGGAGGGTTTATATGAGTGAGAATTGTTGAAACCAAGGTTGGATAAAGCACAGGGACAAATAGCCAAATGAATAGAAACACATGAACTATGAACCAAAGGCTGAGGGGCCCCCAACTGGATCAGGCCCTCTGAATAGGTGAGACAGTTGATTGGCTTGATCTGTTTGGGAGGCTTCTAGGCAGTGGTACCGGGTCCTGTGCTCATTGCATGAGTTGGATGTTTGAAACCTGGGCCTTATGCAGAGATGCTTGGCTGAGTCTGGGAGGAGGGGACTGGACCTGCCTGGACTGAGTCTACCAGGTTGATCTCAGTCCTCGGGGGAGGCTTTGCCCTGGAGGAGGTAAGAATGGGGGGTGTGCTGGGGGTAAGAGGAGGGGGTTGGAGGGGGGAGAACAAGGGAATCCGTGGCTGATATGTAGAACTGAATGGTATTGTAAATTAAATAAAAGGAAATAAATAAATAAATAAATAAATAAATAAATAAATAAATAAATAAATAAATAAATAAAAATTGCCTCTCAAAAGACCTCTATGTGATTAAGACCCAACAAAATGAGTGACTTCCTCTATTCCTGGGTGAAAATAAGAATCAGAAATTAAGACACAATACCCAGAGGACAGAAGTGAGCAAGGGAATAAGTAGTAGAGAGCTGTGTCCTGACACTGTTCTCTAGAATAAAAGAATCTTCAAAGAGCAAAGAACATGCCCTGCTTAAAATCCCAGGATCCCACAGAAAATACTCCACTGATCTTCATGACAACATATTTTTGCACTTTCTCTTCAAGTTGGGTGTTACGAAGTCAGCTACCTCTGCCCTCAGAAAATCCCGGAAGAAGCTGTTTAAGATGTTTCTCTTGATAGTCTCGCTTCTTATTCAAGAAAGAAGGTAACATAGTGGTTAGTTAAGGAAGACGGTAAAATAGAATTGATGAATCTATGCCCCTGAAAAAAAGTTCACACTTCACTTTGTCAGAGTGTCTATGATGTGTCAGATACAGACACAGTGCCTCCACCTTGTCTATCCACTTTGTCTCTCAGCACACTTCATAGTAACCCTCTCTGGAAGGCATTATTATGTCCACTTGATATTAGAGGAAATTAAGAGAAGTAAATATGTGCTTGGTAGAATTTTCCTTAATTGTGCTACTTAAGTGTCATAATCCAAGCTGGAGTCTATCTTCCAAAACAGCACAGCCTTTAGGATACAGGATGGGCATTCTTGGGAGTTTCATTTTCTGTAAGCACAATAGAAAGCGCTAACTAGATGTCAGGCAGTTGACAAATAGTATTTTTCTAATTCTCAAAACACACTACATTGGCATTCTCCATCTTCGAGAAGGGGAAACCAACACATGAAGAAGTAATAACTTGTCTAACATATACAACACACAGCAGCCTGGCCCTTTACCCAAATGGTCTAGCTTTGGAAGTTCTGCCTTTCCACACATCCTTTTCAGGCCAGTGAGGCCATAGGATACAATGACATATTTTATTGTGAATGTTAACTAGTTAAAATGTAAAGCTTAATGTTCTACTTTGTTTCTGTGACTTAGCTTTAAGGGGAAAGAAAGTAACCATGAAAAACACCCAGGATATTAAATTATCATCCTGAAGTCCACACAGGCCTGAAATCCTGCTTTCATGTTCCATTTCCTAGGTCACAACACAAAGTGGCCCAAACCAGATGGAACTGGGCAGTTTACAGTAATATGTTAGCAAAGGAAATTCTTTCTATATTTAAACACCAACAAAAATTGAGTAACAGCAGTCTAATGAAAACATTCTCCATCAACTCACATTTAATTTTATTAACATTAAAAGCTTTTACAAATTTCCCATTTCGTAGGACAGTTTCTTAAGGTTTATTGATGGGAAATTACTCTGAGAGAGAGATGTCATAACAACATACCATATTGCATATTGTCCTTATAAAAACACAGCTCCCACCTCAAGCAGATAAGAAATAATTTACTTTATGTGAAAGCCCATAGCCTGGAAACACAAATGCAGATTTATGAAAAGGACATGTTACTCTCTGAAAATGCTTATGTGATATTTTGTTGATTGTATCATAAAAAGTCCTAAATTCATTTATTTATCAATTACATTTTTATCAGATGCTATGTGAATTTTAAAGATAATATTTTTTCCTCCATAGCATTAAAAAATCTCATTCCTAGTGTCTGGTAAACACTGGCTGAGAAACCAGGGAAACAGTCTTTAGGAGAGAGAATTAGTAAATCCCCTAAGGAATCAATCTTTGAATTATATCAAATTTACCAGCCTTTATGATCTGGTTCTGACTTCTCTTTTATTCCACACTGCGAACTTGACATAACATTTACCTGTGATATAATGGAAATATTATGTCTAAAATTAAAATAATCAAAACATAGTATAGCCTGAAGAAGTAAAGTTAGCAGTGGGGGAAACAGACATTCTTTGCTTAGATTGTATGTTTCTCCCTTTGTCTACAGTAATCTGCACTATGTGAAATACTTTGATGTTTAGAGTGTTTGAAATGATTTGTTATCCTCTAGTTCTAGTTTGACTTATGAAAGTTTGGTTCTAAATTTATAAACTCATGAAGAGTGACCAGTTCTAAGGGAGATTTACAATAATATCTAAGTTACTGTAATTCTTATTTGTTATTGATAATTTTAAGTATCCTGTTGTATTGGTATTATATTAGATATTTGGGGATATTTAAGCAGAATTCAGATGTTACAGCACAACTTAAAATACTTGTTAACAAAATTGTATTAACCCATGAAACAAGGATAGAAACAAAAACAGACGTATAAATCAAGATTCCATAGGCTTTTGTAACATAATCAAATTTTATTTATTATTTTCTAATTGGAAAGGAAAATTCAGCTCTAATAGGAGTCACTTTGTATTATTTTTTATTTGCCCTTCCTAGCAAATATTATTATTAAAGTTTTTAATAGCAATTAAAGTATTAAATTTCATGTAATCAAGAAATATGGGCTCTCAAGTTGTGAAAAACCATTGTCAATGGGAACTGTTTTATACAATTTGTATAGGAAAGAGTCATGTTCACCTTTGAGTATTCCTAAGAGTCAAAGTTCCTCTGAGATGGCAGAAGTCTGAGTGTGTCATAGGGTTTCCCAGAGCCTTGACTTCACTGCATCTTTTACTGTATCTGCTGCATTTATCTCAGACGATTTTAATCCATTTTTGTTGTTTTTAATTATGTGTGTGTTGGAAGTTGAGTATATAAGTGCAGGTATCTGTAAGTGCTTGTTCCTCCTGAAGCTACAGGTAGAGATGATGCTGAGCCATCTCTCCTACCCCCACAAATGAACATTTATAACAGTAATCTAATTAGTTGGGCCCAGTTAATATTTTTCCTTCTTTCTTAATAGAAAGTTCATTTGGTTTTATCTACAAGAATTTGGACATAAGAAAGAGGTACCCCAAAATTGGATTCCTTTTGGAAGATTTTAAAGTCTTTGTCAATTTAAAACTAGATTTTTATTCAAGTTATTTTGAATAAGAGGGTAGTGAAAAATTGAATCTTTTACAATATTAAAATGGGTTAAGTGAGAAGAAAGCACAAAATTATGACAAAAATATGATTAGTACAAGAACATAATGTCCTTATTTATAGTTTTATTAAGTATAAGAATATATAGGGCTGTCAAGATGGTTCCTTGGATAAAGGTGCTTGCTGCCAAGCCTGGTCACTTGAATCTGATCTGTGGGGAACTAAATAATGGAAGGAGAGAGCCAGTTCATGTAAGTTGTCCTCTAATCTCTACATGTGCATTGTGGCATGTATGTACTCACACATGGACACAAGCATGCACATATATGTCCACATACATTAAGTAAAAACATAAATGTAAATTCGGAAACAAAATTAGCATAATTTTTTATCATTTAGGAGCATGTCAAAGAAAATTCAAAATATTTTAGACAATTTTTTGAAACACTAAATATAAAAGTATTTAAGAATTTTAAAAAATTGTAGAAATGTTGCAAGAGTGGTTTTGACTTTAGCTCCTTGGAGTATTGAGCTGTTGATGTAATTGAAGACGAATATCACCCAGCTTTTCTGAAGTTTATGTGTCTATGACATGAAGACATTGACACAAGTTTAAGGTAAGAAATACAAATCTAAGAGGTTTTTTCCTGAAATTTTGTAGCATAGGAAGCAGTTAGATGAACCATATAGGGTTGTTTTCCTGTTTATTTGAGGAAGCCTTTGAAGTGGGGTGTTTTCCAATCACTGAAGTTGCCTTGTGTTGAATCTTGTTTGTTAATCCTTTGTCTCCTAGCAGCTCACTGTGGAAATTGTGTAACCAATTGTCAACTTTTCATTGTTTAGAGGCCTCTTTTAATAGTACATGTCTCCCTGTAATACCAATGGTAGGTCCAGTATCCTTGTATTTTATTTTTGTGGAACACTAAGTAGTTATTTTATAAGGAATATCCAACATTTACCAAAATGGACAGATCTTAGATTCAGCCTAATTATGGGATTGTCTTTGACTAAGGAATCCAAAAACTTCAGTCAGTTCTGAAAAGTATCATCATTTATTGATTTAGATATAAATCTAGAAGTCTAAAGATCAAAGACATGCTGAAATTTTGTATAATATGCAAAATTTTACAAATATGTTTAAATATTTAAAGTATTTATTAGTTGATTATTTGGGAAATCTATACACATATATAATGCATTCTGTTTACACTCAATGGCTCACCTTCTTTATCCCCCTTTCTTTTCAACAACCTCCTTCTTATCAACAAGTCCTCCTACCACAATGATGTATTTTTGTTGTGTGGTCCACTATGATTAACCAGAGCCACCAATGTGGGGATGAGTGTAGAGCTATTGACTGGAACATGAACTCCATCATTGAAGACAAGGACTTCCTCTCCTTGATATTGAGTTGATGATGAGTAAACTATTTTGTTTCCTGCCTGAGCAAAACTTAAATTCCCTCAGCTATTTCTAGGATATTCAACAATTTCTGGTACCTTTATAGCTCACAGACAGATGAAAACCCTCAGCAGCACCAGTAACTCCAGCACCATCACTGGCTTCATCCTCCTGGGATTCCCCTGTTCCAGGGAAGGGCAGATCTTCCTCTTTGTGCTCTTCTTCATTGTCTACCTCCTCACACTCATGGGCAATACTTCCATCATCTGTGCTGTGCGCTGGGATCAGAGATTGCACACCCCCATGTACCTCCTACTGGCCAACTTCTCCTTCCTGGAGATCTGGTATGTCACCTCCACAGTTCCCAACATGTTGGCCAACTTCCTCTCTGACACCAAGGTCATCTCCTTCTCTGGGTGCTTCCTGCAGTTCTATTTCTTCTTCTCCTTGGGGTCTACAGAATGCTTCTTCCTGGCAGTCATGGCCTTTGACCGCTACCTTGCCATCTGCAGACCTCTACACTATCCTGCTCTTATGACTGGGCACCTCTGTAACATCCTTGTGATCAGTTGCTGGGTGTTTGGTTTCCTCTGGTTCCCCATTCCCATCACCATCATCTCCCAGATGTCCTTCTGTGGATCCAGGATTATAGACCATTTCCTATGTGACCCAGGCCCTCTGCTGGCCCTTAGCTGTTCCAGAGCCTCACTGATGGAACTTTTCTGGACAATAATAGTCTCTCTACTCCTCTTTATTCCTTTTTTCTTCATCATGGGATCTTATGTGCTGGTCCTTCGAGCTGTGTTTAAAGTCCCTTCAAGAGAAGGAAGAAGAAAGGCCTTTTCCACTTGTGGGCCCCATATGACTGTGGTTTCTCTTTTCTATGGCTCAGTGATGGTCATGTATGTGAGCCCAACCTCTGAACATTCAGCTGGAATGCAGAAGATTGTGACTCTGTTTTATTCTGTGGTTACTCCACTCATTAATCCTGTAATTTATAGTCTGAGGAACAAAGATATGAAACATGCAATGAGGAAGCTTTTGAAAACAGAAAAATTAGAATTTTAATCAAACAAAACACTTACATTTTAGGGTGTAGGTATATACTATGGAATATTATTCAACCACAAGAATGATTAAATTGTGTTATTTATAGCAACATGGATAAAATTAGAGAGCATTATGTTAAGTAAAATGAAGTCAGTCATATAAAGTCAAATACTGAAAGTTCCCATTTATGTGTAAAAAGTCAAATAATGAATAGGACTAGGAAGTGTGAGGAGAAAGAATATGATTGATATTTACAAGGGGTACAGTTGGATAGTTACTCAACATCTGTGTTTGATTTTGGAATAAGATAAATATGTCTGACACATGTTAATTCTGTTTCACATAAGATTTTGTGTGTCGAGATTTTGAATGTTCCCAACTTTCTGGAGCACATTACTGTCAGGGACCAGCTCCTACTTTTATGACCAGGGTACCCTTGAGAATGGAGAAATAGAAACTATTTAGATAAAAGAGATACCTACACCATGAGAGAAAAAACAGAAATACAGGATAGCTTTGGAAGGGTCTGGGTCAAAACCCATCAGCACCAATTTTTACTCAAAAGGGCTTTTTTATAACAATGCCAAGGAGTGAGGCAAAAGACCTCCCCTTTGCTAGATACAGCCAAGTGTAGACCCTTCCAAACATCTGGTACCAGGGTCCATAGCCCAAACATCCTCTTATGCAGTCCTGCTGGGTAAAGCCATTAGGAAACCTCCTTGGGCTCCAACATATTACCCATTGTGGGATACCTTGCTCGGTCTTGATGCAGGCTTGGTCCTGCCTGAACTGAATGTACCAGGGTGTGCTGACTCCCTATGGGAGCCCTTACACTTTTAGAAGAGAGGATGAGGGTGAGTGGGAGGGGAGATGGTTGAGGGGGAAGTGTGAGGAGAGATGAGAGGGGGACCTGTGGAATATCATTAGAAAATAAAAAAATACAATAAACATTTTAAATGATGCTGAAGACAATTGTCTTGAGACAATATGTGTTGTATTCATGTATCAAATGTTACTCTGTACCTCACAAATGTGTATAATTACTGCAACAATTAAAATAAAAATATAGATCCAGGCATATTGGAACATGATTATAATCCCAGAAACTGAGGAGTTGAGACAGGAGGATCAGAATTTCAAGGGAGCTTGGCTACATAGCAAGATCATGTTTCATAAAACACAATAGAACAGTATGGTGGTTCATGCCTGTGATACTTAATTTCCTGTTGCTGTAGTAAACACCACAACCAAAAACAATTTAGGAAGGAAAGGGATTTCTTGGTATACAGATTATAATCTATCATTCAGAAGAGCCAAGACAAGATCTTAAGGGAGGAAACTGGAGGCAGGAACGGAATCAGAGTCCATGAAGGAGTATACTTGCTGGCCTGTTTTCCATGGCATGCTCAGCTTGCTTTCTTTTGAAACCCAAGACCACCTGCCCAAGAGTAGCACCACTTAGAGTGGGATTGGCCCTCCCATATTAATCATTAACCAAGAAATGCCATATAGACACGCCCATAGGCCAGTCCAATTGAGGCTAATCCTAGGTGACTGTAATTTATGTCAAGCTGACAAAAACTAGCCAATACATATGACCCCTAGTAAATTTGACACACAAACACAAACAAGAATTTATTGTTGCCTTTGTAGAGTTATAGGAAGTGTTTTTTCATTTTTTTTTAATTATTTGAAATCTTTGATAAATTTATGGTTGTTCTTTTAAATTCTGTATCATATTAGCAAACACATCTATAGGACTATGGGTTTGATGGGGGAGGGGACACTGTTTTGACCATGTTGTTTTGTTTTTTTTTTCATTTGACCTAGGCATGAGGACATCTGTCTTTTTGTGTGTGTACAATGTGATAATCTGGCCTTCCTTAGATTTTTTTCCAGGGTAGGAGATGTATGACCCGAGATGGCTCAGATAAAGCTAATGAATGACCTGTTTGAGTGGACCAGGAAAATATAACTCCCAAACCACAGGATTTTGGCTAGCCCAGGCAAAGTGGTTCACAAATGAAGAGGGTGCAATTGGAACAAGGCTTCTGGGTTTGTAGATGGAGGAGGGCTGAGAGAAGGAGGAAAGGGAAGGAGCAACTTACTCAGGAAAGGTGGCTTATACACAAAGAAGATTCACAGGCTGAGGCCTGGATCCAGAGCTGTGGGTTCACAGATCAGGAGTTTCTTTTCTGATCTTGTCTATTTGGTCTTCTGTGTGC
Organism: Peromyscus leucopus; assembly: GCF_004664715.2. Classification (NCBI taxonomy): domain Eukaryota; kingdom Metazoa; phylum Chordata; class Mammalia; order Rodentia; family Cricetidae; genus Peromyscus; species Peromyscus leucopus. The sequence continues at coordinate 73,591,191 of NC_051070.1, forward strand.
TTCTTGTATCTATAAAAGTAGTTGGAAGTTTCCCTGTGTCCCGGCTGGCTGGCAGTCAGGACAAATCTCTCCCATTTGCACCCCCCAAGTAAACACACAAAGGCTTATATTAATTATAACTGCTCGGTCATTAGCTCAGGCTTATTACTAACTAGCTCTTATGCTTAAATTGACCCATAATTCTTATCTATGTTTAACCACATGGCTTGGTACCTTTTCTCAAGTCTGCCTTGTCATCTTGCTTCCTCTGTGTCTGGCTGGTGACTTCTGACTCAGCCCTTCCTTTTCCCATGATTCCTGCATATTTCTTTCTTTTCTTTTTGCTTTTGAACTTTTAATTTAACTACATTTATCCCTTCCCTCCTATGTGTTCTCTCTTTCAAATATGTGGCCTCTTTTTCTTTGTATTAATTACTATTATGTGCATGTATATTCCTAAATATAACCTGTTGAATCCATATAATACTTCTTGTCTGTATGACTTCAGAGCTGACCATTGGCCATGGTCAACCTATTGGTGTGCCCTTCCCTGGGGAGGACCACCTCTTCCCCTCTCAGCTTTATTCAGTTATTTATGTGGGGTCAAACCTTGTGAGTTTTTCTCCATCCAGTTTGGCATGTTCATTGGTATCATCCTTGTTCAGCTCACATTTGGGTTGTCATATTGAGGAGATTTTATGAGTATATCTTCTGCTGTTACTAAGAAACACAATGTCACAGCAAACTCCCTAATCCTGTGGCTCTTACAGCATGTCCAGTCCCTCTTCTGCAATGTTCCCTGAGTCTCAGGTACAGGACTATTTTGAGGATGTATACATTGGGCCGGACCCCATGACTCTGAATTTTGATTGGTTGTAGTTTTCTGTAGTGGTCTCCACCTGTTGCAGAAGTTTTCTTGATGAGAGGTGAAAACCACTCTTTTTTTTTTTTTTTTTTTGGTTTTTCGAGACAGGGTTTCTCTGTGTAGCTTTGCGCCTTTCCTGGAGCTCACTTGGTAGCCCAGGCTGGCCTCGAACTCACAGAGATCCGCCTGGCTCTGCCTCCTAAGTGCTGGGATTAAAGGCGTGTGCCACCAACGCCCGACGAAAACCACTCTTATTTGTGGGTATAGGACAAATATTTATAAGTTGTTGTTAGGGAATATGCAGGTTTAGTAAATTAGTTGTTGTAGATTCTCCTCCAATAATCATGATTTTACTAGTAGTTAGCCAGGTTTCCAGTACCAGTCATGGTCTCCCTATGTAGAACAAGTCTTAAGTCCAATTAGAATGCTGTTGGTTACCACAAAGGTATTTCCACAGTGGCTGCACCAGTTGGCTACCCCATCAACAGTGAATGTGGGTTCTTTTTCACCCTTATCCCCTCCAGAATGTGTTGTCCTGACTGGGGTGGATAAAATCTCAAAGTTGTTTTGAATTGCATTTCCTTAATTGCTAGAGATTATGAACACTTTTTGAGATATTTTTAGCGGTTTTTTAATTCTTCTTTTGAGGATTCTCTTCATGTGTCCTTGGTCCATTTTTTCAAATAGGTTATTTGTTTTTGTTTTTTTAGTTCTTTATATATTCTGGATATTAATCTGCCATCAGATGTATATCAGCAAAGATTCAGTCCTATTCTGTGGGCATCCTCTTTTCCTGGTTGATTGTTTCCTTAGCTGTGCCAAAATATTTTAGTTTCATGAAGAACCACTTGCCAACAGTTGACCTTAATTCTTGAGCAACTGAAGTACTATTCTGGAAGCTTTCCTACACTGATATTATAGAGAATGCTATTTTTGTTTTGTTTTCTTCTGGTACAAGGGAATCTCCCAGAAATCTACAAGAATGGCCCCACCTAAGACTCCTAGTAATAGTGGATTTGTGCTTGAACTGGCCATCTTCTGTGACAAGATTTGAACATAGCTCAATTGTTATCAGAGAAGTTTCATCCAGCAACTTATGGAAACAGATGCAGACCACAGTTAAACATTAGGCAGAGCTTGGAGAGTCCTTCAGAAGAGGGGGAGAATTGATTGTAGGAGCCAGAGGGGTCAAGACTACCACAAGAAAACTCACAGAATCAATTAACCTGGGCTCATAGGGGCTCACAGAGACTAAATCAATAACCTGGGAGCCTACATCTTACTGACCTAAGGCACTCTGCATATCTGTTACAGTTGTGTAGCTTGCTCCTCTTATGGGACTCCTAAAAGTGGAAACAGGGGCTGTCTTTGACTCTTTTCCTGACTTTTGGGACCCTACTCCTCATACTCATGGGAGATCTACCTTTTCCTAAACAGAAATGGAGGAGGAGTGGACTGGGGTAGGGCATTGGGGAACTAAGAAGAAGAGGGAGGGGAAGCTGCAGCTGAGATGTAAAATAAATAAATAAATAAATAAATAAATAAATAAATAAATAAATAAATTTTTTTAAAAAAAAGAGGCAAAAATATGTATGGTGGTGCACATCTTTAATCCTAACACTGAGAGTTCTGTGAGTGTGAGGCCAGCCTGGTCTACATAGTGAATTCCAGGAGACCCCAGGCTACACAAAAAGCCTCTGTTTCAAAAAGAAAAAAGAAATGGAAAAAAAAACCCACAAGGAAAGATGGATTCAGGCAAAAGCTTCTATCATGTCTTCAAAGAATAATTAGCATTAACTATCTTCATATAAATCCGTAAGACAGAAAATTAGAGAACATTTCCAAATTCTTGTTACAAAGCCAGTATTAACCTGATACCAACACCACATGAGACCCAACCAAAAAATGATTATTAACCAAAATCTCTGATGAAAATGGAGGCCAAAATTCACAATAAAACACTTGCAAACCAAATTCCAGAACAGGTGTGAAACACTATTCACCATTATTAAGTCAGCTTCCTTCCAATGATGTAGGGATGGTTCAACATACATAAATGAATAAATGAAATCCACAAAATAAATAGACTAAAAGATGGAAATTACATGGTCATCTCATTAAAGGTAGAAAAGACTTTTGGCCAAATCCAACATTCCTTGGTGATAAAAGTTCTGAGGAATCTAGGAAGACATGGGCCATATCTCAGCATAAAAAAAAGTCATATACAGGAATTCCACAGCCAACATCATCCTGAATTAAGACAAAATGAAAGCATTTCTGAGACTGAGGCAGCATGCACAGAGCATGTGCACTAGATGGGTCTCAGAGCCGAAATGAGAAGTGTACATGTGCCCCCATCCCGAACCCAGACACGATCTCCAATTGATAACCACTTGTATATGAAATATTTACTTTTCTCAAAAGAAGTCTCACTGGGGAAACAAACTTCTATTAAGGGTTGGTTGCAACAGTAGATGGCCAAAAGAAAATGAACTAACAACACCTTTGGAGGTTTCTTGTCTCACAGTGTTGTGTCAAGGCCTTTTTTAAACCTTATTTTCTATATTTTATTAATATATATTTTCTCTCTTTTTATCATACAGGTCCTTTGTGTATACATTGTGTCTTCTAGTGTACTGTTTTTATGGGATTCTTGAGTGATTCCCTGTATCTATATCTGTTTCTTGTGCTCTTTTACTTTTGTGTGTTTATTCTTTTCTATTCCAATGTGTTAGTTTCTGTTTCATCTTTTTATACTTTGTTTTATTTTATAATTATATCTTAGAAGCCTGTTTTTATCCTGAGAGATAGAAAGGCATACGTAACAATAGACACTGAGAAAATCCAGAGAATCATTCGGTTATATTTAAAAAATTGTACTCCATAAAATTGGAAAATCTGAAAGAAATGAACATATTTCTTGATAGGTACCACATGCCAAAATTGAATCAAGATCAGATAAACAATTTAAATAGACCTATAACCCCTAAGAAAATAGAAGCAGTCATTAAAATTCTCCTAATTAAAAAAAAAAAAAAAAAAAAAAGCCCAGGGCCTGATGATTTCAGCACAGAAGTCTATAAGACTTTCAAAGAAGAGCTAATACTCCTCAAACTGTTCCATACAATAGAAACAGAGGGAACATTGCCAAATTCTTTTTAGGGCCACTGTTACCCTAATACCCAAACCACAAAAAGACTCAACAATGAAAGAGAATTACAGACCAATTTCCCTCATAAACATTGATGCAAAAATAATAAAATACCAGGAAACCAAATAATCCAAGAACACATCAAAAGATCATCCACTATGATCAAGGAGGCTTCATCCCAGAGATGCAGGGATGGTTCAACATATGAAAATATGTTAATGTAATCTATCATATAAACAAATTAAAGGAAAAACCCCATATGATCATTTCATTATCAAAGGATGCTGAAAAATCCTTTTGGAGAGACTGGGGATAAAAGCAACATACCTAAACACAATAAAAGCAATATACCTCAAGCTGACAGCCAACATCAAATAAAATGGAAAAAAAACTCAAAACAATTCCATTAAAATCAGAAACAAAACAAGGCTGTCCACTCTCTGCATATATATTGAATATAGTTTTCAAAGTTCTAGCTAGAGCAATAAGACAACCAAAAGGAGATCAAAGGAGTACAAATTGGAAAGGAAGAAGTCAAACTTTTGATATTTGTAGATGATAGGATAGTATATACATGTGACCCCAAAAATTCTACCAGGGAGCTCCTACAAACCTTCAGTGGTGTGGCTGCATACAAGATTAACTCAGAAAAATCAGTAGCCCTCCTATATACAAATTATAAACAGGCTCAAAAGGAAATCAGAGAAGCAACATTCTTTACAATAGCCACAAATAATATAAAAAATCTTGGCAAAACTCTTACCAAAAAAGTGAAAGATCTGTATGACAAGAACTTTAAGTCTTTGAAGAAAGAAATTGGAGAAGAAATCAGAAGATGGAAAGATCACCCATGCTCTTGCATCGGTGGGATTAACATATTAAAAAATGGGGGCTGGAGAGATGGCTCAGTGGTTAAGTCTGACTGTTCTTCCAGGGGACCCAGGTTCAATTCCCAGCACCTACATGACAGCTCACACCATTTTGTAACTCTAGTTCCAGGGCATACAACATCCTCACACAGACATACAGACAAGCCAAACACCAATGCACATAGGAAAAATAAATCATTTAAAAACATAGTAAAAATGGCAAGTTTGGGGGCTGGAGAGGGGGCTCAGTGGTTAAGAGCACTGACTGCTGTTCCAGAGGACCTGGGTTCAATTCCCAGCACCCACATGGCAGCTCACAACTGTCTGTAACTCCAGTTCCAGGGGAACCAAGACATACATGCAGGCAAACACCAATGCACATAAAATAAATATATTTTTTAAATGGCAAGCTTACAAAAAGCAATGTACAGATTCAATGCAACTGCCATCAAAATTCAAACAAAATTCTTCACAGACCTTGAAAAAACAGTACTCAACTTCATTTGGAAAAACAAAAAACCCAGGATAGTGGAAACACTCTTGTATAACAAAGTAACTTCCAGAGGTATCACCATCCTTGATTTCAAGGTCTACAATAGAGCTATAGTCATAAAACAGCATGGTATTGGCATAAAAACAGACAGGTGGATCAATAGAATCAAATCAAAGACCCTGACCAAAATCCCCACACCTATAAACACCTGATTTTTGACAAAGAAGCCAAAAATTGTACAATGGATAAAAGAAAGCATTTTCAACAAATGGTGCTGGCATAACTGGATGTTGGCATGTAGAAGAATGCAGATAGATCCATATCCACCACCCTGCACAAAACTCAAGCCCAAGTGGATCAAAGACCTCAACATAAATCCAGTTACACTAAATGTAATAGAAGAGAAAGTAGGACATAGCCTTGATCATTGGCACAGGAGAAAACTTCCTGAATAGAACGCCGGCAGCATAGACACTGAGATCAACAATTAATAAATGGGACCTCATGAAACTGAAAGGCTTCTGTAAGACAAAGCACACTGTCAATAAAACAGAACAGCAGCCTACAGAATGATAACACATCTTCACTAAACCCCCACATCTGGCAGAGGGCTGGTCTCCAAAATATATGAAGAACTTAAGAAACTATACATCCAAATACCAAATAATCCAATTTAAAAATGGGGTACTGATCTAAACAGAGAATTCTCAACAGAAGAATTGCAAGTGGCAGAGATACACTTAAAGAATTGTTCAACATCCACAGTCATCAGGAAAATGCAAATCAAAATGACTCTGAGATACCATCTTACTCCTGTCAGAATAGCTAAGTTCCAAAACACTAATGACAGCTTATGTTGGATAGAATGTATAGTAAGAGGAACACTTTCACTGCTGGTGGGAGTGCAAACTTATACAGCCTCTTTGGAAATTATTATTGCAGTTACTTAGAAAACTGAGAATCAATCTGTCTCAAGACCCAAGAATACCAATCTTGGACATATACCTGAAGGATGCTTAATCATACCACAAGGTCACTTGTTCAACTATGTTGAACATACCAATGTTATTCATGGAAACAAAGTGAATGTCTCTCAACAGAAGAATGGATTAATAAAATATGGTACATTTTGTAATACTCAGCTGTAAAAGAGTAAATACTCAGCTGTAAAAAACAATGACATCATGAAATTTCCAGGTAAATAGATGGAAATAGAAAAAAAATCATCCTGAATGAGGTAACCTAGACCTAGAAAGAAAAATATGGCATGTACTCACTCATAAGTGAATATTAGCTGGAAATTAAATGATAACCAGGCTACAATCCACAGCCCCAGATAGGCTCGGTAACAAGGAGTACCCAAAGAGGAATACATGGATTTCTGTGGGAAGGGAAAATTGAGCTCTTCTGGGTAAACTGGCAGTGGACAGGAATGTGAGGGATCTGATTGGGCAGGTTGGGAGCTGGGTAGAGGGTGAGAGTAATGAAAAAGATGTCCTGATCGGGTGGCATTTAGAGAGAAACCTGGTGCCAAGGAAACTCCCAGGAATCCACAAGGATGATTCTAGCTAAGACTCCTAGCAATAACTGAGAGGGTGCCTGATCTGGCCATCTCCTGTTATCACATTGGTCACTACACTAATGGTCATCAGACAGACTTCATCCAATAACTGATGGGAACAAAAGCAGAGATCCACAGGCAAGCACTGAGCAGAGCTCTGGGAATATTGTCGAAGAGAGGAAAGAAGGATTGTTCTAGCCAGGGGGGTTAAGGTCATCACAAAGGACCCCACAGAAGCAAATAACCTGGTTTCATAGAAGCTCACAACTCTGTACCAACAGCTAGGGAGCCTGCATGGGACTGACCTAGACCCTCTGCATATGTGTGACAGTTGTGTAGTTTGGTCAATTTGTGGGCCTCCTAGCAGTGGGATCATAATGCTTGAGTTGGCTTTTAGGAACCTACTCCTCATATTGGGTTGCTTAGCCCAGGCTAAGCACAAAGGGAGGAGTGCTGTGGATATCTCTCTGTATAAATAAAACACTGATTGGCCAGTGGCCAGGCAGGAAGTATAGGTGGGACTAACAGAGGAGAATTGAAGGAACAGGAAGGCAGGAGAGACACTGCCAGCTGCTGCCATGACAAGCAGAATGTGAAGATGCCGGTAAGCCACGAGCCACGTGGCAAGGTATAGATTTATAGAAATGGGTTAATTTGAGACATAACAACAGTTAGCAAGAAGCCTGCCATGGACATACAGTTTGTAAATAATATAAGCATCTGTGTGTTTATTTTATAAGTGGGCTGTCGGACTGCTGGGGATCGGTGGGACCTGGAGAGAAAACTCCAGCTACAGAGGAGCTTAGTCCTACCTCAACTTGATAGGCCATGCTTTGTTGACACACATGGGAAGTCTGTCCCTTATTGAACAGAAACAAAGGGAGAGTAAATGGGGGAAAAGGCAGAGGGGAGGTAGGAGGTGGGAACTGGAGAAAAGGAGATAGGGGAAATTATGTTTGAAATGTAAAGTAAATGAAAAAATTTAATTAATTTAAATAAAGGGAAAAAGGGGTTAAACAATAACAGTGCAGGTAGGGATTATACTGGTGTGAGAAGGAGAATAAAGATATATCTTATTCACATGTTTAGTGCAGTATTATTCAGTTACAAACCCTTATCTCTGAACAGTATTCTCTGACCACATTACTGACTGACCACCTGGTGATTTGATCACACTGTCCTTTGTTAAGTTAGTGAGATTTTGCTCAATGGTTCTGATTTGATTTCCTGCTGTGGGAGATTTGACAGTGACAGGCTTTTAGGTCAGTCCTAGGTGAAATCTAGTCTTGAATTTATTGTATCTTTCTGTGAGTGAATATATATACATCTACATCACATAAACATACATATACACATAATTATGTACACACATGTAGATAGGTAGATAGGTAGATAGATAGAAAGATATAGATAGATAGATAGATAGATAGATAGATAGATAGACAGACGGACAGACAGACAGACAGAGTATATGTGCATGTATACTTGGGAGTGAGTTAAACCTTAGTATTTTTTAGTTAGAAGTTGTAGTTATGCAAAACAGATATCATTTATAAACATTTATAAATTCACAACCAGCCCCGGACTTCCCTTCTGGACCAGAGGTGAGTGTCATAGCTTAGCTCGGACCCTATCCCTGGGCACCAGCCACTCCGGGGAAGACCTGCCCAACTTGGCCCCAGGTTCTGGCCACCAGGCAGGTTCCCTTCTAGCCCCACTGGGGAAGGATCCCCTTCTCCAAGACCCCCAGCAGACCCTGCAATCTCCACGCCCTGCCCCCATGCCCATCAGCCCGAGACCCCAGCCACTTCCTGAGACTTAGAGACTGGCCCCCAGCTCCCATCCTGCCCCGAACTTCCCTTCTGGACCAGAGAGAGCTCCCATCCTGCCTTGGACTTCCCTTCTGGACAAGAGCTCCCATCCTGCCCCAGAGTTCCCATTTGGACAAGAGAGCTCCCATCTGGACAAGAGAGAGAGAGACTTCCTGAATCTGTCAGCTCTATCTGAACCAAGTGCGCTGATAAGATCAAGAAGGAACCACAAGGAGATGGGCAGACGTCAAGACAGAAGTACATACAACAAAATAAAGAGCAATACAGCATCATCAGAAGCTAGGCCGCCTCCAACATCTAAACCTGAACATCAAAAATTGGAAGAAGCAGAAGAAAACAGCCTTATGAATAAAATCATGAAGAAGGTAGAGGCTTGTGTAGAGGAAAAGACAAAAAATGGGAAGAACGCTATAAACAACTAGAGGAAAGGGCAAACAAATTAGAAGAAAACAATAAAGTCCTGGGAGAAAACAATAAAGTCCTGGAAGAAAACAATAAAGTACTGGAAGAAAATCATGAAAAAGCAATGAAACAAATAAAGGAAACAGTCCAAAACCTGAAAAGGGAAATAGAAAAAATGAAGAAGACACAAACAGAGGGAATGCTGGAAATAGAAAATCTGAGTAAACGATCTGGAGCTTCAGAGGCAAGTATAACCAACAGAAAGCAAGAAATAGAAGACAGGATCTCTGGCATTGAAGATACAGAAGAAGAAATAATAGATTCATCAGTCAAAGAAAACACTAAAGCCAACGAAGTCATGAACCAAAATGTCCAAGAAATTTGGGACACCATGAAAAGACCAAACTTACGAATAATAGGGATAGAAGGAGAAGAATACCAACTCAAAAGCACAGAAAATATATTCAACAAGATCATAGAAGAAAACTTTCCCAACTTAAAGAAGGAAATGCCTATGAAGATACAAGAAGCCTATAGAACACCAAACAGACTAGACCCCCCCAAAAAGTCCCCTCGACACATAATAATTAAACAACTAAACATATAGAATAAAGAAAAAATATTAAGAACAGCAAAGGAAAAAGGCCAAGTGACTTATAAAGGCAAACCCATCAGAATAACACCCGATTTCTCAATGGAGACTTTGAAAGCCAGAAGGACTGATATAATGCAGACACTAAGAGACCATTGATGTCAGCCCAGACTAATATACCCAGCAAAACTTTCAATCATCATAGACGGAAGGAACAAGATATTCCAAGACTAAAGCCAGATTTAAACAATACTTATCCACAAACCCAGCCCTACAGAAAGCACTAGAAGGAAAATTCCAACCTAAGGAAGTCAGATTCACCCTCGAAAACACAGGCAATAGATAAAGCCAAAGCAATAACCCCAAAGAAGAGAAGTACACACACACTACCACTAAAAAATAATAGGGATAAACAATCACTGGTCATTAATATCCTTTAATATCAATGGACTTAGTTCACCTATGAAAAGACATAGGCTTACAGAATGGATACAAAAGCAGGACCCATCTTTCTGCTGCATACAAGAAACACATCTCAAATTCAAAGACAGACACTACCTAAGAATAAAATGCTAGAAAAAGACTTTCCAATCAAATGGTCTTAAGAAACAAGCTGGTGTAGCCATCCTGATATCCAGCAAAATAGACTTCAAACTAAACTCAATCAAAAGAGATCAAGAAAGGCATGACATACTCATCACAGGAAAGATCCACCAAGATGAAGTTTCAATTCTGAACATTTATGCCCCAAACACAAGGGCACACACATATGTAAAAAAACATTACTAAAGCTTAAACCACATATAAAACCCCACACATTAATAGTGGGAGATCTCAACACCCCACGTTCACCACTGGACAGATCTCCCAAATCAAAACTTAACAGAGAAATAAAGGACTTAACTGATGTCATGACCCAAGTGGACCTAATAGATATCTACAGAACATTCCATCCTAACAAAAAACAATATACCTTCTTCTCAGCACCCCATGGAACCTTCTCTAAAATCGACCACATACTTGGCCACAAAGCAAATGTCAACAGATACAAAACAATTGGAATAACCTCCTGTGTTCTATCAGACCACCATGGTTTAAAGTTAGATTTCAACAACAACAAAAACTACAGAAAACCTACAATCTCATGGAAACTGAATAATGCTCAACTGAATCACCAATGAGTTAAGGAAGAAATAAAGAAAGAAATTAAAGACTTCCTAGAGATCAACGAAAATGAAGACACCACATACCCAAACTTATGGGACACTATAAAAGCAGTTCTAAGAGGGAAATTCATAGCAATAAATGCCCACATAAAGAAGTTGGAGAAATCTCACACTAGTGACTTAACAGCACACTTGGAAGCTCTAGAACAAGAAGAAGCATAGTCTCCCAGGAATAATAGATGCCAGGAAATTATCAAAGTGAGAGGTGAAATCAATAAAATAGAAACAAAGAGAACAATACAAAAAAATTAATGAAACAAAGAGTTGCTTCTTTGAGAAAATCAACAAGATAGACAAGCCCCTATCCAAACTAACCAAAAGACAGAGAGAGAGGATCCAAATCAACAAAATCAGAAATGAAAAGGGGGACATAACAACAGACATTGAGGAAATCCAGAGAATTATCAGTTCATATTTCAAAAACCTCTACTCCACAAAACTTGAAAACCTAAAAGAAATGGATAATTTTCTGGATAGGTACCACATACCTAAGTTAAATCAAGACCAGATAAACTATTTAAAAAGTCCAATAACCCCTAAGGAAATAGAAACAGTTGTTAAAAGTCTCCCAACAAAAAACAAAAAACAAAAAACAAAAAAAAAGCCCAGTACCAGACAGATGGTTTCAGCACAGAATTCTACCAGATCTTCAAAGAAGAGTTAATAACAATACTCTCTAAATTGTTCCACACAATAGAAACAGAAGGAACATTACCAAACTCCTTCTATGAGGCTACAATTACCCTGATTCCTAAACCAAACAAGGATACAACAAAGAAGAACTACAGACTGATCTCCCTCATGAACATTGATGCAAAAATACTTAATAAAATACTGGCAAACAGACTCCAAGAACACATCAAAACAATTATCCACCATGATCAAGTAGGCTTCACTCCAGGGATGCAAGGGTGGTTCAACATACAAAAGTCCACCAATGTAATATACCATATAAACAAACTCAAAGAAAAAAACCACATGATCATCTCACTAGATGCAGAAAAGGCATTTGACAAAATCCAACACCCCCTTCATGATAAAAGTCTTGGAGTGATCAGGAATACAGGGAACATACCTAAACATAATAAAGGCAATTTACAGCAAGCCAGCAGGCAACATCAAATTAAATGGAGAGAAACTCAAAGCATTTCCACTAAAATCAGGAATGAGGCAAGGCTGTCTGCTCTCCCCATACTTATTCAATATAGTACTTGAAGTTCTAGCCAGAGCAATAAAACAACATAAGGAGATTAAGGGGGATACAAATTGGAAAGGAAGAAGTCAAGCTTTCCCTATTTGCAAATGACATGATAGTATACTTGAGTGACCGCAAAGATTCAACCAAGGAACTGATAAAGCTGATAAACACCTTCAGCAACATAGCAGGATACAAGATCAACTCAAAAAAATCAGTAGCCCTCCTATATACAATTGAAAAACAGGCTGAGAAGGAAATCAGAGATACATTACCCTTTACAATAGCCACAAATGACATAAAATACCTTGGGGTAACACTAACCAAGCAAGTGAAGGACCTATATGACAAGAACATTAAGTCCCTGAAAAAAGAAATTGAAGATGTCAGAAAATGGAAAGATCTCCCATGGTCATTGATAGGCAGGACCAACAAAGAAAAAATGGCAATTTTTCCAAAAGTAATCTACAGATTCAATGCAATCCCCATCAAAATACTAACACAATTCTTCACAGACCTGTAAAGAATAATACTCACCTTCATATGGAAAAACAAAAAACCCAGGATAGCCAAAAGAATCCTGTACAATAAAACAACCTCTGGAGGCATCATGATCCCTGACTTCAAGCTCTACTATAGAGCTACAGTAATAAAAACAGCTTGGTATTGGCATAAAAACTGACATGTGGACCAATGGAATCAAATTGAAGACACTGCCATTAACCCACACACCTATGAACATATAATTTTTTGACAAAGTAGCCACAAGTGTACAATGGAAAAAAGAAAGCATCTTCAACAAATGGTGCTGGCATAACTGGATATCAACGTGTAGAAGGCTGCAAATAGATCCATATCTGTCACTGTGCACAAAACTTAAGTCCAAGTGGATCAAGGACCTCACCATAAATCCAGCTACTCTGAACCTGCTAGAAGAGAAAGTAGGAAGTAGTCTTGAACGCATTGGCATAGGAGATCACTTCCTAAATATAACACCAGTAGCACATACACTGAGAGAAACAATCAATCAATGGGACCTCTTGAAACTGAGAAGCTTTTGTAGAGCAAAGGATACGGTCAGCAAGGCAAAGCGACAGCCTACAGAATGGGAAAAGATCTTCACCAACCCCACATGTGACAGAGGACTGATATCCAGAATATATAAGGAACTCAAGAAATTAGACATCAAAATGACCAACAGTGCAATTGAGAAATGGGCTTTAGAACTAAACAGAGAATTCTCAACAGAGGAAACCCAAATGGCTGAAAGACATTTAAGGAATTGCTCAACATCCCTAATCATCAGGGAAATGCAAATCAAAACAACTCTGAGATACCTTATGCCTGTCAGAATGGCTAAGATCAAAAACACTGAAGACTCTTTATGCTGGAGAAGATGTGGAACTAGGGGAACTCTCCTCCACTGCTGGTGGGAATGCAAGCTTGTACAACCACTTTGTAAATCAAAATGGCGCTTTCTTAGAAAATTGGGAATCAATCTCCCCCAAGATCCAGTTATACCACTCTTGGGCATATACCCAAGAAATGCTCAATCATAACACAAGATCACTTGCTCAGCTATGTTCATATTAGCATTGTTTGTAATAGCCAAAACCTGGAAACAACCTAGATGCTCTTCAACTAAAGAATGGATAAATAAATTGTGGCACATATACACAATGGAATACTACTCAGCAGAGAAAAACAATGACATCATGAGGTTTGCACGCAAATGAATGGATCTAGAAAAAATCATCCTGAGAGAGGTAACCCAGACTCAGAAAGACAAATATGGTATGTACTCACTCATAGGAGGATACTAGATGTGGAACAAGGATGACTGGACTGCTACTCACCACACCAGGGAGGATACTTGGAAAACAGGACCCCAAGAAAGACACGGGGATCACCCAATGACGGGGGAAATGGCTGAGATCTACATGAACAACCTGGACATGCGTGGGAGTAATGAAGGGCGAGGATCTAGGGAAAGAGAGCCTCTGGGAGCGGGAGATCCCAGCGAGATCAGGAATAGAGAGGGAAAACAAGGAATAGGAGACCATGGTAAATGAAGACCATATGAGAAAAGGAAGAAACAAAGTGCTAGAGAGGCCCACAGAAATCCACAAAGATACCCCCACAATAGACTGCTGGCAATGGTCAAGAGACAGCCAGAACTGACCTACTCTGGTGATGGGATGGCCAAACACCCTAATAGTCATGCCAGAAACCCCATCCAAGGACTGAGGAATCTGGATCCAGAGATCTATGGCTAGGCCCGGGGTGGAGCTCCGGGAGTCCAATTAGCGAGAAAGAGGAGGGTTTATATGAGTGAGAATTGTTGAAACCAAGGTTGGATAAAGCACAGGGACAAATAGTCAAATGAATGGAAACACGTGTTTTGCTTACAAACTGTATGGCCGTGGCAGACTTCTTGCTAACTGTTCTTATAGCTTAAATTAATCCATTTCCATAAAGCTATACCTTGCCACGTGGCTGGTGGCTTACCGGTGTCTTCACATGCTGCTGGTCCTGGCAGTGGCTGGCAGTGACTCCTGCCTTCCTGTTCTTTTATTTCTCCTCTCTGTTAGTCCCGCCTATACTTCCTGCCTAGCCACAACCAATCAGGTTTTATTTATTGACCAATCAGAGCAACTTGACATACAGACCATCCCCCAGTACAGCCTAGTGCAGACCATCTCAGACACCTGCACTCAGGCCCATGGTCCTAATCATCCTCTATGCAGACCTGCTGGGTAACGCCACAAGGAACCCAAGAAGGGCTCCCACAGGACATACATTAACATTCCAACAGCACACGTGAACTATGAACCAAAGGCTGAGGGGCCCCCAACTGGATCAGGCCCTCTGAATAGATATCTGAAGTATTGGAAGGCCACCTGGCCAAACATCCCAATTGTTGTGCTAGAAACCCCATCCAATGACTGAGGGAACTGGATACAGAGACCCACGGTCAGCCCCCAGGTGGAGCTCCAGGAGTCCAATTGGTGAGAAAGTGGAGGGTTTGTATGAGCCAGAGTTATTGAGACCAAAGTTGGAAAAAGCACAGGGACAAATATACAAAAGAAAGGAAACACATGAACTATGAACCAATAGCTGAGGAGCCCCCAACTGGATCAGGCCCTCAGGATAAATAAGACAGTTGATTAGCTTGATCTGCTTGGGAGGCATCCAGACAGTGGGACCAGGTCCTGTCCTCAGTGCATGAACTGGCTGTTTGGAATCTGGGGCTTATACAGGACACTTGGCTCAGCCTGGGAGGAGGGGGACTGGACCTGCCTGGACTGAATCTACCAGGTTGAACTCAATCCTTGTGGGAGTCTCTGCCCTGGAGGAGATGGGAATGGGGGGTGGGCTGGGGGGAAGGTGGAGGTGGGGGGTGAGGGGTGGGAGGGGGGAGAACAAGGAAATCCGTGGCTGATATGTAAAATTAAATTTAATAAATAAATTTAAAAAATGAAAAAAAAAACGGAAAAGAAACAAAAATTCACAACCAAATCAAACAAATATGTAAGAAAAACTAGTTTGAAATGTAAGTACTTGTGTTTGAGATGTGCTTCTTAGGTGGCTAGAATTGATGGCTTTTGATCATTAGTATTGTGAGCAAAAGTTTCTACATTTCTGGAAAGAATGCACCTTATACTGACTGAACCTAAAAGATTAATTAACTGACTAAAATGTCAGTGATTTTGAAGATTTTGTAATGGTGCATGTCCTTAACCTAATTACTGATCTTTTAGTAGCCACTTCTTTCCCATCTCTGTTTTTGACTTGGCAGTCTTGCAACAGGCAGGTGAACTATGTTGGAATTTATTAACTTAGCATACCACTAGCTTTCACTCACCAAAAGTCCAAAAATGTAAACAAAGT
This sequence comes from Peromyscus leucopus, assembly GCF_004664715.2. Classification (NCBI taxonomy): domain Eukaryota; kingdom Metazoa; phylum Chordata; class Mammalia; order Rodentia; family Cricetidae; genus Peromyscus; species Peromyscus leucopus. The sequence continues at coordinate 73,607,247 of NC_051070.1, forward strand.
CCTACTTTGTATTTTTTGTCTATTTGATATGGACAATTGTTCCTTTGAATTTCCTTCTTCTCATTTGACTACAGGCTGTGTCAACTTGATAATCAAAACCAGCCATCATGGACAGCATCTGAGGCCTATAACAAGGATCTCTCTTTGATGTAACCCAGATACCTGATTTTTACACCAATATATTGAAAAAGTGCCTAATGGTTTTCTTTGTTTTTTTTTTTATTATAAAAACTTCATAAAAGAGTTATCACATTGGAACATAGAATTTTTGGGAAATTGTACCTTTAAATTTTTATCAGTCATATATATGTATATGTATATAAATAGATAGATATAGATATACCTACATCTATAGATATAGACATATCTATAGAGGTAGATATATAGATGATAGATAGATAGATAGATACATAGATAGATAGATACATAGATAGATACGTAGATAGATCAAGCTAGATTTAAACTCATACAGAATGATTAGCTGTAATTCTTGGGAAAGTTTGTTCTTTAATATCTATATTATTACCTCACTCAGGATGATTTTTTCTAGATCCATCCATTTGCCTGCAAACCTCATGATGTCATTGTTTTTCTCTGCTGAGTAGTATTCCATTGTCTATATGTGCCACAATTTATTTATCCATTCTTCAGCTGAAGGGCATCTAGGTTGTTTCCAGGTTTTGGCTATTACAAACAATGCTGATATGAACATAGCTGAGCAAGTGCTCTTGTGGTATGATTGAGTATTTCTTGGATATATGCCCAAGAGTGGTATAGCTGGATCTTGGGGGAGATTGATTCCTAATTTTCTAAGAAAGCACCATATTGATGTAACCAACCGTCTTATTAAATAAAAAACACAGAAACAATGCAAAAGAGAAAGCCGAGAGGTCAGAGCTCAGAGCTAAGATCTTACCCTTCCGCCTGCGGTGTCCCAGCTTCCCGAATGAGGGCTCTATTTCCTGTCTGTTCGTCTATTTAAAGTATTTTGTTCTGCCTTCTCATTGGTTGTAAACCCAAACACGTGACTGCCTCGTCACTGTCTGAATGTACAGTCCCCTAGGTCTTAAAGGCATATGTCTCCAATGCTGGCTATATCCCTGAACACACAGATATCTATGGGATTAAAGGCATGTGCCACCACCGCCACACTCTTGCTATGGCTCTAATAGCTCTGACCCCCAGGCAACTTTATTTATTAACATACAATCAAAATCACATTTCAGTACAATTAGATTACACCACATTTCCCCTTTTCTATTTTAATAAAAAAAAGCAAAAGGTTATAACTAACAAAAGAAAAACTATATACAAAAGTACAATAACTATATACAATATATACAAATAATAATTACCTAAACAGGTATTGGACAAATCAGAGAAAATAATTCCATTATCTATCCTATTTTGGTAAATCCAAGATGTATCTAATGCACTTTCTATCCTAATTAATTTTCAACTATAAGTAACTAATCTTCAACCATAACTAACTAATCTTCAACTCCCTCAGAGACCCAAGAAGGAAATAATATTAGCTAACAAAAATAAAAAACAGGAAGTGCATGCAAGCAACTTCCAAAAAATTTGTGAGTTGACAGAAACAGCCAGCTGCCCGGGCAGTCATTTGAGGCTTCTCCGCAGTGTTGGGGCATCATCTTCAGCCTATAGGCTTAGTGTATCTGACAGACTCACTTGTGAAGTAGGATGTACACAAGGTCAACAGTTCAACCTCACATTAGATGAGAGCAGTCCACGTACCAGAAACACCCGAATTCCACTAGTGTCCCGTCATGACTCAGGACTTTAAACTCTGGAAATTGTTGACAGTTCTTAAACTCAGCTGTCCATTCTTCTTGGCTGTGTATACACGGCTTCATCTCAGCATCCCCTTCTTCTCCACATCCCTCCATCAAATGCCAGTCCACTCTCGAGAGGCATGAGCTTTCAGCTGCTGTTCCATTGTACAACAGAAGCCATCGGCCCTCTGACTGTTAAGCTGCCTTTGAAGAAAAGGGCACTGTACCTTTTCCGGATGCAAAGGCCACTTCAGGGATGGGGCCATATTGTCCTGGCCTCAGAAGATGCCTTTTGATAAAGCCATTACCACACTTGTTTTGGCAAGAATCAGTAGTCCATTGTTTCATGTTCTGTCTGTCCATTTTGTCCTGTTGATTCGAGGATACTTTGTTGTCCAGTGGCTAACTTTTGCCACAAGGAAAGTTGACTCCATATGCAGTTTCTTCAATGCCCATATTTTCTCTGAAGTAGATTAGTACTGCCAGGAGCTGACATGTCTCAAAAAAGAAAAATTTTCTAAGTTATTAAAACATTTTAAATGCCATATTCTGTAGATCTCTGAAGGGTTTGAAGATGACCTGTCTAAAACATCTCTGCTCAATTTTTAAAACATATCTAATATGACTACAAGTTCTATTGTAATGTCTAACTACTAACTTTCATTTCTTTATATCCTAGTAGTTGGTAATAATAACATTCAAGGATCAGAAATTTGTATTACATTGTTAAATGAATGGTATAAATACAATTAGAAATATACATATAGCATTTTCTAACAATATCAGTTTCAAATTTGTATATAATATAAAACAATTCAATCCAATGTAAAGTAATTGTCTTTTTCTTTTCTTTCTTTCTTTCTTTTTTTAAACAAGAACCTTAAATCTAATCTCCTTTGCTTGCCTTTTTCTTAACCCTTGACAATAACTTGTAACCAACCCCCCTAAATACTGAAAATTATCCCAGACCCAAAACCCATTAAAAAGGCCAAAAAACCGCCAGCCTGGGCTACCAAGTGAGTTCCAGGAAAGGCGCAAAGCTACACAGAGAAACCCTGTCTCGAAAAACAAAAAACAAAAAACAAAAAACAAAAAAAAACAAAAAACAAAACAAAACAAAAAAAAGACCAAAAAACCACCCGCCCCACACCACCTCTTTGGGAATGTGGGCGTCGTATTCTTAAAATTGCTTCCTGCTGGGTATGGTCTGTGTATAATGCCAAAGTTCAGAGTTTATCTCAAGTCCTTATTCAAGTAGTCTTTGAGACTGGATCATCTCAGCTAGTCATCTCAAAATTGCTCTGAGCACCTTGTAGTTCAAAGCTGATCTGTGGATGATGTTTGTCAGCTTAATGATATTATTATTGTCCACGTGGAATTGTTGTTGTTGTGGGGCCCCATCTTCTTTCTGGAGACTTCAGTTGATGTTAGGCCTGGCCGTGATTTCCTGCAGAAAACTGATAAGAGACTCGAACACAAAAACATATATATACAGCTAGCCTTTTTTCTAGAATTAGTTAGTACTCTATATGACCATTCATATCTTAACAAAGTTTAAAATGTATATATATATATATATTAATCTTGTAAATTTTGACATAAAGTTTATACTTTGAGAAAAGTTTAAAGAATCAGAATAGAATCAAAGAGTTGAGATTAGTAATAGAATAGTCCCTTAATTAATTTTGCTTTTGTCCTGTACCATAGCAGAAGATGGCTCTTATTCTGGCATGATACAGGGAGTTTGCATTTTCCTTTTAACAACATGCTTGATTTTAAAGAAGGAGAGAGCCATTCTCCAACTCCAAAGTCAGCTTTAAATTTTAATTGAACTGGGACTGTTAGAAAACCAATAGTGTTAAATCTTTAGAGAAAAACAGAAACAAACATTTAGGAAGACATAAAAATTTTTTAGATAATATATACCCATACACCGTTTCACTCTGTTTCTTGGGATAGATGATTTGTCCCTTTTCTTCAGTTGTCTCATTTGTCCAGTGTTCTTCAAATTCCTTAACTTTCATTCTCCTAAAAGACAAAAACAAAAACCTTTCCCCAAGACTAATTTTGGGGATGTTTCCTTTTGACAAGTTATTATCTGATTAAATGAAAAGGCATGTGTTATTAATACCAGTTAGTTTAAATTGGATGTTCATGCTGGTTGATGAACTATCACCTCCTCTAATTAAGAGGTCTCTCTTGTTCAAATCGAACCTTTATCAATTTTGATGGTACCCACAGCTTATCTTCTCCTGTAGAAACAAAAGCAAAACCTCGTCCCCAATGTAATACATACCCTGGTTTCCATTCTGAGGTCAGCACATCCTTAAAGTATATAGGCTGATTTAATTCTGTAGTTTTTTTCTATTATCCAATGTCTCTCTGCAGCTGTTGTTCCTTTCTCATTGGCATTCAGAAAATTCAAAGTTAGAAGAGCATTATGCAGTCTATTTCTGGGGGGTTTTGTTACCCATTTCTGTTTATTTAGCATATCCTTTAGAGTTCTGTTTGATCTTTCTATAACTTCTTGACCTGTAGGATTATGTGGTATGCCTGTAATATGCTTTATACTGTAATAAGCAAAAAACTGTTTCATTTTAACAGAGACATATGATGGAGCATTGTCAGTTTTGATTTGTGCGGGTATACCCATGATGGCCATAACTTCTAGCAAATGAGTGATTACAGAATCAGGTTTTTCAGAACTCAAAGCAGTTGCCCATTGAAATCCTGAATAAGTATCGATAGTGTGGTGTACATATTTCAATTTTCCAAATTCTGCAAAGTGAAACACGTCCATCTGCCAGATTTCATTTCTCTGAGTACCCTTTGGGTTACATCCTGCTGGTAATGGCGTTTGATTGTAGAAGGAACAAGTAGGACATTTCTTTACTATTTCTTTGGCTTGTTGCCAGGTTATGGAAAAATCCTTTTTTAAACCTTTACTATTAACGTGATGTTTTTTATGAAATTCTGAGGCCTCCAGCACATTTCCTATCAATAATTTATCAATCTCATCATTGCCTTGTGCTAGAGGGCCTGGCAGACCAGTATGGGATCGAATGTGAGTTATATATAAAGGATGATTCCTTTTCCTGATTGTATCTTGTAATTGAATAAATAATGAAGTTAATTCTGAAGCATCGGGGATAAATTCCGCAGTCTCAATATGTAACACCACTCTTTCAGCATACTGAGAGTCAGTTACTATGTTGAGAGGTTCTGAAAAATCCATTAATACCAACAGAATAGCATACAATTCTGATTTTTGAACTGAATTATACGGACTTTGAACCACTTTACTTAAATTTTCTGATTTGTAACCTGCCTTTCCTTCTTTGTTGGCATCTGTATAAAATGTACGAACTCCAGATATGGGTTTTTGCCGTACAATTCGAGGCAAGATCCAATCAGCTCTCTTTATAAGATCAACTCTATTGCTTTTGGGATATTTGCTGTTAATTTCTCCCAAAAAATTACTGCAAGCTCTTTGCCAAGGTTCACTTTCTATCCATAATTTTTCAATGTCCTCCTTAGTTAATGGTATGACAATTTCTGCTGGGTCTATGCCTGCTAATTGACGAAGTCTCAATTTTCCTTTGTAAATCAAGTCAGAGATTTTTTCCACATAAGTTTTTAATTTTTTATTTGGTTTATTTGGTAAAAATATCCATTCCAATATAATATCTTCCCTCTGCATTAATATTCCAGTAGGAGAACGCCTAGAAGGTAAAATAACCAAAATGCAATCCAGCTTTGGATCAATACGATCCACGTGTCCTTCATGCACTTTCTTTTCTACCAAGGCTAATTCTTTCTCAGCTTCAGGTGATAATTCTCTTGGACTATTTAAGTCCTTGTCACCTTCTAAGGTTTTGAACAAATTAGTCAGTTCATCATTTTTTACCCCAACAATAGTTCGTAGATGAGAAATGTCTCCAAATAATCTTTGAAAATCATTAAGAGTCTGTAGTCTATCTCTCCGAATTTGCACCTTTTGGGGTCTAATTTTTTGTAGCTCTATTTTATATCCTAAATAATTAATAGAATCTCCTCTTTGTATCTTTTCAGGAGCAATTTGTAATCCCCAGCAAGGCAAAATTTTCTTTACTTCTTCAAACATTATTTCTAAAGTATCTGCATTTGAGTCAGCTAGTAAAATATCGTCCATATAATGATAAATTATAGATTTAAGAAATTTTTTACGTATCACTTCCAATGGCTGTTGTACAAAGTATTGGCACAGAGTTGGGCTATTCAACATTCCCTGTGGGAGGACCCTCCATTGAAATCTTTTAACCGGTTGAGAATTATTATAAGTAGGCACTGTAAAAGCAAATCTTTCTTTGTCTTTTTCTTGTAAGGGTATTGAAAAGAAACAGTCTTTTAAATCATTAACTATGAGAGGCCATCCTTTTGGTAACAGAGTAGGCAAAGGCATTCCAGATTGTAGAGAGCCCATTGGCTGAATTACTTTGTTAATTGCTCTAAGGTCTGTCACCATTCTCCATTTACCAGATTTCTTTTTAACAACAAAGATAGGAGAATTCCAGGGGCTACTTGATTCTTCAATATGCTGAGCATTTAACTGTTCTTCTACCAGCTCTTCTAAAGCCTGGAGTTTCTCTGTTGTTAAAGGCCATTGTTGGACCCATACAGGCTTGTCTGTTAACCATTTTAATGGTAGAGCTATTGGTGTCTTTGGAAGATCATCAGTTATTGTGCCCTGTTCTTGTATAATATGGATGGCTGGTGACCACTCATTAGAATAATATCTTCTAATATTTCTCTCAGTAACATGTGTTAGGTTATGATTTGTTTCTGAGATTAGAGGGATGTTAAACTAAGTATCCCATTGTTGCAACAAGTCTCGACCCCACAGGTTCATAGTTATGTTAGCCACATATGGTTTTAATTTTCCTCTCTGTCCTTCTGGACCTATACATTCGAGCCATCTTGCACTCTGTTTCACCTGAGATAATGTCCCAATTCCTAACAGTTGAACGTTTACCTCCTGAAGAGGCCAAGTTGGATGCCAAAATTCTGGTGCAATTATGGTAACGTCCGCACCTGTGTCTACCAGACCAGACAACAAAACACCATTTATTTTTATCATTAATTTTAGTCTTTGTTCATTAATAGAAGTTTGCCAAAAAATTTTCTTTATGTTTTCTCCTGAATTTTCTATTCTCTCTGTTTCATCAACCTGACCAGCATGATTTATTCCAATAGGCATTTGGTTATTTAATTGCTCTCCAGAGCAGGGATTTCCTCTATGGCTGCAGGAAAGGTTTGAACTGGATTTGCACTGGGGGCCTGCGCGAGGCCCCTCTGGGAGTTTCCCGAAGACTGAGGCAAAGGATTACCCTGTCTGTCCTTTGTTGATCTACATTCGTTGGTCCAGTGTTTTCCCTTACCACACCTTCTGCATACTCCAGAAGGAAGGGGCATTCTGTTGCCATTGTTCCTTGAATAAACATTGCTTCTAGGAATGACCTGTTTACAGTCCCTTTTAAAATGTCCTTGCTTTCCACACCCAAAACATCTAACACTCCTCAAACCTTTTGAAATTACTTCTCCTACCTGGGTTCCAGAACACCTTGTGCAAGGTCCCACCAGTCCTGTGGTATTATCCTGTTATATGTTGACCAAGAGTTTAACATTTGCTTTACATATGGGGAATGCATGCCATAAGATACTATTGCCTCCTTAAACCTATTTAAATCCAACATTTCAGTTGGAGCCCAAGTATTTTGTGTAGCCATCATTTGATCAGGCATCTGCTGTACAGTTACAGGGTAAATTAAGGGTGACTGTGTGAAAACAGGTTTTCTTTCTACAACCTTATGATCCCGACTTGAAACAACTTCACTGTTAATTTCTTCTGTCTGAATTTTTACAGGTTTAACAGGTTTTTCTAAAGCTGTTATCCTGGCACTTAAATCGACTATCTTTTTGAATAGTAAAATGAGAATAAGCATGGTAATAAAATGCATAATTCGATCAACATTAATCTTCTCATATAGTTGGTCCATTGTCAGACTGCCTAAAATTTCAAACAAAACCCATTCTTCCAATGTACACAGGAAACCCATTTTTTTTAAATGTGGAAAAAAAATTGTCTTTTAAATAGTTTCCTTTATGACTTACCAAATCTGCGTAGAACAGTAGAAATCCCAGCGAATTAAATCTGCGTAGAACAGTAGAAATCCGAGGGGATTTTCAAAACAGCCACCTAGTGTCCCAGGTGTAAATCCAAAGAGAAAGAGAGAGAGAGAGAGAGAGAGAGAGAGAGAGAGAGAGAGAGAGAGAGAACAAGAAAGCGTAGCTGGCTAAAGTTTAAATGCAGCTGCGTGTTCCCTCTTGTGCCGAGTCAAGGCTTGGGTCTGGCTTCCTTAAACTCTGACCACGTGCGTTGGCTTTACAGGCAGGGCCCTGTTTGGCAGGGCAGGTCTGAGTTGTTTGTAGCACCGGCTTTAAGCAAACTGCTCACAGACCTAGGCCCGGGCTAGAAGCTGCCGCTCAGACTAGGAAGTCGGCCGCTCGGACTAGGAAGCCGGCAGCTCGGACTAGGACGCCGGCCGCCCAGTCTGCCGCCCTTGCGGGAAAGCGGATCTGCCGCCAAGCCAAGCGGTTTTTAATGGATTCTTGTCACGTTGGGCGCCAGATATTGATGTAACCAACCGTTTTATTAAATAAAAAACACAGAAACAATGCAAAAGAGAAAGCCGAGAGGTCAGAGCTCAGAGCTAAGATCTCACCCTTCCGCCTGCGGTGTCCCAGCTTCCCGAATGAGGGCTCTATTTCCTGTCTGTCTATTTAAAGTATTTTGTTCTGCCTTCTCATTGGTTGTAAACCCAAACACGTGACTGCCTCGTCACTGTCTGAATGTACAGCCCCCTAGGTCTTAAAGGCATATGTCTCCAATGCTGGCTATATCCCTGAACACACAGATATCTATGGGATTAAAGGCGTGTGCCACCACCGCCACACTCTTGCTATGGCTCTAATAGCTCTGACCCCCGGGCAACTTTATTTATTAACATACAATCAAAATCACATTTCAGTACAATTAGATTACACCACAGTGCCATATTGATTTCCAAAGTGGTTGTACAAGCTTGCATTCCCACCAGAAAGACAAATATGTTATGTACTCACTCATAGGAGGATACTAGAGGTGGAACAAGGATGATTGGACTGCTACTCACCACACCAAGGAGGCTACCTGGAAAAAAGGACCCCAAGAAAGACACGAGGATCGCCCAATGACAGAGAAATGGCTGAGATCTACATGAACAACCTGGACATGAGTGGGAGTAATGAAGGGCGAGGGTCAAGGGAAAGAGAGCCTGTGGGAGCAGGGGATCCCAGCTGGATCAAGAACAGAGAGGGAAAACAAGGAATAGGAGACCATGGTAAATGAAGACCACAAGAGAAAAGGAAGAAACAAAGTGCTAGAGAGGCCCACAGAAATCCACAAAGATACCCCCACAATAGACTGCTGGCAATGGTCAAGAGACAGCCAGAACTGACCTACTCTGGTGATGGGATGGCCAAACACCCTAATAGTCATGCCAGAAACCCCATCCAAGGACTGAGGGATCTGGATGCAGACATCCCCGGCTAGGCCCCGGGTGGAGCTCCGGGAGTCCAATTAGCGAGAAAGAGGAGGGTTTATATGAGTGAGAATTGTTGAAACCAAGGTTGGATAAAGCACAGGGACAAATAGCCAAATGAATGGAAACACATGAACTATGAACCAAAGGCTGAGGGGCCCCCAACTGGATCAGGCCCTCTGAATAGGTGAGACAGTTGATTGGTTTGATCTGTTTGGCAGGCATCTAGGCAGTGGTACCGGGTCCTGTGCTCATTGCATGAGTTGGCTGTTTGAAACCTGGAGCTTATGCAGAGATGCTTGGCTGAGTCTGGGAGGAGGGGACTGGACCTGCCTGGACTGAGTCTACCAGGTTGATCTCAGTCCTCGGGGGAGGCTTTGCCCTGGAGGAGGTGGGAATAGGGGGTGGGCTGGGTGGAAGGGGAGGGAGGCAGGAGGGGGGAGAACAAGGGAATCCATGGTTGATATGTAGAACTGAATGGTACTATAAAATAAAAGGAAAAAAAATCTATATTATTGTAACTCTTCCTTGTAGACACTAACTTGATCTGTCCTATTATCTTAGTATTGGACCATATTTTAATTTGGAGAAATAACTGAATAGCTTACATGATGAAAGACATTAGATAATAACACGCCATTCCTTTAAATAAAGGTCATTTTCCATACACCAAATAGTATTAACAATAGTGATAGATGAAAAAATAGACTTATTAGAAGTCAGAATTTTATAGTTCACATAGGTGGAAAAAAATCATTTCTTCTTCTTATTTTAAGGATCAGATGTTAAAATGAGGCTATAGTATGAGTCAATTTTACAACTATGTTTTTATTTGTTTGTTTTCTTTTTCTTTTTCTTTATTTTTATTTTTTGAAACAGCATTTCACTGTGTAGCCTTGGCTGTCTTGGAACTCACTCTGGTGACTAGGCTGGCCTTGAACTCACAGAGATCTGTTTGCCTCTGCCTCCAAAGTGCTGAGATCAAGGCATGTGCCACAATCGCCCAGCACAACTATGTTTTTAAAATTCAAAGTATATTGAATAATGGAAAAAATCTTACATAGGTATTGAAAGCACATGAATCTTAAATGAGAAAGTTTGGTTCAGGTAGGTATGTCTTGGGAAGTAAATTGTAATAAACCAGTACACAGTGAACTGAAATAATATCTTCCATATTAATAATGTCATTAAAACTAAGATTCAGCGATGGTTCTACACATGCAAATAACATAAACACATAGCGTAAACACAATAAACACAATAATGGACTTAAAGACAAGAATAAATTATCAACTTAATATTTAAGAAAAAGCCTTCAAGAAAATTTCACATACTTTCATGACAAAAACCCTAGAGAGAATAGGACTAGCAAAAACATACTTCACCTTAATAAAACTTATATGAGAAAGCCACAGGCAACAGAATTCTAAATATAGATAAATTTAGGGCAATCTCACAGAAATTAGAAGCAAGAGAGAGATTCCCACAATCCTCACTCATTTTCAATATTGTACTTGAAATACTAGCTGGAGCAATAAGACAAGTGAAGGAAATCAAAGGAATACAAATAGAAGTCAAATTATCCTTATTTGTATATGACATGATATTATACATAAGAGATCCCAAAACTTCTATCATAAAACTAGACAAGATAAAAAAAATTCAGCAATATAGCAGAATACAGAAGCAAATTACATAAATCAGTAGCATTTTTATACATACTCATATACAATCCCATTTCTAATAGCATCAAAGAAATAAAATTTCTAGATTGAACCTAGCCAAGGAAGTGAAAGACTACTATATTAAAATTTTTAGATCTCTGAGAAAGAGATAAAGGCATTAGGAAATAGAGACATCCATGCTCATGGATTGGTAGAAGTAACAGGAAAATGACCATTTTATCAAAATCCATTTGTAGATTCAATGCAACTCTACCCAAAATTGGTATCTCATTTCTCACAGAAATTCTTGTAAAAAGTCTATCCTAAAATTCTTATGGAACTACAAAAGGATCCTGAGCAAAATGATCAATGCTGGAGCAATTACAATTCCAGATACCGAGACACATTGCAGACAACAGTAACAAAAACAAAGTAGAATGATGGAACAAAATTGAAGACCCAAATATGAGTTTGCATAACTGAAACCATCTAATATTTGACAAAGATTCCAAAATCATAAGCTGGAGAACAGACATCATGTTCAACAAATGGTACTGGGAAAACTGGATTTCCACATGAAGAAGAGTGAAATAGTATCTGTAATTATCACCTTGCATAAAAGTTAACTCCAAGTTGATCAAAGACTGAAATGTGATGCCTGAAATAGTGAAACTGCTAGGAGAAAAAGTAGGCATTACTTGCATTTTAATGGACCCATATTTGAAGGTTAGGCCATGAATGTCAAATAACTTTATGTTAATTAATGACACAAAGTTCTTGTGTTGTGAGAGCTGGATGTAAACTTCAATTCACAGGATGTTCCTGGGGAATTTCAGAATGTGTCAATTGTATTTTAGCAAAATAAATAAATAAATAATAAAACCACAAACTAATATGAAAGATATAAAACTATCTTCAAATTCTGTATCTGAATATAAATAGGAAACATATAGATGCAAACATATAAAAGGAAATGCATACTTAAAAAGCATTTCGTACTTATTTCTTCTTTATAAACTGAATATGTGTCTAATGCTATGACTGTATTTAAGTACATGAGGCAGAACATTGTTCTAGAGGGTCAGTTTTTGTATATGACAGGTCCATAATACCCTTGGTCTAGAATCCATGCTTTAGATACCAAGAATATAATCATAGATGCTTCTAAGGATTAACACAGCAAGGTATTTTGGGGCTTGGTATGATGAAAAGGCACATGAATTCTTATCAAATATTGACATTCTCACCGATGTTTATGTCTTGAAGCAAAATGAATTAACCAAAAACTTACTCCTTGATTTTTTTCCCCAACCACATTGTATGGTCTATAACAAGACAAATCATTTTGCTAGTTCTGCTTCTTGCTGCATGTGTTGAATACTCAAGTTGTTCTAGTGAGTAAACAACTCTCTCATGTAATTATCTCTAATGGAGGCAATTTCTGTGATCTCAGCTCTCATGTGGGTCTCTTGGTCACTACAGTCCAGTGACGTCAATTCACAATTAATTTCTAATCATTGCAATTGCTTTTTATATAACTCTATGCTGATGACAGTCATATTCCAAGGAATTGAGGGTGGAAATTAAATTGGGAAAGGCATGGGTTTCCTGTCTTCCTCACCTATATATTGGCTCCTGCGGTATTGTGCTGCTCTTGGTTGGTGCTTTTAAAAAAGATCACTTTTTTTTTTCTGGAACTATAAGATGAGATAAGTCAGGAGACACATTCTTATGACATGTAAGTAAATGTATATATACATTATATATGCAATGTAAACCAAGAAATGTGAATATTCATCATAGGTGTTAATTTCTGGAGGATGCTGAAAGTTATTTGTGGTTATCTAATTTATTTTTTGTGAACAGAAGCATCCTATATCTAGAGTTAGGCAAAGTCTTTTGCAAATTCTGTAAAACATTATTTATTTTGAATTCTTTTTAATTGTCTTTTCCCCATTTCAGATTTTTGGCTATCTAAGTGCTCTCCAGCTCCTTAGAACCCCCACATACAACTACAGCTGATCTACTAGAAAGCAGACCCTTGTGGCTACAGACATTCAACTTATTTCTTCCTATTTTTTTCCCAAAAACTAAATGTTATGTTATCCCTGTAGTGATGTATAGCAACTAAATCTTTCCAATTGTTAATGACTACAGTAGATTACAGGATAGCTACATATTTTCCACTTAAAATCAAACAAGCAAAGTGTTTTTGTATGTATGCAAAGACAATGTATCAAAATGTGTCCACTACTAGCAATGTGACACACCTATTTGTCTTGAGTTGGAAAGTAAGAGGACAGAAATGTTTAAAAGTTGGTGAAAGGTGCATCCATGGAACAGAAAGCTTTGTGACTCTTGTAAACTACATATTCTTCCTCACTTCATCTATCAGTTCTAATATCTGAGTAATAGTCCTGCAGAAAAATTTATAGATTAAAATTGCAAAAATCGGGAAATTGAAGATCACTCTGCCCCTCTAAATCTTCAGGCATGGTTCATCTTTAAATATTGTAAGAACCAAAATCAATAAACATGAGCACATCTAATTGGAAACATATTTTAGTCTGAGTTATGCCAGCAATGTGAAATTATCAAATAATAACTAGCTTAGAATAAATTAGAATAATCTAAGACAACACACTATAACTTAACAGTAATTATAAATTCTTAGAAATCATTGACTCATCACCTAAGTAATCAATTGGGAGGCAAATTTGGTGATTTTTTTTTAGGATAGTCTGATTAACATGTAAGGATGATGAGTCTTAAGAGGTTAAAGGACCCAGGCAGTGATTTGTAGATGCCCAATAACACAATTATACTGACATATCATTTCTGGCTTTCATCAATATAGAATTTATTTCAGATAAAATGTTAACACTTTTCATCTAATATATAATGTGCCAGCCAAAGAAGGCAATTGATTTTATTAACTTCTCTGAATTATCAAGGGATCAATAATACTGACCTATACTCTTTATAGAAGCAGATATAAATCTATAATAGAACATTTGATTTTTGAGAAGGTACATTTTTTTCCTGAACCTTCTTTTTTAAACCTTTGTTTTATTTCTCAGAAGTCCCAACTCTCAAATAGGATCTTTACAGGCAGGAAAAATAATAATACAAGTAGAAACATCTTGCTGGGATTTTCATAAATACCCCATTAGGGAGAGTAAGTGTGAAAGAATCAGAAGGAACTTCCTAGAGCAATGTGACAGAGGCATTTGTGAACAGAGAATTTAAATTTACATGGGAAATACATTTAGAGTACACACTCCCACAGCTTTTATTTCAGACACTAAGAAACTTGGTTCTAGATTTTCCTAAAGCTTTCCAAGAGTCCCAGAAATCACAGTCAGTGTGAGAAATCAACTTTACAGGAAAGTCAGAGGAGTTAGTGAAGGCTGATTCTTGATTTGACCTACTTATATGATTGAACTTTATACTGTATTTTAAATTTTCTGCTCACAAATGCCTCTGTCACATTGCTCTAGGAAGTTCCTTCTGATTCTTTCACACTTACTCTCCCTTAAGGGGTTTATATGAAAATTCCAGCAAGATGTTTCCATCTGTATTACTCCCTTTCCTGCCTACAAGTGTCCTCTGTGGCAGGTATCTAAGAGTTGGGACTTCGGAAAAAATAAAAGAAAGCTTAAAAAAAAAAAGAAGGTTCAGAAAAAAAATTGTGGTACCTTCTCAAAAATAAAAGATTCTATTATATATATTTTTTTCTATAGGATGCTCTGCTTTAAAACTCTACTTCTTAAACATTTCTGAATACCTTGGTGTGCTTGCTTTGATGGTAAAAGTGATAAAACACAAATTAGTTCATTGCAGGGTGCTGACAAGTTGGAGACATGAAATACAAAAGTTATTCTCTGAGTTTGTTTCTGGAAATTAATTAAGATTATTCATCATTTATTGCCCTATGTGTAACTCACCCAGTGAAACTCAAGCAGTTTTGATCTAAGAAGACATTGATATTTATAGTTGCCAGTGTCTAGAAATAATAAAAACACATCTTTCAAGACCTGATTTAGATGTGATGATTTTCAAATTGAGATAATCTATTGACCTTTTGCAGACTGCTTTCTAATTTTCTCATTTCTCTAAAGGTCTGTGGGTTATAGATCACTTATATGTGTAAAAACAAGATAAAAGGGATAAAGTTCAGATAAAATAAGACATATTATCCATGTAGGAAGAAAAAATTCCTGCAGCATAAATTCCTATGATACATAATCACTCTCCCTAAACTTAATTATTCTTGGGGATTTTCAAATCAGTGTGTGTGTGTGTGTGTGTGTGTGTGTGTGTGTGTGTGTGTCCCAATAAATTCCTGTGATTACTAACACTAGTGACTGTGTATGAAAAAGATTAGATTCTCCAGGCTTAGCTGACAGGAACAAATATATCTGATTTCATTGTAAGGAGAAACTGTATGATGATCTGAATGACCAGAAGAAAAATTCTCTGAAGTTCTGTATTTTCCATTTACGCCAGGACTTGGTATTTTCCTTTACAGAATTTGTAGTTGGAGAGGAGGAGATAATATGCAGTTACTCAGGGTGAGGGTCCGTTTCATAGATTAGCTAATTTACGCAAATCCAGAATTGTCTGTCTTTGCAGCTATAAACTTCATAAACACAAAGCGTGGTTGTAAAATGGCAAAACAAGAAGTGTACATTTCACTAAGCTTTTGCAAGGTGAACACTGTCATCAGCCACATCAGCAAGAGTGCTCCCAGGCCTCAGTGTCCTTCTGATCCTTATCTTCTGTTCAAGGATGACTATAGTCAGGTTCCTCAAAACCATGTATTCACTTGGACTGATTTCAGACTATATATGACTAGATTCATACAACATTTTATGGCATTATTCATGTAGTTTTGAATAACTCCATGGATAAAAACATTAAAAAGAATAATCTTTGAAATATGAACTGTAATTGAGAAAGCAAGCCAAACTTATTTAATCGATTGATTTCTGTTCTGTTTCTATTCAGCAACTGAAGACAAATTCTTCCAAAGTCAATGAATGAAACAAATTACTCTCGGGTAACAGAGTTTGTGCTGTTGGGCCTGTCAAGTTCAAAGGAGCTCCAACCTTTCTTATTTCTCATATTTTCACTCCTGTACTTAGCAATTCTGCTGGGCAACTTCCTCATTATCCTCACAGTGACTTCAGACTCTCGACTTCATACACCCATGTACTTTCTGCTTGCAAATTTATCTTTTATAGATATATGTGTGGCCTCTTTTGCTACACCCAAAATGCTTGCTGACTTTCTGGTTGAACGAAAAACTATATCCTTTAATGCCTGCTTGGCTCAGATTTTCTTTGTTCATCTCTTTACTGGTGGTGAAATGGTACTTCTTGTATCCATGGCCTACGATCGCTATGTTGCAATATGCAAACCTCTCCACTATATGACAATCATGAGTCGCCGTGTGTGTATTATTCTGGTCATCATCTCCTGGTGTGTGGGTTTCATTCATACAACTAGCCAGTTGGCATTCACTGTTAACTTGCCATTTTGTGGTCCTAACGAGGTAGACAGTTTTTTCTGTGATCTCCCACTGGTGACCAAGTTAGCTTGCCTAGACACTTATGTTGTCAGCTTACTGATAGTTGCAGATAGTGGCTTTCTCTCCATGAGTTCATTTCTCCTCTTGGTTGTCTCCTACACTGTGATTCTCATTACAGTTAGGAATCGCTCCTCTGCTAGCATGGCCAAGGCCCGCTCCACCCTAACTGCTCACATCACCGTAGTCACACTCTTCTTTGGACCATGCATCTTCATCTATGTGTGGCCCTTTAGCAGTTATTCAGTTGACAAAGTCCTTGCTGTGTTCTACACCATCTTTACACCCATATTAAACCCAGTTATCTACACTTTGAGAAACAAAGAAGTAAAAGCAGCAATGTCAAAGCTGAGGAGTCGATATCTGAAGCCTGGACAGGTTTCTGCACTGATTAGAAATGTTCTTATTATGGAAACAAAGTAAAATTACAGGGCTGGAAGCATTCTTGTTTTGTCTCTGGACATTTCCAAAATGGAATTGCTGTTATTTGTAAAGTTAGTCAATTAACATGTGGAGATATTTGAGGGCTTATGATAAGAGTAATCGGCAGAACGTATTTCATGAAATTTAATGTTCTTCCAACTACTTTTGTACTTTGCTGTTGTTTGTTCTTGTTTTAAAAATTAAGATGGCTTTAAAATAAAAGGTCTGCTTTAATATGAATGTAGTTATTGCATTTATTGAATTGTAAATATTTTTGCTGTGTGTGGTTGGAAAATATAATTTATATTCAAACTATCAAGTACATTTGTTTGTAAAAAAAGAAATGCATTTTCTAAAACCAGATTTTCAAACAAAAGACGAGTGATGCGTACTTGTTGCTTTTTCTAGTTCTATGTTCATTTTTCTCCTGCCATAATGTAGCTTTCTGTGAATTCCATGTGCTGACTGGAATTTAATGTTAGTCACAATGGTTTGCATTCACTGGGTCCGTGCACAGAGTTTACTATTCAGTACCAGGTTCCACAACACTCGGATTTTATGTACAAAGGAATCAAAGTAAATGGAACTTAATTACAATAGGTAAGAACATGAATGGATTGTTTAGACAAGCCAAAGAGATTATGCACATCAATTCCTGGGCAGAACCTTGTATCTTGTAAATAAAGCCCTAATACTGCTTGAAAAAAAAAATAAATCCTTAGATGTTACTGAAACTTTATAAGAACCAAGAGTTCTTACCATGGGTTACCTAATAGACATGTTTTTAAAACTGCCCATTATTTAGGAATTTACTGTTTCCATCAACAAATCCAAGAAATCATCATATGTTTACTCCTACATCTAGTTTGGCATAGGCAGGTCCAAAGGTACCATCAAGTTGTATGAATAATCACTTCTGAACATATATAATATACATATGTCACAAAATACCTTTGTCTCCATTATGTTTTTGGAGCTCATGGAAGAATTGTCATGGCCAGTCGAGAGAAAAAGTAGTAATTTAATTTTCATCCTCAGAAAGGACTTTTATACCTCTTTATATATGAAAACAAATAGGCTGTTGCTCCTTTGAAGCTTCATTCAGAGATACCAGAAATGAATGGGTGAAAGAACTTTTTATTGGTGTATGCACCAATGAACATTTTTCTTAATATTCATCTTTGGATATGGCACTAGAATTAGGTAAAATTATTAAAAAGCATGGATAACAGGAAAATGGTATGGCTAGATTGCAATATTAGAATAGAATAATTTTGAGAATCAGATAAGATGAGTGATCTGTCATGAGGACAGACATAAATATTAGCACTGTTTTGAATCTTCATTATCATATAATTTGCCTTCCACAGAGGAGGCAACCAAAGCAAGGAAAACGGGATTAGCAGTCAATTGATACTATTGCTTGTTCCCCAAGTGCATACTCAAAACACATTGATGAAAGATGACAGAAGCCATGGTTTAGACTGTGAATGTGTTTGGGTGCATTAAGTTTGCCTTAAGTTTGTCTGTTCTTGTCAATACTGATACCGTTTACTTGATCTATGATCAGAAGATATTGGAATCTGAAAACTTGCCATTTGTTGGTGGTTAATAATTTCTTTTTTGTTAAGAAATTATTTTATTCATTTTACATACCAATCACAGATCCCCCTCTTCCTTACTCCCACCCTTCCGGCCTCTCCTATCAACTCACCCTCCCATTCCCTCCTACAAGAAGGTAAGGCCTCCCTTGGGGAGTCAGCAGTAGAAGCAGGCCCAACCTCTCCCCCCCACCTCTGCCTCAAGGCTGTGCGAGGTATACCCCCATAGGTAGTGGGTTGCAAAAAGCCCACTCATGCACCAGGGATGGATCCCGATTGTACTGCCTGGGGGCCCCTTAAGCAGATCAAGCTACACCACTGTCTTGCTTATGCAGATGGTCTAGTCCAATCCCTTAGAGGCTCCACAGTTATTGATCTAAATTTCACGAGTTTCCACTAGTTTGGTTTGGTTGTCTCTGTACGTTTCCCTATTGTGATCTTGATGCCCCTTGCTCATAGAATCCCTCTTCTCTCTCTTCCACTGGACTCCTGGAGCTTGGCCTGGTGTTTGGCTGTGGATCTCTGCATCTGTTTTCATCAGTTACTGAAGAAAGGCTCTATGATGACTGTTAGGCTATTCACTAATCTGATTACTGGGATGAGCCAGTTCAGGCACCCTCTCCACTATTGCTAGTAGTCTAAGCTGGGGTCATCCTTGTGGATTCCTGGGAATTTCCCTAGCACATGGCTTCTCCCTATCCCTATTATGTCTCCCTCTATCATGGTATCTCTTTCAATATAGTACTGGAAGTTTTAGCTAGAACAGTAAGACAACAAAAGAAGATCAAGGGGATACAAATTGGAAAGGAAGAAGTCAAACTTTTGCTATTTGCAGACGATATGATAATATATATAAGTGACCCCAAAAATTCTATCAGGGAACTTCTACAGCTGATAAACACATTCGGCAATGTGGTAGAATACAAGATTAACTAAAATAAATCAGTAACTCTCCTATATACAAATGATAAAGGGCTGAGAAAGAAATAAGCGAAACATCACCCTTTACAATAGCCACAAATAACACAAAATACCTTGGGGTAACTCTAACTGAGCAAGTGAAAGACCTGTGTGACAAGAACTTTAAGTCTCTGAAGAAAGAAATTGAAGAAGATATCAGAAAATGGAAAGATCTCCCATGCTCATGGATAGGTAGAATCAACATAGTAAAAATGGCAATCTTACCAAAAGCAATATACAGATTCAATGCAATCCCCATCAAAATCCCAACACAATTCTTCAAAGACCTAGAAAGAACAATACTCAACTTCATATGGAGAAACAAAAGAACCCAGGATAGCTAAAACAATCCTGTACAATAAAGCCACCTCTGAAGGTATTACCATGCCTGACCTCAAGCTCTACTATAGAGCTGTAATAATACAAACAGCTTGGTTAATCATTTCTATCAGATTGATTCTTCTACATATGGTAATGCCTGCTCTTGTTGGATTTGATTTCTTCTCTCATCATGAACTTTTCTGCTCACACATCTAGTACTATGGGTGAAGCCTTATGAGAATTTACCCATCCATTTTGTCATGCCAATTGATATTGTCATTTTTAGGTAATATTTATGCAACAATATTGTTAAGATTTCCTGAGTGCAGTTTCCCTGTACTATAAAGGAGACACATCTCACAGCAAATATCCCATTTTGGTCCTCTCACTTTTAGAATCTTTCCACTTCCTCTTCCATAATGGTTTTTGAGGTTCAGGTGTTGGAGTGGTGCTGTAGATTTATCAGCCAGGGCTGAGCAGCCCACAGTCAGTCTGTATTTTGATCACTTGTAACTTTCTAAAAGAGCCTTGCTGAAAAGAAAAGATTCTTTGATGAGGGATGAGAGCCACACTGATCTTTAAGTATGAGGGTAAGTATGAAGAATACGGGTAGACATTATATTGGTGTAGTGAAGAACACTAAGTTCTCTGTAGGGTCCATAGTCTCACCAACCACAGGCAGTGGGCTAGGTTTACAGTGCCAAGTATGAATTCCCCATAAGGTATAACTTAAATCCAATTAGATGGTTATTGGTTACTCCCAGCATGTAAGTATTGTGCATTTCTAGCGCATATATATATATTGTGAGTGAGGGACCAGTTTTCCCTATTTCATGTTTGGCTTTGTAAACTCTGTCCACAAGTCATTCATTATTCTCTATCTTTTCATTTGCATTTGTAAGAAGTTCTACATGAATTGATCCTGATGCCTCTGCCTCTTACCCAGTAGTACTAAGCTTATTCTGTACTTTCTTTCATTTCTGTAATTTTCCTTTTGCACAATGGAAACATGACTCTCACATTTTGTCATTTATATACTTTTTTCTAATCTCATAATGCATGAACACTTATATATTTGGCCTATAAATATTACATTAGAAAGTTTTGATTCTGGAGTGTTAAGATGTAGTACCCATAGTTAAATTAAGTGCTTGTATTTTCACTCAAAACATGATAAGAAGAAGAGGGGGAAAAGGGTTGTAGGAGCCAAGAGGTTATGGACAGCACAAGAAAACTCACAAAATCAACTAATCTGGGCTCACAGGGGCTTGCAGAGACTGAACTGACAACAGGGAGCCTGCATGGGACTGACCTTAGGCACTCTGCATAGATACCACCATTGTGTAGCTTGGTCCTCTTGTGGGACTCCTAACAGCAGGAACAGGGGTTCTCTCTGACTCTTTTACTGGCTTCTGGGACCCTATTCCTTATACTGGGTCGCTTTGCCCAGCCTTAATACATGGGAAGGTACTTAGTCTTACTGCAGCTTGATATGCCATGTTTTGTTGATACTCATGGGAGGGCTGCCCTTTCCTAAACAGAAATCAGATAGATGCTCTGAGAAGAATTTGGTAATATCACCTTGCTGACCAAGGTCAATTACAACTTGTATTAGTCCAGAATCTCACAGAATAATTTTGTTCGAACACAAAAATACTACACTTTATATTGCTCTTCTTTAGTTCCAATATTGTAGGACACATATCATTTATCTAAATTCCATTATATGCTTTAAAATTTCAAAATTTAAAAAAAGAAAAAAAAACCAGAATTTTCATTTTTAGCCTGTAAATTGATTAAAATGTTTTGTTGATTGCTCTGCAAACAAAAAGATGTATTTTGGGGGTATAAATTATCTGATACACTTCCAAGCTTGAGATTGTTCATACACTCAAAAATTTTATGTGCAATTTCATTGTTTGATATTCAATAATGGAATTTCTTCTATACAGCATAGACATTTTAAAGGGGATTTGAATAAGAAGCACATTATGCAAATAGTTTGTCATTGTCATTAAATGTTCGTTGGATCTTAATGACTATCTTCTGCTCCTTACTGCTATAGAAGTGTCTCAAATCCATTCTTGGAACAGGTGCATTATGAAGCATGTAAAAGCTCTCCTAGGAGAATCTTCTTTCCTCTCCATTGTAATTACTCACGTGACTTGATTTCAAAGAAATGTTCTTTACTTTCCAGCATTTTCCTTTCTTTTTGGGAGTTTTGGACTCTCCAGTTCTTGGTCCAGACTATAGATATGAGAATTTGTTTAGTTCATGAAATCTGAGTGATTACTTATATGTTATTTTTAAATTGTTAAATTTTAATGTAATGTTTTAAAAGAAAAAAATGGATAAAAGAGTAAATTTTATGTTAGTATATTTTACCACAATAAAAAGTAAAAGACAAAACAAAATTAAATTGATATCGTAAACATTTTCTATTAGAGATCATTAATTTACATTCCGATTGACATGGATAAAGATAATTTCTTTTTTTCTCATTGATATTTGATTACATCTTGTTTATTTGTGTGTGTGTGTGTGTGTGTGTGTGTGTGTGTGTGTGTGTGTGTGCAGGTGCCAATGTCCATTTAAGGAAATCAAAGACCAATTTAAAGAAGTCAGTTCTCTACTTCTACCAGGCGATTCCTGGGTATTGAACTCATGTTGTCAGTCTTGGTAGTAAGAGTATTTGAGGACTGAATAATTTGACCACCCTATTTTTATTTTTATTAGTAGTCTTTTAAATTTTTTCACTAAATTTGGTTTTTCATGATTGTATGTATGTATACAGTACATTCTGCTCCCTCCCTCCTTCCATGTTCCCATCTTTATTCCTCACAGACCTACTATCCTCCTTCCTCCCTAGAGGTACCTTCCCTACATTCATGTGTTTTTGTTTTGTTTTTTCATCTCCTGAATTTAACCAAAGCTTTTGAATATGACTCTGGATTTGAAACTGTCTGATGGCACCTGGTGGCTCACCATTGGATAACACAAGTGAAGACAATGACTGTTCCTCTACCCAATCCATCAGCAGCAAGTATTTCTTCAGGGAGATCTTAAGCTCAATTAGAGAGTTGTTGGTTACCACCAAAGTATGTATACCACTACTGTACTTGGGGTTACAATACCATGCTGGTACTTGTTGTGGATCACTGGCCTCACAACTGGCTTAGGACTGTTAGATGCTTCCATCCTGTGGAAGCTTAGATGCCATCTTCTGGTACCATGAAAGCTAGTTAGTTCTCAGTGTGGAGGCTTTCAGGCCAGGACCAGCTCAGGAGTCTCTGGGCATTGCATCTGAAATGCATGATGTCTTCAGCAATAGGGACTTATATTACACCTTTTGTGAGGGCAGCCAAAGGCAATAGCAATAGTCTGTAATGTTTGGAGTACACCATGGACAACCCAGAAACCCAGACCAACAAATCAAAAGAGGGTTTCTTGTACCTGGTGTTGGAATTTTTGTTAAATCCTCTATGGATCTTGGGGGAAGCATTGTTGGCCCTGATTGAAAGGTTTTATTTAACCTATCTATGTGTATGCATATGTATACATAGCCTTATATGTATTATATGTAATTTTAGGTAGATAACAATAAAATGATTCCATCTGCATATTCAGACATTCTTACTGTTACTTTATCTTAGCTGGGATAATCCTTGTAGATTATTGGGACTTTTCCTTGCACCAGGTTTCTACCTGACCCTGAAATGCTGCACCTCCACTTCCAATCCTCTCTTTCAGTATTCTCCAGCTCCATACTCCCTGAACTTGATCCCTCATGTTCTCATCCCTTCTTGCCCGCAGTCCACCCACAAAAATCTCTTCTATTTTTCCTAGGGAGATCCCAGTGTCTTCCCTTTAGCCCTCCTTGTTACATAGCTTCTCTGGGTCTATGAATTGTAGCATGGTTATCCTTTATGGCCAATATCCACTTATAAATGAATACATACCATGTTTGTCTTTCTTGGTCTGGGTTACCTCACTCAGGATGATTTTTTTTTTCAATTTCTACCCATTTACCTGCAAATTTCATGATGTCATTGTAACATCTGAGTAATGCTCCATTGTGTAAACATACCACATTTTCTTTATCTATTCTTTTTTTTTCAGAGTTAAAAGCCCAAGAGGTCAGAGCAGCAGCTAAGAGCTGATACTAAAATCCCTCTCTTATTCTTCGCTGACGCTGTCGTCCTTCCCCTCAGAAAGAGACCTACTTCCTGTGTATCTGTCTTTTTATTGACTTTCTGTTCTGCCTTCTCATTGGTTGTAAACCCAACCACATGATCTCCTTGTCACTGCCTGTCTATACAGACCTCCAGGTCTTCTATGGTTGGTATTGAGATTAAAGATGTGTGTCTTCATGCTGGTGGTGTCCTTGAACACACAGAGATCTGCCTGTCATGTGTCAGGACTAAAGGTGTGTGCCACCACAGCCTGGCTTCTGCTATGGCTTGCTATTAGCTCTGACCCCCAGGTAACTTTATTATATATATATATATATATATATATATATATATATATATATATATATATATATTACAATAACATTCAGTTCTACATATCAGCCATGGGTACCCCTATTCTCCCCACTCCTACCCCCTCCCCTTACCCCCAGCCTACGTCCCATTCCCACCTCCTCCAGGACAGGAGGATTGTGATCAACCTGGTAGACTCAGTCCAGGCAGGTCCAGTCCCTTCCTCCCAGACTGAGCCAAGTATCCCTGCATAAGCTCCAGGTTTCAAACAGCAAACTCATGCAATGAGCACAGGACTTGGTCCCACTGCCTAGTTGCCTCCCAAACTGATCAAGCCAATCAACTGGCTCACCTATTCAGAGGGCCTGATCCAGCTGGGGGCCCCTCAGCCTTTGGTTCATAGTTCATGTGTTTCCATTCATTTGGCTATTTTTTTCAATAATTGAGTAAAATGGAAATTTATTATAAGCCACAGTCATCCTAGGGACCTCCATGCTATATATATAGCCTCTATGGTTCTATGGGTTGTGGTCTGATTGTTCATTTTATATCTAGAATCCACCAATGAGTGAGTACATACCATGACTGTCTTTCTGGGTTTTGGTTAGCTCACTCAGGATGATTTTTTCTAGTTCCATCCATTTGCCTGCAAATTTCATGCTTTCATTGTTTTTCTCTGCTGAGTAGTACTCCATTGTGTATATGTACCACATTTTTTTCATCCATTCTTTCGTTGATGGGCATCTAGGTTGTTTCCAGGTTCTGGCTATTACAAATAGTGCTGCTATGAACATAGCTGAGAATGTATCTTTATGGTATGAATCAGCATTCCTTGGGTATATGCCCAAGAGTGGGATGGCTGGGTCTTGAGGTAGTTCAATTCCTAATTTTCTGAGAAACCGCCATACTGATTTCCACAGTGGTTGTACAAGTTTTCATTCCCACCAACAGTGGAGGAATGTTCCCTTTGCTCCACATCCTCTCCAACATTGGTTGTCATTGGTGTTTTTGATCGTAGCCATTCTGAAAGGTGTAAGGTGGTATCTCAGAGTCGTTTTGATTTGCATTTCTCTGATGATTAAGGATGTTGAGCATTAAACTTTAGTAGTGTTTCTTTTATGAATGTGGGTGCTTTTGTATTTGGAGCATAAATGTTTAGAATTGAGACTTCATCTTGGTGGATTTTTCCCATGATAGATATGTAATGTCTATCCTTATCTCTTTTGATTGATTTTAGTTTAAAGTCTATTTTATTAGATATTAGGATAGCTACACCAGCTTGTTTCTTAGGTCCATTTGCTTGGAAAGCCTTTTCCTAGCCCTTTACTCGGAGGTAGTGTCTGTCTTTGAAGTTAAGGTGTGTTTCTTGTATGCAGCAGATGGATGGGTCCTGTTTTCTTATCCATTCTGTTAACCTGTGTCTTTTTATAGGTGAGTTGAGACCATTGATATTGATGGATATTAATGACCAGTGATTGTTAATTCCTGTTATTTTTTGTGGTTGTGTTGTGTTGTCCTTCTGTGGTGTATGTTGGTGTGGGATTATCTATTGCTTGATTTTTCATGGATGTGTTTAGCTTCTTTGGGTTGGATTTTCCCTTCTAGTGCTTTCTGTAGGTCTGGGTTTGTGGACAGGTATTGATTAAATCTGGTTTTATCTTGGAATATTTTGTTTACTCCGCCTATGGTGATTGAGAGTTTTGCTGGGTATAATAGTCTGGGTTGGCATCCGTGGTCTCTTAGTGTCTGCATGAGATTTGTCCATGATCTTCTAGCTTTCATAGTCTCTATTGAGCAGTCTGGTGTTATTCTGATGGGTTTGCCTTTATATGTTACTTGGTCTTTTTCCTTTGCGGCTCTTAATATTTTTTCTTTGTTCTGTGTGTTTAGTGTTTTGATTATTATGTGGCGAGGGGACTTTTTTTTTGGATCCAGCCTATTCGGTGTTCTGTAAGCTTCTTGTATCTTCATAGGCATTTCTTTCTTTAGGTTAGGAAAGTTTTCTTCTATGATTTTGTTGAATATATTTTCTATGACTTTGAGTTGGTATTCTTCTCCTTCTTCTATCCCTATTATTCTTAGGTTTGGTCTTTTCATGGTGTCCCAAATTTCCTGGACGTTTTGTGTTATGACTTTTTTGTCTTTAGTGTTTTCTTTGACTGACAAATCTATTTTCTCTATTGTGTCTTCAGTGTCAGAGATTCTCTGTTCCATCTCTTACATTCGGTTGGTTGTGCTTGTTTCTGTAGTTCCTGTTCGTTTAGTCAGGATTTCTATTTCCAGCATTCCCTCAGCATATATTTTCTTTATTGTTTCAAATTCATTTTTCAGATCTTGGAATGTTTCTTTCATCTGTTTAACTGCTTTTTCTTGGCTTTCTTTGATTTCTTCCCATTTTTTGTTCGTTTTTTCTTCCATTTCTTTAAGGGAGTTTTTTATTTCCTCTTTAAGGGAAGTTTTTATTTCCTCTTTAAGGGAGTTTTTCATTTCCTCTTTAAGGAAAGTTTTTATTTCCTCTTTGAGGGAATTTTTATTTCTTCTTTAAGGGCCTCTATCATCTTCTTAAAGTCATTTTTAGGGTTGATTTCTTCTGTTTCTTCTGTCTTGGTATGTTCAGGTCTTGCAGGTGTAGAATCACTAAGTTCTGATGTTGCCATATATATAGGTCTTTATGTTGTTGCCTGTATTTTTGCACTGGCGTCTACTCATCTCTTCCTCTGTGCAGTGCAGGTGGTGTCTGTGTCTGAGAGTGCCTCTCCTGTTCTAATTTTTAGTCTTGGTTTAGTAGGGGTTCTTGGTTAAATTGGTGCTATTGGGCTATTTCTTCAGGGGCAGCTGATTTCAGTCGGTGAAGTATATACTTATGATTCTGGTATTCTGGTTTGGTGGCTGGGTAGCACCTTCTTCTGTGTTCCCAGAAGTTTTATTTATTCGTCAACTCCTCAGCTGATCTTGTTTCTTCAGACTTCAAACTGTAGGCATCTGAATCCTCTTCCAGATGGGTTTCAGCTGAGTGGGGTAGTCTCTCCAACACCTCCAAGTTGTTGGGTTTCACAGGATCAGCAGCTGGGCCCTGGGTTGTCCTCGAACAGAGTGTTCAGATTCATTCTGGTTCTGTCCCACGGAGATAGCTTCTTCCCCAGGTGTTGGGGTTAGAGGCGTCCCTGTTCCAAACTGCGTCTGCTTGTCTCTGTCCCTGGGCCTGTCTACCTCTGAGGTCTGCCGCTGGGCCTGTATGTCTCTGCCGGCTGCTGCCGCGGGCCTACCTACCTCTGTTTGTCACTGCCGCTGGGCCCGTCTACCTCTGTAGGCCACCACCGGGCCTGTATGTCTCTGCCAGCTGCCGCTGGGCCTGTATGTCCCTGTTGGCCACCTCCTGCTGGGCCCGTCTACCTCTGCGGGCCACCGCTGTGGACCTACCTGCATCTGCTTGTCTCCGCCGCTGGACCAGTCTACCTCTGTGGGCCGCCGCTAGGCCTGAATCCTTTATCTATTCTTGAGTTGAAGGACGGCTAGGTTGTTTCTAGGTTCTGCCTATTATGAATAAAGCTACTATTAACATAATTGAACAAGTATCCTTGTGATAGGATGGAGTGTCCTTGGTATATGCCTAGGAGTGGTATAGTTGGGTCTTGAAGTGGATTGATTCCCACTTTTCTTTTTTTTTGAAATGTTAATACAGTTTATTGCTTCCTATTTTAAATTGTCCTATAAGAAAACATAAATTTAAAAGTCAAATAGATTGAGAGAAGTCACTTACATGTAAATAACAGAGAATTCAAATGCAGACTATTTTAATACCCTCAATGTCTTTGTGCACAGGCACAGGAGTGAAGGATGAGGCAAAGGACATGAATAATTGACTCCACACACATGACCAAGAACCCTGGGAAACCATAGCCACCTCAGAAATAATGAATGAAATGAAGTAAATAACAATGTACAGCTTCCCAGCCATCCTACTGGGGCATGAAGAGAAGTCTCATATTCAAAATTTGTTAAAGAGGAGTAATAAATAACACCAAGGAAAAAATTTAAATTAAATCCCAAGCATGGTGACACAGGCCTTTAAATTCTAGCACTTGCGAAGCAGAGGGAGGTAAACCTCTGTAAGTTTCACACTAGCCTGGGCTGTATTGTGAGAGCCTCTCTCAAAAAAACAAACAAACAAACAAAAAAAACAAACAACAAAACTAAACACTAAAAATAAAAATAAATCTGTTATGGAGCTGGAGAGGTGCTTCAGGGGTTAAGAGAACTGACTGTTCTTCCAGAGGACATGAGTTTAATTCCCATCACTGATACCTGGAGGCTCCAAACTACCTCCAGGGCCTGGGAATTCAGTGTTGCGCACACATAGCTGACATTCATGTATGTGTGGATAAAAATAAAAATGAGTATTTAAAAAAATTTTAAATATTACAACTCTTTTAGGAAAACATGTTTTTATAGTAAAATTTAAAATTCTAAAGACAACATTATATATCAACCAAAGTTCCCCCAAATCCAAATTCCTATTCCTATTTGAGCAAAAGCTACTTGTACAAATATAGAGGATATTAATATTATTGTTCATTGCATGCATTTAGAGAGGAATGCAAAAACATGAATTGGCCATATATACAGTTAATATATATAATATATAAAAAATACAAAAATATATAAGATAACTTATTGCATATTCTGAAATACAACAGATTAGAATTAGTTTAAAATTAAGAGAAAAAGAAAAACAAGCAACATTAATGTAATTTCATCTATATTTAGACTTTTTGATGATCACTGGACATATCTCTTGTTGGTTTTTTTTGTTGTTTTTTTTTTTTTTTTGGTTTTTTCAAGGCAGGGTTTCTCTGTGTAGCTTTGCACCTTTCCTGGAACTCACTTTGGAGACCAGGCTGGCCTCAAACTCAAAGAAATCTGCCTGCCTCTGCCTCCTGAGTACTGGGATTAAAGGCATGCACCACGACCATCCGGCTGCAATGTTGGTTGTTTTTTTACTCTTTTACTCTTTACTTTTTTATGGGGGGGAGGGCATGCCACTCAGTTCCCTAATAAATCACTCATGGAGACTTATTATTAATTATAAATGCCCAGCCTTAGCTTGGCTTGATTCCTACTTTTCTAAGAAACCACCATATTGATTTCCAAAGTGTCTGTACTGGTTTGCATTCCCATGCTCCATTGCATTCCTTGCTCTAGTGTGAGCTGTCAATTGTGTTTTTTATCTCAGCCATTCTGACAGCTTTAAGATAGAATCTCAACGTCATTTTGATTTTCATTTCCTTGATGGCTAAGGTTATAGAACATTTTTCAAATGTTCCTCAGCCATTTTAGATTCTTCTGTTGAGAATTCTCTGTTTAGCTCTGTACCTGATTCTTTAATTAGATTATTTGGTTTTTTGAAGTCTAGTTTCTTGAGTCTTGAAGTCTTGTTTCCTTATGTATTTTGGAAATCAGCCCTTTGTCCGATGTACGGTAGGTGAAGATCTTTTTCCATTTAGTAGGCTGCTGTTTTGTCCTATTGATGGTGTCCTTTGCCTTACAGAAGCTTTTCAGTTTCATGAGGTCCCATTCATAATCAATTAGTGTCTATGCTACTGGTGTTCTACTCAGGAAGTTGTTTCCTGTGCCAATGTGTTCAAGGCTGTTTCCCACTTTCTCTTTCATCAGGTTCAGTGTATCTGGATTTATGTTAGTCTTTGATCCACTTGTACTTGAGTTTTGTGTAGGGAGATAGATATGGATGTATTTGCATTCTTCTGTATTCAGACATCCAGTTTTAACAGCACCATTTGTTGAAGATGCTTTCTTTCTTCCATTGTATGATTTCAGGTGTCTGTAGGTGTGTGGATTTACTTCTGGGTCTTCGATTTGATTCTATTGATCCACTTGTCTGTTTTTATGACAATATCATGCAGTTTTTCCTACCATATCTCTGTAGTAGAGCTTGAAATTAGGAATGCTGATATTTCTGGAAGTTCTTTTATTATACAGAGTTATTTTAGCTATACTGGGTATTTATTTTTTCATATGAAGTTGAGTATTCTTTCAAATTTTGTAAACTATTATGTTGGAATTTTAATAGGTATTTTGTTGAATCTGTAGATTGCTTTGGTAAGATGACTATTTTTTTTTACTATGTGAATCTTACCAATACATGAGCATGGAAGATCTTTCCATATTCTAATTTTTTTTTCTTTTTTTTTTTTTTTGGTTTTTTGAGACAGGGTTTCTCTTGTGTAGCTTTGCACTTTTCCTGGAACTCACTTGGTAACCCAGGCTGGCCTCGAACTCACAGAGATCCACCTGCCTCTGCCTCCCGAAGTGCTGGGATTAAAGGCGTGCGCCACCACCGCCCGGCCCATATTCTAATATTTTCTCCAATTTCTTTCTTCAAAGACTTGAAGTTCTTTCTCATACAGGTATTTCACTTGCTTGGTTAGAGTTACACCAAGATATTTCATATTAATTGTGGCTATTGTGAAGGGTGTTGTTTTACTGATTTCTTTCTCAGTCTATTTATCATTTGTAGATAGGACGACTACTGATTTTCTTTTTTTTTTTAGTTAATCTTGTACCCAACATTTCACAAAGGTGTATATCATCTGTAGGAGTTTCCTGATAGTAGTTTGTTCAGTAATTATAACTACATTTGTTTTTTCTTTCTACTTTCTTCTGGCTATGTTTACTGCTCTCTTTAGTCTTAAGTAATCTTTTCTGTCTTTTGTTCAGCGTTGTTCTTCCTGATATGAGTTACTTTAGCTAGTTTGAATCAGGAAGGGTTTTTTCCCTATATCTATGGGTGTTAGTTTGACTGGTTCAGTAGTGTATGTTGGTAGTCATGGTTGTTTAGAATTGGAGTGCATTGCTCTTGTCTCCTCTGACTTTCAAAGTTTCCATCTAGAATCAGCTGTTATTATGATGTGTTTTCCTTTATATATGACTTGTGTATTTTTCTCTTGCTGTTTTCAATACCCATTCTTTGTTCTGGATATTAAGTGTTGTTTTAACTGTGATATTCCATGAGGAATTTATTTTCTGGTATTGTCTATTTGGTGTCCTCTGTTACTGACATAGTTTTTTTTAGTTTGATAAAGTTTTATACTTTAATTTCATTGAAGATCTGATCTATATCACTGATCTGGGATTCTTCCCTCTCATGTATGGCTATAATTTGGAGGTTTGACCTTTTCATGATGTCCCAGATTTCTTGTACTTTCCTTTCCTGTACTTTATATGATTTTCTTCATATTCTCTACTTGTGTAGTATAATTCCTCTACTTCATTCCTGCATCACTTTATTTTACCTGCTACTTAATCCATTTATTTTGTAAGCCTTACCCTTGATTTTTCTTGTTGAGTTATATTCTATCTTCATTTCAATTTGAGTTCTCTTCAACATTTCCACCTCTTTATTGAATTCTGATTTCAAATCATGAATCATTTTTGACATTTCATGCATCTATACATTTTGTTTTGTTCGACATCACTGAGTAATTTATTCTTAATCTTTGAAGTAAGTTCAGTAAGATGATTGTTCATGTTTTCTCTAAACTGCTTAAGTTTTTGGTAAAGTTTGTCAATGTTCTTTTAAATGCTGTCCTAGAGTTCAGTTAGATAGCTCTCAGTAGCGAATGCATCTATGTGATTAGTAGGCTTAATAAGACACATGTTATCTTGGCCATTTATATTGGTTTTACTTTTGAGAAGTAACCTTGGCATGGTTATTTCTTTCTTTGGTTGTAAGTCCATTGTGAGTTTCTGGCCTGCCATCTATTGGGCTAGTACAGGAGCTGCGTGAGCAGGGGTAGGCCACATAAAGCTGGCACACTATCTATTTGATTTGGCTTTGATCAAACAAATCTACACATGAGCACAGTTCTGTGTATGTGGAGATGGTAGTGGACAGAGGGAAGGATGAGAGAGAGGAGGGGAACTTATCAGAAACTAGGATTGTGAACAAAGCTGCTTCCTGAGCCTGGGCTCTGGATCTTCTGATAAGCATTTTAAAGAGGCAGGCTTATAATTTAACATTTGTGTCTTAATTGGTAAACAACCAATAAATCTTAAAATCTATTAAAAATTCTTTTCAATTCTGTTCATCAGTGCAAAACCTACGATTCTCTCATCCCATGTTCTGAGAACAGAGTAGGCTACTCTAAATTCTGTACTCCAGCATAGTAATTGTTTGCCCAATATTCTATATCAACAGAGTAGATTCAACAACCAAGGCATTTTTAATACACATTGGTGGAAAAAATAAATAAATAAAGTAAGTAAGTAAGTAGTAAAATAAATAGGTTAAAATGAAGCTAGGAAATCTAGCAAAATCAGATTTTATCTGATAGTATTCTTAGAATTTTTATTGGTGGAAATTAAGGTCTTGCTAAGTTAGTATAGTACAAAATTTTTTATCTGTAATTCACATGCAATGTTATGTCAGACAAAGAGGTGATCACAGAATGGCTATATAAAATGCATTAGTAATTGTTCTATTGCTGTAATAAACACTGATAAATACCATGACCAACACTTATAAAGGAGGTTGGGCCTATTTTTCCTTTGCTTTTTACTAACAAATGCAGAGGAGTAAGAGTCCATCATAATAGAGAAGTAAGATAACAAGGAACAGGCATGATAATCAAAGCAGGAAGCTAAAAGGTCACATTTCTATCTATATGAAGGAAGCAGAAAGAAAAAACTGGAAGTGAGGTGAGTCT
The DNA here is from genome assembly GCF_004664715.2 of Peromyscus leucopus. Classification (NCBI taxonomy): domain Eukaryota; kingdom Metazoa; phylum Chordata; class Mammalia; order Rodentia; family Cricetidae; genus Peromyscus; species Peromyscus leucopus. The sequence goes on from NC_051070.1 coordinate 73,640,428, forward strand.
ATCAGTCCTCAAATTACATGCACTTCCTTCAATTCGCCTACAACTCCTAAAGATCATGTAACAGTGGCACCTATGCAGGGCATTTCTCTTTCAAAATATAATTCATTCCCCGGATGCTATACTCTCATGGACATATAATAATGCAAAATGTATTCAATCTAACTTCAAAAGTCCCCATAATTTGTTTTAATTTTCAATAAGTTTTATTTATTTGATTTGATGTATATGATTTTTTTCCTGCATGTATATATGTAGATCATGTGCAAATCTAGGGACAATGGAAGCCAGAAGAGGCTATCACATCTCCTGAACTGGAGTTGGAGCCACAGTGGCCTAGACCTGTTGAAGAGTCTTCTCCTTTTCCAGGTATCTCTCACAACCATCAGCTTTCCAAACCATTCGGTACATGCTAGAGTATATATCAAAATGAGGATATGCTGACTCTAGGATCCAAATAGACCCATTAAATGTTGTGCTTCTTTCTTAGCAGTGGGAAGAGGCCAGGTGCCTAAAATGTATTCTTCACTTTAGAAGGAATATCTCTGAATGCCCCCAAACATTGGACTCCTGAAATTTCTCTAAGTTATAAGGCCCTTAAATTTTGTTTGGATTTATTTCCTATCCTCTCATGTTCATATGTGTTATCAAGTCTAAATTAGTTACCATCTCCTATTCAATTGATTCAATCAGCACAATATCATCAATGCAGAGGACCAGTGTGATGTTGTGGAAGACACAGATGATCAAAACTGCTTTGAACTAAGTGATGACACAGGACTGAAGCTGTGACTGTATACTGCCGGCCTTGTCACCTGGAAGCAAATTGCTTCTGGTGGTCCTCATGCACAAGGTATTAAGAAAAGTGTCCTATATGCCATGAGCCAGGAGAAGTGTTAATCTGCTCAAGTAAATACACCACATTTGGTATAGCAGATGCAATCACAGTCACAGTTGTGCTGTGGGATGTTCTGTATGTTAAATGTGTTGCTCTGATTGGTTAATAAATAAAACACTGATTGGCCAGTAGCCAAGCAGGAAGTATAGGTAGGACAAGGAGAGAGGAGAATTCTGGGAAGTGGAAGGCTGAGTTAGAGAGACACTGCCAGCTGCCACCATGACAAGCAACATATAAAGATACCGGTAAGCCACAAGCCATGTGGCAACTTATAGATGAATAGAAATGGGTTAATTTAAGATATAAGAACAGTTAGCAAGACGCCTGCCACGGCCATACAGTTTGTAATTAATATAAGTCTCTGTGTGTTTACTTGGTAGGGTCTGAGCAGCTGTGGGACTGGTGGGTAAGAGATTTGTCCTGACTGTGGGCAAGGCAGGAAAACTCTAGCTACATAGTTGATTTTGTGATGGTCCTCTATGAGCTGTCTTCTGCACAGACCAAATAGGAAAATTCAAGGTAGTGTGAACCAACACCCCTGTCTCTTTCAAGTCCTTGAGAGTGACACTAATTTCTGCAATTCCTACAGATATAAAATATTGATTTTTAGCTCACTATTTCCCCTGGTAAAGGTAATGCCAATGGTTTCCAATTTGCATTCCCAACCATAATAGTTTCTACTCCAAACATCAAGGAATCAATGTGTGAATTCTGTCAACTTCTAATAATATCTATCCCAAATATACATTATGTAACTGGGAAAAAAACCACAGGATGAGTTGTGAACCCTGAACCTAATGTGAGTTGGACTTTAGTCAAAACTCCATTAATTACCTCACCTCTATAAACCCCTACTATTCTAGCATAAAATTAAACTTATTGTATTTAGTTCATCCAATTAAGTAGCAGTAAACCCAACCCTAATTCTGGCACTAGAGCAGCAACAAAACTCTTCTAATGTGCTGGTGCCTCTCTAACTAACTAACTATTATTATTATTATTATTATTATTATTATTATTATTATTATTATATTAGTAAAGGATATGTCTTATGAGCCTTCACAATGTGGAGGATTAAGTTCTATATGGCAAATCTATTCTGTAATTGGCATTTCTCTGAGTTTTAAAATCCCTTTATGAACACTAAGCCAAGGGATATCAGGCGTCTTCCAGATACTTTTCAGTATGTCATCCTTTGACAAATGCTTCAGTAAATCAATCAAACTAACATTTGACATGTTATTTAACTGTTCAAGCATTCATATAAAACAGGCTCTTCAGTCAGTGGGCCTGTATAGGCAAACTCATACTGATTTAGTTTTATTTTTTTTCTACCATTATCCCACACCCTTCAAATTCATTCCCACACATATTCCCCAGACTTCTGCTAGAACAAATTAGTAAACTCATTAAGCACTTTAGTGGTGTAATGCACATCCTCATGGAGTATATTTTTCATCTCCCCTCCCTGGATTCTGCTTTGCCTTATGCCTGGCTTTTGGAAAGTCTAGAGGCCCCAAGATGCATTAGTATTGTCATGACTGGCATCTCCTTCAGGTAATGTCACTGCTGTTTTGGCCATAATGGATCAGTTTCTTCAGGCAAAGACAAGGAGGGCAATACTGCAGTGTGTGTGTGTGTGTGTGTGTGTGTGTGTGTGTGTGTGTGTGTGTGTTTGTGTGCATACACGTGCGCAGAGACAGTGTATCCTCTCCTAAGGGCACTTCCTCAAGTGAGATAAACTCTTGAGAATCTAAGGGTTTAAAGTCTTCAGTCTCAGTAGGGTCCTCACATACATCTCCATCCCAAGTTACATGATCCCATCTCTTACCAATTATCTCCCACACTTTAACCTCTGACATACTCTGTGATGAGTAATCTTAGCTGCCAACTTAACTAAATCTAGAATTAACTAAAACACAAAAATGGAGGGGCACATCTTTGAGAAAGTTTTGCTTAATTTGAAATGGGGAGATCCATTTCTAATCTGGAAATTTGAGATGGAAAAACACACCTTTAATCTAGATCTTTTGAAGTTTTAAGACTCTTGTCTAATCTGGCCATACCTTCTGCTGGAAGCAAATATAAAGACATGGAAAAAAGGGAAGCTTTAGTTGTTTTTTTGTTTTGTTTTGTTTTGTTTTGTTTTTCCCTGATTGTTCTCACTTCATTAACAAGTCCGTTCCATCACTGGCATCAGAGACTACTTCTTTGGCATTCCAGAATGTACTGAAAATCAGCTGGGACATACAGCCTCATGGACTGAACAACTTCTAGATCCTTGGACTTTCTGTTTATAGGCAGCTATTGTTGGATTAGCTGGACCACAACCTGAAAGTCATTCTAATAAATGGAGAGAGATGGTAGAGGGAGTTAATTCTGGTTGGGACTTGAATTTTCACTGCAATTTGACCAATCTTACAGTGACTGCTTCAGTTTGGTTGTTTGGTTTTCTACAATTTGAGCTCCGTGGCTGCTGAAAAAAAGTTCCTCTTCCAAGGCACATTTAGAAATGTTCATATTGTTTATGTCCACCTAGAGTTAGTTAATTTTATTACTAAGTTCATTCTTTTTCTTTGTCACTGTGTTCTGAGATGCTAGAGGATACCAGCAAGAAACATTATTTTCCTTATTTTTCCACAAAGAGTAAAAAAATTATATATGGAGTTAATAAACTGCCTGCTCCCCACAATTGGTGAATCAGGGTAACCAAATGCATTTATCTCAACAAATTTATTAAATAGTTCACACCATGGATTTTTTAGTGCTCTCCTTGCTTCTAGGAGAAGCTTCAGAAATTATAGGTATAAGAAAATTGAAAAGATTGTGCCAAATACTTTTTAAAATTCTGCCTAGTTCTGTTTTTCTAGACTCACATTTGTTTATCATAATCTGTATTGGGGTTCTCAAGGGAAACAGAATATATATATATTATTAGAGCAGCTTACAGGCTATCGTCCATCTAGTCTAGTAGTGGTTGTCTCCCAACAAAAAGGCCAAAATTCCAGTATTTTTTCATCCACAATGCTGAATGTCTCTTATCATCTTCAGTAGACATTGGAATTCCTCAATAACTAGTGAAGGAATGCCTTATCAGCATGACAGATGAGCTTTCCAGTGAGAGTAAGGGCAAGCAGGCAAAAATTAAAAAGCTTTTTTCTCCCATTTCCTTTTATATGGGATGACATCAGAAGTTGGGGCCTAGATTTAGGGTGGATTATTTGACCTCAAAAAATCCACATTTAACATCAGTGCCATCTTTTATTTTCAGTATCATCTTTCACTGTCCACTGTATCTGATGTTTTTCTAGGCTTCTTGTGCTGATAGCTCTTTCTGTAGATTTTTATCATTTTCTTCTATTGAAATTTCTTATTGAAAACATTTTCTGTTTCTGAAGTAGTCTCCTATGCCCATAATTTGAAATTTTGTTTTTTTGTGGTATATCATATTCCATTCATACTTTTAATATGTCCCTGACCTTAATTGAATGATCCAATCAATATCTGTACCCTATATTCCAGCTTTGATACTATATATTAAACATGATCCATAATAGTAGTGAGGCTTTCCACTTAACTTTCAGTTTGGCTTATTGAGTTTTCATTTCAATATCATTTCATTTGGGTTTTTCTTGGAATCATGTCTCTATTAAATTCTGTTTTAAATGCTTGAATTGACTTCCTCATTTCATTCAGTTCTTTTTCTTTGCTCTCTTGGAGTGTACTCATGTGTAGCTGAAGGTTTTCCTGTGCTCGCCCGGCACCAAGGACCCCACAGCCGCTTATAAAATTATCACACAGAAACTTGTATTAGTTAAAACTGTATGGCCTAATGGCTCAGGCTTCTTGTTAGCTAGATCTTACACCTTAAATTAACCCGTAAATCTTATTTATGTTTAGCCACATGGTTTGGTGTGGCAGGGTCCTTGCTGTTGTTCCCTTTGGGGGAGGGGACCAAGTAGGTGCAGAGTCAAACCACACAGACTCAGAGAGAATGTTGAAACAAGCAGCTCAGTTTATTCAAGAAGAGGCAAGCCTTATATACCCTCCACCCCACCCTTGGGGGAGGTCTGATGAATATGCATCTACTGGTGTGACATGGCTGCCTCTCATTGGTCCAGGTCATCTCCAGATCATGTTTCAGCTGCTGTTGCTAAGGCCATTAGGCAGACCCAGATTGGCTCTCAGAAAGTATCTTTTTTACTTGTTTGGGCCGGCTGGCCCTCAAGCCTGTTAGGGACGAGTCATCCCACAGGCTTGGTACCTTTTCCCAGTCCTGCCATCATATCTTGCTTCCTCTGTGTCTGTCTGGCAACTCCTGACCCATCCCAGAATTCTCTTCGTTTGTCCCACCTATACTTCCTGCCTGGTCAATCAACACTTTATTTATTAACCAATCAGAGCAACACATTTACAGCATACAGAGCAATATCCACAGCACTCATGTCTTTTGGCATTTTTTTTTTGAGGTGGGGGTGAGTTATTTGAACATGATTATAGTGATTATTTGAACTTTTCTCTGTATGGAAGTTATTCAAAATTATTCTCTTTCTAATTATTACTATAAGATTAGACTTATGGGGGAAGATATGCTATTTCTATTTTTGTTGCTTTTGCTTCATCACTGTGTTTTTTACATCGCTAGCCCTTTGTTGGTGGAGGTGTTTTTAGTTATTATGATTTTAATGTTCATATGTAATATTTTTGATGTTAAGATATAATTAAAAGATTTCTTTCTAGTCCCTTTCCTCTCTCCAATCCTTCCAATGGAACCCCTTAGCTCTCTCTCAAATTCATGGTTTCTATTTTTTAATTGTTTTAATTGTTACATACGCATATATTTTTTCTCTTGAATATATATTATATTAACACATATATTTATATATATATATAAATTCTGATCAGTCTTCATGTATATTTCTTGGCTGAGTTTTTCTTTTCTCTTTTTAAGTAAAGTATTCTTTCAGTTTGGGTGTTTACAATGTTCAATAGAGAATCAATTCATATAAGAGTTCAGATGTTGCCAAGCAGTGGTGGCTCATGCCTTTAATCCCAGAACTTTGGAGGCAAAGTCAGGTGGATCTCTGTGAGTTCAAGGCCAAGGCCGAGCTGGTCTATAGAGCAAGATCTAGGACAGGCACCAAAACTATACAGAGAAACCCTCTTTTGAAAAACAAAACAAAACAAAACACCCAAAAAACAAAAAGAGTTGAGATGTTGATTTTCTGTACATGATTGGTATTTATTCTGAGGCTTAATTCCTTGTCTTCCTCTTAGGGTAAAATATTGTTCTGGGTCAGATCACAACTTCTATCTGGGTTTTCAACTTGTGCTAGGAGTTGTGAAATTCCCTATGTCTGTGGACCTTACTTGGGGACAGCTGAAGTTTTGTTCTTATACTGACAGGATCAACTACCAGTGATTTTTTAAAAATTTTATAATTAACTTAATTTTATGTATCAGCCACAGATTCCCCTGTCCTCCCTCCTCCAACTCCCCCTTCCCCCCAATCCATCCCCCATTCCCACCTCCTCCAAGGCAAGGTCTCCCCTGGGGATTCAGCCCAGCCTGGTAGATTCAGTTGAAGCAGGTCCAGTCCCCTCCTCCCTTCACCTAGGCTGAGCAAAGTGTACCAGCATAGGCCCTAGGTTCCAAAAAGCCACCTCATGCACTAAGGACAGGTCCCAGGCCTAAATAGTTCAAGCTAATCAACTGTCTCACTTATCTAGAGGGCCTGACCCAGTTCCATGGGGGCTCCTCAGCTATTGGTTCACAGTTCATGCGTTTCCACTAATTTGGCTATTTGTCCCTATGCTTTTTCCAATCATGGTCTTAATATCTCTTGCTCATATAATCCCTCCTCTCTCTCGTTGATTGGACTCCTGGAGCTCTACCTGGGGCTTAGTTGTGGATCTCTGCATCTGCTTCTATCAGTCACTGGGTGAGAGTTCTATCACGACAGTTAGGGTGTTCCACCATCCCATCACCAGAGTAGGTCAGTTCGGGCTTTCCCTCGACCATTGCCAGTAGTCTATTGTTGAGGTATCTTTGTGGATTTCTGGGGACCTCTCTACTGTGCATCTATGGACCTTCCCTCCTGTCCATAGCTTTCTGTTGTTCCTGCACACCTGTGGGCCTAACCTGGAGTTAGATGTAGTACCCACGCTTTTTTCTGAATCTTTTGTTAACTACCACTAAGTGTAATGTAACTCCCAATACAGCCAGGGGACTCACTCTCCATTAGACCTCTTTCCATGCCATATCACCAGATTCTGTTGACAACTACTGTGAGTTACAGAGCTCTCTGCATGTCTGTAAGAATTATTTTGGGTCAGATGCAGTCTCTCACATCTTATTTTCTGTATGATAGTTTCTAATTATTGTTGCAGTTTCCATTATGTTCTCTATAAATTAGTGCTCTCCAGAAGTGATCTTATCTCACATTTATCTAAAATTAATTGGTTCAACCACATGGTAAAGCCACTGGCTTAAGAAAACATTGATAGAGATATTTATGACCTATGAACAATTTTCCAGGTAAAGCTGAGTTTGAGGCACTCGTAGCATATATAACATATGTTTACTTTTAACATCTTCCATCAGAATTTTGTTGTATTCAAAATTCTAGGGATGAATGTACTGACTTACAAGCTATAAATCTGAAATGACCACCAAGAAGATGTTTTGACTTGACAAGAAAAGAATCAAGTGGTTAGAACTTGTGATGATTTGAATTATAATAGACCACAAATCTCATACATGGTTGAGCTGTTTGGGAAGGATTATGAGGTGTGGTCTTGTTAGATATGGTGTGGTATAGGGCGGTATTTGAGGCTTCAAAATCTTCCCAACACAAGTGTGCTCCCTGACTCATGCCTGTGGTTTGAGATGTGAATTCTCAGTTCTTCTTGCTGCCATGTCTTCACTCCACAATCATGGACCCTCAACCTTTTTAGCTATAAACCCAATTAAATGCTTTATTTTTTAAGCTACCTTGGTGTTTTGTTTGTTTGTTTGTCATTTTAATCATTGCAATAGAAAAGTGTCTAACAGTGAAGTGGATACCAGGAATGGAGCATTGCTCTGAAGAACCCTGCCATACTGATTTTTAGAAAAATGTGGACTACTTAGGGAATGTGGACAAGAAAAATGGTTAAATGATATAATCTGGGCTTATCAATTCATGTTAGTAGAAGGTTGAAAGACAGCTGAGAGCTATGTGGACTGTGGAGTCCCAATTCAAGAGGCTTCAAAGGGAACTGAGGACGTTAACAGTAAATAGGCTGGAGGCCATTCTTGTTGTATTATGGGAAAGAATGTGGCAGCTTTTTGACCTTGCCTTAAGAATTTGCCTGAGGCTAAATAAAAAGTAATTGGCTAATTTCTTCAGAGGATGAGATTTCAAGAGAGCCTAGAATACTGATTCTATTTCATGGTTGTTTGTAATCACCCTTATGTGGGTTTACAATGAGAGAGAGTAAGTGAGGAAAAAATATACAGTTTAAAGAAAAAAAGAGTGCCAGGATATTTATTATTAAAGACAAATATTGTGTTGAAAGAGATAAGGAGATTGTGAAAAACCTCAAATTTGCATTGGAATAAATGCAAATGGAAGGACATACTCAAGGCAAGACTCCACCCACCTAAGCTTCCAACTTATGAAATGCAAAGAAAGATTAAGGAATTAACAAAGGCTACTAAAAATGTGATTCAAGGGAGACATGCAGACAGTCAAACATGGAGGCCCCTGTTGTTCTGGCTTTAGAGTCATGTAGAAGACACCAGTCAAGGGACTGTGGAATCTTCCTCCACTTAATATGAGCCACAGACAATGGGAATACATAGCGGAAGAGTTCCTTAGTGAAAAACTCTTGAAAGGACAAGAGGCATTTAGAAGATACTGTATAAAACATCATAAGTGAAGCATGGATTATGTTGGAGACCCCAAGATGTTAGATGTTCCAGAGCTATGAGATATCCATCAAACAGAGCTGTACACAGGGAGTGAAACCAGCCAGAGGAAAAGCTGTATATTTCAGGGAGCAATACTAGGAGAGCTGAGCTACTCAAACCCTTTCTCAAGGTTAAGTATAGCCTTGGAAAAAATAAAAACCATTTATGTGGAGCTAAGTGGAATTTGTACTGCTTGGTTTTATTCTTACATTGGTTGAGTACTTCCTCATTATATGCTTATTCTTCCTACCTAAAATGGTAATGTAGATTCTGTCATTGTGTATACAAGTACTTAATTTGAATTTTTATTATAATTAAGAGTTTGCTATGAGTATCCACAGAGACTTTGGACATTGAAAACGTAAAAGATATAAGAAGTTTTTAGTTGGGATAAATGCAATTTTGCATTACAGTAGGGTCCAGGGGTGGAATGCAGTGGTTTGAATGATATGATAATGGCCCACAGTAAGCTCATATGTTTGAATACTTGATCCCCAGTTTGTCAAACTATTTGCAGAAGCTTAGGAGGTGTTGTCTTATTGAAGGAGGTGTGTCATGGGCCAGGCTTTGAGACTACAAACTTCTGCCATCCCCGGTGTATACTCTGACTCCTGCTTACAGATTAGGGTGTAATTTCTCAGCTGTTCCTGCCATCATGCCTTTGCTCTGCCATCATGGACTCTAGCCCTCATGAACTGAAAGCCTAACCAAATGCTTTATTTATTTATTTAACAATGTATTTTCATGTGCTTCATCATTCCTAAAACCTTCTGGATGCTCCCTGTCTCCTCACCCTCCCATCATTATGTTCTCTTCTCTCTTTTAAAAAGAAAATTTTTTAAAACTCACAAAAAACATAAAAATAAAAATCAAAGCAAATAGTCAAAAGACAAAGAAAACCCCAAAACCATTGAGTTAATTTAATATTGACCAACCACTCTTGGACATGGGGACTGTCCTGGAGTATGGTTTATATACCTAGTTAGACTCCACTGGGGGAAAAAACTGATTTTCCCTTTGCCACTGAAGACCCACTGCAAATTAATAAAATTAATGATAAATAAATAGATAGATAGATGATAGATAGATAGATGATAGATAGATAGATAGATAGATAGATAGATAGATAGATAGATAGATAGATACTTAACCTTTTGGTTAAGGATGGGACCTTGTATCTAATTTCCCTATACAATGCTGCAACCCCATCTGGCTTCACATGTGTAGGTCTGGTTTGTGCCACCACAGCCTCTGTTAGTACATATGTGCATCTCTCCTGCTTATCTGGAAGACACTGGCTTTTCTTTTCTTTTTCTCTTTTTTGTGGAGTCGCTTCTAGCTCTTACAGTCTTCCTTCCTCTTCTATATTGATCAATGAACCTTGTAGGGATGGGTTTGATGAAGATATAACATTTAGGAGTGAGAGCTCCAATGTCTCTCACTCTTGGAGCATTGTCCATTTGTGGGTCTCTTTGTTAATTCTCATACTAAATTGAAGAAACTTTTCTGATGTGTGTGAGGCACTCATCTATGGGTATATAATTATTACATTAGTTAACTTTAATTTCTCTGTACCTTTAGCAGAATAGTAATCGTAAGCTTTCTGCTGGTCCCATGACCTATCTAGTCTCAGATTCCTGGTACTTTAGCATTGTCAAGTATGGGTTCTACCTCATGGAATCTGCTTTAAATCCAATAAAAAGTACTTGATTTCTCACATAACATTTGTACTACTCAGTGAAAGAGGTATCTTGATAGAGGGAGATATGGGGATAGGGAGAAACCTGGTGCTAGGGAAGTTCCCAGGAATCCACAAGGATGACCCCAGCATAGACTACTAGCAATAGTGGAAAGGGTGCCTGAGCTGGCCTACTCTGGTAATCAAATTTGTGAATATCCTAACTATCATCATAGAGCCTCCATCCAGTAACTGATGGAAGCAGATCCATAGCCAAGCACTAGACCGAGCTCCAGGAGTCTAGACAAAGAGAGGGAAGAAGGATTCTATGAGCAAGAGGGGTGGGTCAAGATCATGATAGGGAAATCTACAGAGACAACCAAACCAAACTAGTGGGAACTCAGGAATGTTAAACTGAAAACTGTGGACCTGCCTGGGACTGACTGGACTAGGCCCTCTGCATAAATGAGACAGCTTTGTAACTTGGTCTGTTTAAGGGACCCCTTGTAGTGGGATCAGTATCTATCCCTGGTACATGAGCTGGCTTTTTGGAGCCCATTACCTATGGTGGGACATCTTGCATACCTTGAGGCAGGGGGAGGGGCTTGGACCTGCCTGAACTAAATGTACCAGACTTTCCTGACTCCCCATGGGAGGCCTTACCTTTATGGAGGAGAGGATGGGAAGGGGGGGTATGGGGGGGGTTGGGGGAAAGGCTGGGGAGAGCAGGAGGAGGGATGAGAGGGTGATCTATGGTTGGTATATAAAATGAATAAAAATTTTCTTAATTAAAAAAAGCAAAATAAATAAATAAAAACAACAACAACCCCCAAAAGTGCTACTATTACACTAGTACACCATGCAGGATGGTCACTGTAGCAGGTCTCAGAACATTTAACTGGGTGATTACCTTTCTCCCAAAGTAGCGTGCAATGTATCTTCCAGCATCATGAACACCAGTAAAAGGGTATGAAGTTTCTATTTATGTACTGGTTGAACTTCTCAATGGTTGAAGATGTAAGTGAATATTGTTCTCAGAAATAGGGCCTTACTATAAAGTTATAAAGAGCGGCCAGTAGTCTTGGCACTAGTCTATGAGGTTTTTACTTGATGGCATAAGATGTCTACTTGGGGCACTATCTCCCCCAATATTTGATCACTCCATTATATTTCTTCCATATATATATGGAAACTTCTACTGCAGTGAGATTACACATAGTTTTTCAAATGGCTTTTGGTGTTAATCATCCCCCCCATATTTCCTCCTTTATTCTTCTATCTCACTCCTATTTAATATTTCTATTTTAGTTTTCTCTTTATCTCTTATTTACCATTCCATGGAAGATCCCATCTTATCCACTGGTTCCTTACTAAGTGACCTAACCTCTATGATGTTTCAGAATGCAGCACATACATCAAAAGCTTGAAAGCTTACATATGAAAGAAAACATGCAATACTTGTCTTCTTGGGTCTGGATTACCTCACTCATATTGATTTTTCAAGTTCCATCCAGTTGCATACAAATGTCTACATTTCATTTTTCTCAACAACTGAATAATATTGCATTGTATAAATCTATGTCATTTTTATTAGACATTTATCAGTTTATGGACATCTAAGCTGTTTATAATTTCAGTCTATAATGAATAGAACAGTAACAAAAATGGATGAACACATATCTATCCCTGTAGTGGAATATAGAATCCTTTGGGTATATGCCCAAGATGGGTATTGCTGGACCTGAGGATGATCTCTTCCTAGATTCCCGAGGAACTGCAGCACTGATTTCTATAGTGGCTGTGCCAGTTTGCAGTCCCACCAGCGATGAAGTGCTCCACTTTGCTGCATTCTCATTAGTGCTTGTTTTTATTGATCTTGGCTATTCTGATTGTGCAAGATGAAATACCAAAGCAGTTTTAGTTTTCCTACTGGCTAATAATATTGAACCTTTCATTAATAAAGTGTTTCTCTGTCAGTTGTGTTTCATCTCTTGAGAACTGTCTAATTACTTCTGCACCCCATTTTTAATTCGATAGTTTTTTTTCTCAATGTTGAGTTTTTTTAGATCTTTACAAATTTTTTTTTATACATTTGACATACCAACCATGGATTCCCCTCTCATCCCTCCTCCCTCTCACCCCATCTTCCCCCCAATCCTGTTGTGATATATTGTGTACCCTAATAAACTCGCCAGAGGATCAGAGGACAGAGCCAGCCACTACATTAGACATAGAGATCAGTCAGTAGTGGCACATACCTTTAATCCCAGCACTTGAGATCTCACGCCTTTGTCTGGGAAGCACACAGGCCTTTAATTCCAGGAAGTTATATGGCAGGACAGAGAAAGGTGTATACAAGGCATAAGGAAATAGGAACTCTCTCTCTCTCTTTAGGCTGAGGATTTCATAGAGATGAGAACTAGTGCCTGGATACTCTGCTTCTCTGATCTTTCCGCTTTCACCGTTATATCCATCCCCCACCCCTTTTTTTAAATTAAAAGGCCATCTAAGATTCAAACAACATCATCCCTCATCCCCTCCTTCAGCAGGGTAAGTTCTCCCACCGGGGTACATCTAAGCCTGGTGCATTCAGTTGAGGCAGGACCAAGCCCCTCCCTGCTTTGTGAGCAAGGTGTCTGACCGTAGGTAATGGGATCCAGAAAGTTGGCTCATGCACTAGGGATAGAACCTGATCCCACTGCCAGCCACTGAGTCCTCTCCAGACCCTTTTTAGTTCTTTTTAGATTTTAGATACTAAGCCCCAATCAGAGTCATAATTGGTAAAAATTTTCTGATTCTGTAAGGTGCCCTTTACTTTAACCCATGGTTCCTTTGCCATGCAGAGGATTTTCAGCTTCATCGGGTCCTTCTTATTACTTGTTTGACTTATAGCCTGTGCTATTAGGGTCCTCTATAGAAAATATTTTTTGTGTCAATGATTTCAAGACTTGTCTCAGCTTTGTTTTCTATCAGATTCAGGATATCTGATCTGATGTTGATGTTCTTCATTCCTTTGGGGTGGAGTTTTGTGCAGGTTGACAAATATGGGTTTACTTGATTCTTCTACATGCAGCCATCTATTTTGACCACTTCCATTTATTCAAGATGTTGTCTTTTCTTGTGTGTATTTGGTTTTTTTTTATTCTTTAATAAAAATCGGGTGTTTGTAGGTATGTAGAATTATGTCTATGTCTTCAATTTGGATCCTTGATAATGTGTTTGTTTTTATACCTATACTATACTAGTTTAATTTTATTACTATAGCTCTATAATACAACTTGAAATCTGGGATGGCAATAATTTCAGCACTTCTTTTATTATTTAGGATTGTTTTTAGCTATCCTGGATTTTTTAGTTTCTGTATAAAGTTGAAGCTTGTCTTTTCATTTCTGTGAAGAATTGTGTTGTACTCTTAATGGGAATTGCATTGAATATGTAGATTACTTTTGGTAGAACTGACATTTCCACTATATTAATCCTATTGATCCAAGAGCATGGGCCATTTTTCCATTTTTCTGGGTTTCTTCACAGTTTCTTTCTTCAGTAATAAAACTTTGAAAGTTTTATTAAACACATCTTTCACTTGCTTGGCTAGAGTTATCCCAAGGGTTGTTTTGTTTTCTTTTTGGCTACTATGAAAGGTACGGTTTCCTGGATGTCTTTTTGTTATGGTTTTCATTTGTACATATGCCTACTGATTTTAGTGTGTTGGTTTGTTATTCTGCTACTTTCTGTAAGTATTTATCAGCTCTAGACATTTCCTAGTGTCATCTCTGGGGTCTTTTATGTATAAAATCATATCACTTGTAAGTATGGATACTTTGACTTCTTTTTTATAGTTGTATCCCCTTCATATCTTTAAGTTGTCTTAGCTCTAGCTAAGACTACAATGCTTTTTGAATAGGTGTAGAGAGAAAGACTTGATCCTGGTTTTAGTAGAAATGCTTCTGTTTATTTGTTTACATATTTCTATTTCATCAATTTAAGTCTAGATTTTGATTATTTCTTGCTATCTATGCTTTTTTGGGTACTAATTCTTCATGTTGTTCTTGAGTGTTTAGGTGTGTCATTGTTACTAAAATAAGATTTCTCTATATTTAAAAATGTAAAAACTTAAAGCTATGAACTTGCTATATGTTTCAGTACATTGTACTTCTTTCTCTTTCATTGCAAAAAGTTGTTATTTTTCTTGTTGAATTTTATCTGGACCCAATTTTCATTCATCAGTTAGTTATTCAGTGTCTAAGAGTTTGTGTTCTTTCTGCTATCTTCATTGTTGTTGAAATCTAGCTTTAATTCATGATGGTTAGATTGGATGCTGGGTAGTATTTAAAATATCTTATATCTGTTGAGACTTGCTTTGTATTCACATATTGGTCAATTTTAGAGAAAGTTTTTGAGCTGCTGAGAAGAAAATATAGTGTTTGGTGGAATGTTCTGCACATGTCTGATAGGTCTAATTACTTTATGATGTTAACTCTAATGTTTCTTTGTTTTGTTTTTAATCATGATGATATGTCTATTTGTGAAAGCAGAGTATTGAATTTATTACCCACTATCATGATTTGAGATTAAATATGTGATTTTGTCTGTGATAGTGTTTCTTTTTATTAACTTGGGTACACTAGTGTTTGGTACATTAATATTTATATTTGTAATATTCTTTTGGTGGAGGCTTTTTCCTTTAATGAGTATGTGGTATCTTTCCCCATTTCTTCTGATTAGTTTTGGTTAGGAGGCTAATTTTGTCAGATATTATAATAGCTACTACCTTCTTGTGTAGCTATTATAAGTTCCTTCTTGAGTCCATTGCTTTGAATAACTTTCTCTATATTTTTATCCTGAGGTGATGTCTATCCACAATGGAGAAATATGTATCTTGGGTGCTGGAAAGGTGGAGTCTCTTTTCTAATCCAACCTAGTAATCTGTGTCTTCTCATTGAGGAATTGAGAACATCAGTATTTAGAGTTCTTAGTGAGCAGTGTTTATTGATTCCTGTTATTTTGTGAGTATTTTCTCCTTTTTCAGCTTACTGTTCTTAGATTAACTTTTCCCTGTGACCTCTTAGTTGCAGTTAACCTGTTCAAACTTGTGTTTTCCTTCTAGCGCTTTTCTGTACAGCCGATTAGTAGATAGAAACTTCTTAAATTTGTTTTTGTCATGGAATGTTTTTCTGCCTCTGCCTATTGTGGTTGATAGTTTTGGTAGGCAGAGTAACCTCAGCTAGCATCTATCTTCTCTTGGAGTTTGCAGGACATATATGTCATGGCTTTCACAGTCTCCATCAAAAAGCCCAGTGTTACCCTAATAATTATTAGTTTGTCTTTTTCTTTTGTAGTTTTCAGTGTCCCTTCTTTGCTCTGTACAGTGCTTTATTTATTAAAGGATGCCATAAAGGAGAGATTATTTTCAGTACAATACTAGAAGAACATTTCCCAAATCTAGAAAAAGATAAGTCCATCTGACTTGACATGACTTGTTCATGTGTGTATATATATATATATATGTATATATATATGATTGACCAAATACAATATATATATATATATCATATATCACACACACACACACACACACACACATATATATATATATATATATATATATATATATATATATATATGAGATTGACCAAATACAAAACAGATGAGACCATCAAAGAATTTCTTCATGATATAATCTAGTTAAGATGTAATGAATAACAGAATATTGGCTCCACAAGGAATACAAGCAGCCAGAGAGAAAGGTCAAATAAGTTAGTAAAGGGAGATCCATTGTTCATAATTTATTATAAAAAACCAGGTAGTTATCCCACAAATCATAAATACTCACCATACTAAATGTACTAAGCTGGTTGTATCCACATATCTGTGCAATTATACACATGTGTGATAATTATTTTTTTAAAAGGATGTGATTTTGCAATAGAGTGAGAGGTGTACATGGAAGGGGTGGGAGGGATAAAATTGAAGTGTAGATATGATGCAATTATGTTGTAATAAAAATAAATGTATATATTTATTTTTAAAGAATAAGAAAAGACTATTACGCAGAAACCTTTAAAGCCAGAAGTGCCTTCAAGATGCACTCCAAGTCCCAAAGACAACTATCCAACTGACTCTGCTCAGCACAATTATTTAATAATATTAAAGAGAAATGAAAAATTTCCAGGGTAAAAACAGATGAGAGGTTGTTATGGCTACTAAACCAGCTCTACAGAGAATACTAGAAGCAATACTTCAGTATGAAGAGAATGATAAAAAGAGCCAAGAGACTACAGGAAACAAATAAATAATGCCAGAATAATTAAACAAAAGAGACTTGAGAAAATACCGCAAAATCAACAAAATGGAAGGAATATACAACTTTCAGTAATAATCCTGAATATTAATAATCTTAATTCCCCAGTAAAAACATAGTCAGATTGGATTAGAAAACAGGATCCCCCTTTTTGCTCCTGCATTAGGTAACTTTTGGTCGGTGCGATAAAATACTCCAACCAAGGCAACTTCTAGAAAAAGAGTTTATTTAGGTTAAGGGTTTCAGAGGAATGAGTCCATCATAGTGGGGAGGCATGGTAAAAAGCAGAAGACATTGTGTGAGAGTGAGAAGCAGAGAGACAACTTTTTCAAAGATAAACATGAAGTAGAGAGAGGGTGAACTGGGTGTAGGGCAAGGCTATATTACTTCAAAGCTCAGTAATGTACTTCTTTTGGCAAGACTACACCTCCTAAAGCTCCTCCCCAGTGTTACCACCTGAGAATGCAGAAAATCCTCCATTGCCACTTGTATGCTTATATGTATTAATTAAAATGTATTAATTAAATTTTCTTCTACCAGACTTCAAGTGCACAGTCTCATAGGAAGTCCTTGATCTATTTTGAGTTGAGATGTGTAGAATAAGGGATGAAAATATAGTTTTATTCTTCTGCACATACATATCCAGTTTTCCTAATACCATTTGTTAAACATGTCTTTCCTCTAATGTGCAGTATTTTAGAAGCCTCCTCATAAAAAAATAAGTGGCCATAAATGCATGAATTCTAATCTGCTTATTCTATTATTTTCCATTGATCTATTTGTCTGCTTTTGTGCCAGTATCAGACTATTTTAATTACAACAGCTCTGTACTATAGCTTGAGATTGAGTATGATATTTCTTCTAGTATTATTAAATAATTTTTGAAAATATTTCAAATCTTCAATTTCCTGCATGATCTACAGCTTAATTTATATATAAATTACATGTGGAAGATGTACTCAAAATTGTTTATGAATTTATTCTTTGAAAAATATATACAAAAATGGCAATTAACAGGAATGATTTGAGGTAATGTAAGAAAAAAGAAGCTCCATTCAATAAAATTATTGTAAACTTATTACATCACCACCAGTTAACCAAGGATTTTATGGTTGCTATAATCATGGCACCACACAGACAGAAATACAGCTCATTTCGAGGCCATGAATTAAATGCAAGCATCTCTCTTGGTCATGCTAAATTGCAATAGCCTCATTTTCTAACAACTCCCACTGAGGTTTGGATTCCCAGTACTCCCAAAAATTATGTTTCCATTAATTGGTCCACATCTTTAAAGGAAGTGAAGGACACTCTGTAGAATGATATGCGGGCCACTACAGAAAATAGAAAGAATATGTTCAATTTTAAATATTACTTTGAGTATGATGATCCTCATACTGTATGTTAGGAAAGGTAAGTGAAAATATTGTAGAAAACAAATTCATTAATTTTATTAAGACAAAGATGGTATTTTAATGAATTGTGTTGGCCAGAGGAAGGTTTTAGGTTTTGAGGCATCAAATCCTCCAACTGATAGCTAACTTAACACCACTTCTCAGTAAGCCAGATTAACAATTACTGAGAAAATTGAAAGAAAATATTCTCTCAATATTATACTGCAGAGAAAAAAGTGTTATTAGATTGCCATTCACTAATTATGGTGAATATAAGAACTTTTATATGGATAGAAGTTCAAAAAACAATTGAAAATTACCGACTAGGGCTATTGTTCTTTTCAAGATTCAGGTGGCTGACAGAGTACATAAATATATGTGTATGTTCACAGTTTGAGAAGGAAATAGAGGGTGATTTTGTGATCTAAACTGGCTATTTAGAAAACCTCTGTAAACGAAATTCTTAGACCATAAATGGAAAAAGAAGTGATCATTAAGTAAAGGGAGAGATATAAGATGTTTTACATTCAAATTAAAGAAGAAAATGTAAATAAATTAAGAATTTCATTATGAAAATTCTCCATAGTAGGAAAAGCAGAATAACTATTTTCCAAATAAATGAGGCAGCCAAAGGTGTATATCCCAACAAAAGACTGCAATAAATGAAAATTATATTAGATTTGAATCTGCAACATGCTTTTGATTATCTCAGAGGGAAATGCATTTGCACAAGCAATTGGATAGCACTATAAAGATGTACTTAACACACTTATTTTATAATTGGTCACATATTATCATATTACACCCTTTTTGGTTTACTGACTATAAAGTTTATTTCACATTTGAGGTGTCAAATGGAAATGATCTTGATTTTGTTTTACGTAAGTCGTACACTAAGTTAAGGGTTTTCTCTTATAGATTATTTTCCTTTTAATCATGTGTTTCTAGATTATAAACTCTCTGTATAACTGTTTCATAAGAACAATTGTAATTAATTATATTTTTAAGATATCTCTTTTTGTGGTTGAATTGTATCTTCTAAGAAATTCACATGAAACATATGTGTTCAAAGAATATTTAATAATTTGATTATAAAATATATCCTTTCCATTTTGGAGGCATGTGGCATGTTAGTATAAACCCAGATTCTGGTGTCAGATTAACTAGTTTTAAGTACAAGCATCCATTCTTATGAGCTATAATCATCAAATTGTTAATAAATTGTATATCATAGCTTCCTTATATGTACATGGCAAGACTAATGCTTTTGTATCATGTGTTTGCTATGAATACTAAACACTTTTTTTTTTTTTTTTTTTTTTTTGGTTTTTCGAGACAGGGTTTCTCTGTGTAGCTTTGCGCCTTTCCTGGAGCTCACTTGGTAGCCCAGGCTGGCCTCGAACTCACAGAGATCCACCTGGCTCTGCCTCCCGAGTGCTGGGATTAAAGGCGTGCGCCACCAACGCCCGGCGAATACTAAACACTTTTAATGTTCATTATATATTTAGAATGAAGCCTAGCACTAAGCAATCCCTTTACTATAAATTAATAATGTTTTATTACTCCAAAATTATGATGTCTAAAGATCATGGTAAAGCTAGTTTAGCAATAAACAAAGCAACACAAGCAGAATCTATACATGAAAACTGAGACACCTTGTTATTTGCCCCTAAACCAGCAAATGCAAACATTTACCACAAGAACTCTTTGTTGTGAATTGGCAGTGTGGCATTTGAGGACACAAGCTCAAAACCATCTGTGTCTGGGTCTGCATTTCTTTTAGAAAACATAAAAAGAGGATAAAAATTTTTTAAAATAAATTTGAAGATTGGTTTCCATGTATAAATTGAATTCTACCTTGCTTCTGTTTGTTCCAAACACAGTGAATACAGAGCAATGTATTTACTGTTACAATTCAATATTCCTCATTGATTTGAATAACCTAAATGCGATGAATCTGAAGAATTGGAGACTGTGATAAATTAGAGGCAAAATAGTTATTACCATCTAATACTTTTATTTCTATGTTAACAAATTAATGGGACAAATGAGGATTTACTAAAATATGTCATTTGATAAGATAAAATGATAGAAATTTCATTCTCTCAAATGCTTTCTATTTTGTATAAGAATATTGTTTTAAAATGTTTTGATACATAAAATCACTTCAAGTTATACTCTGATATGTTGATATGTCAGACATTGCATGTTTCCAAATCATCAGTTGATATTGTCAACAAATAGTAAAAGTGTAAACATACTGACAATAACTGTGGTTTGCTTTTGTTTTCCACCTCCTTGTATTTTAAGGACTTCCAGAAGCTTTCTGAATGGAATAAATGGATTATGAAAATGGATCAGCTGTGACAGAATTTATTTTAGTGGGATTTTCTGGAGGTTGGCAACTTCAAACCGTCTTCTTTGTGATATTTTATTTGATCTATTTTGCTACTGTGGTGGGCAACACTTTTATTATAGTCACAGTGACAGCTAATGCTACCCTTCACTCTCCCATGTACTTTCTTCTTGGAAATCTCTCCTTTCTGGACATGTGTATTGCTACTGTCACAACACCAAAAATGATCAGAGACTTGCTTGCAGAACACAAGAGCATCTCTGTATGGGGCTGCATGGCTCAGATGTTCTTCATGCACTTCTTTGGGGGTGCTGAAATGACACTTTTGATAGTCATGGCCTTTGATAGATATGTGGCCATATGCAAACCCTTGCACTACAGGATAATCATGAGTCAAAGATTGCTGAATACATTTGTAATACTTTCCTGGACCATTGGTTTCATACACACCATGAGCCAGATGGTATTGACAGTGAACTTGCCTTTCTGTGGCCACAACATTGTAAATAACATATTTTGTGATCTCCCCCTGGTGATCAAGCTTGCTTGTATTGAAACAAACACTCTGGAGTTGTTCGTCATTGCTGACAGTGGGCTGCTGTCTTTCATCTGTTTCATCCTCTTGCTTGTTTCTTACACTGTCATTCTGGTCACTGTGAGGCACAAATCACCTGGCAGGCTTTCCAAGGCTCTGTCCACATTGTCTGCCCATATAATTGTGGTCACTCTGTTCTTTGGACCCTGTATCTTCATCTATGCCTGGCCATTTGGTAGTTTTGCAAGCAATAAAATCTTTGGTATATTTTATACTGTTATCACTCCCCTACTGAATCCTCTTATTTACACACTGAGAAATCAGGAGATGAAAAAAGCTATGAGAAAATTATGGATCCAACAAGTTAGCTTCGAGTAGAACATATAAATTGAACTGTACATGTTACCATAGTTAGATAAATTAATGACTATGGATAATGTATTGTTCTACTTTTATATTTAAGCCATATACCAATAAAGAGAAATTGCTACTAATATATTATTGTCTCATTCATAGTGATGATTTAATGTTATTTTTCAGCATTTTTACTTTGCATATTTCCAATAATGAACATTTCCCTTATTTGAATTATGAAATCTAACAAAAACTTTCATTAAATCATGAGATGTAATACAAATTTTGGTACCCTGCATATATATCCTGACACTAAATATGGCACTATTTGTATATATGCTTTCATCAGACACAGAGTTCTAATGCAGCTAGTCCAGTGTCAGATCTGGCAGCAGCAGCCATTTGGTCCTCTCTACTTTGACTGACAGTGACCTGTCCCAAGTGTGAAGACCCACAGAGGCTTGCTAGTGAGAATTTACTCAGGGTCAGAAAATCTGAGCTTGCATTACCCAGCAGAACTGCATAATGGGATTATTTGACCATGGGTGTGGTTACCAGGTGTTTGGAAGGGTCTACACTTAGCTGTACGTTATTGCTTTGATCTTGCAAGGGAGAGATTTTTTGCCTCTCCCATGGGCATTGTTTAAAAAGCCCTTTTGAATAAATGAAGAGGCTGTTGGGTATTTACCCTGGTTCTCACAAAGCTATCCTGTGTTTCTGTTTTTCTTCTTGGCTAGGCCTATCTTTCTATCTAATATTTTTTATCCCTCTGTTCTCATCATAAGAATCCTTCAAAAGGTGGGAGCTGGCTTCCCACACCCAAGCAGGATTCAATAGCTTCTTCAGAGACAGGACTATCTAGAGTACCAAATTCACAAGCTTAGCTGAGATAAACAGTACCAGAAAGAACAGAAAAAGAGGACCTATTACTTTTCCTAAGTTCCTGGAATTTGAATGAAGCTCAAAGACTTGGCTCTCTCATAGAAAAACCACTCTGAGCAATTTTCAAGTATGTTTTTCCCAAGGAAATATTCAAGTGATAACTCAAGGAACTAACTCAGGGCTATAATGTAGAGGGCACAAGTTCCTTGTGCTCACAGATAGCAGCTTGGAAAACTAGAATTGGATGTAGTTAATAATCTAATGATCTTTGGCTATCTATAGGGCCAGAAGTCAAAAGAATCCCCTAGACCCTTGAGTACTGTTTCTCAATCAATAGAACCCATTATTATGAAAGAGTTCCCATACACTGGCAAAAGAGTCTACTATTATGCTTATCCTTGATCCTTCCTCCATAGACCTTTATCCTGACTGTGGTTTCTCAATAAATAGAAACCATCCTTATGGAAGAGGTCACATGTACTTTGAAAAAGACATCCACTTTGCAAAGGAGTTTTGAGGCAGTCATACTGACTTTATTGTAATCATTATCATGTAAAAAAAAGTTCCTTAAATATGTGAAAAATAAAATGCTCAGGGTCAGACCCTAGAAATTTGAAACAAGACTACCTAACTGAGTTGTGTTGAACCAGATATTTTTCTTGCCTCATGCAGAACATTCCTCGGCCTGCCTTAGCATTTGCTCGGACACCACTTCTTATTGTGGAGAAGCAGAGCAATTTCCCTTGGTAGTTTGGATCAATCACCCCACCTAACAGCATTATTCATTAAGAAGCCTGTTTGATTAGGGGCATTTGAAGTTCAAAATGGTCAAAGCAAGTGTGAGCTTCCAATTCAATAGAATACTTGTTATCTTTCCCAGCTAGAGCACTCTCAAATCTGGAACCAAAAATTCTAGGGCAGGAGACTATAAGGTCACTAGAATAGGAAGCAAAAACTTTCCTAGTGGATAACTAGGCATAATAGTGAAAGGAAATATTCCCATTTACACTCCTTGATTCCTAGGCCCACAAATCCTGGCTATGGGAGATGTGGGCCCACAGTAGCATTTTCTTGGCTGTGAAGTAAATTTCTATGTCAGAAGCATTACTTTGTTGAACATCATGACATTGGATAAGATATTTTTTAAATCTAGGGATGATAGTTTTGCCAGATGCATTAGTGCAGAAAAGGCGAATTCAAAAGTAGAATAAGTATCTCTTTCAGTAAGGACAAAGCATGGCCATTTGTACAAAAGAACTGATTCAATATTGTTAACTTGTCTCCAGGTTATTGCCTGGTAACTCTGGAAAATGAAGCCATATTGGGGGCTTAGTATTGTCTCTGCTGTTGGCAGATTTGGCTCTCAGCAGCAGACATAGTGAGATCAGTCTTGATAAGTGGAGCTCTGCCCCATGAAGAATCTCCATCTCTATCAACATGAGCACTTTTTTCATGGGCTCATTAGGAAATACAGGAATAACCAGGTAATGAGGCTGACTGTTGACAGAATGTGTTATCCTATCTTCTTGATTATTGAATTCCTCCTTAGCTGAAGTCACCTATTGGGACAAAGTATCTTCAAATCTTCTACCCATTCAAAGAGATCTATGCACATATTTCTCACAAAAAGTCTTTTTCACCAGATTCCTAGTCATGTTCTTTGCAAGTCCATGACAATCAAGCAAATGATTGGCTATAGCCAATGAATCAGTAAGCAATTATACATCTAGCCATTTCCCCTTCCAAGCAAAAGTACAACCATGTGTACTGCCCAAAGTTGTGCCCACCGTGAAGATTTTTCTTCACCAGTGTCTTTCAAGATTATTCCAGAGAGTGGTTATAGTATACAAGTTTTACCTTCTAGAAAATTCGTGCATAAAATGCAGGCTCATCAACAAACATTGCTCTGGTTTTCTCTTCCTCACTCAAACAATCAGAGAGTATACCCCATTAAACTATAAGTGCATTCATGGGAGCAAAAGGTATTATAACAGTAGAAACCTGTACATTTAGGCAACTAATTCATGTAAATTGCTTAAGCCCTCAGAATCTTCTCAGGTGCAATTATGTATATACCTTTACTTTTAACAGATTACTGCTGTGCATACTCGAATTTAGGGATTAATTTTTCAGTTAATACCAAGCCAATGAAGGGAAGTTCATGTTGCATGGTAAATTGGTGGCCCATTGTTAAATGTTTAGTTTTCATTAAGTCCCAATTGTGTGCCAAAAGCTGTATCTCAAGGAAAAATAATCATCTGAGCTAATGGAACAGTCTTGCTCTTTCGTCCTAAAGGTCTTCTCTGTGGTTTACATATAGGGGATCTTCCAAGTCTTCAAAATAGTTTACCTATCTACCACTGACACATCAAGTATCATCAGGTCTACTAGATTATATGATTAATGGTTGAGCAGTCTTCACAGTGGCCTAAACCTATTGAAAAGCCTTCTGCTTTTCCAGTATCCTCTGAGAACCATCATCTTTCCAAGTCATTTTGTATATGGTAGAGTACACATAAAATGAGAAATGTGCAATCTCTAGGATTCACATAGGCCCAGTAAATATTGTGCTTCTTTTTTAGTGGTGGAATCGGCCAAGTGCAAAAACTTATTCTTCACTTTAGAAGGAATATCTCTGAATGTCCCCAAACATTGGATTCCTTGCAGGTGGCCATGTCAGGAGCAGCAGGTTGCAATTGAGGTTTATGATGTCATCCTACCAGGAGGCATTCCCTTGGTGGATAATTTTCCCTTAGGCAAGGCCCCCTAAGACCATTGACCCTGGAATTCAGACCATCAATATTTAGAGTCCTTAGTGAGCAGCATTTATTGATACTTCTTTCTGAGGAGTGTTTATTGATTCCTGTTAATTTTTGTGAGCATTTTACTCTCTTTTGATTCATTGTTCTTAGATTATTTGTTCCCTGTGACCTCTTAGTTTTAGTTAACCTCTTCAGACTTATATTTTCCTTCTAATATCTTTCTGTACAGCTGGATTGGTAGATAGATATTGCTTAATTTTTTTTTGGTCATGTGTGGGGTGTTTACCCACCAACCCCACAACTCCCCAGAGTTTTCCTCAGTGTGAGAAGCAGGAAATATTACATAGAAGGATTTATATTGCTAAGAATATTGCAGAGATAAACAGATAGAAAACAAAGGATAGCCTCGAGAGGGCCTGGAAGCTTTTCCAACGGGCCCTGACTGTTTCTGCCCCAGGGCATTTATAGAGATGCCAAGGGGTGAAGCAAAAGATCTCCCCCCCCCAGCACAGCAAAGTGCAGACCATCTCAGACACCTGCACACAAGCCCATGGTCCTAATCATCCTCACTTTGCGAACCTGCTGGGTAAAAGCCACGAGGAACCTGAAAACGGGCTGCCACAGTCATGGAATATATTTCTTCGTCTGCCAATTGTGATTGATAGTTTTGGTGATTAAAATAACCTGAGCTAGCATCAATGTTTCCTCAGAGTTTGTAGATCATATGTCCTGACCTTTCTGGCTTTTATAGTCTCCATCAGAATGCCAGGTATTATCCTAATATTTGTTACTTGGTCTTCCTTTTGCTGTATTTAGTGTCATTCTTTGTTGTGTACAGTTAACCTTTTGATTATTATGTATCATGAGGATTTTCTTCTCTGGTCCTGACCATTTGGTATTCTATGCTCTTCTAGCATCTTGACAGGTATCTCTTTCTTTAAATTGGAAAAAAAAATTCTTCTATGATTTTTTAAAAAAATATATTGTGTGCTTCTGTGCTGTTTTTCTTCTGCCTTTCTGCATATTATTCATAGGTTTAGTCTTTTCACATTGTCCCTAATTCTCTGACTGCAGCAAAACTAAGATTAATTCTATAGAGACAAGAATGGAGGACAGTAAGGATAATGAAAATTGCCTTTATGAATCCCAACCTATAGTGGCCAATAGAGATTCCTGGTAGAAAGAGTTTCTATAGGTCATCAGATAACACAGAGGAA
This sequence comes from Peromyscus leucopus, assembly GCF_004664715.2. Lineage (NCBI taxonomy): Eukaryota > Metazoa > Chordata > Mammalia > Rodentia > Cricetidae > Peromyscus > Peromyscus leucopus. Next base: position 73,666,755 of record NC_051070.1, read on the forward strand.
TTGTTGTGGGATGTCTTTATGTATGCTGTGAATATGTGTTGCTCTGAATTGTTGATAGATAAAGCTGTTTGGCCAATGGTGAGGCAGAATAAGGTTAGGCAGTACATTCGAACTCGATAAAGAGGAGAAGAAAGGAAAGTGGGACAGATGCTACAAGCAACCACCAGGAGGAGCAAGATGTGAAAGTACCAGTAAGCCACCAAGTCACATGGCAATGCATAGATTAATAGAAATGAGCTAAGTTAAGTTGTAAGAGCTAGCTAGCGAGAATCCTGAGTCATTAGGCCATACAGTTTGTAAGTAATATAAGCCTCTGGTGTGTTTATTTGGATCCAAGTAGCTACGAGACTAGGAGGGACACAGGAAAACTTCTGACTACAATTAGCACCCATCATCAGGTATTGATCCACAAAGACCTGATAAAGCTTAAAAAGGATTCTTTTTTAAGGATTCTTAAAGCACAGAAATAGAATTGCACTGGGATTTCTGATATTGCAGTCTCATGCTAACAGCAGTGCAGAGACTTGTCTCTGGACAAATGGTGTTGGCAGAACTGGATGTCAACATGCAGAAGACTGCAAATAAATCCATATCTTTCACCATGCACAAAACTCAAGTACAAGTGGGTCAAAGACCTCAACATAAATCCAGCTACACTGAACCTGAGAGAGGAAAAGTCAGAAGCACCCTAGAAAGCATTGCCACAGGAGACATCTTCCTAAATATAACACCAGTAGCACAGACACTGAGAGCAACAATTAATAAATGGGACCTCCTCAAAATGAGAAGCTTCTGTAAAGCAAAGGACACAGTAAATAAGACAAAACAACAGCCCACATAATGGGAAAAGATCTTTACCAACCCCACATCTGACAGAGGACTGATCTCCAAAATATATAAACACAACAGACTAGACAGCAAAATAGTAAAAAAATCCAATTAAAGAATGGGCTACAGATCTAAGTAGAGAATTCTCAACAGAATCCCAAATGGATGAAAGACATTTAAGAAATTGCTTAACATCTTTGGGCAACAGGAAAATGCAAATCAAAATGACTTTGAGATACCATCTTACACCTGTCAGAATGGCTAAGATAAAAAACACTGATGACAGCTTATGTTTGGAGAGAATGTGGAACAAGGGGAACACTCCTCACTGTTGGTGGCAGTGTAAACTTGTACAGCCACTTTGGAGACTAGTATGGCAGTTTCTCAGAAAATTGGGAATCAATCTTCCTCAAGACTCAGCTATACCACTTTTGGGCATACACCCAAGGGATGCTGAATCATACCACATGAACACTTGTTCAACTATGTTCATAGCAGCATTATTGATAATAACCAGAACATAAAAGCAACCTAGATACCTTAAAGCTGAAGAATGGACAAAAAAAAATGTGGTACATGTACACAATGGAGTATTACTCAGCTGTAAAAAACAATGACATCATGAAATTTGCAGGCAAATGGATGAAACTAGAAAATATCATCCTGAGTGAGGTATCCCAGACTCAAATAGACAAACATGGTCTGTACTCAATCATAAAGGGATACTAGAAGTAAAGCAAAGGATAATGAGACTACAACCCACAGCTCCAGAGAAGCTAGGAAACAAGGAGGACCCAAAGAGGGATGTACAGATCTGCTTGAGAAGGGAAAACAGAGGAGATCCCCATGAGTAAACTGGGGATGAGGAGGAAGGGCAATAAAAGGTAAGGGATGGATGATTAGAACATGTTGGAACTTGATGGTTGAGCTGGGGGAGGGATGGTGTGGGAGAACAATGAAAGAAATACCTTGATAGAGGAAGACACTATGGGCAGAAATCTGGTGCTAGGAAATTCCTCAGAATCCACAAGGACAAGCCCAGATTATACCACTAGTAACAGTGGTGACAACTTGAACTGGCCTATCCAGGTAATCAGATTGTTGAATATCCTAACTGTCATCATAGGGCCTTCATCCAGTAAATGATGGATGCAGATGCAGAGTTCCACAACATAGCACCAGGCCAAGCCCTTGGAGTCCAGTCAAAGAGAGGGAAGAGGGATTATGTGAGCAAGGGGGGTCAAGATCATGATGGGGAAATCTACAGAGACAACTGAACCAAGCTCAAAGGAACTCATGAACTTTAGAACTTTTAGTTGTGGAACCTGCATGGGACTGGATTAGACCCTCTGCATACAGGAGACAGTTGTGTAGCTGGGTCTGTTTGAGGAGTTTCTTGCAGTATGGTCAGGATATCCCTGGTACATGAGCTGGGTTTTTGGATCCCATTACCTATGGTCAGACACCTTGCTCACCCTTGCCGCAGTGGGGAGTGGTTTGGTCCTACTTCAACTGAATGTATCAGGCTCAGCTGTCCCCCCATGAGAAAACTTACCTTGGTGGTGAAGGGAAAGAGGGGTGGGTAGAGTGTAGGGGAGGTGGTCATAGGGAAAGCGGGAGGAGGGATGAGAGGGGGATCTGTAATTGGTGTGTAAAGTTAATAAAAAAGAGTAATGGGAATGATTATAATTAAAGTGCACATTATGTAGTATAATAATGTCACAATGATACCCCTTACTCTGTACAATGAATGTGTGCTAATAATATATACATGTATATAGCATATAGTATATTAAAATACATAAATTTGTATAAAAAAAATAAAATGATGTCATTAATTTGTAATGGAGTGGGAAGGAGTCCATGGAAGAGGTGGGAGGGATGAAATGGAAATGTAAAAATGATGCAATTGTATTTAAAATAAATATAAATATATACTTTACAGAAGTCTTTAAAGCCAGAAGGGCCTTCAAAGATGCACGAAATTCCTGAAAAATAACTGTCACAGTAGACTCCACCCAGAAAAGGTATTTAATAATATTAAAAAGAAATGAAAATTTTCCAAGATAAAATTAAATGAGAGGAATTTACAGCTAGTAAACCAGCTTTACAGAGAATACTAGAAGCAATACTTCAATATGAAGAGAGTGATAAAAACAGCCAAGAGACTACAGGAAACAAAGAAAAAAAATGCCAGAATAGTAAAATAAAAGATACCTGAAAAAAATACCACAAAATCAAAAAATGAGAGGAATAGACAATTTTAATAATAACTCTAAGTATTAATGATGCTAATTCCCCAGTAAAAAATAGAGTCATTTTTGGTTGTGAGCCTAGTCTTTAACGGCTGAGCCATCACCGTGGCTGATATGTAGAACTGAATGGTATTGTAAAATAAAATAAAAGGAAAAAAATAAAATATCAAAGAAAAAAAGATGCAAAAAAATAGAGTCATAATGGATTAGAAAATAGGATCCATCCTTTTGCTGCCTAGAAAAGTACATTGTATTAGGTAATTTTCTGTTGCTGTGATAAAATACTGTTTTAGAGTTTCTCTTTTGGGGGGGCCGGTTAACAGAATTTATTAAGATATAAATTGAGGAACTACACTCAAGATTACAGAACGGATTAGACAATAGAAGTCGTCCTCTGATCTGACTGGGAGCGAATCCACCTCACTGGCAGGAGCAGGGAGAAGGGGCATGTGACCCTTCTCTAACCTCCTATCAGAGGTCATGTACAATAGCAGGAAGCAACATCTTCGTTGGGTCATATAGCCCAAGATCATGGGCAGAGCAAATACCACTACATTTTCCCTTTTTGTCAAAATAAGAAGGTTTTAATCTTAATACAAAATATATACAATAAGAATGAATATTGTCCAGGAAAAAACAAAGGGTAGTAATATAAACAAAATAGAACTACAACCAAGAAGAATAACATCAAATAAGAAAGACATGCTAAATGTTCAGAAATGTCCAGAACATAAGCAAATGGCAAATTACTGAGATTACTTCAATAGCTATCCTATCTTGAGGATTCAGACTCTAGCATTAATATGTTCTAGCTAAGATATGAGGACACTGTAACTGTAACTATCTAGTCTTCAACCACATCAAAGACCTGAGAAAGAACATAATAATACCTGAGAAAACAGGAGATGGACGCAAGCAACTTTCAGGAGTCTTGCGAGAGTAGACAGAGACAGCTGGCAGCCTGGACAGTCACCTAAAGTTTTTCAGCATCATTGGTGCACTCAAATTGGCTACAGGCCTAGAGTATCTGACAGATCATTTTCAGAAGCAGGAATTTTGAAGGACCATCTTATTCTGTCTTGGCAGATTTCAGAAATCACTTTTCCTTGTGTCCCACTCATCCAGAAGGGCAGCATTCATACCATCAGCAGTTGAGGCAAGGGCAGTTCTTAGGCAAGTAGGCCATTTTGTACCAAAAAGAAGACAAACTTCAAAACAGAAATATCTCAGAAGCCCAATATTCTCTTGAGATCAGAACAGTGCTGCCAGGAGCAATCGTGTCTCATGTCAACAGAATTCTAAGTTATCAAAACATTTAAATGCCATATTCTCTAGGTCTATGAAGTTTTTGAAGATTACCTATCCATTTGACATTTGTTTCTGTAAGTCTGGTCAACCTAACTAACATACAAAAATGGTAAGCATGAGTCAGTAAGTCATAGAGATCAGTAAATCTTCCTTAGAGTTTCTCTTGCTGTGAAGGGACACAATGACCATGGAAACTCTTATAAAAGAAAACATTTAATTGGGGGTAGCTTACACTTCAGAAGTTTATTCCATTATCATCACGGCGGGAAGCACAGCATCAGGCAGGCAGACATGGTGTTGGAGAGGCAGTGAGAGCTCTACATCTTGACCCTTAGACAACAGGGTGTGAACTACCTCATAAGGCCTACCTTAAGCAAAGATGAGACCTGAAAGCCTGGCTCCACATTAACACACTTCCTCTAACAAGGCCACACCTCCTAAAATTGCCAATCCCTAAGGCTCAAGCATTCAAATTCATGAATCTCTGGGGGCCATACCTATTGAAACCCCTACAAATACCATGATCAAAGCCATATCTATATATATATATATATATAGAGAGAGAGAGAGAGAGAGAGAGAGAGTTAATTTTATTTAGGTTAAGGGTTTCAGAGGGGTAAGAGTCCATCATTCTAGGGAGACATGGTAAAAAGTAGAAGACATTGTGTGAGAATAAGAAGCAGAGAGACCACTTTTTCAAGGAGAAGCATGAGGTAGATAGAGGGTGAATTGGGTGTAGAGTAAGGCTATGTAAGTTCAAAGCTCAGTAATGTACTTCTTTTGGCAAGACAACACCTCCTAAAGCTCCTCCCCAAAGTGCTACCACCTGAGACTGCAAAACGTCCTTATCTCCACTTAAATGTTGACATGTATTAATTAATTTTTCTTCTACCAGATTTTAAAGTACATAGTCTTTTTTTTTTTTTTTTTTTTTTTTTTTTGGTTTTTCGAGACAGGGTTTCTCTGTGTAGCTTTGCGCCTTTCCTGGGACTCACTTGGTAGCCCAGGCTGGCCTCGAACTCACAGAGATCCGCCTGCTTCTGCCTCCCGAGTGCTGGGATTAAAGGCGTGCGCCACCACCGCCCGGCTAAAGTACATAGTCTTATAATGAAGTTCTTGATCTGTTTCAAGTTGACATGTAGGGTGAGAGATAAAAATATAGTTTTACTCTTCTGCATGTACATGTCCAATTTTCCTAATACCATTTGTTAAACATAATGTCTTTCTTCCAATGTTTGGTGTTTTAGGAGCCTCCTTATAAAAAAAAAGTAACCATAAATGCATAAATTTTTATCTGGGTCTTCTATTTTTCCATTGATCTATGTGTCTGGTTTTGGGCCAGTATTAGACTATTTTCATCATGATAGCTCTGTATTATAATTTGAGATTGTATATGATATTTTCTCTAGTATTATTAAGTAAATTTTAATCTTTCAAATTTTCCATTTTCTGCATGATCTACAATTTAATTTATATATAAATTATATGTTGAAGATGTACTCACAATTGTTTATGAATATTTTTTGAAAAGTATTCACAAAAATGAAAATGAACAGGAATAATTTATAATAATGTAAGAAAAGTAAATTCCATTCAATAAAATGATTCTAAACTTATTACATCACCACCAGTACATCAAGAATTTCATGATTGTTATAATCATGGCACCACACAGATAGAAACACAGCTCATTATGAGGCCAAGAGTTAAATGCAAGCATCTCTCTTGGTCATGCTAAATTGCAATAGCCTCATTTTCTAACAACTCCCACTGAGGTTTGAATTCCCAGTACTCCCAAAAATCTGTTTCCAGTAATTGGTCCACATCTTTAAAGGAAGTGAAAGACACTCTGTAGAATAGGATGCGGGCCATAACAAAAATTAGAAAGTATATTTTCCATTTTAAATATTACTTTGAATATGATGCTCCTCATACTGTATGTTAGAAATGGTAAGTGAAAATATTGTAGAAAACAAATTCATTAAATTTATTAAGATGAAGATGGTATTTTAATGAATTGTGTTGGCCAGATGGAAGGCTTTAGCCTTTGAGGCATCAAATCTTCCAACTGAGAGCTACCTTAACAGTACTTCACAGTAAGCTAGAATGAATAATTGCTGTGAAAATTGAAAGAAAATATGCTCTCAAGATTATAATGCAGAAAAAATTTGGCATTAGTTTGTCAGTGACTAATTATGGTGAATATAAGAAATATTACATGCTCATTTAATGAGTTCATCCTACAATTTAAATTACAGACCAGGGCTAATATTCTTTTCAAGATTCAGGTGGCTGACAGAGTATGTAAATATTTGTGTATATTCACCATTTGAAAAGGAAATAGAGGGTGAAATTGTGTTCTAAATTAGATATTTAGAAAACCTCTGTAAAAAAAATTCTTAGACCATAAATGCAAAATAAACAGTGATTATTGTATAAAGGGAAGAGATATAGGATGTTTTATATTCAAATCAAAGAAGAAAATGTTAGTAATTTAATAATTTTAACATTAATATTCCCCATAGTAAGAAAATCAGAATAGCTAGTTTCCAAATAAACAAGGCAGACAAAAGTGTATATCCCAACAAAAGACTGCAATAAATGTAAAAAAAAAAAGTGGATTTGATCTACAACATGGTTTTGATTGTCTTGGAAGGAAATGTATTTGAATTCATACAATTGGAAAATACTCTAAAGAAAAACTTATTACATTTCATTTTATAAATCTTCACATATTATACATATTACATCCTTTTTGGCTTACTGATCAGAATGTTTCAGTTTTGAAGGTGTCACATGGAAATGATCTTGATTTTGTTTTGAATAAGTCCTACACTAAGTTAAGGCTTTTCTCACATAGCTTATTTTCTTTATAGTCATGTATTTCTAGAGTATAAGCTCTTTGCATAACAGATATTGCTTACATAAGAACAGTTGTGATTAATTACATTTTTGAGATATTTCTTTTTTGTTGAATTGTATCTTTTAAGAAATTCACATGAAACATGAGTTCAAAGAATGTTTATCAATTTGATAACATAATATATACTTTCCAGTTTGGAGGAATATGGCATGTTGATATAAACCCAGATTCTAGTGTCAGGTTGACTCGTTTTAGGTACTAGTATTCATTCTGGTTAGCTATATAATTGTCAAAGTGTCAATAAGTGGTACATCATAGCTTTCTTATATATACATGGCAACAATAATACTCTTGTATCATTGTGTCTGATATGAGCACTAAACACCTTTAACATCCATTAAATATGTAGTGTGAAATCTAGTAGTTAGCAATCACTTTACTATAATTAATAATATTTTATTACTCAAAAAATTATGAATGATGTCTGAAAAACCTAGTTAAGATAGTTTAGCATTAAACATTGTAACACAAGCAGAATCTAGACATAGAAACTGAGACAAATTGTAATTTACTCCTAAACTAGCAGATGCAAACACATACATTTACCACAAGAAGACTTTTTTTTGTTAATTGGCAATGAAGCATTTGAGAACATAAGTGTAAAACCATCTGAGTATGGGACTGTGCTTCTTGGGATTTTTATACAATGTCAAAAAAATAAAGAAAAATTATTTTTAATGAATTTGAACATTGGTTTCCATACAAATTATATTCTAACCTGTGTCTGTTTCTTTCAAAAACACTAGATAATCTTTGTTGATCTCTACAAATATAGGGCAAGGTATTTACTGTTACAAATCTACATTTCTTTCATATTTGAATAACTTAACTGTGAGGAATCCAATGATATGGAAACCCTGATATATCAGAGACAAAATAAAACAGTTATTACCATCTAATCTTTTAAAGGAATATAAAACTATTTTTTGACTACTGTTCACCATTATTTACAATAAAGTAAATATACAGTTGGATGACATTCTAATCCTACAAAGTTGCTTTTCTGGCTCATTGAACCTGACCCAAATAATGAAAAGATTGATCCTACCAGTAAAGAATGAGTCAAGGTAAAGTAACAGCATGTAAGTCATTAATTTATATAACCAATTTTTGTTTATATCAGCTGGTCTGAAAATGCCAACATCATCTCTAACAATGATTCCACTTCCACAGTAAATAGATATTCCACAAATCATAAACTTTTAGTAGATTTCAACTGTCTACAAAGGAGCATTTCACTAGAGGAACTTTTACATGCCCATTTGAGTCTTTTTGTTTGGTTTTTAGAGACAGGGATTCTCTGTATAGCCCTGGCTGAACTAGTCTAAATCAGAGATTTGTCTGCCTTCAGAGTGCTGGGATTAAAGGTATGCCCTACCCCACACACAGCTTAAATCTTGCTATTAAATCATATTACTAGTTTGTCTAAATCATTTTCTGAACGGGGAGTTTGTAAGGACAAAATTTTGTAAATAAACTACTATGTTTATGTGATAATATATAAGTTCTGATGTGGCTGCTTTAAAACTATCCAATAAATTACAGAATCATCTACTTAATCTGAAAGGTTATGGTTTTAGGGAAATGTTCACAATGATTACCATCTAATCTTTATTTTTATTTCTATGTGAACAAATGAATGGGAAAAATGAAGATTGATTGGCTAAAATACATCATTTGATAAGATAGAAATTTCATTCTCTCAAATACTTTCTATTTTGTACAAGAATATTGTTTTGAAGGGGTGTGATGCATAAAATCATTTCCAGTTATACTCTGATATGTTGATATGTCAGACATTTCATGTTTCCAAATCATCAGTTGATATTGTCAACAAATAGTAAAACTGCAAACATACTGAAAATAACTGTGGTTTGCTTTTGTTTTTCATCTCCTTGTATTTTAAGAACTTCCAGAAGCTTTCTGAATGGAATAAATGGATTATGAAAATGGATCAGCTGTGACAGAATTTATTTTAGTGGGATTTTCTGGAGGTTGGCAACTTCAAACCGTCTTCTTTGTGACATTTTCTTTGATCTATTTTGCTACTGTGGTGGGCAACATTCTTATTATAGTCACAGTGACAGCTAATGTTACCCTTCACTCTCCCATGTACTTTCTTCTTGGAAATCTCTCCTTTCTGGACATGGGTCTTTCCACTGTCACAACACCAAAAATGATCAGAGACTTGCTTGCAGAACACAAGAGCATCTCTGTATGGGGCTGCATGGCTCAGATGTTCTTCATGCACTTCTTTGGGGGTGCTGAGATGACACTTTTGATAGCCATGGCCTTTGATAGATATGTGGCTATATGCAAACCCTTGCACTACAGGATAATCATGAGTCAAAGGTTGCTGAATACGTTTGTAATACTTTCCTGGACCATTGGTTTCATACACACCATGAGCCAGATGGTATTGACAGTGAATTTGCCTTTCTGTGGCCACAACATTGTAAATAACATATTTTGTGATCTCCCCCTGGTGATCAAGCTTGCTTGTATTGAAACAAACACTCTGGAGCTGTTCGTCATTGCTGACAGTGGGCTGCTGTCTTTCATCTGTTTCATCCTCTTGCTTGTTTCTTACACTGTCATTCTGGTCACTGTGAGGCACAAATCACCTGGCAGGCTGTCCAAGGCTCTGTCCACATTGTCTGCCCATATAATTGTGGTCACTCTGTTCTTTGGACCCTGTATCTTCATCTATGCCTGGCCATTTGGCAGTTTGGCGAGCAGTAAAGTGCTTGCTGTATTTTATACTGTTATCACTCCTTTACTGAACCCTCTTATTTACACACTGAGAAATCAGGAAATGAAAAAAGCCATGAGAAAATTATGGATCCAGCAAGTTAGCTTCATGTCGAATTTATAAATTGATCTGTATATGATTACCATGGTTAGGTAAATTAATGACTATGGATAATGTTTTGTTCTACTTTTTTTTTTTTTTTTTGGTTTTTCGAGACAGGGTTTCTCTGTGTAGCTTTGCGCCTTTCCTGGAGCTCACTTGGTAGCCCAGGCTGGCCTCGAACTCACAGAGATCCGCCTGGCTCTGCCTCCCAAGTGCTGGGATTAAAAGCGTGCGCCACCAACGCCCGGCTTGTTCTACTTTTATATTTGAACCATACACCAATAAAGATAAATTGATACTCATGTATTAGTGTTTCATTTATAGTGATGGTTTAATGTTAATTGTTAGCATTTTTATTTTGAATATTTTCAAATAATGAACATTTCCCTTATATGAATAATCAAATCTAGTGAAATCTTTCATTAAATCAGAATATGTAATACAAATTACGGTACCCTGCATATTTTTCCTGTGTGAAAGCCCACAAAACCTTACTAGTGAGATCTGAGCTTGCTTTGCACAGCAGGGCTGCATTAGAGGATGACTTGACCATGTGCACCAAGTGTTTGTGATAGTCTGCATTTGACTGTGCTGGGGGGAGGTTTTTTGCTCCATCTCTTGACATTCCTTTAAAAGTCCTTTAGTAGAGACAGAAGGGGCTAATGGGTTCTGACCCAGGCCTCTCCCTAGTCTGTCCTATGTTTCTCACTGTCTCTCTCCTCTATATTTCTGTCTACATATTTGTCATTTCCCTGTTTAAGAGTACAGTGGGAGAAAATTTGGGGGCAGGTCTCCTGTGGGTGGCACCCAAGCATGGAAGAGGGACTTGGCAAAATCTTGGGGAGAACGCCCCCAGAAGAAGCAGTTGGACTGGTTCATTTTTGTACTGAAAGTGAAGGTCGGGGATTTTAACCTCACGAGTGATATTGAGGCAGTGAAATGCCAACGTTGGAAAGTAAGGCTGCAACATAAATATATCTCTCGAGGTTTTTTCCTTCTTTTTCTCTCCCTATTAAATTCTATCTATAAAAATTAAAGAAAAATGTAAGATAATGTAGTAATATAATGTAGAAGGTAGAAGGTAAGAATATAGTATAACAAAAATTTAGAGAAAGGTAGATTAGGAATATTGGGTAAGAGAATAAGATAAGCAACAAGATGGAGGAACCATGTCCTTAATTTTCTAACTATGGGGCTAGGAACACAAACTTCGAAAAATCAGAGGAAAAAAATAGGGAGAAAAAGATTCCTGTGGAGCCGGGCGGTGGTGGCGCACGCCTTTAATCCCAGCACTCGGGAGGCAGAGCCAGGTGGATCTTTGTGAGTTCGAGGCCAGCCTGGACTACCAAGTGAGTTCCAGGAAAGGCGCAAAGCTACACAGAGAAACCCTGTCTCGAAAAAAAACAAAACAAAACAAACAAACGAAAAAAAATTCCTGTGGAAAGCTTTTGGTCCCAAGCGGTGGCAGGGCAAAGAGTTGTCCCTGAGGCAAATGCAACTGAAATGCAACTTTTCACTATGCTGATACTGCTACTGTATGGAAACACTGTAACAACAGAACTAGTTTCCTCTTGGCCATGAAACCAATTAGAGAACATAAGTCTTAGGAAAACGTGGCAGTCTTTTTCTCTCAAAAAATGAAAGCTTTCTTGGGAAAAACTTTATCTCTCTCTAAAAAACTAAAAAGCCTTTCAGACCTTTCTTTCTCAGATTATCTTTCTGTAAGAGCAAAAATTTCACTCACTTAGAACAGGGCAGATTCCTTCCTGAAGTTTGCAGGATCTTGGGAAAGCTGCTAGCACAAAAAAGCAAGGTCTTAGTTCCAAGCAGTAGCTGCAATGGCAGCATGAGAAAAGCTGAGGCAGAATCTGGAAGACAAGCTCCTACCTCCAGAAGCAGTCATCAGAAGAACAGAACAGGCATCTGGGACTCTGTATGGGGGCGCAGAGATAAGTGGAGACAAGACAAAGATCTGTCCCGGGAAAAAAGTCTCTCTGAAATGGCTGTGAAAAAGCTTTATCTTAAGTACTTTCATTTTCCTTCACTGACCAGGTAAGTCCTGAAGGGTTTTGCTTCTGGTATCAAAATACCTGTATAAAGTACACACAGACAAGCATTACTCACTTTGGGAACAGTGTGAAGGAAGGAAAATACCCATCAATGCCAGCTCAGGGAGAACAGACATCTCTCGATTTCCTGTGGTAAAAAAGCAAAAAAGCTTGACTCAAGTCTCCCATTGAGAAAAGCAAAACTGTATAAACAAATCCTGTAAAGTGAAAAAGAAGTGTGGCAGACCTGAAAGACATCATGGGGAATGTAGCTCAAAAAGCATCTTCAGAAATGTAGTACTAGTATGACATGGGAGAGAAAGGCAATATGGGAAGTGTAGTTTTGCAGTTAAAAATGCTGGTACTGCCCAGAAACTTCATTTTTTCAGCTCAGAATGCAGATTCTTTTCAAAGCAATGCTAGAAAGCTTAACCTCACCTCCTGAGAACTAAGAACAGTGGAACAACTTGCCTTTCAGGAAATATTAAAGTGCTAGTACCATTTGTCAACAAGTCACTTTGAAAATTTTAAGAAACCAAGGGAAAGTGGTTTGTACACTGGAAAATTGCTTTGTAGGTGGGGACTAAACTTCAGAAGGTCCAGCTGTCTTACAAAATAGAGTCACTTCACTTGAAAGTTCCCTATAAGAAATCAATGCTAAAATAGAATGCTTGCTTAGTGAATGCTCTGATGTTTGTGAGAATAGGAAAAATGTACCAAGTACTAAAAGTACTAATAGCTGTGATATACTCTGACCATGAGGTATTAAGCTCAGACTGTAGTTGTAGCTTTTCAACCTTTAGTACTTGTCTAAGACCTGAAGGACAAGAACTGAATGGACTCTACCCTATGTAGTGAAAAAAAATCACCTATTTCTGGGGCTCTTACATTTTATACTGGTGCCAGTAAATTAGTAATGGCTGGTAATAAAGCAGGGAACATATGTAAAATAGTCCACAGTCCATATGCTTCAATCAAAACTCAGAATTATATGCCATTCTAATGGTTTTATTAGATTTTAATAAGTCTCTAATATAATTACTGATTTTCAATCTGCAGAAGGTATATTGTATATAGATACTGCTGAACTTATTCTTTATAATTCAGAATTAACTTAATTATTGATACAGCTTCAACAGGCAATCCAGAACAGGAATTGCCCAATTTATATTACTCATATTCAGTCTCATATGGGATTGCTTGGGCCATTGGTAAAAAGAAATGGATAAATTAATCAGCTACTAAGAGGAAATGTATTAGAAGCTATATATTTTCATTAAAAACATGATAATAATAAAGGCTTGAAGAAAAAATTTCATAATCTGGCAACAAGCTAAAGGAATTATTTTAAAGAATTGAATTGTCCTACTTGTTCTTTGTATAGTCGAGTTTCTTTACCTGAGGGAAGTACCAAAGAAATGAAATTTGGTAAATGAATGTATTTTATTTAGCAGAGTTTGGAAAATTAAAATACATTCATCATACCATTGATATATTCTCTGGATTTCAATGGGCATCTGTTTTAAGTTCTGAAAAAGTTGTTTCTAATAAATTGCACACTTATTAGAGGCAATGGCTACATTGGGCATTATGATACAAATTAAAACTGATAATGCTCCTGTTTATGTTTTGAGTAAAAGGAAACAATGTTTTGTACAATATAACTAAGACACATTACAGGGATACCATATAATCCTACAGGACAAGCAAGTGTTGAAAGATCTAACCATACTTTAAAAGAGATACTTATAAACAAAAGGGGGATATGAAGACTCCCAGAGATAGATTACATAAGCCTTTACTAACTTTAAATTTTTAAGTGCTAATGAAGCTGGGACAACAGCTTCTGAAAGGCATTGGACTGTAGGGAAAAAGAAAAACAAAACAAAACAACAACAACAACAACAAAAACAAAACAAAACAAAACAAAACAAAAACCGCTGAATTGAGTCAGCCTGAATACAGCAAGGATGTTTTGACATCAGAATAGAAAACAAGGAAGGTGTTACAGTGGTGTCAAGGTTGTGCTTATGTTTCTGCAAGAGACAAGTTGTTGATACAATCAAACTTAATGAAATTTCAACATGAACAAGAGAGCTCTCTTGGATGCCTGGGCTGTTGACAAAGATAATACAACTCAGAAAAGAAAGAGACACAGAAAGCCTTTAAAGCAGATGGCTGATCCTCCTACCTGGGGGCAGCTTAAGGAATTGTCTTGAAAATGGAAAAGCAATAGTTCACCTGGCTAGGGAACCTCTGAATGCTGTCTGTGATAACTGTATAGGTAACAGGGACCAATCTCACTTACTGGGCTTATATTCCCAATCCTCCTATTAACAAAGGGGTAAGTTGGGAAGATACAGATATTCTTCTTGTAGTCAATGAATCCTTCTGAACAAAGGCTTGAGGTTCAGTTCTCAGAAACTTTTCCTTTCTGTGGCAAGAGAGCCTAAGATTACATTCTGAGGTGATTCTCCTTTTTGAACGGCTCACATAACACAGAATACCCAACACTTATAAACTATAATTCTGAAATGACAACCCAAAGATGTTTTGATTTGACAAGGAAGGAATCAAATAGTTTAGAACTTGTGGTTATTTGAATAAAAATGGGGCCCCAAATATCATACAAGTTAGGGCTGTTTGGGAAAAATTATGAGTTGTGGTCTTGTTGGATATGTTGTGGCATGGGGAGTTATTGGAGGCTTCAAAATTTTCTTGCCACTACTGTGCTCCCTGATTTTTGCTTGTGGTTTGATATGTGATTTCTCAGTTGTTCTTGCTGCCATCCCTTCACTCCACCATCATGGACCCTCAATGTTTAACACTGTAGTCCCAATTAAAAACTTTTTAAAAATAAGTTTCCTTGGTTTCTTGTTTGTTTATCTTTTTAATCATAGCAGTAGAAAAGTAACTAATACTGAAATGGATCCTGGGAATGGAGCATTACTCTGAAGAACCCTACCATACTGATTTTGAAGAATGTGGAAGACTTAGGGAATTTGGAGAAGAGAAGTGGTTAAATGATATAATCTGGGTTTATCAATTCATATTAGTAGAAGGCTGGAAGACAATTGAGAGCTATGTGGACTGTGGAGGCCCCAAATCAAGAGGCTTCAGAGGGAAGTGAGGACTCTAACAGTAGTTACTGTTGTTGTATTTTATGAAAGAATGTGGCAGCTTCTTAACCTTGCCTTAAGAATTTCCCCTAGGCTAAAATAAAAAGTAAATGGCTGATTTCTTCAGAGGATGAGATTTCAAGAGAGCCTAGAATATTGATTCTATTTCATGGTTGTTTGTAATCACCCTTATGGGGGTTTACAATGAAAAAGAACAGTAAGGGAAAAATAAATAGTTTAAAGAGAAAAAGAGTACCTGGATATTTATTATTGCAGACAAATGTTGTGTTGAAAGAGATAAGGAGGTTGGGAAAAAGTCAAACTTGCAGAGAAATAAATGGGAGAACATACTCAGTATAAGACTCCACACACCCTAATCTTCTAACTTGTGAATTGCAAAGACCTAAGGAATTAACAAAAGATACTGGACATATGATTCAAGGGGGACATGCAGACAGTCAAACATGGTAGTCTATGTTGTTCTGGCTTTCGAGTCATGTAGGGGACACCAGTCAAGGGGTAGTGGAATCTTCCTCCTCATAAGAAGAGTGACCAATGACCGGGAATGTGTGGCAGAAGCATTCCTTAATGAAGGCCCTAAAAGGACAGTTATGCCCAGATCTCAGGGATCCCAAAAAGACCACCACAGAGACTGAACCCCATATGTAAAACCAAGAGCCTTTATTTCAAGCTTGAAGATTGTTCTCTCTGTCTGAGGCAATGGTGATAGCAGAGAGCCCTGAACCTGGGCAGGATGGGATTTTCTAGAGGAGGGGATTTCTAGGGGTCAGGACTATGATGAGCTGACATTTGTCTAGGGGTGCTGGAAATGTTTGGAATGTCATGTATTTCCCCTTAGATTCAGGCCCTCCCTGGGTGGGGTCACCTTATGGTGTTTTTCCTGGATCCAGTTGTTGCACCAAACCTAAATGATTGCCTCACTCAAAGTTTCTACCTATTACTTCCAGGAAAAACCTACATGGTTCCATTCCTGAAAGGGAGCTAATCTGGTCTCAGTTCCATAGCAAGTTTAGCCCCCAGACCAGCAAAAACGCTGTGAGTGAGGTGTTCCCCCTCCTCCCTGAGTGCTGGCTTCCCACCCTAGCCCGAGGCTTCCACAATTTCACCTAGTTAAAATAGACATGGCACTCTCTCTGGTGGCACCCTACTTAGGCACAGAGAGGGCTTAGAGCTGAGCCTGCTGGCAGACCTATTGTCTGTAGAGGCAGAGAGGGGCTTAGAGCAGCCTGGAACTCTTCATGCCCTGAAGCTCCAGGGAATCACCAGAAGAACTGCCTACTGACTGTGCTCACTCTGCTGCCAGCCAAGGCATTCAACAGGGCCTGCTTTGGAGCTATACCAATGCGTCTTTCTGGCTGAAAAGTGCTACTACACCCCCCAAACCAGAAAGGTAAGATAGGCAAACTAGCATCTTATTTCAAGTTAAAGTACTTGATAATTTTATACCTTAAAACTAACTAACAAATTTTGAGTAATTCTTTTAATATGGCCAACAACTTTACCTCACAAGAATTTTAAAACCTTTTTGCCTATATGATGAATGACATTTTCCTGGAAATATATGACCTTCCTAAGGCATATCTGGCCTGTACCATTTTGGCATTCATTGTAATAATTCATGCAGTGTTCAAATACTGGTTTAATAATAAGAACAAAGATAAGTCATTATTTAGACTGATACAGGCTTTAAAAGATAGCAATGAAGGCTTACATAAAAAAAGATTCTTTCTCTAGTATCTGCTAACCAGGATTTACAAAATAGGCTTATACCCAAAATTGATTTTGTTGATAATAAATATGAATATTTAATAGATATAGCACTAACTCTCCAGAGTGAAGTTGTGGCTACTCAGACACTATATAAGAAAGATTATCAGTAATTGATCAGATAAGGTCCATGGAATCATGTATTTCAGAAGAACATAAAAACTTCCATGATTCCATGAGATATCTGGAATCCCTTGCAAGAGAGGAGGTTCACTTCCTAGAACAGACTCTAGATGCTTGTTTGCAAGCCCTGGAAGAAACTCTCAGTAAACATGACAAGGGACTTAATAAGCAGAAGGGCAAGACCATACAGGTTGTAACATCTCCAAATGACTCTCATACAATGGCTTATCCTCTTATCATCCATGAGAAACCAGCAGATAACACACACCCCGAGCCATATATGACATATACATTATGACCAATTTCAACAAGGGACTTTAAAAATATAAAGGAAGCAGTAGTTATGTATAGGATACACTCCACATACATAAGACAGATGTTAAATTCGTGGTCTAGTGTGGCCCTATAGCTCAGGGGTTAGAGCACCGGTCTTGTGAATCCGTGGTCTACCTCACATAGAATTATTCCAGATGACTGGCATCAGTTAATTTCAGCTATTCTAGAATATAGGCAGCAGTTACAGTGGAAAAGCTGGTTGAGAGAAGAGGCAAGAAATTTATAACAACAAGGTAAACTCTGAGGTTTTGTGATCTCCCAAATCAAATACTTGATGAGGGATATTTCACTGACAGAAATGTACAAGACAATTATGATGAGCATACAATATCCCTATGCTGTACAGCAGCTCTAAATGCTTGGGGAAAAAATTCCAGAACCTGGAAAATGAACTGAGGTATATACAAAGATATTTCAGGGACCACAAGAACCCTTCACTGATTTTTTACAAAGGCTGAACACACCTATAACAAAAGCTGTGTCAGATAAAGAATTAAGAAAAGTATTAACTGAGTCCTTGGTGTTTGACAATGCTAATGCAGAAGAATACTTATACAATTAAAGGTCAGATCAGCTCCCTTGGAAGAATGGATTCAGTATACTAATGGTGTTGAGTCTCTTAACTACAGTAATGAGGCTTGGATAGGAGAGACAAATCCCAGAGGTGAAAGAAGGCCCCATGGTGCCAAATGTTTTAAATGTGGAACACCAGGTCATATAAGCAAAAGCTGTACATGGGGTGCTCCTAGAGGTAATACTACTTTTAGAAATAGCCCAAACAGGAGACCCCAACCTCCTGGATTATGTAGAAGATGTGGCAAAGGCCAACATTGGACCAGTGAGTACAGATCAAAAATAGGTATACAAGGCAACCCTTTACTGGTGGGAAACACTTCAGGGGGTCTCTTTCAGGCCTCCAAATCAAACGTGGTATGAAATTTTCCAACCACTGTGGAAGAAATTCCTCTCCAGGACAACTGAATAAACTAATGCCTAATGTAAAAACCTATACTGCAATGGATGATAAAACAGATCTGATATATGAATCACAATTTCCAAAGAACACAATAAAACAAATATTTTGGCAGACTTCCATAAATGAACAAAGACCAAAGCTTAGAATTCGAATTAATGGCCTGGTAGACACAGGTGCGGATGTGACCATAATTACACCAAACTCATGGTATCTGAATTGGCTTCTTCAAGAGGTAGATGTCCAACTACTGGGGATTGGAACCCTATCTCAGATAAAACAGAGTTCAAGATGGGTTGAATGCATAGGGCCAGAAGGACAGAGAGGAACCTGAAGCCATATGTAGAAAATGTAGCTGTAAATCTTTGGGCCCGAGATCTGTTACAACAGTGGAATACCCAGATTAAAATTGCTATACTCTCAGAAAAGGAGTACAGATCAACACATGTTTCTAGGAATAATATCATAACATGCTATTAAAAAACAGTCACCAACCATTCAGGCTGTACACAAACAGAACACAACTGTTGTTGAACTCTCAGAAGTACCAACTGCCTTACCTTTAAAATGGCTAACTAATAAACCTGTCTGGGTTGTACAATGGCCTTTGACAAAACAGAAGCTACAAGCTTTAGAACAGCTGGTTCAAGAGCAGTTACATGCTCAACACATTGAATACCAGACCCTGGAATTCTCCTGTATTTGTTATTTTAAAAAAAGTCTGGTAATTGGAGAATGCTGACAGATCTGAGAGCTATTAATAAAGTAATTCAGCCAATGGGCTCCCTACAGACTGGGATGCCCTTGCCCTCTCTGCTACTCAAAGAATGGCCTATAATAGTTATTGACTTAAAAGACTGTTTTTTAACCATACCCTTACAAGAAAATGATAGAGAAAAATTTGCCTTCACAGTACCTAATTATAACAATTCTCAGCCAGTCAAGAGATATCAATGGAAGGTCTTTCCACAGGGAATGTTAAACAGCCCTACCATTGGAGATAATTCGTGTAAAATTTCCACAATCCATAATTTATCACTATATGGATGATATCCTATTAGGTGATCCAAAGTTAGACACATTAGAAAGCATGTTTGAAGAAGTAAAAAAAAAATGACTCACTGGGGACTGCAAATTGCTCTTGAAAAAATACAAAGAGGAGATTCTATTAATTACTTAGGATATAAGATAGAACTATAAAATTTTAGACCCCAAAAGGTACAACTAAGGAGAGATTGATTGAAGACTCTTAATGATTTTCAAAAGTTGTTAGGAAGCATTTCCAACTTGGGTATCAAGGGAATACCCAAAGACGGACTATAAAATTTGGCTAATACTCTAGAAAGGGACAAAGAATTAAATAGTCCAAGAGAATTATCAGCCAAAGCTGAGAAGGAATTGGCTCTACTAGAAAAGACAATTCGAGAAGCACATGTGGATCATGTGGATCCTGAACTTAAATGCATTTTTGTCATATTCCCCTCCAGAAATTCCCCCACAGGTATTTTGATGCAGAGGGAAGATATTATATTGGAACAGATATTCCTACATTGCAAACCAAATAAGAAATTAAAGACTTATATAGAAAGATCTCTGATTTGATTCAAAAAAGTAAATTAAGACTTTGCCAGTTGACAGGAATGGACCCAGCAGAAATTGTAGTACCTTTAACTAATGAGGAAATTAGTTAAAGATAATGGATAAATATTTAAATATAAAAATGGAAATAGTTAAAGATAATTTCTTCACTATGGAAAGATAATGAATACTGGCAGAGAGCCTGCAGTAACTTTTTGGGAAAGATAAACAACCATTATCCCAAAAGCAAGAGAATAGAATTCATAAAGAAGATTGAATGGCTTCTTCCTCACATTGTATGACAAAAGCCAATTTCTGGAGTCTTCACATTTTATATTGATGCAATAAATCAGGGAAAGCAGGATACAAATCAGGAAACTTACATACAGTGGTACAAAGTCCATACATCTCCGTACAAAAGGCAGAACTATATGCCATTCTTATGGTACTGATGGACTTCACAGAACCCCTCAATATAGTCACTGACTCTCAATATGCAGAGAGTAGTTTTACATATTGAAACTGCTGAATTTATTCCTGATAATACAGAATTAACTTCATTATTCACACAATTGCAGGAAATCATCAGAAAAAGTGAACATCCTATATATAACACATATCAGATCCCATACAAGTCTTTCCGGACCTCTAGCACAAGATAATGATGAGATTGATCAGTTACTGATAGGTAATGTGCTAGAAGCCTCAGAATTTCATTAGAAATACCATTAAATAGCAAAGGTTTGAAGAAGGATTTCTCCATCACTTGGCAACAAGCTAAGGATATTGTGAAAAAAAATGTCCTACTTGTTCCCTCTATAACCAAACTCCATTACCTGCAGGGAGCAATCTAAAAGGTTTACAAAGAAATGAAATTTGGCAGATGGATGTGTTTCATTTTGCAGAATTTGGAAGATTAATGTATGTACACCATACCATAATATTCAGGATTTCAGTGGGCAACTCCTATGAGTTCTGAAAAGGCTGATTCTGTAATTATACACCTATTAGAAGTTATGGCCATCATGAAAATACCTGTACTAATTAAGACAGACAATGCCCCAGCATATGTCTCCAATAAAATGAGACAGTTCTTTTCTTATTACAATATAAAGCATGTTACAGGTATACCACACAATACCACAGGTCAAGCAGTCATAGAAAGATCCAATCAAACTTTAAAGGATATGCTAAATAAACAGCAACAGGTAACAATGACTCCTAGAAATAAATTGCATAGTGCTTTATTAACCTTGAATTTTCTCAATGCTGATGACAAAGGAACAACAGCTGTGGAGAGACATTGGATGACAGACAAAACTCCTGAGCTAAACCAACTGGTTTATTTCAAAGATGTGTTGACCTCAGAATGGAAACCTGGATATGTCTTATGTTGGGGAAGGGGTTTTGCTTTTGTTTCTGCAGGAAACAATAAATAAACAATAAAAAGGGACCATTGTCTTCAGGATTCTAATTCTCTCCATGCTTACTTTTGATTTCTCAGAATCCTTTCTTACATGTCATGTCATCTTTAAATCCAACCTTTCCATTTTGATAAAAAATAAGTTTTTCCAATAGCAATCCCTGAAGTCTCCAGAAGGAAGATGGGGCCCCAACAACAACTCTACCCAATCCAGAATGATGCCATGGTAATCATCATCATACACTTCTTGCAAGAATTTCAAACAATCTTACCCATTACTCTGAGACTTGCTGTGGAATCTACAGTTAGTCTAACTGAGATTTAACTATCTGAGCTTTCTTACAGTACCCAACAGAGATACCATCACCCCCTAAACATCAGGAAGCAATTCTAAGAAAATGATGCCCCTTGTCCCTAAGGTTTCATATTTCTCAGGGTTATGGATGATGGTTATAGGGTTGGGGGTGGAAGAAACTATTAAACTCAGTATTCTCCTTAAGAAAAAAAAAGTATCTCAAAAGAAAAAAAGGAAAAGAAGAAATGGAATGAATAGATATAAGATATTATGGTAGATTATTGTATGTACTAGTAAACAAGTTTAGTAAAATAACAGCCTTAGATAATTTGCACTGTTATGGATTCTTATATGTTGATACAAATGTAAACTATTTTTATATTCCTATTTAAGATAATTTGTATATTATACAAATACAGAACTATATTTGTTATAATGTACATATATTTCTACTCTTATTTGAAATATTTGTATACTGATACAAATGTAAATTTATATCGGTCATACTGTATGTATGCTCTACCTCTGTTTAGGATATTTTGTATATTGATATATATTTAGGATTATTGTCATTTTGCATATTGCACTATACATTCCTACCTCTGTTACAAATATCTTGTGTATTGTCACAATTTTGAAGTCATCATCCTTTACCATACATTTGCTTATAGACTGTTTACCTTGTTTACATAAAGCCTTAGTCCTTAGGTTATTTAGGTAGATAAGACTTACAGATTTATAATCACCTATGCTTGTCATCTCTATAGTTACGTTAGTTAGTTTATCCAGATTTACAGATACATAGGTTGGACAGACAGGTAATCTTCAAACACTTCATAGACCTAGAGAATATGACATTTAAATAACTTTGAATTCTGTTGATGTGAGACACAATTGCTCCTGGCAGCACCAATCTGATCCCGAGAGAATGTTGGGCTTCTAAGATATTTCCATTTGGAAGTTTGTCTTCTTGGCACAAAATGGCCTATTGGGCAAAGAACTGCCCTTGCCTCAACTGCTGACAATATGAGTGCTGTCCTTCCGGACAAACGGGACACAAGGAAAAGTGACTTCTGAACTCTGTCAAGACAGGGTAAGATGGTCTTTCAGAATTCCTGCTTCTGAAAATGATCTGTCAGATACTCTAGGCCTGTAGCCAATTTAAATGCACCAACAATGCTGAGAAACATTAGGTGACTGTCCAGGCTGCCAGCTGTCTTGGTCTACTCTTACAAGATTCCCGAAAGTTGCTTGCATCCATCTTCCATTTCTCAGGTACCATTATATTCCTTCTCAGGTCTTTGATGGGATTGAAGACTAGCAGTTATAGTTACAACTTAGTATATATATAATAGAACATATTAAGTATTAGATTCAGGTTCTTTAGGATAGGACACCTTTTGGATTGATCTCTGTAACATACCATTTACCTATGCTCTCAACTTCTCTGAATTTTAGTATGTTTCTTGCTTGATATTGTTCGCGTTGGTTGTAGTTGATAACCACTCCTTTGTATATAGTCTTGTATTAGGTTAGAAACTTCTTATTTATACAAAAGGCGGAGGCTTCATCCCAGGAATGCAAGGATGGTTCAACATACAAAAATCTGTCAATGTAATACACCATATAAATAAACCAAAAGAAAAAACCACATGATCATCTCATTGGATGCTGAAAAAGCCTTTGACAAAATCCAACACCCCTTCATGATAAAGGTCTTGGAGAGATCAGGAATAAAAGGAACAAACCTAAACATAATAGACGAAAGGGGAAGATGTAGTAGGTAGCCATTCCAGCCTTGATCTGGAAGTTCCAACCCCCATTGAGGCTTCGGTAACTGTCACGCCTATAAGGCAGGGCCGAGAGAGGACCCTCAAGACCCAAGATCTGGATGTGCCAGCTCTCTTGGTTCCTGAACCCTGGATGATAGAGGTTGACTGAGCAGAGTTCTCCAGAGAACACCGCCGCCGGACTGCACCACACCTTTCCCAGACCCTGTTACCTATCCCTTCACTTGTAAGTTACCCCACAAAATAAACCTCCCTTTTAACTATGTGGAGTGGCCTTAATAATTTCACCAATATATGGTGATTGAGAGTTTTGCTAGGTTTAATAGTCTAGGCTGCCATCCATGGTCTCTTAGTATCTGCATAACATCTGTCCAGCACCTTCTGGCTTTTAGAGTCTCCATTGAAAAGTCAGATGTTATTCAGATGGGTCTGCCTTATTTGGCCTTATTCCTTTGCAGCTCTTAATATTTTTTTCTTTGTTCTGTCTGTTTGGTCATTTGATTATTATGTGGCATGGGGACTTATCTTTTGGGTCTGGTATATTTGTTGTTCTGTAAGCTTCTTGTATCTTTATAGGCATTTCTTTCTTTAGGTAGGGAAAGTTTTCTTCTATGATTTTGTTGAATATATTTTCTGTGCCTTTGAGTTGGTATTTTTCTACTTCTTCTATCCCTATTATTCTTAGGTTTGGCTTTTTTATGATGTCACCTATTTCCTGGATGTTTTGTGTTAGGACTTTTTTGGCTTTAGTATTTTCTTTGGCTGGTGAATCTATTTCCTATATTGTATCCTCCATGCTAGAGATTCTCTCTTCCATCTCCTGTATTCTGTTGGTTATGTTTGCATCTGTAGTTCCTGTTCATTTACTCAGATTTTCTATTCCAGCATTCCCTTGGTTTGTGTCTTCATCATTGTTTCTAATTCGTTTTTCAGGTCTTTACTTGTTTCCTTCACCTTTTTTATTGTTTTTTGTTCATTTGTTTGTTTTCTTGGCTTTCTTTAAAGGATTTATTGATTTCTTCCAATTTTTTTTTGTCTTTTCCTCAGTTTCTATAAGGGAAATTTTCATTTTTTCTTTCAAGCCCTCTATCATTTTTTAAAAGTCATTTTCTTCTGCTTATTCTATATTGGGATGTTCAGGTCTTGTTGATGTAGAATCACTAGATTCTAGTGGTGCCATATTGCTCTCTATGTTGTTGAATGTATTTTTGCACTGGCATCTACAGATCTCTTCCTCCCATTAGTGCAAAAGGTGTCTGTGTCTTAGGGAGCAAATCTTGGTCCAATTGGAGCTCTTGATTCAATGGTAGCTGGCAGAGTCTGTTTCTCAGGGAAAAGCTGGAGTTCCAGATGATGAGTGGATTTGGGGGTGGATAGAGGCTTGTAGTTTGCAGGGTTTGGTGGGGAATTGTGGTGACCAAGCATGGCTACAGGAGTCCTGTTTGCTGTCTGCACCTGAGGTTGTAATGGGTGGGTTATGGGGGCACTCACTGGTTTTGCCCTGGGCCTAAAGCTTAGAGCTTGGATTTTCCTTTAATAAGCATTCATGGATTTGAGAAAGAGGGAGCTATACCCCAACTCCAAAGCCAGCTTCAAATTTTAATTTAATTGGGACCACAAAAAAGATCATTTGCCTTTTATGTCTATTGAGAGCAGCAGGAAAAAAGCATTTGGAAAGATTTATTCAATTCTAACCTTTTGGAGGTGGGTTATGCCATTAGACCAATTTACTTTTTCTTGGAACATTTTCTATTGTTATTTGTCCTTCTTCAGATGTTTCATTTATCCAGCGGTATCTTGATTCTTTAGATGGATACTTTTATTCTTTTAGAAAGACAAAAACAAAATCCTACCCTGACACTAACTTTGGAGAGTTCCTTTTTATTGGCAGATTATATCTTTGTTAAGGCAAAATGTTTGACAACAGAAAAAGTATTATCTTTTAATAAACATTTTTTGAAATTTTGAAATGAAATATACCTTGGTGTATATAGATATATATCTATAATCCCCTTTCAAGGTTAAAGTATATTTATTTTTAGATCACAAAGAACATTCATTTTGAATTTTAGCCTGTCTTTTTAGTAACACTGTAGAGGGTTTTTATAATAAGCTATAAATATGATATGTAGATTTTCTAGTATGGGAACATACAAATTAAGGAGCTCTATCTGAATTTTGTCTCTGGGATTTTGTCTAGTGGGATTAAAGATATGTGTCACTATCAACTTGTTTACTGTAACTCTAGAACTTAGAAAACAACTTACAGATCTCTCTGTCTTCACTGTGAATGAAGGCGTGGGCTCTCACTACACTGCTCAAATACTTTATCTCAGCTCCAAATAAATTTTACCTCTTAGATATTTAGAAAACAAGCTTGAAATGTAGTAACCCTTTGAATTTACTTAAAACATTTTCAATCTCTTAACCGAGATTTTATTATCAAAAAACAAAACTATTATTTTTATTTAAGAAGAAAATGCAAAAGCTGATGTCCAGGATGTTGTGGGCTACATGACAATTTACAGTCTAACATTCTAATATGTTAAGACAGCTCTAATATTAAGAAATGGGGTTTAAGAAACCCCATTTTTTTCTTTAATGGCAGTAAGTAAATTGTGACTTTGGTAAATTATTATTTAAATATATTATTTTTTCATACCTGATCAAGTGAAAGACATTTGTTAGTCTTGTAAGTTACTTTAGATTGAATGACAATGCTTTTGGTGAATTATCTCCTCTCCTTAAATAAGAGTTCTCTCTTGTTCGAACATAATCCTTAAAAACTTGAGGTTATCCATAACTTTTCTTTTTATGTGGAAACAAAAGCAAAACTTCTTCTCCAATGTAACATATATCCTGGTTTCCATTCTGAGGCCAACACATCTTTACAATATACAGGCTGATTTAACTTAGCAGTTTTTTCTACTATCCAATGTCCCTCCACAGCACTTATCCCTTTCTCATTAGCATTTAAAAAAATAAGATAATAAAGTATTGTGTAATTTTTTTCCTAAGGGTCGTTACTACGCATTTCTGTTTATTAAGCATATCTTTTAAAGTGTAACTACATTTTTCTATAAATGCTCGTCCAGTAGAATTGTGTGGTATGCCTGTAATATTCTTCATGTTGTAATGTGCAAATGTTTTATTTTACTAGAAACATATGTTGAAGCATTGTCATCTTAATTTGTACAGTTATCCCCATAATGTCCATAACTTTTAACAAATGTGTAAATATAGAATCAGCATTTTTCAAAACTTAAAGCATTTGCCCATTGAAATCCTAAATATGTATCTATGATATGGTGCCCATACTTTAATTTTCAAAAAAAAAAAAAACCTGGAAAATTAAACACATCTATTTGCCAAATTCCATTTCTTTGAGTACCCTTTGGTTTATTTCCTGAAGGTAATAGAGTTTGGTGACACAAAGAACAAAAAGAACATTTCCATGGCTTGTTGCCAAGTGACAGAAAAAATCTTTCTTCAAACCTTTGTTGTTAATATGGTGTTTCTTATGAAATTCAGAGGATTCTAACACATTTCCTACCAATAGCTGAACAATTTCATCATTACCTTGTGCTAGATGGCCTGGTAAAGCCATATAAGATCTGATATATGTTATATACCATGTGTGATTTCTATTTCTGATTATTTGTTGTAACTGAATAAATTACAAAGAGAATTCTGTATCATCTTGAAATAGTTCAGTGATTTCAATATGTAAAACAATTCTGCATATTGAGAGTCAGTAACTCTATCAAGAGGTTCTGGAAAATCTAATAATATGATGCAAATAGCATTTAGTTCTGACTTTTGAACTGAATCATAAGGATATTGAACAACTTTAAATTTCCTGCCTTTAAAATTGCATTTTATGATCAATTTTCAGCAGTATAGAATGTAGGGGCTCCAGAAATTAGTGGCGCTTTTCTATATGAGGGAAAATCCAATTAGTTCTTTTTATAGAATGGAGTCTCTTGCTTTTGGAATATTTGTTGCTAATAGCTCCCAAGAAATTACTTCAGGCTTTTTGTAAATGTTCATTTTCTGCCCATAATGAGGCAATTTCTGCTGGGTCTATTCCTGTTAACTGATGAAGTCTCATTTTCCTTTTAAAATCAACTCACAAAAAATTTCCACATAGCTTTTACTATTTTACTCTATTTGTGTGCTAGAAATATCCATCCTAAGATATTCTCTTCTTTCTGCATAAGAATTCCTATGGGAGAATGGCTAGAAGGTAGAATAACCAAACTACAAACAAACACTGGATCTAAGCAATCCACCTGGGCACCTGGCAATTTCTTTTCTACCAAGCCATTTCTTTTTCAGTCTCAGTTGATGATTTTCTTGGACTATTGAAGTCCTTATCACCTTGAAATAAATTATTTAACTTTTGAATAGTTAATCCAATTGTGAGCCATATCCAGTTAATATTTCCCAGAAATTTTTGAAAATCATTAAGAATTTATAACTGATCTCTCCTGATTTGTACTTTCTGTCATTGAATTTTTGGTAAACCTATCTTATATCTTAGATAGTAGAATCTCCTCTTTGTATTTTTCAGAAATAATTTATAATTCCCAATAAGGGAAAATTTGCTTTACTTCATCAAACACTTTTACTAAGGTATCTGCATCTTAATCAGTCAGTAAGATATCATTCATATAATGTTAAATTATAGATTGAGAAAACTGTTTACAAATAATTTCTAATAGCTGTTGTACAAAATATTGACATAAGGTGGGACTGTTTAGCATTCCTTGTGGCAGGACCCTCTACTGGTACCTTTTAACAGGTTGAGAACTATTATAAGTGGGCACTGTGAAGTCAAATTTTTCTCTGTTGTGCTCTTGTAAAGGTATTGTTTTTAAAAAGCAGTCTTTTAAATCAATCACTATAGTAAACCATCCCTTAGCTAATAAGAAAAGCAAGGGAATTCCATGTTATAAAGAGCCCATAGGCTGAATCACCTTATTTATAGCTCTCAGATCTGTTAGCATTTTCCATTTTCCAGATTTCTTTTTTTTTACGTATGAATTGAACATTTTTTTTAAAGATTTATTTATTTATTTATTATGTATACAGTGTTCTGTCTGCACATATCCCTACAGGCCAGAAAAGGGCACCAGATCTCATTACAGATGGTTGTGAGCCACCATGTGGTTGCTGGGAATTGAACTCAGGAACTTTGGAAGAAAAAGCAGTGCTCTTAACCTCTGAGCCATCTCTCCAGCCCCCAGATTTCTTTTTAATGATAAATACAGGAGAATTCTAAAGACTGGTCGATCCTTCAATATGTTGGGCATTTACCTGCTTCTGTACCAACTGTTCTAGTGTCTGAAATTTTTCTGGTGTCATAGACCATTGTTATATCCACATAGATTTATCAGTTAACCATTTTAAAAGTAGGGCTATTGGTACCTTTGAAAGACCAACAGCTGTTGTGCCCTACCCATGTACAACCTGAATGGTCTGTGACTATTTTTGAAAATACCTTTCAATATTTTGTTCTGAAGCATTTTTTATTTTATGGTTTGTTTCTGAGATTGGAGAAATGTTAATTTGTGTTTTCCATTGCTTTAACAAGTCATATCCCAACAAATACATTGATATGTTAGCTACATATGGCTTAAAATTTCCTAGTCTGTCCTCCTCGCCCTATACCCTTGACCTACCTCATACTTTGTTTTACCTGAGAGAAAGTTCCAATTCCTAAAAACTGAATATTTACTTTCTGAAGAGGCCAATCTGGATACCAAAATTTGGTGAAATTTTTGTTACATCTGCACCTATGTCCAGAAAGCCTACAATTGCAATGCCATTTATTTGTATTTTTAGTTTTGGTCTCTGATCATTTATATCAGTTTGTCAAAATACTTTTTTCTAGTCTCTCATGAACATCTGTTTATTCTACTGAAGCTATTCTAGCTCTGATCACATGTAGATCAGTGTTGTTTTTAACAACAGGCATTAAGTCTTGTAATGGATGAGTTTCTCTAGTGCTGATAGGGAGTGCTTGAACCAAATTTGATACCAAGGCCTCTGGGAGGCCCCCTCAGTAGTTTTCCCACTGCAAAGGGTTATCCTGCTTGTACATGGTTGGTCTGTAATCATTAGTCCAATGCCTGCTTTTGCCACATCTTCTTCACATTCCAGAATACTGAGCCTCTGTTTGGATTATCTCAAAAAAAAAAAAAAAAAAAAAGGAAAAAGGAAAAAGAAAAAATGTTGTTTCTAGAAACACCTTGCCTTCAATACTTTTTAAAATAACCTTGTTTCATAAGCATGAGATCCAATATCAGCTGTGTTTCTAATCCATTCTATTTGTGCTAATCTTACCTGTAGAGGGCTAATCACCCTTTACAGCCTGCATTAGCATTTTCAAAAGCCAAAGATTCAATTAATAGTCATATGACTTTTGGATCTGATATCATTCTATTCATAGCAGATGTCAACATTTTTAAAAAAACAAACAAAAAAACAAAAAGAAAAAGGAAAAAAAGCAGTTAGTGGGGACTTGTATAATTTCAAATGACTCAGACCTCTTTTCTGATTCTTCAACCTTGTCTCATATTTAAGGCTCATAAATTATATAGGCCCAAGGTCTGGTCATCAAATTCAAGCTGCCTTTGTAATTAAGCATATTGTTCCTTGCCTAGAAACTGATCTTGGGGAATATTAAATGCCCCTAGATCTATTTCCTTGTCCTATGATTCTAGCTTCCTCTAGTCATCATGTTTGCCATTGTAACTGAGGACCAGCTTCCAATACTTCTGACACCAAATCTTTCCAATCTTGAGAAATAATTCTAGCTTGAGTCGACCATGAATCTAATTTCTGACTCACATACACTGAATGCATATTATATGAAACAGCCACTGACTTAAGTCTCTTGAAATCTAATATTTCTATAGGATTTCATTTAACTTCCTCATAACCTTGGGGGTGCCTATCATCTGCTGGTCATTCTTGTATAAGAGCTGGATAAGCTAAGGTTGGTTTTCTAAAGACTTTAATTCACTTCTCTTAAGTTTAATTATGTGGTTCATGATAGGTTCTTGTCTAAATTTCTCTGTCTATGTCTTAGTATTCTAATATTTATTAGTAAGTCTTTCTAAGGCTTGTATCTTTTTAGTCAATTTTTTCTTGTTTTCATTAATAAGTCTTTCTAAAACTTGTATCTTATGAATCAACATTTCATATTTGTCAGAATTATCAAACTACTTTTTACATTGGGCATAAAAAAACCACCATGGCCATGAAGGATAAAATGTGAATTACCAAACCAATAGGAGTTAACAATTGGCAATTATTGTAATTATGTCGATCCCAGGTAAATCATCCATCCCTCTCATTTATTGCTTCCATTTGCAAGCCATCTATAGTAGCACTATACAGGGGCCTAATTCCCTGCATTTTGATATTTCCTATCTTTAACATGGGAAAGATTTTTCGTTTTACTATCATTTTACTCTCCTTAACGATTTCCCAGGTGTCTCACCAAATCTGATATAGTTTGTTCACAGCAGTGGTAGCTGTTATGTCATCAGTTGGCAAATGAGGTGGCCAGCTGCCTCTGGCCCAGGGCTGTGAGGTGCTCTGGGGCCAGGATACACTGTGGCGGCAGAAGCACACAGGGCCAGAGTGTCTTGTGTGAATGTGTGGTGGATTGGTGATTGCAGGTGCTGCAGAACTTGCTGGCATGACCTCATGACCCAAAATGGGCACTAATGGCTTTTGCATAAGTTTGTATCTTATGATTTTACCATTAAGACTCAGGAGTCAGAGATTTTGCTGAAAACCAGCAGTCTTTTATTATTTAGGATTGTTTAGTTGTCCTGTTTTTTTTTTTTTTTTTTTTCTGTTTCTGTGTAAAGCTGAAGCTTGTCTTTTCATTTCTGTGAAGAATTGTTTTAGAATTTTAATGGAGATTGTATTGAATCTATAAATTACTTTTCATAGAATAGCAATTTCGCCGGGCGGTGGTGGCGCACACCTTTAATCCCAGCACTCGGGAGGCAGAGCCAGGCGGATCTCTGTGAGTTCGAGGCCAGCCTGGGCTACCAAGTGAGTTCCAGGAAAAGGCGCAAAGCTACACAGAGAAACCCTGTCTTGAAAAACAAAACAAAACAAAACAAAAAAAGAATAGCAATTTCTACTGTATTAATCTAATTGATCCAAGAGCATGGAACATTTTTCATTTTCTGGTTGTTTTATTATTATTATTATTATTATTATTATTATTATTATTATTATTACTTTTTGCTTGACTAGAGTTATCTCAAGATTTTTTTTCTTTATCTTTTTTTGGGTTTTTGTTTTTTCTTTTGCTAGTGTGAAAGATGCTGTTTCCTGGATGTTTTTCTTGGTATGTTTTTCATTTGTACATAGGCCTATGCTGTGTGATTTTTTGTTTGTGTTCTAACAACTAAAGCATGTCTAGAGATCACAGGGCAGAGCTAGCCACTAGTTAACCATAGATGCCAGGCAGTGGTGCCACACACCTTTCCTCCCTCCTTGGGAGGAAGAAGCAGGAAGATCAGGAGTTCAAGACCAACCTGGGCTACAAAAGATTGAACCAGTCCAAATGAGAAACAGTGCCTGGTGGTAGTAGTGCATGCCTTTAATCCCAGCAATAAAGAGACATAGAAAGGAATATAAGACAGGAAGAAACAACATATAGCCTCTCCCCAATTAAGTCTCAGGATTTGTAGAGACAGGATCACCCCTTTTTGCTCTGAGGATTTGTAGAGGTAAGAACTCTCTAATGGTTGGCTGCCCTGCTTCTCTGATCTTTGAGCTTATACCCTGGATATCTGACTCTGGATTTTTATTTAATAAGACTGATTAGGATTACTCTTCAGGCCTACTAATTTTAGTGTGTTAATTTGGTATCCTGCTACTTTGCTGTGTTTATCAGATGTAGACATTTCCTAGAGTCATCTTTGGGATCTTTTATGTATAAAATCATATCATCTGCAAGTAAGGATACTTTGACTTCTTTCTTTCATAGTTGTATCTACTTGTTCTCCTTCAATTGTCTTATTGCTCTAGCTAAGACAATAGTACTAGTTTGAATGGGTATGGAGAAAGTGAGTTATTCTTATTTTAATGTAAATATTTTTGTTTATTTGTTTACTTATTTTTATTTCATTTATTTAAGTCTAGATTTTTATTATCTTGTCATCTACTTTTTTGGGGTATTAATTCCTCATGTCCTTTAATCTTCAGTTATGTCATTAAGTTACTAATATGAGATTTCTCCAGTTTTTTTTTTAAATGTAAGAACTTAGTGCTAGGAACTTGCTGTATGTTTAAGTATCTTGCAATTTCTTTCTCTTTCATTGTAAACATTTTTAGCTTTCTTCTTGAATTTTGTCTTGATGCAATTTTCATTCAGTAGTGAGTAATTCACTTTCCATGAGTTTGTATCTTTTCTGCTGTTACCATTGTTGTTGAAATCTTTCTTTAATTAATGGTTGTTAGATAGGATACTGTGTTTTATTTGAATTTTCTTATATCTGTTGAGACTTGCTTCTGTTCCACCAAGTGGTCAGTTTTAGAGAAGGTTTCATGAGCTGCAGAGAATTAAATATAGTGTTTGGGTTGAATGTTTGGGGCATGTGTGATAGGTCCATTTCTTATATGATGTCATTCAACTCCAGTGCTTCTCTGCTTATTTTTATCTTGATGACCTGTCTATTTGTGAGAGTGGAGTATTGAACTCACCCACTATCATGTCAGAGTCAATATGTGATTTTATCTGTGTTTTGTTTCTTTCATTAGCTTGAGTGCACTTGTCTTTGGTGCATTAATGTTTATAATTGTAATATTCTTTTGGTGGTTTTCCCTTTAATGCGTATGTAGTATCATTCTCCATCTATTCTGATTAGTTTGTATTGAGAGCTATTTTGTAACATATTATAATAGCTACACCTGCTTCCTTCTTGTGTCCATTCGCTTTGTATACCTTTCATGCCTATCCATGAGGGAAAAATGTGTATCTCCAAAGCAGTGTAAAGATAGAGCCTCATTCCTAATCCAATCTGGTAGTGTCTTCTCATTGAGATATTGAGACCATCAATATTTAGAGTCCTTAGTGAGCAGTATTTATTGATACTGATACTGCTTTGTGAACAGTGTTTATTTATTTCTGTTATGATTTTTGTTATTTTTGAGTATTTGTTTCTCTTTTGAGTTCTTAGATTATTTATTCCCTGTGACCTCTTAGTTGTAGTTAACCTCTTCAGACTTATGTTTTCCTTCTAATGTCTTTCTGTACAGCTGGATTGGTAGATAGATATTGCTTAAATTTTTTTGTCATGGAATATATTTCTTCCTCTGCCAATTGTGATTGATAGTTTTGATGGTTAAAATAACCTGAGCTAGCATCTATGTTTCCTCAGAGTTTGTAGATCATATGTGCTGACCTTTCTGGCTTTCATAGTCTCCATCAGAATGCCAGGTGTTGTCCTATTATATGTTACTTGGTCTTCCTTTTGCTGTATTTAGTATCATTCTTTGTTCTGTACAGTTAATGTTTTGGACATTATGTATCATAAGGAATTTCTTTTCTGATCCTGTCTGTTTGGTATTCTGTGTTTTCTTGACAGGTATCTCTTTCTTTAAACTGGAAAAAAAGTCTTCTATGATTTTGTTAAAAAAATATATTCTGTGCTTCTGAGCTGTTTGTCTTCTGTCTTTCTACATATTTTTCATAGGTTTAGTCTTTTCACATTGTCCCTGATGTTCTGGCTGCAGCATGACTAACATTAATTCTTTAGAGATCAGAATGGAAGACATTAAGGATAATTTAAATTGCCTTCATGAATCCCAACCTATATTTGCCAATAGAGATTTCTGGTAGAAAGTGTTTCTGTAGGTCATCAGATGACACAGAGGAATTGCTGTGGAATGTCTTTCTGTGTGTTGTGAATATGTGTTGCTCTGATTGGTTGATAAAGAAAGCTGTTTGGCCAATAGTAAGACGGCATAAGGTTAGGCAATCCATTCAAACTAGAAAGAGAAAGGAGAATGGGGCAAACACTGTGAGACACCACAGGATATGTAAGATGTGAAAGTACCAGTAAGCCACGAAGCCACCTGACAATGTATAGATGAATAGAAATGGGCTGAGTTAAGTTGTAAGAGCTAGCTAGCAAAAAGCCTGAAACATTAGGTCATACAGTTTGTAAGTAATATAAGCCTCTGTGTGTTTACTTGGGTCAGAGCAGCTATGAGACCAGGAGAGACACATGAAAATTTCTGACTACAATTAGCACCTACCATCAGGCATTGATCCACATAGATCTGATAAAGCTTCACAAGGGTTCTTTTAAAAAAAAAAAAAATGGATTCTTAGTGCACAGGAACAGAGACACCCTGGGCTTCCTGGTCTTGTAGTCCAATGACAGCAGCAGTACAGAAACTCATCTCCAGACAAATGGTGCTGGCATAACTGGGGGTCAACATGTAGAAAATTGCAAATAAATCCATATGTATCACCATGCACAGAACTCAGATACAAGTGGATCAAAGACCTCAACATAAATCCAGCTACACCAAACCCAATAGAGGAAAAAGTCAGAATTAGCCTTGAAAGCATTGGCATGTGAGACCACTTCCTTAATATAACACAGTAGCACAGACACTGAGAGCAACAATTAACAAATGGGACCTCCTCAAAATGAGAAGCTTCTATAAGGCAAAGGACACAGTAAATGAGACAAAATGACAGCCTACAGAATGGGAAAAGATCTTTACCAACTCCACATCTGACAGAGGGCTTATCTTCAAAATAATATAAAGAATTCAAGAAACTAGACATTAAAATACTGAACAATTCAATTAAAAAATGGGCTACAGAGCTAAACAGAGAATTCTCAGAGAATTCCAAATGGCTGAAAGACATTTAAGGAATTGCTCAACATTCCTAGGCATCAGGAAAATGCAAATCAAAATGACTCTGAGATACCATCTTACACCTGTCAGAATGGCTAAGATCACAAACACTGATGACAGCTTATGTTGGAGAGGGTGTGGAACAAAGGGAACACTCCCCACTATTGATGGGAGTGCAAACTTGTACAGTCACTTTAGAGATCAGTATGGCAGTTTCTCAGAAAATTGGGAATCAATCAACCCCAAGACCCAGTGATATTATTCTTGGGCATATACCCAAGGGATATTCAATCATACTACAAGGACACTTGCTCAACTATGTTCATAACAGCATTATTGATAATAGCCAGAACCTGGAAGAAACCTAGGTGCCCCTCAAAACTGAAGAATGGCTAAAGAAAATGGGGTACATATACACAATGGAGTACTACTCAGCAATAAAAAACAATGACATCATAAAATTTGCAGGCAAATGGATGAAACTAGAAAATATTCTGAGTGAGGTAACCCAGGCTCAGAAGACAAACATGGTATGTACTCACTCATAAATGGATACTAGAGGTAAAGCAAAGGATAATGCGACTACAACCCATAGCTCCAGAGAAGCTAGGAAATAAAGAAGACACTAAGAGTAATGCACAGATCAATGTGAAAAGGAAGAACAGAGGAGATCACCATGAATAAATTGGGAAGGGGTAGCAGGTGCAATAGAAGGTAGGGGATGGGTGATCAGGATATGTTGGAATGTGATGGTCGAGGTGGGGGAGGGGTGGTGTGGGAGAACAATGAAAGAGATATCTTGATAGAGGGCGACACTATGGGGAGAAATCTGGTGCTAGGAAATTCCCAGAAACCAAAAGGACAACCTCAGATTAGACTACTAGCAATAGTGGAAAGGGTCCCTGACCTGGCCTACCCTGGTAATCAGATTGGTGAATATCCTAACTGTCATCATAGAGCCTTCATCCAGTAACTGATGGAAGCAGATGTGGAGATCCACAACCAAGCTGAGCTCTGGGAGTCCAGTCAAAAAGAGGGAAGACAAATTATATGAGCAAAGAGGGTCAAAATCATTATGGGGAAATCTACAGAGACAATAGAACCAAGCTCAAAGGAACTCACAAACTTTAGACCGACATTTGTGGAACCTGCATGGGACCAGACTAGACCCTCTACATGCAGGAGACATTTGTTTAGCTGGGTCTGTTTGAGAGGCCCCTGGCAGTGTGATCAGAATCTATCCCTGGTGCATGAGCTGGCTTTCTGGATCCCATTACCTATGGTGGGACACCTTGCTTATCCTTGATGCAGTGGGAAGTTTTGGTCAAGGCTCAACTGAATATACCAGGCTTAGCTGTTCCACTTAGGGAGAGCTTAGCCTGGGGGAGGAGGGGTGTGTTGGGTGCAGGGTAGGTGGTAGTGGGGGTAGTGGTAGGAGGGATGAGAGAGAGATCTGTGGTTAGTATATAAAATGAGTAAAAAAAAAGAATAATGGGGATGATTATAAACAAAGTGCACATTATGTAGTATAATAATTCACAAGGATACCCTTTACTCTGTATAATAAATATGTGCTAATAATATATACATGTATGTATCATATAGTATGTTAAAATATATAATTTAATATAAAAATAAAAAAAGAAGTCATAATTTTGTAATGGAGTGGGAGGAGTACAGGAGTACATGGAAGGGATGGGGGCAAAATGGAAGTGTAAAAATAGTACTCCTTAAAATAAATATAAATGTGTATTTTACAAGAACAATGAAAGATTATTTTACAGACGTCTTTAAAGCTGGAAGGTCCTTCAAAGACACACCAAATTCCTGAAAAATAACTGTCACACCAGACTCTACTCAGAAAAATTATTTAATAATATTAAAAAGAAATGAACATTTTCCAAGATGAAATCAGATGAGAGGAATTTATGGTTAGTAAATCAGCTCTACAGAGAATACTAAAAGAAATCTTTCAATAGGAAAACAATGATTAAAAACAGATAAGGGACTGTAGGAAACAAAGAAAAATGCCAGAACAGTTAAACAAAAGAAACCTGAAAAAAAAACCCACAAAATCAAAAAATGAGAGGAATAGAAAATTTTAATAATAACTCTGAGTATTAATGATCTTAATTCTCCTGTAAAAATATAGTCATAATAGATTAGAAAATAGGATCTATCTTTTTGATGCCTACAAAACTACATTTTATTAGGCAATTTTCTGTTGCTGTGATAAAATACCATCTTAGTTAGGATTTCTCTTGCTGTGAAGAGACATCATGACCATGGAAATGCTTATAAAGGAAAACCTTTAATTGGGGGTAGCTTACAGTTCAGAAGTTCAGTCCATTATCATCATGGCATGAGGTACAGCATCAGGCAGGCAGACATAGTGTTAGAGAGGCAGTGAGAGCTCTACATCTTGACTCTTAGACAACAGGGAGTGAACTACCTCACAAGGCCTAGCTTAAGCAAAGATGAAATCTGAAAGCATGGCTCCACATTAACACACTTCCTTTAAGAAGGCCACACCTGCTCTGACAAGGCCACACCTCCTAAAATTGCCAATCCCTGTGCCAAGTTTTCAAACACATGAGTCTCTGGGGGCCATACCTATTCAAACCATAATGAATACCATGACCAAGGCTATATATATATATATATATATATATATATATATATATATATATATATAGAGAGAGAGAGAGAGAGAGAGAGAGAGAGAGAGAGAGAGAGAGAGAGTTTATTTAGGTTAAGGGTTTCAGAGGTGTAAGAGTCCATCATAGTGGGGAGGCATGGTAAAATGCATAAGAATAGGACATTAAGAGTAAGAAGCTGAGAGACCACTTTTACAAAGACTAGCATGAAGTAGAGAGAGGGTGAACTGGGTGTAGGGCAAGGCTATATTACTTCAAAGCTCAGTAATGTACTTCTTTTGGCAAGACTACACCTCCTAAAGCTCCTCCCCAAAGTGCTACCACTGAGAATGCAGAAAATCCTCCATTGCCACTTGTATGCTTATATGTATTAATTAAAATGTATTAATTAAATTTTCTTCTACCAGATTTAAAGTACACAGTCTTTTTTGAAGTCATTGATTTATTTTGAGTTGATATGTGTAGGGTAATGGATAAAAATAAATTTTATTCTTCTGCATGTACATATCCACTTTTCCTAATACCATTTGTTAAATATAATATCTTTCTTCCAATGTGTGGTGTTTTAGGAGCCTCCTTTTAAAAACACAAGTGGCTATAAATGCATGAATTATAATCTGTGTATTCCACTATTTTCCACTGATCTATGTGTCTGATTTTGTTCCAGTATCATACTATTGTCCTCATGATAGCTCTGTATTATAATTTGAGATTGTATATGATATTTACTTTAGTATTATTAAACAATTTTTAATCATTCAAATTTTTCATTTCCTGAATGTTCTACAACTTAATTTATGCATAATTATATGTTGAAGATTGCACAAAATTGCTTAGGAATATTCTTTGAAAATTATCCACAAAAATGGAAATGTGGAATGATTTGAGGTAACATAAGAAAAAAAATTTCATTAAATAAAATGACTCTAAACTTATTATATCACCACCAGTACACCAAGAATTTTATGGTTGTTATAATCATGGTACCACCTATGCAGAAACACAGCTCATTATAAGACCAAGAATTAAATGCAAGCATCTCTCTTGGTCATGCTAAAGTCGCAATAGCCTCATTTTTAACAACTCCCACTGAGGTTTGGATTCCCAGTACTCCCAAAAATCTGTTTCCAGTAATTGGTCCACATTTTTAAAGGAGTGAAAGATACTCTGTAGAATGATATTCAGGTCTGAAAAATAGAAAGCATATTTTCAATTTTAAACACTACTTTGTATATGATGATCCTCATATTGTATATTAGGAAAGGTAAGTGAAAATACTGGGAAAAACTAATTCATTAAATTTCTTAAGACTAAGATGGTATTTTAACAAATTGTGTTGGCCAGACGGAAGGATTTAGCCTTTGAGGCATCAAATCCTCCAACTCAGAACTAACTTAACACTACTTCACAGTAAGCTAGAATTAATAATTGCTGTGAAAATTGAAAGAAAATATGCTCTCCAGATTATACTGTAGAAAAAATGGCATTAGCTTGTCAATGACTAATTATGATGAATTCCAGAAATTTTATATGATCACTCAATGAGCTCATTCTACAATTTAAAATTACAGACAAGGACTATTATTATTTTCAAGATTCGGGTGGTTGACAGAGTACCTACATAATTGTGTATATTCATCATTTGAGAAGGAAATAGTGGTGAAATTGTGTTCTAAATTAGATATTTAGAAAACCTCTATAAAAATAATTCTTAGTCCATAAATCCAAAAAAAAAAAAACCAGTGATCATTTTATAAAGGGAAGAGATATAAGATGTTTTACATTCAAATCAAAGAAGAAAATGTTAATAATTTAATCATTTTAACATGAATAGTCCCCATAGTAGGAAAAGCAGAATAGCTATTTTCCAAATAAACAAGGAAGCCAAAAATGTATATCCCAACAAAAGACTGCAATAAATGTTAAAAAAATTAGATTTGATCTACAACATGGTTTTGATTATTTTGGAGGGAAATGTATTTGAATTCAAGAAATTGGAGAGTACTATAAAGATGTACTTAATACATTCCATTTTATAAATGTTCACATATTATTCATATCACATCCTTTTTTATTTACTGACCATAAATTTGTTTCAATTTTGAAGGTGTCACAAGGAAATGATATTGATTTTGTTTTGTGTAAGTTCTACACTAAATTAAGGCTTTTCTCACATAGCTTATTATATATATATTACAGATATTATATATTATATATATAATACAGATATTGCTTATATAAGAACAGTTGTATTTAATTACATTTTAATATATCTCTTTTTTGTTGAATTGTATCTTGTAAGAAATCCATATGAGACATAGGAGTTCAAAGAACATTTATCAGTTTGATAATGTAATATAACCTTTCCATTTGGAGGCAGGTGGCATGTTGATATAAACCCAGATTCTAGTGTCAGATTGACTAGTTTTAAGTACTAGTGCATTCATTCTTGTTAGCTATAATTGTCAAAGTGTCAATAAATGGTACATCATAGCTTCCTTATATACACATGGCAACAATAATAATCTTGCATCATTTGTCTTATGAAAACTAAACACCTTTAACATCCACTAATATGTAGAATGGAGCTTAGCCTTTAGCAATCACTTTACTGTATGTAATTAATAATGTTTTGTTACTCAAAAAATTACAAATGATGTCTGAAAAGCCTAGTTAAAATAGTTTAGCATTAAACATTGTAACACAAGCAGAATCTAGACATGCAAACTGAGACACCTTGTAATTTGCTCCTACAGATGCAAACACATACATTTACAAGAGGCCTTCTTTGTCAACTGGCAATGAAGCATTTGAGAACATAAGCATAAAACCATCTGAGTACAGGACTGTGTTTCTTGGGATTTTTATATAATGTCAAAAAATATTAAAATGAAAAAATTATTTTTAATGAATTTGAAGATTGGTTTCTATGTACAAATTATTTCCTAACTTGTGTCTGTTTCTTTCAAAAACACTAGATTGTCTTTGTTGATCTCTACAAATATAGGGTAAGCATTTACTGTTATGAATCTACATTTCTTTTATATTTGAATCACCTGTGAGGAATCCAATGAAATGGAGACCCTGATATATTAGAGACAAAATAATCAGTTATTACTATCTAATCTTTTATAAAGGAATATAAAACTGTTTATAGACCACTGTTCATCATTAATTACAATAAAGTAAATATGCAGTTGGATGACATTTTGATACTCTGGCTCATTAAACCAGAACCCAAATACTGAAAAGATTGATCCTACCAGTAAGGATTGAGTCAGTATAAAGAAACAGCATGCAAGTCATTAATTTATATAACAAAATTTTCATTTATATCAGCTGTCTGAAATTGCCAATATCTCTAACCATGATTCCACTTCCACAGCAAACATATATTCCACAAATCATAACATTTTAGTAGATTTCAACTGTCTACAAAGGAGAAGTTCACTAGAGGAACCTTTCCATGCCCATTTGAGTCTTTTTGTTTGGTTTTTAGAGACAGGGATTCTCTGTATAGCCCTGGCTGACCTAGTCTAAATCAGAGATTTGCCTGCCTTCAGAGTGCTGGGATTAAAGGTATGCCCTACCCCACACACAGCTTAAATCTTGCTATTAAATCACATTACTAGTTTGTCTAATTCATTTTCTGAAGGGGGAGTTTGTAAGGACAAAATTTTGTAAATAAACTACTGTGTTTATGTGATAATACATGAATTCTGACGTGCTTGCTTTAAAACTATCCAATAAATTACAGAATCATCTACTTAATCTGAAAGATTATGGTTTTAGGGAAATGTTCACAATGATTACCATCTAATCTTTATTTTTATTTCTATGTGAACAAATAAATGGGAAAAATGAATATTGACTAAAATATATCATTTGATAAGATAAAATGATAGAACTTTCTCCTTTCAAATGCTTTCTATTTTGTACAAGAATATTGTTTTGAAGGGGTGTGATGCATAAAATCATTTCCAGTTATACTCTGATATCTTGATATGTCAGACATTTCATGTTTCCAAATCATCAGTTGATATTGTCAACAAATAGTAAAACTGCAAACATACTGGCAATAACTATGGTTTGCTTTTGTTTTTCATCTCCTTGTATTTTAAGAACTTTCAGAAGCTTTCTGAATGGAATAAATGGATTATGAAAATGGATCAGCTGTGACAGAATTTATTTTAGTGGGATTTTCTGGAGGTTGGCAACTTCAAACTTTCTTCTTTGTGACATTTTCTTTGATCTATTTTGCTACTGTGGTGGGCAACACTTTTATTATAGTCACAGTGACAGCTAATGTTACCCTTCACTCTCCCATGTACTTTCTTCTTGGAAATCTCTCGCTTCTAGACATGTGTTTTTCCACTGTCACAACACCCAAGATGATCAGAGACTTGCTTGCAGAACACAAGAGCATCTCTGTATGGGGCTGCATGGCTCAGATGTTCTTCATGCACTTGTTTGGGGGTGCTGAAATGACACTTTTGATAGTCATGGCCTTTGATAGATATGTGGCCATATGCAAACCCTTGCACTACAGGATAATCATGAGTCACAGGTTGCTGAATATATTTGTAATACTTTCTTGGACCATTGGTTTCATACACACCATGAGCCAGATGGTATTGACAGTGAACTTGCCTTTCTGTGGCCACAACATTGTAAATAACATATTTTGTGATCTCCCCCTGGTGATCAAGCTTGCTTGTATTGAAACAAACACTCTGGAGTTGTTCGTCATTGCTGACAGTGGGCTGCTGTCTTTCATCTGTTTCATCCTCTTGCTTGTTTCTTACACTGTCATTCTGGTCACTGTGAGGCACAAATCACTTGGTGGGCTGTCCAAGGCTCTGTCCACATTGTCTGCCCATATAATTGTGGTCACTCTGTTCTTTGGACCCTGTATCTTCATCTATGCCTGGCCATTTGGCAGTTTTGCAAGCAGTAAAGTGCTTACTGTACTTTATACTGTTATCACTCCTTTACTGAACCCTCTTATTTACACACTGAGAAATCAGGAAATGAAAAAAGCCATGAGAAAATTGTGGATGAGAGAAATTAATTTTGTGTAGAACTTATAGATTGAGCAGTGCATAATTACCCTAACCTTTGAATAGCATGGCTAGATAAATTAAAGACAATGTATAATGTATTATTTTACTTTTATGTTTGTATCATACATGAATAAAGAGAAATCTATACAAATGTATTTCTGTTTCATTGATAAGGATGGTTTAATGTTACTTTTCAGCATTTTTATTTTGAATATTTTTCAATAATGAACTTTTCCTCTTGTGTGAATCAGCAAATCTAAAGAAAACTTTTCTTTTTTTTTTTCTCTTAAATGTATTTAATAAGATATCAAATACCAGGCACCAAAGATAACAAAGAGCCCTTTCAAGGAATTTACAATATATGATTGAGGATTAGACAGATTATATAATCATAAAAAGAATAAGGTAAATATCCTAACAAAGACTCAAAAGGCTGGAGGAGGGGAAATGATGTTAAAGTTATGGTACTGAGATCATAAAAGGATTTAAGGAGTTTTCTAGGTAGGCCTTGAAGTAAAGGATGGTAGACTTTTATCAGGAAAAAGTTAGAAGAGGAGGTCAATGGAAAGTGTAGGCAGAAGGTACAAGTCATCATTCTGATGCAGCACCCAAATTACTGATTAGCGTAAGCGTCCGCACATCTGGTACTTGACAGTGAACCTCACCTTTCGCCTCAACACATGAGCTCTTCCCACGCACCACTATGGAGAGACTGTCTGATAATGGAGACTGGGTAAACAAGGCTGTAAGGGACAGGGGACCGAAATTCTACAGCTAGCCTTCCAATTCAGTTAAGACAGATAAGAGGGCAGAAGGAAAAGCAGCATTCCCGACCTGAATTCTGAGCTCTCCCACTTCCAGGGGGTCACAGCCCAGATTAAAAGCCAGAGTAGCAGGCACAAACACCAGTCCGTCAGAGTGGCTCTCCCAGCTGCCCAGAGCTGGGTCCCAGTCTCTCGGACAGGTCCCAGCGAGGTTCTAGGACCTGTACTTTAGCCAAGTGCGGCTGGGAGGTGTTTGGTAACTCTCCCACCCGGGTCACCCACACCCATTCGCCCTGGAAGAGCCCGAGACCCCGGAGACAGCCCCGGGTCACACCCAGTGTATCTCCAGCCCCTCCCAAAACTCCTTTAAGTTGCCGGACCGAGTGGGAAACGGCAAAGGAGGACACCATGGGCGGGGGTGCGGGGCGGCTGCGGTCCCTACTCTCCGGCCCAGTTTGGCCCGCCCGCGGAGCTCAGTTACAGCCAGCCGCGTCCCCGGGCCCAGCAGCCCTTGCAGGGCCGGCTGCGTCTCCAGCACTCGCGAGCCAGGCACGGGCAGGATCTCCCCGCGGCGCACCAGCAGCGGCCCGACTCGGGGCCCGAGCCCAGGCCCGGGAGACGTGCCAAGCAGCGCCCAGGCCAGCGCCGGAGGCCGCCGCACAGGCCGCGCTCGCACTCGCTCCCCGGGGCCCAAGCGCCAGGAGCCGCAGCAACGCGCGGCTCACCAGCAGCTGCGGAG
This sequence comes from Peromyscus leucopus, assembly GCF_004664715.2. Classification (NCBI taxonomy): domain Eukaryota; kingdom Metazoa; phylum Chordata; class Mammalia; order Rodentia; family Cricetidae; genus Peromyscus; species Peromyscus leucopus. Next base: position 73,711,529 of record NC_051070.1, read on the forward strand.
GCCCGGGCCCGCGCTGCTCGTCCTGGGAGCCCGGACCTTCTAGAGCCGCGACGAGCAGCGCGGGCCCCGCAGGGCTTTCGCTCGCCGGCCGCAGCGCCAGCACTAGGCCCAGCCCCGTCGCAGGCCACGGGCCCCCGGGCGGCAGCCACACCGCCAGCGGCGGCGTCTCAGTCGGGAAGGGTTCGAGGACGCGCAAGACAGCCAGCGCCATGGCCACTGAGCTCAGAGCGCCTCCACTTCCGGAACTAGCCAAGAAAACTTTTCTTAAATCAAGGTAAATAAGACAAATTATAGTAAAAACCTGACACTGAGTATAGCACCATTCATATATTTATGAATGCATGTAGAACTGACACACAGTTCTAGTGTGGGTAGCTTAGTGTCATAGAAGCCATTTGTCACTCAGACTTTCAATGACAATGGCCAGCTCTAAGGAGAACTCAGTATCTTCTTCAAAGACACAATTGTCTACAGTGCCAAAGTCCCCAGCCTAGCTTGAGACAAACTACCAGGGAGTTTTGTTTTTCCATCAGCTTAGTGGCTGCACACAAATCTACAAATATTTAAAATACCATCTGCACTTCTGTGGCCCCAGCATCAACACCCCGCCACTCAAGCTGCAGCCTGGTGGATTTTTGGTCCTGCCAGGAGAGGCTCTGTGGCTGCCACCAAATACAGTTTTTAACTACATCTCTATTGTTCTAATTGCCAATAAAGACTTGGGAGTCAGATGTTGGGGGGAAAACCTGCTAGCTCAGAGAGGCTGAGGAGCAACCATCTGATCTTCCTTATTGGCCAGAAACCCAGCAAGAAAAGCATCTCTCCAGCCATGCCAAACAGAAAAAAAAATGCCAAACTCCAAGTCCCTTCCTGCTCCTTCCTATGCATCTCTCTATTCATCTTCCTGGCTTCTCTATACTCCTCATGGCTAATTCCTGTCATTTAGTTGCTGGCTCTGCCTCCTGACCCAAGGTTGGCTTTATTACCAGTCTTGGGTTTCTCAATGTGATCAAATATCCCACAACAAGGAAGAACAAGAAAAGAGGGCTTCTGTCCTTCCCTAAGTTCCTTGCTTTTGATTGAAGTTCTAGGACCTGTCTCTCTCATAGACAAACCACTCTGATGGAGGATGAACTCTAAGCAATTTTCAAATACATTTTCCTAAGAAAACAACGCAGTGCTAACTCAAAAAACTAAAGCTGGCCTGTGAACAAGTTCTTCTGTCAATCCCTGTAGGGCCAAGACACTGTGGTACCTACGAGAACAACAAATCACAAAAGTACAATATGGACTGTGTGATCATCTTTGTATGTTTCTGACTCAGGCCAAATGCAAGTGAATGACTCTATGCAGGCATTACACTTCAAAAATTGCAACATGAAAGAGCTATCCCTTGTTTTGTCCCTTGTCTGTGACTTCACTGAAGTCCCCTACTATTAGAACAACTCAATAGAAACTTCAGAAAAGGTGGGTCTATATTTCCAAATCTTTCTTTGGAACCAGAGTTCCTTCACTGCCAGGGCCTGTCACTCTGGCTGAATGGGGCCAGGACTGTTGTCCATTTGGTTATACATTCAACAGGTCCCTGTCTTGCCAATCCTGTGGCTCTGTGGAAATGGGCAAATGTCCTTGACTTATGCATTACTGTTACCTACAATCTGGCTCCAGTTGGAACTGGGAGGCAGATGGAGGGACAGAAATCTAGGGTTGCCAATGGAAGCATAAGGAGTCCATTATATGAAAACAAGCTCTGTGAACTATAAGTGGCCATTCATCTACCATTTTGGGTCCTGATAGTTACTGAAGGGCTAGGGTCCTTCTAGTGTCCTAGTGAATTCTACAGATGGAAACAATCACCCCAATATTTCTTTTTTTTCTTTTTCTTTTCTTTTTTCTTTCTTTTTTTTTTGTTTTTGTTTTGTTTTTCAAGACAGGGTTTCTCTGTGTAGCTTTGTGCCTTTTCCTGGAACTCACTTGGTAGCTCAGGCTGGCCTCAAACTCACAGAGATCCACCTGCCTCTGCCTCCAGAGTGCTGGGATTAAAGGTGTGTGCCACCACCGCCCTGCTCCTCACCCCAATATTTTTATATGAAAGCAGAGTACTCTTCTCTGCAGCCTCTAGGATGAGATTTTCTCCTTCCAGCCCTAGGATTGACTATCTGGCTGCAGCATCATCTGACACTTAACAGGACAATGAGTGAAAGGAAAGATGAAAGAGAGAGATTCTGAACACCAAGCTAGGCAAATATCTGGGAGCCACACTCAAGAAACCATGTTGAGTGGGAGAAAGGTTCTTCTGTATTAATGAGACCTGGAATCAATTATTGAAATTTCCTATGTGCTAAGGTAACAGGGAATCATTGTGACACCTTTGGAATACAACACAACTCCTACACAAATTCTATGGATGCTCAAACTAGAACAAGGGGAAGGTGGATCTGTACAATTCTACCATGAGTAGACAATACACTCAAGTGTACATGATAATAACACAAGAACGGTGTGTTCAATTCATCTTCAAAAATATAGTGGTTCCAGGTAATGTGGGAAAACAAATCACAGATTATCTTTAGAAAGATAATCCTAATGCAGAAGGGCAGGAGTTAACAGCTGATGCTGAGCTTCTGCCCTGGCCAGTCATACTCCCTTTATAATTTCTGGCCTCTACACAGTCTAAGGCTTTGAGGTCTCATACATGCTCAAGCCACATCCAGTGTATCAGTTCTTCAGATTGGATAATTGAAGCTGTTAATATTTAAAATGACTATTGAAAGGTGTTGTTATATTGCAATTACTGTATTGTTGGTTTTGGCATTGTGTTTTGTATTTTCAGTGGTATTTTGTGCTTTAATAATCATGGCTTTGTATTATTTCTTTCCACAGTCTCTATGCCATGTTCATTATTCTTTTTAGCCTGGAATAATGCTTTAGTATTTTCTTCAGGTCTGAATTGTTGGATATAAAATTTTAGACTGCTTATATTGTGGAAAGTTTTTTTTCTCCTTCAATCATGGCAGATAGTTGGATTAGATACATTAGTCTAGGTTAGATATTGTGTTGTTTTAGGACATGGAATGCATTGCTCCAGGCTCTTCTGTATTTCAAAGTTTCTTTTAGATGTTATTCTAATGGGTTACCCCTTATATATGACTTGTGCTTTTTCAATTGCAGCTTTCAATACATTTTTTGTATGTATACATAGAGTTTTAACTGTGATACACCATGAAGATTTTCTTTCCTAATTTTATCTATTTTGGTGTTCTGTATGACTATTATATTTGCATGGGTATGTCCTTTCTTAGTTTTGAGATGCTTTCATCTATGATCTTGTTCAAAACCTGACATATGTCATTGATTTGGGATTCTTCTCCTTTATCTATGCTATAATTCAAAACTTTGATTTCTTCATCATATTCCACATTTCCTGTGTTTTTTCCTTTGTTTTAACTTTTTTATGTTTCTTGCTTATTTGTACTAGAGCCTCTATTTTATTTTGTGATCTTATTCTGTATCTTCTGCTTTGTTCAACCTATTTGTAAGTTTTTTGAGGTCTCTCGTTGAGCTATTGGAGTTTTCAATTCTATCTTCATTTCAAATTGAGTCCTCTTCAATGTTTATAACTCCTGATTGAATTCCATTCTCAAATCTTGGATTGTCTTCATTATTTCCATCAACCACGTTTCCTTGGGCATCACTCAGACATTAGTTCTTAGGATTTTTCTCCTTGATTTTATTAAGATGTTTCCTTGTGTTTTGTTTAAATTTCTTGAATTCTTTGGTGAAGTTTTTGATTGATACAGGCAATTATACTACTCATAGTAGAAGCTGTGGAGACACGATGAGGTCAAAATTTGAATGGTAATAAGCCCACAGATTCAGAGTTTGACAACTCATAGCAGAAGCTGTAGATCCATGGTTGTAACAGTATCTAATGTAAGGCAAAGCTCACATGGATGAAGGACATTCCATAAGCTGTAACGTTAGAAGCTGTGGAACAAAGAAGTCAGGCTGTCTGGACGTATGTATTTGGACTTTCTTTGGACCACCAGCTCCCAAATAATGACATAGAAACTTCTTCTTAAATTATGAACATTTGGCCTTAGCCTAGGCTTGTTCCCAACTAGCTCTCATTTCTTTAATTAACCAGTTTATATTCATCTACATTCTGCCACATGGCTTGTTACCTCTCCTCCATACTGTTCATTTGGCTTCTGAGTGTCCTACTGGTGAATTCTCCACCTCTCAGATTCTTCCTAGAGTTCCTATCTCTGCTCAGAAGTCCCAGATATCCTCTCCTGCCTACCTATTAGACATCCAGCTCTTTATTAAACCAATCAGAAGGTGGCTTTCACATGGTGTGGTCAAATATCCCACAACAGATGTAAGGTTTATAAATGCTAGGCATTCCACAACTCATGCAGTGGAAGCCATAGACCCATGGTGATAGCCTGATCTGACACAGGCTCACGGGGAATACCACAACTCACAGCACAAACTGCACATTCAAAGAGGAGAGTGGGAATGAATCAGAATAGCTCATGAGTTTCTGAAGATAGTTTTTCTGACTCTAAATACTAATCCAACATAGAAAATGATACCTCAGTTCTAATATAACTTAATCCTATTCTAAGCCCCGTAAGCAATCACATTGAAAGAAGAAAACTTGAACTAAAGAAAAATTCAAAAGAAAGAAAAACTCAACCAACAAACCAACTACAGTTGTACGAAATCCATCATAGAAACACACACACACACACACACACACACACACACACACAGAGAGAGAGAGAGAGAGAGAGAGAGAGAGAGAGAGAACCAGGATAACATATTCACCAAAACTTATTAATCCCACACTAGCAGATGGCAATGGAAGCAATTTTTAAAAACTTCCTGATTAATAATTTACAAAAAATGACTATAATTTATAAAGTTCTGTGGGAAGTATCAACAATAAACTGGATCAAGTTAAAAACAGAGTATTGGGGCTAGCAGAAAAGGTAGAGTAATTGCATCATTCAGTGAAGGTCAATGATATATTAAACAAATACTAATGGAATACAGTGAAACACCATAAAAAGGCCAAATACTTGAATTACAGGCAAAAAAAAAACCATAGAAGATTTCAACATCAAAGCCATAGAAAATATTTTCAATAAAATAACAAAGAAAAAAATTTCAAATCTAGAGAAAATGATGCACAACTGGGTACAAGAAGCTAATAAATACTAATTAGAGCAATAAAATAATCTTTTCTCACAAGAGAGATGGCTCAACAGTCAAAATCATGTACCACTCTTCCAGAAGACCAGATCCTGGCTCCTTGCACCCACCTAGCACACAACCATCAGTTACTTCAGCTCCATGGAATCTGATATCATGTTTGGGCCTCATTAGTGAACTGCATTCATGTGTACATACTCCCCTGACACATACATACTTAAAAGAAGATAAATCTTTAAAAGATAATAAAGTAAAAGCAAAGCAAAGAAGCTTCCCATGATATATCATATTTAAAACCCTAAAACCAATGACAAAATAAAAAGCATTAAAAGCTCCAAGAAACGTGGTCAAATCACTCATGAAGACAGTCCCAACAGAATAATACCTGATAGAAACATCTAAAGCCAGAAGGTCTGGAAAGATGTAGTCCATGCTATGAAAGATCAGACCAACCAAATGACACTACATAAAAAGAAAAAAATCTAAAACAACAACCACAACAAAAACAAACAAACAAAAAAACAACAACCCTGTAGCTGAGTATTCCTGTGTCCACCCAGCTCCCACAGCCACTCAGATCCAATTAAACACACAGAGACTTATATTGCTTATAAACTGTATGGCCCTGGCAGGCTTCCTGCTATCTAGTTCTTATATCCTAAATTAAAGCATTTCTGTAAATCTATAAAAATCTACTAAAACTGAAGGAGAGGTGAAAACTCTCCATGATAAAAGTAGACTAAAGGAATTAATGACACCTAAGCCAGCTCTACAGAGGGTACTACAAGGAATACTTTGGTCTGAACAAAGAGACAAACAAACTAAAAACACCACAGGTATAAATAATAATTCCAGAATAATTAAAAGAAATCTAGAAAACACAAAATTATGGATTAATACACATTTTCTACACTAACTCTGAATAATATCAATGATCATAATTATATAAGAGAGTCATAAACTAGCAGACTGAATTAAAATGCATGATAAATCTTTTGCTGCCTCCAAGAAAAATAGACCACTATCAAAGACAGACACATTAAGAGAAAAGGATAGAAAAAGATATTCCAGGCAAACAAATGGAATTAAGAAAAATACAAGTCACTTATTTTCATAGCTGAAAAAATTAGACTTCAAAACAAAAACAATAGGAGGAAACTTCACACTCATAAACAGAACAATCCATCAAGAAGATATTATAATTCCAAAAAAAAATACACACCTTATTCCATAAAACAAATATTACTTGCCAGAGAATAATCCCAATACAATGATAGCAGGTGACATCAATACTGTATTCTCACTTGCTGGTTCGTTTTATGTCAACTTGCCACAATCCAAAGTCATCTGAGAGGAGGGAACCTCAGTTAAGAAAATGCCTCTATAAGATTAGGCTATAGGCAAGCCCGTACAGCATTTTCTTAATTAGTGGTTGATGGAGGAAGGCCCGGCCAACTGTGGTCTTGTATTCCATAAAAAAGCAGGCTAAGGAAGCCTTGAGGAGCAAGCCAACAAGCAGCATATCCATAGCCTCTGTATCAGTTCCTGCCTCCAGGTTCCTGCCCAGCTTGAATTCCTACCCTGACTTTCTTCAGTAATGAACTATAATATGTAAGTGTAAGCCAAATAAACCCTTTCTTACCCAACTCACTTTTGGTCATGGTGTTTCAGCACAAAAATAGAAACCCTAACTAAATACTCACTAATAGACATCTCATCCAAATAAAATTTTAATAGAGAAACACTAGAGTTAAATGATAATTATAAATCAATGGACCTAACATACCTTACACATATATTATACATTCCACCAAAAATGAAAGGATACAGTTTCTTTTCAGCAACCCATAAAACTTTCTCCACACATATTAGGGCACAAAGCAAGTTTCAAAAAATATAGGAAAACTGAAATGACATCCCATCTTACCACAATGGACTAAGGCTAGATGCCAGCAACAACAGAATCTACAGAAAGCACTCATGGAGAATTACACCTTTCATGCCATTGAAGAAATCAAGAAGCATTTTTTAAAAAGCTATAATTGAATAAAATAAGTGACACAACCTCTTCAAATCTGTAAAAAATAAATCCTAAGTTGCAAGTTTATATTACTAAGTACATCAAAACATTTGAGAAATCACACACACACACACACACACACACACACACACGTATATTATTATTATATATCTTAAGGCTCAGAAAAAAGAGAAAAAAACTAAACTTAAAACTAGTAGGTGGGAAGAAACAATTACAAGCATGCCAGAAGCTAGTGAAACAGATATACACAAAAATAAACACACAAAAATATGGAAATTAGCTGGTTCTTTGAAAAAGATAAACAAAATTGACAAACCCTTAGCTAAATTAAGAAAAAGGAGAGAGAAAACCCACATTCATGAACTTGAAGGCATTAAAACGGATTAAAATGAAATCTAGAATATAATGAGGACATAGTGTAAAAACTTATTTTCTAGTAAACTGGACAACTGAAAAAGGAATAAGTGAAACAATTCCATTATCATTAGCCATAAAAATAATTATGTGGTGTGGTGGATTCAATAAGATGTCCCTAATATTCTTGGGCATATGAGTTTGGCCCATAGTTGGTGGTATGACTGTAGAGATTAAAGAGGTGTAGCGTTGCTATAGTTGGTGGTATGACTGTAAAGATTCAGGAGGTGTAACCTTGCTTGTCAAAGAAGGATGTTACTACATACATGCTTCGAGAGTTTAAAGACCAGAGCCATTCTCAGTCTGCTCTCTCTGCTTTGTGCATGTGGGTAGATTGGGTAGAGAGGCATCAGACCTCTGCTTCTGCTACACATATCATGTCTGCTACTAACTGCCACATTTCCCCGCTGTGAAGGACTCTTATAATTCTGGAACCATTTTTCTTTCTAGTCTCTGAGCTGTTCTCATTCCTTTCTCCAGCCCAAAATATTGCTTTTTGTAATTATTTTATGTTTTTCCTGTTTTGAAAAAAAATTGTTTAGGTCAGTTATACATGGAAAAAGGTTTTTACATATGTATTAGCCAATTTTCTTCTTAGAATTCTCTGTTCAGATCCCAAGCCCACTTTTGAGAGTCATTTATTTGTTTGGCTGTCTGTTCTTAGAATTCTTTATATACTCTGGATACTAATCTTCTATTAGATATATATCTGGCAAAGAGTCTCTTTTATTGTGTGGGTTGTGGGATTACTCTGCACTCTATTGTACCTATATAGAAGTGTTTTAGTTTTATGCAATCCAACTTGTAAATTTTGGCATTATTATTCTAGTTAAGAATGGTCCTACTCACAAAGTAATTTTCTATGCATACATCCTGTAGGTCACTGTCTATGTTCTTCCAACAGTTTCAGGTTTTATATTGAGGTATTTGATTTATTTTGAATTAATTTTGTACAATGTAATACATGCATGTCGAATTTCACTCTTTCACATGTTGGAAATCTGCTTTCACCATACCATTTGTTGAAGACGCTGTCTTTTCTCCAGTAAATGCTTTCGAAATCTCTGTCTAATATCTGATTGCTGTAATTATGCTTACTCATGTATGGGTATTCATTTTTTTCTATTAGTCTTCTTTGAACTCTTTAAATTATTTGATGAAGTTTATGTGATTTTTTAAAAAAAATATTTGTTTGGGGGTTCATCTGGATAATTTTTGTAGAACTTTCATATTGGGTTGCTAGATTTTGGGGCAAATATTCTTTATTTTTCTTTCATGTTATTTGTATTTTTGTAATGAAACCTGAGCATGTGGACTTTTTTGTTAGTTTTATGTCTGATATAGGTACAGCTTGTTGGGATAGACACCATAGAATGTGCAGATTGGGTTGGGCCTGAAGGTTGAACATGGCATGGGTATAATGAAGTCAGGTAGATTCAGTGGGCTTGACTAGAAGGCAAGATGTATGCCTTGATCCAAGCCTGAACATTAAAGGTTATGAAGATGGGGCTGACCAGACAAGAATAGGCACTAGATTGGAATCCAGGCTAGATGCTGGGCTTTAGAAAGGTGGTCAGATGAAGGCAGGCTGAACCTGGAAGGTGAATGAAGGGCATAAGGAATGAAAATATTTGTATGTGGGGGATCTGTCCTAGTTCACAGGATATGTATACTGGTCAAAGCCTAGAAGTTGAGGGCAGCATGCACATGGCTGAACAGACTAAGCTTGGACACTGGATGTTGAACCTGAGTGATATTTGAGAATTAGGGTAGGGCAAGGAGTGGGGAAGCAGGTTAATCAATCTTTGAGCAATTCAGTGTTGATACCAGAATGAGGTTTTAGGAGTAGTCCTGGTTCACTTTGGGTTAGGCAAGATTTTGAAGCTCAGGAAGAGAGCTTGTGTAGCATAATAGGATTCTCAGTCAGTCTTCGGGAGTCTGGGAAACCTTTACTCAGGCATTGGGCACTGGTGGAGTTGGCAATGCAATTCTAGGACCCTATTTAAAGAGAAGGGCAAAGAGGGGAAGAGAAGAAAGCAGTGCTGGATACCTGGTCCTCTGGTCAGCCTAGGGTTGGAGCTGCTGACGTGGGTCTTAGTGGCCTTGCCTAGAGAGGGGTGGTGTTAGGAAGAGGGGATGGGTGTTGCTGGCTGAGCAGAGTCTGGTGTCTACTCATAGAATGAGCCAGGAGCACAAAGCTGATAGGGGTAGGAATAGCTGGTTAGAATGAGTGGAGTGGATTGGGGGAGGAGTCTAGGTTTCTAGGTTAGGGGTGGGAACAAGCCAGGGCTCTCAGGGTGGTAGGTGGGTGGAGTTAGCAATGTAAACTGGAGCTCTGGGAAAGGACTAAATAGGTACAGGTTGAGGGGGCGTGTGGAGTGAAGTTAGTGGAAGTGAGTAGGAATTCAAACTTTCCGTATGGGGTTGGGGACAATCGAGAGTTCTTGAAGTGGGCGGGGCTTGCAGCACCAGTTGGCATTACCTACAAGTTGGCTAGATAGTACGCAAGAGGTAGTGTCGGGAGGCAGAAGGGACACGTGTTCCTAGAACAAACCACAAGGGTGGTTCTAAGTATTTGTTTTATATTTGTCTTTCATTGTGTTTCTTCTGCTCGTTCATTACATTTTTTTTTCTGTGCTTCTAAATCACTCTATTTCTGGAAATTTATTCCATGTATTTTCACACAAGCATAGTGATATAAGCATAGAATTATTTATTTTCAGTAGAGAAATGTTATCCATCTAAATACAGTTCCATGAGAAAAAAAAATGCTGAAAATGATCCTAGTCTTCTTGCCTCTTTAATTCACTTTTAAACATTACTGTATCTGTGGCCGAACTGGACAAAAATTTAAATAAAGCTATATTTGAGTGCATTGCATTTATCTCATAAAATTAAATTTATATTTTTTATGCTAGAAACACTCAGCAATATTCACATTCATTTAAATTAACAAGAAAAACTAAAACAAAAAGTTTGTGTTAATATTTTGCTTTTATGTACTAGTCTTTCAATTTTTTATTCAAATTGCTTTTATACAACATATTTTGATCATATTTTTCCTCCCACAGCAACTCTTGGATCCTCCTTATATCTTTACTCACCTAATTTATGTTCCTTCTTTCTCTCTCAATGCAAAGGCCAAGAAAGAAAAATAAAAAACTTTAAAGACATGAAACACACACACACACACACACACACACAAAATGCAAGCACAAAAATCTAAAAAACAGGCAAAGAGACAATTGGCAAAAAAAAAAAAGCTAAAACAAAGCAAAATGAAACAAAACATCCACTACTCTTTAACTGAGAAAAAGAAACGCATGAATCATACATCCTAAAGTGAATTGATATATAAAAAACAAAAACGAATATATATCAATACGATATTAAAACAAATAATGTATTCTTTTGTTTAAGAGGACACTCCAAGAAGAATGGACTGCAATGTACCATAAAGGTCTTCTATTGAAGAGCATTATTGCTTAAAAAATGGGACATGGGAGGCTGGAGAGATGGCTCAGAGGTTAAGAGCACTGCCGTTCTTCCAGAGGTCCTGAGTTCAATTCCCAGAAACCGCATAGTGGCTCACAAACATCTGTAATGAGATCTGGTGCCCCCTTCTGGCATGCAGGCATGCATGCAGATAGAATACTATATGTATTTAATAAATAAACAAATAAATAAATCTTTTAAAAATGATAACTGGTACAGGACAATTTTTCTGTCTCTTCACCTAATATATGTCTAAATCTTATTAACTAAGATTTATTAACATCTTCAAAAATATGAATAGATTGTTGTTGCATGCATGGATATCTTGTTTGTCTTCTCTTGTGAACTTAAGTGCCAGACCATTACAGATGTCAGTGATAATTGGAAAATTTTAAGCCTTATCATGAACAGTGAGGTCTTAGATGCCATCTTCTTTGGTTAATATTTAAAATGGACCTGTGGCTGTTGCACCTGCTTGAGTTGTTGCTCTATCAATTCCCTTTTGTATTAAATAGGTGCTAATAAAATCCCCAAGCACATTTTGTTTTGCATCATAAATGTAAAGAAGAAATTTCACAATCTACAGATTTACCAACATGAGAAAACACATTTAAAGAAAGCTTTTACATGATCAGTTAGTTTTTTTTTTCCAGTTGATGGAAAAGGATAGCTACTTGATTGAAAATATTGGACTCCTATTAAGGTGAAACTTTATTGTCATTATTTATATTTAAAAGAAATACATAGAAATAAGAAATGGAAAAGTATATTTTTCTGGGACTACTTTTGCCTTGAAATTCATAAGAGCAGAGTAAGAATGACCACTAAATTCAGCTGCTTACTACTGTCTACCCTCTCATGAAATAATACTCCTGCTACATCTGATGCCCAGAATTAATTTAAACAGGCTAACATTTTATTATAAACAAGGTGCAATAACAATATCTTTGGCTTTCCCAAACTTAACTTTAGTTTGAGTCTAATACAAATGACTGTTCTTCCCTAATCTGAGCCAAAATGAATCACATTGTATCAGAAAATGTAAGTAAACTTAGTCTCACAACGAATTTCACTGATTTTATAACTATCTTGTATTCCTGCTTATGTGAATTGTTTCTTGTTTTATACATGATCATAGCATAGAATAATGTAAGGATCAAATTTGGAGAACTGAAATTAAGAAAGAGTGATTTAGTCAAATAATCACATATTTACATAAATCTGTCTGAGATCCTGGGGTCAACACCAGGACAATCACAGAATCTCAACTAATATATCCATTCATGATATTGTAGTATAATTTAACTCATCACTGAATTCTTTTGTAGGGCAATTTAGACACTGACTGCTAATCATGCTATTTTATTTTGATGCTCTCTACTTTTGAGAAAAGCAGATAAATCCATCTCCTTCGTTAAATGTAATTGCATACTTTTAAAAATCCAGGTCTTGCCAGATGGTAGTGGCACACACCTTTAATCCCAGCACTTGGGAGGTAGAGGAAGGTGGATCTCTTATTTTGAGGCCAGCTTGGTCTATAATATGAGTTCCAGGACAGCCAGGGCTACATAAAGAAACCCTGTCTCAAAACAAAACAAAACAAAAACAAAAACAAAAAACCAAACAAGAAAAACAAACCCCCCAAAAACCCATGTCTTTTCTAAAATTATGTAGTGATTGAATTACACATAAAACATGTTATTTAGCAAATATAATAACTAGAGCTGTATTTTGTGAACAAAGACCATCATTTGTTCCAAGATGAGTTAGAAAAAGGAAAAATATGGAAGAGGATGGAGAGTAATTCATGTTGGATTAAAACATTTCAAAGTGGAGAAAATTCAGAAGAAAAGGCTCAGCACTGACAAGTGAGAGAAACATTTCTAATCATTAATAAACCCACCAAAATGGACACTTTGGAAGTATTTACTGTGCCTACTGCTCCTTTTCATGGGTAAAGTGAGCCAGACATTATAATTTAAAGAAGAATTTGTGTATATGCACAAATTTAATTATTTATTTTATTTTTGAGAGTATAATTTAATTACATAATTTCTCCCTTAATTTTCCTTCTTCCAAGAACTCTTTGCTCTTTTTTTCCCAAATTCATGGCTTCTTTCTATCACTAATTGTTGTTTGAACATAGCTAGTTGGTAAGTGCAGAGAACAAAGCAAAAAATAATAGCTGAAAGAAAATAGGAAAATGAGAGGATTAGAGAAATTGACAGAAGGATTGGAGGAATACATTGCAAGAAAAATAAAGATAAGCAATGAGTCCAAAAACACATGTAAAAGAGTACAAGAAATAAAGTCAGAATTGTCAGGGATGAAATGGAGAAAGAAGGAACCCACAAAGATGATAGAGAACGAGATAGGATGCTAGGAGAGAAATGTTGTTCCAAAACCCTTAGCTTCAGGAATGAGTGCACGCAGTGTATCCTGACTGCCTATGTGAATGAACTCTGAGAAAAGGGTAATGATGCTGTGTGTTCTACACATGTATTTTCAATACCAATTATTTTTTTTCATCAGTTGAAACAAGCAAATTTAGAAATGGCTAAGAATTAAGACTTCTACCTTAGCCTACGTGAACAATCCTTCATCATCTCAACTGAGTGGAATAAAACACTTGTTCCTTTGCAGTACATTTTTTTTTTCAGACTTCTCCCCTTTGAACTTATTTTGTACAGAGAAATGTCCATTTGTTACACCTCTTTTCTCAGTTACTGGGATCAGCACAATTTGGGAGTCACTGAAACAAACACAGAAATGGGAAGAGAAGAAGACAAGAGGTTGGTCAAAGATGTTAAATAACAACACAGGCTTACTTCCAGATGATAGGCAAGAGGGACCAAGGTGGACACAGAAAAAAAGGCAAAGAAAGATGGAAGGAGAAGACCACCCTCGGGCACTCTTAAGTTTTCAAATTACAAATCCAGGGAAGACTGAGATGATTAACTGTGCATCAATGTTGCAATGTCACAATGTATAAGTAGGAAAGAGGGCTTTGAACTAATTTTTCTGAGAAATTTTTACAGGTAGGTATGGTATAAAAGTGATGTTCAGCAGATGTATAAATAAAACAAAATGGCAAAGAAGCTCTTCAATGAGTTCAAAGAGAATCAGAGATTTTTGCTCTTTCAGTCTGTTTTCACTTCTTAAGTATGTGATTGTATGCTTTTCAGTATGTGTTAGTGTATCCAAATATGTGCCCACACATTTCACAAACTTGTGCCATAACATCTGAATGTTACTTGCACGTTATTAATCACCTATAAGTTCAGATATATGTGAAGTAATGTAAAATGATGTCAGAATTTCTCATGAATTCTCTTTAGGGACTTATCAATCTGACCTTTTTCTTTCCTCCTTTCTCTTGCTATTATGGAAAGATTATTAATACTTTATGCCATATTTTAAACAAAAATCTATCCTATTTGAAATTACCCCTCAAAATTAAATGGCAACATTAAACATGCTAACATAATCAGCATTAGATAAGAATTCACAATTTAAGTGTACCATAAATATATTTAGGTATTGTCCACATTTCTATACTATTTTCATCATATGAAATCTCTCATATATGTTGTAAACCTCCATTTCAGACCTCACCCTAATCAATGCCTAATCAATTTTCTGCCTCTATAAATGCTCTATTATGGAGAGTTTACATGAATTCATTTTGTGACTATCTCCTTTCAAACACATACTGTTTCAGGTGGCTTATGTTTTAACACTTAACAGCAATTCATTGCTTTTTCTATTTCCAAATTGCTTACATCTGTAACTGTAGCATAATATTGTTTTTAGTTCAAGTATATTGACATCATTTTATAATGTGACATTACAGTTATTTGTTGTAATAAATGTTAATCTGTCTTTTAAGCCATATACTCTAACAATGGAGTATGCACAATCCCACAAAATATGACTACTTATCAAAATGAATTTTTAAAATTATGGCATCATATATTATTGCACAAAATAAGATTATTTTAGACATAGAGATAGAAGTTCCATTATTTTATGTAAAAATGGATCTTCATGTGCACATCTCTGGACTGGATACACTCTACTCTGAAGAAAAGTATTCAGATGAAAATTAAATTATAAATTTCTCTAACAAATATAACTCTTACCAGGACAAAAGTTACAAGAGAAAGAATGTTTTGATAAACAATGTCAAAACCTTAATAATTAATGAAACACTAATAATTTCCTTATCTTTAAACAAATGAATACACATTTCCCCTATCACTTCTCAATGATAACCAAAAAGTTGACTCATTATATATTTAAAATTAATGACAAATTTTCAATTTTCTCAATTATTAAAGAACCATATTAGAATATATCTTCTTCATGTCCATTTCCTGCTCTGTTTTATGAGTTGAGATCATCATAATTTTTCCATGTACTGATTATAGGTACAATAATGCCAAAATTTTTTTGGAAAATATATCATTTGGGTACCATTCTGAGATATAGGAGTAAGTATATTAAGATAAGTCAAAAGCAAATGCACCTGAAAAGCAATAACAAGAATTTAGGCACAGGATGTACATGTAGGTTTGGGCTGGTCAGAAATTTAGTTAGGAGGATGCCTATATGTGAAGTGAAGGTTTGGATTCTATTTCAGATCCTAACAACATGCTTGGAAGTTAGAACACATGTGGGCAACAAATGTGATGGGAATCAGCAATTAAATAATTCAGAAAGGAAATAAGAACTAAATGGAAGCATGTCATGGGAATTGAAGTAGAGAAACAATTTCAAATACAGTTTTCTCTATGATGATACAAAGAAGGAACAAAAATCTAGCAACTATTCTAGCAAAAGATTGAGTCACCACCAACAGAAAAAATAAAATAAAACAAAAGGAATGGTTGACATAGCTGTGAAATTTAGCCCATCCTCATAAAATTACAGTTATGTACAAGCATGTAGTGAAATGGAAATGAGAGTATCTATCGAAGAACAGTGTCTTAGTGGGGATTAGGAAAGACAGGGTTTAACATAGCTGCCTTTAGCTGTGGTGCACTGGTTATGACAATCATTGTTTTCATGTAGATTTAATCTTTGAAACAGAGGAAAAGGCATGCATAACACATACCATGTTTTATTCTATAGATTAGGAAGTGATGGAGACCAATAACAGCTCAGTAGTAACAGAATTCATCCTCCTTGGCCTGACCCAATCTCAAGATACTCAACTCCTGGTCTTTGCACTACTTTCAGTTTTCTACGTAATAATTCTTCCTGGAAATTTTCTTATCATTTTCACCATTAGATCAGACCCTGGACTCACAGCCCCACTTTACTTCTTCCTGGGAAACTTGGCCTTCCTGGATGCCTCCTACTCTTTCATTGTAGCTCCCAGGATGCTTGTGGATTTCTTCTGTGAGAAAAAAATCATTTCTTACAAAGCCTGCATCACTCAGCTATTTTTTTTGCACTTTCTTGGAGCGGGAGAAATGTTCCTTCTTGTTGTGATGGCCTTTGATCGTTATATCGCTATATGTCGTCCTTTATACTACTCCACTCTCATGAACCCTAGAGTCTGTTATGTGTTACTGTTGGCTCTGTGGCTTGGGGGTTTTGCTCATTCCATTGTACAAGTGGCTCTTATCGTGAACTTGCCCTTTTGTGGCCCAAACCAGTTGGATAACTTTTTCTGCGATGTTCCACAGGTCATTAAGCTAGCCTGCACTGATACCTTTGCAGTAGAGCTCCTGATGGTCTCTAACAGTGGTCTACTTAGCCTCTTATGCTTCCTGGGTCTCCTATCATCCTATGCTGTCATCCTCTACCATGTCAAAGGACACTCTTCTGAAGGGAAGAGCAAAGCTATCTCTACATGCACCACCCACATTATAATCGTGTTTCTCATGTTTGGGCCTGCCATTTTTATCTACACCCGCCCCTTTCGGGCTCTCCAAGCTGACAAAGTTGTTTCTCTCTTCCACACAGTCATTTTTCCTTTGATGAATCCTGTGATCTATACACTTCGCAACCAGGAAGTGAAAACTTCTATGAGGAAGTTATTAAATCAGTATGTGGTCTGCTGACTGGATAAAAGAAAGAGAAAACAAAAAAAAGTGAGAAAATGTTCTTTAAATGAATTAAACAATGTATTTATGCACAGATTGAATCAGTTCTTTAGCAAATATTGCGTTATGTGCTTCTAGTTTTCTGATAGTATTCTAAGCATGTGGATAAGGCAGGTACAATTCTAGGTCTCTCAGGGTTATATTCAAGAGAATGAAGTCAAGCCAAACTACTGAACTTGAAAAATCTCACCAGAATCAGTGCTCTGGTGTTTTCAGAATAGTATTATGCTAGTTATAGCCCAGAGAGATGGCCTTAGCTTTGGCTGTAAAGCAGGTTCTTGAATGATATTGAACTGAAATTAAAAGTATTTAGGGGAAACAAAGCACAATCATAAAACAAAATAAGCATCATGGAAAGCATAGGAACTCAAAGATTTGAAGGTTTAGGCACATCTGAAAAACATAAATGGATTAGAATAGCTACCACATAGTTAAGGAATATAGAGTAGCAAAACTTAACCTAGATAAATAAGAACAAAATATTTTAGATTTTAGATAACTTTAAGTATTGAAATCTTAAAATATCATTGAAATATGTAAAGATTATTCAATGTTTTATATTTGATTTAAGACAAATGCTGACAATTCTGTATAAAAAACTATGTATGAGTAATAAAATACAATTAAATGGAATGTTACTTGCTATATATTTTTTTTCCTGAACACAATACTTAGTTTTACTAGTTAGAGGAAAGTGGAATAATTGTAGTATTTACCAGAATATATCATAAAACAGTTTATGATTTTAAAACTCCACTTTTCTTTCTACTATATTGATCTTGTAGTAATGTTAATTTTTTTCTATTACTTGAATAATTTCATTGGTGTTTTGTTAGCAAATTTTTTTGAATCTCAAGACACTTTTGAACAGTACAGACATCTTAGCAATAATAATTTTTCCAGCCCATGAACTAAGGGTTTTATTCCCTTTGTCTAACATGTGAATTCTAGGATCCAAATTCAGATTATTAGGTTTGCTAGTATGTGCATTTACTTGCTGAGAAATCTTGCCAGTTCATGGATCAAATTTTTTTCATTCATGTTTTATTAATCTCATTGTGGAGTTCTATCAATTTGCCAGTATTTCATTCTAGTATATGTAACAGTTATGGGAAAAAAATAATACTAATTCCTGAGAGAAAATATAGATTTACATCATCACTATATGTAGCTTCTTTAAAAAATATAGTTTAGAGTTTATAATTTAATATATATGTATGTATATATAGTTTCTTTACAAAATATAGTATGAAGTTTCTTTAAAAAATATATAAAAGAACTTTCTATATCATCCACCAAGCACACGTTCA
The DNA here is from genome assembly GCF_004664715.2 of Peromyscus leucopus. Taxonomy (NCBI): domain Eukaryota; kingdom Metazoa; phylum Chordata; class Mammalia; order Rodentia; family Cricetidae; genus Peromyscus; species Peromyscus leucopus. The sequence goes on from NC_051070.1 coordinate 73,730,122, forward strand.
ATGGAAATGAAATTAGGATTTCCAGTTATCTGCTATCTCATTTTTATTATAGCACTGCTCACCACACACACACACACACACACACACACACACACACACACACCATGTTTGTACCTCACAAATGATACTATACTGTATGTCAGCTAAACAGACTCAGTGGTATGTCAGTTTGTAGAGTGATTTCCTGATATACACAATACCCTAGATTTCATCTCTAGTATCATGAGATCATAAGAACTACAATAAAACAAAATAAATTTAAATATCCAATACTGATACAGAGTAAGAAATATGTTAGCAGCATCTTTGGGTTTTAGAAATAAATATGGGAATGTATTTATTGTTTATTTAAACCCCCAATTCCTTGTGCTTTTTCAAGAAAGTTACAATCATTCGAAAGCCACAGAGAAATTGCCAATGAGATGAAACACAAAGCAGGTGCATTTTCAAGCTGTATTTGGTGGCATGGTCCTGTAGTTTGACGGTGCTTGAGAGAGAAGCTGAGCCAGGACAATCCCAGGGAGTTTGAAGTTAGTGGAGTTACATAGTGAGACCCTGTCTCAAAACAAAAACAATGAAAAGAAAAATCATCTTAAGTCATTATTAGATTTTCAAAGTTTAGTTATTTAACTGCGTTGTTGAACCACAAAGCTATAGGGTCACCATCTATTCTGTCCTTTAAAAAATGTTTTATAATGTATTTTATTATGTTATCTGTGTGTGTACTTATGGAGGGCAGAGGGCAGCTTCCTATAGCCTGTTCTCTTCTGCCATGTGAGTCTTAGAGATCCACCTCAGGGGTCAAACATGGTGACAAATGCTTTCGTCCACTGAGCCACCTCACCAGCCCGTTACATGCTGGGCTAACGTCGAATCTTTGTGAGGTTATGCATAAAATTTGAAATTATAAATGTGGATTCGTTGATTCCAAACATCCATTAATTTATTGAAGACTATTTTTCCTTTTCATCAATTTTTACATACTTTCAGTTTAGCGTACAAAATAATAGGTTTCATGTTGACATTTTCACACATATATATCCTTGGACTTCAGTCATATTCATTTTCCTACCACATTTTCTATTTTTCTTTTTAACTGAAAAAATTCTTTTTATATATTATATATTGATCACTGTTTGTTTCCCAACCGCTCCCAGATCTTCCTTACCTTTTTACCTGCACAAGTCCATGCCTTTCTTGCTCTCTTTTCTTACAAAACAAACAGGCAAACAAACAAAATACTCCAAACCAACCAGAATCTTTAAAATAGAGAGAAAAAGACACTATTAATCAAAAAGTTATTCTATTTAGCTCCCACTTCATTATAAAAAGATATTTCTTCTCTAGGTTAAAAGTAATTATGGGCCGGGCGGTGGTGGTGCACGCCTTTAATCCCAGCACTTGGCAGGCAGAGCCAGGCGGATCTATGTGAGTTCAAGGCCAGCCTGGGCTACCAAGTGAGTCCCAGGAAAGGCGCAAAGCTACACAGAGAAACCCTGTCTCAAAAAACCAATAATAATAATAATAATAATAATAATAATAATAATAATGTATGAATTTTCTTATAACCCTAAGAGTAAGCATGATATATTTTTTGTATATTGATTTTATTTGTATAAACATTTAGCTATTACATTTATTATAAACCTCCAGATGTAGCTAAAACAAGTTAATTTAAACTTCATCAAGCCTATCATCCCTGACAGGTTGATTTAGTGATGCAATCACTTCAATCAGACCTTCCCAGGCAATGTATTCTTTAGAGAAATTCACATGAGCTCATGAATTTGTGACCTACAGAAATTCTTTCTTTGAATCCAAGAGAAACTTAACATGCTCTTTCGAATAATCCCCCATGGTCAGGCTAGACGAACAGTCTTATGTATAAGTTTCCAATTTTCAATTTTCTTTAAAAAAAAAACCTCATACATTTATCATATATTTGACTGGAGGCAAGGAGGACAATAAACATATATTCATAATGTCATTGCATACATGGTAAGGAAGCTACTTCTCAGCCAGAATCAGTAGGTTTAAATACCAGCACAGAGAACAAAGTGCAATTATGCATTTTAATAAAAGGTAAGACATTTCACATTAGCTTTGTGACTGAATGAAATACATATTATTCAGTTAATGGGGAATGAATTTGATAAATTAGAATTTGGACAAGTACACCTTGTGACAAGAAACAAATAATCCACACTGTGATTCCTAAATTTCACTCCAGACTCAAGAGTTCACAGTTACAGTTTGAGCTTAAATTTTTGGAGCATAAACTTGTGTTTCTGAATTAGCAGGACTGTGAAGACAACATATCTATAGCAATGTATGAATAAAAAGGTTCCTTGTTGTCTAGTTTATCATCTGTGATAAAGATGATAAATTTCGTTAAAGCTCAATGATAAAAATTGGGTAGTATTGGCATATTGCTTCAATATTTACTTATTCATAATTTTCTTTTCCTTAACTGATTATATATTGTGATTCAGAAAAGCTATAGAATGATATTTGAGATAAATAACATATTGTTTTTCATTTTAATTCTTTCTTTTTTTCATTTTTACTAAGGCATATTCTTTGTATATAGTGATTAGATTTATGATGAAACTATCTTTCAAGTGTATCATGTGCTTTTGGGGTACTCATCACAAAGCGTTCTCCTTCTTCATTCCTGCCTCTTTTCCTCTACTGTTAATCTCCTCCTTTCTCTATGTCAAACTTTTGCTTTCCAATATTTTGCGCGCGTGCGTGTATGTGTGTGTGTGTGTATTTCATGCATGTGAGTATATGTAAATATTTGATGTGGTCACATGCAATATATTACCTACAGATGAGAAAAAAATTAATTAATGTAATTATCACTTTTTTCTTCAAAATTATTTTATTATATTTTAGAAATGTTTTTAACAAAATAAAATGTAGTAAGTTAAAACAAAAACCATCACATCAAGGTTGGACAAGACAAACAAACACAAAAAAGCCCCCAAGAGAAGGCATTCATTCACATACCCAGAAGTCCTATAAAAAGTCTAAAGCTCTAATATATATACAAAGGACCTAGTGGAAACCTATGTTGGCTCTGTGGTTGTTGCTTCAGTCTCTGTGGCTTCATTTGAACTTTGTCAGTTGATTTAGAAGGTCTTGTTTTCCTGGTGTCCTCTATCGTCTGGCTCTTACACATTACATTCTACCTCTTCCTCAGGGTTTCCTGAGCTTTGAGGGGGAGGGATTTGATGGAGACCATCCCACTTCAAGCTGTGTGTTCCATGCTTTCTCTCTCTCTCTCTCTCTCTCTCTATATATATATATATATATATATATATATATATTATAATGTCTGTCTGTGGGTCTCTGTATTTGCTCCCATCTGCTACAGGAGGGAGCTTCTCTGATGATGACTGAATAAAGAACTAATCTCTGTGTATAGCAAAATATCATTAGGAATCATTTTATTGTTAGCTTTTTTATATCAGTTGTATTTGGTTTTACCCTAGGTCTCTGGGCTATATGGTCTCTGGTTCTTGGTCACTTGAGTAGTGTCAGGTATGGGTTTCATCTCTGGAGTGGGCCTTAAGTCAGATCAGCCATTGGTTGGCTACACCCACAAGCTTGGTGCCACCTTTGTCCTAGCATATTTTATAGGCAGGACAGATTACAGATCAAGGGTTTTGTGTCTGGGACCACAGTTGTACAAAATAGAGTTACTATAGATTGTTTGTTGCTCAGATATCATCCTGGTAGTTAACAATTTTCTGGCATGTGCTGCTCTAATGTGTCAGATTTTTCCCATACTATTGCTAACAATAAACCACGTGGCATCCAACTCCTGAAGTTTGATCTAGACCTGCTAAGTTAGACTGACCTGAGTTTTCCTTTTCTCCTCTTTGTGGTTCATTTCCACCGTGACATCTGCAGGGACTTTCCTACTCCCAACCCCTGCACTAATGGTGTTCTGTACAGAAAGTCTTCTACTGTGCCAATACATGCAAGAGTATCAGGTTCAGTATACCTGGTTTTGTGATAAGGTCCTTGATCCATTTGGAGTTGAGTTTTGTGCAGGGTGATAAGTATGGATGTATTTGCATACTTCTAAATGCAGCCATCCTGTTTGACCAGCACCATATATTGAAGATGCTGTCTTTCCAGTGTATATTTCTGCCTTCTTTATAAAAACTTGGGTGTCCATAGGTGTGTGGATTTATGTCTAGGTCTTCAATTCAATTCCATTGATCAACACATGTTTTAATGCCAAAACATGCTGTTTTATTACCATACCTTTGTACTAAAACCTTAAATCATGAATAGTAAGACCTCCAGTGGTTCCTTTATTGTTCTGGATTGTTTTAGCTATTCTGAGTTTTTGTTTATCTAAATAAAGTTGAGAATTGTCCTTTCAAGATCTGTGAAGAATTGTGTTGAATTTATGATGAGGATTGCATTGAATCTGTAGATTGCTTTTGGTAGGATGGCCATTTTGACTATGTTAATCCTACTGATACGTGAGCATAGGAGATCTTTCCATCTTCTGATACCTTTTAAAATTTCTTTCTTCAAAGACTTGAAGTTTTTAATTTTTAAATTTATTCTTCTCTCATATATTGCATCCTGATCACAGTTTTCCCTCCCTGCTCTCCTCCCAGTCCCCAGCCCCTGCATCCACTCCTCCTCCATTTCTATTCAGAAAAGGTCAGGTCTCCCATGGATATCAACTAAACAGGGCATATCAAATTGCAGTAAGGCTAGGCACCTCCCCTCATATTAAGGCTGTATGAGACAACCCAGTATGAGGAAAAGGGTCCCAAAAGCAGGCAAAAAAAAAAAAAAAAAAAAAGTCAGACCACGCCTGCTCCCACTGTTAGGAGTCCCCACAAGAAAACCAAGTTATACAACTTTAACATATATGCAGAGTGCCTAGGTCAGACCCATGCAGGTCCCCTGGTTGTCAGTTCTGTGTCTGTGATCCCTTATGATCTCAGGTTAGCTGATTCTGTAAGTTTTCCTGGGGAGTCCCTGATCCCTCTGTCTTGCAAATCATTCCCCTTCTTCCACAAGATTCCTCAAGCTCCACCTAATGTTTGTCTATGGGATCTGTTTCCATCTATTGCTGGATGAAGCCTCTCTGATCACAATTGGGCTAAGCATCAATCTAAAAGTATAGTAGAATATCATTAGGAATTTTTTTTGCCAGTAATGTTTGGTTCTATCCTAGGTCTCTAAGCTTTCCAGCTTCCAGCTTCTGGGTCCTGGCCCTCCAGGGAGTGAAAGAATTGAATTTTCTATCATACAAATTTTTCACTTGCTTGGTTAGACACACCCCAGGATGATGATGATGATGATGATGATGATGATGATGATGATGATGATTGGAAGCTATTGTGAAGTGTGCTGCTTCCTTGATTTTCATCTCAGTCCATTTGTCAGTTGTATATAACAGAGCTACTGATTTTTATGGGTTAATTTTTCAAACATCTTTCATTTTGGTTGCCCCTTCCTCTCTGTCTCCTCATTTATGGCCCTCAACCCCTATTTTCTATGCCTTTCACCTCCAGTATTATCACTGTGTACTTTCATTTTTATATATGATCTGCTCTCCTCAATCCCTGTACAGATTACTTGGTGATACTCCCTTTCTCGTGTATTGCTTTCCACAGATATTCCAAATTAAACACACAAAAGAGAATTTTGAAACTAGAATCCACATATAAGGAAGAACACATAGTATATTTTTCTGTACCTGGGTCATGTCACCCGGTGTGTTATTTTTTTCTAGTTTTATCCATTTCCCTGCAAATTTCTCCTTTCTTTATATGTAAGTAATATTTCATTGTATATGTGATTTACACTTACATATCCATTTATTAGTCAATGTACATTTAGATTCATTCTATTTCATAGTTATTATAAACAAGCCTGCAATGAATGTGCAATTATCTCTATAGCAGGATTTATTTCCAGGAATGATATACTTGTGTTACATGATAGCTCTTTTTCTACTTTTTGGAGAAACATCCAGGATTATTTTCAAGTGGGCTGTGCTCCTAGCAGCAGTGAGTAAGAATTCTCCATACCCACATCCGTGTCAGCATTTATTGTCATTCATCTTTCTTGGAATGGCTATTCTGACCAGACTGAGACAAACTCTTAAAGTAATTATTTTGCATTTCTCTAAAATGTCTAAGGATGTTTAAACATTTCTTATGTTTAGTATTTACTCGTAGTTTTGAGAACTTTATGTTCAGCTCCATTGTCAAATTTTAGTTGGGTTATTTGTTTCTTAATATTGTGTTTTCAGTTCTTTGTATATTCTAGATGCTACTTCTCTGTCAAATGTATATGCATATGGCAAAAGTTTTCTTATTTCCTGTGGGCTGCCTATTCACTGTCTTGACAGTTTTCATAGCAGAAGATTCTTAGTTTAATGAGATCACATTTGTTGATTGCTAGTCTTCTTCTCTGTGCTATTGGAGTCCTGGTCAGCAAGCCCTTGCCTGTGCTTGCAAGTTGAAACACACTACATATTTTTGCCTCTAGCAGTTTCTGTGTGCCGGGTTTTATGTAGCACTCCTTGATCCATCTGGAGTTAAATTTTGTACATAGTGAGATTTCATTTTTCTGCATGTTCACATCCAGGTTTTCCAGCACCATTTGTTGAAGAGGTTGTCTTTTCTCCAATGTATATTTTTAGGCAATTTATCAAAAGTTAGTACTTGTAAGTAAGTGTGGACTTTTATCTGTAGTCTCCTTTCCATTGACCAAGTGTCTTGTTTCTTTCAGATAGTGCTGTGTTGTACAGTTGTACTACTGTGTGTCTGTGGTACAATTTGAAATCAGGGATGGCAATACTTCTCACAGTATTCATTTTGTTTATAATTGCTTTGACTAGCCTTGGTCTTTTGTGTCTCCATATAAATTTTAGGATTTTTTTTCTGTGTCTGTGAAAATGGCCCTGCAATCTTAACTAGGATTATATTAAATCTGCTTTTAGCAGAGTAGCTATTCTCACAATATTACTTCTTCTGATCCTTAAGCATGAAAGTGCTTTCCATCATCTAGTGTCTTCCTTAGCGTCTTTAATCCATCACTCCATGATCTCCAGACCTTCAAGGATTCTGCTGAGAAGTAGGTTCTTATTCTGATAGTTTTGTGTTTGTAATCTTCTTTCTCATCATTTAAATGCTATTTGTTTTAATTTCTGTACTTTTGATATTTTGAGTATAATGTTATATAGAGAGATTCTTTTCTGGTCATTACCAACTTCTGAGGGAAGAAAAATGAGTTTTTCCCAGGGATCAGCCCTTTGACTGGTTATCCAATAATGAGGGGTCAGCCCTAGAAACATGCATTAAGCCAACACTAATAGACTCAGTGGGGTGTGTTTATATTGATTTGTGTATATGTGAACGTAACAATAGTTAAGAAGAGAAGAACCTATGAATTTGATGGGATGCAAGGATACCATGGGAGTGGAGTATTATGTAATTATATTTTAATGAAATAATTGGGTCATTTGTCTTTCTGATTAATTTCTGAGTTCTTAGTACAATCTAAATATTAATCTTCTGTCAGATGTAAAGCCAGCAAAGATTCCCTCATACTCTTTGGGCTTCCTCTTTACTCAACTGTTGGTTACTTGTCTGTACAGAAGCTTTGTAGTTTCTCTGAGGTCCCATTGTCAATGTTGAGCATAACTTGCAGACAAACCGAGTCCTATCAGAAAGCCCTTTCCTACACCTATATACACATGGTGCTTCTTGTGTTTTCTTATAGCAGTTTCAGTGTTTCACATTAAGATCTTTGATTCATTTGGATTTAGGTTTATGCAAGTGATAAATATGGATCTAATTCTATTCTTCTATGTGTGGACATCCAGTTCCTCCAGCAACATTTGTTGAAAGTGCTATCAAAGGCATTTTCTGATCCGTTGACATGACCACGTGTTTTCTTTTTCCTTCAAAATGATTTAAATGATTTATAAAATGTACTGGTTTCTGTATGTTGAACCATCCCTACATTTTCAAGATAAAGCCAACTTGACCAGGGTAGGTTTTCCTAGGATTATGATCAGTGTCTGTGTCTACAGAATATGTTGATGTTCTTCAAGTTCCCAGGTTCTCCAAACTACCCACATGCCTCTCTAACAATTGTGAACAAATGAATATGGTAGCCTTTAGCTTTATCCCCTTTTTTCATCTCTCATGGGTCTTTCCAGCTTAGACTATTGATGGAACCTAGACCAACCTCAACACCAGGTTAATGTTGACAGATTCCATCTGCACCAGTAGCCCCTATCTGGGACCCTTTGCTCAGTTAGAGAAAGCTTAGAAGTAAGTCTGTCCCATCACAGATTCCATGTCATGATCCCAGCCCATGGTGGTCCTTCTGACAATCCTAATTGGGTCATGCTTACTTGTTATCCACAACTCTTGCACCTAACCCCTGTGCTGATTCAGTCTAAGGGATTATCCTCTGTTGCCCGGCCTAGGAATAGAGATGTTTTCTAAGACTCAGTTCAATGACTAGGCCCTGAAGTCCTACCTGGTTTATGCAAGCTCTCCTTCAGAGGTGGACCTGATACTCCACCTACTACATCACGCAGCTCTAGCCCACCTCCTTCTCATGATAATTGTCTCTGCATGAAGCCTTGCATGGAATCTCTGTATTTCCTACTTATCAGTCCAACAAACTGGCGGCATTTGAACAAATCATTTTTGCTTTTTATTGCTGTTGTTTCTGTGGTGGTGCTGGGAATCAAACTCATGACCTAGAACATCCTAGGCAAACACTCTTCCACTAAGCTAAACAGTCATCCCAGAACCATTCATTTCTGAAACCAAGTGTGGTACAGTTGGTTGCCTGTATCATTCCTATGTCTAGCTACCCTGCTCTCCCATTCAAAGGCTGAGTCTGGTCAATCGCTATTCTCAAGAGAGGATATACCCTAGAACTGTGGCAGAAGCCAAAGAACTGAGACTGGGCACCTCTGAATAGAAGTTGGACAGATGGAAACATCAACCATGACTAAATCTTCATCTGGTAAGGCTTTTCTTAGCTCCTTAGGAACTGGCCCCTGTAGGCAGAAGTTTCTTTCTTGCCTGTCTGTTCCCAAATACCCAGCAATGACTTCCCAAATAATTGACTCAGAGGCTTAATGTTACTTATAAATGCTTGGCTGGTAACTCAGACTTACTACTAACTAACTCTTACACTTAAATTAACCCATAATTCTTATCTATGTTTAGCCACGTGACCTCGGTGCAGCATTCTCTTCTTGCTCCTTAGGTATCTGCTGGCTACTAACTACTTGACTCTGCCCTTCCTCTTCCCAAAAATCTTCTAGTCTGGGTGATCCACCTATACTTCCTGCCTGGCTACTGGCCAATCAGCATTTTTTTTTTTTTTTTTTTTTGCGCCTTTCCTGGAACTCACTTGGTAGCCCAGGCTGACCTCGAACTCACAGAGATCCGCCTGCCTCTGCCTCCCAAGAGCTGGGATTAAAGGCGTGCGCCACCACCGCCCGGCTCCAATCAGCATTTTATTAAAACATTTTGAGTTGACAAATCTTTACAGGATACAAGAGCATTATCCCACAGCAGGCCCCAGTCCCAAGAGACTGGGCTTCTGCATCAAAATGCACTTCAGGTAGCTGACTCCTTGTGTCATCTTGAAAGACACCAACTGCACAAACTAAATGGCAGCCTTGGCCTGAGTACAGACCATGACCCAAGACCATGATTCCAATCCAAGTCCAGGAGGGCCCTTTGCTTAATTTATCCTATTTAGCCTCCCACAGTCAGGTTGTCCCTATTTTATCAAATATTTTTTAAACAACCTGAGGCTCGTAGAGGTTAATTTATTCAAAATTACTTAATAAAGCTAAGAACTACTAAGATTCTATACTTGGGCTCCACCCACTAGATACAAAGCATTTGAGGAGATCATTAGTAAAAGAACAGCCAGAGGCAAGGGGGATAACCAGACTGCAACAGAATATAGGGAACAAGGTGGCCATCATAGTCCAGGACTGCAGCCAAGGAAAAGGAACTATGAAGGGACAACGTGTGACAATAGCATACTGGAGCTGATGTATGTAGAACAATATTTTTAAATGGTCTTATTAAATAAAAAACACAGAGCCAAATATAGGGATGAAAGCCTAAGATCAGGGAATTAGGGAAAGCCACCAGCCAACCTTACCTCACCAACTCTGCAGCTTCCAAATGCACAACTTCCTGTCTACCCAGGCTTTATATGCCTTGCTTTTCTGCCCTCTCCTTGGCTCTCTTAGCCCAGCTACCTCACTTCTTTCTACACAGCTCTGTCACTTTCTGTCTGTCTGTACAGACCTTCAGATCTCTATGGTTGGTACTGGGATTAAAGGTGTGTGTCATCACGCTTGGCTCTTTTCCCTAGTGTGGCCTTGAACACACAGAGATCCTGCCTGCTAAGTGATAGGATGAAGGGCCTGTGCTGCCTGACTTCTTTGTTTATTTAAAATGGCTTGCTATTCCCTCTGATCTCCAGGTAAACTTTATTTGTTAAAGCACAAATAAAATATCACCACATCTCAGCACAAATAAAATATCACTACAGATGTCAGCCATCCACAAGGTACTACAATGAGTGTCTTAGCCTCACTGTGTTCTGATTCTTACAGCAGCCCCTAAAGATGAAAACATGTTATTAATGAACACAAACTAAGGCACAGAAATTTTAAATAATGCATCTGAGTTCACTCGGCTAAGAGAGACTTCAAGCCAGCAATAAGGATCTGGAGTCTGCACCCGCAGCCCCTCCTTAGAGGTCCTGGGACCTCAGCAAGAGCAGCTTCAAGGGAGCCATGCTGTCTAGCCAACTTGTCTAGGCAAACCTGAGAGCGAGCTAGAGGCCCAAAGTGGGTACACTGCTCCCCCTGGCGGCCAATATGAAGCACTGCAAGCTACGCGATTGGAAACCGCGGGAATTTATTCTTGCAAATCTATAAAAACCCAAATCCAAACTCAAGCTGTTGTTAGGGCCACTCTCCATCCAATGCCTCCAAAAAAGGATTCTTCCTGGCCACTTCAGGGATCTGGAAGCCCCATGGAAAGCTTGATTCATGGCAAAATTCTAGTAAGCCTTATTCCTTACATGACCTCGTCACTGTGTCCAAATGTCACTTCTCATGTACAGATGCTAGCCATGCTATATCAATACATTTTCCATGACTCTTCTTTACTGAATAAATATACAAAGACTCTACTTCAAATAAGGTCACAAGCAAAATAACTGAAATTTGGAGTTTCAATGTAACTTCCTGGGTAAGAGGGGGCATAATTCAAGCCATCACTGGAACTAAGGGATCTAGAGTGTAGACTGTTAAAGATGAAGATGGGAAAGACAATTTATACCTCTCTTAAAATAATGTTTTATTGAGGATCAGTAGGCATGTCACAATTCTTTCTTTTAAAAAAAAGCAGAAATTTTTATTATCTTCATTCCAAGAAAGGCTTACCAGGCCATGCATATAATTTTTAGCATTCTGTTTTGATTTAATGAGTTGGAGAAGGACACAGTCTCATAGCTTTGCCCAAAAATGTTGTGGTACTGTCATCCATCCCCACTGCTCCACTCGTGTCTGCCCTAGTCAATAAGGAGGTAAAGGCGATGCACCTGCCAAGCTGCACAGTTTAACTATCAATCACATGGACTGACAGAGAGGCACACAGTTGTGCAAACACTAATAGTGACCCACAGAAACCTTCTACAAGCTGCAGTTGGTCTGCTTTTCAGTTGATGAGTAACTTTCTTGAGCAGTGTAAATAGCTGCTTAGATAATGAGCAGACATAATAGCAGAAGCTAGTATCCCGGAAGTAGCCAGCCTGGCAAAAAGTAAACCAAGAGTTGCCAATGCTTAAAACATGAGTAATTGCTGGGGGAGAGTGTCAAACAAATATTGGCATTAAAATTTTGCCTTAAATAATTCAACAAATATTGGCTATCATATAAAGAAACTGTCTTGATTTTTATGTATTCATTCGTTTTTCCGAAATTCTCTTTTAATTGCTCCCACCCAGTCCTCACTGATTCCTAAACATGAACATTCAGCTGGACTCTAAACATAAACACCCACAGGGCATGAGCAGGCAGTAGCGAGCTATTAATGTGTCTCTAATGTGCTAAGACACAAAAGTGTCACCAGAGCTGGTCTCTACATTCTCAGCCACAGCGTTCACTGTGAGATTAAACACAGAATAAGTCTTGGTTGAAGGAAAAGACAGCATTATCAAGGACCAAGAAGCAGGAATCCCCTTAAAATAAACTCAACTCTTTCTATACATGGAGAGTTCTATTTCAATAAGCAAGTGAATGACTGTCATTGACATTGCTCAAAACCTTTTTGAAAAGCTCTTTGACTACTATTCCCACCAGAGTATGTAAAACATTCTTTGGAATATACTTCTGAGAATTCATTAAGAACTCGATAGTTCATGGGAATAGGAAGAGGCAGGGTGCTGGGTAGGCTGTCAGGAACCCACAAGGTTGACCCCACCTTGGTCTGCTAGCAGTGGTCCAGAGGGTGCCTGGACAGGTCTACTCTAGTGACCAGCCTAGCAAATAACCTAGCTGTCATCATAGAGCCTTTGTCCAGTGACAGATGGAGGCCGATACAGAGATCCACGGCCAGGCACCAGGCTGAGCTCTGGGAATCCAATTGATGAGAGAGAGAGGAGAGATGCTGCAGGTGAGGGACGTTGAGATCATGATGGGAGGACATGCAGAGATGACTGGCCACACTAGAGGAAGCCCATGAACTGTGGGCCGGTGGCTGTGGAGCCCCCCATGGGACTGGACTAGGCCCTCTGGATATGGAAGACGGTTGTTTGACTCGAACTGTTTGGGGGGCACCCAGGCAGGGGGATCGGGATCTGTCCCTGGTCTATGGGTAGGCTTCTGGAATCCGGTGCCTGTGGTGTGACACCTTGCACAGTCTTGGTGCAGTGGGAAGGGGCTTGGGCCTGCCTGGGCTCAGTGTGCTGGGCTCTGATGACTCCCCATGGGAGACCTCGATTTGGGGGATGTGGGGATGTGGGGTGGCTTGGGAAAGAGGGTTGGGGGGTGGAAGGAGGGAGGAGGGGGATCTGTATGTAGAGTAAGTAGAAAATTTCTTAATAAAGAAAAATGAAAGGAAAAAAAGAACTTGATTGTTTGCCGAACTTTCTTTTTTACAGTCATGTTATGTGATATACACTGGGTGTCAGTGATTTTTTTGAAAGATTTAGTAGTAATTCAGAACAAAACCAGACAAATATGTTGTTGATTACATGAGTAGTGCTATTTTGAATTAATAAAAAATGTTTGAAGTGATCGAAACACATGTGGTTAGCCAGTCACAATGCAGGCTGCGCAGGCTCTGCATACCAGGTCTCATCATTTGCTATCATCCCCAGAGCTCACACTATTTTTCCCTCAAAAAAGTGAAATATGGTGGTGAATTTCTTTAAGCATCCTCTTCCCTGAGCCGCTCTCCCTTCCAGTGTAGACCCACACTTTCCTCTAGAAGTGACCTCTTTCCTTACCTGATGTGCTCATTTGTATCTTTCATTTCATCTTTAGTTGTCATACCTGTTTATGGGGGATAGTGTAATGTTTCAGTACATGGCTACATCATTGCATTACACCCCATAAATAGGATTTGATGAAGCAACTTGAGTTGTGAGCCACACTATAGTGAAGCCCATGTGGTAAAGAATTGAAGACAGCCTCTAGCCAACAGGGCCTGAAGCCCCCCTTCTTACATCACAAATTCAAATTCTGCCAACAATCATATAAATTTGGAGGCAGGTCTGCTCTAGTGAAACCCTGGGGTGAGACTCCACCAATCCCTCCAAGCTGAGCTCCTGAAGCAGAGGACCCTGGTAAGCTGTGTCTTGCTCTTCACATTATTTCATCTCCTGAACATGTTGCCATGTTAGTGGTCTCACTGGCCGTTTACTTCATGTCAAATGGTCACAGATATTTTAGATACTCCTGGGGCAGTTCTACAACTACCAACAGTGTGATTGACCAGTGGTGTTTAGGGAGTTTTCTCCCAGGGAGGAATAAACAACTCCTCCACATCTTCTACAGTTCTAACGACAAACCAAAGGTCAACTCCACCAAAACTCAACCTGGGGAAACAATGAGTTGTTAGGCTTAGTTACAGAGCTATGGGTGAGATGTGAGAGGCAGGGACATGGGTAATCATAAAGCAATTATACCTGGAGGTGGAAACCTATCATGGATGAGACACCCCCCCCACCCCCCCGCACTGCACAGATGGAGCCCCTTGACTGGATATTTAGGTAAGGGTCCGATGACCCTCCCCTTCCTTCCTTCTCTGGAGAATGATGACAATCAAGGGGCCCAGTGGTACCAACCCCCTGCAAGCAGGCACAGCTGAATCCTGATGATGGCAGCTGTTATGCTCAGAGGACAGTGCTGTGAAACAAGAGTTCTGTCCTAGTGAAGGCAGCTCCCCACATACAAACATGTGATTACATGTATGGCCCTGCCTCTGCATGCCAGTTGAGAAAACCAGTTCTGTTCTAAACAGCTACCGTAAGGAGAAAATGGAGTCAGGGAAAGGGAAATCTACTTAGCAGAGACTGTTCACAGTTGTCAAAGCAGAGATGAAGAGAATGGTAAGTAAAAGCACTTGCCTAATGAATGTGAGGTTTCTTCTTGGAGTGATAAAAATACCTCAGAACCAGATGCAGGTGACAGCAGCAAAAACTGTGTATACTAAATGCCACTGAATTCCACACTTTAAACCGTTAATAGGCAATGCTATGGCATATAAATTTACCTGTTTTTGAAAAATTTCATATTAGAAAGAAAAATATTCTAGCTAGGTGTGGCAGTACAAAGCTACAACCCCAGGACCTGAGAAGTTGAACCAAGACAATAGGGAACTCAAGGCTACACTTAGCTATCTAGTGAGTTCAGTGTCAGCCTGGGATATGTAAGAGTTTGTCTCAAGAGGTAAGGACAGAGGTAGATGGGATGCTTCAAAGAGTTCAGCGAGTGTTTTTAAACCATAAGGGAATCATACAGTAGGATCAACCTGTTTACTTTTCTATAAGGATAATTAAGAGCATCTTATTACATTCTAATTCCAAACCATACATTCCATGAATGTTACTGATTATAAAATTTACCATTGACATTAAAGTTATGTATACACTACAGGATATATACACAATTTTAGAAACATCAAAGTGTAAAGTCATTTGTATCCAAATTAAAGTCAGGCCAACAAGACAGCTCAGTGAATAAAGATGTCTACTGTCAAACTGAGATGGATTCTTGCACCCACATGGTAGAAAGAGAGAACAGACTCCCTCCTGCAAGTTGTTCTCTGCCTTCCACACATGTACAGTTGGGATTCATGAGTCCACATACACATACACACACACACACACACACACACACACACACACACACACACACTAAGCAAACAAACATAAAAATAAAGAATCAAAGGAAAACACTACCCCAAATAAACTCAGACACATCTGAACTGAGATGAGATGGGATCTCTTCTTGGCCTCTGAGCTGTCCTTTAGAAGTTTTCAAGCCTCAGCTGTCAACATCATGCTACAACAAGTAAACGCTATGCAACAGAGAGGCTTGATTGTGTAGGCGGGCACTTCATTCTGAGAACGTCACTCATTCCTTCAACAAAACCTCACTGATGCTCTGTGTGTGTTAGCACAGGCCTTGTTTTAGACTCCACAGAGCTAACTGTGCATAAACAGGCTCTTAACTTCCAGAATATTCAACCTAGTAGAGAAGAAAGAAACTAGACCACATCCACTAAGAAAGGCAAAATAGTATTTCAAAGCCATCTTAAAGGACAACAGGGTGGAGCTGGAGCCCCTGGAGTTCTACTGAGCAAGTAGTAAAAGAGGGAGAATTCAGGGAGACCTAGAAATGGGTGCAACAGTGTCTGTGTACCTTAGTGTCAGGGAGACCATGCTTGGTACTAAAACCTGAATTTCTATCAGTGCTAGTGAAATCATGACTATTGACCATTAATTAACTATAACCATTAATTTACTAAACCAGTATGATCCCTAACAGTGATCTATAAACATTAGTCCTTCTACCCACAGATAAGTGTAGCCTTCACCCATCATCAAGGAAACTTCCATTTGCAGCAAATGGAGAACACTACAGAAAACCACAACATATCCAAATGCAGAGTCCAATCACAATATACAAAACATTCCCACACCTAAAATTCAGGACAATTTCAGAAGACAGACAACAAAAAGATTGTAAGAGCCAGAGGATCAGAGTTTGCTGTGAGACTGCCCAGTAATAATAATAATAATAATAATAATAATAATAATAATAAAGCTAGCACATAGAGTCTCAGTATTACAACTGTCAAAACATGAGCTAAACAAAGATGGATGATACCAATGAATAGCCCAAAGCAGACAGAGAAAAGCACACAAGGCCTCGACCTACACAAAGAACTATATGTAACTGAGGAAAGCTGGAAATGGGAGGGGTTATATTTTCCACTGGAAAGAGCACACCAATTGGTTTTCAATGTCAAATGCTCCTCAGTCTTAAATGGCCAGCCCATTTAAGACTGCATATATATAAACATATATGCATGCTGTGGTGTTTTGAAAGAAATTGGCCCCAAAGGGAAAGGCACTATTAGGAGGTGTAGCCTTGGTGGAATAGGTATGGTCTTGTTGGAGGAAGTGTGTCACTGTGGGGCGGGCTTTGAGGTCTCTTTTCTCAAGCTTCACTCAGTGTGACAGTCAGTCAACTTCCTGCTGCCTGCAAGATATAAGACTCAGCTCCAGCATCACATCTGCCTGCACGATGCTATGTTCCCTGTCATGATGATAATGGACTGAACCTCTGAAACTTTAAGTGAGCCACCCCAATTAAATGTTTTCTTTATGAGATTTGCTGTGGTCATGGTGTCTCTTCACAGTAATAAAACCCTAACTAAGACACATGCAATAAAAGTGGGAAAAAAGGGCATGAATCTGAAGGAAAGCAGGAAAAGATTTATGGACAGTTTGGAAGGGAGAAAGAGAAGGTAGAAACATTGTAATTAATTAATAATCTCAAATAAACTCCAGATTTAATATTGAGAAGTTCAGGCAAGTACCGTGGCAGGCTCCTAATAACTCAGTTTCTACTTCTTGAAACTGAACAGGCAATTTCTGAGGAAGCCACGAACAAAGGACAGTCAATCTCAACACCCCCGACAGCAGAGAAAAGGGAGATGGCAAATACTAGCCCTGAACTAGCCTCCATAGCAGCTCAAGGTAATAACCAAATAAGGACAGAGCCTGGGACTTGTCTAGGCTTACCCCCAAATGGAAAAACTATACCTTAACCAACCCCTGCTATCCCTAGCCAGTTAAGATGTACTAATATGATCATGAGTCACATAAGCCAATCATAAATAGAATGACCTAACTGTCCCAGAAACTCCCCTTAGCTGTGCTTAAAGGGGAGCCTGAGAGCCTCTCTTGGGTTCACTATTTAGCCTTTGTGTCAGCTGTGTGGTCCCAGCATGCTGGTACCTTTACTCTTGAGATAATAAACGCTCTTGCTGGTGGTGTTTTTTGTGGGACTTCTCTAGGACCCTAACAAATATAAGTATCAGTTTTCTACATGTGGACATGATGGGGGTGAAGGTTCATTAATCACCCAGCAGAAGAGTTCAATTGCTAACGTCCTTGCATTAAAGGCAGCGCTACTTTTCCCACTATAAACTTGACATATAGACTGCAACTCACTGGCAACAGTAACTGTCTCCACCTGAGGCATGATGTAGTCTTGAAAAATGTCCTTTGCTTCTAAGGATGCAGCATTAAGGTACCTTTTATGACTAGACAGCATCATATTTGACTTACTCAGCTGAAATTAAGACACTGTGCAAGCCTCGATAAGGTCTAACTGATAACTATTTTATTTGGGAAAGTGTCTAATGATTTGTTACTAAGGGACCCAAAAGTGGATTCATAGAAATAAGACAAGAGAAAGTTGCACCTTGTTATCAGTCACCAAGAAAGTGTGTTAATTCTTTTTGATTTAGAATTATGTAGCCAAAATAAGGTTGTAGATTCTTTCATCATAAGAGTGATTTAAAAGATCTAGTCTAAAGATCCCTGGCCATCAGTTCAGGATATAAAGATACCAAGGCAAATGATAAGCAGGCCAAATTGCAACACATTTCTTCTCTCCCATGGTTGCTGACATTTCCACTGAAGTGTGAAACACTGTAGTAATTATGTCCATCCATGCATATGTGCAGCATATATTTGTCCATTTGTTCCATACTCTCAATAACCATTTACAGTGTTACAACATGACAGATACTGTAACAAACCAAAGAAAATACAGAGATGAAAAAGATGTGAATTCTCTGCCCTCAAGAAGCTCATAGTCTCTGGCCTGGAGAGATGACTCAGCTGTCAGGAGCACTGGCTGCCCTTCAAGAGGTCTCAGGTTTGATTCTAAGCAACTGCATGGCAGCTCACAGAGGTCTGTAACTCCAGTACCAGGGAAACTGATGCCCTCTTCAGCATCAGTCACACAAGTAGTACACAGACATACATCCAGTCAAAATACTCATAAACATTAAAAAAAAATTTAAAGGAAATTTTCAAATATTTTTTTAATGAATCTGGCAATCTTATAAGGAAAACAGACAGTAACAAGTTTAGTACACTGAGCTCAGGGCTGTGGGCCATAAATAAGGGGACAGTTATCTCACAAAGGTTCCCCCAAATTAGATCTCTGCATCTGTTGTAGAACAAGTGGGCATCCCACAGACAGAGGAAGGAGGACTGGGAGAGAGAATTCCAGCCAGAGGGGCCTGGCTATGCACAGCCGTAAAGCATGGAGAAACACAGCACGCTCCAGTTGAGAGGATTTAGAGTGCCAGGTACAGAGCGCACAGACAGCAGACAAGGCAGCAAAAGGCAGGTCTAACAGGAGGGTGGATCTGAAACCCCAAAGTGCAGAGCTCCGAAGCCACGCAAGGGAAAGTTATATTGTCCTAGAAGCAATTGGGGCAGCTAGCACAAGGTTTTCATATAAAACGGACCACAGTGTCTTGTGGGAATTGCCACTCAGAACCTGGCATCAGCACCTTCTAACATGGAGTTCAGTGGAGATGTTGCTGTTTAACAAATGAGATGAGAATGTGTTTCAAAAATAGATCTCTGAGATCATGTGGAGGACACACTGGAAGTGCAAAAACTGGGGGGGGGGCACTCGTACACAAGACTTGTTGCTGGCTGGGGCAAGAAGGAAGGCAGAGGGAGGTAAGTTCAGTGTTCACTGAGGAGACAGATGACAGGCTTTGCTTACTGTGCATGGGGAAACTCTGCAACTCAAAAAGATGAGAAGTGCCACCGAGACATCTAGCACAGACCAGGATGTATGCCTTTTCCATTGGTGACCCCCTTTTACCCACAAAATTTTTATGCAACACACACATATACACACACACACACACACATGTAAACACACACACACACACACACATCAGCTATATAAGTCAAATATTTGTTGATAATAAGCTATAAAGAAATTCATTAGAAAATAATTATTTAGTATACATATAATTTTAGTACTTATTAAAGATGAAAACATTTTTGCAAACTAACAAGGAGGATATGTTTTTTTATTTTTACATAAAGAATTACGATGGGTGGTGGTGTTGCATGCCTTTAATTCCAGCACTCAGGAGGCAGAGCCAGACAGATCTCTGTGAGTTCGAGGCCAGCCTGGACTACCAAGTGAGTCCCAGGAGAGGCGCAAAGCTATACAGAGAAACCCTGTCTCGAAAAACCAAAAAAAAGAAAAAAAAAAAAAGAATTACATTTTGGCTGAATAGTTAATACTACAGGATGCAGAATACCATCAATATTTTTCTGGGTAACTGGCATTTTGATTTTATATCCATTAATGTTGAGCACACAGCAGCCTGGACCTGTTGAACAGCCTTCTCCTGATCCAAGTCCCAATCCAGCCTAGGGGTTTTCTGAGTCACTTGGTATATGGACCAGGATAACATACCTAAGTGAGGAATGTGTTGTTTTCAGAACCCAAAAAGGCCCACTAAATGTTATGGTTCTTTCTTGGAGAGGCCAGGTGCAAAATCCATCCTTCACTTAAAAAGAATTTGTAATTTATGTGCATGTCCCACACCACTGGACTCCTAAGAATTTCACTGAGGCAAAGGCCTTGAAAATTGGTTGGATTTATTTCTCATCTTCTGATGTGTATATGTGCCCCCCAACAAGTCTAAAGCAATTGCTACCTCCTCTCATTTTGTCCAATCAGAATATTGTCATCAATATAGTGGACCAATGTGAAATTTTGTGGAAAAACAGATGATCACGATCCCATCAGATCCATCCATTTGCCTGCAAACCTCATGATGTCATTGTTTTTCTCTGCTGAGTACTCCATTGTGCATATGTACCACATTTTATTTATCCATTCTTCAGTTGAAGGGCATCTAGGTTGTTTCCAGGTTCTGGCTATTACAAACAATGCTGATATGAACATAGCTGAGCAAGTGCCCTTGTGGTCTGATTGAGCATTCCTGGGTATATGCCCAAGAGTGGTATAGCTGGGTCTTGGGGGAGATTGATTCCCAATTTTCTAAGAAAGTACCATATTGATTTCCAAAGTGGCTGTACAAGTTTACATTCCCACCAGCAGTGGAGGAGAGTTCCCCTTGCTCCACATCCTTTCCAGCATAAGATGTCTTCAGTGTTTATGATCTTAGCCATTCTGACAGGCGTAAGGTGGTATCTCAGAGTTGTTTTGATTTGTATTTCCTTGATGATTAGGGATGTTGAGCAATTCCTTAAATGTCTTTCAGTCATTTGAGCTTCCTCTGTTGAGAATTCTCTGTTTAGTTCTATTGACCATTTCTTAATTGGACTGTTGGGCATTTTGATGTCTAATTTCTTGAGTTCTTTATATATTCTGGATATCAGCCCTCTGTCAGATGTGGGATTGGTGAAGACCTTTTCCCATTCTGTAGTCTGTCGCTTTGTCTTGGATCTAGAAAAAAATTATCCTGAGTGAGGTAACCCAGACTCAGAAAGACAAACATGGTATGTACTCACTCATAGGAGGATACTAGATGTAAAACAAAGATTACTAGACTGCTACTCACAACTTCAGGGAGACTACCTAGAAAAAAGGACCCTAAGAAAGACACAGGGATTGCCCAATGATAGAGAAATGGATGAGATCTACGTGAGCAATCTGGAAGTGGTGGTGGGGGATAATGAAGGGCAAGGGTCGAGGGAAAGAAAGCTTAGGAGAGCAGGAGATCCCAGCTGGATCAAGAACAGAGAAGGAGAACAAAAAATAAGAGACCATGATGAATGAAGCCTCCACGGGAATAGGAAGAAGCAAAGTGCTAGAGATGTCCACAGAAATCCACAGAGATACCTCCACAATAGACTACTGGCAATGGTTGAGAAAAAGCCCAAACTGACCTACTCTGGTGATAGGATGGCCAAACACCCTAACTAACTGTCGTGCTAGAAATCTCATCCAATGACTAAGAGAAGCAGATGCAAAGATCCACGGCCAGGCCCCAGGTGGAGCTCCAGGAGTCCAATTGGTGAGAAAGAGGAGGGATTGTATGAGTGAGAATTGTTGAGACCAAGATTGGAAAAAGCACAGGGACAAATAGCCAAACTAATAGAAACACATGAACTATGAACCAATAGCTGAGGAGCCCCCAACTGGATCAGGCCCTCTGGATAAGTGAGACATTTGTTTAGCTTGAACTGTTTGGGAGGCACCCAGGCAGTAGGACCGGGACCTGTCCTTGGTGCATGAGCTGGCTGTTTGGAACCTGGGACTTACACAGGGACACTTTGCTCAGCCTGGGAGGAGGGAACTGGACCTTCCTGGACTGAATCTACCAGGTTGAAATGAATCCTCAGGGGAGTCTTTGCCCTGGAGGAGATGGGAATTGGTTGGACTGGGGGAAAGTCGGGGGGGGGGGGGGGGGGGAGTACAGGGGAATCTGTGGCTGATATGTAAAATTAAATTAAATTATAAAATAAAAAAATTAAAAATTAAAAAAAAATCCCATCAGACTAACTTTTGATATCACAGGCCTGGAGAGCTAACACATTGTTTAGGTAAAACTATAAAGGCATACTGTTGAGCTTTTGCAAATGAAAATGAATTGTTTATGGTGGTCCTCACGAACAGGTACCAAGAAAAACGTAGGTGCTAGATCAATAGCTGTATAACATATACTGCTCAAGTAAGAACACTACATCTGGTAGAGCAACTTCAATTAGTGTCAGTGATTTATTGAATTTTCAATACTCAACTGTCATTCTCCTATTCCATTCATCTTCTGCACTGGCCAGATTGGAGAGTTAAAGAGAGATGTGGTGGGAACCACCATCCCTGCAGGGATGTGATGCTGCTTTTGACTCATTCCTTTTTTTTTTTTTTTTTTTTTTTTTTTTTTTTTTTACAGAGGCAACTCTAAAGGCTTCAATTTAGCCTTTCCAACCATAACAGCCCTCACTACATAGGTCAAGGAACCAATGTGGGAATTCTGCCAATTTCTAAGTATATTTAACCAATTATGCATTCTGAGACTGGGGAAATAACCACAGGAGGAGTTCAGGGACTCACTGGACCTACTGCAATTTGGATGTCAGCCAAAATTCTATTAATTATGTGACCTCTATAAGGCCTTCTTTAACAAGAGAGATGTTTTTGGAGCCTCCCAGAATCAGCATCAATTCAGAACCAGCATCCAATAGACCCCCAAAAGTCTTAGTATTTCCTTTACACTAGTGTGTAGTTACCCTTCTAAAAGGCTGTAGGTTCCTCTTCAGAGGAACTGAAGAAAGACTAACTGTAAAACTTTTAGGTGTTTTATCAAGGTCCTTACTCAGAGGAAGCTGACCATCCCCTCATTTAAGGGGTTCTGGGTCTTCAAACTGGCTCAAGTCTGGAAATTTATCCATAGGATTTAGAGATTCTCTAATTCCATGTAGCCTTCTTTCATTTGTTTGAGAAATTTTCTGCTTATACAGATCAAACAAAAATGTAGTAGGTTTCTTATCTATTTCATGCCTGAATCCATTATTGATTAGCCAATACCATAGGTATGTATGAATCATGCCACCATAAAAATCACTCTGCCTATGCTGTCCATTATGGATCAAGCTATTATGGACATTGCTCTGCCTGTATTGTCCATTAAAATAACTATAATCACCTTGTCTTTGGCAATTCAGTGCTGTCACCTGGCCCTTGCTCCTTTGGTGCCCAATTGAACCCACCTAATTTAGTTCATCCAACTGAGAAGCAGTGTCTCCAACCCTAAG
Source organism: Peromyscus leucopus (assembly GCF_004664715.2). NCBI lineage: Eukaryota > Metazoa > Chordata > Mammalia > Rodentia > Cricetidae > Peromyscus > Peromyscus leucopus. The sequence continues at coordinate 73,753,522 of NC_051070.1, forward strand.
GTCTGCAGCAAGGAAAAGAGCAACAACAAAGCTCTTCAAATATGCTGGTGCCCCCTCCTCATTTTTGTTTGTTTGTTTGTTTGTTTGTTTTATACGGTTAGTGAAGGGCATGTCTTCTGGACCTTCCCACTGTGGATGATTATGTTTAATATAGCGTATCCACTCCAATATTGCCATTTTCCTGAACCTTAAAAATTCCTTCATCAATATTAGGGGTGTATCAAGCATCCCAACTCTGTTTCAGTAGGTCATTTTTTGACAAGTGCTTCACCCAACCATTCTAACAAACTTTTGACCTTTTTTTTTAACTGTGCAAGTTTCCATATTAAACCTAGAATCTCCACTCAGTGCACCCATATCAATAAACTCAGCCTGATCCAGTTTTATGTTCCTTCCACCATTATCTCACACCCTTAAGTTCCATTCACACGTATTCCCCAGACTTCTGCTTGAATGAATTAGCAAACTCATTAAGCTCTTCAGTAGTGTAGTGTAATTCCTCATTGACTACACTTTCTATCCCCCCTCTAGAAGCCTGTTTAGCCTTAAGCCTGGTTATAAGTCTGGAGGTAACTATTGGTGGGCCCTGAGGAACATCAGTATTGTTTTGCTTGACATCTTCTTAAGAAAAAGTCACAGCTGGTTAGTAGACAGTGAAGGACTAATTTCCTCAGTTAAAGACAGAAAGGACAGTATTTCTGGGGGTGGGGCGGGAGAGCATCTTCTGCTGAGGGTGCAGAGACTGTTTCCTCGGGTGAGATTAACCCCAGAGGATCTGAGGTGTCAGAGTTCTCGTCTCAGTAAGGATCCTCTGATACATCCCTAGTCCAAGTCACAGGGTTGTATCCTTTGCCAGCTAATGCCTTTACTCCTACTGTCAACATCCTCCAAGCTTGGGACTCAAACATTAGCTGCAATTCAGGCAACTTTATAATAATGAGGGCTTCTGTTTTATTTTCCACAACTTGAGCTCTGTGGCTGCTGGAGAGAAGATTCACTTCCAGGACACACTTATAAACCTTTAGACTGTTTACGTCAATTTTTATCACTAAGCACATTGTTGTCTCTCATTGTATTCTGAGAAGTTGGTTAATATTATCACAGAGCTCATTCTTTTCCCTTGTCAATTTAGCCAGAAATGCTAGAAGCAATCAATCAGCATCATTATTTTCCGGTTTTTTTTCACAAATAGTCAAAAGTTTTTTTATTTGTAAAGTTATCAAATCCATTGACCCTCAACAATTGGTAAATCAGGTAATCAAATGCGTTTGTTTTAATAATTTTATATAATAGTCCATATAATGGGCTTTCATTCTGTATTCTCTAAGCTTCGGGACCAGTTTCAGTAACTGGAGAGGCCTCAGTACTATAAGGATCAGAAAACAGGAAAGCCTATTACATATACTTAAATTCATCTTTGTACTTCTATTGCTCTATAACCACTACCACAGTTTGTATTAGTCAGGGTTTTCTAGAGGAACAGAACTGATAACAATAAGGAGGCTTGTTAGAGTGCCTTATGGACTGTGGTACAGCTAGTCCAACAATGACTGTCCTTCAAAAGAAATTCCAAGAATCCAGTAGTTGTTCAGGCCACAAAGCTGGATGTCTCAGCTGGTCTTTAGTATATGCTTTAGTGTAGACTCTAATACCAGTGATGTAATGGACTTGCTAGCCAGAGTGAGGGTTATAGGCAAAGAAAGAGAGCTTTCTTTTTAAATGTCCTTCATATATGCTGCCACCAGAAGGCATGGCCCACATTAAAGGTAGATATGCCCATACCAAGGCACTTGGGTTTTAGTTAATTCCAGATGTAGCAGTAGAGTTGACAACCATCTTTCCTCCACCTTTTGGCTTCACTAGGAGTAAGTGTTACTGTTGGAGCGCAGTACCCCACCCATCCCTGAATTTGTCCCAGGATGAGGCCACAGAATCCTACTAATCCAACACCAAGTCACAAAAATCCTTCCAATCCCAGGCCACCCTGGAAAACTCCTTCCTCAAGAAACGCTATATGAGCCCATCTCATACTCAGGTCCCTGATGCGTCTCACTCAAACAGAGGCAGCCACCCACCTGTGTTTCCCCCAATACATTTCTTATGTGAAGCTTGTTGTGCAGAGTAACTTTGCTGTAGTCCTTGGCTCCCAACTCCCAGAATACCTTTCCCTCAGAGCTGTAACATTTACACCTAGTGGGGCCAAAAGGTGGAGGAAGGATGGTGAGCTGGGAAAAGTGCAGTAAGCAACTTCTTTAGCAAAGGTGTAAGAGGGGCTTCTTGTGTTCACCTTAGGTCTTGTATGCCATAAAGAAACCACTTGTTCTGTTCATCACTCCTGTTTTTTTTTTTTTCTTTCTCCTAGTTTCCTAGAATGTCTTCTTTGAGGAAGTGTGTGAAGGTCAGATCCCAGAAAATACTATATGCTCTCTCCAAGCCAGTTTTACCTCACTTACCACACTTGCCATCTCCACAGCCGATGCCCCTGAAATCCAATACAATCAAGTCACTGCTTTCCACTAACACAGAATTTCAGGGCCACCTTCCAGAATTTCTCTTTTTTCCACCTCCTGACTAAAGGTGGAAGATCCAGGTAAGTTTCAGAAGTCAGATGGTAAGTGAGGGACAATGGATCATGAAGAAGGTAAGACCTACACTCTTGAGCGATGGAGACTTTGGAGCTATACAGTGGCCAACCTTTCCTCACCGACACACTCCCCACGTATCCAACAAGCTAATCTTTAGCAATGTAAATGCTGCCAAACTAAGGCTATAATTTTACCTCAACATACAAGGAAAATTAACTTGGCATGATGGTGCATGCCTATAATCCCATTGAGAAGTGGAGGCAGGAGGATTAGAGGTTCAGTCATCCTTGGCTACATAAGAAGTATGAGGACAGCTTAAACTACATGAGACCTTGTCTTAGTTAAGGTTTCCATTGCTGTGACCAAACAGAAATACCAAAAAGCAAGTTGGGAAGGAAAGGGTTTATTCAGCTCCCACTTCCATGTTGCTGTCATCACCAAAGGAAGGCAGTACAGGAACTCAGACAGGACAGGATCCTGGAGGCAAGAACTGATACAGAGGTCATGGAGGGGTGGGGTTTATGCGCTTGATTCACATGGCTTGTTCAGCCTATTTTCTTTCTTTCTTTCTTTTTAAGTAAAATATTCTAAGTATAATAAAGAAGAGTACACATTAGTATGACTGAGAAGAAGTACAGGAACAAAACGCCAAAGAGTACAGAAGTTAGCTACAAAAAGTTAAATCATTACATGTTAGTCTTGGTGTTTTGCTTCTCACGCAAACATACGACATACTTAAAGACATTTAAATATTTTGGACTGGTCCAGTGAACGGTGATAACTATTTCAACATTAGAATTCAGATTCACAGCACAAACTATAAATACAAAATTATAGGCATTATTCAATTGAAAAGAGGCTCTAAAATTATGAACAAAATGGCTCCAAATTGCAGGAGGTAACAGTCTCTTCATAGTGTAACTTAAAATCAGACATGGAACCCTTAAAACATAAGGCATCTTTCCCCCTCTACTCTAGAACACACACAGTATAAAATGATAGTGTGGAACCTTTGACAGCAAGACACTCACCCCCGCTCCAAATGACAAAGACTTTGCTAATAGAGAGAGACCAGAGCACCAGGATGCTTTCAAAGGAATTTTTGAAAGTGGGCATCTCCAGTTTTAGCATACATTGCCTTACTGACAGCCAATGGCTTTAATCTATAAAATGCAATATGTTTACTTTGTGCTTATTCATTTATTTACTTATTTATCATTACTCATGTGGTTTTGATATAATTACTACAAAGTTAAAAATCTGAGACCCTCATTGTGGTCACTAGCACCTTTAACTTGGTATCAAAATAACAGAGCATGGAAGTGTCTGTGAGGCAAGATGGAAAAACAGACAGATTCAAACCAAACACTTTTCAAATTATTACTTTATTTTATATGTATGAGTGTTTGGGGTTTTTGTTTGTTTGTTTGTTTGTTTGTTTGTTGCTTGCATTTCTGTGAACCCTGTGCATGCCTGGTGCCCGAGGAGGTCAGAAAAGGGCATTGGGGACAGGAGTTACAGACGGATGTAAGCTGGCATGTGAGTACTGGGAATGTAACCGAGTCCTCTGTCAGTGCTCTTAACTGCTAGCTGAGCCATCTCTCCAGCTCCTCAAATGAAACATTTTTAAAAATTGTAATAAACATGCAACCAAATACAAAACTACAGAGACTAAATTAGTTAGAGAGAGAAACTAAAAATATTCCTCAAGATGTGAAAAAAAAAAAAAAAACTGAACAATCTTAACAAACTAAAAGGCTGTAAAGTCTAAAAGATCTCCGAATTGGGTTTTACTCTTCACATGCTTGGTGGATAGACGTGGTTATACCTCAACTCTTCATGATGGTTCTTCTGTCTGAATAAGGTTCAACACAGAGCCAAGAAAATCAACTTTGTAATGGCATTTACATTTAATAAAAGATCGTTGGCTGGGCAAACAATGTGTTAAAAATTCACTTCATATTTGCATCTAGCTTTAATTTTAGCTAAATGCTTATATAGAAAAGGAACAAAAACTGAATTTCAAACATGCCTTTCTCAGTTTGTGAACAGCCAGTTGATCAAGGGTCCCATCTCACACCTGACTAAAGGCAGCCATCTCCTCTCTACTGTCAAGGCCCCCTCACATTCTCTGTTTCAAAAAGATTTTTTTTTTTTTTGGTCCTGATAAGTGAATATAGTGTTTCCTTCTATCGAGCCCATGAAGCTATTTATTCGTTATATTTTCCCCATAAAATTAAGGTCCACAGTACAGAATGAAGAAATCAGAGTGTATGGCAAATACTCTCTTCATACAGATTTTTTCCATTATGGTTAGCATCCTCAATGGAGATGTAATGCACTGCAGCTCCAGGGCACACTGGGTACATCCTTCATCTCCAGATGAAAACCCAGAACAAGGCATTGACTACAGCCATTCTCAGTTGTGGCCCTTGAACTGCATTTTTTATCTCAATTACCTCATTAGTGGCAGTAAGAGCTACAGTCATCCTGCTTTATTTTTTCTTTCTTTCTTTCTTTCTTTCTTTCTTTCTTTCTTTCTTTCTTTCTTTCTTTCTTTCTTTCTTTCTTTCTTTCTTTCTTTCCTCCCTCCCTCCCTCCCTCCCTCCCTCCCTCCTTCCTTCCTTCCTTCCTTCCTTTCTTTTTTGTTTCTTCGAGACAGGATTTCTCTGGGTAGCTTTCTTGCCTGTCCTGAATCTCTCTCTGTAGACCAGGCTGGCCTCAAACTCACAGAGATCCACCTGGCTCTGCCTCCCAAGTGCTGGGATTAAAGGTGTGCGCTGCCACCACCTGGCTATCAATCTGTTTTCTTATAGAATTCAGGACCACTAGCCCAGGGATGTTACCACCCACCATGGGCTGGACCCTCCTATTGGAGAAATTATTTTGGCCACTCCACGTAGTTAAAAGGATATTTATTTAATGGCGTAACTCACAAATTAAGTAATGGGTAGGTCGCAGGGTCTGGGGAAGGTGTAATGCAGTCCAGCGGTGTTCTCCGGAGCTCTGCACAGTCAATCTGCACCGGTCAGCGTTCCGGCACCCAGAGAGCGCCCAGAGCGAGCGCTGGCCCATCCAGCTCTCGGGTCCCCAGGCGCCTCCCCTCGCCCCGCCTCGTAGGCGTGACAGTTGCCAGAGTCTCAATGGGGGTTGGAACTTCCAGAACCAAGCTGGAATGGCTACCCACTACACCCTCCCTGGTTGATCACTAACTAAGAAAATGCCTTACAGCTAGGTCTTATGGAGGCATTTCCTCAACTAAGGCTCCTTCTTTTTTTTTTTTTTTCCATCACAGGCAATTTATTTTGTTCTATTCATTCACAGTTAATACAGAAAATACTTGGAAACATTTCCATATAATGTTTGACACAGAAATCATCAAATAGAAGTATACAATGTTGACAGGAGGCTGTACATTTATAATTTATAACCCCAAATGTATTTATAAATTAGAAATGGAAAGATCTACAAATGAAATTATGAAGGTTCACCAAAGTCATTTAATCTGTCAGTTTCTCATTCATTTTTATGTCTTAATAATATTCTATTGTATGAATAAACCACATTTTATATCTCTCCAGTATTTGATAGCTATTTGAGTTGTTTTAACTTTTTTACTATTAGCAACACACTGCTGTAAACCTTCATGTACATGTTTCATAGGTGCACATTTTCAGTAGTTTGAGGATATATTCCTAAGGGTAGAATTGTTGAGTAACAGAGTAACAATGTTTTGCATTTTGACCAACCACCAAACTGTTTTTCCAAAGTGGCACACCATTTTACAATCTCACCAAATCCTTGTTTTTAAGGCTCTGATTTTTGTACAAAAGCATTCAATCATTCTGTCAGACCAAACCAGGAAAAGTAAGCTATAGTTCAGAGCTGTTCTATTCCATTTACTATGCAAAGCCATTTTTGGCGTTTGCAACTCTCAGCCCTTATGAGTATTCTGGCAGTGTTCACCTTTTCCTCCACCACTTTTTTTTTTCTGGTTTATTTCTATCTATTACAAATGTATAAAAAAATCCTCCATCAACGCTGCTGATAGCAGCAGAACCTTGAAAAATATACCTTTGGTTTGCCTCAGAAAAGGAACACATATTGCACTGTAAAGTTTATAAAATTGGCGCAAAACATTGTGATTATGTTACAATACCAGTTTTAAGAGTTCAGTGACTAATGGGGAGCCGATGGGATACATGCAGAACTGTGAAAGCGATCTCACTTAGCCAGCTGTACACGTAGACTGTAAATCTACATTCAGATCATTTCTGAACTAAGACTATCATCTCAGTTTATCTGTTGAGGTCAACCAGGAAACCCTAGAATATACCTTGATTTTTGCAAAAAAACAAAATAGGGGGAGGGGTTTCTTCAGCATTTCAGTTCACGAGTAACAGTATCCTAACAGGCAAAGTGTTCTCTCACTGTCAACATAGAATGAACTGCTGCTGGAGGTCAACTTGGGCTTTAATTTGCATTAGCACTTACATGCATAGTAGTCCAAGTTGTTGATCTCATGACTTTAAAAAGTAACTCTAAAAAAGTAAAATGGCCCTTCTTGGAAGACTAAAGAAAGACATCCAGCCACAGTTGTAAAAAGTCTCATCAAAACAATATACCCTTTTATGAATTACGCCTCAATTAAAAAAAAAAAAAAAAAAAGTAGCCCCAAATAAGAAGCAGCTCTGAAAAAGAAAATATAACTTAAGATATTTGAAAAAAACAAGGTGAATACAGGTTCAAAAATAATTAAGATACATTTTCTTAAGGCTACCTAGAATTAGGCTTTAAAGAATTCTACCATTTCAAGTTTACCACTGGTTACTAGATACCTATTTACAAACAAGATGTTCACTTTTTTTTGTTCCTTTATCAAGAGAAAAATCTACCTTCAGACTATGAGGGTAGTGATGGGGAGGGACTAGAAAACAAGATTCAAACAATCCCATGCAAATATCACATTTTTCAAATGGAAGAACTCCAAACTGCACTAGAAGTTCCAATCACTAAGACACTTTCCATTGAAATGATTTAAGTACAACTACATGGCACCAAGGTTTAGGCCAAATATAGGCCTGACAACCAAGTCCTTGTTTTCTGGAAGAAAGGCCTCAAAAGTCCCACTTAATTCCACATAACAATACTTCAAAGATCAATTAGGTTTTCCTTTCCTTAATATTTTTGTTTTTGACTTCTAATCTTAAAGACTAGATTAAAACTTAGCTCATTTCCCAGAAGGCATTGCTTCCCTTTGCTCTATGAAAGAGTCCACCAAGACCTCTTCCTCAAAACCATCTAGCCCCCAGCTTCCAGCCTGTGCTTGTGATACATCTTTCTCAACATCCTGAAAAGGTAATGTAGGTAAAATATGCTCATAAACATTAAAGCTAGTTGTTAGAAAGACGTAACTAGCTTTATAATTTAAGTTTTAAAACATAAATACTTACAGCTTGATCTGCACTGACAATGATTGCCGAAGCCTAGAATTCAACATTTACAAATTCTCATTCACACACACAAAACACACTATTATCACACAACTTGTGTCTTGAGAGAATCTTCTGCTTTTTAAATCTTTGGCCTCCCAGTCAATCCCAAGTTCAACCAACTTTAACTAAAACTTCACTCAGAATTTCACCAAGCTTTTCACCCACACATTAATGCTTGTCGTATCCTTTATCAACTGTCAAAATCTGAAGCCTGCTCAGAGATCGCCAGGTATAGGTGAGTTGAGACTATTGATATTGATGGATATTAATGACCAGTGATTGTTAATTCCTGTTATTTTTTGTGGTTGTGTTGTGTTGTCCTTCTGTGGTGTATGTTGGTGTGGGATTATCTATTGCTTGATTTTTCATGGATGTGTTTAGCTTCTTTGGGTTTAATTTTCCCTTCTAGTGCTTTCTGTAGGGCTGGGTTTGTAGACAGGTATTGATTAAATCTGGTTTTATCCTGGAATATTTTGTTTACTCCGCCTATGGTGATTAAGAGTTTTGCTGGGTATAATAATCTGGGTTGGCATCCATGGTCTCTTAGTGTCTGCATGAGATTTGTCCATGATCTTCTAGCTTTTATAGTCTCTATTGAGTAGTCTGGTGTTATTCTGATGGGTTTACCTTTATATGTTACTTGGTCTTTTTCCTTTGCGGCTCTTAATATTTTTTCTTTGTTCTGTGTGTTTAGTGTTTTGATTATTATGTGGCGAGGGGACTTTTTTTTTGGATCCAGCCAATTCGGTGTTCTGTAAGCTTCTTGTATCTTCATAGGTATTTCTTTCTTTAGGTTAGGAAAGTTTTCTTCTATGATTTTGTTGAATATATTTTCTGTGCCTTTGAGTTGGTATTCTTCTCCTTCTTCTACCCCTATTATTCTTAGGTTTGGTCTTTTCATGGTGTCCCAAATTTCCTGGACATTTTGTATTACGACATTTTTGTCTTTAGTGTTTTCTTTGACTGACGAATCTATTTTCTCTATCGTGTCTTCAGTGTCAGAGATTCTCTGTTCCATCTCTTGCAATCGGTTGGTTATGCTTGTTTCTGTAGTTCCTGTTCGTTTAGTCAGGATTTCTGTTTTCAGCATTCCCTCAGCATGTGTTTTCTTTATTATCTCAAATTCATTTTTCAGATCTTGGAATGTTTCTTTCATCTGTTTAATTGCTTTTTCTTGGCTTGATTTGATTTCTTCCCATTTTTTGTTCATTTTTTCTTCCATTTCTTTAAGGGAGTTTTTTATTTCCCCTTTAATGGAGTTTTTCATTTCCTCTTTAAGGGAAGTTTTTATTTCCTCTTTAAGAGAGTTTTTCATTTCCTCTTTAAGGAAAGTTTTTATTTCCTCTTTAAGGTAGTTTTTCATTTCCTCTTTAAGGAAAGTTTTTATTTCCTCATTGAGGGAATGTTTTATTTCTTCTTTAAGGGCCTCTATCATCTTCTTAAAGTCACTTTTAGGGTTGATTTCTTCTGTTTCTTCTGTCATGGTATGTTTAGGTCTTGCAGGTGTAGAATCACTAGGTTCTGATGTTGCCATATAGGTCTTTATGTTGTTGCCTGTATTTTTGCTCTGGCGTCTACTCATCTTTTCCTCTGTGCGGTGCAGGTGGTGTCTGTGTCTGAGAGTGCCTCTCTTGTTCTAATTTTTAGTCTTGGTTTAGTAGAGGTTCTTGGTTAAATTGGTGCTATTGGGCTGTTTCTTCAGGGACAGCTGATTTCAGTCGGTGAATTATATACTTATGATTCTGGTGATCTGGTTTAGTGGCTGGGTAGCGCCTTCTTCTGTGTTCCCAGGTCACGTTTTGTTCATTTATCAACTCCTCAGCTGATCTCGTTTCTTCAGACTTCAAACTGTAGGCATCTGAATCCTCTCCCAGATGGGTTTCAGCTGAGCAGGGTAGTCTCACCAACACCTCCAAGTTGTTGGGTTTCACAGGATCCGCAGTTGGGCCCTGGGTTGTCCCCAGACAGAATGCCCAGACTCGCCCTGGTTCCGACCCACAGAGATATTCTCTTCCCCAGGTGTTGGGGCCAGGGGCGTCCCCGCTCCAAGCTGCGTCCGCCCCTCTCCGTCCCTGGGCCTGTCCACCTCTGTGGCCCGCCACCACAGGCCCACCTGCGTCCACTTGTCTCTGCTGCCGGGCCTGTATGTCCCTGTCAACTGCCGCTGGGTCTGTCTACCTCTGCGGGCCGCCAACGGGCCTGTATGTCTCTGCCGGCTGCCGCGGCAGGCCTACCTACCCCTGCCCGTCACTGCTGTCGGGCCCATCCACCTCTGCGGGCTGCCACCGGGCCTGTATGTCTCTGCCAGCTGCCGCTGGGCCTGTACGTCCCTGTCGGCCGCTGCCACAGGGCCCGTCCACCTCCACGGGTCCCCGACCTGCGTCCACCCGTCTCCGCCACGTGGCCTGTCTACCTCTGTGGGTCGCCACCGGGCCTGAATGTCTCTGTCGGCCTCTGCCGCAGGTCCTGCCACCTCCGTCTGCTTATCTCTACCACAGGGCCTGTCCACCTCTGTGGGCCGCCGCTGGGCTTGAATGTCTCCGCCAGCTGCTGCCGAGCCTAAATGTCCCTGTTGGCCGCTGCCACCGGGCCCATCCACCTCCGTGGGCCGCCGCCACAGGCCTACCTGCGTCTGTTTGTCTCCGCCATCTTGAATCGACCCTAAGGCTCCTTCTTTTCTGATGACTCTAGCTTGTGTCAAGTTGACACACAAAGCCAGCCAGTACAGACCCTGTCTCCAAAAAAGAGATGATAGATGGATAGATAGATAGATAGATAGATAGATAGATAGATAGATAGACAGATAGATAGACAGATAGACAGATAGAATAATTTGAATTTTGGAATAAGGAAATGTGACTATTGAATATCTTCCACTGGAGTGTTGCATTTTTTTAGCACTACCTAGTTCCTTTAGGCTTCTGAATATTTCATCATTTACAAACTATTCCACAGTTCTTTCCACTGTAGATGGCTGATGGCAACACAGATCATTCTCTAATTTAAAATTTAGTGGTTAGATGACCCTTGCCCTTTGAAAAGAGTTAACTTTACATCCTTCATTCACATCAGTAGCTCCTCACTCCAGATAAATCCATAGTTCTTTGATGTCTGCACTGAGGCAGTGGTAGCCCCTGGTTCCTTCACGAATTAATGAATTAGAGAAAATCTTTGACATATGACAGCCATGATTATATCTTCTCTTAAAATATATCTTTTAGTAATATTAATTACTGACAGGCCCTCAAAAATTCATTCAACCATGGAAATCCCAAAGCTTCCATCCTGTAGGGAGGTGCAATGCCCTATCAGTCTTGTGATAAAGGGATCCATGTGGTGGTGTCCCCTAAGCATTCAGGTATTTGCACATCAAACCTACTACACTGAGAAGTTCCTGTAATTGTTGTGGATACTTACTGCCAAGAATTCATAAATAAATAAATTAATTAATTAATTAAAAAAAAACACTACCTTGTTTCAAACAGTTGCTACCTTCACTCATGGGCCACTTGAAAATTCAAGTACTCTTAATTCAAAATGATTTTCAGTCTTGTAGAGAAACTCAGATGTAAAAGGTGTTAAGTCAAAGTCTCCACAATGGTTAGCATACCTTCATTTTCATTTCTTTCCCTGATTCTTAATAATCCATATGTCCAACTGGGCATTGGTGGCTCACGCCTTTAATCCCAGCACTCGGGAGGCAGAGGCAGGCAGATCTCTGTGAGTTCGAGGCCAGCCTGGTCTCCAAAGTGAGTTCTAGGAAAGGCGCAAAGCTACACAGAGAAACCATGTCTCCAAGAAAAAATAATAATAATAATTCATATGTCCATAAGTGACTGTAGACAATCTTCATATGAACCGAATTGGAAGGTCAATTACTTAATTGCTCTTATTTCTATTGTAGAAGTGAAGTGCAGGCCTGGGGGGTAGGCTGATTGGGTGAAAGGTCTGCTGGGCAGTCTTAAATAGTTGTCTCTCTCTTCCTGTTACCTGCCTTTCCACATGTAGAGCTCTCTCCTCTGCCTCCAGTACCATGTCTGCCTGTGCACAGCCATGCTTCATGCTGTGAAGACAATAAAATAAACCTCTGAACTTGTAAGCCAGCCTCAATTGAGTGTTTTCCTTTATAAGAATTGCCATGGTCATGGTGTCTCTTCACAGCCATAGAAACTCTAAGACATCCTGTCTCACAGCCCAAGGTAGAGAGTGATTGGGGAAAATACATCATATAGACACCGAGGCCTCTTCACACATGATCACTTCATGCACCCACAGGGACACATACACAAACACACATACACACTGAAAGCTGAAGTGCCTTCTTTATCTAATGCAGATTAAGTAAATCCAGTTACGTTTGAGGACTCTGTTCTAAATTCTTAATGTTCTAAATTCTTAAAGCAGTGGCCCTGCGTTTCATTAAGCTAATCACCTTAATTAGCATCACATAACCTTATATCTGGAGATAAGAACAGTCACATGATCAATCTTGTTTGGTCACAGCTGGAAGCCCTTCAACATCATCTTGACTGTCTTTTTTTTTTAAGAGAGCAATTTATACTTGCTTCTTCCTTTATGAACATTTTTTCAGTTCTCCTAATATTTTCTTCTTGTTTAATTGCTAGAAGAGCCTACTTAAATGTTTCCACGGGTTAATAACTCCCCAACTGATCCTTGCAAATGCATTCTGATTACAAAGAAATTAGTTCACAGTATTTTCCTGGGGTGTAATGTGCCATATTAATGTTTTATTAACTACGGCTGATGAGGGCATTAGTTTCTGGCTTAATTCCAAGGCTCCCTTTGCCTCTCTCCAAAGGGGGGAAAAAAAAAAAAACAGTGGATTTTCACAGAACTGCATTTTTAATGAAGGAAATGAGATATTTTCCAGCTCTCTAATTTGGTATGATTTGTTATGAAACTACAGGTAAGGACTTCAGATTCTGGGAAGCACTGAGTCCCATCACCTCACTAGCATGAATGAAAGAAATTAAATCAAGATGAAGATTTGACACTGAGATATTTGGGTTTCCAGAAAGACTTTTCAAAATGAAATGAGTCTAAATCTATGTTAGACAAATCTTTGATACAGGAACCAATGTCTAGAACCTCCTACAGGACATTAAAGACAGAAAAAAAGGAAAGCATTCTCAAATCAGGACCCATAATCATTTAAAAGACTAGTTAGACATGAGAAGCAGAAACAGTAACTCTATTCTCCGGTTTAGGAAATGACAGTGAGAAAACAGTATGCAATGTTCATAACCACAGGCAAGGCTAAGCTGTTGTCATTCTTTGGTGGGAGCCTTCAAAAGCCTGTTTCTATAAGACAATCTAATGAAATATTTGGAGTTTTTTTCTCTATTTTTTTAAAACAGTGTCCCACTATGTAGCTTTGGGCAAGAACCCAGGATGTAGACCAGCCTTGCCTTGAACTCAGATATCTGCCTTTTCGGCTGTCCTAGTGATAAGGTTGAAAGCATGTGCCAGTACACTCAGACTACTTGGAAGTTTATAATTGACCATCACTGTGGGAATGAAATATCTGATTTTCATCTGAGTCATAGTCTGCACCAATGAAGGCAAATGACTCATCCTTTCTAAGGTCTGAACTGTCCTATAGCATAGAGTAGTTCAAGGCACAACACTCACTCTTAAAAAAGAAATCTGAAGGTTGAGGTATAGCTCAGTTTGGAGATCAAAATATCCAATAAAAAGTACTTCCCTGGTTCTGCAAAGCCCTGGGTTTGATAGGTAGCAACACATAAGTCCAGCCTGAAAGCACATGCCTGTATTTCCAGCACTGCAGAGGTATCAGAAATTCAAGGTCATCTTCCATTACATAACATATGTACAGCTGGACTAGACTGAATGACACCCTATCTCAAAAAAAATCCCAGCACTCGGGAGGCAGAGCCAGGTGGATCTCTGTGAGTTCGAGCCCAGCCTGGGCTACCAAGTGAGTCCCAGGAAAGGCGCAAAGCTACACAGAGAAACGCTGTCTCGAAAAACCAAAAAAAAAAAAAAAAAAAAAAAAAAAAAAATCTTAAATGTTAGATTATGTTCTGGAAAATCTAGCCTCAAAATTTTCTACAGTAAAAACAAAGTGGATAGAATGGTGGGGAAAAGGATGAAGAATAAAATATAATGACACATTGTTAAAAGAAAGGTAAGGAGAAAACAATGTGAAAAAGAGGTTGTGGAAGGATGAGCTAGGGACATGGATCAGTCAGCTAAGTGCCCGGAGCCCAGGAAAAGCACCTGAGTTTGATTCCCAACACCCATATGAACACTGGGCATCATGTCACATGTCTGTTAAGTTCTGTGTGGCAGGGGCAGAGCCAGCGGATACCTGGAGCTCATGGGCCCACCAGCAAAGCCTAGTTAGGGAACTCCAGGTTTAATGAGAAATGCTGCCTCAAAAAACAAGGTAGAGAACGATTAAAGAAAACACCCAACAATTGCCTCTGCACACATGTCACACACATGTGTGTGCATCACACATACAAATACCCACATCACACACATCACACACATACCCTTAATGAATGTTAACACAACCAGTCAGAATCCCTCCACTCCCTACTCCTGTTGCTTAATGCAATGGCAGGTTGTATAAAACCATCTTGTGTACAGAGTTGAGACTGTGTTACTAATGTGAGTTTGGAGGCCAGGAGCCAGTTAAAAAGCATTCAAGTTCCTACACTTGTCAGAGCCCACCCCATGACCCATGTCCTATGTCTCTCATCTTTAAACATACACAAAGTAAAATCAGGCAACAAGGCAATGGGGGTGGTCTCCAAGGCTTACACCTGGATGGCATAATTAGTTACTATAAAAGGTTTGGGAGTTGTTAAAACCACTTTGGTTAATTATTATATAGAAAACTAAAGATGAGCCAAATCAGGTGAGTTTCTACTACAGTGTGATATGTAAACTTGGTGTTAATTTTGAACATGCAGAGAGAACCCCATGTCTGATGAGTTACCATTGTACCAGGAATCAAAGTAATGGCATTTAAACTTCCACCATGAATGTAGCTATCAGAGACAGTGTCTCTCCTTTTTCCCAACCGGACTGAAATGTTTCAGACTCAGAGTTTCAGCTAGCTCAAAATCAGCCTTCTCCTACCTTCAAGCAACCAACAATAGTCAGTGCTGGAGGCTAGGGTCTATGTGCTGCCTACAGGAGTTCAGGTGAGTTGGGTTTCCAAGAAAGCCTCAGCCAGTTCTGAGTGTGGACAGATGAAAGGGAGTCAGACCATTCCCAGAAAGAAGAACGTGGGAGAAAACTGCCTCCTCAGGAATGTTGGGCGCATGTCCCAGTGGTTCTGACTATGGCTGGACCATGGCAGAGCTCTCCACAGAGCAACTGAAGGAAGTATAGCAAGAGGGTATGACATGGAAATCTTGCACACATCAGGAGTGCAGAAAAGAGATAACTACATTTTAGGAGATGCTCCCATCCTTGGTTTTCTGAAACCCAAGTTACTTGATCTTATTTGAACATTTAATCTCCCCTTGGCTTTTGCTATGCTGTATTTTGACTTTGTATCATCGGCCCTTTGAATTCAAAACACAGCTTTGACATCTCCAGTGCAATTTAACAGTTCTTTTTGAGGATCACACAGTGCTCAGTGCAAAGTGAAGTCACTGTGAGCCCTCAGCATTGGGACCCAACTGTTCCAAAGACTCTCCTTTGAACCTAAAGATTTCATTTCCTGTCAAGAAAACACCTGGGAGAATTGTTGAAGCACTCGGGTACACACTTAATTGTGAGCACAAGTAAGTAGCCTTAGCTGTCATGCTTCCTCAAGCAACACTCAATGCAGCAGTGTGGATTCTGCTCATTAACATTTGAAATGTAGAGCTAGAGGTGTAACTCAGAGGGTAGAGATACATGCATGCTGCATACATTGCCCAGCATGCATAAAGTCATGACTTTGATTCCTAGCACCGCATGGTGTTGACTGCCTGTAATTTCAGCACTCAAGATGTTGAGGCAGGATCAGAAATTCAAGGACATCATAGGCCACATGGCCAGATTGAGGCCAGCCTGTAGTATGTGAGTTTGTCTTTTAAAAAATGCCCTGGAGTCAACATTGTACTAATTTTTCTCAAAGCAAGACTCAGAAAGTATGGTATTTATGGTGTTCTGTAGCTGTGGTGGGCAAGGTGAATGGTGTCTTAGTAATGACACAGTTCTCTCTATTTCTCTTGAATGAATAAATTTGTTCTGTTCTCTCTGCCTGAAATCCTGGGTTATTCCCATGGCTATTATTACATGTCAGCCTAAGAATACCACACACACAACATAGAATGACCCACAAAACTATACTTGATATCAATTCAGCTGGGAGGTAAATGGTGAGACAGGGTCTCACTTTGTAACCCACACTAGCTAGAACTCACCATATAGCCCAGATTTGCTTCAAACTTATTTCAAAATCATCCTGGGATTACAACTGTACACCACCAAGCCCAGCTCATGCTATCAGTTCTTTCCTCTTTCCAGATACCTTCCCACACCCTAGGTGTAAAGGAAACAGTAGCTTATAAATAGCAACATCCAGAGCTGCTCATCAGAAGTCTCCTGAAACATAAAGCAAAAGGAAATCTGTGAACATCCAGTTCCAATCAGGCAGCACCTCGTTTTCTTCATGCTCTTAAAGACTCCTCCTGACTGTTGGTGCTTATGACTTTCTGGGCTTGCAGCCTTCTGGACATCTGGTAGTATAGTGGGGATGAGCTGCAGGAAGTTCATCATGTTGGTGTATTTACCCTATTTATAGTCTACCTCCTGCTAAATATTAAATTAAGAATGCCTCATAAAAATAGGACCAAAACAGTGAGATAAAAATAAATACATATAAAATTCACACAATAGGAGTGTTTAAAACTCTACATGCTGAATATTTGGATACAGGCAGACAGAAATCTCCAACTACTACTAATCTGCAAGTAACCCATACTTAAATGGAAAGCTGTATGAAGAAATAATACCTTGAATTTGAAGGTAATAAGCCTTATGTGTTTATGCTCTGGAGGCAGGAAGATGCGAGGATTTTTATTTCTACTTCAAATGCAGGCACCAGTGTGTCTGATCTAATATAAAAAAGTGAGGTCTTCATCCAAGTTGCCTGTTTTACCTATCTAGAAAAAATAGTTCAATTCTCTAAAGAAAAGAGATTGGCCTTGTACTCTAGTTCAGAAAACTACTTGGGTACCATCTTCTGGACAGAAAGAACAAGAGTATCTGGCAGATGCATGACCAATCCCAGATGCAGATATCTATATCCACACCTCTCCAGTCTACATGGAAGAGTTTGTAATGGGACCATGAAGCTTCTAAGGAAATTAAAGTCTGAACATTGAATTTAAGTCTGATCACTATGTGACTTGTAAATGCTAGAAGATTTCTTTTTAAGGAACACCAATAGTCCTTTGGGAGGGAATGAGCATATAGCTTATTTGGTAGACTGCTTGCCTACCACACAGGATAGAGGAAACCCCAGGTTTGCATACCTAGCTCTGAAAAAAAATCTATATAATTCTAGTATTCAGGAGGGAGAGCATTCAGGAGGTAGAAGTGGGGAGATCAGAAGTGAAAGTGTGGCTGCCAGTATCCACATTGGACAGCTTTCAAATGCTTGTCATTCTTGATCTATATGATCCAAACCCCTCTTCTGGCATCTGTGGACACCTGCACTCATAGGAATATACCATACACATACCTAAACACACATAGATTCACACTCATAATTAAAAATAAAATACAACTCTACATAAACTTCTTAGGAGTAGGGAAATCACTTACCAGCTAACAAATCAGGCTGTCAAGGATGTTCAGTAGGAAAAGCTCTTGGTCCCAAGAGTGATTGCTTCCTTCCCACTGTAGCCTGGGTTCAGGTCCTGAGATGGGGGAGGAGGGTCAGAGAGAAGAAATAAAATGTCCAACCACCAGTTGAGTTTCACATAAGTGACCAGCCAGAATAGCTCGAGCTGTCTTTACACTTCAAAGACAAACATGTTTTTCCATAATAACGAACATGTTTTTCCCACCCTCCAATGTTAACCTCAAACAAAAACAAATATGTTGAGTATGATTTTTTCCCTCAACTTATACATCAAAATATCTTTTAAACCAAAAACAAAACAGTACAATTTTGCTAGTTTGGCCAAATGTCGAGCCAGGTGCATCCTGTTTTTATAAAACTAAAAGGTGATAAACATAGGCACACATTTTCAAGAATTGCAATATTGTTCAGAATTTAATAAACCATATATAGAAATAAGGGTGATCTGCCTCCCATCCTGTCAGTACTGAATCAGAACAGTTCCCGGGGTCTGAAGTGACAGCTGGCATCCCCAGACAAGAAACCTGAGAAGCATCAGCTCCCAAAGAATTTTAGGGGAAAAATACTTGAGGAAAAAATGAGGTTTCCAGGAATGTTCACATCTGTACCACCTGTGACTGGCAAAGTGACACTAAAGACCTCCAAGAGTATCATCAATATTGTGAGAGAGAAGAGAGTGTGCAGGCCGCAGGGTCCCAGCATTATGCTGTGCTGTCCCGAGGTTCACCAGTCCTTGCCGAGTGAGACTGTCCCCATGAGCTTTGCCTCATCTGGAGACTCATTGGACAAGCACTCATGCACTGGTCTGAAGCTAGGCCACATAGCTCCCAACAGGGTGATAATATGAGTTCAACCCCAGAACACGGCTGAAGGAGAGAAGCAGTTCTCACAAGTCTTCCACTGACCTTCATATGTGGGCCATGGTACACACACACACACACACACACACACACACACACACACACATGCACACACATATACACACACATTCACACACACACATACACACACATATACACACACACATACACACACCTGATTAACATTAAAAATTTCAAAAGATAACCAATCATTAAGTGGGTATTGCTAATTTACAAAGCTTTTAAAATTCTGCTTGGGCACCGGAATCAGGAAACAGGACAAAAGGATGTAAGAGCTATTTGTGCTAAGTCTTACGCCTTACATAACCTCAAATTTGAATTGTTATTAGACAAAAATTGGGAACAACTCAATTGGTTATGAACAGTGACTAGATAAATAAAATATGGCACAACCACACAACAGAATACTAATCCCACCATAACAGGGAAATTATTGATGAGCATGACATAGTTGGATCTCAAGATCTACAGCAAGGGAAAAAAGCCAGAAATAAAATAGTAAGTAGCTGTCATGGAACACTGTCCCCTAGCCATAGCATAGTCTTTGTCATTTTATTCAGATTAGCTGTGGTTACCTGGAGACATTCCTGAGCAGGATCCACCCTGTTGAAGGTCTCCCACAGAAAGAGTGAGAGAAGCATTATGAACCCTGACCTGAGGTTATGGCCACTCAGACCAACCTGCACTTCCCTCCCCCCAGCTGCACGTAGACTTGGGAGGAGATAAAGGGAGGTGACAGGTTATAGAGAGGCATTCCATCTGTGCAGCTTTTAGGGGGTTATCATCCACACTGGGGTGCAACTTCCCAGTGATGCCACTGTGTGGAGATTACTTGTACTCCTGTAAGTAACTCCTGTCTTTCACAACTGTGAGAAAGCCAATTAAACTCATTAATTTGCCAGGCACATGGATTCAACAGAACCACTCCATTAGTCTGTTGTCGGTACCCCACATAGAGTGAGTATATGCTTGTTCACATCTCTGCAGAAAAAGTTAATGAGGCAATACCAGCATCCATTCACACGAAACTCTTAAAAATGCAAACTTCACTATACAAAAAAAGTGGATCAATGTGAGCCAGAGAGGTGGCTCAGCAGGTAAAGATGCTTGCCAAACAAGTCTGGTATCCAGAGTTCAATCCCTAGAACCCACATTAGATGGAAGGAGAAAACAAAATCCACAAAATTGTCCTTTGACCTCCACATGTGGAGGTCACATGCACTCTCCCACATACGTCATACATACAATATTAATAAACAAAATAAAATACATGTAAAAAGATTGAGACATGGCTCAACATTAAGAGCACTTTCTTGGTCTTTCAGAAGACCAGAGTTCAGTTCACAGAATCCACATCAGATGACTCAGAACTGCCTGTAGCCCCAGCTCCAGGGGATCCAATGATTTCTAGCTTCTGTGGTGGGCACTAGCACATAAATGGCATACCTACACTCAGGCACGCACACACACACACATACAAAAGCACAAATGAAAGTAATATATTGATGTAGATGTAACAGTCTTATTAAATAGAAACACAGAGCCAAATGCAGAGTTAAAAGCCCAAGAGGTCAGAGCAGTAGCTAAGAGCTGAGACTAAAACCCTTTCTTTACCCCTCGCTGCTGCCGCTGCTGTCCTTCCCCTCTGAAAGAGACCTACTTCCTGTGTGTCTGGCTTTTTATTGACTTTCTGTCCTGCCTTCTCATTGGTTGTAAACCCAACCACATGACCTCCTCATCACTGTCTGTCTATACAGACCTCCATGTCTTCTATGGTTGGTATTGAGATTAAAGGTGTGTGTCTCCATGCTGGCTGCATCCTTGAACACACAGAGATCTGCCTGTCATGTGATCAGGAATAAAGATGTGTGCCACCACCGCCCAGCTTCTGCTATGGCTTGCTATTAGCTCTGACCCCCAGGCAACTTTATTTATTAACATACAAATAAAATCATTTTTCAGTACAAATAAAATATCACCATATATTGAAAATAAATGAATAAGTTTAAAAGTAGATGAGTAGTTCACTGGGGTAAAAGGCATTGGATGGGTAATGAAAATGTTCTGCATATTGACTATGGTGGGAGAGCATAGGTGACAACTAGAAAACCCATTGAACTAGCTGGGTGCAGTGGCACACACCTGTAATCCCAGCACTGTGGCCAGAAGAACTGAGGCTAGCCTGGAGTACATACAGAGACCATGTAAACATTAAAAAAAAGAAAAATTTAAAAACTCATTTCATTGAATTATACATTGAAGTGGATACTGTTTGCATATATAATATGTAAATCAATAAAACTGATTTCTTAAAAAATTGACTTCAATAATAAATTTGAATTTAGGGATATGGTTAGAACACAACCCGAATGATCTTTGCAGCATTTAACTGAAGGCCGTCCACCTTCTCCTGAGCTCCACAGCCCTTCCAGATGTTTATACTATCTTGTATATGCAAACCATTTCCTAAGTGAGGAGAGTTCATTTCCTTGACACAACCCAGGCATAGATGCCCTAGCTAGTGCTGCTTTTCTGTTAATTTCTTTCACTTGGGTTGTGATTTCAGATATAAGTTCTAGCCATGGAGTTCAGATTGATCTCAAATCTTTATAGTCCAGGCTTGCCTCAAACTTCACCCTTCCTGTCTCTGCCTTCTGAGTGTTGGGATCCACATACCACCATTCCTGAATGGCCTACCTACTTTTATAGGAAGGTAATCTTTCTCCCATCTCTCTAACTAAACAGCAAAGTCTCAAATACTCATCCTCATCACACTGTATAGTCACAAGCAAAGACTTGTGTGGTTACACACAAGTTACTTTTTTCACTGCCATGACAGAATATGAGACAGAAACAATTGAAGGGAGGCAGGGGATGAAGTCATCATGGCAGAGAAGCATGATGGGACGGTTCACACCAAGGCAGACAGGAAGCAGAGTAAAGGAAGGGACTTATGACCACATATAACCCACAAAGCCCACCACCGCCTAGACATCAAGGGTTCACACTGGCCTGTGGGACACGTTTCACATTCAAGCCATTGCAGCTATTCAACTGTAGATGATACTGTCATATCACAATACCACTGTGTGGAGAATCACTTCGTATATTAGACTTTTGTATTTATCTTTTATTTTGTTACAAATTCTCCTTATATTTTAGTATTCTATTTCATTTATTTCGAACATTTTTGCCAGAAGCATTTCTAAAAAATAGTGTTTGTTTGCAAATCAATGTTTGTATTAATTATGTTTATTTTATATTTTGATATTACAATTTATGCCTTTATAAGCTTTTAACACTCTTATATATACACACATATATGAGAAGAGAGAGGGAGAGAGGGAGAGAGAGAGAGAGAGAGAGAGAGAGAGAGAGAGAGAGAGAGAGAGAGAGAAAGAGAGACTCACTATATAGCCCTGTCTATCCTGGACTCACTATGTAGACTGGGCTGGCCTGGAACTCATCTACCTCTACCTCCTGAGTGCTGGGACTAATGTTATGTTCCTTCACACCCAGTCCTTATATAACATATCTTAAATAATTGTTGTCCAATATCCAATGCATTAGTTCAGGAATAATCGGCAAGCACAATATGCAAGTCATAAGCTCTGCCCATTATCTCCATTGTGATCTCTACTAACTATGCACATAATTGGTAGGAGATCTCAGCTACACTTTAATTACAATTTTTATACCAACCTACAGGATGATAAGCCCAGAATTGCATCCAGAGCAATGCCCCAAACCAACAGTCAAGTCTTGAAAGAAATACCTCCCAAGGTGACTCAATTACTCTTACACTTAATGTCTGCCCCAGCTGTTAAAGACTGAGTATAATTTAGATTAAGTCACTCACCACATCTTAAGAGAATAAGGCTCTTACTCAGGGCTCAGTGCCATCTACCTGCAATCAGAGGAAAGGGATGGAACATAGAAGAAGCTTAAAAACAGGTACATTGATCAATGGAATCAAATTGAAGACCCTGACATTAATCCACAAACCTACGTACACCTGGTTTTTGACAAAGAAGCCAAAATTATACAATGGAAAAAAGAAAGCATCTTCAGCAAATGGTGCTGGCATAACTGTATATCTACATGTATAAGAATGCAAATAGATCCATATCTATCGCCTTGCACAAAACTCTAGTCCAAATGGATCAAAGACTTCAGCATAAATCCAGTTACATTGAACCACATAGAAGAGAAAGTGGGAGTAGCCTTGAATGCATTGGCACAGGAGACCACTTCCTAAATATAACACCAGTAACACAGACACTGAGAGCAACAATTAATCAATGGAACCTCCTGAAACTGAGAAGCTTCTGTAAGGCAAAGGACACTGTCAGTAAGACAAAAAGGCAGCCCACAGAATGGGAACAGAAAAATATTTTATGATGTCTAGAAAACAGGAGTGAGGAAATTCCCTAACTTTAAAAATATAAATTTTTAATGAAAACTATATATAAAAAGTTTGTCTGTTAGAAATTGCCCTGATAGAACATAAAAGAACATAAAATAAATCACTCATGTCTTTTTACATTATAATATTAAAGATAAGAATTCATTGTTTTGATGCACCTTATTTTCTGTCTTCTATATCACTTAGCAAAATTCAGCACTCTCACAAGAGAGGCAGATGAATTTCAATCTTAGTCTCCCAGTAAGAAAGAAACCGAAGACCTGGAAATAGTTGCACCAGATTCTCAATCCAGTGCTAAAGCGAGTAGCCAAATGGAATACTTTGGAAGGATGCCCATCACCTGTGAAAAGACAACACTAACATTGTTAGAAGTTAACATTTATATCTGAGCCTGCTCGGTGCTTTATATAGGTGGGCTGAGCGAGCTAAGGGTCCTAATCAGTGGTTTCACTGATTTTAATTTTCCAAGAGTTTCCAAGTTCCCTCCTCACCGTGGATGAACTAATAAAAACTTTGGCTGTTGACAGCTTTTTTTTTTCTTGTAATTCTCTTGAGATGTAAACACAGCAGTCACTGTGGCAAGGAACTCTCCTCAGAGGACAGAGGAGACAAGAGAACAGGCAACTAAAGCCACCCACAATCCTTCATTGGCCTCTTTCCTGTTTCAGGACACCTATATACGCACCCCTTGACTTTTATTATTTAAAGCCTTTCTAGCTTATAAACTTATTAATTCTTCGCTGGTATGCAGCTCAGTGGAAGAGCATACAACTAGTGTATGCAAGGCCCTGAGATCAAGTCTTAAAACACAAAAGACAAAGCTTTTCTTCCTCTGTTCATACATGAGCCTTAAGTTTGTAGGATCAAGTACATGTAACTGTTGTCAAATTTTAACAAATCCTTATGGAGCATCTGAGGGAAGCTGTTCCTGGCATCAGAGACACAGGTTCTGGTTTCCAAGAGCTGATCTTCCCCTCAAAAAGACGCAGAGTAAACATGGATACAGCAGCCGGTACAGAGACTGCACTCTCATAAACACTGTCAGGAAGACAGAAATCACCAGAAGCTGTTATTTCAGATAGTAAAATGGAGGAGAGCTTTTCTCATAATATAAGGATTGTGTACCAAGATAAGAAACTCTTGTGCAACTGAGATCAATATTTACAGGGAAAGCCGCCCTAGAAGAGGAGCTAGTAACACCAAGAGCCTTAATGCCGGTGTGCACAGGCTGTGTTCAGAGACTAGCAAAGAAGTCACTGAGGCCTGGGTAAGGGGCAAGGGAACACTAAGGATATCAGAAAAGATAGGGGTTGATAGACTTATAGCTTTTCTTTTTTCTTTTTTTAATTTTATTTTTTATTATTAAGAAATTTTCTATTTATTTTACTTACCATCCACAGATTCCCTCTCACCTCCCTCCTCCCACCCCCCCCCCAGTGTTCCCCTCCAACCACGCCCCCATTCTCACCTCCTCCAAGGCAAGGTCTCCCATGGGGAGTCTGCAAAGCCTGGTGAATTCAACTGAGGCAGGTCTAAGCCCCTCCTACCTTCACCAAGGCTGCTCAAGGTGTCCCACCATAGGCAGTGGGCTCCAAAAAGCCAGCTCATGTACCAGGGACAGATCCCCATCCCACTGCCTGAGAGGTCCCTAAACAGTTCAAGTTAAACAACTGTCTCGCCTATCCAGAGGGCCTAGTTCAGTCCCATGGGAGCGCCACAGCTATTGGTTCACAGTTCATGCATTTCCACTAGTTTGGCTGCCCTTCTCTGTACGTTTTCCCATCATGATCAATCATACCACAAGGACACTTACTCAACTATGTTCATAGCAGCATTACTCATAATAGCCAGAACCTGGAAACAACCTAGATGCCCCTCAACTGAAGAATGGATAAAGAAGATGTGCCACATATACACAATGGAGTACTCAGCAGTAAAAAACAATGATATCATGAAATTAGCAGGCAAATGGATGGAACTAGAAAATATCATCCTAAGTGAGGTAACCCAGACACAGAAGGACAAACATGGTATGTATTCACTCATAAGTGGATACTAGATGTAAAGCAAAAGATAACCAGACTGCAACCCACAGCTCCAGGGAGGCTAGCTAGCAGGGAGGACCCTAGGAGGGATGCATGGATTGCCGGACAAAGGAGAAATAGATGAGATCTACATGAGCAAACAGGGGGTGAGGGGAGGTAATGAAGGGAAAGGGATAGGGGATGAGAATATAGGGAAATAAGAGGTTTGGTTTGGAACAAGGACAGAGTAGGAGACCACGGAAGGAGATACCATGATAAATGAAGACATCATGGGAATAGGGAGAAACAGAGTGCTAGGGAAGTTCCCAGGAATCCACAAGGATGACCCCAACTTAGACTACTGGCAATAGTCGAAAGGGTGCCTGAGCTAGCCTACTCCAGTGATCAGATGGCTGAACACCTTAACTGTCATCATAGAGCTATCATCCAGTGACTGATGGAAGCAGATGCAGAGATCCATGGCCAGGTGCCAGGCTGAGCTCCAGGAGTCCAGTGGATGAGAGAGAGGAGACATTCTACAGCTTTTCAAAATGATTCAGGCTGCAAGGCCAAGAATGACCCCAACTAAGCACAGAGAGAAAGAAACCCATAAAGAGGCTCTTAGAACTTATGGAATGAGCAATGATGCCTGAAAGTAATATGATACAGACCTGCTGAGAACTGGTGATAAAATTTGAAGATAGATCCTTGCTCGTTATTATTATATGAGACATAAGAGGAAGAAAGATCCTACATCACCAATGGGAATGCAAAGATTATATGCGAATTTAAGAATGTGATTTGAGACACATGGTGTGATAGACATGCCAATGACATCCACATGCAAAGGCTGCAAGTCCAAGAAAAGTCAAAATATGGAAATTTTTGATAGACAACAACAGGGACTATGTCCTTGCTCCTTTTAGTTTGTTATGACTGAAATGAACTATAATAGTTGGAAGTGGAAACTGTCGGGTCGGGATGTACCTCAGTCCACAGAGTGTTATTGCCTAGCACCAGTGAAGTCCTGGTTTGATCTCCAGTACCACACAAAACTAGTGTGGTAGTACATGCTTGAAATACCGGGACTTGGGAGATGAAGGCAGGAGTTTCAGAAGTTCAAGGTCATCCTTAGCTGCATATGGAGTTAGAAGTTGCCGTGGGCTACATGAAACCCTGTTTCTTGAGGAAGGAAAGAAAGTAAAGAAAACTGTAATATTGAACAGCAGTATTAGGTAACTGTGTAAGAAGATTGAACGATGCATGGTTACATTACATCATATGTTCAGAGTGGAAATAACGAAATATCTTGTTACACATGGCTAGGAGAGACAAAAAAATGTGTCTAGACAGTACCCCTCTAAGCCAATTTGATCTGTCTGGACTCTTTCTCTCTGATAAAACATCTGAGCAGCAGCTTCATAACCCACGCTGATCCTTTGTTCTTCTGAGGGGTTAAGCTTCCCAGGAACTCAAAGGCCTTGCTGACATCATCCCATAAATTCATGTTAATAGCTTAACAGGGGGAGAAAAACAGGCTCTGATTTACCTGCAAGCTGCTGGTCAAATCACCAAATTAGCTGCTCAAATAATATCACAGCAGGTCTTAAAATAAGTTTGTTCAAGGCCAGAATTGCCCTCTAGGTTAGCACTTGCTTTTCTTATTAATTACAAACATGTCTTCTTCAGTCTGTGGTGACCAAAGCCAAGCTTTAATTTTGCTCAGGACTAGACAGGAACAAATTTCACTGGCCTTCTCCATAGGCCGACCTCAGCAAAGACCAACCCAGGATCTGTCATGTAGACACTATTATTTATTTATATTTTCATGTCTGAAAGACCATCACATAGCGAGCATCTCCAGGCTGTCACTCACACACCACAGGAGTGAAGCACCCTTTCGGACGTGTCATCCCAGCAGAAGGAAAGGTACCAGATCAGGAACACGTGTCCCCAGCCTGTCCTGCCTGCCTGACTCTGCACAGCTCCTCACCTGTTCCTCCTGCCTTCCTAGAGCAGCCATTTTTCCTATGAATCCTCACCTTTGGCCTACTTGCTCATTAGTTTTATGAGGCAAAGATCTCTTTTCAATGACTTTCCCATCCCCTTTCTAAGCTAAAAACAGAACCTAAGGTAATAATGATGCACGTGAGAAAGCAGACGGCTACCATGAAGAAAGGAACTTCCTGGAGCTCAGTTGTATTAGTCTCTGCCATGTCCCTCTGAAGAATGGGGACATCTCTCAAATGAAGAAATGCTCACAAGTATCTGGGAACCCTATGCCAATAGATTTGTTTTTTATCCCAAATTAAGGGACCAGCAAAGACGGCTCAGTGGGTAAAAGCACTTGTCACACAAACCTGATGATCTGAGTTCAGTCCCTGAACCCATGATGGAAAGAGAGAACCGGCTCCCATAGGTTGTTTTTGACCGAACATACACACACACACACACACACACACACACACACACACACACACACACCATGTTGTTCATACATTCACACTCATATGCATCATATGTGCGCACATGCACACACAGATAATCTTAATAAATTGAATAAAATTGTTTTAATTAACAGCAATGTCTCTAAAAAGGTCTCCACACACGAGAATAACTAAAGCCCCTGGAATGGTATTGCTTTTTTTTTAGTTCATGAGAAGAGCACCATGTTTATCTTTATACACATTATAATCACAAATTACACAAAGACCTTTGGTCAACAATGAACTACATACAGGAATGGTATTCTCAGAAGATTATTTTGCCTAGTGACTCCATAGGCATCTTAGTCTGTGTGAGTACATACATGCTACAGTGTCCACACAAGGACAAAATTACCTAACACACAAGTCTCAGATGGTTTCCCTGCTGTTGAACAATATTAAACTGCAGTTATGTAAAAACTTGGCACTATTTTTATATGCAGATTGTTTTTATGTTGAGTATGAAATTAATTGTGAAACTTAAAAGCCCAACAAGGAAAACTTAAATTTGTTCTGAGGATATGAAGCCATTCTCCAGCAGATGGCTCTCTAAGAGTAGAGGATGCTGAGGAACCTCAGACATTCCCAACTGTCACAAAATCTGTCACCTCAAGGTACTAGCTGGTCGAATTTGGTCCTGCTCCTAAGTGGGATATAAAAATGACAGTTGAGACATCATACACTGACTGTCGCTGTATAGGAAAGCAGATTCATTTGGAGTGTGCAGAGTATAAATATAAAACTGAGACCAGGCCTGGTGTCACCTGTAATCCCAGCACTCAGGAAGTTGAGGCAGAAGGATCATGAGTGTGTCCAACCTGAGCTACACTGCAGGATTATGCCTCCAAAAATTAGATAATTACTTACAACAGATAAACATCTAAATTGATTCCTAACACACACACAAATCAGAATGTTTCACATAACAGTGAAAAGACTGAGCTTTTCTTAGATCTGGTACCACTAAGCTCAGATGTTCCTCCTGACAATATAAACCATCTGTCTGGATGTGCTCTTCCTGAAACACATTCCACTTCCTACTGTCTTCCTGTCTTGATCATTGCTATTGCCATGCCATCTACCTGGCACCCAGACAAAGACTTCATAGGGAGATGTATTTAGTTATAATTATTAAGACCCAGTAGTACATGATAAATGACATATAATTTTAGAAGATGAGGTCATCAGTCATAAAATCAAGTCATATTAAATATTTACTCCATGTGTAAAAGTACATTAAGAATATTACATGCAAGATGACATTTACTTTCACAACTCAGGTAGAAATAGCAATGTCTTTGTTTTACAGATGGGAAACTGGGTTTGAAGATGGTAAAAACTTTGGTAAAAATTCAGTGCGTTTTCATGGTGGAGCCAGGACTTACACTCCAGTGAGTCCTTTGAGACCAGAAGCAGGGTCGTTTTCCCAGTGCCTGCTGTCACTCATTGTTGGAGCTGGCTGGTCTGAGAGGCTTCACAGAGGAAGGGTGTGAACAGAACTAATTCTGACTCTTTCTCCTCTCTTAATTTTAATTTCATTGCTCTGTTTTTGGAATGATGGAGTTCTGCTGGTTCTTTCCCTACAATACAACAACCTCATTATTCTGTAAGTGAGAATAGTGTTAAAATGTGTAGAAATGAATCAGGCTTTGTCTTGATTAGCTCTGATTGTCAATTTGTCACAGCCTAGAGTCATCTGGGAGAAACTGCCTAGACCAGATTGGCCTGTGGGTGTGTCTGTGAAAAACTATCTTAATTATTCATTGATGCTGGAGGTCCCAGACCACTGTGGGGCAGCATCACTTCCTTGGCAGGTTGTCCTGGGCAATATACAAAAACTAATTTATCACAATCCTGCCAGAGAGTTATCAAGCAGTATTCCTTCCTGGTTTCTGCTGTTGTTCCTTAGCTGTGAGTTCCCTGGTTAGAGGTAAATCTGTGCAGGTTAGTAAACATGCCTGCTTTTCTGTTCCTATCTTGAGTTCCTGCCCTGATTTCTCCCCAATAATCCAATAATAGAATGTAACCTGTAATTAAAGTAAACACTTTCCTTCCCTAAATTGCTTCGGGTCCAAGTGTTTCATCACAGCCACAGGATGGCACTAGAACCGGCTTCTGTCGGGGATGGGATTATCTCTGATGGTTGAACAGTTGCTCTCCCAATGCTGTTCTAGAAAGACGATAGGCAGTGTGCATGTGGGAGATGGGGGTCACTGCTTAACCTCAATTAGCTTATCATGCTGCAGCCAATGAGACTCTTCATACCATTTTAGTAAGGGATATTTCCATGGGATACTACTGTCTGGAATTATCATCGGTGTAGAAAAAGCTAGCTTGACTGCCAAGGGAGACACTAGTAAACATAGGCAGAACCTAGAAATTAGAAACAATTTAATGTTTCCAAATGTGATGGTCTTAAAAATCCTATGTGAGTATTTAATAGATCTGTCACATCTTTTTTTTCTGATCTTTTCCAGAGTGGGGGCAATGCATAAATTTAAATATCAAGAGGTAATATGAGCCAAGTATGGCGGCTCGTGACTGTAATCTCAGAACGTGGGAGCCAGGAAACAGGAGGGCTGCCACAAGTTTACCGCCAGCCTGGGTTATGTGTGTGGTACCATGGTGGTCCACAGTACCAAGTGAGACCCTGCCTTTAAAAAAAAATGAAGTAAAATAAATAGAGGTAATATGATATCCAATTGTAACACTGTAATGAACTTAGCCAACGGAGTATAAGTAAACCTTTTGAAAAAAGAAAGTGAATACCCACTGCAGAATCTCCTACACACCCAGTGGTACCACCTTCCCTGCAACAGAGAAAACAAAATTCCAGTGCATCTTCTGCCCTTGCTCACCTAGGACATGGCTAGCTGCCTAAGGGCTCCGCCGTGTTCTGAGTTCGCATCCTTGTAACTAGCCCTCCAAACATCTGCACCTCCAAACTGAAACTCCTCACCTTTTAAGGTGCTCACTCCCAAAGTCACAGGACTGTGCGACCTGTCTCCATTCTTACTGTTTGCTGGTGAGCAGCTATGCCTCCTTACATTCTGCATAGCTGAAGATAAGACAATTTGGCATACATTTCTCAGCATTCATTCATAAAGAGACTGTTTATATCTAGACAGCAACTCAAAGATTTTTCCCCTAAGAGAATCACCCAGCACTGTCAGTGGCTCTGCAAAAACACAGTACACATGTAAACTTCCGTCAAAAATCTGATAGAAAAACACAGCTCCTCCATTTAAGCCTACTCTTCTCATCCTGTCTACATAATGAAACCAACTAAGACACTCATTTTAAATGTTAATCCTGCCCTTGTAAATTTAACTGGAATCACTTGGAGAGACCCCAGGCAGAAGCAGTCATTAAAATCTCTCCAGGATGAGTCTAATACTCATTTGTAGTTAAGGATCACATACATACATGTATGAATGTATGTATGTATGTATGAGTGTATTATGTATGTG
This sequence comes from Peromyscus leucopus, assembly GCF_004664715.2. Lineage (NCBI taxonomy): Eukaryota > Metazoa > Chordata > Mammalia > Rodentia > Cricetidae > Peromyscus > Peromyscus leucopus. The sequence continues at coordinate 73,784,745 of NC_051070.1, forward strand.
ATACACACACACACACACACACACACACACACATACACACACACATACACACACACACACACACACACACACACACACACAGGCACACGCCAGGGACAGTAAACTTGTTCTTTAAAGGACAATACTATAATCATTTTTGGTGTCATTTAGTATTTGTTACAACTTCACAGTGTTGAGCTATGGCCCTAAAGTAGACATATACAACATGAAAATGAGACCTGTAACTGGACTCTAATACAACTTAATTTATGAACACTGAAACATGAAGTTTATATAACTTGTACATGTCAAAAAATATTATTCTTGCATTTTTGTTCAACCATTTAAAAATGTAAAATTCATTCTTAGCTCACAGGCTGTGGGCAAACAGTGGCGGGCCACATTTTACTAGGCTAATTTACCTAGTGAATTAAACTCGTGTCTTCTTTGTCGTTTCTGAAATATGTGGTCAGAGACAAGGATGTCTTTAGATTCAGGCTGTTCCAGGCCCATAGTAAGCCGCTATATTTGGGTGGCTGATGGTCTGAAAGGTTCTTCTTTCAGAAGGGCATGCTGGGGAATTTGTGAGAGCTTCCACAGTCATTACAGAGGGCATCATTGGAAAGTCCAAAATAGGTATTGGTTCATTTGGCCCAGTGATGGTGTCTGCCAAACACAAGAGCTAAGAACTGACCCACAAGACAATCATGACAGAAAATGCTAACATGAGTTTTGAAAGGCAAGGAAGCAGTGTCTTATACACAGTCAACTCAGTACCCAGTTCAGCTCCTCTTCTCACACCAACCCAGCTATACACAGAAAACACTTCATCACCTGGGATGATACACAGGCTCAAGTCATAATTTTGCTTTTAAAATTTAATCTACAAAAAATTTTAAATGTGTACTTATAATAGTATGTATAGATACAAGAAACCTGGAGGTGGTATGGAGTGAAGGAGATTATGAAAACAAAATTGAAGATGTTGATTACAAGTCAGAGGATGGAGGCTGAGAAGAAGGATCATAAGATTATATGAAGGCTATGACCAAGACTCTAGACAAGTTTTGTTTTGGAAGGGGAACTTGGAGGCAGGATAAGAAAGTATTTATTACAGTGTTAAAAACAGTTCAATGAATAAAAAAAAACAGTAATCTTTACTTGAACAATTGAAATAGAGATATGAAGACCAAAAATTATATATGCATATATATAGATAGATAGATATAGATATGCATTTTTAATTCCTAAGAGTCTGATAACAACCCATACTAATCTATTCATAATAATGAGGAACTGGAAATAGAATATATGTCCATGAATGGGGGAATGGTTACAGAAAGTATGGTATATTTACACAATGGAATATTACTCAGCTGTTAAAAGAAATGAAATCATGAAATTCACAGGTAAATGGATAGAGCTAGAAATAAAAAACAACCAGAGAGAAGTAGCCTAGACACAAAGAGACAAATGTGAAATGCATCTACATATATGTTGGCTGTTAAGTCTTTGATAAGCAGGCTACAATCCATATAACCACAGAGGCTAGGTATAGAGAACAGGACTAGTGGAGAGGGCTGGATCTCACTAGGAAGAGGAAATGGAATAGATAATTATGAATGAACAAGTCGGGGAGACTGGAATAAGAGGATCAAACAGGGAGGTGGAAGGAAGATGGGGTGATGGGGAAATACAAGGGGGACAGCTAAAACAAATGGCCATTTGAGGGGTTTTATGGGAACCTAATAAAGTGGAAGAGGGAGAAAGATGGAAAGAGCCAGAGGAGGTAGAGGACACCAAAGAAACAAAACCTTATAGATACAGCAGGACAGACATACCTATAAAATTACAGAGACTGTGGCAACATGAAAAGAGATTGCACAGGTCTGGGCCAGAAGGGTCCTAGCACTGAGAAGAGTAGTATACACAAGGCTCCGTCCATAATCTGGATGCTTTCTCCAATAGATAACTGCTAGCAAAGGAAAAAAAATTGGTTTGCTCCAACTGAGTGTCACTGGGTATACAAATCACTTCTAAGGACAGGATCCATACACAATAGTACACGGACAATACAAAATGAATTCAATGGCATTTTTGTAGGTTCTTTGCCTCATTATGTTTTTGCTAGGGTTTCTTCCTTTCTTCTTTTTTCTTCCTTACAAATCCTTTGTGAATATTCTATAGCTTCTGGTTTTGTGGTTTTACAGGATTTCTGTATGTACATATGTCCCTGCATCTATATACATTTCTAGTGCTTTGTCTTTGGCTCCTTTTGGTTTGGTTCCTTTGTCCTATTCTGGTTTGTTTGTTCCATTTCATGTTTTTTTTTTAAATGTTATAGATGACTGTTTTTATTCTAATAAGACAGAGAAAGAAAGGGTGTGGATATGATTGGGTTGAGGAGTGGAGAGGATCTGGGAAGAGTAGGAGGAGGGGAAACTGTAAACAGAATATATTGCTTCAAAAAATCTATTTAAAAAAAAAAAATGCTGGGCAGTAGTGGTACACGCCTTTAATCCCAGCACTTGGAAGGCAAGGGCAGGTGGATCTCTATGAGTCCCAGGCCATCTTGGTTGACAGAGCTAGTTCTAGGACAGCCAAGCTAAAGAAAGAAACACTGTCTTGAAAGCCAAACCAAAAAAAACTTAGAAGTAAATCAAAATAAACAAACAAACAAACAAACAAATAAAAACCCTGTGTTGCCCTACAGATAGCAGGACATCTGAGGGCCAATGAAATAGGAAGCACTTTTCACAGATTACTTAAACATTTACCATAACCTAAGTAGACAACTGGAAATGAACAGAGGCCTACAGAAGTTCAGCGCCTTACCTGAGGCCACAGTCTTAAGAGAGGGCCAAAAGTGGCTCCAAACAGAGGTCCTTGCTATTTTTACATTTTCCCACACTGGCTCTTAGGAAGGAGTCCTCAGGAGGCTTGAACTTGGGGACCAGGAGAGTCACTGCATCCTTTGAGGCTATAACACATTTCTACAAACAGAGTTGACCATCTCTCCAGGTAGGGAACACATGCATGCTGGTGAAAGGCCAGGTGTCTCACTCATCCCAGTAATTCACAGTAAAGATTCACACTCCTCCTTCAAACACTGAACCCACACTCCCCTACTGACCTTCCATGGAAGAGGTCACTTCAAGAGGCAAAGGGACAACAATGGTGGAGGCTGGAGTGGCCAGAGACTCCCATCTTCCGGACAGCTCAGGGACACCCACGTCAGCAGACACAGGAGAGAGGGATGATGTGTCTTCCTCAGGCTCCCCACAGCCTCTGGGAACCTCAATATGTCTTTGTGTCACCCAGTAGTGTCTGGTTCTTGAACGGCCATTGTTATCTCTGAGTGATAACTGGGAAGGAGGGAAACATTTTGAATTAAACCAAATTCCTATGCATTAAAGTCAGTAGGATGTTATAAACTGAAAAACAGCAGATACTGATATCAAAGTACCACCTTAGTAACCTCAGTGGAAGTGGGGCTCCCCTCAATCCCTTCATAGCTCTCAGGCATTCCGTGTGGTGGCTCTGTGATCACTTGAGTCTCTGCACTGTCTCCTGAATCTGGGGTGCTTGTCTGACTCACACTCTCAAACTTGGTGTCATCCCACTCATCACGTGGGACAGAGGATACTGGGACAGCTGTGCTGACACTCACTGTGACCTTGAAGTTCTTCAGAAGACTGTCAGCTGTTGGATCAATATTCAAAATATCCTCAGGGGTTGCCACGAAGTGTGGGGTGACAGTGGTCTGGGCATTGTCAGCCAGCTTCTCTAAGGGCCTCTCCCCACCAGGCTCTGTGTCTGCTGTGGAATCAGCACCAGGAAAGGCAGTGATCCTCTTGGTTTCATCTGTTTTAAGTTCCTCAGTTCTTGGATTGGCAGTTAGCATTTCTTTGGTATTTATATAGGATGAAGGTGTATTTCCCAAGCTAACTGCTTCCTGACTTTCAGATGCAAACAACTGTGGTGGCATTGTGTTCCCCAAAATATTGTGCACCCTAATAAACCTATCTGGGGTCAGAGAACAGGACAGCCACAATATTAAATATAGAGGATAGGCAGTGGTAGCACAGGCCTTTAATCCTAGCATTCCAGAGGCAGAAATCCCTCTGGATCTCTGTGAGTTCAAGGCCACGTTGGAAACAGCCAGGCGTGGTGACTCACACCTTTAATCACAGAAAGTGAGCCTTTAATCCCAGGGAGTGAGGCCGAAAGCAGAAATATATATAAGGCGTGAGGACCAGAAACTAGAAACTTTTGGCTGGTTAAGCATTCAAGCTTCTGAGCAGCAGTTCAGCTGAGATCCATTTGGATGAGGACTCAGAAGCTTCCAGTCTGAGGAAACAGGATCAAATGAGGAACTGGTGAGGTGAGGTAGCTGTGGCTTGTTCTGCTTCTCTGATCTTCCAGCATTCACCCTAATACCATGCCCTGAGTTTGTTTTTATTAATAAAACCTTCTAAGATTCCTGCTACAAACAACTGATTATACGCATACTATAGGAAGTCATATGTTATATCTGTGATCCCTTCTAAAATGGAATGAGTACTAGAAGTGGGTACTAGGGTCCCTCAAGCTCAGGACTGGGGGAAACAGATAATCAAATAGCAATTATTAACATGGAAAGTCTGTCTGTTCAGGGGAGATTCTTTCAAGCTGACTGGGACCTTGTTCACTGTCTGAGACCACTGGTTCACTGGAGAGTGAAGATCAGGAAAGCTAGAGTTCAGAAGCCCAGCTCCTGGAAGGTAGTGTCCTTTGTTGAATGACAATACTTTATGCTTTGGGATGTCCTTCTGTATGCTGTTTTTGTGTGTTTCTCTCATTGGTTGATAATAAAGCAGTTTTAGCCAATGCTGAGGCAAGATAAAGCTAGGTGGTACAATCAAACTGAGGAAGGAGATGAAGAAAGGCAGCGTAGGGGAAGATGCCAACCAGCCACTGATGAAGCAAGTTGTGTAGAGAATGAGGTGGCAAGCCATGAACCACATGGCAAAGCATAGATAAGAAATACGGGTTAATTTAAATGTAAGAGCTAGCTAATAATAAGCCTGAGCCATCGGCCAAGCATTTATAATTAACATAGGCCTCTCAGTGGTAATTTGGGAAGTGACTGAGGAATGGGACAGGACAGAGAAAAGCCTCCATTTACAACTTTATTTAATTGCATCACTGATGATCCTGGAGACAGTACCATTGGCGCTTCAGAGGACATCTGCTGGGACATGGACTTTGGAGCAAAGGAGATGTTTTCCTGGTCACCTGTGTCCATCTTCTGAGACTGCTCTTTCTCCACATAAGCATGTGCTGCCTCCATCTTTTCTGCTTTGGGGAAAGCCAGGCATTGTGTGGCTAAGGGGAGGAAGAGAATGCGACAGAAAGCCACAGAGCTGTGCATCAGAGCTGGTCTGCTCATAGTGGACGAGACACACAAGCTGAAGGAGTCGACAGCCCCAGCAATTGAGTCCTGTAGAAAAGTAAAGCAGAGCACACTGTCATGGGGGCATATTTGTAAGTGAGCTCCTGTAACTTAACCCTGAAGTACAGTGGTCTCCTTGACTTCCTCCCAGAGAAGGGAGGCAGGAGACGCTTGTTCTATTTCTCTGTCCCCTTGAGACATGGATAACCCAGTTTGCTTTTCCTTTCTGAATTCTGCAGCTGACTTAACTTAGAGCTCCCTGGAAATGGTACACACAATGACTGTAGAAACAGCACCATGTCTAGGAGATGGAAAGGAAAGGTTACAAGCACATTTAAAGAACTTTCTGTGTTTCTGTGGTCTGCATGTTGGTGTCCCTAAAATTCATGAGATCTAATCATAAGGATGGTGTGGGAGATGAGGCTTTTAGAAAATTTTGTCTTGAAGACAGAGCACTGACGAAGGAGACCAGGGTCGCTGTGAAAAAGCCCTCAGACTCCACTTCCCCTCTTGTCTATCATGGGAGGTTCATCAGTACTCAGCTTCTAGGAACCAGGCCCTAACCAGATACCACATCTGCTACTGCCCTTAGCTTGGACTTCAAGAGTCCAGACATGTAAGAGCTGAATTTGAGGGCTCTTGTTGTCCTTCTACTGTAACTGGAGTTGTGTACAATTTCCTTCTTCTCCCCTCACTCCCACCCTAGTTATGGTATCTTGCTACAGTGGTCAAACTGGAAAGTATGTTTTAAAACTTGATAAATATCAAAGCATACTGAAAATCAGTTATTTTCACGAGTTTAAAAATGGATATAGCCGGGCAGTGGTGGCGTACACCTTTAATCCCAGCACTCGGGAGGCAGAGCCAGGCGGATCTCTGTGAGTTCGAGGCCAGCCTGGGCTACCAAGTGAGCTCCAGGAAAGGCGCAAAGCTACGCAGAGAAACCCTGTCTCGAAAAACCAAAATAAATAAATAAATAAATAAAAATAAAAATGGATATGAATGGTTTTTTAGCCAAAACATACTTTAAAAATATTCAAATTCTTTGCAACAACAAGAAAAATTATACACAAAAGCTTCAGGTTCCAAAATTTCAGATTCAGGAAAGATACTTAACAATGTGAATGCATGTTATTTTTAAAATGTTAAATTTGCACTTCTTGATGGTTAGCTATGATTTATAATAAATAGATTTGTTATATTCTTCAAACAACTCACATTCTTATTACAGTTAAAACAACAACTATGGATTAAAACAGCTAATTTTCTTTCCAATTCTGTGGGGGAACACAGAGGTTTCCTAATGAGATCTGAGCTTGCTTTACCCTGCATTAGGGGATGGTTTGATCATGCCTGTGGTTACCAGGTGTTTGGATGGGTCTGTCTTGGCTGTGTGGTATGCTTTGATCTAACAGGGAGGAGGTCTTTTGTCCCGCCTCATGGCATTGTTATAAAAAGCCCTTTTGAAGAAACAGAAGGGGCTGGTGGAAATTGTTCCAGGTCTTCTCGAAGCTATTCTGTGTTTCTGTCTGTCACAATCTCTGCTATCTTTCTATCTACAAGTTTCTCATTTCTCTCACCTCAAGAGTACCCTGGGTAAAAGTGGGAGTTGGTTTCCCACACAATTCAAAGATTTGTAGCACTTTTTCTCCATGGTGCTGGGAGTAGCCCTTTGATTTTACATTATTATAAATTTCCCAAGTCTTAATCCCCAGCATAATAAGCAAAATATGTCTAAAGCAACACATGCCAATTCATGTCAACATTTGAGATGTCACTCTAGTTTAGATTTACCAGAAAATATTCCATAGCCAGGTAACATGTGCTTATAGAGGGTTTGTCCTGATGTCTCACTTTTTCTTCCTTAAAAGAAAGAAAATGAAAACTGTGAATAAAAAATGTCCACGAGAAATGAGTCCACACCTTTGGATTTCTGTGTAGACCAATTGAACTAAGAAACTATATTGATAATGGGACAGACAAAAACACTGATAATAACTACTGAAGTTTCTGGGTTGTTTCAGATCTGCTCAGGAAGCTATCTATTCTTCTTTCGTTTGATGAAATCTTACTAGAGTATGGAAGGGGCAGTCTGGGGGTTGGACCCACAGATCAGTGACAGAATGCCTACTTAGCATGCACAAGGCCATAAGTTCATAAAAAGATAGGTCTAAAAGCTTAGTCGATATGGTGCTATGCTTCTTGATAAAATCTAGAGTAGCCCAAAAAAATCAAAGACTATAATAGAGTTTAGAAGGGCATGGACTAGGATTAGGAAATGATTTCTGAATTTACTTTTCTTTTTTTATTTATTTATTTATTTATTTTTAATTACACTCATGATATTCATTAATTACACTCATGATATTAGTTACATTTGTGGTATTCATTGATTACATTCACAGTATTCATTCAATAATTATATTTATAATATTCATAAATTACATTAATTGTATTGATTTATTACATTTATGATATTATGTCCTGATACTACCATCTATTTGTAGGACTTTTTCATCATACAAAACAGAGATTCTGTACTTAGGAAATCATTTCTCTACATTACTTTCTTCTCCATCTTGAGATAACGTCTAATCTTTCTGTCTCCATGAATCTGTATATTCTATATATTTCATGTAATACAATTCTATAGTATTTGTCCTTTTTTTGAATGTAAAAACATTTTATGTACAACTGCAGGAGAAATAATATACAGGTAGATTGAACATAAAAATGGGTTATAATTCAAAAATTCAGGGTTATTTTAAACAGTCAAATATTTTCGCTGTAGGAAATAGTAAAAGTGATAACATTTCTTAATAAGCCCTTTTAAGCCAAATGGCAGCTGAATTATACATATGTAAACTAATGCTGTGCATTTTATGATTTGTAGTCCTGTGGGCTGAGAGGAGAATTTTATGGACAAATTAGATTGAGTGGAAAGGAGGAAAATGTAAAGGTTTAACTAGCCTCAACCAGCTTTCTAAGATAGAATTCTCCTTTAGGGTCTTACATCCTTCTACATCTAGAGTTCTAAATGTCTGTGTGCAGGGAAACCTGCCTCGGCTCTAAAGGCTGTCACTTCTGTGATTAAGTGCTGGCCACCTGCTTTCTAAATCCAATTACAGCAGAGAAAGTGGGGGTGAGCCACGAGCCTTTTGTGTGTCTGTGTGCTGAGGCCATATGCTCCTTTTCTCCACTACTGAACCTTAGGAGAAACATCTGAACCTTAGGAGAAAGTGAAATGATGGCCTGTAGGAATGGCAACAGCAAGCAGTCTGCCACTCAGAGAAATTAATAGATGATTTCAGATCCCCTCATCTTCCAGGACCAGTGTAGGTCCTATTACCCCTCTTAGAGTTGGCATTAGACAATGGGAAGTGCATGACATTAGGAAATATGAATGAAAGGAGTGACCACAGTCAGGCTGATGATAATAACCTTAACCCCACAGAAACCATGAAGCCATATTTTGTGGTCTCTGGCCTTTTCTTTGATCTCTCTACACTCTACCCACTATGTGGCTAAGTGCCCAGGAGAGAGGAAATGCTGAGCAAATACTGTCTGAAAAGCCTCAATTGTCTTTAGGCTACTCTGCTGGGAGAAGGGAAAAGGGGATATTTCACTGTGTGTGAGCCTCTGCGTCTCCCATTAAATTGTCTCAGTCATCAGAATACTTAAGGAACAACAGGAAGGAATGCTCCTCTACTGTTCATCCCGCGCCTCTGGGTGCTTTCCTTGCTGTGTCTCCCAATGCTGGTTAGTTCTGACAGACTAATCAAACTCCTAACAAGCAGATATTAGCTCCACCCAGCTTAGAAAGCATTTCCTAGGGAGCTAATCACTATCACTTTGTCACTCCCCATCAAGCCCCCTAATGGCTTGGCTGTCCTCTAAGTCCTTTGCTGCATTTCTGCCACTGGTGGGTGAGCAGATAAGCTGTTCTGTCAAGCACTATCTTTTACAGTCTTGAAGAGACACAGTCCAGGATCTCCTTCTTTGTCCAGTCTGGGCACAGTCAAGCTTCAAAGACCATAAAAAAAAATGTTAAAAAAAAAAAAAAAGTACAACTGTAACCTTAGATTTAATCATGATATTTTGGTGAACACACACTCAGTCACTGAGTTCTCAACTGAGATGAAGAGCATTATTGCTTCACATGACTAAGTGGATATAAGGAAACTCCTACTAAGCCATCATCAACCCTACCCCCATTGTCACTATACCCATTCTATTTTATTCTAAGGATGAGGGATGGACAAAAATGACAGCAGATAGGAGAGCAGTTTGAAAAGCTTAAATATCAAGCAAAATAAGATGTATCAGTACCATTCTACTGTACATGTTCCACAAACTACAAAGATAGGGGCAATTTGATGTATCTACAGCATAGTCAAATATAGAATATTTGATTTTCACCTGATTTCCTTTGTAAAATATTTAATACTGAATCCTGGCCCTATTAATCCAGCTATGGCTTTTTGGATTGAGTCACCTCATTCTGGAATCAATGTAATATTGGCAACTATTACTGTCTCCGATATAGAGTATAAGAATTGGGCTGAATCTATCCTTAACTGTAAATTAAAGAGTTAGGATGACAAATGATCCTTTCAGCAGTCTGTTCCATCACAGTGGGATGACAGAAAATAAAGTAGCTACAAGAAGTATGTTCCCCAAGAGCTGCAGCATCCCAGGCCAGTGCTGACTGAGAAGAGGGTGAGTGAGCAAGTCAACTACAAGCAAAGTGCCCTCTCCACCCTGCAGACCACAAATGAGTTCTGCATCTTGCTCCCTTCCCAAGCTTTAGTCTATTTCATGATGCAAACAAACTAAATATCCATGCTTCTCACTTGCAGAATATCATCCTATCCTTGGAAAGAGAAGCTTGCCTTGGAGATTAGAACATAACGTTCAAGTTCTAGCTGAACCTTGAGCAAATCACTACAATGGAGTTATTAAATGGAAAAACTGAGATAAGGAGGCTCATGCTAAGCATCATCATCACTACCAACAGTATCATCTCCATAAGCATTCTATTTTCTCAAAAGGATAGAGCACAGATGAGAACCAAATGACAACACACATGAAAGCAGTTTGGAGAAACTTAAATATCATGCAATGTAAGACATGTCAATACAGTTCCGATGTACAAGTCCCTCAAACTACAAAGATGGGACAATTTGAAGTATTTACAGAATCAGTCAATTGTGGACTATTTGTTCTTCACCTATCTTCCCTTTTCAGATTTAAAGTGCAGAATCCTTTCCTGAGAAGTTTCCTTGGCAAGCAGTTGCTTCCATATCAGACAGTTCTTTTCAGTGATGCAAATTGACACTTGATCTTTGTCCTTTGGGATTCACAAACCTCATTCACTTGGCAAGATTTCTGAGCACTAGTTGGCCTTTACAGGAAAGCTGAAAGAAATTTCAGAGGTTTCTCACTGTCAATAAGTAAATGCAATATGGAAAAATTAGACTGACCACACATATCTTAACTGAAAAAAATTGAATTTTCATCTTAGAGAATAAACCCAGACTACCTTTGAAGGGCTCCTTCACCTATGTTAGAATAAATAAAATTCAATTAACAACAATGCCATGCAATGCAATGCACCAGGCATGATGGCCCATACCTTTAGTCACATCACTAGAGAGGTAGAGGCAGGCATATCTCTCTGAGTTCCAGGACAGCCTCATCTTTACATCTAAGTATAGGCCAGTTGGTACTACATAGTGAGACCCTATCTCAAGAAGAAAAAAAGAAAGAAAGGGAGAAAGAAAGGAGGGGGGAAAGCCACATATAACTTGAAAGGTAAAATAAGAGCTCCTGAATTGTTGCTGGGTCCTAAAGTCTTCTTCCGGGGAGGGAAGAGAAAAGGCAAAGTATCAACAACACAGACAATGGGAGTCAGGTGAAAGGCAAACAGCAGACTCATTTATTCAGTAGCAGGGGAAAGCCTTATATACCCTCCTCCCAGCAGCCAGGCTGTGTCCCAATCTGCTGACATTACATTGTTGCCTCTTATTGACAAGGTGTGATCAAGACCTCTGACAGCATGTTTTGTTAGGCCCTCAGGCAGACTCCAGATTGGTTCATAAGGAAGTATGTTAGGTGCATGCCTTGGCAACTGGTTTGAGACTTATCTTCCTTCACTGAATATAGTGAAGCACATCTTCAATTAACAAGTAAATTTTATCATAGAAGATGAGCTCATCTTCCTCATTTTTATTATGTACATTCACTTAGCATAAAAATACTTCTATAGTGGCATATTTCTCTGGTGTGACAGTCCAGAAGGAAGCACCCAAAATATATATGAAGTCAGAAACTTCACATGAAAATACAGGCAAATCCTCATCTCCATAATTGCCACTGCTACTATAGCTACCTTGGACTTAGTGAGCCTCAGGGGTTTTGCAATCAATATTAAGGCTGGTCATAAGCATGCGGTTCATTATTATAGTCTATGTAACAAATTCAACTTTATCCATAAGAGCAAATCAGTCCAGCTTTAATCTCTACTCTGAACAATGGAACCAGTGTTCTGACACTGTGAAACCTCCCTCCTGGGACTCTGAGGTTTTTCTGAATGATGCTGCTAAGGATTTGCTGGCAGTACAGAAGATGCTTAGCTGAGGGAGACCCACGGGAGCTCAATAGACGACTTGTGATCAAGGAAAAACACAAAAAGAAGGGGGAGCCATGCAATTTCTGAGCACGTGTATTGGTCCTCAGTGAAGAGCTCTTTCAGAACTCTGTGGGTGGTTTGTGAAACTTGCCTTACCTCTCCTAAGTTTCAAAGGAAAACTTCCAAAGAGAAGACTTCAGAGGCACTTGAAGCAGCCTTCTTTGTTATCTTCCCCAAGAGATCCACATTTTAATTTGGCACCCAAATTTTCTTTCTAAGGAAAGAAAAGAATGTCTCATCTTGGACAACCCCAGATTCTTAAGGGTACCATTTTGGCTGCTCCTGGGCTTAGCCAAAGTTTTAGCTTCTACATGATTAGCATCTACTTTGGCTGGACTCTGTCAGTGACCAGGACGCACATGGGACATCTCTGCACCTCAAGACAGTGCCTCTCTGTTGTACCTAAGTTGTAAGTGCGGCAGAGTAGGCAACTGGGTGATAAATTCAAGGAAGGTTTGAGGGCACTCCTATGCTGAGCCTCAGGCTGCCTCACTCCCAGGGGACTCCACAGAGCCCAGGACGCCCACTTCGCCCTTGCCCCTGTCCTAGGTCTGCAGGGGCCTGGCTTGTCCTCATCTGTGAGCACTAAGCACAGCTGAGCGCAGAGGACAGTGGCGGCTCCATTATGCAGGGGGCTTCACAGCAGCATCCCACACAGAGGCCTCCAACTCCCTGGGCTGTCTGGGATGCCAGAGGGAGGGTGCTTGGCTTTATTGTTTATTCAGAAGGCTGAGGCTGAGGCTGAGGCTAGGGATTGGGCAGCGGGTAGGTATGCCCGCCCCGGGGCAATGACAGGCAAAGCCTTAGCGCCACGCCCCTACAGCTTCCACCAGGGCAACTCCACTCCCACAAGCAGCTGGATCAGGGTGGTACTCTGTGCCTGGGACACCGCAGGAGACCCTGCCCCCACCTGTCCCACTTCACATCCTGGGCTACTGAGGCAGCTCTTACTGTACCTTCAAAGAGGACACCGAAGCACAGTTTCAACCTTATTGAAATTTTCCCAGGGGCCTGACCTGAGAAAATCCCTCCCAGATTCCTGGGGAAGATGCTACATCCAGTGTGTGTTGGGGGAGGGGGGGAGGTTATCTGAGAGAAAAGAATCTATGTACACCATGCTCTTTTGTCTGTTTACTTTATTTCTCTAAGACAAAATTCTATCTATTCAGCTTCAGCTCCGTCCTCACATTCATCTCCTCTCTGTATCTACTTTTACTGTCCTCTCATAGTACTAACTAAGCGCCTATGCTTCCGATCTCATCTTCGTCCCCTGTTCCTTTGTCCTTCATCTTTCCTTCCGTGCTCCTTACTCCTTGGCCTGAGCCAGTCTGCCTTCCCACCTACAGAAACTCTTCTCTTTGGCCACGCCCGCCTTGCTTGGACCAGGAATTCTGCTCCAAGTCTTTACTGCACCTGGTTATGCGGGAAGCCCTATTGTCCCTGAGTCAATAGCTCTGCAATGCTAGTAGGCCTGAGCTTCATTTGCACAAGAAACAAAGCTATGCATCTACAGTCTGCCTGCCTCCTAGGCTCTGCAGGGGTGTTACCTACTATATCAGCAGTAGGTCTGAAAAGCTTACTCTGTTTGCCATATGGCCTAGTAGTATATAAGCACACAAGAATTTTATAGCAGAAGACAGCTGATACATATTAAAAGCTGAATAACACCAAATAGTCCTTGATAAATGGCTTCCCTCTTGAAGAACTCCTTGGTCAGTCAAGGTATAGCTTATTATATACAGCTGGACTCCTATTTCATATTCTTGTGGCCCATGATACAACCTCAGCAAGAATTTCTCTGGTGCCTGGTAAACCAGGGGCATTCAGTCCTCTTAGGCAGCAAAAGGGAGCCCCTAAGGAGAGTCTTAAAGGAATTCTGAAAGAAATGTACTTTCCTATCACTCAAGGAGGAAATAAGCATTACTAAAGAGTACAGGTTACTGACTCTTTGCTCCTTCTCACACAAAACAAGGTACCACATAAGTTACTGAGCAACCTGCCTGAGAGCTCTGAAAAGAGCTATGATCCCTTGAAGTTGGAGGTTCAGGAGTGAAGTTGATTCAATGATTTAAGACAGGGATGCCCATGTCCTCCATCCTTGAGCCCCTCAGGGACTCAGTTCATTTCCCCTTTTTATTCTCCTAATTGTGAAGGCTAAGAAGTGTCTGGAATCTGGGGTTTAGATCAGGTTACATAGCACTTTCCCTCAGTAATGAGTCTTGTGAACTCCCTTTTTCATGATGGCTGTATTAGTCACAGTGGTGTGTGTGTGTGTGTGTGTGTGTGTGTGTGTGTGTGTGTACTAGTGTGTGGTTATTTGTAAACCCTTGCTCTTCTTTGGCTCCTACACTTTCTAATGTGCAAGATTATGCATCGTCATCTTAGTCATCACACTTCCCTTCAGAATAGAACAGCTCTGTGGTTTTGAAAGGTAGCGAACAAATGGTTTTTGAATGAAACATTACTAAATTTGATTGATGGATGAAATCTGTATTCTATGTGTGCTCAACTTTCATAGATAACGCATTGTGTTGTGACCAGTTCTCCTGCCAGTCAGCCACACCCAACTAAGTGATGTTTTTGCATTTTCTTTTAAATTTGAAAATTAGGTCATGTTTTCTCATAAAATAATATTATATAGTATGGTAAAGTTACAGCTAGCACACCAAATTGGTCAGAATAACCTAAATTCTGGTAACTAATGGTACTAGTGAAAACAACCTGAGTGGTGGATGTTGAATCCAGAGTTCCAAGAAATAGGTGAGATGTCAAGGTGATATTTCCCCTCATAATCAGGGCCTGACCCACATACATATTTCATCTGGTCCAGACTTCTTTGGCATCTTCCTGTCTCTGTTTATATATCACTTTTTATGGCACCCCCTAAGCCAGAAATGAAGAGTGTCACTTGTTAGACCAACTTAACACCGGCAACCTCCACAATAGCTCTTTCCATAGTTTTTTAAGTTCTTCTCTCCCATTTACAACAAATTATGTCACTTGTGTACTGAAACTAAAACAATCTTTTTTGAATCTCACTTATAATAGTCCTTTATCCTGTCTCAAATTGTGAGCACTACTTTAAAACACTCTGGTTGATTTGTTTTATCTCAACAGCTGCTGCTGGTCCATGGCAGTGGTAAAAATCTATCCTTATCCACCACAACATACACACTAACTGTAGACCAGGAAATGTGTTCTCTGCAGGTCAAATCAGTAAATTCACACATTATGAAAGCTGCTGCCTCTTAATTGGTAAAGCAAGAAAGTGTATGTGGGGTGTGTGTGTGTATGTGAGAGAGAGAGAAAGAGAGAGAGAGAGAGAGAGAGAGAGAGAGAGAGAGAGAGAGAGAGAGAGAGAGAGGCTATGCATGAATGCATGCATTTACACATACCAATGACTGTTACCAAATAAGAAAAGAAGCTCAGGAAAGATTTTGCAGATTGAGAAATCAGCAAACATCTATTTTGAGAATTCTCAGTTAAATTTGAGTTTCTTTTAAACTATATCTAATTTTTAATGTAGCTTACACAGATTATCCAATGGTAAATACTTAACTAAGAACATTTTTGCTATATGGCCTGGAGAGAAGATTAAGTAGCTAAGGTCACTTGATGCTCTTCCAGAGGACTAAGGTTCAATTCTAAGCAACAACAAATACCTCACAACCAGTTGTAACTCCAGGAAATCCAATGCCCCCTCATTTCTTGTGTCCACTCTAGGCATGCAAATTATGCACACATAAATTCATGCAGGAAAAACACACATGCACATGGAATAAAAATGTTTTATAAAGTAGTATAAATAACATTAATACATCCTATTCAACATTTAAGCCACACTATGCTGAAATTACAGGAGGTATATCAGAAATGCAAACATCACTAGGAATCTTGTATTTCATTTATTAGATCTGTCAGTCCTGGACTATTACATGGTTCTGGCTACTTAAAAATCTTTTGAGTCCCAAGGGAAGTAGTTAGAATACCCAACTTCAAAAGCAAAACAGTGAGTGATCTTACAAATGCCTATCTTAGGAAAAGCTTTAAAAGTTAACAACTTGGTGTATAGAGTGAGACTATCATAAAAACGAACAAAAAGGAACAGGAGAAAAGACTCAGTAGTTAAGAACACTGGCAGCTCTTCCAGAGGACCTGTGTTTGATTCCCAAAACCCAACAAGGAAAGCTCACAACCATCTCTAACTCAGGTATGTCAGAATCCACTGCCCTCTACTGGTCCCATTGGGCAATGCATGGATGTAGTATACAGTCATCTGTCCACGCAGGCATAAAAATAAACTTACAAACAAACAAACAAATAAAAATCTATTTGAAAGGAGCAGAAATAATTCAAAATGTATCAACTTTTAATATGATCCTCAGGTGTTGGCAACAGGAACCAGAACCTCTTTTAGGGGTTGTTGGTCTTCTTGACAAAAGAAGTTTAAAAGAAAAATCTGGGCACATCAAAAAAAGCAGAAAGCAGCCGGGCGGTGGTGGTGCACGCCTGTAATCCCAGCACTTGGGAGGCAGAGGCAGGTGGATCTCTGTGAGTTCAAGGCCAGCCTGGTCTACAAAGCCAGTTCCAGGAAAGGGACAAAGCTACACAGAGAAACACAGTCTCGAAAAAACAAAACAAAACAAAACAAAAACAACAACAACAACAACAACAAAAGGCAGAAAGCAAACAGTATCCAGACCTTTCTTTCCTGTTATTGAAAGAGGCCCCAAACTGTCTTCCCCTTTGGCGTTTTTTTGTCTTCAAAACGTAGGCAATGTTCCAGCCCTTACGTATCACCAAGGAGGAAATACTTAACATTAGTATTACTGTATTTAACCTTATAACCACCAAAGAGATGCTCCATGTAGCCTGGAAGTTAGGATGCATCTAAGATAGAAACAGTGACAGCTAGCAGTATTTTCTGTCCTCAGTTTACTCTTAGCTTTGTGTCCAACAAGGAAGAAATAATGACATGTATTGATGTCAGTTTGCATTCTGGCACACTGAGTGTCATATACCACTACAGAAGAACTATTTGTGCTTGCTCTCATTCGTTCACTCTTGCCTCTGCGGCCACTTTGAAACCACTGTGAGGATCCGTTTTATCCTCACAATTAGTTACAAGCATCCTGTGGATCTTTATCATTTGCCAAAGGCAAATCCGAGTTTATTTTTAATCTAGCTTGACCAGCCAGCACTTGAAAATGAGTAACAAGGAGCTTGGGGATTTTATACTGCTTGAATTCTGTCCCTTCTTTGATAATTTAAAATATGAGGGTATTACTGACCACACTGCTCCTGCCACTCTTCTCACAGGAAGCTGGAATCAGTGTGCCTAACCACCTGAGCTCTGTGTGGGAGAACTGCTATTCTGCACCCTTGGAGCTGTTTGTAGAGGTCTGCTCCTAGCAGACACCCTGATACACTCAGAAATTGCACCTCTGGTCTTGCAATCACATGATCAAGAAGTTTTGAGAAATAACTGGCAGAACTTACAGAGCCTTAGTGCTACTCTTGAAGGAGGATTCTTTTATTAAGTCTGGTTGATTTTCATTTGAAATGAAACCCACAGCAAGGATTTGAGGCACTGGGACAGAATGAAAGGTTAAAAGGCATGTGTGGAAACATACCCCCCAAGGCTGCATTTACTTGGTTCTCCTCAGACCCCTTCCAATTTTATTCTTCTTATTTGAGGTGTAGCCATGGAGGGAGAGGGGAGAAGAGCCATTTGCAAATTGGATAAAGTCTTTGCTTTGAAAGGTTGTCTTTTCTTCTGGGCAATCCTGAAAGTGGGTCCACATGAGCCTTGCACATTCTTCCAAATCTTTCTTCCCTGATTAATTCTCTAGTGGGAATTTCCTTGTTGCTTTTGCTGTTTTAGTTGAGTTTTTGAGGAGTGGTCTTTGGTGTGGAGTAGCATTCCAAGGAATATGTTATGGATTCTGAGTATTCAATGGAATTTACTGATTGTGAAGATGATAATAGTATAAAATGGTAAAAAAATAAAATTGTAGAATACATTTTATGATTTCTGATGTCTTCTTGCATCCAAAACTATTCAGAACATTTGGCAGGACCAATTTTACAATCTTAAATTTACTTACAATCTTCATTGCAAGTAAATTTACAGAATAGTCTCTGGTGTACAGTTTATCTGTTAAATAAATTGGTTGTAAGATGAAGTGCTAAACAGTCTTATTAATAAAAAAAAAAAAAAGAACAGAGCCTGATATTGGGGTTAAAACAGAGAGATCAGAAAAGCAGAAAGAAGCCAGCCAGGTTCTCATCACTTGGAGATCCTCAGCCAGAGAGACCTACTTCCTGTATACCCACGCCTATATGTCTTTTTGTTCTGCCATTTCATTTCCTCTCTCCTCCCAGCTACATAAGTTCCTCTTCCTGCCCAGCTCTGTCACTTCTTGTCTGTCTGTACAGACCTCCAGACCTTGATGGTTAGTGCTGGGATTAAAGTTACGTGCCACCACGTCTGGCTCTGTTCCCAGTGTGACCAGATGGATCTCTGCCTTCCACATGATAGGATTAAAGGCATATGCCACCATTGCCTTACCTCTATGTTTACTATAGTGGTTGGCTCTTTCCTCTGATCCTCAGATAAACTTTATTAGGGTACACAGATTAAATATCACCGCAGTTGGTAGAGTAAAATCTGTAATAAAATGTATTTCCTTAACATGCCTTTGGAGTGATAAATCTTATATACAGCATTTGCTTTTAACTTCAAAATGCAAGGGTTTTCTATATTTATGTATCTACATTATTTAACATTTATTCTGGAATCTCACAGATTAATTCTCTGGCTTCTCTAGCCTACACCCCCCCCCAAAAAAAAAAACCTTTATAAGTAAAGGAGCAATATATTGCATGACATACAGCATCTGTCTTAAACATGTATCATTTCACCTTTTATTCACTGTTTGCTGTCTTTAGGGCCCAAACTCCCAGATTCAGCTGTAATAAATGGAATTTTGACCTTTGTCTTGAAAAGAGTTTAGAGACAAGAGAAGAGTGTAGAGGACTGGAGTGGATGCAGAGTGAAACAAATGTCTAAACCAGTGCCATACCTTAGAGGAATCCCACTGAAAGCAAGTCCTGCTGAAAGAAGGATCTCTTCAAGGGGTGTTCTGGAACACTGGAATAGATGAACAAGAGAGTCGCATATTCTCTATTACTTTAGATTTCAGAAACACTGAGCTTGAATCTGTGCTGAATTGTGCACTTGTGATGAAACACAGTTAGCTTCCTTAATAAGAGACTTTTGAGGACAGTTACAGACATGGAGAGACTCCAGATAGATTACTAAGAGTGGTTTGTTGGTTTTTGTTTTTGTCTGCCTTCCAACAAACATGGCTGTTTTGGTTGTCAACTTGACTACACTGGAATTAACTTAAACCCCAAAATTGCTAACCACACTTGTGAGGGAGTTGTTGTTAATTAAATCATTTGAAGTGGAAAGAGCCACTTCTACTCTGGATCTTTGAGGTGGGAAGACACAGCTTTAATCCAGGTCTTGTGAGGTGGGGAGATCAGCCTGTAGTCTGGGCCACACATTCTTCCAGAAGCTTATATAAAGGTCGTGGAAGAAGGGAGCCTCTCTTTACCTGTTTGCTCTTGCCCTTGCTAGCACATCCATTGCTTCACTGGAATTACAGCCTACTTCTTCAGGATTACAGCATATGCCCAAGACCAGCTGAGACATTCAGGCTTATGGACATAAAACTATGTGATTCTTGGACCTTGCATTCATAGGCAGCCATCACTGGATTAATTAGACAACAGCCTGAAAGTAATTCTAATAAATCCCCTATCTGTATATATAGAGAGATCCATGCTATAAATTCCATTAAGCTAGAAAATCCTGACTAATACAATTGCTCACACTACTTTTAAAGAATAAAACTCAAAAGTAAATGCTAAGCTCAATATATCCAAGAGTCCAAGAGGACATTCCACCCACAGGAGGTTGGCTGTGTAAGCATAGTCTGAGAAAGACCAGTATCTGTGGACATTCTTATATTTCCATGCTGCTTTTAATCAGAATCATGTCAAAAATGTAAACATCTGTTTATCAAGATTTCAATGCAGAATGGAATTTTCATTTAGAGAACTGAGAAAGAGGGAACCGTGGAGGCCAGCATGAGCTACGAAGAGAGATACTTCTCTAATAAACAGAAGGGAGGAGTCGAGAAGGTGAGAGGGTGGAAAGGAAGGAGGAATAAAGAAAGAATGGAAAGGGGGAAGGGCAAGAAAGGAGGAAATTGATGCCATAAAAAAGGTTTCTTTTAAGAAAAGAAATTCTCTTTTAATTCCTATCACTGTAATTTTGGGAAATTAGGTAGGTAAATAATATTAAACTTTGTTGTCTTCCCTAAGTACTAGATAATAGGCAGGGCACCATGCCACATAAGTTATGCTGTTTTTCAATATTGAATTTAGCTTTATAATAACCATTGTTAATACTAGAAAACATCAAAATCCCCATCCTCTTCATCAGTTTTCCAAAGTGCCATTTCTTTTCATCATCTCTCTTCATACAAGCTCAGAGAAGCACCATCTGACCAAGTCTGGGTCGAATGTTAATGTCTCATGTAGACAAAAGTTTCTGTCCTGCAAACAGCTCCCAAAATAAATACACTGAGGCTTATATTAATTAGAAATGATCAGCCAATAGCTCAGGCTTGTTACTAAACAGTTCTTACATTTTTTTTTTTTTTCCGAGACAGGGTTTCACTGTGTAGCTTTGCGCCTTTCCTGGGACTCACTTGGTATCCCAGGCTGGCCTCGAACTCACAGAGATCCGCCTGCCTCTGCCTCCCGAGTGCTGGGATTAAAGACGTGCGCCACCACCGCCCGGCCAGTTCTTACATTTTTAACTTGACCCATACCCCTTATTTACCTTTCTTAACATGGCACATTCATCTCCTGCTTCCTCTGAATTTAGCTGGCAATTCCTCTGACTCCAACATTCTTCTTTCCAGCAATCTTAGTTTGGCTTTCTGGTCTAACTTTATCCTGCTCAGCTATTGGCCAGTCAGCTTCTTTATTAAACCAATCACAGCAACAAATCTTCACAGTGTAAAAAAGGATTATTTCACAGCAGTCTTATCACAGTGTAAGTGCCTGGAGCTGCCTTCCCCCTAGAAAAGAGCCCTTTGAAGGAAGGCTCTGTGCTTTAAATAGTTTCACATCTCTCACAACACCTACAACAGCACCCTGACAGCTGCTGTCCAAAAACGGTTTTATGGCTAATTTTGTCCAGCAGCTCATGACAAAAGAGGTATGGAGTGCTTTAGTGCACATATTTTTACAAATGAAATTTGAATTGAATTCTACTGGCAGGTAAAGGAAAGTGTGGACAATCTCAGCATGACATGTATCTTAATCCCTTACAAAGGATGATCAACTCAGGTGTAATTTGCTCTGACACTTGGGGTTTCATTCATTTTTTTCTTTACATCCTATGAAAAGAGGTTGGTTCATGCATATGTGTGGTGTCTGAAACCAGAGAACCAAGCCATCTGTTGTTTTAATTCCCTTTCTGACCACAAGCCTGCCATCTTCTTTATTGGTGAAAATCATGTTTGTTTAAATAGTAGCTATGCACGAACAAGAAATATTACATGTATAAGACTTTAAAAGTGGGGGGGGGGGAAGAAAGCATTGTTTTAAACTGAATTCAGAATTCAAACACTATGCAGGCTCAAATCTTTTGAAATACCCAGAGCAATGTTTTTGTTTCATTTGTTCCTTCTGAAGAACTGAAACATAAAATAGACATAAAACATTCCACCTCACAGAATCTGATCAAAGCAATTCATCTCTAATTTGTTTACAAAAAATAATGCCAAGTGGTGAAGGGGAGACGTCTTTGGAATCAGCATGATTGAAAGCATGTCCCATACTGAGAAAATTATTTACTTTGGGACCTGTCTAACTCAGGAGGCACACACAAAAGGCCAAGTAAATTTGTCCCCAGAAGAGTCCCAGCAAAGATAAATGGAGTGGTCATGTGACAATCTTTCCTTCCTCTCTTTAATTTTAATGTTTTCTCCAGTGTGTACTTTATCCCTTGTTTCAAAGAGGAATGATTGAGCCCTTTGGTCCAACCCTGAGTTTCCGAGTCTTTAATTCCAGAATGGAAGTAGCTGCTTCCTCTTGTCACTTCTGGTTTTAGCCAGGTGAGCTCTATGGAGATGGTGAGCTGATTAGCTCCTCTTTGTAGTTCAGGAGAATCAGGTTCAGTCCTGGATGGTTGATGCCATTGCCATATTCCTCATTTCATCCCCCACACATTATAAATGGCCCCTTTCTCCCCCTCTTTTACTTTGTAAATGGCATGATTTTCATTGAGTGCTTAACTTCATTCTATCAGGCCAGTGTCCTAGGGAAACCAGAAAAGGGTGTAATTTTTCTTTTCTTTCTTTCTTAATGTCAGCCCACAGAAGTCACTCCCAACAAAACTAACTTCAGCTTTGGCAAAGAGAATGCAACAATTAAGGTGAGGATGTGGGCTTTTTGCTTAAATTGTTAGGATTATTTGCTTGATTTGCTTAACACTGGAGATCTGAGCTGAGAGAACAATGTGGTAAAATTTTTCAGTTCTCAATTTCTGGGGGGGAAAGTGCTTCTCAGAGACATTAGTGACTGGAAAAAATCTGTACATATTTACTGCAGGCAGTTTCTATTTTCTATCTGCCATGTGGCTGAATTCACAAATATATTGCCTGTAGACATAAGATGGCTGTACGTAGAGGGTCTAGTTGCACAGCATAGTTAATGCTACACAATTTCAAACTTAGGTACGGTTAAAATGGCATATTTTATTTTGTATCTTTATATTCTCTCTCTCTCTCTCTCTCTCTCTCTCTCTCTCTCTCTCTCTCTCTCTCTCTCTCTCCTTCCTCACACTCTTCCTCTTTCTCTAAGTTACCTGCTTCTGCCTCAAAGTCATGGTTATTAGCACTTGGCTATTTCCTAAGGCAAGTGAAATGGGCTAACTACTGCCAATTATGCAGGCCTCAAATATTCCAAGTTTGGAAGAGCTTCTCCACTCTGGACTCTGGATTTCTAATTTGAGTTTGCATCATGTTCGTCTGGTACAACTCATTTGTTCCACGTGTAGACTCTAACTCGTTAGGTCCAAGGTGCAATAGAAAACTGTTTAGAACAAGTTCCCTGGGTGGGAAAGACAGAACAGCAAAGAAGCATTGTAACTGGTGCCTGTTATCAGACTCTGAAAACAGTGTTAAGAATTTGGCTTCAGTCATTGGCTGGAAAGCTCCTGAGATTGCTGAGAATCTTTGTCCTTCTCTCCACAAGGTCAGGAAACTGTGCAACAGTGTCCCTGTGGATTCCATCTGTGCATTTAGCCCTGCCCCAGCCCTGGAGAACAATTAGAGAGCCTGTCTTCTGCTGACTCAGCATCAGGTCACAGTGACTCAGCTCCATGTGGCAGCTGTTTCTCCAGAGCTGACCTTGCTCTTATATCTATCCGGTTGATAATTGAGTTATTTTGTCCTCAAAGTCCTGTCCTCTCTTTGTTTAGTTTATTTAAGGAGTATGCCCTAAAATCTTGATCTTAGAACAAAGGTTTCTCTGGCTCCGACTCAATGACTTTTGTTGACAATACTCACTCACAGGGCATTGTAAGCCTCATTCTACTCTCTAGTCCCTCCCCATTCACAGGCTTTCTCCCAGTATTCATGCATCTACTATTAAATACTCTTCCTTGGGACAAGGCCATAGTTTAGAACTGCAAGCTTAATGTGCTTGTCCACAACACCGTAATAATAGATAAATACCCTTTTGTACCTACTTGATCGCAGTGTTTGGTGCCTTTCTTGCTGACCCCACTCCTGAGTTATCTCCCTTCCCATGAGCATTTTACTCTACAGATTCCTCCAAGAACCTGCAACCAGCTGTACAGGAACCTGGCTCAGGCTTGAACCCCTCCACTATTTTTCTTTTGTAGTCCCTGGTCCTAGGCTCTGTCCAGATGTCTAAAAGAATGCTGGAACATATCCTGCCTTTTGCTAAGCCCAAAGAGGAGAAGGAGAAAGGCACTAACAGTTTCAGGTCTCCTTGGTGATCTGGACTTATGTTCTGTATTACAAATAACACTCAATGGAGGAGACTGTTTTTATTATTTGTTTTTTGGATGGCTATGACCAGAGAGGTAAGGTGAATTGCCCAAGGTAAATGCAGTCAGTACATGGCAAGAACTGGTTTCTACCAAATTGGCTCCAAAGTTTCTGCTGTTTGGTTTTGTCATACAGGTCTAGACTGTCCTGATAAACAGATTTCCATCTTCCTTTCCTTCTCTGTCCTCTTTTCATTTAGTCTGCTGTGCTAGGTGATATTGGGGACCAGTCACCTCTCCTAGTTTGCATGGATTAGCATTTCCATTGTGTATCAGTATTGCTGTAAAGCACATTTTCTTTCTTCCTTCCTCCCTCCTTCCCTCCCTCCCTTCCTTCCTTTCTTCAGCATTTTATTCTGTAGTCCAAGCTGTCCTTGAACATCTTTTGATATTCCTGACTCAGCCTCTGAAGTGTTGGGATTATATGTATGTGATACTATGCCCAACTCTACTCATTTTATATTTTCATTCATTATAAATTCTTTTTGCGGAAGACAAAAGCATAAATGGGCATTTTAGGTTGCATATTCATAGCAACTAAATGCCTATCAATACTTTAAAAGCCAAAAGCCCAGTGTTCATTTAATCTCAACACTTAAGAGGCAGAGGCACATGGAGCTCTGTGAGTTCAAGGCTAACCTAGTCTACATTGTGGGTTCCAGGCCAGCCAGGTTTATATGGTGAGACCTTGTGTCAGGACAGAAGCAAGCATAAGCAAAGAAAATAAGACACAATGGAATATCTGGAAGACTAGAGAGGATGAAGTAAAGAGCTATGATATATAGCCACTGGCCAAACAATGATTTCCATGCTTTCCACAAATTAAACCTGCTTTGATCTCATCACCAAAAGAAACCCAAGCCAGATACAGTGCTACACTCGAGAAATCACGGCACTGGAGGGTCAGGAATTCAAGGCTACCTCAGCATAAAGTTTGAAGTCAGCTTGGGCTATATCAGACCCCGATTTAAAAAACAAACAAACAAACAAACAAACAAACAACAAAAAAAAACCAACCTCAACCAAGCCAAAACATTCCCTCTCACAAGAAACTTTCTAACATGCTGCGGAAAAAAAATCCTGGAATTGAATCTCAGTTGTTCTCTGTTTTTGTTTGTTTATCTATTCATTTATCTATTCATGTGTGTATGTGTGTGTGTGTGTGTGTGTGTGTGTGTGTGTGTGTGTGTGTGTGGTGTATGCCTGTGCAACTGCATGCATGTTATGATGCGTATACATGTGTGTAGGCCTAAGGTCAATGTTGAGTGTCTTCCTCTGTCACTCTATTTTTTGAGGCAGGGTTTGTCACTGAACATAGAGATCACCAACTGGCTAGACTAGCCAGCCAATAAGGCAACCAGATCCAGTTTTCTCTGCCTCTGACACTGTGTTTACTGGCAGGTATTTAATCCTCTGCTCCCTAACCTCCACTAAGTATGAGACTCAGGTCTTCATGACTGTACCACAAGCACTTTGCCCACTGACCCATCTCTTCATGGCTTGTTTCATATGGTTAAACTGAGGGACTGTTCAAAGAATGATTTTTACAAATTGCACTGCTTTTTTTTTTTTTTTGCCTCATGGAGATATCTCATCTGCAAGGTCTCTTCACACCTCAGTCAGTGTTTGAGTGACTGAGAGAAGATAAGATATATGTGCCTCTCAGCCAAGATGCTAAGATCTATGGAGACATGTTAGAATTCTGTTTTTCACAAGCCTAGGGAACATAGGATGGAATATATACTCTATGGATGAGGTACACAAACCTGGGAGGGAATTAGGCTGGGTAGCTGCTGACTGGGTAGTGAATTAGGGGACATAAGAGTCAAGAGAAGGAGCTAGAGAGATGGCTTGGTGGTTGAGACCATGGGTTGTTTTTCCAGAGGACTTGGGTCCAATTCCCAGCATCCACATGGTAGCTCACACCAGTCTGCCACTGCAGTTCCAGAACTTCTGACACCCTCCACACAGACATACATACAGGCAAAACACCAATGAATATGGAATAAAAATAAATTTTTCAAAAGAGGCAAGAGGATAACATCTGAAAGGGCTGCAGTTTGGGGGTGGCACACAGGCTGGAGCACTGTACATGCCGAGGGAGATGAAAGATCAGGGGTGCAGACTGAGTGGTGGCACAGGCTGGGGAGGACAGAGAATGTGGGGACGATGTGGGCTGAGGCATGAAATGGTGCAGCTGGAACATGTGACTGAAGCAAGCCAGGCGCAGCTCCACGTCAGGTTCGGGTGCCTGACACACAGCTTGACCGAATTGAGAGCTGAACCTGAAAGATGGGCCAGGGCGATGGACCTCTGAAGAAACCCAGTCTACATAAACAGAACTTGATCTGGAGGGGAGCCCAAGGTCAGTCTGGAAAGATGAGTAAGCACTCTTAGTCAGACGAAGGACAAGTTGTGGCAAGCACTGAAGCTGCAGGAAGGAACAGCAGGGCAGGCACAGAGGAATTGGTGAAAGTTAGAATACATAGTTGTGAAGCCAAAATTACAGTTAAGTCATTGACCATGTTTCTTGCCCTCCAAAATGGGGCATTGCTATTGAGGTTGGTCCTAGACAAGAAAGTGAGGGCCCTGAATTACAAATGCAGAGATTTGGGTTCCTGCGTGTGCTCCATTTTGGCATAGGGCATTGTCTCATCCTTACAGCATCTCATTCAGTAAACAGGAAACTGGAGCAGATGAGAAGCACTTCTAACACTGTAGAATATTTGCAGATCCGTAAATGTGATCATTTTATTCAATTTATCTGGTAGCCAGATACTGACCATGACAACTTATTTTCAGCAATGTAATTGGTCCTAGTTGCATGAAATTTCATAGGATGCTAAATCCTTTAAGTAACAGCATCATTTTAGCAACCAGAAGGTCTAGTCATTCTTGGCTACATACAAAGTTCAAGGCCAGCTAAATCTATAAGAGAACCTGTTTCAAACAAAACAAAACAACCCTCCGCATAATTCTATAGTATTGGAATTATTATTTAGTTCCTTATTAGAAACTAAATGCTTAGTACTTCTGCTTAGCCCAGTGGTTCTCAACCTTCCTAATGGGGCATCCCTTTAATACAGTTCCTCAGGGTGTGGTGACCCCAAACAATAAAGTTATTTTTGTTGATACTTCATAACTGTAATTTTTCTACTGTTGTGAATCATAATGTAAATATTTTTAGAGATAGAGGTTTGCCACAGAGGCCATAACCCACAGGTTAAGAACTGCTGGTTTAGATCCAGCAATATGTTCGCTGGTTTATTCCAGTAAAGACAATATCACTATCTTGCTTCATTATGGAGCCTATTTGAAAATGTTCGGTTTGTGGAGCTGGAGAGATGGCTCAGCAGAATTTGCTGAGAATTTGCTGGAGATGCAGGTTATTTTCCCAGCACCCACATGGTGGCTCATAATCATCCATAACTCCAGTGTCAGGGGATTCAATGCAGCCTTCTGATCTTCAAGGGTACCAGGCATGTACATACATACAAACAGGCAAAACACACATGCAGATAAAAAATAAAATACTGAGTTTGTGAGCATAAATCGGAAAGGATACCTGAACATAGCAAGTCTCACCCATGTTAGGGCTGTATCCCAAAGCACTGTTTACAGACTGGGAACCTCAAACAACATATTTTTTATTGTTTTACCCTTCCTGGGAGCAGAGTCCAAGACCAAGGAGTCAGCAGGACATGTCTTCCAACACATCTTTCTTGGCTTGTAGATGGCTGCTCTCTATGACTTCATGCAGATGGTTCATTGTGTCCACATTCTTTATTTTCTTATTATTTTTAATAAAAATGAGAGTTATTTGAATTGAATTTTAATCTAATCACTCCTTTTAAGGATCCCACTTCTGAATACAGTCTCCATTATGTTGGCATTAGGATTTAATTATATGAATTTTGAGGGGATGTATCTCAGCCCATAACACAAGCCAGATTTAACTGTTTATTTTGCATGGTAGCAGTGAAGGAGAAATTGGGTCTGGGAAGGGGATGGCAACAGGCAGACTTGGAAGAATAGCTTACGATGGTGAGATTTTTAACTGTCGTGGAAGTGGAAATTTTCGTTATGTTGACTACTGTGGCTATGCTAGAGTATAGTAGCTGAGGCTTTTCCCTGTTTCAGTCTTTCCGAAGGTAAGTATGCCTTTTCGGTCCCCAAGACCCAACTGCACCACCCCAAAGCTCTCTATCCTCATGATTGCTCCCAAGGAATATCATTGCTTGCTTAGTTTTATCACCTCCTTTATATGTCTTTCCTGCTGCCATGTTTCTTCCAGATGGAGGAAGAAGGAGAGGGGGTGAGGCCAATTGCTTGTATTTATACCTTGGACAAAAGAATGGGTCTAAAAATGTGTGGCTTCATCCAGCAACAGATGGAAACAGATGCAGACCCAGAGCCAAACACTTAGCAGAGCTTGGTGAATCCTGTAGAAGAAGGGGAGAAAAGATTGTATGAGTCAGAGGGGTCAAGGATACCTCAACAAAACTCACAGAATCAACTAACCTGGGCTTATAGGGCCTCACAGAGACTGAACTGACAACCAGGGAACCTGCACAGGACTGCCCTAGACATTCTGCACATATGTTACAGTTGTGTAGCTTAGTCCACTTGTGGGACTCCTAACAGTGGGAGCAGGGGCTGTCTCTGACTCTTCTACTGACTTTTGGAATCCTAGTCCTCATACTGGGTCACCTTGCCTAGCCTTAATACATGGGGATGTGATTAGTCTTACTGTAACTTGATATGCCATGTTTTGTTGATATCCATGGAAACCTACCTTTTCCTTAACAGAAACAAAGGAGAAGTGGATTGGGGGATGAGAACAGAGGGGTTTGGGGGATAGGAACTGGGAGGAGAGGGAGGGAAACTGCAGCCAGTAAAATAAATAAATAATAATCAATCAATTAATTAATTAATTAAAATAAGTAAATAAAGTTTGCAGAAAAATGATGTATGATATTGTGCAAGATTTTGTTATGATCCTAAAGGCTGCATTCAATACAGCAGCTCATTGAAATTAAAGACTTGGAAACTCAGGGTTGGACCAAAGCGCTCAATCATTCCTCTTTGAAACAAGGTACAAAGTATACACTGGAGAAGACCTTAAAATTAAAGAGCACCAACATTTAAATCTAGGAAGTCAGTAGAGCATGAGAAAAGGAATCAGAGAAATAGAACCAAAAGGAAAATGGAGAGGAACAAGAGAGAGAACTTGGCTGAGATTGTTGTTTGTGTGTTGTTTTGTTTTATGAACTGAAGAGAACCTGATGTGAGTGAAATATGCTTGTTCCTAGGAGAGGGACTTCTGGGAAGAGTGTCATAAGCTGAGCAGAATCGACAATGGTGAATGCCTTAAAGTACCTTTTACAAGAGAAGGAAAGGAACTATGTCACCACCTGAATCCCACTCACAGAAAACTCCTAAAAGCAAGAAGAGAGAGGAAGGAAAGATTGTCACATGACCACTCCATTTATCTTTGCTGGGACTCTTCTGAGGACAAATTTACTTGGCCTTTTCTGTGTGCCTACTGAGTTAGGCAGGTCCCAAAGTAAATAATTTTCTCAGTATGGAACATGCTTTCAATCATGCTGATTCCAAGGACGTCCCCTTCACCACTTGACATTATTTTTTGTAAACAAATTAGAGATGAATTGCTTTGATCTGACTCTGTGAAGTAAATGTTTTATGTCTATTTTATGTTTTAGGTCTTCAGAAAGAACAAATGAAACAAAAACATTGCTCTGGGTATTTCAAAAGATTTGAGCCTGCATAGTTGTTTGAATTATGGACTCAGCATAAAGCAATGCTTTCTTTTCTTCTTTTCTTCTCCCCACTCTCTTTTTAAAAAGTCTTATTCATGTAGCATTTCTTGTTCATGCACAGCTACTCTTTAAACAAACATGATTTTCACCAATAAAGAAGATGGCAGGCTTGTGGTCAGAAAGGGAATTAAAACAACAGACGGCTTGGTTCTCTGGTTTCAGACACCACACATATGCATGAACCAACCTCTTTTCATAGGATGTAAAGAAAAAAATGAATGAAACCCCAAGTGTCAGAGCAAATTACACCTGAGTTGATCATCCTTTGTAAGGGATTAAGATACATGTCATGCTGAGATTGCCCACACTTTCCTTTACCTGCCAGTAGAATTCAATTCAAATTTCATTTGTAAAAATATGTGCACTAAAGCACTCCATACCTCTTTTGTCATGAGCTGCTGGACAAAATTAGCCATAAACCCTTTTTTGGACAGCAGCTGTCAGGGTGCTGTTGTAGGTGTTGTGAGAGATGTGAGACTATTTAAAGCACAGAGGCTTCCTTCAAAGGGCTGTCTTCTAGGGTAAAGGCAGCTCCAGGCACTTACACTGTAATAAGACATTAACATTCCACCCAGACTTCATTAGACGGTTCTTCTCTGAGCTAGTATGAAGAGAGACAATGAAATGAAATGCCACTTAGATACCACTGAAGAACAAGATGGGAAATTTGATGTTGTATAGTATTAGTAATGTTTATTAACAAGTAACCTGAACTTCTCAAATCAATTCAAATTCTCTAAGCATACCCTTACATTACAATACTTACGTTCTGTAGGTCCTAAAAACACTTGTTGATTGACTGATTATGGAGCTAAATTCAGTGTTGAAAAGCAGCTTAACTCATGTGGCATGGTGCCCTGTACATTTCCTAGTACTCAGGGAAGACAACAAAGTATAATTGTATTTACTTACACAATTTTCCAAAATTTTAAGGATAGGAATTGAAAGAATTTTGAGCTACATGGAAAAAAATAAACCTTTTTATGACACCAATCTTTAACTTTCTTCCCCTTCCCTCCCTTTCCCTTCTTTCTTCTACCCTCCTCTCTCCTTCCCTCCCACTTCCACTCACTCCTTCTGTTTATGAGGTCACTGTCTCCCTTTGTAGCTCATGCTGACCTCCACGGTTCCCTCTTTCTCAGTTCTCTAAGTTAGGATTCCATTCTGCATTGAAATCTTGATAAACAGATGTTTACATTTTTGATATCATTCCGATTAAAAGCAGCAGGGGATTATGAGAATGTTCACAGATGCTTGGCTTTCTCAGACGATGCTTACACAGCCAACCTCCTGTGGGTGGAATGTCCTCTTGGACTCTTGGATATATTGAGCTTTGTGTTAACATGTTATTCTTTAAAAGTAACGTGAGCAGTTCTATTAGTCAGGATTTTCTAGATTAACAAAATTTATAGAATGAATCTCTCTGTATACACAGATAGGGGATTTATTAGAATCACTTTCAGGCTGTGGTCTAGTTAATCCAGTTGATGGCTACCTCTGAATGCAAGGTCTAAGAACCACATAGTTTTATGTCCTCAAGGCTGAATGTCTCAGCTGGTCTTGGGTATATGCTGTAATCCTGAAGAAGTAGGCTGTAATTCCAGTGAAGGAATGGATATGCTGGCAAGGGCAAGAGCAAACAGGTAAAGAGATGCTCCCTTCTTCCATGACCTTTATATAAGCTTCTGGAAGAATGTGTGGCCCAGACTACAGGCTGATCTCCCCACCTCACAAGACCTGGATTAAAGCTGTGTCTTCCCACCTCAAAGATCCAAGGTAGAAGTGGATCTTCCCACTTCAAATGATTTAACTAACAAAAATTTCCTCACAGGTGTGGTCAGCAATTTTTGGGTTTTAGTTAATTCCAATGTAGTCAAGTTGACAACTAAAATATTTTGTTTGTTGGAAGGCAGACAAAAACAAAAACTAACAAAAACCAACAAACCCCTCTTAGTAGATCTCTTTGAGAGTCTCTCTGTTTGTAACTGTCTTATAGCTCTCTTACTGAGAAAGCTACTGCTATTTCATCACAAGTCCACAACTCAACAAGAGAATACTTGACCTTCCTGCTGTTCTATTTCTGTGTCCCAGATATCCTTTGAAAAGAACTTCTTTTGAGCAGGACCTAGTACCCTATATCTGCAATGTCAACACTTGAGAGGCTGAAGCAAGAGTATTGTGCATTTCAGACAAACATATCTGGGCGATAAAGAAAGAACCTATCTTAGAAAAAGAGAGAAACACAGGAGTTTATTGGTCCTGAGTTTTGCTTCTCTTGGTAAATAATCTCTTCACTTATACTCTTCAGAAGGGTAGAAGTTCCTTGGGGCCGGCAGGGGGAAGCAGCAGGTACAAACTTAATTCACCAATAAACATTGCACATTCAATGTTTAAACTATTAACTCTGAGGTTCATTGATTTTTTTTTTTTTAAGAGACAAGAATGAAAGGTCATAAGATGAAAGATATGTCGTGGACACCATTTTGAACATAGTTTCCAATATTAGTATGGAATGAAAGGATCTATTCCATGAAAGACATGATCCTTTGAAGATCAAGACTTTTAAAAGGAATTTTTACAACCCACTTCACAAAGGACATGCTGTAAAATAAAAAGGATCTCTGTTTTGAAAATGTTTCTGCCTCAGACTTCATCTTTAAAGAATTCCTCTAAAGTATGGCACAGGTTTAGACATTTGCTTCACTCTGCATCCGCCCCAGTCCTCTACATTCTTCTCTTGTCTTTTCAAGACAAAGGTCAAAATTCCATTTATTACAGTTGAATCAGGGAGCTCAGGCTCTAAAATCAACAAACAGTGAATAAGAGGTGTAACAGTGCATGTTTAAAGCAGATGCTGTAGGTCATGCAATATTTAGTTCCTTCACTTATAAGAGATTTTTTGGGGGTAGGCTAGAGAAGCCAGAGGATTCATCTGTGTGATTTCAGGATAAATGTTAAATAATGTAGATATATAAATAAAGCAAACCATTATATTTCAAAGTTAAAAGCAAATGCTGTATATTAAAATTTATCACTCCAATGCATGTTAAGGGAAACCATTTTATTACAGATTTTACTCCACCAACTTATCTTACAGATAAACTGTACACCAGAGACCCTTTGTAAGTTTACCTTCAGTGAAGTAGTTTAAGATTGGTCCTGCCAAATGTTTCGAAGAGTTTGGGATGCAAGAAAACAACAGAAATCACAAAATGTATTCTAACCATTTTATACTATTATCATCCTCACAAACCATAAACTCCATTGAATATTCAGAGTCAGTAGCATATTCCTTGAAATATTACTCCATATCAAAGACCAATCCTCAGAAGTTCAACTTAAAATGCCAAAAGCAACCAGGAAATTCCCACTGGAGAATGAATCAAATGGTCAGGGAAGAAAGATTTGGAAGAAACTGCAGGACTCATGTTGACCCAATTTTAGGATTGCCCAGAAGAAAAGACAACCTTTCACAGCAAAGACTTATATACCCAACCTGCTCCTTCTTCTCCCTCACTCCATGGCTATACCTCCAATAAGAATAAAATCTGAAGGGGTCTGAGGAGAACCAAGTAAATGCAGCCTTGGGTGGGTATGTTTCCACACATGCCTTTTAACCTTTCATTCTGTCCCAGTGCCTCAAATCCTTGCTGTGGGTTTCATTTCAAATGAAAATCAACCAGACTTAATAAAAGCATCCTCCTTCAAGAGTAGCACTAAGGCTCTGTAAGTTCTGCCAGTTATTTCTCAAAACTTCTTGATCATGTGATTGCAAGACCAGAGGTGCAATTTCTGTGTGTGTGAGGGTGTCTGCTAGGAGCAGACCTCTACAAACAGCTCCAAGGGTGCAGAATAGCAGTTCTCCCACACAGAGCTCAGGTGGTTAGGCACACTGATTCCAGCTTCCTGTGAGAAGAGTGGCAGGAGCAGTGTGGTCAGTAATACTCTCATATTTTAAATTATCAAAGAAGGGACAGAATTCAAGCAGTATAAAATCCCCAAGCTCCTTGTTACTCATTTTCAAGTGCTGGCTGGTCAAGCTAGATTAAAAATAAACTCGGATTTGCCTTTGGCAAATGATAAAGATCCACAGGATGCTTGTAACTAATTGTGAGGATAAAATGGATCCTCACAGTGGTTTCAAGGTGGCCGCATAGGCAAGAGTGAACCAATGAGAGCAAGCACAAATAGTTCTTCTGTAGTGGTATATGACACTCAGTGTGCCAGAATGCAAACTGACATCAATACATGTCATTATTTCTTCCTTGTTGGACACAAAGCTAAGAGTAAACTGAGGACAGAAAATACTGCTAGCTGTCACTGTTTCTATCTTAGATGCATCCTAACTTCCAGGCTACATGGAACATCTCTTTGGTGGTTATAAGGTTAAATACAGTAATACTAATGTTAAGTATTTCCTCCTTGGTGATACATAAGGGCTGGAACATTGCCTAAGTTTTGAAGACAAAAACTGCCATGGGGGAGAACAGTTTGGGGCCTCTTTCAATAACAGTCCTAAGGAAAGAAAGGTCTGGATACTGTTTGCTTTCTGCTTTTTTGATGTGCCCAGATTTTCCCTTTAAACTTCTTCTGTCAAGAAGACCAACAACCCCCAGAAGATATTCTGGCCCCTTCTGCCAACACCTGAGGATCATATTAAAGAGTTGATATATTCTGAATTACTTCTACTCCTTTCAAATAGATTTTATTTAATTAATTTTTATGCCTGCATAGACAGATGACTGTATACTACATGCATGCATTGCCCAATGAGGCCAGTAGAGGGCAGTGGATTCTGACATACCTGAGTTAGAGATGGTTGTGAGCTTTCCATTTTTGGGTGTTGGGCATCAAGCACAGGTCCTCTGGAAGAGCAGCCAGTGTCTGTAACTGCTGAGTCATCTCCCCAGTCCCTTTCTGTTCATTTTCATGATAGTGTCACTCTACACTCCAAGTTTTTACTTTTAAAACTTTTTCTATGATTATTAGCATTTGTATGATCACTGTTTGTTTTGCTTTTGAAGTTGGGTACTCTTACTAATTCTCTTGGGACTCAAAACATGTTTATCCAGCTAGAACCAAGTAATTGCCCAGGACTGACAGATCTAATAAATGAAATGCAAGAGTCCTAGTGATATTTGCATTTCTGATAAACCCCATGTTATTTCAGCATAGTATGACCTAAATGTTGAATAGGGGATACTATTATTAATACTAATTTCAACAACGTTTTATTTCACATGTATGGGTGTTTTGACTGAATAATGTATGTCTTCACACAACTTGAATTCCTGATGCTCACATAGGCCACAAGAAGGAGCTGGATTTCCTGGAACTGAACTTACAGTGGGTTGTGAAGTGTTTGTGGTTGCTGGGAAATGAACTGTGGTCCTCTAGCAGAGCAGCATGTGATCGTAGCCTCTGAACTTTCTCTCCAGATCTCACATTAATTTTTAATTAGTTATTTCCCATTAGATAACCGAGACATATTAATTTTAAAAGTTAGACACAGTTTATCTGAAATTCACATTTTAACTGGGAATTATCTAAATAAAGGATTGCTGAATATATCAACCCCCAAGTTCACCAAATTATTTCCTGAGCTTGTTGCCTTATTTGGTAAAGCTGTTGGTGTGTGTACATGTACAAACTCATGCATATTTACACACCCAATGGTACACTTGCATACACACACACACACACACACACACACACACACACACACACACACCCCACTGTGACTAAAATGGCCATCATGAAGAAGGGAATTCACATGACTCAGAAATGAGGGAAAGTGTTTTGTGACCTGTTCTAAACCCCAGATTCCAGACACTTCTCTGTCTTCACAATTAGGAGAATGAAAAGGGGAAACTGAGTCCCTGAGAGGCTCAAGGATGGCAGACATGGCCATCCGTGCCTTAAGTCATTGAATCAACTTCACTCCTGAACCTTCAACTTCAAAGGAACCATAGCACTTTTCAGAGCTCTCAGGCAGGTTGTTCTGCAACTTACGTGGTACCTTACTTTGTGTGAAAAGGAGCAAAGAGTCAGTAACCTGTACTCTTTAGTCACTCTTATTTCCTCCTTGAGTGATAGGAAAGGAGCATTTCTTTCGGAGTTCCTTTAAGAGATACCTTAGAGGCTCCACTTAGCTGTCCTCTGTTCCCAAAGGGACCACTCTGCAGCAGGGGACTGAATGCCCCTTGTTTACCAGGCACCAGAGAAATTCCTGCTGGGATTGAAAGAGTGCTTCTGTGTCCTCTTTGAAGGTACAGAAAAAGCTGCCTCAGAAGGCCAGGATGTGAAGAGGGGCAGGTGGGGGCAGGGCCTCCTGTGGTGTCCCAGGCACAGGGTACCACCCTGATCCAGCTGCTTGTGGGAGTGGAGTTGCCCTGGTGGAAGCTGTAGGGGCGTGGTGCTAAGGCTTTGCCTGTCATTGCCCCGGGGCGGGCATACCTACCCGCTGCCCAATCCCTAGCCTCAGCCTCAGCCTTATGAATAAACAATAAAGCCAAGCGCCCTCCCTCTGGCATCCCAGACAGCCCAGGGAGTGTGGGCGGCCCCTACGTAGGTCGAGGCAGGGATGCCTAGCACCGGCGCTGCCGCTGTCCTCCTCGCTCAGCTATACTGAATGCTCACAGGTGAGGACAAGCCTGGCTTCTGCAGACCTGGCGAGAGGCAAGGGTGGAGCGGGATTCCAGGGCGGTACAGGGTCGATCTGTGAGTGGGGCAGCCCCGCGGGAGGCGGTGGAGCGCCCTGCGCCCTCACAGGAACGCGGTACCCAGGCGCTGACTGAACAGGGACAGCTCTGTGAGCACTGGGCGAATCTTGCAGGCCTGGGAGGACTTCCAGCATTACTTGTTCCACCCCAGACTTGCAGGTCAGTCTCCGGGAGCGGCCTCGGTGCGGGCAGAGCTTCCAGGCTGGCTGCTTTTGTGTGGGCTTTGCTTCTTTTGCTCTACCCACTCTCGCATTTCCACCGTGTGGAAAAGAAGTTCCTCAAGACTGCGAGTCACTCCTTACAAAAGCATGGATCACAGGGTCCCTGTGACACTTGAAACCTAGCAATGGAGGAGAGATTGGGGGCTGCAGCGGCCTCCAAAATGGGTCCTGCTACTTTACCAAAAACAAACATTTGAATGATTAATGCAGGGATGTCTGGAGCCTTCTTGCACTTCCTGGGTCCCTCAGAACAGATGGAGGACGCTTCTTGGGAAGGTCACCTAATTAGAAAGAAGGTTAGGCTGGGAAAAGGCTTTGCTACACTTGGTACTCCGGCGTGGCACATAGGCATTGTCCTGAGGTGCTGAGATGCTGTGTGTGCATCCTGGACACTGAGAGAGTTCAGCCAGTGTAGACGATAATCACCTAGAAGATAAAACTGGCTGAGCAAGAGAGCAGCCAAAATAGGACTCTCAAGAATTTGGAGGTCTCCTAAACGAGACGAGACGTTCTTTTCTTTACTTAGAAAGAAAACTCGGGTACCAAATTAAAATGCAGATCTCTTGCGGAAGATACCAAAGAAGGCTGCTTCAAGTGCCTCCAATATCTTCCCTTTGGAAGTTTTCCTTTGAAATTTAAGGAGAGTTAAGGCAAGTTTCACAAACCACCCACAGAGTTCTGAAAGAGCTCTTCACTGAGGACCAATACACGTGCTCAGAAATTGCATGGCTCCCCCTTCTTTTTGTGTTTTTCCTTGATCACAAGTCATCTATAGAGCTCCTGTGGGTCTCCCTCAGCTAAGCATCTTCTGTACTGCCAGCAAATCCTTAGCAGCATCATTCAGAAAGACTCAGAGTCCCCGGGAGGGAGGTTTCACAGTGTCAGAACACTGGTTCTATTGTTCAGAGTAGAGATTAAAGCTGGACTGATTTGCTCTTATGGATAAAGTTGAATTTGTTACATAGACTGTAATAATGAACCACACGCTTATGACCAGCCTTAATATTGATTGCAAAACTCCCAAGGCTCACTAAGTCTCAGGCAGCTACAGCAACAGAGCCAATTAGGGAAATGTGGATTCGCCTTTGTTTTCATGCAAAGCTTCTGACTATATATTGTGGGTGTTTCCTTCTGGACTGTCTGGTAATTTGTCACTATAGAAGTATTTTTATGCTAAGTGTACGTTCAGAATAAAAATGAGGAAGATGAGCTCATCTTCTATGATAAAATAAACTTTTTAATCCCTATTCACTGTGTAGCCCCAGCTGGCCTAGACCTAGATGTAAAGATGAGGCTGTCCTGGAACTCAGCCTCTGCCTCTCCAGTGATGTGACTAAAGGCGTGGGCCATCATGCATCGTGCATTGCATTGCATTCTTGTTAATTGAATTTT
The DNA here is from genome assembly GCF_004664715.2 of Peromyscus leucopus. Taxonomy (NCBI): domain Eukaryota; kingdom Metazoa; phylum Chordata; class Mammalia; order Rodentia; family Cricetidae; genus Peromyscus; species Peromyscus leucopus. The sequence goes on from NC_051070.1 coordinate 73,823,184, forward strand.
GTTTATTCTAACATAGGTGAAGAAGCCCTTCGAACGTAGTCAGGGTTTATTCTCTAAGATGAAAACTCAATTTTTTCAGTTAAGATATGTGTGGTCAGCCAATTTTTCCATATTGCATTTACTTATTGACAATGAAAAAACTCTGTGAAATTTCTTTCGGCTTTCCGGTAAAGGCCAACTAGTGCTCAGAGATCTTGCCAAGTGAATGAGGTTTGTGAATCCCAAAGGACAGAAATAAAGTGTCAAATTGGGTCATTGAAAAGAACTGTCTGATATGGAAGCAACTGCTTGCCGAAGGAAACTGCTCAGGACAGAATTCTGCACTGAAAATCTGAAAAGGGAAGTTAGGTGAAGAACAAATAGTCCACAATTGATTGATTCTGTACATACTGCAAATTGTCCCATCTTTGCAGTTTGAGGGACTTGTACATTGGAACTGTATTGACATGTCTTACATTGCATGATGTTTAAGTTTCTCCAAACTGCCTTCATGTGTTTTGTCATTTGGTTCTTGTCTGTCCTCCACTGTTTGAAGAAAATAGAATGCTTATGATGATGCTTCTGGTGGTGATGATGATGGCTAAGCAGGAGTCTCCTCATCTTCATTTTTCCATGTGGTAATTTTGTTGTGGAGATTTTTTCCAAGGTTCGGCTGGAACTTGAAGGTTATGTTCTAATCTCCAAGGCAAGCTTCTCTTTCTAAGGATAGGATGATATTCTGAAAGTGAGAAGCATGGATATTTAGTTTGTTTGCATCATGAAATAGACTAAAGCTTGGGAAGGGAGCAAGATGAAGAACTCATTTGTGGTCTGCAGGGTGGAGAGGGCACTTTGCTTGTAGTTGACTTGCTCACTCACCCTCTTCTCAGTCAGCGCTGGCCTGGGATGCTGCAGCTCTTGGGGGAAAAAGTTCTTCTTATAGCTACTTTATTTTCTGTCATTCCACTGTGATGGAACAGACTGCTGAAAAGATCATTTGTCATTCTAACTCTTTAATTTACAGTAAAGGATGGATCCAGCCCAATTCTTAGACCCTGTTTTAGAGACCAGTGACAGTTGCCAATATTACATTGAATCTGTAATGGGGTGCCTTAATGCCAAGAGCTATGGCTAGATTAATAGGGCCAGAGTAGACTAATAAAATAGTATTGACAAGGAGAACCTTGATACTTAGAACAAGACAAGATAAAACAATGACAAATGGATCAATGAGGATCAATAAAAGCACAAAATGAAGAGAGACCGACAAAGAAGGATTTTTTCCTTCATCAATCAGAGAATTACTAATTAGATTTCTAAATGGTGAGAGGGTAATTGAGAAACAAGATGACTTGATGCTCTGAGGCTTGTTACCTCTCTCTCTCTCTCTCTGTGTGTGTGTGTGTGTGTGTGTGTGTGTGAGAGAGAGAGAGAGAGAGAGAGAGAGAGAGAGAGAGAGAGAGAGAGAGAGAGAGAAACAGAGGGAAAGAGAGGGAAAGAGAGGGAAAGAGAGAGAAACTCTCTAAAGGTAAAATATAGTGTAAATGATAACACAATTTGTTGGTACTGTGAAAATGTTACATTGAAAAATCAGCCTAAAGTGACCACGTGGTCAATCATATAAGGAGAGACTGAGTGCTATTCAAACTGGTACAAAACAGACACTGCATACTCTTTTCCTTGTTCTTAAGTGATTTTTACATTGACTCCCTACCCTCAGTTATTTGTTGACAGCCTCCTTCATCTACTTGGCATTATTAAATACTGTAGACAATAAAGACCAGTGCAGAAGAGTAGTCTCGTTCAGAGTGAGAAAACTTACAGGGAAGATAATATGGGTAAAGAAGCTGAGAAAAATGGCTAGAGAATGGGCCAGGAGGGTTCTTTGGGCAGCAGTTACCTGTCAAAGCATGGTCAGGGCTTGATGAGGGAACAGGGCAGAGCAAGTGTCAGGTCTAGTATGGTAGAAACAAAATCCATAGGAAAGCTCGTGAGTAGAGCATTCAAGAGGGAGCTGTATCTGCCTAAAGGTGGGGATTTACTGGGCCCTGGTGTGGGATTTGGATAGGAGATGTGCAGCTGTGTGGTTGTACATTTGGAAACGTTACATTCTGTGTCTTGGAAAGGCAGAGACGCCGAATGGTAAAAATAAGAACCTTGAAGTACGAAAGACTCGAAAAGATCAAACAAATCTGCATGCTACCACTGAAACAAGTTAATTATCCTCTGTAAGCATGTAGTTTTCTCATCCCAAAGATAACCAGGATCATGGTAGCACCTATCTCACTAGGCGGGATTAGATGAGGCACATTTCCATCATGCACTTAACAAAAGTTGGCACAAAGCATTACCCAAGCACTAGGCACTCTTGATTGATCACTGTTGTTTTATTCTCAAGAACAAGCCACCTGGGTGGTCTATAATGAATTACAAAGGAGAGAGTCTAGACAGAGTCACCAATTAGAAGGCAATTATAAGAACGATCCAGTTAGGAAGCAACAATTCCAAGAGGGACAATGAAGGACAGAGTCACAGAAGTTGGGACTCTGACATTTATAAGAGAAACATTGATGATGATACTGAAAGTTGGGTGAGAAAAACAGTTGTGTCTGAGATAGACCTGCGTAGCTACTGGGCTTTAAAAGACAGGGAAAGACCCCCATCTGTTACTTGAAGGCTATATGTCAGCTTGAGTTGCAAATGAATATTTTGTAGCAGTCACTACAGGATCCGTCCTCCTTGCTTGAAAGCTCAAGCGTCCCTTTGGATAGAAAGGAGAAAGAGCAGACCCACAAAAGGCTGCAGCTTCACTACGATCCCATCATCCCAGTAGACAAAGGAAATCTAAGAGCAGGGATTTTATTTCGCTCTCCATTCCTCCTCAGCTTTTCACAATATTTCTGTGACTATCAGCCACTTGTCATAGCTTACCTGTGTCTTCGGTACTCTTAGGACAGTGTTCACAGTCCTTTTCTAATAGACATGAAATTCAATTTATCCTTTGAGTTTGGTCATAATAAAAATGTTTAGCATTCTGGTTTCCCTGTCATGTCTTTGTTTTGGTAACACACTGAAGCAATAATGCTCTTCATCCCATTTGGAAACACTGATCACATAAGTGTGTAGAAAACCTGATGTTTAAGTCTAAGGCTACACTTTTCTGTTTGTTTGCTTTTTAATACCACTTTTCACTGTTACTGAGGCTTGACTATGCCCAGACTGGACAAAGAAGGAGATCCTGGACTGTGTCTCTTCAAGACTGTAAAAGATAGTGCTTGACAGAACAGCTTATCTGCTCACCCACCAGTGGCAGAAATGCAGCAAATGACTTAGAGGACAGCTAAGCCATTAGGGAGCTTGATGGGGAGTGACAGACAAAGTGATAGTGATTAGCTTCCTAAGAAATGCTTTCTAAGCTGGGTGGAGCTAATATCTGCTTCTTGTTAGGAGTTTGATTAGTCTGTCAGAACTAACCAGCATTGGGAGACACAGCAAGGAAAGCACCCAGAGGCGCGGGATGAACAGTGGAGGAGCATTCCTTCCTGTTGTTCCTTAAGTATTCTGATGACTGAGACAATTCAATGCGAGACGCAGTGTAGCATGAATCTTAAAAGTTCTTATTAATAAAGTCAAACCCGAGGCAAGTTATTGGGGTCCATGCTGGTAGATCAGAGAGACAGAACAAGCCACAGCTATCTCACCTCGCCGGATCCTCATCTGGTCTTGTCTCCTCAGACTGGAGGCCTCTGAGTCCTCATCCGGAATGGGTCTCAGCTGAATTACTGCTCAAAAGCCTGAATGCTTAACCAGCCACATGCTTAACCAGCCAAATGCTTAACCAGGCCAAAATCTTCTAGTTTCTGGTCCTCACGCCTTATATATCTTTTTGCTTTCTACCACCACTCCCTGGGATTAAAGGCTGGCTTTCTGGGATTAAAGGCGTGTCACCATGCTTGGCTATTTCCAATGTGGCCTTGAACTCACAGAGATCCAGAGGGATTTCTATCTCTGGAATGCTAGGATTAAAGGTGTGAGTGCCACCATTTTCTAGCCTTTGTATCTAGTGGCTGTCTGTTCTCTGACCCCAGATAAATTTACTAGAGTACACAATATTTTGGGGAACACAATACCACCACAACGCAGATGCTCACACACAGTGAAATATTCCCTTTTCCCTTCTCCCAGCAGAGTAGCCTAAAGACAATTGAGGCTTTTCAGACAGTATTTGCTCAGCATTTCCTCTCTCCTGGGCACTTAGCCACATAGTGGGTAGAGTGTAGAGAGATCAAAGAAAAGGCCAGAGACCACAAAATATGGCTTCATGGTTTCTGTGGGGCTAAGGTTATTATCATCAGCCTGACTGTGGTCACTCCTTTCATTCATATTTCCTAATGTCATGCACTTCCCATTGTCTAATGCCAACTCCTAAGAGGGGTAATAGGACCTGCACTGGTCCTGGAAGATGAGGGCATCTGAAATCATCTATTAATTTCTCTGAGTGGCAGACTGCTTGCTGCTGCCATTCCTACAGGCCATCATTTCACTTTCTCCTAAGGTTCAGATGTTTCTCCTAAGGTTCACTAGTGGAGAAAAGGAGCATATGGCCTCAACACACAGACACACAAAAGGCTCGTGGCTCACCCCCACTTTCTCTGCTGTAATTGGATTTAGAAAGCAGGTGGCCAGCACTTAATCACAGAAGCGACAGCCTTTAGAGCCGAGGCAGGTTTCCCTGCACACAGACATTTAGAACTCTAGATGCAGAAGGATATAAGACCCTAAAGGAGAATTCTATCTTGGAAAGCTGAGGCTAGTTAAACCTTTACATTTTTCCCCTTTCCACTCAAATCTAATTTGTTCATAAAATTCTCCTCTCAGCTCGTAGGACCACAATCAAATGTACAGTACTATTCTCACGTGTGGGTACCTCCACTCCCTGAAGGAAGCATGCTGAGATGGCAGAAACATTCTTAGTTTTTGTTGTTGTTTTTTTGTTTTGTCTTGTTTTTTTGCTTCATGGTAACAACACATGAGTATACGCTCACAAAAGTAAGGATTCTCAAAGTGTGTTTTGTTAATTCCCTGTTTCGTCAAAGGAGGAGCTGAAGCTTTTTATTCAGCTTTTAACAAGATAAGTAAATTCAGAAATCATTTCCTAATGCTAGTCCATGTCCCTCTAAACTCTGTTACAGCCCTTGATGTTTTGGGCTACTCTGGATTTTATCCAGAAGCATAGCATCATCTAGACCAAGCTTTTAGACCTATTTTTTTTATGAACTTATGGCCTTGTGCCTGCTAAGTAAGCATTCTGTCACTGAGCTGTAGGCCCAGCCCCTAGATTGCCCCTTCCATCCTCTAGTATGTTTAGTATTAGCAAATGGAAAAAGAATGGATATCTTCCTGAACAGATCTGAAACAAACCAGAAACTTCTGTAGTTATCAAGGCGTTTTCAATACCGATATAGTTCCCTAGTTCAGTTTGTCTGAGACCACAGAAATCCAAAGGTGTGGACTCATTGCCCATGGACACTTTTGATTCACAGTTTTCATTTGTCTTTCTTTCAAGGAAGGAAAAGTGAGACATCAGGGCAAACACCTATAGGCACATGTCACCTGACGATGGAATAAGGTATTTTCTGGCACATCTAAAATAGAGTGATAACTCAAATGTTGGTATGCATTGGCATGTGTTATTTCTTTTTCTTTTTTTTTAATCAAATGTCTTCTCCAAATTTTCTCTTTTTAAAGTGATGCTATGTAGAGATAACTTAATATTTAGTTAAGATTGTTCTAATTCTTACCATCTAAATGGTATCTGTTTCACTGAGGGTCTTGGTGGGGTGGAGTGACTTGAAGAGATACACGAGATCTCCTAGTTTCTCCTAGTCTCTCTGGCCTCAGCTTCCTTTAGCTGCTGACTGTATGATCTTGGATGACACAGTTCCTCTCTGAACATGGCATTGTGACAGCTCACGGCTGGGTTCTCTTCCTGTATTTCCCAGAAGCCTGTGGAGTCAAAATTCAGTGTGGCTCACCATTCTAGAAATGCAGTGGCTCGGGCATGGCAAATGCCTGTTGCTTTATCCATTTCTATACATTGGGGATTTGGATGCTGTTCATCTGAGCTCTTCTGACTCAAGGTTTCCCAGGAAGATCAGCTCACCGATGATTCCCTGGGTGGTACTGGTGTTTGCAGCCTCAGCTTCAATCTGTGGATTCCTTTCCACACATTAAAAAAAAAATTCAGTTTTCTTTTGTTCTTTAGCCGTCAAATCATGCTTCAAGAAGCTGACTTTCTCTTTTTCTGTGGTAAAAGGACCTTTAAGACTAAATGGGAGCCAGGTGTGATGGCACACGCCTTTAGTCCCAGCACTTGAGAGGCAGATGCAGGCGGATCTCTGTGAGTTCAAGGCCAGTCTAGTTTACAAAGTGAGTTCCAGGACACCCAGGGCTGTTACACAGAGAAACCCTGGCTCGAATAACAAAACAACAATAAAAGACAAAATGGGATAACGTGTGAAAGCTTGTTATCCTTCAGGGAAGAACATCTCATGAAATTGTGTGTTTCTGTATTTCCCAGCCTCAAGTTATGTGCATAGTCTAGGCAGATTTGTTGAATGCACTTGAACAAAAGCAGAAATGTAAACTTCGTAAGGATGAGGATGTGATTTTTGTATTTTAATTTCTGGATTGAATCTTCTAGAAAACTTACAGAATCTTAGACAATCTTTTCTTATTGTGCTGGGGATCAGGATTTGGGAAATTTTCAATAATGTGAAATCAAAAAGCTATACACAGCACAATGAATAGTGCATTAAATGCAAACCTTTAAATTGTGGGGTGGTGAACTATTTTAATATATAATTAGAGGGTTAGCTGTAATGAGAATATGAGTAGTTTGAAGACTATAAAAAAATCTAATTACTATAAACCAGAGTTAACTAGCAAGAAGTGAAAATTTAACATTTTAAAAATAACAAATGTTCACATTGCCTAAGTATCTTTTCTTATTCTAAAATTTTGAAACATGAAAGTTTTGTGTATATTTTTTCTTGTTGTTGCAAAGAGTTTGAACATTTATAAAGTATATTTTGGCTACAAAATGAATCACATGCCTTTTTAAACTCATGACAATAATTGGTTTTCAGTACGTTTTGATATTTATCGAGTTTTAAAACATATTTTCTATTTTGACCACTGTAACAAGATACCATAACTGGGGGTTGGGAGGGGAGAGAAAAGGGAACTGTATACAACTCCAGTTACAGTAGAAGAACAACAAGAGCCCTCAAATTCAGCTCTTACATGTCTGGACTCTTGAAGTCCAAGCTAAGGGCAGTAGCAGATGTGGTATCTGGTTAGGGCCTGGTTCCCAGAAGCTGAGTACTGATGAGCCTCCGATGATAGACAAGAGGGGAAGTGGAGTCTGAGGGCTTTTTCACAGCGACCCTGGTCTCCTTCGTCAGTGCTCTGTCTTCAAGACAAAATTTTCTAAAAGCCTCATCTCCCACACCATCCTTATGATTAGGTCTCATGAATTTTAGGGACACCAACATGCAGACCACAGAAACACAGAAAGTTCTTTAAATGTGTTTGTAACCTTTCCTTTCCATCTCCTAGACATGGTGCTGTTTCTACAGTCATTGTGTGTACCATTTCCCAGGGAGCTCTAAGTTAAGTCAGCTGCAGAATTCAGAAAGGAAAAGCAAACTGGGTTATCCACGTCTCAAGGGGACAGAGAAATAGAACAAGCGTCTCCTGCCTCCCTTCTCTGGGAGGAAGTCAAGGAGACCACTGTACTTCAGGGTTAAGTTACAGGAGCTCACTTACAAATATGTCCACCTGACAGTGTGCTCTGCTTTACTTTTCCACAGGACTCAATTGCTGGGGCTGTCAACTCCTTCAGCTTGTGTGTCTCGTCCACTATGAGCAGACCAGCTCTGACGCACAGCTCTGTGGCTTTCTGTCGCATTCTCTTCCTCCCCCTAGCTACACAATGCCTGGCTTTCCCCAAAGCAGAAAAGATGGAGGTAGCACATGCTTATGCGGAGAAAGAGCAGTCTCAGAAGATGGACACAGGTGACCCAGAAAACATCTCCTTTGCTCCAAAGTCCATGTCCCAGCCGATGTCCTCTGAAGCTCCAATGGTACTGTCTGCAGGATCATCAGTGATGCAATTAGATAAAGTATTCTCTGTCAACAAAGAACACCACCTTCCAGGAGCTGGGCTTCTCAAGATCCCTGATCTTCACTCTTCCAGTGAGCCAGTGGTCTCAACCAGTGAACAAAGGCATGGCCCCAGTCAGTTTGAAAGAATGTCTCCTAAACACAGACTTTCCAAGGCCATGTCAATCATTGCTGTCTCATCACCTACTTCTCTTAGTCCTCACCAGGAGGGACCATACAGCAGTTTTAGCACCCAGCCCACTGTAGAAGGGATCACAGATGTAACACGTGACTTCCTGAAGTATGTGGATAATCAGTTGCTTGCAACTGAAAGTCAGGAAGCAGTTAGCTTGGGAAATACACCTTCATCCTATATAAATACCAAAGAAATGCTAACTGCCAATCCAAGAACTGAGGAACTTAAAACAGATGAAACCAAGAGGACCACTGCCTTTCCTGGTGCTGATTCCACAGCAGACACAGAGCCTGGTGGGGAGAGGCCCTCAGAGAAGCTGGCTGACAATGCCCAGACCACTGTCACCCCACACTCGGTGGCAACCCCTGAGGATATTTTGAATATTGATCCAACAGCTGACAGTCTCCTGGGGGACCTCAAGGTCACAGTGAGTGTCAGCACAGCTGTTCCAGTTTCTTCTGTCCCACGTGATGAGTGGGATGACACCAAGTTTGAGAGTGTGAGTCAGACAAGCACCCCAGATTCAGGAGACAGTGCAGAGACTCCAGTGATCACAGAGCCACCACACGGAATGCCTGAGAGCTATGAAGGGATTGAGGGGAACCCTGCTTCCACAGAGGTTAACAAGGTGACTCCAGGGCTGCCGGAAGGAGAAAGACCCCTGGGGACAGCCCTGATAATTGCACTGGAGGAAGAGAGATCACCAGTCTTTACCCATCAAATTTCCTCGACTCCCACAAGTCTGACAGAAGACCCTGAGGTTTCCAGTGTGAACCTGTTCCCAAGTGCCCGAGGCTTCGCAGCATCCACCCTGGAGGACAGAACCATGCTTTTCTCAAGGAATGCAGTTTCTACCTCTCAATATGAGTCTGAGACACATCAGGCACTAGGAAATGTGCTAAAAGGTAAGGGAGAAAAGTAAAAAACTGAAACAACAAAAACACCCCCAAACTTTTTTCAATTTGGAAACTTTTAATTTGGATTTATTTTTTATTGTTATGTATTTTTTCAATTTTTTGAGATGGGATCGTGAAAGGATTCCTTGACTTCACTATTTTCCTACCTTTGCCCCTAATTGCTAGGACTGCAGATGTGTGTCATCATGCCTGGCTGGTTAGTTAGTTAGTTAGTTAATTTGTTTGCTTACTTTGGTTTTAGCCTTAAACTTACCATGTAGTTCAGTTGACCTCAAACACATGACTACCCTGCTCTCTCTACCTCCTGCGTAGTGAGATTACAGACGTGTCCTGCTAAGTTAGCCTTTGGTTTTATTTTTAAATGGTGACTTAGAAACAGTTATTCAAGTTTTAATCAAAGACAGAGTATTCAAATAAATCATATCTACTCTATGAAAAAATCATACCTTGCACATGTCAAGCTCTTCAACTAAAAACAGTTTCCTGCACACCCCACTCCTCCTTGGGATACTTGGCAATGTTTGAAGATATTTTGAGTTGTTTTGACTAAGGGTTACTTCTGATATCTCCTGGTTAAGGGCCAGGAATGTTTTAGAACATTCTACCTCTGCAGAACAGCTTCCAAAGAGAAATGTCTCAGTCAATATATCAACAGCATTGAAACCAATGTAGCTGAATATTCTTCAAATCTTTTGTTATTAAAATATATAAATACATATGAAAATATAAAGTAAACAGGTATATGTTTTAGTTTCACAACAAGGTATGATACATATTTATACCTCACTGCAAAATATATGCACATCTTTGATATTTCTCACCAAAAATAATTAGGTAAAATTTATCCTGTGCTATTATCCACTTTGGTTCTCTGACCTTATTTGCCCCAAAATAAATTGGTTAGAAATACTCTGGAAAGAAAATATAAATTATCCAGTGGCTTCATTCTGAATTTTCTTTTTCTTGACCTCCTCATCTTAAAATATGAGAAGGTGAAACCTTAACATTGGTTGTTGATGGATTATGTTATTATTATGTAGTTGGCCACATAATAGCATCCAGAAGGAAAGACTATGTAAAAAGTGGATATATTCATTTCCAATTGTTTTAGAATATGCAAATCTTAAGACCTGAGTCAAATAACCTGTTAATGAAAAGAAAAAAAAAACAGATTTGTAATATGGCTTATAAAGTTTTGTTGAGATTTAATTAAAATGGTAAAAGTGATCATTTGATAGATAACAAAAGTAAGATGGAATGGTTTACATGCCTATTTGAGTTTTTAGTTTTTGTTTGTTTGGTTTGTTTTGTTTTGAGACAGTTATCTCAAGTTGCTCAGACTCACACTTGTTAACTACCAAAGCTGGCCTTTAATGCCTGATTCTCTCGCTTCTCCCTCTTGACTGCTCTGATTATAGTTGTGTGTTACCGTGCCCAGTTTCTAATTCATTTTTAGAATACTGAAAGGGCTATAAAGTGTACATTTTCATAGATACTTCCAGAAAATGTTTTATAAGTTCTACTTAAACTTTTTGTGAGGGGACAGTTTCTTACTATGTAACCGTGTGTGGCTTCAAAAGTGTAGAGGGTCACATGCCTCTGCCTCTCAAAAGCTGAGATAAAGTCATGCACCATCACTCACAGCATAAGCTGCTTTTAAAAAGACATTGAGTTGAGCTCATGTAAGCATGAGGATGTTAAATAGGATGAAATAATAATTTCGCTCCAATTGTCCATAGCACCTATGTTTCTAGAACATAAAATCACATGGCCCCTAAGATACATTACACCAGCAAGTCTATATTGTTATATTTTGGACTTTTACAGTTGCAAACTGAAAAGAAAAATAGATTTGATAACGTCCAGGCTATTAAATATGCTCTCAGTAATAACTGCCTCATTTACCCACTGTTTTGTGAACAGGCTCAGTGGTTAAGAGCCCATCCTGCACTTGCAGAGGACTTGAGTTTGGTTCCCAGCACCCACATCAGGTGGGCTCACTGTAACTCCAGGTCCAGGGAACCCAGCATCCTCTTCTGGCCTCCATGGGCACCTGTACTAGTGTGTACAGACATATGCACAACAACATACTTAAAAGTAAAACAATTAAGAAAAAGATGTCTATTGAAACACTACTTTGTGCAAGGTACCCTGTTGCATGTTTGGAATAGAAAGACTTTACCTGTTTCAAAAAAAATTAAAGAAGGAAAGAGAGAGAGAGAGAGAGAGAGAGAGAGAGAGAGAGAGGGAGAGAGAGAGAGAGAAGAAGAAGAAGAAGAAGAAGAAGAAGAAGAAGAGGAGGAGGAGGAGGAGGAGGAGGAGGAGGAGGAGGAAGGAAGAAAGGAAAGAAGGAAGAAAGGAGGGAGGGAAGGAGGGAAGGAAGGAAGGAAGGAAGGAAGGAAGGAAGGAAGGAAGGAAGGAAGGAAGGAAGGAAGGAAGGAAAAAACAGTAGGTAAATACTATTCTCATTTAATAGTGAAGGACACTGAAGGCTAAAGATGATCAGTAGTTAGCTTAGGTCACAAAGCTAGAGAGTGGTTGAATCAAAATTCAGACCCAAGTAAACTGGCTGTGTCATCATTATTCTCGTCCACTGTGGGACAGGATTCCATGGGTGGTATCACGATCCTTCTCCTTTAACACATGTGGGAGGGTAAGAGTGCACACCATACCCTGACTGCTCTGCCTGTCTATCCTGGAAACTAGGTGAACACTGGTTGGTGTAATCATTAGTTTTTTGTTGTTGTTGTTGTTGTTGTTGTTTTAAAATGCCAACTTTCTTTCCCCTTTTTATATGCAAATGTGAACATTGATACAGAAAAATACTTTGGAGAGATTTTAGTATGACTTAGTTTTGTATAGTTTGTTTCTTAGCAGACTGATTCAACCAATATTCAAACATGTCTGAGAAGCCCAGGTAGCCATCTTCCTATTTTGCTTCAGTTTTATTCTAGGGTTTTTGTTTATTTGTTTTCACATTTCCTTCTTTATTTCTGCCTTAGTTTGCCCCACAACTCCCCCAAGCAGCCACAGTAACATTTGTTTACTGGTCTTTGATTCCCAAGTTGTCTTTGTTGTTCCGGCCTCTGAAAGAGTTATCTGTCCTTTTTCAATTTATTGACCTCATGGAGACTTTAATGTATAAGAATTTGGTCTATTTAAAAATGTTTCCCTCCTTTTAAGACATCACTCAAGAGATGACTATGGCCACTCAAGAACCAGACCCCATAATACCCGTGGTGACACAAGAGAATATTGAGGTTCCCAGAGGCAGTGGGGAGCCTGAAGAAGGCATGCCATCTCACTCTCCTGTGTCTGCTGATGTGGGTGCCACTGAGCTGCCCGGAAGATGGGAGTCTCTGGCCACTCCAGCCTCCACCACTGTTGTCCCTTGGCCTCTTGAAGTGACCTCTTCTATGGAAGGTCAGTAGGGGAATGTGGGTTCAGTGTTTGAAGGAGGAGTGTGAATCTTTACTGTGAGTTACTGGGATGAGCGAGACACCTGGCCTTTCACCAGCATGCATGTGTTCCCTACCTGGAGAGATGGTCAACTCTCTTTGCTTGTAAAAATGCATTATAGCCTCAAAGGATGAGATGGCTCTCCTGGTCTCCAAGTCCAAACCTTCCGAGGACTCCCTCTTAAGAGCCAGGGTTGGGAATTTAAAAATTGTAAGGACCTGGGTTTAAAGCCACCTTTGGCCCTGTGGAAGACTGTGACCTCAGATAAGCTGCCGAACTTCTTTCGTAGGCCTCTGTTTATTTCCAGTAGTCTGTTTAGGATATGATAAAGAAGTAATGTATGAAAAGGGCTTTCTATATCATAGACCCTCAGGTGCCCTGCTCTCTCCCTCGAGGGCAATGAAGTTTTGACATCTGTCTGGTTATCAGAATCTTTTGGGTGAGAGAGAGACAGAGATAGAGAAAGAGACAGACAGAGACAGAGAAACAGAGAGACAGAGAGAGAAAGAAAATATATTTCAGAAATATATATAGTTCTTCATTTATCTATTTCATCATTGTCTAAGCAAAGATTCATTGAGATATTTTTAAAATATAACAAATACTTTCTAATTCTGCCTCATTATCCTCCTTCCAAAACAAAACAAACAAAACAACACAAAACTCAACTCTAGAGTCTTGACAATAACCTTCATGGAATCTGATGACCCTTACCCTAAATGTCTCTCTTCTGACTGGTAACCACGATTATCAATTCTGTTTTCATAAGCTCCTTCACTGCACACCACTTCCAGGTTTCATGTATCTATACTTACTACTACAAGTACACATTTTATATTTTTTGCTGTTTTTAACTTTAAAAGACATAATATTGTACTAGAGGTAAATCTTTTGGAACTTAGTATTTTAAGCTTTGCTTACTGTTCTGGTTGCCAAGCATCCTGTAGTTTTTTGTTTTTGTTGTTGTTGTTCTGACCATCGTATCATACTCCATTTTGGAAACACATCTCATCCAGTGTTCATCCGTGCTCCTGCTGTCTGTATTTGGGCCATTTCCAGATATAACTGTTGTGACTACAGCTATTATGATCACTCTTCTGTATGCTCTGCTTCAGACCTGTGAAGGACTTCCTCATAGGGAGTTGCTGGCCACAAGATGTATGAGTACTTGACATTAGGGGCCAATGTCTCCTTTTCATAGTGGTTGTTGCACCAATTTGTATTCCCATATGACATATAAGGGGCTCTGTGGCTCTCCGTCATGGGAATTTAAATATATATATTTAAGTATTAAATATATATGCATATATATGTATGTATATATTTCCCCTGTGGCTCACAGGCAAAGAGATTCTGATTCAGAAAGTTGGGAATGTGTGAATTCTATCTGGGGAGAGTCTGACAATTCAAGCTATGATTGTTATAGTTTCTTTAGATGTGGGAAGCTTGGATGCTTTGAAAGAGCATCTACTTTAGTCACAGATCTAGGTTCAGACTCTTCCATGTGATTTGGTGAAGCATACTTGTTCTTTCCAAAGTAATCCCTGGAATTTAATTTCATGCATTTTTTTTTAAATTTTCTGCCTTTGGTACCCTATACAAAATTCTGTGCCATCCGTTATACTGTCAATAGAATAAGTGGGAAATTAAATTTTAAAAGCAAAATTACGATTTGAGGCCATGTATCACCCCAGGTGTTTTCTGTGTGTAGCTGGGTTGATGGGAGAAAAGGAGCTGAACTGAGTACTGAGTTTGCTGTGTATAAGACACTGCTTCCTTGCCTTTAAAGCTCATGTTAGCATTTTCTATCATGATTGTCTGGTGGGTCAGGTCCTGTCTCTTGTGTCTGACAGACCTAATGGACACAATCACGGGGCCAAATGAGGAATTCATGCCAGTTTTGGGCTCCCCGATGACACCCCCTGCAATGACTGTGGAAGGTCCCACAATTTCTCCAGCACTCCAGTCTGAGGAAAGAACTATTTCGTCCATCAACCACCCCAGTACAGCTCCCTCCTATGGCCTGGAACAACTTGAATCTGAAGGTACCCTTGTCTCTGACCTCTGACCACATATTTGGTAAACAAATAAGTAGATGTAAGTTTAAGTCACTGGATAAACTGTCCTGCCACCAAAGAGTTTTTTGTTTTTTGTTTTTTTTTTTTAATAAAACCCTCTGCCTGGGATCTCTCCTTGTGATTCTAATTAAATTTACATAGGTGGGATATGGCACTAACTTTAAAATGAGTGTCTTAGTTGGTTCCATCATGCAGACTGGATGAGAAGAGCAGGTTTACATGGAGGAGCGGTGGATTTTCCATCTGATTGTTTTGACGAATGTTTAAATGTTTACTGTGTTTTCATAATATCACTCTATCAGTACTGGGATATTCTCTTAGTAACATCTTTGATTACTGTCTAAAGACAAACAGTTTCTTTATTAATTAACGCTGAGAAATCGGTGCCAAAATTGTACTGCCTAAGACACTGGCTTTGGCCATGAAAAATGTAATTGAGGCATAGCTGTACATCAACAAAGAGTAAGAACGGAGATAGGGTCCACTGTCATGTGACTGCCTGAGTGAGCACCCTGAAAGGTGGGGAGTATCAGGTTGTAGGTGCAGATATTTGGAGGGCTAGTTACAGGGATACTAATCCAGAGCATGAGAAGTTCTTATTAGGCAGCCAGCCATGTCCTAGGTGAGAAAGGATAGAAGTACTGGGGATTTTATTTTCTGTTCTCTCAGGTGCAAAGAAGAGGTTCAGCTGGGTGTGTGAGAGATGCTCCCTCCCACAAAACATTCATTTTATCATTTTTTAATCATGAATTTGTGTGTGTGTGTGTATGAGTGCATCCCATGTATGTGTTGGTGCCCTTAGCAGCCAGAAACATCAGATTCCCCGGAATTAGAGCTATAGCAAGTTGCCATGTGTGCTGGGAATCAGACTTAGATCCTTCGCAGAAGGGAAACACACCCTTAACCACTGAGCCATCCCTCCAGGCCAAGTCTTATAGTCTTCCAGGGTGGCACTTGTAATCTGCTCACTGAGAAATAGAACATTTTAAGAGTGGCTCGGAGAATTTCACAGAGGAATTCTGGGGAAAAGAAGAAGCAGACCAGCATGGTCCCAGAGGCTAACATCTCTCTCAGATCACATGAAGACAGATACCACACGGCTTAGGGCTCAGTGCCTCGTGTTTCTAGTTCTGAATACCATCTAAAAAAATCGGATTTCCTTAAATTAACCTGAGATATAGCTGGCAGCTCTCTTGGCAAGGCTCATTACATCAAAGAAAAAATATATTTATGAATAGTCTATCCTTGTAAAACCGTAGTAATTTTCTAAATTTAGTAGATGGTGGCAGTTGTGTTGAAATATGTTAGAATTTTTCTGATGTACCTAAAGATATCCTGGAGTTTGAAATCTTTTCTTCTACACAATTCAGTTTCAGCTTCTTTTTTGAGAATATGTTTTGTCAGGTTTTGACCTGAATTATGATTTTTGTCAAGGTTTCTGAAAGATATTTTTGGTTAAAAAAATACTTTTTCTCTTACATTGTAAGGCCTAGAATTAGATTAGCATACAATTTCTCCTAAAGACCAAGGTGCATGCTTTATGTTAAATTATAATGTATTAAAAACATAACAATTTTATGCTCATGTTTAACTCTCGGAAAGGTGAAAAGGCTATATGTATTTAAACAGATGAACCAACCAGACTCCTGGATATAATAGGGATCTCCATTTTCAGCATGTGTTTTCTGCCTCTACTAGGAATATAAATGTAGTTTGCAGTATTGATTAGGAAAGCATTTTAATTTCACCACAGAATTAAAGCCAGAAGAGAATTTACTCTTAACAAAATAATGTTTTGGTTATGTCGTTTATTCTTTAATGGCTTTTTGAGGTTGTTTTGCTTTTGGGACTGGGTATTACTATGTAATCCACACTGGCCTAGACTTAGCTATAGATGAGTTTGAGACCAGTCTATGACACATCAAACTCTGTCAAACACAGAAAAAAAAAGTGTATTTATTTGCTTAACCACTTAATCTTTTGTGTTATTTGAATGTCTTCCTATAAAGAGACAAATTCATTCCTCCAGATAATTGAGTTATTTTACCTCAATGGGATATGTGAAAAAACAAGCCCATATTAGATATCAGACACCCAAGGAGACCGAGCCTAGGAATTGTGCAAATTCAGAACCCACTGATCTATTTATCATGTGTGAGATGACTTATAGCCCCAAACAGGCTAAAGATAACTTTTTTTTTCTTGAATTATCTTTTGTACTTCTCACATATGATGACTAAGATGTGCTAGTTTCCAGGAGCCTCCATAAAAAGTCCCACAAGCTCACAATGTCTTAAAATAATAGCAACCTCTTCATGTGCCGTTCTGGAGCCCACAACTCTAAGCTGAGGTATAACAGGGTCATGGTCCCTCCAATGCCTCTAGGCCAAGAGCTGCCTCACCCCAGTCGGATTCTGGTAGTCCCAGAAGCCCTCTGGTTCACGGCAGCCTAGCTCCACTGTCTTCACCAAGACTGTCTTCCTTCATGCCCCTGCTCCAGCTTCCTTCTTTGACTGGGTCATAAATCATTGGATTAGAATCCACCCTAATAGTTTCATCTCAATTTGACTTTATCCGCCTAGACTCTGCTTGTCAATAAAGCCATGTTCTTAAGTGCCACTTCTTAAAACTAGGACGACTCTCCTGGGGACACGATTCCAAACTCATGACAGGGGTCTTGTCCCAGACAGTCTGCCAGATGGATCTGAGAGCAGATGGGCATCTCTGATCATCTGCCCAAGTGATATGAGAGATGTTGGCGAGTTTTGCTTTCTTGGTCCCCGAGGAAAGCCTCCTTTTGTAACTATATGCCACCTTCTGCATATGTAGTAAGTCTTCTGCTATGTCCACAAAATGCAGTTTGATTTTTGAAAAGATAATAGTTTATTTTTCACTTTATCAGAAACATTTTACTTTTATGCACCTTTTTTTTTAAAAAAAAAGGTATTTTCAGCACAATTTTTTAAAAGCACTCTATTTAGTACAGTTATAACTCTACTAGTATTTCAGCATTTTTTAAATTCAAGTTTGTCAAATGTAATTCTTAAAGATATGATGATGGGAAATTTATATATGTACCTATTTGCAATTAAACTCATTTTTAGATATTAATGTCTCTATGTGCACTGAAATACTAATTTAAGTTTGTGATTATTTTTGAAAGCATACTTGATATTTTGGTGGGTCGTTAAGCTGAGTATTTAGTGCTGATATTAAACAGAATAAGGTTTAATATTTTAAAACTTCCACTGTCTGTATGTTAAAACTCAGTAGATGGTATGTATTTGCTTTACATAATTTAAACTTGTTTCATGTTTTGTTTACTTCCAAGAAGATGGAAATTAATCTATGTTGCAAAATTACAACAATAATTCTATAGGAAGTAGGACATTGCTTGAAAAATTCAACATTTACAGACAGAAGATTTAGCTCAGTGGTCTGGTGCTTGCCTGGCATGTGTGAGTCCCTGAGTTCAATCCCAAGCATTGCGAAAAGGAAAAGAAGAGTGTAATTATGTTGTGCACCACAATAAAGCTTGCCAGCCACTATATTAAACATAGAGGTCAGGCAGTGGTAGCACATGCCTTTAATCCTAGCATTTGGGAGTAAGAAATCTATTGGGATCTCTCTGAGTTCAAGGCCACTGGGAACAGAGCCAGGCATGGTGGCACACACCTTTATTCCCAGCACTAGGAAGGAAGGAAGATGGCAGGGCACAGAAAGGTATATAAGGCGTAAGTAAACAGAAACTCTCTCTCTTGAGGCTGAGGATTTCATAGAGGTAAGAACGTGGCTGGCTTATTCTGTTTCTCTGACCTTTCAGCTTTTGCCCCAATATCTGGCTCTGAGATTTATTATTTATATTATTATTATTATTATTATTATTATTAAGACCTTTTAAGATTTGTGTTACAGAAGAGAAATTCAAAATTTAGAAGAATTTGCAGTGGCTCTGTTTCTGCCAGATGATAAGTTTATGTGGGAGCTATAAAATCAAAGGCTGAGATATCTCAGGTCTTGTGATTACCCTCCTTCTGTTCTCTTATCCCCTTTGTTAAATGTCTGGAATTGGGAACTGGTGCAGCAGAGACAGGGAGACAGAGATCAGGCTCTCCTGAGATGCTGCAGGAGATGAAGGAATGCCAGGATGCCCTATCTGGACAACTTGAGTTCAGTGTTAGGATTGGTCCTGTTTGATGAATATATGAGCACAGTGTTGATATATTCAATGCACTATCCCAGACAATTCCCATTTCTTCATTGTTTCAAATGACCCATTGCACATAGTTTTTTAATACAATAAATGAACAATAATTCTATAATAAATGCAAGGATAATGGAATGGTACTTGAGTTGTTGTTGGAGGGTTATGTTTTATATATTTTATTTAGTTTAATAATTATAAAATGATTCATCTACAGTATAAAAACAAGGGAAAGCATAAATTTCTCTCTACAGATGGCATAAGAATTTCAGGAGAAATTAATGTTTCTTTGTTGTGTTTTGTTTTTTGAGGGAGGATTTCACTTTGTATCCCTGGCTAGCTTGGAACTATCTGTGTAGACCAGGCTGGCTTGGAACTCACAGAGATCTACCAGCTTCTGCCTCACAAATGCTGGGACAGAAAGTTGTGTTTGGAAAGGATGTCTTTATTTTGGCAACTGAGATGACACTTTTGGCAAGGTGATGATCTTCTTGCAGTTTGACTAAAGTCAAAAAGCTTTGTCTTTTCTTGTTGGTTAATTAGACAGCAATTTGGAGGTGCCCTAGGAGACATTATAGAACAGTTTCTCAGATACTTTTCTTGAAAGCTCCACTGAGGATATTCAAGGGTTCTTTTGACTTAAAATATTATTTAATTTCATTGGGTGTTTTGCCTGCATGCATGTGTGGGCATCACATGGATGCCTGGTGGCCACAGAGGCCAAAAGAGAGTTGGATCCCCTGAAACTGAGTTATACATGGTTGTAAGCAGCCATGTGGATGTTGGGAATTGACCCAGCTCCTCTGTATAAGCGGCAAGTGATCTTGACCTCTGAGCTAACTCTCCAGCCCTCTAGGCATCATTTGTAAGGGTCTCATGTAGCAGCTTTTGAAAAACAAATTCCTGGCCATTTCAGATATCAATTGCCTCTTAGGGTAGGTCTTTTTGTCGCTTTGCTCTGAGTCCTCTCCTCCCCTCCCCTCCCCTCCCCTCCTCCCCTCCCCTCCCCTCCCCTCCTCCCCTCCCCTCCTCTCCTCTCCTCTCTTCTCCTCTCTGTTGGCATCTGTGACAGGCTGGCCTCTCCTGAGCATCTGTCAGCTCTTCAGGGTAGCACAACTGATCCCTTAGCACTCAGAAGGGCTATCACATGCTTGCTAGTAATATTCACTTGTTCAGTGGTATTTCAAAAATATTTTAAATTAAAATTGTGATGCACTGCCATGAAGTTATATCCACAAATTCTGCCACTGAAGACAGACACCTGACATTCACTCTTCTCTTCCGGTATGTTTTCCTTAAAAACATAGGGAATAATTAATTTGTCAATATACCTACATGATTCAGGATCATTGTTACTGCAGAGTTGATACCCTCCATTGACTCGTGCGTGCGTGCGTGCGTGCGTGCGTGTACAATTGTGAGTACTTTTCTTGCCCAACCCAGTACTACTTGATATGCTCATCTTTAGTCATCAAAAACCACCCTCTCTGAGGACTCATGATAAAGACAGGGTTTTTGTTTGGTTTATATTCTGTGGTGTAGCTGTGTTATTTAATCATTTGGTTATGAATGCATTTGGAAAGTATTTGGCAATTCAGATAATACCAAGAAGAATCAGAGATTGAGCTTGACTTAACACAGCACAGATATAGTAGAATATATACAATAGATATGTAAATAAGAGAATGCAAGATGAACAGAGACTCAAGGTCAGGAGGAAAATGCTAGCTCCCAGCTAGAGAAATATGGAATAGGCATATATGCTCATAT
Organism: Peromyscus leucopus; assembly: GCF_004664715.2. Taxonomy (NCBI): domain Eukaryota; kingdom Metazoa; phylum Chordata; class Mammalia; order Rodentia; family Cricetidae; genus Peromyscus; species Peromyscus leucopus. Next base: position 73,843,953 of record NC_051070.1, read on the forward strand.
GTCTGTGTATTTGGATTTGCATGAATATCTTTCTTTATTATGACATTGATACTTACATAAAAATAGGTGTGACAAATCCTCAAATATGGAAAAATGTTACAGAGAAGTGAACAGATATCACACGTATGACACTAATGATAAATTACCTTATAGACATTGAACCAAGCAAAATTTTCTAATTCAGATAGTGGTGAGATGAATGATTTTTTAAGATTAGTTTTAACCTGGGAGCTGTAGGACATACCTTTATTCTCAGCACTTGAAAGGCAGAAGGAGGCAAGTGGATCTCTATGGTTCTAGGCCAGTCAGAGATATAAAGTGAGACCCTGTCTTTAAAAATAAATAGCTTTAATAACAGATGTGACAGAAGAGGCAATTCAGAAGAGCCAGCCATGTGCTCAGTCTTAGGCCAACAAACCTTTTATTAGAAGCTGTACTCTGTTTCTCTTGGGAGGGATATTCAGGTACCAAACAGAGGATTCTGTTCTGAATGACTGATCTGGCTCATGCTCCATAGTCCAGAGTCTCTGTGGGAAGTAGCTGAAGCAGAGATTTCTAATTGTTGTGATTTTCTGCAGTTGAAGCAAACATGATGCCTGGAAGTATGTAATAGCTTGCAGAGATTTCAAGATATTTTAAAATGTTCTTAGCATGTACTAATCCTAATATGATGGGCTTCATTATGATATTTGCATACAGATATCAAAAGTATTTTAGATATTCGCAGAGAAGACATTTTTCTTTTTAAGAATATTTTAAACTTGCACTATTGTGTGTGTTTGTTTTGTGTGTCCGTGCATACATGGAGACTGGGGAGACAACTTGTAGGAGTCATTTCTCTCTTTCCACCATTTGTCAGGCTTGGCAATAAGTGCCGTTACCCACAGACCCACTGGCCTTTTATCAAGGCATGGTTTTCAGGATGAGGATGGGCATATATACACGTATTCCTTTACAGATATAAACATGATGATTTCATTGTGCTGAGTACAAATTATTAAACCTGAGAAAGGTGTGAATAGATGTAAGCATACTGTCTATATATCACTGGCATGCTAGCATCATCAACATGATGCTACTCGGGTACCCACCTACCTTATTTTATTTTTTAAGGAAAGGTCTCATTCTATAGCTCATACTCTTCTAGAAATTACTATATAACCCAGGTCGGCATTGAACTTATGGCAGTCCTCTTGGGTCAGCCTGCCAAGTTCTGAGATTATTTGCATGAGCCACCCCACTTGGAACATATTACCTCTTAATGTTCAAATGCATACATGACTCTCAAAGAAAATGTCATAAAAAGATGCGACAGATCTATTTAAATGCTCATATAAGATTTTTAAATATCATCATACTTTGAAACATTAAATTTGTTCTGATTTGATAGGTTCTGCCTATGTTTACTAGTGTCTTCTTCTGCAGCCAAGCTGGCTCTTTCTACACCGATAATTCCAGGCAGTAGTATCTTGTGGAAATATCTCCTACTAAAATGGTAAGAAAAGTCTCATTGGCTTCAGCATGATAAGCTTATTGAGGCCAAGTAATGACCTCCCATCTCCCACATGCACACTGCCTGTCATTCTTCTAGGTTGAAGGGCATACCCTTAACTCTGGGAAAGAAACAGTTCAATGAGCCTCATGATGAATTCTAATTAACATCTGTGCACATTTCATTCTTCACAGATAATCCCATCCACTTCAGAAGCTGTTCTAGTTTCATCTTTGTGTCCATGATGAAACACTCTGACCAAAAGCAATTTGGGAAGGGAAAAGGTGTTTTGTTGTGTTTGTCTGTTTTTAAACTACAGGTTGCGTTCTATAGCTGAGGGAAGTCAGGGTAGGGACTCAAGGCAGGAACCTGAAAGCAGGCCTGCTTGCCATTCCATACAGCATTACCTCTAACCAGGGAACTCACAGCTAAGGAAAAACAGCAGAAACCAGGAAGGAATGCTGCTTGATAACTCTGGCAGGATTGTGATAAATTAGTTTTTGTATATTGCCCAGGACAACCTGCCAAGGAAGTGATGCTACGCCACAGTGGTCTGAGACCTCTAGCATCAATGAATAATTAAGATAGTTTTTCACAGACACACCCACAGGCCAATCTGGTCTAGGCAGTTTCTCCCAGATGACTCTAGGCTGTGTCAAATTGACAATCAGAGCTAATCAAGACAAAGCCTGATTCATTTCTACACATTTTAACACTATTCTCACTTACAGAATAATGAGGTTGTTGTATTGTAGGGAAAGAACCAGCAGAACTCCATCATTCCAAAAACAGAGCAATGAAATTAAAATTAAGAGAGGAGAAAGAGACAGAATTAGTTTTGTCCACACCCTTCCTCTGTGAAGCCTCTCAGACCAGCCAGTTCCAACAATGAGTGACAGCATGCACTGGGAAAATACCCCTGCTTCTGGTCTCAAAGGACTTACCTGAGTGTAAGTCCTGGCTCCACCATGAAAACGCACTGAATTTTTACCAAAGTTTTTACCATCTTCAAACCCAGTTTCCCATCTGTGAAACAAAGACATTGCTATTTCTACCTGAGTTGTGAAAGTAAATGTGATCTTGCATGTAATATTCTTAATGTACTTTTACACATAGAGTAAATATATAGTATGACTTGGTTTTATGACTGATGACCTCATCTTCTAAAATTATATGTCATTTATCATGTACTACTGGGTCTTAATAATTATAACTAAATACATCTTCCTATGTAGTCTTTGTCTGGGTGCCAGGTAGATGACATGGCAATAGCAATGATCAAGACAGGAAGACAGTAGGAAGTGGAATGTGTTACAGGAAGAGCACATCCAGACAGATGGTTTTTATTGTCAAGAGGAACATCTGAGCTTAGTGGTATCAGATCTAAGAAAAGCTCAGTCTTTTCACTGTTAGGTGAAACATTCTGATTTGTGTGTGTTAGGAATCAATTTAGATGTTTATCTGTTGTAAGTAATTTTCTAATTTTTGGAGGCAGAATCCTACAATGTACCCCAGGTTGGACACACACTCATGATCCTTCTGCCTCAACTTCCTGAGTGCTGGGATTGCAGGTGACATCAGGCCTGGCCTCAGTTTTATATTTATATTCTGCACACTCCAAATTAATCTGCTCTCCTATGCAGTGACAGTCAGTGTATGATGTCTCAATTTGTCATCTTTATATCCTACTTAGGAGCAGGGTCAGCTCTTCCTGTCCAGTCATATGCACAATGGCCTCTTAGGGCCAGGTGTTGTGTAAAATTAAGTGCTTGTCTTTATTATGACCCTTGTGTTTGCCTTCTGCTGTTTGTGTGACCACTCAAGTCTAGTGTTTTGTTTTGTTTTTCCCCAAAATTGAGCATTTAAAACAGTGTGAATGAGGTGATAGTTCCCAATTACATTCTTCTAGAATTTGTGTAGGTTTCATGGACGCCACTGAGGGGTCACACATTATTTCAAATCCTCGAAGGAATGTGCATGGACATTTGCACTCTATTAAGCAAGAGGAGCTCAGTATTCTTAAGTTATTCTTTAAATCATATTGGGAAATTGAGAAAAGGAGGGCACAGGTTATCTATCAGTCTCTAGCACTGGCTGGAGTCGATTTATAAAGTGTCATCTCCCCCATGCCACCTTCCCCAGCATGACAACAGGGTACAGATGACCTTTCCTTTAAAAGATGATGTCATACTCTTTTGACACATTACACATAGTACAACTTTATAAAAACTACATTCAGTTTTCCTAAAGGAGTGTTTCAAGGAAGAGGCAATGCTTGGTCCTTAGTGTTGGGTCCAGTGAGGGGTATGACAAATTCTGTTTTCAAGAAGTGAAGGCTCACAGGTATAATAAATAAAACGAATCTTCACAAAGTAGTACGTGCCCCTCATTTTGGAAAGTTTGACCTCTTTTACACTTTGAAGAGAAAATCTACTTAAATTGGAAATTTTGCAGTCAATAATCAGCCTGTTCAATCTGTAATTTATCTTTTGCATGGATGTGGAGTTTTATACCCAAGTTTTATTCATTTTATTAAAGAAAATATTCTTTTATGGTAACTAAGTTGCTGAAATCAAAGATTTTATGTTGGATGGCTCAAGATGTATGGATGCAAGGCTAATGCAGCCTCTGTGCTTCTCCACTGCGCAGCTGGAGGAAGAGAATAGTCTTCTATTCCTGTTTCCAAGAGGCTGTTATCTGAATCAAGAGCAGATTGTTTAGCAAGCAGAAGTTACAGTCTAGAAGCCACCACTATTGCTGTAAGGGATCCCCACATTAAGATACTTTAATGTGGCAGGAATTACAGCAGATAGCGTGGGAACAGTTTGTATGTGGTCAAGGCTGAAAGGAGGCTAGGTGTTCATTAACAACAGCCGGTGGCATTGGATTGAGTGGTCTCTTCAGTCTGTTAACCAGAGAGGGATAAGGATATGGTCAAGAGCAAAACCCTTAGATTTAAAGAAAGGGAAATTAAATGAAGTAAAATAAATATTAAAACATTTTCAACTACTGTTTTAAGTAGACTAATTGTCTTGTCTCAGACCTCTTCTTTTCTCAATAACATCACTTTTAAATAGTGTTAAGGTGACTTTTCAGGAAATTTTAAATTATATTTGCTGTTGCACATTCAGTAGGAAGTTTGAAATTTAATATTTTCAATGAAATTGTGCAGACAAATATGGAAAGCTTCAATGACCATGTTTATTTGGCATTCAGAACAGCAGATTGAAGTGAACATAAGTTTTTGAAGAAGGCAATGTCTAATAGGTAATATCGCTTGAGTTTAGTAATTTTTAATTAGCTTTTAGGTGTGTGTGTGTGTGTGTGTGTGTGTGTGTGTGTGTGTGTATGTGTGTGTGTGATGTGCACGTGAAGACCAGATAACTTTGAGAATTCATTCTCTCCTTCCATCATGTGGGACCCAGGATTCAAACTCAGGTCTTCAGGCTTGCTTGTCAGCAGTGCCTTTACACCCTGAGTCATCTCACCACCCCATGAGTATTTACCTAATTTTAAATAGTACCTCAGACAGCAGATGTTCTTAAAATTATTCGAAACTTGATAATTTGAAAGTGCAATTTGAATAACAAAAGAATCTCTTACTCAATTTGTTGGGTCTACCTCAAGGGTGTATACTATAAATAATTCTTAAAGGTATGGTAGTTGGATTTCAGTTTTTGACAGAAAACCTGATAGGCTTTAACATAACAAGATGACTAAGTCTTGGGTAAATGAGTTTATAAGTAGATAGAAAAGTCTCTAAGAAATATACTCTAGCTTGGTTTTGAGGGGAAAATGTGGATTCTTTCTGGAAAAAAAAAAAAAGAATTCCCAATAGAAACCCTCAAGCTTCTTATACATTAGAATTAAACAAACCTGTGACTTGTAACGAGTGCCAACGAGATAACAAGGAGATGATTCATCATTAACTGAGGGTAGCAGAAAAGACAACTGAGGCACTGTGGGACTACACTGTCTGACACATAGCAGAAACATGAGGAATGAAGTCACAAACACAATTGAGTAACACGAGACTAAAAATGACCGAGCAGATCGCATGGAGAGTGTGAGGAGGAGAAAGAGAGACTCTTAAATTCTGGATCAGAAGGAACAAATTCAGAAAAAAAAAAAGACAGATTACTTCCAAAGGAAAAACAGACAGAGAATGGATGTCACAGCAGAATACTGGAAATGTAAACCAGAAGACAGAATGCTGTCGCCAAAGTGCTGAGAGAAGTGGGTAGCTGAGAATTATGTTCCCATGCTTTTAAGAAAAAACGGACTTTAAAAAATGAACTACTAACAAAAGAAGAAATACAATCCTGGCAGGAAGACTGAGATTCAGGAAGAACTAGGAAGCGAATAAATCAGTGAACACGTATAGAAAATATAACCATTTATACTTTATGATGTAGGAGGAGAGGACAGAGCCAAAATAGTGGAGAGCAATATAAATCAGGAAGGTATCCTAAGAAGGAAAGTGTTCTAAAGCCCTTTAAAAATATTCACTTTGTTGTTTATGTGTGTTTATAATTATAAAGATTTAGTGTGTGTGTGTGTGTGTGTGTGTGTGTGTGTGTGTGTGTGTGTGTGTATTGTATAAACAGGTGCATGTGACTTGACTTTAGAGGATGGATCCTTCTGGATCTGAAGTTAAAGGTGTTGGTGGGCCATCTGACATGGGTGCCAGGGACTGAACTTGGGCCTCTGCAACTGCGCTATGGTATCTTAACCTCATCACCATCACTTCAGCCCTTGTGCAAGAATATTAACCACATTCTAATTCTTAGTGCAATGCTGAGCTCTCTGGGGTTATTATATTAGGAAGCTTGGTAACACACATATGGGTGTGTATATATGTATGCTATTCATATTGGAATTTTATATTAAGCTTCATAACATACATATGCACAAATATTTGATATATCTTATGCATGATAAAAATATAAAGGTGTGAATATTTAAGATCTTAGAAATTTTAGGCGATATATCAAATTCTCAATGAGCTAGTGCCCTGAGGTGACAGATTTTTGTGACAGTCGGAAATGTCTGAGGTTCCTCAGCATCCTCTACTCTTAGAGAGCCATCTGCTGGAGAATGGCTTTGTAGCCTCAGAACAAATTTAAGTTTTCCTTGTCTGGCTTTTAAGTTTCACATTCAAATTTCATGCTCAACTTAAGAACAATCTGGATATAAAAGCAGTACCATTCCCGGGGCTTTAGTTATTCTCATGTGTGGAATTTCTTTTTAGAGACATTGTTTTTAATTAAAACAATTTTATTCAATTTATTAAGATTATCTGTGTGTGCATGTGCATGCATATGACACATGTAAGTGTGAGTTTGTGCATGCCATGGTGTGTGTGTGTGTGTGTGTGTGTGTGTGTGTGTGTGTGTGTGTTCGGTCAAAAACAACCTATGGGAGCCGGTTCTCTCTTTCCATCATGGGTTCAGGGACTGAACTCAGATCATCAGGTTTGTGTGACAAGCGCTTTTACCCACTGAGCCGTCTTTGCTGGTCCCTTAATTTGGGATTAAAAACAAATCTATTGGCATAGGGTTCCCAGATACCTGTGAGCATTTCTTCATTTGAGAGATGTCCCCATTCTTCAGAGGGACATGGCAGAGACTAATACAACTGAGCTCCAGGAAGTTCCCTTCTTCATGGTAGCCGTCTGCTTTCTCATGTGAATCATTATTACCTTAGGTCCTGTTTTCAACTTAGAAAGGGGAAGGGAAAGTCACTGAAAAGAGACCTTTGCCTCATAAAACTAATAAGCAAATAGGCCAAAGGTGAGGATTCATAGGAAAAATGGCTGCTCTAAGAAGGCAGGAGGAACAGGTGAGGAGCTGTGCAGAGTCAGGCAGGCAGGACAGGCTGGGGACACGTGTTCCTGATCTGGTAACTTTCCTCCTGCTGGGATACCACATCCGAAAGGGTTCTTCACTCCTGTGGTGTGTGAGTGACAACCTGGAGGTGCTCGCTATGTGATGGTCTTTCAGACATGAAAATATAAATAAATAATAGTGTCTACATGAGATGTCCTGGGTCAGTCTTTGCTGAGGTCTGCCTATGGAGAAGGTCAGTGCAATTTGTTTCTGTCTAGCCCTGAGCAAAATTAAAGCTTGGTTTTGGTGACCACAGACTGAAGATATGTTTGTAATTAGAGAGTTCAAGGCCAGCCTAGTCTCCAAAGCAAGTTCCAGGAAAGGCACAAAGCTATACAGAGAAACCCTGTCTCAAAAAACAAAAAACAAAACAAAACAAACAAACAAACAAAAAAAACAAGCACTAACTTAGGTAACTGTTCTGGGTTTGAAAAAAACTCATTTAAAGCTCTGCTCTGATATTATTTGAGCACCCAATGTGGTTATTAAGGGAGCAGCCTGCAAGTAAAACAGCCTGTAAATTTCTCCCTGTTCAGCTAAGATTGTGAATTCCTGGACTATTGCTGGCAAGGCTCTTGAGTTGCTCAGAGACTTAAACCCTCAGCAGAACAAAGGACTGGTGTGGGCTATGAAGCTGCTGCTAAGATGTTCTATCAGAGAGAGGCCAGACAGATGAAATTTGCTTAGAGAGCTTACTGTCTAGACACACACACACCCTCTCCTGGCCATGTGTAACAACATGTTTCTTTTTCTTCAAATTGGAACATATCACTTACTGTCACACCTCACACTGCTGCTTAATGTTTTAGTGTTCTTTTCCTTCCTTCATCCTTCCCTTCTTCTCTCTTGGCCCCTCTCTTCTTTCTTCCTTCCTTAAGAAACAGGGTTTCATGTAGCCCATAGCAACTTCCAACTCCCTATGTAGCTAAGGATGACCTTGAACTTCTGAAACTCCGGCCTTCATCTCCCAAGTCCTGGCATTACAAGCATATGCTACCACACTAGTTTTATGTGGTACTGGAGATCAAACCAGGACTTCACTAGTGCTAGGCAACAACACTCTGTGGACTGAGGTACATCCCGACCCGACAGTTTCCACTTCCAACTATTATAGTTCATTTCAGTCATAACAAACTAAGAGGAGCAAGGACATAGTCCCTGTTGTTGTCTATCAAAAATTTCCATATTTTGACTTTTCCTGGACTTGCAGCCTTTGCATGTGGATGTCATTGGCATGTCTATCACACCATGTGTCTCAAATCACATTCTTAAATTCGCATATAATCTTTGCATTCCCATTGGTGATGTGGGATCTCCATCCTTCTTCTATCTCATATCATCATCATCATCATCATCATCATCATCATCAGCAGCAGCAGCAGCAGCAACTACCTCCAAATTATATCACCAGTTCTCAGCAGATCTGCATCATATCTACTTTCAAGCACCATTGCTCATTCCCTAAGTTACAAGAGGGTTTCCTTCTCTCTGTGCTCAGTTAAGGTCATTTTCTGTCTTGTAGCCTGAGTCATTTTGAAGAGCTGTAAGTCTGCTAACCCCTATCTTTTTCAATATCCTCAGTGTCCCCTCGCTCCATCCCCAGTCCTCAGTGACCTCTTTGCTAGTCTCTAGACACAGCCTGTGCACACCAGCATTAAAGCTCTTGGTGTTACTAGCCCTTCTTCTGGGGCTGCTCTTCCTGTAAATATTGATCTCCGTTGCACAAGAGAGTTTCTTATCTTGGTACACAATCCTTATATTATGAGAAAAGCTTTCCTCCATTTCACCATTTGAAATAATAGTGTTTTTTATCTTCCCGACAGTGTTCATCAGAGTGCAGTCTCTGTACCTGATGCTAAATCCATGTTTTCTCTATGTCTTCTTGAGGGGAAGATAGGCTCCTTGGAACCAGAACCTGTATCTCTGGTGCCAGGAACAGCTTCCATCTGATGCTCAATAAGAATCTGTTAAAATTTGACAACAGTTACATGTACTTGATCCTACAAACTTAAGGCTCATATATGAACAGAGGAAGAAAAACTTTATCTTTTGTGGTTCTAGGAGTTGATCTCAGGAACTTTCACACACCAGGCATGTGCTCTTCCACTTAGTGGCAAACCATCGAAGAATTAATATGTTGACAAGCTAGAAAATCGTTAAATGATAAAAGACAAGGGTATGTATATAGTTGTCTGGAAATAAGAAAAGTTGCAATGAAGGATTGTGGGTGGCTTTAGTTTTCTGTTCTCCTGTCTTCTCTGCCCTCTGAGGAGAGTTCCTTGCCACAGGGACTCTTAAGTTAATATCTCAGGAGAGACACCAAGAAAGCCTTAGGTGAGTTTTGCCATCAGTCATTGCCTTTATGGGCCCAATCTACACTGAGGAGGGGACATGAATATTCCTGAAACATTAAAGTCAGTGAAACCATTTGCATTAGGACTCTTAGGTCCCTCAGTCCACTCCAGCTGAAGCACCAAGGAGGCTCAGTTGTAAAAATTAACTCTTAACAATGCTAGTGATATTTTCTCACAGGTGATGGACATCCTAGGTGAATATCCCATTTCATAACTTCCTCTAGCACTGGATTGAGGATATTGGTGCAATGATTTCTAGATTTTTGGTTTATTCTCCTACATAGAGAGTGCATTCTAAGTTCATCTGCCTCTCATGTGACATTGCTGAATTCTATTCATTGAGAAGATGGAAGAGAGGTATATCAAAATAACGAATTTTCTTCTTTAATAATATTATGCAAAAAAGACGGAAATAATTTCTTTTATGTCCTTTGATATGTCTGTGTAATTTCTAACAGATAAACATTTTATGACCTCCAGAAAACATAAATGTTTCCTTCCTAGCCTTGGAAATATAAAATTAGTTATAAACTTTTTGTTCCTGTTTTAATTTGCCTTCTATTCCTGACCAAGGGCAACTGAAGAGACTAAATCCATTTCATGTTTTACCATGAAGGAAATCAAAGCAGTAACTTAAGGCAGGAACCTGGAGACAGGACCCCAAAGCAGAAGGCAAGGAGGAATGCTGCTCACTGGCTTGCTCCTCATAGCTGGCTCAGCCTGCTTTTTTATACAACTCAGAATCACTTGCCCAAGGATAGTACAGCACACAGTGGGCTGTCCCACACCATGAATCAAGAAATTGTCCCACAGATTTGCCTGCAGGCCAATCTTAGCAAAGCATCATCCAGTTGAGGGTCATTCCTCCTTGATGATTCTAGCATGTGTCATATGACAAAAAACTAACAGCCACAATTCCTACACTTTAATCCTAATAACTATGGTGGTTATCTTATGTAACAGTGGTGCTGAAAGTTTAAATCACTGGGTATGTAGAAGGCACATAACTCATAAAGCTTGGACTGCCCTATGTTGACTTAACAATTGGTTTTAAAAGGTAAACATGATTATTTTGTATTGTTTGTATCACTTCAAAAGAACTAACGTGTTTGAGTACATGCTCAGTACATATCTTCAAGTTTCCCTTTGATTTCTGTTTGTCCAGAGGCAGAAGATGAGGAGGATGAGGAGGATGAAGAAGATGAAGATGAAGAAGAGGAGGATGAGGAAGAAGATGAGGATGATAAAGAAGCAGACTCCATGTATAAGGACTTCGATGGTGATACGGAGCTGCCGGGGTTTACTCTCCCTGGAATCACATCCCAGAAACCTGACGTAGAGCCAGGAAGCATGACCCTACTAGAGGTAGCAACCTACCAGGTGCCAGAAACCATGGAGTGGGAGCAGCAGAATCAAGGTCTGGGTAAGTGTCCTTTGACTAATCCCTTCCTTTCCCTTGCCGAAGGTTTCATTTCACTGGCATCTATTAGAGAAAAACATAATCTGCTTACGGTTGTGGGTGTTTATTTGTGGGAAAATTATCAGTTACTTCCTCCAGGATTTTAGATCTGTGCTTTTGCATAACTGAATCCAATTCCCCAATGCCCATTACCCGTCTGGTTACTTGATGTTTTGGAAGGATCTCCATTTTTTCTTTCCTGTAGAAAGTCTTCCCATGGAAGGAGGGATACATAACCAGGGTCCTAACCAAGCAGTTCACATGAATTGGAGTCAGGAAATGAATGGATTTTTATCACCCTCTGTCCTTTCAGAATTTGTTCCCTAGAAGTTTCTATCCTGGTACTGGTACTGGGCTAGTCATTTGGGAAGCTTAGGACTTTGCATCATAAACACAATCTCACTCCAAAGTCACATATCCAGCCATGTGCCTCTTTCTCTGTGAGTGGTCCAGGTTGCTATGATAGACTCTGAACTTATGGGCTGGATCCTACCTCTACAGCATCTTTCCTGCTGTACTGAAGCTTCCAAGTCATCCCTTTCCTCTAATTGCTGGAAGATGCTGTTGATCCCTAAGTAAAAGACTTAAGTAAAACAGCATCAGTGTGGTGAATAACCTTTTCACCAAAATATCCTGTCTCTAAAATACTCTGAGTCTTTAACAGCTGGGACAAACATTAAGTATAAGAGTCATTGAGCCACCTCTGGAGGTATTTCTTTCAAAACTTGACTGTGGATTTGGGATATTGTTCTCAATGTAATTCTGGGCTTATTACTTTGTAGTTGGTGTAAAAATTATAGTGAATGTATAGATGAGATTTCCTATGTACTATGCACATAATTAAGAGAGATCACACTGGATAATGGCTCTCTAGGGTATAGACAGAGCTTGTAACTTTGCATATAGTGCTTACTGAATTATTTCCTGAAAAAAATACATCAGGTATTGGGCAATAATTATTTAAGATACATAATGTAAGGACCAGGGGTGGTGGCACATAGCTTTAATTCCAGTACTCAAGAAGTAGAGACAGGTGAATTCCATCTATATTGTGAGGTTCTAGACAACTAGGACTATATATTAAGGCATCCTTTCTCTCCCATGTATAGTTAATATATTAATACAAATTATTAATTAATTATTATGTTAATATGTGTGTTCTACAAGAGTGTTAAAAGCTTATAAAGGTATTAAAATATATCAAAATATAAAATAAACACAGAATAATATGAACATTGATTTGTGAACAAATATTATTTTGAAACGCTTATGACAAACAGATTTATAATGAATGAGACAGAATACAAAAATATAAAGAGAATTTGTTACCAATTATGCTAAAGACAAACACAACAATCTCTACATGAAGTGATTCTTCATGTCAAGGCATTGTCATATGACAGTATCATCTACAATTGAATAGCTGTAATGCCTTGAATGTGAAATGTGTCCTACAAGCCAGTGTGAACCCTTGATGTCTAGGCGATGGTGTGCTTTGTGGGTTATATGTGGTCATAAGTCCCTTCCTTTACTCTGCTTCCTGTCTGCCTTGATGTGAACTGTCCCATCATGCTTTTCTGCCATGATGACTACACCCCCTGCCTCCCTTCAATTGTTTCTGTCACATGTTCTGTCACGGCAGTGGAAAAGTAACCACACAAGTCTTTGCTTGTGACTATATAGTGTGATGAGGATGAGTATTCCAGACTTTCCTATTTTGCTAGAGAGATGGGAGAAAGATTGCCTTTCTATAAAATGTAAGTAGGCTGTTCAGGAATGGTGGTGTGCACCTATAATACCAACACTCAGAAGGCAGAGACTGGAAGGTTGAAGTTTGAGGCAAGCCTGGACAATAAAACCAGTTTGAGATCAATCTGAACTCCATAGCTAGAACTTGTATCTGAAATCACAACCCAAATAGAAGAAATTAACAGAAAAGCAGCAGGTAGGGCATCTATGTCTGGGCTTTGGTCAAGGAAATGAACTCTCCTCACTTAGGAAGTGGTTTGCCATGTATGAGTTAGTATGAGCATCTGGAAGGACTGTGGAGCTCAGGAGAAGGTGGACAGCCTTCAGTTCAATGCTGCAATGATTACTCGGGTTGTGTTCTAACCATATCCCTAATACAAATTTTTATTGAAAGCAAGCAAAATTTTAAGAATTATTTTATTGATTTATGTATTACATATGTAAATTGTATCCACTGTATAATTCAATGAAGTGCAGTTTTTAATTATTTTCTTTTTCTCTTTCTTTCTTTTCTTTTTTTAAACTTTTACCAGGTCTCTGTAGGTAGCCCGGGCTGGCCTCAGACTCATGGTTTTTCTGCCTAGCTTCTCAAGTGCTGGGATTACAGGTGTGTGCCACTGCACCCAGCTAGTTCAATGGGTTTTCTAGTTGTCACCCATGTTCTCCCCCCACAGTCAACATGCAGAACATGTCCATCACCCACCCAATGCCCTTTGCTCCAATGAATCACTCATCTACTTTTAAACTTATCCATTTACTTTCAATATATTATTTTCATTTGTGCTTATATACGTGTGTGTGTGTGTGTGTGTGTGTGTGTGTGTGTGTGTGCGCGCGCCATATATGTGCAGGCACCCACCATAAAAGCTAGAAATCATTGGTTTGCTTGGATCTGGGGCTACAGGCAGATCTGAGCCATCTGATGTAGATTCTGTGAACTGAACTCTGGTCTTCTGAAAGACCAAGAAAGTGCTCTTAATACCATGTCTCAATGCCCTTTACATATATTTTATTTTGTTTATTAATATTGTGTGTATGATGCATGTGGGAAAGTGCATGTGCCTGTGTCATGACACCTCAGAGAACAATTCTGTGGATTTTGTTTTCTCCTTCCATCTTAATGTGGGTTCTAGGGATTGAACTCTGGTTACCAGGCTTGTTTGGCAAGCATCTTTACCTGCTGAGCCACCTCTCTGGCTCACATTGATCGACTTTTTTTGTATAGTGAGGTTTATATTTGGTGTGTGGGGGGTTCGAGACAGGGTTTCTCTGTGTAGCTTTGCACCTTTCCTGGATCTCGCTCTGTGGACCAAGCTGGCCTCGAACTCACAGAGATCCACCTGGTTCAGCCTCCTGAGTGCTGGGATTAAAGGCGTGTGCCACCACTGCCCAGCTAGAAGTTTACAGTTTTAAGAGTTTCGTGTGAATAGGTGCTGGTATTGCCTCATTAACTTTTTCTGCAGAGATGTGAACAAGCATATACTCACTCTATGTGGGGTACTGGCAACAGACTAATGGAGTGGTTCTGTTGAATCCATGTGCCTGGCGAATTAATGAGTTTAATGTCACCTCCCTTTATCTCCTCCCAAGTCTACGTGCAGCTGGGGGGGAAGTGCAGGTTGGTCTGAGTGGCCATAACCTCAGGTCAGGGTTGATAATGCTTCTCTCACTTTCTGTGGGGGACCTTCAACAGGGTGGATCCTGCTCAGGAATGTCTGCAGGTAACCACAGCTAATCTGAATAAAATGACAAATACTATGCTATGGCTAGGGGACAGTGTTCCATGACAGCTATTTACTATTTTATTTCTGGCTTTTTTTCCCCTTGGTGTAGTGATCTTGAGATCCAACTATGTCATGCCCATCAGTATTTTTTCCTTATTATGATGGCAGTAGTGTTCTGTTGTATGATTCTGTCACATTTATTTAGTAAGTCACCATTCATAACCAGTTGAGTTGTTCCTAGTTTTGTTTAATAACAATTGAAATAGTGAGATATATAAGGCATAAGGCTTAGGACAAATAGCTCTATGTTTTCTTTCTTTTGTTGTTGTTGTTGTTGTTATTATTATTATTATTATTAGTATTAGTATTATTCAAGACAGGGTTTCTCTGTTTAATCCTGGCTGGCTGTCCTGGAACTCACTCTGTAGACCAGGCTGGCCTTGAACTCACAGAGATCCACCTGCTTCTGCTTCCTCAGTGCTGAGATTAAAGGTGTGCGCCACAACTGAAAGGACAAATAGCTTTTATGTCCTTTTTCCTGATCCTATTGCCCAAGCAGAACTTTAAAGTTTCATAAATTAGTGATACCCATTTAGTCAGTGGTTAGTTAGCCTTTAAAAAAATTACATTTATTTAAGTGTGTGTGTGTGTGTGTGTGTGTGTGTGTGTGTGTGTGTGTGTGTGTGTGTAACTACAAACCACCACAGCTCACATGTCAAGGTCAGGGGACAACTTATGGGGGCTGGTTCTTTCCTTCCACCATGTGGGTTCTGGGGATCAAACATAGGTCACCAGGATTGAAAACAAGTGACTTTATCTGCTGAGCCACCTTGACAGCCTGATTTGTTAGCTTTCATTTGATTTCCCTAGTCCTCAGTGTTTTCTTAAAGATTTACTTTCTTTTCAATTGTGGTTATGGGTGTGTCTCTGTGGAGGGGGGCGGTGTATATGCACATGAGTACAGATGCCACAGAAGCCGGAAGAGATGATTGAATTCCCTGGAGCTAGAGTGACAGGCAGTTATATGCTGTCCAATGTGGGTACTGGCAACCAAACAGGTCCTGTGAAAGAGCAGCAAGTGTTCCTTACCACTGAACCATCTCTCTTGCCCTTTGATTTTTTTAAGCAGTGGTTTTTTTTTCTTACTATAGTAAATTACTATTTTTCTAGAGATCTCTTATGTTTTATCACCATTGATTTTCTAGTAAGTTAATTTCATCAGACTGTTATTAGCATTGCAGAGTTTGTGGAAACTCAAAACAAGGAATGTACTGTGGAGATTGCTCTGTACGATGTGAATGTGTTGCCCTGATTGGTTAATAAATAAAATGCTGATTGGCCAGCAGCCAGGCAGAAAGTATAGGCAGGATAAGCAGAGAAGGAGAAGTGTGGGAAGGCTGGAAGGCTGAGTCAGGAGACACCAGCCCACCGTCCAGGGAGCAGAATGAAATGGTGCACAGGTAAAGCCATGGAACATGTGGCAACAGATAGGTTAACAAAATGGGCTGAGTTTAAATATAAGAGCTAGTCAGTGGTAGGCCTGAGCTAATGGCTGAGCAGTTTTAATTAATGTAAGTCTCTGTGTGTTTACTTGGGTCTGAGCAGCTGCAGAACATGGAGCCATGGGAGCCAGACAGGACCAGGAAAACTTTCAGCTACAGGAATGAGTCCTTAAAGCTGGGCCTTCTTCCACTGGAGAAAGATTGTGATTGAATAGCGTCTGAGTCTAGAATTCTACTCTTTCCTGAATTGGCTCTTTATATCTTTAAATTAACTGTGGGGTAATATTAATTGATCTACTGTCCTAAGTACCTTCAGATCAGGTCCTTATTCCTGGTACATTTTGTGATCAGTAGAATAATGGCTTCCCAAAGAAGCACATGCCTAATCTCCAAAGGCTTTAGGTATTTTATTTTATGTGAAAAAGGAAAGTATCTTGAGATGGGAGTTGAGACATTAGTCTGGAAAGGAGTGTTCCCTGTGTACTCATATGGGTAGCATATTGGGGGCATAAATCAGTTGGTAGAGTGCTTGTTAGCGTAGAGGAAAAGTCCAAGGTTTGCTATCAGCACTGAATAAACTGGGCATGGTGGTGCATGCCTGCAATCTAAACACTTTGAAAGAGGAGGCAGGAGGACGAGAGGGTCAAAGTCATCCTAGGCTACATAAGAAGTTTAAGGCTAGCCTGGGATACATGTCCAAACAACAACAACAACAATAAAGGAAAACCCCCAACTCTCCACAGATAAACAAACAGAGAAAAGAAACTCAGAGTATCAGAGTCAGAGAAGGAGATGTGATTGTGGAGGTAAATGTTGGAGTGATGTGGCCCCAAGGGAAGAAATGCTTGAAATCCCTAGAACAGTGGTTCTCAACCTTCCTAATGCTGCGACCCTTAATATAGTTTGCTGTCATGCTGTGGTGACCCTAATGGTAAAATTATTTTGTTGCTACTTCGTAACTGTAGTTTTGCTACTGTTATGAATTACATTGTAAATATCTCATATACAGGCTATCTGATATGTGGGCCCTGTAAAAGGGTTGTTTGACACCCAAGTGGGTTGTAATCCACAGGTTGAGAAATCACTGCCCTAGAAGATGGAAAAGCCAATTAAATAGATTCCCCTCTAGCTCACAGAAGGAATGTAGTTCCGTCAACATTGATTTGAGCCCAGTCAGGCCTATCCTGGACTTTTGACCTCTAAAATTATGATGTAATTAGTTTGTGATGTTTTAAGCCCCTGATTTTGTGTTAACTTGTTACAACAGTAAGAAGAAACATATACAGGGTCCAGTAACTACTTAATGAGCTCCATAATTTTGAAAGTAGAACTGTATGTCACCAATAGGAAGCATGTAGACATTTTAATCTTAGTTCTACTTTTTTCTCATAGTAAATCAGCAAAAATGCAAATATACAAAGACCCTTCACAAAACAATCCCACTTATTACAATAGTGATTTAGATGGATGCCTGATTCATGCCTGTTTCTAAGTAGGTTATTTTATTTATAGACTACCACATATTCTTTTATAATAGAAATGATACTCCAAAGCAAAGGCTAAAATCAATATAATTATAATTCTTTTTAAATGAACAGATTGAAGTAGGTAGTTGGGATTGGCTAAAAATATAATGCAAAATCTTTACATAGATTATAATCAATTCCCACGAAGTCACAAGAACAGAAAATATAGATGACTTCCTAGAACAAAGCAGCATATTTACAGACCCCAGTTTTCTGAAATTCTGTCTTCTGCATGGCCATATGCCTGTGCAGAGAGTTCTGCCTCCATCAGTATTCATTCACCTTTCCAGGAAGTGGATGAGATCAAGCCACATGTACACCTGGACAGGGGAAATACTATTGGTACATGGGATGGAGTGGGTATCAGTCACCACCCATCAGTGATTTCCAGTGTACTCTCTGTCTTCATTTCATGTACATTTTTATCTGTGCCTCTTCTATCCTCTAAAGATTTCTGAAACTAGTCTTGTTAAGCTAATATCTTTATTTTAAATATGCATTGAATTCATAAATTCTGGGTGAAAGCTTAAATGTGGTATTAATTCATGTCTTTCCTCATATAAAGACTGTTTTGGCCATTTTAACATTTGATTGATGTTCTAGAGGAGTGAAATTTGAAAAGGCCATTAGTTAGCTCAGTGCTGAATTATTGTAATGGTCTTTATTTTTATTTCAAAAAGCCTGTGTGTCACATTGCAGTTGGTACTTAATTGAGAAAATATAACATTTTTGGAGTTCCTTTAAAAATCATTATAAATAATCAGTGAATGGTCTAAGGGTGAATGCTGGCAACTGATACACGCACAGCACTCAGTGTCTACTTTCTATGAGACATTCATTGAATTCCTACTGAATACGGGCTCTGTGTTTTGTAGATAGAGAAGGGCTGACATGTTACCATCTCATAAATCATCCTGCAGCAGAGAACAGTCTCACAGATGTGAGGTTAGTGGCCAAGTAGTTCCACAGCAGGGGACAGAATGGTCACCATTGTTTTGCTTCGCTTCTAGTTGGCAGCCATCTGTGAGGTGTGACTTTAGGAGGGTGCATTGCTATCCACTCATTTATGTCACCTTTTCCAGTGGAGCAGTCCTTGGATTGGAATAATGTGCCTCCAGAAGGCCCTAAGAAAACGCAGAATTGCTATCTGGATCGGTAACTCATTGCGAATTTCTCATGCATGATACTCCACCAAAAATCACTTATCAATTGCCTTAGCTGGTCGTTTGCAAGATAAAAGGGAAAGGAACAGAGACTAACACACAGCTTAGACTGAATACTTAAATATCCTGCAGCATATGCTATGGCAGCAAGGAAGAGTTGCTTTCTAAGAGACAGTGGGAAGTGTGTTGTGGAATATTATTTTAAGGTGTGTTACTTTTGTTCATGCTCTGGATCATTTGTTTGATGATGCAAAGATGTGTTACTTTTGTTTGATTATATAAAATTCACCTGTGGTCAGGAGACTGCGTCAGCAGCTGGCTGACAGGAAGTGGTAGGGGGGAGTCAGGAGGAGGAGGACTAGGGCTTTTGGGGAGACTCCAGCAAGGAAAGGTGAGCGACTTGCTGCTCAACCTCTCTGAGGAGCAGAATTCCATCTCAACCTTTGAATCTTGGGTTCTTTGGAGGGACAGAGGTTTAGATAAGTTCCATTGGTACCTTTAAAAGAGTCTGTGCCTCCAGCCATGGCCTTTGTAGCCAATCCGCTACCGGTAGCTGTGCAGTTACAGGTGCTGATTAGGGTAGCTATGGCTTACAAGGCAACAACAGTTTTTAAAAAAAGGACAACAGAAGTGTGGAAAGTTACAGCAAATGTCGGTGCCTTTGTGCATTTTGATGAAGGACATGGTAAGCTATGGCTTAAAACATTGTTCAGGAGGCTGCTAGGACCATGGCAATTAATTGTGTATATGGAATGAGGAGAAAGAAAGAAGCCTTAGTGTAACTGGAAGTTTTCCTGTGTCCTGCCCAGGCCGCAGCTGCTCAGATCCCAGTAAACACACAGAGGCTTATATTAATTAAAACTTCTCGGCTATTAGCTCAGGCCTACCACTGACTAGCTCTTGCACTTAAACTCAGCCCATTTCTGTTCATCTATATACCACCACATTTTCCGTGGCTTTACCTGTGTGCCATTACATGCTGCTCCCTGGATGGCGGATTGGCATCTTCTGACTCAGCCTTTCCCTTCCCAGAATTCTCCTTGTCTGCTTATCCTGCCTATACTTCCTGACTGGCTATTGGCCAATCAGTGTTTTATTAAACCAGTGTACAAAAGCATCATCCCAAAGTGCCTTAGTCCAATGTGAGGAGCATAAAGAGGGACAGCTGATTGGCCAAATCTCCCAGACCAAGGTCCTCAATCTTGACTGCCTACTGTGGCTCACTTAGAGAACAATGAAAGATAGCTGGATGCTACACCTACAGAATAGTTGTCCTAGATGCATTTCTAGGCAACTTTTCTTTTCTCCCCACCAGTTCTTAAATAACCGACATGAAAACTCAATATTAATAATAAATGCTTGGCTGATAGCTCAGGCTTATTACTTACTTATTAGCTCTTACAACTGAAATTAGTCCATTTTTTTCTTATCTAAGTTTTACCATATGGATCATGGCTTGTTACATCATGTTCTACATGTCCTGCTTCCTCTTCATCTGGCTTGCAATTCCCAAGACTCCACCCTTCTTCTTACCAGCATCCTTCTAGTCTGGCTCTCCCACCCAATCTCTCCCTGCCCAGCTATAGGCCAGTCAGCTCTTTATAAACCAATGAGAATAATGCATATTTACGGTGTACAAAGATTGTTCCACAGCATTTCCCCCTTTTTGTCTAATTAAAAAGGAAGTTTTAGCTGGGCGGTGGTGGCGCATGCCTTCAATCCCAGCACTCGGGAGCAGAGCCAGGTGGATCTCTGTGAGTTCGAGGCCAGCCTGGGCTACCAAGTGAGCTCCAGGAAAGGCGCAAAGCTACGCAGAGAAACCCTGTCTCAAAAATCAAAAAAAAAAAAAAAGGAAGTTTTAACTTTAACATAGTAAAATTATATACAAAGAAAATAGTTTTCAAGTAAGAATTACAGTTACAATATCCAATCCTTTGTATTTGGCAAATTTAGAGAAAAAAATTATTGTCTATCTTTGTGAGTTTAACGTACCAATTTACCGTTTACTGATAGTCCTATCATGGGGAGGTAGCTTCAGTACGTGTAAAGGTATGAAAAGGAGGATTTGAAAGTGTTTACCTCTACTATGAATAGAATCTTCAAGAGTGAAAACTCTTATTGCTTCTAGTAGTATTTTATGTATTAATACTTTTTTTTTCCCCAAATGGGATCTTGTGAGCTCAGACTGATCTCAAAGTCTCAAACTTGTTGTGTAGCCAAGAATAATAGCCTTCTGATTTCCCTGCTTCTACCTTCCAGGTGCTGGGATTATAAACTGTACCACCATGCCCAGATATTGGCAGAGCTCAGTATCAAACCTGGGGTTTCCTGTGTGGTAGGCAAGCAGTCTACCAAGTAAGCTATATGCTCAGCTCTGTCCCAAAGGGCTATTGGTGTTCCTTAAAAAGAAAATTTCCAGCATTTACAGGTCACATATTCATCAGACTTGGATTTAGTGTTCAAACTTTAATTTCCCTAGAAACTTCATGGTCCCATTACAAACTCTTCCTTGTAGACTGGAGAGGTGTGGATGTAGACACCTGTATCTGGGATTGGTCAGGCATCTGCCAGATGCTTTTGTTCTTTCTGTCCAGAAGATGGTACCCAAGTAGGTTTCTGGACTATAGTTTATAGCCACTCTCTTTTCTTTAGAGAATTGAACTGTTTTTCCCAGACAGGTAAAACAAACAACTTGGATGCAGACCTCACTTCTTTGTATTAGGTCAGACACACTAGTGCCTGCATTTTAAGAAGAGATAAAGATTCTCACATATCTCTCTCTGCTTCCAGAGCATAAACACATTAAGACATATTGCCTTCAAATTCAAGGTACTATTTCTTCATAGATCTTTCCAATTTAAGTGTGGGTTACTTACAGATTAATAGTAGTTGGAGATTTCTCTCTGTCTGTATCCAAATATTCAGCAAGTACAGTTTTAAACACTCCTATTGTGTGAATTTTATATGTATTTATTTTTATCACATTGTTTTGGAACTATTTTGGTGAGGCATTCTCAATCCAATATTTAGCAGGAGGTAGGCTATAAATAGGGTAGATACACCAACATGATGGACTTCCTGCAGCTCATCCCCACTGTGCCCCCAGATGTCCAGAAGGCTGCAAACCCAGAAAGTCATTAGCACCAGCAGTCAGGAGGAGTCCTCAGAAGCCTGAAAAAAACAAGGTGCTGCCTGATTGGAATTGGATGTTCACAGATTTCCTTTTGCTTTATGCTTCAGGAGACTTGTGATGAGCAGCTCTGGATGTTACTATTTATAAGCCACTGTTTTCTTTGCACCTAGGGTGTGGGAAGGTATCTGGAAAGAGGAAAGAACTAATAGCATGAGCTGGGCTTGGTGGTGTATAGTTGTAATCCCAGGATGATTTGAAATGTTTGAGGAAAATTTGGGCTATATAGTGAGTTCTAACTCTGTCTCACTCTTTACCTCCCAGCTGAATTGATGTCAAGCATAGTTTTGTGAGTTTTGCTATGCTGTGTGTGTGGTTTCCTTAGGCTGACATGCATAATAGGCATATGAAGAACTCTCTCCCCCAGGATTTCACGAAGAGAGAACTGATCAAATTCATTCATTCAAGAGGAATAGAGACAACTGTCATTAGCAAGACACCATTCACCTTGCCTACCACAGCTACAGAACACCATAAATACCCTTCTCCTTCTAAGTCATTTTTTCTAAAATTTTATTATTTTGTGTGTGGGGTGTTTTGTGTGCATTCATGCTGTGCACCACATGAATGCAGTGCCCTGAAGGCCAGAAGATGTTAGATCTCTGAAACTGAAATTATAGATGGTTGTGAGCTACCATGTGGGTGCTGGGATTCGAACCTGGGTCTTCTGCATGAACAAATACATGCACCATAACTTAATCACTGCACCATCTCTCCTACCCCCTCCTTCTAAGTTTATTTTAAGAAATTAATACAATGCCAACAATGTCAAGTCCAAGGCTTTTTTTTTTTTTTTTAAAGACACACTCTCACACATTGCAAGCTGGCCTCACGTTGGGTATGTGCCCAATGATCTCCTTGAATTTCACATCCTATCTTAACATCTTGAGTGCTGAAATTACAGGCAGTCAACACTATGCAGTGCTGGGATCAAACACATGGCTTCTTGCATGCCAGGCAATGAATGTAGCAAGCATGTAGCTCTCTACCTTCTGAGAGACACCTCCAGTCCTACATTTCAAATGTTAATGAGTAGAATCCACACTGCTGCATTGAGTGTTGCTTGAGAAAGCATGGCAGCTAAGGCTACGTGTGCTTACAATTAAGTGTGTCCCCAAGTGCTTCAACAATTCTTTCAAGTATTTCTTTGACAAGAAATGAAACATTTGGGTCCACAAAATAGTCTTTAGAGCAATTGGGTCCCAACTCTGAGGGCTCACAGTGACTTTGCTTTGAAGAGAGTGCTGTATGACTCATTTGATTTTTGAAAGTCTTTCTGGAAACCCGAATATCTCAGTGTCAAATCTTCATCTTGATTCAATTTCTTTCATTCATGCTAGCGAGGTGATGGGACTCAGTGCTTCCCAGAACTGGAAGTCCTCACCCATATTTTCATAACGGATCATACTGAATTATACCGAATTAGAGAACCAGAGAACATCTCATCCCCTTCATTAAAAATGCACTTCTGTCAAAATCCACTAGTTGATTTTCTTTTGGAGAGAGGCAAAGGGAGCCTTGGAATTAAGCCAGAAACCAATGCCCTCATCAGCCACAGTTAATAAAAACATTAATATGGCACATTATACCCTAGGAATACTTTGAACTAATTTCCTTGTAATCAGAATGCACTTGCAGGCATCAGTTGGGGAATTATTAACATGTGAAAACATCTAAGTAGGCTCTTCTAGCAATTAAACAATAAGAAGTATTGGGAGAACTGAAAAAAAATATTCACAAAGGAAGAAGCAAGTATAAATTGCTCTCTCAGAAAAAAAAAAAAAATAGACAACAACAGCAAGCCAGGGTAAGGCTGCAGGGCTTCCAGCAGTGTCCAAACAAAATCAGTCAAGTGATTGTCCTTACCCCTTAATTTGAGGTTATGCTAACTAAGATGATTAACTTAATCAAATGCAAGGCCACTGTATCAAGAATCTGGAATAGGGACCCAGAATATAACTGGATTTACTTAATCATGTTTAGAAAAAGAATACATTTTACTTTGTGTCTGTCTGTATCTGTCTGTCTCTGTTTCTCTCTCTCTCTCTCTCTCTCTCTCTCTCTCTCTCTCTCTCTCTCTCTCTCTCTGTGTGTGTGTGTGTGTGTGTGTGTGTGTGTGTGTGTGTGTGTGTGTACACATGTTCCTATGGGTGCATGTAATGAACATGTGTGAGGAGACCAAAGGTCTATATTGAGTATCTTCCTCAATCACTCTCCAGTTTAGGCTGTGAGACCAGGCTTCTTGAGGAACCTAGAACTCACCCATGTGACTAGAAATTCCCAGGGTTCTTGTCACCTCTCCCTCCCAAATGCTGGACTTATAGGAATATACTGCCTCTGTACCTTGTGCTGTGAAAGCTTGCCCAGAATGCCCTTCACCCACTATCCCTATTCCCCAGGCCTGCACTTCATTTTTACAATAGAAATCAGAGCAATTCAATAATTGACCCTGCATCTCCAATTAGTGTCAGAGAAAGGACTTACTGCTAAGCCTCCTGATCCCCTGAGGTTGAAGGCAGACTGTGAAGGTGACCATTTCTTTTCAGTATTTGGAAACTGATAACAACAGTGGTTGGCTTTTCATCTCAGATCACTTCTTCTCATTTGCACAGAAAGCTTTCTTCGTAGAACATGGTGTAAGATCCAGATCTGTGGTTATCCGAAAGCTCCAATTTAGTCCACATGAAGACTGTTTAGAGTTACTTATGGACATATGGATTATTAAGACCCAGGGAAGGAACTGGGTCTTATAAGGATGAAGGCATGCTCACCAATGTGGAGATTTTAGCTTAACATCTTCCACATCAGAGTTCCTCTGCAGAGCTGAAGGTCATTTTCAATTAACTGGACTTGAATTTCAAATTACCCTTAAGTAAGGTAGCAATAGTTTGAAACAGGGTGGATTTTTATGATCTTTGGCAATAAGTATCCACAGTAACTACAAGAACTTTTCAGTGTAGAAGATTTGACATGCAATTACCTGAAAGCATGTGGGACACTACCACATGGATCCCTTTATCACAAGACTGATATGGCATTGTAACTCCCTACAGGATGGAGGCTTTGGAATTACTGTGGTTAAATGACTGTTTGAGGGTCCATCAATAATTCATATTGCTAAAAGATATATTTTAAAAGAAGATGTAATCATGGATATCATATGTCAAAGGTTTTATCTATCTCATTAATTCATGAAGGAACCAGGGGCTACTACTGCCTCAATGTAGACATCAAAGAACCTTAGATTTATCTGGAGTGAGGAGCTACTGATGTGAGTGAAGGATGTAAGGCGGAATCTCCCAAAGGGCAAGGCTCATTCCCACCACTAAATTTTGAGTTAGAGAATGATCTGTGTTGCTATTAGCCACCTACAATTGTGAAATAAATTATAAACAATAGTTCATAAGTAATGAAATACTCTAAACCCTAATGGAACTAGGTAATGCACAAAGGTGTAACACTCCAATGAAAGATATGCAATGCTTATATTTCCTTATTTCAAAATTCAAATTATGTTCTCTTTCTGTCTGTCTGTATCTGTCTGTCTGTCTGTCTGTCTGTCTGTCTCTCTCTCTCTCTCTCTCTCTCTCTCTCTCTCTTTCTCAGACAGGGTCTCATGTAGTTTAAGTTGTCCTTAAATTCCCTATGTAGCCAAGGATGACTGAACCTCTAATCCTCCTGCCTCCACTTCTCAATGGTGGGATTATAAGCATGCACCATCATGCTCAGTTAATTTTTCTTACATGTTGAGGTAAAATTGCAACCTCAGTTTGGCAGGATTTACTTTGCTAAAGATCATCTTGTTAGATACCTGAGGATGTGTCTGTGAAGAAAGGCTGGCTGCTGTAACAACAGCTGCAAAGTCTCCATCGCTCATGAATGTATGTCTTATCTTCTTCATGATCCACTGTCCCTCACTTACCATCTGACTTCTGAAACTGTCCTGGATCTTCCACATTTAGCCAAGATGTGGGAAAAAGGGAGATCCTGGAAGATGACCCCAAAATCCTGTTAGAGGGAATCAGTTATTTGACTGACTATACTGGATTGCAGAGGCAGTGGCAGTGGAGGTAGTAAACGTGGCTTAGAGAGCATGTAGTATTTTCTGGGTTTTGACTTCCAAACTTCCTCAAAGAAGACATTCTATGAAACTGGGAAAAGGCAGGAGTGATGAAGAGAAGAAGTGGTTTCTGTCCAGGAAAAGCTACACAGCTACTCTTGCTGAAGAGCCCTGGGATGAACTTGTCACTCTTTTAAAAAAATGTATTACATTTTCATTTATTTATTTTGTGTGTGCCTGTGTGCATGTGCCTAACTGGTGAATACCAGACAAAGCTACTACTTCAAATAAACAAACAAAAACAACAACAACAAAAATGAAGGTGGATGGTGTCCAAGAGTGACACCTGAGGTTGTCCCCTGGCTAGCCTACTCATGCCTGCATCCACATATGTGCATGCACACCCCCCACTTCACCTTTACCTACACACACGTAAATACACAAAAATTATAACTGAGTTGCATCAACGGGTTAGTTTTGTCTAGAGAACATGATTTAAAAAAAATCACTCGGTGACAATCAGTTGGCTTCATGAGACTTGAAATAAAGATACATGCTAGTACTGTTGGAACATCCTTTATGCCACTCAGAATCTGAGGTGAGCACATGAAGCCTCTTTGGCCCTCTGCTAAGGAAGCGGCTTGCTACATTTAACCAGCACTCTGCTCCACCGCTGCTGTGCTGCTCGGGAACTGCAGGGAAGCGTCCTATTCAGTGCTTTCCCCTCTAAGTCCTACTCTCTAGGTGTTCTCAAAGAAGTCTGAACTGTGTAGAACTGGGCACATGGCAGTGTTTCAGAGCAAAGACGACACTTGCTGGGAAGGGGAGCAGCCCCTCTCACCGGTAACCCAGGGCAGTGCCCTGGAAACAATGAGTTCCAGCCTAGCAAGGCTGTCCCCACAATCCTCACAGTCTCTTCATTGAAAGTGAAGTTAGAATCATAGGGAAAGCCAGTCCTTTGGCTTGTAAACCTGCAACTCGGCTTGGGATGCTGATGCCATTTAAATATGGTACTTGTTGGTTTATGAAGAGACTAAAAGATGTAGTAATCCTAGTGCAATTAGAGGTGAGATTAGACTTCCAGAAACTTACTGATCCCTTAATGTCTACCACACCTCTACCAGACTTTACTTTGTCTTTATAACGACCTTAATGTTGGGTTATTGGTATATCCATTTTACTGCCAAGGAAGGAGGGACTTGGGGTCCTTCATAACTTGTTTCATGTGTATAACTGCTAAGTAGAGCCCCTGAGCCTGGGCTATCCATGTTGTTTTCTCCGTGTTTTGTCATATATGGTTTCACTATGTAGCCCTGGCTATCCTGGAGCTTGCTATATATACCAGATGGCCCTGAATTCATAGAGATTCACTGGCCTCTACCTTCCAAGTGCTGGGGCGCGCGCGCAAGCGTGCGCGCGCACACACACACACACATTTTTAAATATTGAAAAAGTGTTCATTTGGGGTGTAGAGGATAACTTTCAGAGCCAGTTCTCTCTTTTTACCATGTAGGGCTCTGGGACCAAATTCAGGTTACCAGCCTTGATCTTCAAATGCTGAGCCATTACAGTTGTCTCTCTCCCTCCCTCCCTCCCTCCCTCCCTCCCTCTCTCTCTATCTCTCTCTCTCCCTCCCTCCCCCCCCTCTCTCCCTCCCTCCCTCTCTGTCTTCTGTCCCCTGCTCCCCACACACACACAGTCCACACACACATATAGTTTACTATGTAGCTCTGACTGGTCCTCTATGTCACACTGGCCTCCTACTCAGAGTTCCGCCCACCTGTGTCTCCAGAGTGCTGGGATTAAAGGTATTCAGCACCACTCCCAGCCTGTTCCCCCCATTCTCAACACCCCCTTTTTCTTCTCCCCAATCTAAGCAAACAATCCCGTTGCACTAGTAACAGTCACACCATGCAACTTACATAAGCATAAGTCTATTTAAAGGTATGTCACAATATTGGGAAGAATGCTTCCCTGATGAATGAGTCCCTTTTCTTTTTTTCCTATTAAGCAAAGAACAGTGAGAAAGCAACAATGGATTTCTTTTTAAGATAACAACTCCTTTAGAATTCAAAGGTGCTGCACATAGATGTGTAGACACCAGAGAGGCTGGTGTTTGACTCTGATCACTACCGCTACTGTCTCTGGGGTCTTTTGCACCTTTATTTTTGTGGTGCTGGGGACCTGAACCAGGGCCTGGCACATGCCATGTAAGCTTCTCTACCACCAAGTTGGCTGCCCCATCTCAGCACCTGAGCATCTTATATATACAAGAGGTATAGAGATGACTCATAGTATTCTAGGTTTCAGGCTTTTTTTTAAATTTAGGTTGGAGTTGTCGATTTTTATGGGACACATTCCCAAAGAACTGGGAATTTCACAAAGCCAAATATAAACCTAAAAGTGCTATTCGGACAAGAGGAGCTGAATTAGTGATGTTTCTTCTAGTGGCCCATCTGTGACAGTCACCTCCTATCCTCATTCAGCCAGGCTCCCAGGACGGGTGCTGCAGCCAGGAACCGATATTCAGGGTCTTGAGCCTAATTCTCTGTGGACATGGCAATGAAATAAACAGAGAATCATTCTCTCTTTAAAGCAGAGATAACTTTAAGGATGATTATACATAATGACACATGGTATCTGAATGCCCTTGGGGTCTTGTCTGAGGCATCATCTGCAATGAGCATTTGGAAAGCTGGCACTTCTTCAACTTTAGCACTAGGTGGTGCTAGTGCTATAGTCAACCGGGGCACGTGGCAGTCTGACCTACAGACTTCTATTAGAGGGAAAGTAGCTTCAAATTTGCCCAAGCATTGCAATTTCTTCCTCACTCCAAACTCAAACCTGTCACCTAACATAGCTTTTTCTAAAACTCGCTAGATTTATTATTGTTCATTTATGTACATGTGTACATGGGGGGGGGGTGTCACGGTGTGTGTGTGCGCGCATGTGGAGGTCAGAGGACAAATTTTGGGAGTTGCTTATCTCTTTCCACCATGTGGGATCTGGGGATCAAACTCAGGTCATCAGGATTAGCAGCAAGGAAATGTGCCTGCTGAGCAAGGTCACTGAGCTCTATACTTAGCTTTTAAAGTGGGTATGCAAATTCATAGGTTTCTTGAAAGGATTCCTTATAGCATTTTATACTTAAGTGTCCATATCCTTTGTTCTGATTGTCCTCCCGGCACACACACACACACACACACACACACACACACACACACACACACACACACACACACTGTAGTCCCTGCTCCCCTCTGGTTAGTTCTCTTCCACGAGATAGTTTTCCCTTGTGCTCTCATGTCAACATAGTCTGTTACTTCTCATTTCCCATATTTCTTTAAGAGCTCTGATCCTCTCCTCTTATGATCTCCTATTGAGTTTTATGGCCTCCACTCCATATCTACACACACACACACACACACACACACACACACACATATTCTCTCTCTCTCTCTCTCTCTCTCTCTCTCTCTCTCTCTCTAACACACACACACACACACACACACACAATTCTGAATTTAAGTTCTGTATATGAGAGACTACGTACAGTATTTGTCTGTCTGGCTTATTTCATTTAACATAATGATATCCAGTTTTACCCTTTTCCACCCAAATACAAATCCTGCGATCATACTTGTCAGTTACAGATTGACCACCTGTGACACATACTATTGTTTATTCAAAAAGAACAATATATATCTAATGGTGACAGTTCTTTTTAGGGAAAAATTGATTTGCAAATCATTCCATTTCACTCCATCCCATCCATCCACCCAATGGATGCTCATGAGGCAGTGACATTATGTTAGCCACTTGCTGGGTGTCTGGGTTTGCAAAATGACAATAGCAGGAGGGGTGTGGCTTTTTGAACATTTTGGAGAAGCAATTAAAGAGGTAGTGACCACCCCCCCCCAAGAAAGGATTCCACTATGTAGAGTTTGTTATAACCACAGGGGACACGGTAGGTGAAACAGAAGACCCCTGACTGAAGTGCAGAAGCAGGGTCAACACTCAGCTAAAAGGGAGTTTGAGGAGGTGCCTGTGTCTCATGTTAAGGCGTAACTGGTGAACTGGCATCTGGGTTCCTTCACTCTGTTTAAGACCCTCACAGGCTTGTAAATGGCCTGACTGGTCCCCTTGGCCATCTGCACTATTTGAATGGCATAAGGAATAGCCACTTCCTCCTGATGCTACTTCGATAACTTCAACTACCTAACATGAATTATGATTGCTGCCATCTATCTCTTGGGTGAATGCAAGCCGCTTACTCTTTGACTTTGGCACTGAAACACTTTGAGAAGTTCTCAGTATTTATAGCATGCGATTTGTGGAAGGGACATTCAATGTGGAAGCAGTCCGTCTTTCCCTAGGATTCTCATTCATTTAACAGTGAAGTGCTTGAGTTAATAACCAAGGGGAGCTGAAGTCAGCCAAAAACATAGCGGAAAGTAAATCTGGCCAGCAGGAAGGGACAGGCGTTGCATTCAGTCTTGAGCAGTGTAAGCAGATAATAACAAAATAAAGGTTGACATGAAGTTCCTCTGTTCCATATTTACCTGTATCTCCAGTGGCTTGTTAATTATGTTTTAAAATCCAAATTCAATTGATTAAGA
The DNA here is from genome assembly GCF_004664715.2 of Peromyscus leucopus. Classification (NCBI taxonomy): domain Eukaryota; kingdom Metazoa; phylum Chordata; class Mammalia; order Rodentia; family Cricetidae; genus Peromyscus; species Peromyscus leucopus. The sequence goes on from NC_051070.1 coordinate 73,874,679, forward strand.
GTTCCAAAGACTGTCATTTGAATAAGTAAAACTGAATCTGTTTGTCTCATTTTAAGGGGATTAAAAATCTGTGTTGTAAGGAAATATGTTCTAATGAATCAGTGGCAACACTTCTTGCCTTGAGTTAGGAGCTTGCAGAAGCAAGTGCCTTATTTTTATTGATGCTATTACTACTTTATTTTGTTTTCCCAAAAGTTAACTCAAGACTGCTGTCATCTTCTTTAAATGCATTCAAAACCTTCGTTTATTTATGATTTTATAAAAAGTATGGCTTCAAGTCTGGTATGATCTATCCAACCACTTTCTTTAGATAAGTAAAAGTTTACATATACCAGAATACAAAGTAAATATTCAGAACACTGAAAGGCTGAATCCACAATTTCTCTTAATTTATGTATGTCTCGGTGTCTATGTCATTCATGGTGTGTATAGCTGAAACTGGTCTTGAACTCAGCCCAGGCTGGCATCAGACTCTCAGTCCTGCAGATATGTTCCCTATGCCTGAGGTCCTATGTCTGTTGGGAAGTTGGAAGCATTTGATGATGCTATAACTCGAAAACAGAAGCCCAGTACTATAGTAGGGTGGGACAGCTTACTGATTTGGCTTTGCTGTTAGCATGGTGTGGTCCTGAGTAAACCCTTTAATCACTCCGAGCCTTTAGTGTTTTCATTTCAATAAAGGGGTTTTGCCTGATATGAGATCACTTACATGTATCCCATTCATCTTCTCTTTCGACTTTATGTTGCTGCCCCTGGTCTGACCCTTCCTCCTATGATCTAAGCCCTGCCAACTTTGTCTTCCTCAAACTGAAATGAGTGCACAGCCTAAGCCCCCACTTTTTTGTTCAGTCATTTCCACTTCCAGTCTGTCTTCCACATGGCTTCAGAGATACGTTTTTTTTTTTAATTAAGAGATTTCTATTCGTTTTATATATCAACCACTGATTCCCTGTCCTCCCTCCTCCCACCTGCCAGCCTTCCCTCCCAACCCACCCCCCATTCCCACCTCCTCAAAGGCAAGGTCTCCCCTGGGGAGTCAGCAGAGCCTGGTACATTCAGTTGAAGCAGGTCCAAGCCGCTCCTCCCTGCACCAAGGCAGAGCAAAGTGTCTCAGCATAGGCCCCAGGTTCTAAAAAGCCGGCTTGTGCACTAAGGACTCACTGCCTGGGGCCCCCTAAACAGTTCAAGCCAAACAACTGTCTCACTTATCCAGAGGTCCTAGTCAGTACCATAGGTGCTCGTCAGCTATTGGTTCACAGTTTATGTGTTTCCACTAGATATCGAGACCATGATTGGAAAAAGTACAGAGATATGTTTTTGAAACACAATCTCATCATCTGTTAAACAGCAACATCTCCACTGAACCCCACGTTAGGAGGTGCTGATATCAGGTTCTGACAACTCCCACAAGACACTACAGTCTATTTTATATGAAAACCTTGTGCTAGCTGCCCCAATTGCTTCTAGGACAATATAACTTTCCCTTGCACGGCTTCAGAGCTCTACACTTTGGGGTTTCAGATCCACCCTCCTGTTAGACCTGCCTTTTGCTGCCTCGTCTGCTGTCTGTGCGTTCTGTACCTGACACGCTGAATCCTCTCGACTGGAGCGTGCTGTGTTTTTCCATGCTTTATGGCTGTGCATAGCCAGGCCCCTCTGGCTGGAATTCTCTCTCCCAGTCCTCCTTCTTCTGTCTGTGGGATGCCCACTTGTTCTACAAGAGATGCAGAGGTCTAATTTTGGGGAACCCTTATGAGATAACTGTCCCCTAATTTATTGCCCACAGCTCTGTGCTCACTGCACTAAACTTGTTACTGTTTTCATTATAAAACTGTGAGCTTTATTTTAAAAATATTTGAATTTTTCTTTAAATTTATATTATATATATATATATGTGTGTGTGTGTGTGTGTGTGTGTGTGTCTGTGTTTGGCCTGGATGTATGTCTATGAACTACTTGTGCTGGTGTTGAATGGGGCATTCAGACCTGCCCCTTAGGGTCCTGGCCAATATGCAGGCAATACCTTGACCTGCTCAGGGTTCTGACAATTTCAAGTGCTCATTGCTACGTGGTCTCTCTGCGCATGTGTGACATTCTCTCATAAAAGGATAGGCCCTCCCGCTTTCTCTCTGTCTGTTCCCATGAGGTTGTGTTCAGATCTCCTCTCTCCCTCTTTTCCCATCTCTTTTTCTCTTCTTCTCTTCTTCCTCATTTCTCCTCAGCTCCCTTCTCTCCCTTCCCCCCAATAAAACTCTCCATGTAGTGTACAGTAGGTGACTCCCACCCACTGTGACTGCCAAGAGCCATTTTTAAGAAAACAATGGGGGTCCCTGGAACTGGAGTGACAGACCTTTGTGAGCTGCCATGTGGGTGCTGGGAATCAAACTTGGGGCCTCTGGAAGAGTAGCCAGTGCTCTTAATGGCTGGGCCATCTCTCCTGGCCAAAGACTGTGAGCTTCTTGAGGGCAGAAAACTCTTGCCTTTTTCATCTCTGTATTTTCTTTGTCCTGTCATAGTATCTGGCACATTGTAGTAAGTGGTTGCTGTGATTATAAACACAAACAGATGCATGTATGCTTCATACATGCATTGATGGACATAATCCTTACCATGTTTCACACCTAAGTAGAAATCTCAGCAACTATGGAAAAGAAGAAATAACATGCTTGTTTTTTGCTTTGATGTCTTTATATAAATACTGAACTAATAGCCAGGGGATCTTTGGACTAGATTCTTCTTATGATGGAAGGATCAACAACTTTATTTTGGCTACATATCTCTTAACTCAAAAATTAGCATACTTTCTCGGTTATTGAGAAACAAGGCTCGGTGGTTCTCTGAATCCACTTCTGGGTCCCTTCGTAACAAATCATTAGACACTTTTCCAAATGAAATAATTATCAGTCAGACCTCACAGAGACTTGCACAGTATCTTAGTTTCAGCTGAGTATGTCAGATATGATGCTGCCTAGTCATAACAGGCACCTTAATGTGCTGCATCCTGAGAAGCAAAGAACGTATTTCAAGACTACAACCTGCCTCGGGCAGAGACAGTTACTGTTGGTGGTGAGTTGCATGTCAAGTTGTATGTAAAGTTTGTAGTAGAGACATTAGTGCTGCCTTTAATGCAAGGGCATTAGCAACTGAGCTCTTCTGTTGGGAGGCTGACTAAGGAAATTCCACCCCATCATGGCCACGTGTGTAAAGCTGATACTTATAATCAATTTGCAGACAGCCATTTTCAGGGACGTGAAAATAAAAAGATTTTATTTTTTTTTAATTTTTGAGATTATTATTAATTACAATGTCTCTACCTTCCCTTTTTCCCCTCTAAACCCTCCATATACCCTTCCCTACTCTCCTTCAAGTTCATAGTCTTTGTTTCCCAGTAATTGTTATTGTGTGCATATATGCATATTTATATACATATATTCCTAAATATAAAATGTTCAGTCTGTTTAATGTTACTTGTATGTATGTTTTCAGTGCTTACCATTTAGCACTAAAGAACCAATGTGTGTGCTCCTCCTTGGAGAAGACCGCCTCTCCCATTCCCAACTTTCCTCAGTTGCCTGTATCGTTCCTTTTGTAGGATTGAGGCCCCATGTGCTTTTCTCTCTCCACTCTGGCATGTTCATTGGCATCATTCTTGTTCAGCTCTGATTTGAGCATTCACATCTCTAAGACTTTGTGAGTGAAGCTTCTGTTAATACTGGGAGACACAACCTCACAGAACAGAAAACTCCCTGATCCTCTGGCTCTCACTCTATGTTTGCCTCCTCTTCTGCAACCATTTAAAGTGTGGAATTCAGTGGCATTTAGTACACATGGTTTCCTGCCATCACCTGCATCTGATTCCGAGGTATTTTCATCACTCCAAGAAGAAACCCCACATTCATTAGGCAAGTGCTTTTACTTAACGTTCTCTTCATCTCTGCTTTGACAACTGTGAACAGTCTCTGCTAAGTAGATTTCCCTCTCCCTGACTCCATTTTCTCCTTACGGTAGCTGTTTAGAACAGAACTGGCTTTCTCAACTGGCATGCAGAGGCAGGGCCATACATGTAATCACATGTTTGTACGTGGGGAGCTGCCTTCACTAGGACAGAACACTTGTTTCACAGAGCTGTCCTCTGAGCATAACAGCTGCCATCATCAGGATTCAGCTGTGCCTGCTTGCAGGGGGTTGGTACCACTGGGCCCCTTGATTGTCATCATTCTCCAGAGAAGGAAGGAAGGGGAGGGTCATCGGACCCTCACCTAAATATCCAGCCACTCTTTCCAAGGACTTATATGAAATTCTGCCTTAATTGAAGTTGGTCTCAAGGTCTCAGAGAGGGAGTAGACTGAGGATGGAAGCTGGTGAAGACTAGGGCAGAGGGGCTCCATCTGTGCAGCCAAGGGGGGCTCTCATCCATGCTGGGTTTCCACCTCCAGGTATAGTTGCTTTATGATTACCCATGTCCCTGCCTCTCACACCTTGCCCATAGCTCTGTAACTAAGCCTAACAACTCATCAGTTCCCCAGGGTGAGCTTTGGTGGAGTTGACCTTTAGTTTGTCGTTAGAACTGTAGAAGATGTGGAGGAGTTGCTTATTCCTCCCTGGGAGAAAACTCCCTAACCACCACTGGTCAGCGCTGGGTAGCTGTAGAGTTGCCCAGACGTATCTAAATATCCATGACCATTTGGCATGAAGTAAACGGCCAGTGAGACCACTAACATAGCAACATGTTCAGGAGATGAAATAATGTGAAGAACAAGACACAGCTTACCAGGGTCCTCTGCTTCAGGAGCTCAGCTTGGAGGGATTGGTGGAGTCTCACCCCAGGGCTTCACTAGAGCAGACCTGCCTCCAGACTTACATAATTGTTGGCAGAATTTGAATTTGTGATGTAAGAAGGAGGGCTTCAGGCCCCGTTGGCTAGAGGCTGTCTTCAGTTCTTTACTACATGGGCTTCACTATAGGGTGGCTCACAACTCAAGTTGCTTCATCAAATCCTGTTTATGGGGTGTAATGCAATGATGTAGCCATGTACTGGAACATTACACTATCCCCCATAAACAGGTATGACAACTAAAGATGAAATGAAAGATACAAACGAGCACATCAGGTAAGGAAAGAGGTCACTTCTAGAGGATAGTGTGGGTCTACACTGCGAGGGAAGGCAGGCAGCTCAGGGGAGAGGATGCTTAAAGAAATTCACCATCGTATTTCACTTTTTTGAGGGAAAAATACTATGAGCTCTGGGGATGATAGCAAATGATGAGACCTGGTATGCAGAGCCTGTGCAGCCTGCATTGTGACTGGAGGTGTCTTCTGGAGGTTGGAGGGTCAAGGGTACACGGAGGCTGCATCGTGCAAGGAGGCAGTGTGTGCAGGTAGACCCAGTGCTGTTCGGTGGCACTGCTGGCTGGGAATCCTTCCTGCAGAGTCCAGGGACTTGCTCAGAAGAAATTCTGAAACCAGCAGGGGGCCGCACTCAGTGCAACAGCAAAAAGTACTCTGGCTAATAATAGGTATTTTGAGCATTTTTCCCTTGATATTAAATTCAAAATAGTGTTACCGTACTTGATCAACTAGGTTTTGTCTGTTTTTTTTTTCTGAATTAGTCTTAAAACTTACAAAAAAAAAAATCAATACCCTTCACAGCACACACAGTATCATAAAACATGGCAGGCACTGAAACATAGTTTGGTAAATTCTTGCAATTTTATGAATTCTCAAAAATGTATTCCCAAGACTGTTTTATATACTCTGGTGGCAATTTTAAGAAAGAAGCTTTCCAAAAAAGTTTTGTATAATGTCAATATAACTGGCATGAGTAACGGTCATAAACTTGCATATTGAAATAAAACACTCTCCTTTTATAGAAAGGGTTGTATTTATTTTAAGAGAATTCCTTGATAATGCTGTCTTCTTCTTCAAGCAAGCATTATTCTGTGTTCAGTCTCACAGTGGATACAGTGGCTGAGAATGTAAAGAACAGTATTGGTGACACCTATGCATCTTAGCACATTAGAGACACATTAATAGCTCACTACTGCCTGCTCATGCCCTGTGGGTGTTTACGTTTAGAGTCTGGCTGAATGTTCATGTTTAGGGTGCTATTCTAATCAGTGAGGACTGGGTAACTATTAAGCAAGCATTTCAGGAAAAGCGAATGAATATAGACACGTTAAGACAGTTTCTTTATATGATAGCCAATATTTGTTGAATTAATTAGGGCAAAAATTTAATACCAATATTTTAGGTGTTTGATCCCCTTACCACTCACATTCTAAGCATGAACAACTCTTGTTTTCCTTTGCCAGGCTGGATACTTGTGGGATGCTAGCTTCCGCTATTATGTCTGCTTGTGATCTAAGCAGCTATTTACACTGCTCAAGAAAATTACCCATCAACGGAAAAGCAGACCCATTGCATCTTGTAGGTTTCTGTTGGTCACTTTTAGTGCACACACAACTGCATGCCTCCGTCAGCCCGTGTGATGGATAGTTAAACTGTGCAGCTTGGCATGTGCATCGCCTTTACCTCCTCCTTGACTAGGGCAGACACGAGTCGGGGAAGTGGTGATGGATGGCAGTACCACAGTGTTCTTGGCCAAAGCTGCAAGGCCTTGTCCTTCTCCAACTCATTAAATCAAAACAGAATACTAAAAATTATATGCGTGGCCTGGCAAGCCTTTCTTGGGATGGAGATAATCAGATTTTCTGCTTATTTAGAAAGAAACCGTACCCTGCCTACTGATCCTTAATAAAATGTTATTTTAAGCAAGATGCAAATTGTCTCTCCCATCTTTGTTTTTAAAGCTCTGCCGTCCTAGGATCCACTGTTCCAGCGTTGGTTTCTGTTAGGCCTCTACCCCAGAAAGTACACTGTAATCCCAAATCGCAGGTCTTTTGATTGTTTGAACTTATTTGAAGTGGAGTCTTTGTAGATATTTTTTCAGTTAAGATGAATCATAGAAAAGGTCTTCATCTAGTGTGGTTCGTGCCGGTACCAGAGGAAGAACATTTGGACAGAGTAAAGAGGTCATGTGAAAACTGTGGCTGACTAGAGTTTTGTTGCCATAACTCAGTCTTCGTCTGAGTCTAGTCCAGAGCCTAGAAGATGCCGTGAGGATCCTTAACTGGAGGTATTGGATGGAGAGTGGTCCTGACAACAGCTTGAGTTTGGATTTGGGTTTTTACAGATTTGAAAGGATAAATTTCCATGGTTTCCAATCGCTCAGCTTGCAGTGCTTGTGTTGGCTGCCAGGGGGAGCAGTGCACCCACTTTGAGCCTCCCTCCCTCCCTCCCTCCCTCCCTCCTTCCCTCCCTCTCCACCTCTCTTCCTCTCCCTTTCTCCTAGGCAAGCTGCAAGTTGACTAGATAGTACAGCTCCACTAGAGCTGCTCTTGCTGAGGTAGGTCTTCAGGACCTCTAAGGAGGGGCTGTCGGTGCGGACTCCAGATCCTTACTGCTGAGTTCAAGGCCCCCCTAGCAGAACGAACACAGATAAATTATTTAAAAATTCTGTGCCTTAGTTTGTGTTCATTAATACCATGTTTCCATCTTTAGGGACTGCTGTAAGTATCAGAACATAGCGAGACCAAGACACTCATTGTAGTACCTTGTGCATGGCTTACATCAGCACATGTGCATTATACTATTTATTGCCACACGTTGTCCCTTCATAGTTCCTTTTCCTTGGCTGCAGTCCTGGACTATGATGGCCACCTTGTTCCCTATATTCTGTTGCAGTCTGGTTATCCCCCTTGCCTCTGGCTGTTCTTTTACTAATGATCTCCTCAAATGCTTTGTATCTGGTGGGAGGAGCCCAAGTATAGAATCGTAATAGTTCTTAGCTTTATTAAGTAATTTTGAATAAATTAACCTCTACGAGCCTCAGATTGTTTAAAAAAATATATCTGATAAAATAAGGACAACCTGACTGTGAGAGGAATAAATACGATAAATTAAGCAAAGGGCCCTCCTGAACTTGGATTGGAATCATGGTCTCGGGTCATGGTCTGTACCCAGGCAAAGGCTGCCATTTAGTTTGTGCAGTTGGTATCTTTCAGAATGGCACAGAGAGTCAGTTACATGAAGTGCATTATGATGCAGAAACCCAGTCTTCCACATCAGCTTTTGGGGTTGAGGCTAGTTCCTAAGGAACTGAAAAAAGCCTTACCAGATTAAGTTTCAGTCATGGTTGATGTTTCCATCTCCCCAGCCTCTGTAGAGGTGACCAGCCTCATTGCTTTAGCTTCGGTCACAGCTCTCAGGCACAGCAAGGGACATAAGAAGGGACAGCAAGGTAGCTAGACATAGGAATGATAACAGGCAACTATACCACACTTGGTTTCAGAACTGATTGATTCTGAGATGAGGGTTTAGCTCAGTGGGAGAGTGTTTGCCTAGGATGTTCTAAGTCTGGAGTTTGATTCCCAGCACCACCACATAAACAGCAGCAATTTAAAAAAAAGGAAAAATGATTTGTTTTAAAGCAGCCACTCAGGTAGACTGAGCAGTGGGAAATCCAGAAGTTACATACAAGGCTTCATGCAGAGACACTTGTCACGAGAAGGAGGTGGGGCTAGAGCTGTAGGATTTGGAATCTAGTGGGTGGGGTACCAGGTCCACAAACTAAAGGAAGGTTTTGCATGAACCAGGTAGAATTTCAGGACATAGCCATTGAACTGAGCCACAGAAAATGTCTCTAGCCTAGACTAGTCGATGGAGGAGAATCCTTTGGATTGAACCAGTATAAGTGTTAGGTGTAAGATTTGCAAATGGCAAGTAAGCATGCTCCAGTCCAGCAATGTCAGAAAGACCATCATGGGTTGGGAACATAACATGAAATCTGAGATGGGTCTTCTGAATGTTACCAAATGGAGCCAGGGAGGGGGAGCTTGGGTGGTGAATGTGGTCCAGGTGGCCTCTGTCAATAGTAAACTAGGTGCCAAGATTGGTCAAGGATGCACCAACAGTCTCAGATGGAGAGACCCTTGAGAAGGGAATAAAGCTCATGGATACCTAGCTCATTGTTGCTCACAAATATTACAGACACATGGCCAGTCAGGGGACCTGGGAGTTCTGACAACATCTTCCCTAGACACAGTCGCTGAGCATACTCCAAGGAAACCCCCATGCCACTGTGGAGACTCCAGAGATCTCCTTCTCCAGGCCTTGCTTGTTTGTGAGGGAGTTTATAAACACCTTCTCAGCCATAGGTGTTTATAAACAGTATTCTGACTCAGAAGTTCACCTTGCAATTTTCTGGGGTTATATCCCTTCGCAAAGATTCGGGGGACGTAGCTCCACAGGGACAGTCCACAAGATCACAGTCACGGGTACCTAGTTATTCTTTATCAGAGATGAATGAATTTAAGATTCCAGTGATCAAACCAGTTTCTGAAGCTCACCAGTTATTAAGGAGAAACAAAGACATTCTTTAATTAAAGTGTAGCTAGAATTTTCCTGCCTTGCCCACAGTCAGGACAAATCTTTGTCACCTGCCTGTCCCACAGCTGCTCAGACCCAACCAAGTAAACACAGAGACTTACATTGCTTACAAACTGTATGGCCGTGGCAGGCTTCTTGCTAACTGTTCTTAAATTAATCCAGTTCTATAAATCTATACCCTGCCACGTGACTCGTGGCTTACCGGCATCTTTTCATGCTGCTTGTCAGGGTGGCAGCTGGCAGTGACTCCTTCTGCCTTCCTGTTCTTTTATTTCTCCTCTCTGTTAGTCCCGCCTATACTTCCTGCCTAGCCACAGCCAATCAGGTTTTATTCATTGACCAATCAGAGCAACTTGACATACAGACCATCCCCCAGCACAGCCAAGTGCAGACCATCTCAGACACCTCCACTCAGGCCCGTGGACCTAATCATCCTCTATGAGGACCTGCTGAGTAAAGCCATGAGGAACCCAAGAACGGGCTCCCACAGGGCATACAGAACACCCCACAGCATTAAAGAAATAAGAAGTCTTTATATCCCTACCAGTTTTAGTCAGTTTCTCTGTTACCATCAGGACCAGGTTGTGTTCCACAAGTTTTATGGCCTTAGGATAAAGACATAACGTAGTGTAAGGGGTATTCGGAGGCAAGAACAAGCTATTCCCCATTTGTGACAGCGTTACGAGGCACCAGCAGCAAAGCTGAGGCACTGGTGCAGCTTTTACTGCCCTGTTTATTCTGAGGATGAGTTAGTGCCTTTTTCATGGAGGCAGACAAATGAAAAACTGAGTGCACTGCAGCTCAGTTAAAGTGGTTAGAAAGATTAAATCATGATCATGTTAGTAAGATTCAAAAATACATCCAATATTGATTAAAATAGGCCGAGCTCCAACCCACTCGGTGTGAAAATGGTGAGATTATCTCACCCTTTCCCAGGGTGTAGGTGGCTTTATGTTTTAGTGTCTCTGACTCTCACTTGGTTTTCTGTAGGCTCACAGCACAGCCTGAAACTTAAACATCCTTCCAAAAGATCCTGTGACTTGCTTTCCAATGGCTTTAAAGCTGGAGTTGCAGTTATGGGGGCCTTGGCCAGACAAACCAGGGAGATAAGGGCTTTATATGCTATGCATATCACAGGATGCCACCTTTGGAAAAATAAGCCAGAGTATAAGAGCTTTTCCCAGGCACTCATAATTTCCAGTCTGGTCAAAGTCTATAGGCTCTAGCTGATCATTAATTCTCCATGAATGCCTTGTACAACAGAGAGTGGTTGCTTCAGAGGGCTTTCAATGGCATACTTTTGCTGAGTGATGGAGTGAGAGTTGGTATTTATAGGGTACTTTGGGATGATTTGTGTTAAGCTTTAGTTGAGCTATTCTATAGAAGACACATATTTACTCTCTCTATTCCCTAGACCATGGGGCTGGTCTAGGGAATGTAAATGTAAATGTACATTGGCATCTATGTAATGTAAAAGGCTGGTGACTCCAAAACCAGAGCTCACTCTGTGAGGAGATTTGGCATCCTCACCAGGGTTCCTTTCTACAAGCGTTATCTCTGCCTTGGCTTGGACAATGTATTTGTCAAAATGGCCCAGCACCCAGCACTCAGCAGGTCCGTTGAGAGCATGACCTCCTGGATTTATATGTACCCTGGGATGCACAGAACATCAGAATAGTCCTTTACATATTTTATGTAGACTTCTGTGCCTGAGCTGCTCAGCCTTGGCTTAGGCTAGCATGGTTCTCCTCTGATTATCACATCACTTTGCCCTTCTCTTTGTGTCTATAAGATGGATTCTGTGCTCAAAACTGTGCACTTCTTGCCCTTTGTTCAGGACATCACTCGGTGTTTAAAGAGGTCTCCTGTCTCTCAGAATGCCTTTCATGTGTTCTTAGTGGCTGTTCTAAGACTTTCAGTTCTTTTTCCTTCCTGTGATCTATGGATGGAGCTCTTGTTTGCCTGCTGCTTTAATAGCAAGCCATGAAAACAATGGTGGAAAGGAATGGACATTCCCAAATTTTCATTCTGAAAGAACCAGATTGGAGCAGAATCTCGGGTGATTCACCTATGCCACACTGGGGCTCCATACATTTGAGTTTGGGGTGTGCTGTAATAGTTTTAGCGGGCATCTTCGACCGTTGGAGCTAAAATGTCCCTTGCAAGACACGAAAACAGTGGTGGAAAGGAATGGTCATTCCCTAACGCTGTGCCCACTGTGGTTGCTCTCAGAGGAAAAGTGGTTAGGTAAGTGCAGTGAGCAAGTGACAGCTGACTCTTTGGATGCGTGCTGCAGGCTATTAGAACTGTCTGGTGGATGTGTGGTGTATGCATCTGACCTGTCGCATCCCTCTTTGCTTTATTTCTTTGAGACAGAATCTTTCACTAGGTCTGGACCTGGGTGGGTGGGCAGCAAACCCTGGCGATCCTTCTGTTTCTGCCCCTTTTGCCTACCAGGCTGGAGTTACAGGAGTGCACTGCCTCCTGTCCTCATCTTTGCAAAACACATGGTTTGTTTTGGTTTTTGTTTTGTTTTGTGTTTTGTTTTTTGTTTTTTGTTTTTTACCTACTGAGCCATCTCTCCAGCCCATGATTGTCAATTGTCATTGACTCCAGAGACCACTTAGGCTCTGATAAGCCTAGCGCCCTCTCAAGTGTGATAACCTGTGTGACTTACAGTCTTTTATCTCATGGGCCAGTAGTATTCTAGTCACAACATCTAGGCTAACAAATCTTCATTCATATGATCCCTCAATATATCCTCCCCTCTCTCTGTCTCTCTGTCTCTGTCTCTGTCTCTGTCTCTCTCTCTCTCTCTCAGTGTGCCTGCACCAGAGTCATCAAATCTAGGCACAATTCCACCCAAAATTGATTAATTATGTGAATTCTGGATTAATTCATCCTTCCAAGCCTCACTTTTCTCATCAGTAAATGTAAGATAACAAACTAGAGCTGGGAGGATTAAGTAATCCAACCTATGTGGATATTGCTTAACAAATTGTTTGCAACCAGTGTGCCCAGGGAAATATTTGGTTATATTTCCACTCATGTAGGAAGCACTGAGGTTGGTCAAAGAGGTAATGCAGAGTGATACTTCTTATTAAAGTTGAACAGCAGCAGCCTTCTTATCCTAGCAAGCAATTAATATTTAACACTGCTTGGCTTGCACTGTACTGAATCGATACTGTATTGATTTGGGACCCCAAGGTAGGGCCCAGATAATTAGAAGGTTCTGATTCTCTGATCATTTGGGATCCAGGTTTCTTCTTGTGCTTTGTTCTGCTGTTTCCTAGGGCACTGTTGGCACCTGGGTATAGTCCATGAAAAATGTAGAGTGTGAAAGAGACATCTCTGTTGTATTTTAAGAGTGGTGGGAAAGAGTCACACCATACAGCAGGGTCCATGTGGAAGGTTTATTGAGGGGAGGGGAGAGAAGGAGCAGAGAAGGGGGCAGAGACTGGTCCGTAGGGACAAGAGCAAAGGAAGAGAAAGAGAAAGAGACAGGAGGTGTACAGGGCCCGCCTTTTATAAGGAAACGTAGCAAATGTGCACAGGGGGTGCTCTTGGTGGCTGCAGCTGAGGTCGGGACCCTAAGGGCAGGCCAGTACAGATGCCTGAATGCTGACGGTGCCCACCTCCATCATGGATGGGCCTTGCGATTACAGTTCATTGACAATAACTCAGTCACACGTAAGTGCAAATGACAAGCAGGCTGGCACAGCTGGGCACTGTATGACAACTCATTGATCTGTTGCTGTTGGGCAAAGCCAGATTACACAGCATGCCATCTTGTCCTTGAAATCCAGCCTAAAGAACCCTGCATGGATGAGGAGGGTCTGTGGAACAGTAGGAGTGACTCGGGAGTCCAGATTCTGACTCTACTTCAACCAGAGATTTGAATTATGATATCATCCAAAGTACAGAACCCTGTACATCTCAGCTTGGTTTGTGTGGAAGATGTGGGATGATGGATGCTCTCCTGATTCTGAGAGTTCTCCCTGTCCAATCATCTCAGGTTGTCTTCATCAATACTTCTTCCCAGTACTTCTCCTGGAACATACCTAAAAGGGCTTTATTTACTGTGATTTCACTTCATCAAACAATGAGCCTTGCGAAGAAACAAGCCTAACAGTCTATCTACAGAAAGCAAATGGCCAAATGGTGTTTATGGATTGACAAATGCAAATCAATTGGAATTCACTGGACCAAGCTGGTTCAAAGTACTGCAAAATGTCTTTCTTTGGGGATAGAGCAGAGCCGAGAGAATAACACCTAAGGTCTTTTCTTTTCTCACATTTTACAATCCCATGATTCAGCAGCTCTTTGCTTGGGAGAAATCCCATCTTAGTTGCCTTCTGCACGTTTTTCTATCACCGAGTTAAATTTGGGGTAAAAGTTTCCATCTCCTCCAGTGACTGCTGCAAGGTCAACTTAATATGCATTCAAGTCGAAGAGAAACTGTCCTCACCCCTATGAACAGAGCTGTATTATAAAATCCTCTAGCCTTTCAAGCAAGGGTCTGAGCACTTAACAGGGTATTAAAATGCAGGGCCATGCAATTTGCTGAGCATTGGAATCTTATTTTGTACATTAAATCCCTAAAACAAATCCCTCAGAGACTCACTTGAAAAACACGCTGTTAAGCACTTATTCTATAAAATTCTGAGCCCCTGTTTTAAAGTCAGTTCCCATCAAGATTTTTACTGGTGGGTAGTGACTGAGCACCAGAAAATGTGTACCCATGCCTCTCCAAGCCCTGTCCTCCAGGCATTTGACTAAAATGCATATTGCGATTTCTTAAATTATATTGAGCTCCTTGGTGCTACTGACATGCAGGCCAAGCTCTGTGTGCGGATATTATGTAGCATGGATGCATGCAGTCAGGAAGCCATATCAGTATAACCGTGCAAGTAGCTAGCTTTTCGCTGCATCTTTCAGTATGGTTTCAAAGCCAGGCTGGGGAGCTGGGAAACAACCCTGGGTCTTCTGCAAGAGCAGCAAACGTTAACTGCTGAGCCATCCCTCCAGCCTCCCCGAACTAAATTTTAAGGAGATAAACAAAACAAAATCAAGGACTTGGCAATTCCATTGAGAGGCAGGACCACATCAGCAGTTAACTTCTCTTTCACTGATTGTACAGCTTAACTGTCTCTTATGCCCTGGCTTATTATGTTTAAGATCATTATAGGTCTGTACATCTGTACCTATCTATGGCTCTTCCTTGATCATTGCTTCCCTGGGAGAACACACACTCTCTCTCTTTTTTTTTTAACTACTGATTATGACCAAACTGATGAGAAAAGAGAAAGGAATCTGAGAGTTTGAGTAAAGATAAAGCCAAGGGTTTAGGGAATATGATCCCCCTGGGAATCACTATAAGACTGAGCTGACCAAGAACAATGAAACCATAAGTTCTATTGCAGCCACCAAAAACCCCAAAAAGGAATCTCTTCATCTGTCCTCCATTCCTAGGACTTGGTACATGCAGGGCTACATAGTGTGGTACTACAGCATTTGCCTGGTTTGCTGAAAGACCAGTGCACAGATCAAACCCACCTGGAAAGTGCTCCACTTGAAGCCAGCAGTGAGGTGACTGGGACAGGTCCATGACATGGTGACAGGTCCATGAAGCAGACCTGAGAACTGAAGAGAAGTTACTGGGAGATTCAGGTTTGACATCACTGCTGTGATTCTCTCTCTGTGAGAACCTACATGGAGAAAAAGCCATCCACAAAGATACTTCTGGATAGATCTTTCAAGTCATAAGCCACAGGAGCATCAAATGGAGTCACAGGGAATGAAATAGCATTCGAGGTCCACATCCAGTGGTTGAGACTCAGTACAAGAAGTGTGCGCTTCGTTTCTGGGCTGCAGGGAAATGCCTGTAACCTTAAAAGGGATGGTTTATGAGGCAAGTACAGAACCACTAAGTTACTAGGTTATTGCTTTGAAATCCTGGGAATGAAGTGAGGTCTTTGCCTGAGTTTTGGGCAGTTATAAAAGTCTCCCTTAACTAATTCTTTCATTAATTTTTCACTTTTGTCATTCCTGGGCATGTAACTACTTGTGATTTATCAATGGCAGGGCTACCCCTTGAAGGTATGGACTCTCTTCTTCCCTCTGTCCATTTCCCAGCAAGTGCCTGACCACTGAAAAAGCTTCATGGATTGTTAAATTGATTCACATCACCACAGATAGCTTTATTGGCCGATGGGGTTCAAACACCTGATTCTTCTAGGTCTACCTCCATACTTTACTTGGTAATCTAGAATATTCACCCTTTTGTATAATATGATGACATAGATAAGGCAGGTTTTTTTTTTGTAAAATAATGTGAAATTCAATATCTATGTCCATAGTCCAGAATCCAGTATTTCTTACAGCAATGGGGATTGTCTATTCTCTATGGCAATTTTTCTTTGATTTTGGTTGTTACTCTTTTTGTTTTTTATTTTTAATCTCTCACCACTGATGGTTTCTCCTCCTTGGATCAATAAGTCTGGTGGGTTTATATTCTTACTTATAAAATCAAAGGTTTAATTAAGGAATAAAGCCTTTTCAAGCTGCCTTCCAATGACGTCTGTCTCCTGGCTTGATATTGCCATTGCTTTCATGATCTTTCCTGCTTTCCCTTCTCTGTCTTACACGTCGTGTGCCACACAAGCTCCGCCTCTTGCGTGATCCTATCAGACTTTCTGTATGCACGCTCTTCTTTCTTTCTGTTCACCTCATTTCCAGCATTTTCCTTGTACTGTTTTTTTTTTTTTTTTGAGTTGTTATTCCCCTCAAAAAATCGCTCTGCTATTAGAAAGTGTGTCAGGTTCTCCCCAGAAGCAGACAGGCATAAAGCGCTGACTTTCAAGGTGAACCGTGAGGCATGTGAAGGACAGAAAAAAGCCATATTGGTCAGTATATTAGGGATGTCCAACATCACCACAAAAAAACTTGGTTTCCTTTTAGACATACTCCTCCTGGTAACTTTGTCCCAATAACCTCTTTGGAAAAGCATGTCACTCATCAAAGAACAGGGCCACTTAATGTTACCTCATCTGTGACTGAGTCCACCTCTCCTTGGTGCAGCTTTATGTTTCCAGAAAGGAAGAAGTATAAGTTAGCAAAGTTCACATAGATGTCCGGCAGGTGACAACATCCAAGATTTGATGGTCTCAGAGAAAGAAGGCTTGAGTTATTTTTGTGATAAGACTCCACACCTCTTGGGAGGGGTCCTGTGGGGTAGCATATAGCAGATCCCTTCTGCAGCGTTACGTGGCAACTAAATTGGTAACTTGACGGGGTTTCTCTTCATCACTCTCAGAGCTGCAGCAGTTTTCCTCTTCTGCACAGGGACTGCTTCTCGAGTCTTCCTGACTCTGCTTCATTCCTGCCATCTCCCCCACCCCTGCTCTCCTTGCTTCTCTCTCTTTCCTTTTGTTTTATTTTGAGACAAGGTCCCACACAGTGGCCCAGCCAACCTTGAACTTGCTCCATAGCCCAGGCTAGCCTTGGGTTCCTGGTGTTCCTCAGGATTATAAATGTGTACCACCATGAACAGCCTTTGGTTTCTGTTCTCCTGACATCCCTACACATCCTTCCACATCACCTAGTTCTCAGCGTGGTTGCCTAAGTGGGTGATTTACCTGGCTTTTGACTTGGAGACTCGACTCTCTAAAGTCTTTTCCCCCAATTTACCCAAGGTCCAAATTACTGCACCTTGTGCCCCCTTCATTCTTTGGCCTCAAAGTCCAGCTTAGGAGCTGAGCTAAGTTAGATTGTGCATTAGTCTTAGAAGGTAAATAGCTCATGTGGGATGTCTTTGTAGTTGCTGGTAAAGAGCACAGGCTATGAGTCAGCCCCTCTCTGGGCTTACATCCCAGCTTTTACAAGGTAAGGTGTGTGATCTTGGGCAAATTGGTTTACTACTCTTGTCCCAATGCTCCTATTATCAGATGAATATAATGCCTTGGTCCACCTTATGTTACATAAAGAATATGTTACATAAAATCCATCAAGGTAAAGGCTTTAGGTCAGTGTGTTTGCTACAAAGCGCCATGTGTAGCACCAGGTGTTAACTATTATTAATATATTAAAACCCATGTTTTGAGTCTGCTGGAAAGAAAATTGATACATTGAATTCATGCTCATCTAAGGGAACACACACCACGAGAAATTTCAATCTTGTGCTCACATTTAGATGAACATGTAAACCCATCAGAATCAGCAATTTTTAAAGTTGTTATTTGACTGACTCTGTAGTAGCTGAGCAAGGTTTTTATGGGAAAGCCCAACTTCTCACTGTGCTCATGATACAGTGAAGGCTGGGCCTTGGTGTTTAGAGAGAATGATGGAGGGGAGAGAAGTTCCCTTCATCCTTGTGGTCTGATCTTCCCATGGTGTAGAGACCAGCTCCAAGTAGTTGGTGAGGCTGCCTCAGTGGCTGGGGCCAAAGTAAATTTAAACTTTATCTGAATTCTACTTAATCCACAAAGTTGGATTTTATTTTTGGCTTATTTTGATTGTCATATAGATGAACTGCCAGGATTAGTGGGCTTTTATATAGACTTCTACATTTATTGAAATAACATTATGATAAAAGTAATTTGTTAGCACTGGAAGGCCATCAGACTTTTATCTGAAAGAATATGTTTATATATTTCTCAAATTTAAGAAAGAATAGACTAAATATGAGCTCATAAACTGTGCTAGGCAGATTGTGAGAAACAGCTCCTTTGGGTGTTTGTTAAAGCTACATGGGTTGTAGCACGGAGATGCTGAATGAGGCTTGTGTATTTGTATTTTTGCCAAGTTCATCAGGGTAATGCTGTCAAGATTGTTCTCTGCATTTTTTCTGTTCTTCACCTTCACAAATGAGATAATGGTACTTGTCCATTTCCCACTGTCCAAGGGAGTGATGAGAATTAACGAGGCAATTTCCATAAGTGATCTTGGAGGAAAAGCACAATTTCAATGTAATTGTCAAGGGCAGAATTGAAGTAGAATAACTCAGCGTATGGACTGCTCCCTAGGCAGGAGAGGTAACTCAGGCACTGGAGTGAAGCAGCAAGGGGGAATCTATGGCTGTAACCAGGCTGTCCTGGAACTTTCTGTGTACCTGAAGATGACTGATCCCTCTGATCTTCCTGCCTCTACCTCCTAAGTGCTGGGATTACAGATGTGTGGCACTGTGCTTGGCTCCCCATGTTATTTTTTTGAGTTGTACAATTTAATCCATTCTACCATGTTTCTTTTTCACTTAAGGAAATGTAGACTAAGTTACAATGTGGAACGAGTTATTGCCTAAAAACTGACTTGAAATGCAGAGGGCATAACCAGTTAGAAACCATGGTGAGTACCAGGGTGATCCACAACTACTGTAGCTCACAGTGTACAATACAGGTCCTGTGGGTCCTTATGTTACCTTTCCTTGCTACCATGCCTGGAATGACCAGCCTTAAGAGGGTGGAAAAGAGAAAAGCTTCCCACTGTGCACATCCTTTGCTCAGCTTCCCTCCCATCATTTGTCTCCGTCCCCATCCTCTCCATCACCTCTGCAATGCTGTCGTACCTCACCATGCAATATACTCATTTCCCCAGCATGCCTTAGAAGTCTGGGTGTGTTTACCGAACCATGATCCACTGAGAGAGAGCGGCTCTTGGGAATGAGTGGGATAGCAGATAACTTTTGTATTCTGTTACATCGGTTTTGTTTTGGTAAAGAAGCAACCTCTTCTTTTGGTCCCAGACTCTTAGTGAGCCATAGTTATCTGTTCTAGGAGGCTACTTCATGGGTCTCTCTTTAGATGACAAAGAGTCAATGGGAAAGATTTTTATTTTAAAAATTCTTTACAAAGCCAAGTGTGGTGTTCCATGCCTGAAGTTCAAGCTACTTGAGAGACTGAGGGGAGAAGGTTTACCTGAGCAAAGTTATTTATTATTTATTTATTTATTTATTTATTTATTTATTTATTTATTTTTAGTCAGTGTCAAACTTTGGTAAACTGTTGCAAATGCAACTTGTCCACGTATCTTCAGAAAAACAGATCTAAATAAACTCCCACACATTAGTCTTTCCCTTTTTTGTTCATTTCAGTTAAAAGACAATTGGGTCTTACCAGTGTGTCTGAGGAAACTGAAATGTGTTTCCTCATGGCAAAGATTGTTGTGAGGTAACACTTGGTAAAGACAGGAGACATGGCAAGGTTGGGAGAGCGCCCCCCACTGCAGTGGAGGTCCCACCTCTGTGACAATGTCGGTTGCAACCCAGGTCACAGGCTGGGCAGCATCTTTCCCACTCAGATAAAGCTGGTACTGCACTACAGAAGAGGATTTCAGATGAGCCAGAACAAAGCAGAGTCGGTGAGTTTATAAAGTATTTAGATAATCACATAGGAAAAAGACAGACACTGCACTAAGACATGGGTGGTGGGAAGGGAGGCGGGGCTACATGTCTTTACAGTGGCTATACATATGATGCTGTGGATTGGTAAGTTATGTTCCTCAAAGAGGATGATTTGGTAGGTTTAAAGAAAGTGAAATTGTAAATTTTAATTCAAGTTTAAAAATGAAGTAAGTTAACAGGAACCAGTAAATGAAATGATAAGGTGATTTATAATGCACCACACTGTTTTGATTTAGGGGTGAGACCCATGCTTTTGGTCGGGTGTTTCCAGGATCTTGGCAGGTTATTGTAGAATCAGATAAAGGGACACACAGATTGTAAAATAACAAGACTATTTGTACAAAGCACAGTGACAGTACAGAACAGAAAGAAGTGCACTGTCATGGAGGCCACAGGAGTGAGGGGGCTGCAGAGCCCTAGGTAATGGCCTGGGGCTTCCTTTTATGTGTTCTAAAGGAAGGAGAAATTGGACATATTTTGTTGTTGTTAAGGACATAGATGGTTGTCTATTTTGATGGACAGTTTTAAAGTTGTATACCCTTTTATCTATTGTGCATATCCCTTCCCACGATGCATTTGGTTTTACATATATGCATACCCAATTATGCATTGGCATAAGATGGTTAATAGGCAATTCCCCCATTAGAAGTTCATTTGTAAAGGACAGTTTCCTTATTTTATATGAACCCAAAACCAGTTCAGACTGGAGCAGCCCCCTTAGCCTTTTACCCAAACATAACTGGATTGTGATTAAATAGAAATTTGGTCATCTCTAGGGAGAGGAGAAACTTACTATGCTGCTCAGGGAGGGATGTACATGCAGTTTGATGCAGGTGGGTATTCTCAGTTGCTAGCAGGTTTCTAGGTATGTTCTTCAGAGAGGGATCTAGTTCATGCAGGTAAAGGTCTCCGTCTGTCAAGTGTATTATTAGAAGAGAGGGGTGCACAAAGCCCAAACCAAGTGGAGTCCCAAGGCTAAACTATCCTATATGCTTTTCACTCTCAAGGGGAGAACTAACATGGTAAACATCAAGGTTACAAACAGTCCGGCCCTGTTATCACAATTCACTTGTTTTAACCTTTGTCTTCAATGTCTAAGAAAACCACTAAGTATCTCTGTAGGCAGTTTGGCTTGACAATTTGTGTTGGAGTTTCTTGACTGTCAGAAAGAAAGTCAAACAACTTACCAGGGGAAAGGGACTCCCTTCCCTTTTCATGATGCCCACCCATCCACTTAAGTCTATCTAACCTGCCTTAAAGGAAAGGCCAAAAGGAAAAGGACTGAGGAGTATGGGACTACGGTAAAGAATCAATTAAGGATTTCCCAGCGAGCCATGCTACTCATTTGGGATCAGCAGATCATTATGATGGTGGTCCATCCCATGGTAAACTCTGACCTCTAAGAGAGGTTGAGGCAAGGGGAAATGCTTAAAGACAAAAACGATGAAGGTTCCATCAGGTACTTTTGAAACAGTGCTCTGTGGCCATGGTGATTAATAACAACAGTGGCCTTGATCCAAAGTTAAATAAGCAGTTTCTGGGCTGATCGCCTTGTAGAAATACTTTCTGCATGAGGCTGAGGCTGCCTCCAAGGAAGCCTGTGGCTCTGGCAAAGCCACTTGCATAGTTCCTGTCAGGCAATCTTTATTGGCAGAACTTTTTCTTGATGACTCCATTTTGATTCTGACAACGTTCATCTCTCTTTCCCAGTGGAAAAGGACTCAGATGGTATTTCAGTTCAGAGACTGTTTGGACAAGGTTCACTGTGAGTTCTTCAGCCCTCATTGCTTATGAGAAGGCTCTTCTGTCCACAGGAATGGGCTTGAGCTGGAACCTGCCATTCCTCATTGCAGGGGGAGCATCTGTGCTGCATAGATGTGATGGCCCCAGGAGCTGGGTGGGGGAAACGGTAAGGGTCCACGTGGAGACAGAAGGTAGAGTGGGTGTGAAGGTTTGGAAGTGTGGCAGACTTTGCTCACAGAACTGAAATTATATAGGATCTTGTGAGATAAGCGTATACCTTTCCTTAAGGGCAACACACTCTAAAGGGATTTTAAGCAGAAAGTAATTGTATCAAATTGCCTTGGGAAACGATGGCTTGGAAGGAAATGAGGCTGCGTCCGAGGGACAAGGTGAAGGCTCATTGTAGCCAGTTAGGAAACAAGTGTGGCAGAAACCAATGCCGGGGAAGACTGTTGAGGGTGCATTTGTCCAATGTCTGTTGGGCATCATTTTCTTTCTGTGAATAACTAGGTCCTGCATTTCAGGGTATTGGTTTACCGTGATTTGCATGAAAAATTGAGGGGCAGTCAACTGTAGTATTATACTTCTTTTGTTCCAGCACTTGGAAGGCAGAGTCGGATCTCTATGAGTTTGAGGCTGGAATGGTCTATATAGTGAGATCTAGGCCAGCCAGAGCTACATAGAAAGACTCTGTCTCAATAATAATAATAAATAATAATCTTTCTGAGAGTTGGATGTTCCCAGGGGTGGAAGTTCTTGCTGAAGTCTGCTCTAAAACCTCTGGGTGAAATACAAAACCTCACACAAATCTTGGAACGCTTTCCCTGTAACACTGTCCCACAGGGAAAATGGTTGCTATTTGCTTAGCTTCTTAATGCACATTTGTAATTTGCCATGGTGTTAATGGCCTTTAGACTTCTACATTATGAAGGAAATAAACTTATTATTAATAATGCAGATAGTTACATTGCCAATTAAATGAAAAGTTTTTAGCTGTTCCCTCTGCAAAGGATTCAGGATTTGTTTGCTACTAGATGAAAACAGATCTATTTTGGTAGATGGGTGACTTTGGGACCATTCACAGCTGGACAACTCTTAAGTGCATGTGGAAATGAATCTCAGGGACAATCAGATTTTATTTCTAGTGGATAACTGATTCTCAGAGATTTGGGGTTTAATTATGGCTGCTTTGAGGAAGAGAGAGAGAGAGAGAGAGAGAGAGAGAGAGAGAGAGAGAGAGAGAGAGAGAGAGAATTCAGTTTCTTTTAAACCTAACTGCAGTGTCCATTTCAACTCATATACGTATAAGGCTTCATAGTTACTTTCTAGCACAGTACCTGGTCCTCATTAGACTCTCAGTATTGGCTACATGGTAGAACTCTTCTAATTGTATTGAAATATATCAAATTATAAACCTAATTTAATTTCTGGATAAATACCCCCAATGAATTGAAAGCAGTGTCGTGAGGCCATAGTCATGTGCTAATGTGCATGTAGCAGCTTTATTAACAGTGCCTAAAATGTAGAAGCAACCTGTGTCCATCATCAGGAATAGATAAGATGTGTTCCACACATACAGTGATCTATCATTCAGGCTTAAGGGAGGAGACTATAAAACAAGTTGCACCATGGATGACCTTGAGGATAATATGGTAGTTAGAGCATGACAGTCACAAGGGCAGATATTGTATGATTCTAGGTATATGAAGTCTTAGAGTGGACAGAGTCATGGAGGAAGATGTAGAATGGTGGTCACTAGGAGGAAGGAGACAGGGAGTCAGTATTCCAGAGGTCAATGGTAGGAAGGCTGGTGACAGCATAAGCATAGTTAATGCCATCTAGCTGTACACCTGAGAGTGTACAGTGTTTATGATGGTATGGTGCATATTATGTGTATCTCACACAGAGGAGATTTAAAAATAGAAAAGAAGTATCAGGCATAGAGCATTGCTTCTAGCTCGGATGCAAAAAGTCCAGAATTGACTCCTGATGGTCCAGTCATTCTAGAGAATCAGCTTAAACAGGAGATCCTTTCAGTAAGAAGACTTCTGCACCCTGGACAGGCTGATCTGGCCCCATTTGCTCCAGTAAAGAACATCAAGTGGGCCATACCTGAGGACTGAGGCATGAGGGTTGAGTATGTGTGGATGGAATGTAAGTTCTGTTCTTTCCCTCTTGGCGATACTTCCTTCTGGAATGATACATATCATTCTTTACCTCATCTTTTATCATATATCACTTCCATTTTCTTTCACTTAGAAAAATAATTCTAGGTTCATGCATGTAAAAATGGTACATTTTTTGTAGCTGGATAATATGCCACTGTGTTTTGTCTGTTAGCTGACAGATGTTTGAGTTGTTTATTCCTTTGGATATTTGAATGGTGCTGGTGTTATTATTTATGACCAAACATTTGCTTAAGGGCCTGTTTTCAGCACTTTGGGTATATACATAACAGCGAGATATAAGTTATATGGTAATTCTATGATCAGCTTTTGGGGAGCTGACAGGTTGTTTTCTGTAGTGGTTTTAATTTCTCTCTATGTTTGCCAACGTTTGTCATTTCCTGTTCTTTTTATAAACAGGCTCCTGGTTTAAACTGGTTGTGAAGTAGTATCTCACCTTGGCTTTGATCTGCCTTTCTCTGATGACTAATGACACTCAGCATATCTTTATATGCTTGTTGGTTGTTTGTATGAATGCTACTAGTTGGAGGGATGGACCTAGAAAATATTATGCTAAGCAGAAGGATACAGACATAGTGTTATGTACTATATAAGTCTATTCATATTCCATGTTCTGAACATGTATGAGTCAAGAAGCATGTTATTAGTTTCTGAGGATTTTGTGGCGAGGCTCTCATGGAATGATGTGCTAAAAGTATTTTGGAACTCATCAGAGGTAGTGACTGCATAACATTGTAAATGTGTTGAATGTTATTGAATTGTCACTTGAAAACTCCAATTTTTGCTACAAGAATGTCATCTCAGTTTAAAGAAAGGAAGGAAGAAAGAAAAGAAAGAAAGAAAGAAAGAAAGAAAGAAAGGAAGGAAGGAAGGAAGAAAGAAAGAAAGAAAGAAAGAAAGAAAGAAAGAAAGAAAGAAAGAAAGAAAGAAAGAAAGCAAGCACCTGGTTTGAAGTTAAACCTGAATCTCCAGTTTCTGCAGCAGAGTGGACTGAGTGACTATGGATTCTCACCTTCTGGTAGAATGCAGGTAAATAGTGGATAAACCATGGTGTTCTCAAAGAATATTGATCCAGCCAATCTTGACAGGCATTCTCTTGTTGCCGGAAGAGGCAATGTGAAGCCCAAGCAGTGTGGCTACCAGATGATGCGTGGTGGACTGTGGGTATGGAGATGATAGACCAAACACAGAAACTGGAATGAAAAAGAGTTCAAAACCAACATGTGACCAACAGACATGGCCTTGGGCTGGTGTAGGGCAGGGGGCAGAGCTGGAGTTCCTGAGCAATGAAAGTGTTCTGTGAATGTTGTCCCCACTCCCAGAGAAAGAGTCCAGGGACATACCCTACCCACATACAGAGGCCTGGGAAACATTGATGGAACACCTCTCTTCCTGAGTTTCTCATTACCAGTGAGGAAGAAAAGACACTGGAAATTCCAGGCTTGACTTCACAATTGCAATGATGTCCAGCTGGGAAAGGAATCTGGGACCACCAGGAAGGTGAGGGTCCTGGTCCTGGTGCGCACAACAAGGGCAAACCCGAAACTCATTTGTTTTCACATTTCTGTAATTCAAGATCTGTAAGAAAACCAACCCCCATTGAAGAAATAAGTTCACAGAAAAAAAAAAATGCCAACTCATGAAAGAAATACATGATCCATCAGGAGGGAGAGTAAGTGAATGTCAGAACCAGCCAACAGTGAGTACAGATGCTTACGCTCCAAGTAGCTAAGAAACAAGGGAAGGAGAATAACACCCCCACACTCACAGTGAACGAGCAACTGCTCCCATTAGCCCAGGGAAACCTCGCTGAAGAAACTGAAAAGAAAGAAGACAGTGTCTGGTGGCCTGATCAGCTCTTCTTTGTTGGAGACCAAGACCCTTGGACTTTCCCTTGGAGATAAGAGTCCAAGGAAAGTTCAGGTAACTCAGTGAGGTGGCAGTCAAGTTCCAGCCTTGAGTATATTTGCCATGATGCTTGAGTGATCTCCAGGCTGCACATGATTCATGTCTACAACTTGATGAGCTTGGGGATAAGTGCACATTTCTAACACCAAGGTCATAAATGAATCTGCTACCTCCCAAAGTTTCTCCTGTCTCCATCATTCTGGTCACCATAATTTTCTATTAAGAGCCCTTAACATAAGAGGTACTTTCTTAAAGAATGGGACGTAAGTCTTCTCAACACCTACACAAACACAATATGCAATCCTGTATGTAGACAAGTCAGATTATAATGATCATTTCACAGTGCATACATATGTATAACATCATTTTACACCTTAGCAAAAGGCTTATCCTTGTAGCAAATTTTAAGAATACGGTACAATATTGTTGGCTTCAGGTATTGTACTGTATGGCAGATCTGCAGACTTATTTATCTTACAGAACCGTAGATTTCCCCCATTGAACCATCAATGCACAGATGTTCTTAGGCAAATATTTGCCTTAATTTCTCTTGAGAGTGTAGCTTGACATTGCTTAGTACTTTGGAGAGGGAAGGCTTGAGAACTGGTAAGTGGGACTTTAGGAAAACAAACCCTGAAGCACTGTTGAAAACCACATTAGTGTTCATTCAGCACTCTACTGCTAATTGATATCACCTGTTGGCTGTGTCAAAGCAGCGGGAAGTGGGAGCACCATGTGATTAAGTAAAATCATGTCCAAAACTCTAGATGAGAGCCAATGGCAAATGAGGTCTCCAGGAAATGTTCTGTTCACCTCAGCCCTGGGTCCAAACCATAGCTATTGTCAATGAAGCCCAGAATTCATAGAAAGAAGAGGGGTGCCATGTGGCCCTACCTTAAAGCTAACGTGCTCTACCACTGTACATAGCAATTGAGCATCAGGAAGGCTGTGTGCAGGGCTAATGAGCTTTTTAACTCTCGTTAAAGTCCCAGCTGTGTCTGGGGATGGTGTCACATCAATGGCTGTGTAAACAGCTCACCTGGACTTGTTTTCCTTCCAGTGGAATTTTGAAAAGAGCAAACTCTCTATTAAGAACAAAGCGGGTTCTTCCTTATGGAGGCACACCTTGCTCAGCCTCAATAGGAGGGCAGGCAGGCAGGGGTGGGAGTGGGGGTGGGGCTGGGGGCTTGGTCCTGCCTCAACTTGATATGCCAGACTTTGTTGATTCTCCATGGGAGGACTTACCCTCTCTGAGGAGGGGCTGGGGTGGAATGGAGGGTAGATGGAGGGTAAGCGGGAGGAGGGGAGGGAGGGGGAACTGTGGTTGATATGTAAAATGAAAAAAAATGAAAAAGCAGGTTCTAGCATCTCACTCTGGTCATACATCTAAAGAAAATGAAGTGAAGCGCACGTATCAAAGAGTACCCAGCTCCTATGTGCACTGTAGCACTGTTCATGCCAGCCAGGATCTGGGGTCACTGAGGTATCCATCAATGTCACTGGATAAAGATGATAAATGTGTGCAGGGCAGAGTGTTCCACAGCCATGAAAGGAGGAAATTCTGCAATCTCTGGCAATGTGGAAGGAACTGGAGATGTTTCTGTTTGATGAAGGAAGCCAGGCCCAGAAAGACAAGTGCTATGTGAGCTCACTGATATGTGGGCTCTAGAAATAATATCAGAGGAGCAGAGCATAGACTGGTGCTTACCAGAGTCTAGAAAGCATAGGAGGAGGGGAGATAGGAGAGATATGAGAAGAGACTCGGAATTGTGGTTACACAGGAAGAATGAGGTCTAGTGTCCCCAGCACAGTAGGGCAGAAGTATTAGACATTAAAACACATAATAATATAGAAGAACACAATTGCTACAAATTTATTAGATATTTTTGCAATGGTTTAGAAGAGTTCTAAGCTTCCCAACACAAAACTGTAAATTTTAAAGGAGAGAGAAGTGCTAATCACTCTAGACTCAGTCATCACACACTGCCTGCCAATATCAAATTCCTATATCCTGCCCAACAGATGCATACAATCATTACACATTGATTAAAATAAAGAAATATAGGAAGAATAAAGTATTTTCTGTTTTTAACCACTGGGATGGAGAGAGATTAGGTAGTTAAAATGTGAGGAAAAACCTGGAGGAGAGAAGTTCTGACCCCTGAGTGTGGAGTCAGGGCTGCTGAATGAGAGATCTGGAACCTCAGTGTTGAGTGGTGTTTTCAGGATGCCACAGTCAAAAAGCCGTGATCCTTCATCTCTCTCAGTTGTGGGAGGTGGATGCTGACTGACTGTTTTCTCCTCTGGTGAATAGTGGGAAGTAATGTTGTATGCCTTCCTTTTAGAGGAGGGACATCTTCATTTGGGCACCATTTATTTCCACGTGGTTGAGGTTTATGACCATATATAATTTGTTGGTATCGGCACGGTTATCATTAAATGACCCTGGCAGATACTAAGTTGATTTTAAACCAGTCTCTTGGAATCTTATCATGTCTAACTGCTCAGTAAATAAAGATATTTTTAATGTTACTTGAAAGTAGAGATTAGGTTATCTGGCCTCTCTGTGCCCTTCTCTGTAAATATCAGTTCAGAGCCTTCAGAATTAATTGCTTCTTGAACACATAGTTACTGCTCACTTAGCCCCGTGCCAAGAAGTAGGTCATTCTGCTCATTGGAATCTTGCTGTTCTAAAATTATGTGAAGAGCAAATGATTATAGAAGGGGTTTATGTGACTTTAAGGCAGGTAAATTTGGGATCTCTAGAGACTAATCCATAGATCCAAAAACTCAATGTTTACTTTTTCTTTTTTAAACACACATTTAATACCTAAAATGCAGTAGGTTTCCTTATTCTTATGTGTTGTATGTAAGGTCTGAAGGACACTTATGAGTAAGCAACAGAGGGGGAGAAGGAGCTGGTTTTCATTTGTTTTTTGACAGAGTAGAAACACTCTGTAATTTAGGTGCACACACTTTAACAAAACAATGGCCTGGGTGTGGTCTTCATTTTTTATTTTGGTGAAATACAAGCTTCTCTTTCTCTTGATTCAGGTTAAAAAACAAAAACTTAAGTCTTGAAATAATTGGGAAAATTGCTGGTAAGTATTTCACTGAAGAGGCTGCATTTATGACCCTTTCAGAATGGAGTGTGAGCTAAATGGACCCTGCTATAATACTTTGTAGAAAGGGGATGTTTTACAAATCCAGACTTACTGAAATTTTTTCAGCTAGAATTCCATTAGATGAAGGGAGATAGCTCTCCCTTGAACTTGGCCAGTATGCCCCCACTCCTTCCCTTTTGCCTTGGGCTCACATTCATACTTTTGTTTTGCCGAATAAAGTGAGTAAAGCTGGTATGGCAAAGGGCCAGCCTGCGCTGATGGCAGAGAAATTTGACTACTGCCCAAGTTAAAGTTCTCCTTGAAAGCAGTCTCCGAGATGGGAAATGTACTGAGCAGGTAAGAGACAGGCAGCTGGAAAGTCAGTAATGGAATGGATTGTCCCTGGGCTTCTTGCTGTTAAGGATTCTCTGAGGATCTGTGTGGAGCATGGAGAGGGATGTGCAGAGATTTACCTGGCTGGGTAGGCAGAACAATGGCTGCCTTAAAGAGACATCCTCCTACTGCCTGGAGCCTGACTGTTGCCTCCTGCGGCAAAGGATGTGACTAAGTTAGGATGGGAAGATTTTCACGAGATCCATATTAAGAGAGGTAGGAGGGTCAGAGATAGAAGAAATTCACGATGAGGGAAGGTGGGAAGATGTAACATTCACATTTGAATTGGTAGACGGAGTGAAGTCTGATGAGGTGGTTCCTATCCAACCAAAAAAGAATGAAAATGCTAACTTCAAGGAAATCCCTTCTAGTAGGAAGCCTGTTGTCACTGGGTTCTAATGGCTGCCCCTTAGGTACAGCGTTGTCAAAGACACAGACACCAGCAGTCAGGTAAAAGGTAAACAGCAGACTCGTTTATTCAGCAATGAGGAGAGCCTTATATACCTTCCTTCCCAGCAGCCAGGCTGTGTCCTGATCCGGTGACATTGTGTGGTCGCCCCTCGTTGGCTAGGCACGATCAGGAAGGGCCTCTGATAGAGCCTGTTGCTAGGCCCTCAGGCAGACTCCAGGTTGGCTCATCTCTCTGCCTCATAGGCCTTATCTTCCTACAGCCTGAGAACTGGGAATTTGGCTTTTAATACCTTGAGACTGGAAACATTGGCTTCTCTTGGGTCTCAGGTCTGCAGGCCTTTGGACTGATACTATATCAGTGACTGTTATGTTTCCCAGGTCTTTGGGTTGGCCCTGTAACCAAGCCACTACTGCTCTTGCTTCTCAGCCTTTATAATCTTGTGAGCCAATTCCTTATGAACACACAATTCTCTTTCCCCATCTCTCTCCTCTTCCTCTCTTCCTTTCCCTCTTAGTCTCTTCCTCTCTCTGGGTTTGCTTCTCTGGAGAACCTTAACTCATATATACTTTCTACCCTAGGATGACCTTATCCATTTTCTTGATTCATTTCTGCCAATATGCTGGTAATTCATGGGCCCTTGTCTTCAGTGTGGATTTCTGCATAGCTGTATGTTGTGATTTGGATGCAAAATGTCTCCTATAGGCTCCTGTATTTGAATACTTGGTCCCAGCTCATGGAGTTGTTTTGAGAGGTTGTAGAACTTTTGGGAAGTAGGACCTAGCTGGAGGAAAGGGGTTAATGGAAGATGGACCTTGAGGATGTATGTAACCCAGCTCCACTTCCTGTCTGGTTCCTTTTTCCTGATCTGTTGAGATGCGAGGACCTTCATTCTCCCACTCCCATGAGCTCCACTATGTATCACCCACTGTGGCCAACAGTGCCCTCTGAAATCATGAGCCAAAATAAATCATCCTCTTTAACCTGCTTCTTTAAGGTATTTTCTCACTGATGAGAAAAGGAACTGATTCCAACACTTTTAGCCACAACAAACCTGTTCCTGAATGTTCTACCTAGTTTGTTTCTCCCAGCTTGTAACTTTTGTAATTGGTGCCTTTGGCATGGAATAAGACACAATGATCTCCCGACTAAGTGTCTTCAGCATTGCTCATTGTGAGTTTTAAATTTCACCCAGGATTTCTGCCTCTCGGGTGGTTGCTGCACAAAGGAGCGCTCGGGTGCTGCAGCCCTGGTACACACAAAAGAGCTGGAAAATATACAGGCTACGATGAAACTATGAACTCTAGCTTATTCTGTCTGAATGAGAGCCACATGGGAGAGACAGGGACCCACACTCTCAACATTCACCACCCCAGTTCCCTTCCTTAGAGTGAGGAAGGGGCAAAGATAGGCACAGAGGACAAGTGACAGAGTCAGGAAATCACACACATAAAGCAAGCAGAAAGGACATTTGTCAAAGATTGCAGGCAGAGAAGAGAAGATAAACGAGGAGTCAGGTAAAGACCCCCCTCCCCATTTTTCATTAGCCCTTTTCTCCACAGCTCAGCAAAGCCTTTATGTGCACTCTGGTGTGTTTGCTCTCACCCACAGATCCCTCCTTAGAGTGGCCTCTTGAACATGCCATAGAGCCATCACTAGACAAGACAAGGTCAACCAGCCCTTGACCTTGTGCCATCACTCTGAGCTACAATAAACCTCTTCTTATCAGCTACCCAGCCCCTGGTATTTTTGTTAGAGTAACATAAAACATGAATATAGTCAGTGACATTGACTATTTTGCATATTTCCATTGGCCATTGTCTGGGGGAAATGTCTGTTCAGGGTTTTTTTTTTTTTTTTTTTTTTTTTGCCACTTTCAACTTTGTGGTTGTTGTGGTTGTTGTGGGTGTTGTTGTCTCACTATGTAACCCCAAGCAGCCTGGAATTTGCTAAATAGACAGGGTTGACCTTAAACTGATCCACCTGCCTCTGTCTTCTGAGTGCTGGGATTATTTTAAATTAGGATATTTACCTTCTTCATCTTGAACTATTTTTGTCTCACATAGTTTGGATATTTACTACTTACCAGATAAGTGATTTTCAAACACTTTGTTTTGTTTCATATGGATATTAGATTGTGTCTTCAATTTCTGTTAAAAATAGTATTAGAGTTTTGTTGAAGAGCTCAGTGAATCAACAGATTGTTTGGGGTTCAGTGGACATGTCAACAATATTAAAACTCTTCCTCCGATCCATGAAGACAGGGCAGCTTTCCAGTTTTCTGTGTCTTTATATACTTTCATCTTGTAGGACTTGACAAAATTCCTTCCTAATTATTTAACTTTTTGTTTTATTCCTATTGTAAATGGGGATTGTTTTCCTCTTTTTTTTCAGATGGTTTATGGGTGTATAGCAATACTACAGATTTTCACATGTTGATTTTGTATCCAGTAACTCTACTCAATCCAATTATAATTTCTTCTAGATTTTTATGTGTGTTTGTGTGTGTGCATGTGTTAATAATATATCTTTGTATATGTGTTGTGTGCATGTGTGTGCCTCTCTGTGCATTTGTGGGTATACACCTGTGCATTTCTATCTCCATCTGTATGGATGTACATGGCACATTTTTAGGGTTGTGTCTTTAAAAGATTGTGGATTTTAATTTATATTTTCCCATTTAACTTATTTCCAAGTTGTAGCTAGAGTTTTCCTGCCTTGCCCACAGTCAGGACAAATCTTTGTCACCCGCCAGTCCCCCAGCTGCTCAGACCCAACCAAGTAAACACAGAGACTTATATTGCTTACAAACTGTATGACCGTGGCAGGCTTCTTGCTAACTGTTCTTATATCTTAAATTAATCCATTTCTATAAATCTACACCTTGCCACGTGGCTCATGGCTTACCGGCATCTTCACATGCGGCTTGTCATGGCGGCGGCTGGCAGTGTCTCCCTCTGCCTTCCTGTTCTCTCAATTCTCCTCTCTGTTAGTCCCGCCTATACTTCCTGCATGGCCACTGGCCAATCAGTGTTTTATTTACTACCAATTAGAACCTTTGACATACAGACCAAGTAGATGGCTGTTTCTTCCTATTATCTAACTCCTCTGGCTGGGACTTCAGCTACTGTATAGAACAGAAGTGGCAACATTAGGCATTCTTGTGTCCCTGACCTTAAGACAAAAATCCTTCAGCTTTTTACTGGGGTGTATGTTAGCTGAGGACTTCTATACATGGCCTTTATTCAGGCCTACTTTTTGTCTGGATACTTCTATCCCTACTTGAAGGAGAGCAGAGGTCTTATTATAGTGATGTTTCCATTAAACAAAATTTTGAGACACGGACTAGCCTCAGAAGGACTAGCTGCTGTAGCTGTCACTAAGAAAACTAGCCAAGTTGGGGAAGTCTGAGCTTCTGTGGCCCCTCACAGTCAGCAATTTACCACCAACTTGAAGTTGTAAAGGTTTGCAGAGTTTTGTGGGGGTTTTGGAAATGTGTTTTCCTGCTAATTAAGAAGTAGTACAAAATTATATATAATGTGGCAAGTCCCAAAAGAGACAAAGAATAAAAGAAATATTGTCCTTAATTCTGCCTCTTGTTATTTAATTCGGCTACTATTTTGATGTGCGCTGCTCTAGTTACACATAGTATTTTTACTCAGGAGCTGCGAGGAAAGCTACCCCTGTGCTCTGCTCGCAGGCATATAGGACTTGAATCTACAAACTTTGACTGAGAATTCTTTTTCTTTAAGTAATTTTATCTTGAGGGACTGGAGAGATGCCTCAGTGGTTAAGAGGACTGGCTGTTCTTCCAGATTTGGGTTCAAGTCTCGGCACCTGCATGGCAGCTCACAACCATCTGTAACTTCAGTTCCAGGGGATCAGGAACCCTCTTCTGGGCTCCATAGGCACTAGGAACACATGTGGCATGCAGACATACATGCAAACAAAATTCTTATACACATAAAAATCTTTAAGAATTATTTTAAAATGCTAGTCCACTCTGTAGACACTGCTTGAGGTTCTCCCTTCAAGTTTTTGGACTATTTTTAGACCTCTGTCTAAACCTTTTTAGATTTATTATGTATTTTGGACTTACAATCTTCCTGCCTCAATTAAGGCAATAATGATAACCCCCTGCACACATGTCCACAGGTCAACCTGATCTAGACACACCCTCATTGAGACTCACTTTCCAGGTGATTCTTGATTGTGAAAAATGGCAACAAAAACTAACCACCATGGGCCAGTGAGATGGCTCAGTGGATAAAGGTACTTGCCACCAAGCCTGTAACCTGAGTTTGATCCCTAGGATCCACATGGTAGAAGCAGAGAAATGAATCCCCCAAGTTGGAGTCATCCTCTGATTTTCACACATGCACTCAGCACACGTAAAACACACACACACACACACACACACACACACACACACACACACACACACACACCCCACTGAAAAATACCAACCAAACAAATCCTGAAATCTAACCATCACAGGCTCCATACAATTAACTCCACAAACTGCAGACTTGGGTAGCTTCCCAGGTGAGGCACAGTTGAAAATGTTCCCCTTGGCAATGAGTCTCTTATATCGGAAAAACCTACAGGTGCCTTAAATCCAGCTTTGACCTTTGTCTCCTTTCCCTCTGCTCTAAGCCACCCTTATCTTTCTGTCTGACAATAATCACCCTGGTCCCACCTGTCTCGCCTTGTTCTCTATGTAATATCCACCCTATTTCCTGATTCTGAACTCTGTTCCTCGCTATCTCATACCCCACACTACTTCTTGTTTTCTACCTCATAAAGACTTGATAGCTGAGCCCCTTTATCACTGGAACTAGGTCCCATAGCATATGCTGACTTCTTATAGAAACAATGGGTCACATTCAAACACCATATACCCAGCAAATACTTTTTTGAATGAATGAATGGATTTTGAATATTTCTTGCTTGCATTGGAATCTGTTTTGAATTTGAGATATAGTAACACAAACCACAAATTTCACTTGTCTTTCTTTTTCCTATTTGGATTTTATATCAGATACTATACTGTAATTTTGTATATGACACTTCTAATCTTCACAATGATCTCTCAAAGCATTGTTGTCTCCTTTGTTTCACATAGGGGGAGCTGAGGGTCTTCAGGTTCATTAGTTCCTCTAAAGTCAATGACTGCCCTCCCTTCTTGGTAGGCTCACTCCCAGAAGCACCAACTCCTGGCCTTGTTCTGAAGTTCCTAGATGTGTTTTCTGACCTTCCTATGACTCTGATCCTATCCTGATCAGTCACCTCATCCCTGTCTGAACCCAGTTGGTACAGAGCAATGAGGGAAGAGCAACCTGAGAGGTTTGATAAGGTCTTTGCATAAGAGGTT
This sequence comes from Peromyscus leucopus, assembly GCF_004664715.2. Classification (NCBI taxonomy): domain Eukaryota; kingdom Metazoa; phylum Chordata; class Mammalia; order Rodentia; family Cricetidae; genus Peromyscus; species Peromyscus leucopus. The sequence continues at coordinate 73,909,639 of NC_051070.1, forward strand.
GAAGCCAGTTAAAGGAGGTGGAAAAGCCAACAGTATCTCCACATTTGAGATGGGTAGTAGAGACGTCTCGCTCCTAGAAATTAGACTGGCATCCCTGTGAGTATTCACCAGTTGAATGCAGGTGTCTCTTAGCTTCTCTGAATCTCGGTTTCCCCGTCTTTTCTTTTATGAGCATACACATAATCTCACTTTTTGAGACACCGTCTCATACTGTAGCTCAGGCTGACCCTAAATTTGAGTAGTCCTCATGATTCAGCCTCGGAGTGCTAAACTACGGACAGGAGCCAGCACAGCTGACTTGTGAGTGTAGGCTTATCTGGCTCTCGTGCTGCAATGCATGTGCTTTGTAAGAAGTAGCCATAGCCGTGGTAGCACTGTTGGCAAGATCAAATAACTCATTTCCAGAGTCAGACTGTAAATGGAAGTGCTGAAATCTTGAGTAGAGTACTCTTACTCCAGGGGCCCCAAGTTACGACTTCTGACCAACTCTGGCTGGCCTCCTGTTTTTATATAACTTGTGAGTGAACATTTTTTTTTACATTTTAATTTGATTTTAAAAGAAAATCACTATGTGACATGAATATTACATAAAATTCAAATCTCGGCGTCTGCAAATACAGCTCATTAGAACATAGCTGAGCACATTTGCTTGCAGACCATCCACGGCTGCTCTTGCGCTGCATCGGCAGAACTGGCTCGTTATGGAAGACTGTATCCAAACTGAATTCAAACCTTTACTCTCGGGCTCTATAAGGAAAAGCGGCAGCTCAGGGTCCTTCTTTTCTGCCTGTTGAAATTTCCAGAAAGGAAAGTAAGTATAAAGAAACCCCATATTTGTCTTTGTATACTGAATTCTTTTGCTTGACAATAAAGATGAGGGGAAGATACACTGTCTCCCCGCTAAGTCTCACATGCAGGCTGAAGCACCAATCTAACATTAAAAGTCAGTGAGGGGTGGAATGCCCACCTCCAACTTCAAGTCACCTTTCACACTTTGAATGATAGCTTTCTCTTTTCCTATTAAAACTCAAAACTGTTGTTATCAGGATCTACAGGAAATTACTTAGGTGGTCTAGCCCTTTCGCTCTTGTTACTTCTGTTATTAACAGTGGCTATTGTAGAGTCTTGAGTTCTTGACCCCTTTCTCTCTTCTTCCAATATGGTTGTTATGCTTCTCCTTGAAACCAGAGCTGGACTGCCTTGGTGGACCGTTGCCCTCTCCTTCCCTGTTCTCCGCTATCTGATGTGCTTCAGTGAAGCATTCTCTTTGATCCTAAGAACTGAAACAGACAAGGCATCAGGTTAAAGAAAAACCATCACGGGAACAAAGTGAACACAGCACCTAGAGGGTGGTTCCCTGTCCCTTCTCTCAGGCCTTCTCCTACTGCATTGAATAGTAGGTAGAACTTGGCTAGCATACAAACTATTCTCTATTCATCTAATAATGACATGGGAGTGTTTTGGCTCTCAGTTGCACTTCTAAATAAGGGGCTTGGTGGCACATACCTTTAATCTCAGCATTCTGAAGCAGAGACTGGCAAATCTCTTGAGTTCAAGGCCAACCTGGTCTACATAGAGAGTTTCAGAACAGCAAGAGCTATGTAGAAAGACTCAGTCTAAAAAACAAAATCATTGCTGTCATTTTGTTAATATTGTTGATATTTTTAGTATATTCCATGCAAAAAAAACCTTTCAGTGTATCAAGTTAACAAGCTAATGCAATACTGTGAAGTGTAAGTGGGAGATGGCTATTTATATCTGATTCTCTTGTTTTTCCTAGTGAGAAGCTGGATGGAAAAGCTGAAAGACAAGGTAAGGAGAGTCTCTTCTTCCCTTTGACTTCTACTAAAGGGCAAATAAAAGATTTGCAAAACAGCAGAGCTACCACAGGTTGTCGTTCAGGAATTTATATGTTTACATACAAACACATATATACATGTAATAAGAGGCCATAGCTTTGAAGTATAGCTGGGAGGGGCATAAGAGGGTGTGGAGGGAGGAAAGGAAAGGAATAAATGTTATAATTAAATTGCAATTTTAAAAAACCCACCACCACCAATAACAATGGAGCTTCAGTTTGCTGTTCTGGGCCACCAGCAGGAGAGGTATTCCCTTCAGATTCCTTCACTGGGAACACGGGAGACAGGCACCTTATTCTCTGGAGCCTCAGCACCTCTCGTCACCTCCTCTGTCTCTGTCTCTGTCTCTGTCTCTGTCTCTGTCTCTGTCTCTCTCTCTCTCTCTGTGTGTGTGTGTGTGTGTGTGTGTGTGTGTGTGTGTGTGTGTGCATGTGGTATATGCTCATATGTGCATATATGCAAGTATGGAGGCCAACAGATTGAGTCAGATGCCCTCCTCTGTCACTCCCTACCTTATTCATTTGAGGCAGGATCTCTGACTGGACCCAGAGCTGGTGGCTTTGGGATGCACTAGCAGCCACCAAGCCCCAGAAATTCTCATATCTCCACCCCTTACAGGACTGGGGTTGCAGGCGTGAGAGAGACCTGTCATCTAATTGCAGTGTGGACTCTGGGATCCGAACTCAGATCCTATGCTTGCAGAGTAAGCACTCTCAAAACATTTTTTTAAAAGGTCTGTTCCTTTTATTCCATGTGTCTGAACATTTTGCTGCCTCAATGTATGTGGACTGAAGTCACAGACAGTTGTGAGTCACCATGTGGGTACTGGGAATGGAACCCGGGTTCTCTGCCAGAGCAGCCAAGGCTCTCAATCACCGAGCCTTCTCTCCAGCCCAAAGAGCAAGCCCCCTTAGGCACTGAGCCACCCCATGATTGTCACAAATGTATAAACATTTACCGTGAGTGGTACGCCCAGCTGAATAATATCCTTGATCTACCTGGTAGAGTTTCTTTTAGGGGATATTGGCAGTGTGGTTCAGTTCTGTCTGCGAAACAGGAAACTGACGTAGGTGTGTAGCTTATTGCGATGTTGCTTCCCAGGAGGCACTAGCAAGCCACTCTGCCGAGATGACCAGCTATGGAAAAGTATTTCCCTCTCCTGCATACATTTGGCACACTGATTGACAACATTAATTCCTTTCCAGGTTCATATTTTCATTTTCTTTTGACTTTGAGTCTTCTCCGAGTTTCCACATTTGGTAACTTTGTAATTTTAACTGGAACTACTCCTCAAAATATTGATGGAATTCTGAATTCCTTGGTTGTAGTCTGTGTCAGATTCCATTAGCACGCCTCAGCTCAGGTTTAATTGGGATTTCAGTTGCTTGAAAACCTTTTTAATGGTCAGGCAATTAGTTGCCTTCAGTTCCCCAGCCTCAAAAACATCTCTGCTTATGGATTTCTATGTATTTTATTTTATTATTTGAGCCAGTTTTCCTGTATTGGAATTGCGAGTTTTTAATTTTGCTAAAACTTAATGTTAAAGAATAGGACATCCAATTGCAGTTAACATTATGTGATTATAGTAGTTCTCTCTACCCTCTTGCTTTTCAGTAAAAAATTCCATAGATGTGGTTTTTGAGAACAGGGTTAATTTGTTTTCATACATGTTCAAAGTGATAAAGGAAACTTTCAGGCTGTTGAGGTCAGTGTGTGCCGTTTTTTGACACTTGTTATGGATCTAGTTAAGTCAAAGGATATGTTCAGATGGACAGAGAAAGATTTAGAAGAATATCCTGAGAAAGATTTCTAAAATATATTATAAAAAATGATTAAAATAGGCTTAAAGTTTGGCGTAAAGCTGCGTTGAGGTTAGATATTGCAAACTTTATAATCTGCATGCAAATATCAATTCTTACTAGTTACCCTTTCCAGAAACAATTTGGGAGCCTAGCTACTGCCTCTGATGAAAGTCACCGAGTCCCTTAGACTGAAAACTGAACTGAACCCATATTCAACTGAGCTCTTAAACCCAACCCGGACACCCTCCACCCTCCCAATCTAGTCTCATGAAATGTTCCAATGTCGGTTCTCTGTTGACTACAGGAGCTTTACCAAAGAAGGTGTTTTCAAAAGTTCTGATTTGTTCCTTTTGTTGATTTTTCAAGTTTTCGATGTTAATATTAAGGTTAATCATGAGTAACAGGAAGCTCCTGCCCATCACACCTGCAGTCGAAGGCTCATGGGTAATGACACAAAAACAGGCTAAACGGCTTCAGTTTGATGATACACCACTTTGAAGTTCATTTCCAATGGTAACTCATGGTTCTGGATGGCATGTCCAACTCCGCTATCTCCATATGAATCTGCATGTGTCATGGTGTCTCAGTCAGGGTTACTATCGTTGTGATGAAACACCATGACCAAAAAGCAACTTGTGGGGCTTACACTTCCATATCACATTTCATCCTCAGAGGAAGTCGGGACAGGGATTCAAGCAGGGCAGGAGCCTGGAGTCAGGAGCTGATGCAGAGGCTGTGGAGGAGTGCTGCTTACTGACTTGCTCAGTCTACTTTCTTATAGAACCCAGGGCCCCCAGCCCAGGGGTGGCCACACCCACAATGGCCTGGGCCCTCTCACATCAATCACTAATTAAGAAAATGCCCTACAAGAAAATCTTATGGAGGTATTTTCTCAGTTGAGGTCTCCTCCTCTCAGATAACTGTATTTTGTGGGGGAGGCAAAGATAGATGTATCAATGAGTTCAAGGCTTAACTTTCCTGATTGTTGTACATGTTGATGGTGTTTGTTAGACCACGCTTATCTTGGTTACCTATTGATGTCTTTTCAACATCAGGATTGCTTCTCAGAAATAAAAATGATTGACTAGATTATATAATAAAGACAGAGCTGCTGTTAGGTCACCAAAGCCATTCTGGTTCTTCTAGCTTTAAGGAAGAAAAGAATGACCCAGGTTGTATTTCTTAGCAGAGATTTTCAAGGTGCAGTCTGGTCCAGCATCTTCAGAAGCCCTGGGAGCTTGTTAGAAATGCAGATTCTCAGGTCTCACTCTAGACCTGAGTTAGGAACTCTGATGATGTGGCTCAATAGTCCATGTTACTGAGCCTGATGAGTCAATCTGATATGTGCTCCAGTTGGAGAGGTACTGCTGCATAGAAAACACAAGGCCCAATCTCAGAGCAGCAGATCGGAAGCAGGGCAATGTAGTACGTGTATGTGTGTGTGTGTGTGTGTGTGTGTGTGTGTGTGTGTGTGTTTGAGACAGGGCCTTATGTAGCCCAGGCTGACCTCTAACTCACTATGTAGTTTAGGATGGCTTTGAATTTCTGATCTTCCTGCCTCCACTTTTCAAATTCTGTGATTACAGGTGTGTGCCATTATGCTTGGGTTAACATGATGCTGGCAATTGAACCTAAGACCTTGTTCATGCTAGGCAAGTACACTACCAAGTAAATCACATCCTCAGCGCCTTTCATGAGCTTTTCTTATAGCTTTATTGAAAACAGATGTTTCTGAACAAATTAATTTCAAAAGCAAACACATAAATTCAAATATGTCTAGCCAGATTTTCATTTACAAAGTATTTTAAACGATTAACCTTTAGGCAGGAATAATTTATCATTCATAGGCAAGATATAAAAATAATAATAGCACCAAGAATCCCCCTACCACCTTTAGCCTGGATGCACCAACTGCTAACATTTTACTACCTTGGATTTTTACTTATAGGCACATTCTCTTCCTTATTTTTACCTGAACCATCTGATGATAAATTGCATAGACTATGGCCTATTTATTCCTAATTCTTCAGTGCATATTTTCTAAGAATGTGAACATCCTGTTATCAAATCTTACTGCAGTTTTTAGCTTGAGCCCATTTAACATAGCTACAGCACATTTATGTTCTCTGGTATCTGCAGTGCAACTTTTCAACAGACCAAAAATGACACTTACAAAAATATTATTTCTCCTCTAGTATAAAATCCCATCAACAATTATGTAGCATATCCCTTTATCATACTTTTTTCATGTCCTTTCATCATTTTACAGCTATCTTTTTTTTCACAATACACATATCTTTGAAGAATATAGTTTTTATATAAAAATAGAATATCCATCATTTTAGGCTTGCTGGCTATTTTATCATGATTAGACTCACTCTGTGCAGTCTTGGTTGGAAAAGCACATGGGTAAACTGTGTCTTCTGGATGCCATTTCTGGAAGCATATGCACGGTCATTTTGATTTTGAACAAAAAAAGCTACTAGACAGAATTAAAAACTTAAAAAATAAGTGCATGCCCTCTTATTTTATTTCAGAAAAAAATTAAGTAATGGGCAGTGCTGAGGAAGACCTTATTTTGCCTTAGTCAAGTTTGAAGAACATGTAGTGACATAGTGTTGGAAGGTAGGCTCATGGCTTCAGCCCCATCCTATAATGTATTTGTGACTTGAAGGCAAAGCAAATACCATTAAAAATGAAAGATATAGCTGAATTTGTGTGTGTGTGTGTGTGTGTGTGTGTGTGTGTGTGTGTGTGTGTGTGTGTGTGAAATATGACAAGAGTGACATATTTTGGAATACCCACATTATTGGTATGGAGTTAAACTATAGATCTGCAGGAGGCTCAGGCAGTGGTTGTCAGGTTGATATTCCAAGGAACAGAATATTGTCCTCTGAATGTACAACCTAGAAAAAGTTCATTAATGGGAATGAAATTTCATCATTCTTCATGTTTAATATGTGTTACATTTCAATGCACTGAAAATATTGATTTTTTTATTAAGAAAATTTTATTCATTTTACATACCAATCACAGATTCCCCTCTTCCCTCCTCCTGCCCCTCCAGCCTCCCCCCTCAACTCACCCCATTCCTTCTACAAGAAGGTAAGGCCTCCCGTGGGGAGTCAGCAGAGCCTGGTATATTCAGTAGAGACAAGTCCAAGCACCTCCCCTTGCCTCAAGGCTGTGTAAGGTGTCCCACCATAGGCAGTGGGTTCTAAAAAGCCAGCTCATGCACCAGGGATGAATCCCAGTTCCAATGCCAAGGGGACCCTCAAGCAGATCAAGCTACACAACTATTGCTTATGCAGAGGACCTAGTCCAGTCCCATGCAGGCTCCACAGCTGTTGGTCTAAATTTCATGAGTTCCCACTAGTTTGGTTTGGTTGTCTCTGTAGGTTTCCCCATCATGATCTTGATGCCCTTGCTCATAGAACCCCTCTTCTCTCTCTTTGACTGGACTCCTGGAGCTGATTTTTTTTTTTTAATTCTGTATTTTTTATGAGAGCACCACAAGTTTTGTATTGTCCAATATTTTTCTATGTGGAAAATTATAGAGTTTTTATAAGACTCAAGTGAATCTTCAAGAATTTTAGAAAAACTTTGATTTTCTAGAAAGTGTATGAATTTGCTGAAGAATGAATGGAATTTGTTTCTCCATGGAAAACACTACACTGATTTAAAAGAATCCCATTGTTCTTAAATTAATGAAAAAAATCCATTATTTTATCCCAATTTAAAACTCTGGGATACAAGACCAGTGAGGAAGCTGCTGAGCACAGGCAAGGGTGTTCTGCTCTGTGAGGGGGGTCTCTGCTCCTCCATGTGTAAGTTTAGAGAGAGAATCGCAGCCTACAGACCTCAGGGCTTTCTGAAAATCTTTCTCCCACTCACTTGCTCTCTCTCTCTCTCTCTCTCTCTCTCTCTCTCTCTCTCTCTCTCTCTCTCTGTGTGTGTGTGTGTGTGTGTGTGTGTGTCTGTGTCTGTGTCTGTGTCTGTGTCTGTGTCTGTCTGTCTGTCTATCTATCTATCTCATTTTGGATCACTCTGAAAGGCACTAGAAATAGTTTTTGTTGATTAGAAATTAAATAGGAGCTAGGAAGATGGCTCAGTGGTTTAAGAGCATTTGCTGCTCTTGCTGAGGACCAGATTCTATTCCCATAACCTATGTGGTGGCTCACAACCATCTGTAACTCTAGTGCGAGGTGAGATGGATGTCTTCTGCCCTTACTTGGCAACACACATACACTCAGGCACACATATACACATCACACACAGACATAAATTAAATAAACAAAAAAAGGAGAAGTAGTTGAAGAGTCATCCTCTCTCAGAAAAATACCTATCTACTTATTCTAGATTTTAAAAGTTATAACTGTAATGTATTTTATCTACTTGGGGTGTAGCCTATGCTCTCCCGTGAAAATGTTCTAGGTTAGTGTATACCCATGCAGCCCACAGGTGTTTTGCTGCAAAGATCTACCTAAGGACAAGGACCCTGCTCCAAGAGTGAGCAGGTCCTGAGATTTTCACTGAAGCACTGGGATGTGCAGGGATCACATTGTTCGCTGACCACTGAGGAGTCCATACTTACCTTGGGTATACTGGAAACACCTGAGGCTCCTTGGAAAGTAGCCATGTAGCTGGCAGTGCTCTTTGTGCCCTTTTTGTGCCACTGCTTCCCTGGGACTGAAGACACTCTATTTCAATTTTGTTCACTGGGCACATTGCTTCCCTCAGAGATCCATTCTGCATACACACATCTTCTTGTCCTTGTCTTCCAGCAATTAACCCACCTCTTAATTTCTGTGCCTGCCCCTTCCTTGCTGTTTATGGTGCTCTCAACTTCTACTCATAATGCACTTTTATTATTCCTTTTTTATTGTAATATAGCTGAGAAGAGTGGGAGCCGGAGGAAGGAAGGGAGGCCAAGAAAGTGAGAAGCCCTCCGTTACCCTCCAAGGAACACAGTATTCCAGAGGACACTTCAACTCCTTGGCATGCGACTCAGGCTGTTTCCAATTTATTGCATTTTAATAGCCCTGGCATTCTCAGAAGCCCACTCCATCCATCTTTAGTACAAATTATATTTCTGTCATCAAAAATTGATGTTGACAAATGTGCATAATCAAGTGGCTGGAGGGGCCACTAGGTCTGGCTGATTTATTTCAGAACTTACTTCTAAGGGATTTGAAATAAAAAAAAAAGGTTGTTATTTTTCTCTGTTGCTCTTCCCCCAAAGCCCCAAAGCCAAATCTTTGTTACAGGTTCCCTTTTAAATTATAACATAGCAGACAGAAGAATTCAACGCATCTAAAAACCTGCTGCCACATATCAGGGACAAGGAACCTGGAATCCAATGGTCTATGTAGCATTCTGATACCTGTCTCTCTCCTCTGTTCAGGCTGGCTACATGTCTGGAATGCTGGTGCCTGTTGGGGTTGGGATAGCTGGAGCCTTGTTCATCTTGGGAGCACTCTACAGCATTAAGGTTATGAATCGCCGAAGAAGAAATGGCTTCAAACGGCATAAAAGGAAGGTATGCAAGAAACAAGAGCAAACCTAATGGGTTGCAGAGAGTTCTTCACTGCCTGCCTAATTTGCCTGATAAAATATGGAGGATTTAATGGTGCAAGAAAGACTTCTGCTCAGGGTGTTTTGTATTAGCTACTCCCCTGTTCTTTAGGATGGGTCTGTTTCTGGGCTTTGAGGAGAAAGAATTTAATGCTTTCCTCTTTTCTTTCTCCAGCAGAGAGAATTCAACAGCATGCAAGATAGAGTGATGCTGTTAGCGGACAGCTCTGAAGATGAATTCTGAATTGGACTTGGGGTTCATTCAATGAGATAATTGTTTCATTTTTTATTTGGGGCAAAAAGACGAAAGAAAATACATGAATAAAAACCAACAATATCTCACCACCTTGCTGCTGCTGGGCCTTTGCTCCAGCCCTCGTCTCTGCTGGAGAGTAGATTTTTCTTGTGCTAAGCAGAAGAGACACCCTGTACTCTAAATGCAGCATTCAGTGTTCGGTTATTCTGTAGTGTGTTTGCCATCACCAGGGGCTGTGATTTAGAGACATATGGCACACGTGCTCAGTAGGAGTAGTTGGGTTGGGTAGAGCCAATACCTTGTATTTTTCCATTGCCTTTTCCTTGGTTTGGATTACTGGCCTGCAGTGAATGGTGTTGCCGTGAGAGCATTGATTTTGATAGACAATTTCCAAGGAAGAGAAACTCCTTATAATTTTTCTCTGATTTTTTGAAATTGTTGACTTATAGACATCAGTGCATCCTATGTCTGCATCAAAGACTAGTTACCACCTGGAATGAAAATTTTTTCCCTGAGATATCGCAACTTATTAGGGTTATGTTCAGTTTTGCACAATGTTACATTAAACCTTCCAGTCTCTTAGTTTTTATTATTTTTGTCTGTATCTTAGTCTCACTGTTAGTAAGAAAAACATGCACTAGAAATTATATGTTAAATGAACCCTTAACCTTAATTTATGCTTGCTGTCTTAAATAGTGTTAGTTAGTCCAATGGGTATGATGAAAGATTTTTATTTGCTTATCATTACAAAATATTCTTTTGGTATATTGCTGAAATTAGCCAAGAAGCAAAAAGGATGAGGGTGTGTAGGCTCCCAGGGTGTTTGTCCCTGACATTTGGTTCTGTGTTTGTGTGGCCAGTACCATGGATAAGTCAAAGCATCACTTTTCCATGTCTACGATCTTGCTATGGGAGGTGTGGGCCACCAGTGGTCTTTTCTTGGCTTTATTACAAAAGGCAGGCATTCTTCGGTAGAAGGTGGCCCTGTGGCCAGAGTCCTCATGTACAAATGAGCTCTAGCTGTCCCTCATGTGGGATGATGGACTGTTAAATCCTCTCTCGTTTTCCTTGGAATGCAATTCCTTCTTCTATACCAAATAACACATTCAAACACCCTGTTTGAATCTGGGTATTTGGGAACTGTAACTCACTGTATTTAGCAGTATGGCTTGGATCAGTTCCAAGGATAGATAAAGGTTACCAATAATGCTGTTACCATGGAGAGTTTGTTCATAGATGTTAGAGCCTATTCTACTCTGATAGGGTCTATTTAATTACTCCTCATAGCTTCTGGGTGAGGAAGAGCATATAATTTTTTTTTCCATTCCACTGAAGATGGAGCGAAAGTGGAGGAGAGAAAGAATCAATCATCATTTACGTCTGTGGACTCAGCATGAAGACCACCTTAGACCAAACTCTGTACTGCATCTTCAGTTCGGTGCCCTTTCTGTGCTTTGAGAAGTATTATGACATTGGAAGGTCCTTCTTTAAAACCAAGGCTACTTGGTCAAGGAATATTTATTATTCATTTCTTTATTTGTTAAATGAATGAACTTTTCACACAAGTTCTTCCCTCCCAGATGGATTTTAGGTATCGTTCCTAGGAATCTAATAGGGAAAATTTCTTGGAACCTATCTTTTGAATAATGGCTAGCTCACACACAAAAAATGTTTTCATCAAGTAAGCTTAACTCTTTTGGTCAAGAAAGCAACTGTGTAAAGCTGATGAAGAAAAATCAAAGTTCCATGGAGACAAATACAAGCTAGCAGTTCCTAAATTGGGTTGAAGTCAGATTTTTTTTTTTAAAAAGTAGAACTTAAGTCCTGACTCTCATCAGTGAATCACAGTCCCACTAGGAGAGCCATCCTGCTTCTGAGGAAGTGATGCTTTCTAAGAGCAGTCTCTTGCTGTGAGCATGAGGGGACACTGTCACCTGCATTCTTGAAAATACATATATAGCAAACTAACAATAGGTTCTGTTAATTTAAGGACATATGGGTAAAACTGATGGTCAGTCATGCCTAGAGCTGCTCAATCTGTAGCTTTAGATTAGCTCAGGGCTAATAGTGCCTCTTCAAACTGTTGAATAAAAAGGTCATCTGTAACCATGATAAATTCACACTGAAGATAGTGTGTGTGTGAATTTGTCCTTTAACAGCAATCTCTACATCCCCTTTGACACAGGTACAGAAAAGGGGTTTACTTAGATTATAGCAGATTTCTGTACAAATCTATTTAACTGTCTGTATAAAGAAATGTGGTATACATTAGACTATTACTTAGTGCTAAAAAGAAGAAAGGAATCCTGTTCTTGTGACATGGATGTTGGAGGACTGTCTGCTAAGTAAATAAACCAGGCACATAAGAAGTACTTCATGATTCTAAAGGCCACGAGTCATCTAAAGTGGTCAAATTCAGACACCCGATGGTTGCCAGGGAGAAGGGAGGCATGAGGAGGTGTTGGTCAGAGGTGTTAAGTTTCAGTTATGAAGACGAATAGGTTCTAGGCATCTGTTGTACAGCGTAGCACCTACAGTTAATAATGCTGTATTGTAGAGCACAGCGCCTATCCTTAACAATATGTTTTTCATATAAAATTTTGTTAAGATAGTAGGTCTCACATTAAATATTTTTACCATGGGACTGGGAGATAAAGGAGAGCGGGACTCTGGGAAGGAATGCTTTTCCCTAGTCACTCTACCCAACAAATCACGCTTGCCATAGTAAAGGAAGGGAAAGCAAAAGCCAAGGTAAATGAGAGAAGCTACTAGAAAAAAAGAACAGAAGGCAGGGCTGAGGAGAGGAAGTTTTCTACCATGCTACCATGCTTTGGGTTCCTTTTGCCTAATCAGAAGATAATATTTTTATTTTGAACATCTTTGATTTTTCCCTCTTCTGTGAGCTGATTCGTTTACTAGCTGCTGGCTTCATTTATATGCAATATTTAGAGTTAATTAGTATCCCAGGGTAACAGATTCCCTTAGCAATGCCTTAGCCTTGACTGCAGCTCATATGTTACCTTAGTGGTATTTTTCCAGAAATTTGAAGTACTGGTATCTCTTACACAGGTCAAAAATGTTGTGTGGAAAATTTTAAAGTGCAGTTTGGGAACATATCAAAAATGGTTCTATCTTAGTCAACTCTAAAGCAATTCATTATTTCATTAATTCTGTTCTATTTTATTTTATTTTTTTGTGGTACTGGAGATGAAACTCATGACTTCATGCACACTAAGCAAGTGCCCTCATTGTAAAACACACACATATACACACAGACACACACACACACACACACACACACACACACACACACACATTTGAAACCCAAGCGTTAAAATGTTACTGCCATGAGAACAATATGGAATAATAGTCTGAATGTCTATGCTTCCCTCTCTGTGTGCCTCTGGATATTTTCTTCCTGTGGAAATCCAAATGAAACACCATTTAAATTATATCCAATGTGTGTGTGTGTGTGTGTGTGTGTGTGTGTGTGTGTGTGTGTAGGATCAAATCATCTTTGAACATTGTGATTTCTGTGGATATGAATAATCATCATCCCTGCCAACTGCTGAAAAACAGCTTTTGGAAACAAGCTATATTATTTGGCACAAGCTTATAGCTGTGTGGTATTTTGTAGAAAGAGGCTTTGCTTTGACCAAAGATAAATATGAAGAAGAAAGATTACAGTGAAAGAAATCAACCTCTCCAGTTAGCAGGATGATTTCACTGTGTACAGTCTACCCGTAGGGAGTGGCTGGGATTCCTTGTCCCTGGTATATTGCCTGGAAGTTGTTGACATTTTACAAAGGCTACATATAACCGCCACATTGTTTTATTTCTGTTTGTGCCATGCCTTGGACTAGTTTCCCACAATGAGTTTGAATATGGAAGAAATAGATGGTATTGCCCTTATCACAGATCTGGGTTTGCTGGCTTAATATCAAAATCTTATTGATCCATTTCTTAAACTGATTTTTCTCTTGAGAAATTTTAAGAATGATTTTATTGATTTCCAGAAAATATTAAACTCAAAATCTTGAGACCTAGAATTCTTTTCTATTCAACAAAACCAATTGTTGTGTATAAAGGTTGTTTGACTAAAGTAATAAATGTCTGTTAAACAAGTAAGAATAAGCAAATGTAATAACAAGAAAGAAATAGGAATAGAAAAAAGATGGAAGAAAATCCCAACACAAGGCATGTGTAACCTGATAGAATGATGTGCTTGAACAAAAAGGTCACGAATGTATTTTTATTTTTACGGTGCTGAGGATCAAACTCATGACTTCATGTGTGCTTGCCAAGTGCTCCACCATTGAGCTATACCCTACACCCTCGTATTTAGCTACTTAGAAAAACAAGGAGAAGAAAACAAATGAGGATGATCATTAACAGGGAAGGGATTGTGTGTGTGTGTGTGTGTGTGTGTGTGTGTGTGTGTGTGTGTGTATTCCCATTTAAATTTTAAAAAATTCCATATTTCTTATCAAAGGAAATTATACTAGGAGGAGTGAATATGGCTAGGAAGGAACTGAAGTTCAGGATGAATGGGGAGATGAAAGGTGCCTGGTTTCTTAAATTAAGCTTAAGCTCAGTTAATTGTCTTCCTTAATTACACAGACTTCAAATTACTGAATGTAAGCTTTTAGGGTGGAAAACAGATTTTAAAAAGTTATGGTATTAACCTAATGGTTAATATTTGGACATATTTACATATTACATAATTGGTCCCATATTTGGACATGTAGCACTCCATAGGACACACAACTCCTTTTCTGGGTAGCTATTAAACTGATAAGTTGGGATGGACTAAGGAGAGACATCTCATTATGTTATTCTGATAATTACAAATCTTGGCAGTCAACATGGCCAGAAACATCATCTTGTTAAATTTCTCCTGTAAGCTAGTGTTATATAAATGCACCAGAAGTATCCCATATGAGTAATAGATGGATCTACTTCTTTACTAATTGACTCAAATTTTTGTTATGCAAATGCACAGTAAGAGAAACAGGAAGGGAGGGAGGGAGGGAGGAGGGAGGGAGGGAGGGAGGGAGGGAGGGAGGGAGGGAGGGAGAGAAAAAGAAGGAAGGGGAAAGGGAGGAGGAAGCAGCATGAGTACAAAGACAATTGTCTACTCTCTCGCTCTAATTGACTCAAAAGCTCAGGATGACAATAAGGTGAACTCTGCAATCTTCCTCTGAGTAGAGCAAACATCTTACTGTCCTTCCTCAAGGAGTAGCAGGTGCACTAGCACACGTGATAGCCTCAAATACAACCCACTATAGAAAAGCAGGTACTTAGCAAGACAGAATGTAAATTCTCACCTGAGATTGTAGTCTACAGCTAAGATGTTCAGGATTGATACTGCTAAGAGGTGTAACATGTTATGGGATGAGAGTAGAAGACCTGAGAGCGAATAGAAATGGAAGAATAATTTATATTACCTCCATAAGAAAATCCATTTTTACCTTTCTTCACGGTGTTCACAGATATAGGAATAGAGTGTAGGAAAGTGGCAAGTTAAGCCAATGAACTCTATTATTTTGTTACCACTAAGTAGGGAAGGTCATCTACTTGGGTGTCAAAGTAAGAAAGTTGGTTTAAGGTCAAGAAACTGAGTTTTTTATGAACTCTGAAGCTAAACACTTTCTTCTCAAGTAACATAAAAGTAAAAGAAGGAACCAAAACATTGGAAATATTTCTTCAATTTTTTTTTTTTTTTTTTTTGGTGAGAGATAAGACAGAAATAGATCCCTAGAAAGTGGCAAGAAATCTTCCAGAAAGGAAGTTTAATACAAAAATGCTGTTTTTCATTTCCTGTTTCCTTATTTAAGAGATACAGAAAAGGGGGGAGATACAAAATGACTTTAAAATTGAACCAGTTAGATCTCATTTCAAATGTTTCCAAAGCACACAAGAGACCCCAGGTTTAGTCCCCCCAATAAACAAACAACCAGGTTAATATTCTGTGTCAAGAGGAGTGGAAACAGCCAGAGATTTTCTCTTTAGTAAGTGAAGGCACTGGGTAGGATTATTTCTTTCTGAATCAGCATCCCTTGGATACCTTGTGGAAGCAAGAGTAGTAAGATGTAGTCAGTACATCACCAGAAAGAGTTTATAGATTAATTGGGGGAGGGGGTAAAATAACAACTTCATGCCAAGGTGTAGCAACGCCCACATTACTACCTGTTCACCATGTCCCAGCCAGGGGCTAAGGATTATAAAGAGAGACAAGACAGCGGGTCATTCATCTCAGTAGAATGTCCTTTATTGAAGGAGGGAGGAGGCCTTAAATACAGACTTACAGCACAGTGGAAGAACCTGGGAGGGCAAAAGTTCTCCACAGCTGTTTTACATTCTAGCATTACACCACTATGCAGGATACGCAAACAAGGAACCTTCGGTAAAAGGAGGAATGAAACTGTCAGGGAATTAGCATACGGAGGACATCTGATCAAGGTCAGCAAGCAAGGCAACAGCTCCCCCAAAACTGGGGCCAGGGCCCAACACCAAGGTCTGTTGGATGCAGAAAAGGAGTGTTCAACCATTCTAAGAAGACAAGGGAGTGTTTCTAGAGCAAATAATACCGAACCTGGGACCAGAAGTTAGTGAGGTTTTAAAGAAAGATAAAGGGGTGCTTGCTCTAGCTAGGTGGACCAGAGTAGGTGAGAGATCACGGGAAATTCACCATTCAGAGGATGGCTGGAGTAGAAGGGAAGACATGTGGTGGCAAATTTAAGGCTGATCCTAAATGGTCTTCTAGGCCATGCCAAGGAACCAAGAGTTTACTTTGAGGATAGCTAGAAATAGTGCGAGGATATTATGCTAAAAAGTAATATAGTCAGGTTTGGGATCAATGGCAAGTTTAGAAATCTGAATTATGGATACCAGTCAAGGTCAAGGCTGATGATGCAATGCTGGTAAGAGATGACGGTAGTCATGATGAAAGTGAAGATATGACTATGGAGAGGAAGGTGATTCTTTAGGTGTTCAGAAGCAGCAGTACATGGTAAGACATAGGGACTGGTTAGATACAAAAATGAATGAAGAAACAGACCTTTGAAGCCCTTCAGCTCTCATGGACTTCAGTGTCCTACTTCTTATAGAAAATTCCAGCATACCCAAATATGAAAAAAAATGCATATACTTCTGACAAAAATGTAGAGAGGCAGCTTCAAGCTGATAAAATGTGTGTGTACATGTATGTACATTCTCTGTGACTTTCAACAATAGGGACCCAAAAATCACTTTAAATTAATAAAGCTTCTATTAAACCCTGGAGAAAATTCTAGGTCTCTTCAGTGACTTTGGTTTAGCCTGAGTTCTGAGATACTACCAAAAATTTGATTGATTTTCTTAATGTATGAAGACTAATATAAAAGTCTCTTGTCCTCTGACATGAAAACCATGTTTAGTATCTGGTTTTTCAAGGAAACAAATCTCAAAGCTTCTCCCCACTCAAGGCCTGGCTTGATGAGACCATGTCAGTGGCCGCTTATACAGCCTAGGGAGTCACATGAGCCATGTTGTTTCTATGTCTCAGTACTGAGTGCCTTCTGGGAACTTTAGACAGTTGTCATGGACAGAAATCAAGCACTTTATTTTCCTCTGAATATGGGACATGAAGCAAGTTTTTCCATGGTTGCCATATCAACACAAAGATGGATTCTGGAGGGTCTCAGTTGTGACAATGCAAAATTGGGGAAACATAAAAAAAGCATAGGAAAAAAATCTGGATCACCTACCGAGTCCTACTCCCAGAGTTAAGCACTGTTGAGAGTTTGGCCTGTATTTTTCTAATCTTTCATTCCCGTGTATTTATGGTATGGCAAATACAGTTTTAATGTGACACAATATTGGGATTATAATTTACATACTATCCTGTTACCTCTCTGTGGCTGTAATTTCCCATGATTGTCTAAAAGGAAAAGAGCTTGGAAAAAATCCTATGTTTGTATTTGACTTTCATCATGAACAAGATTTATTTGGCATCTGGTGGTCCACGAATGCCTTCTTTGATATCAGTGTATGCAATTGGAAAGTAAAGACTCCAAAGCCAGAGCATCCATTGGCAAATGTGATATTCACATGTGCTAGAGGATTAGAGAGCATGTTCCCCTTCTTGATTTGGTCCTCAGAGCAAAGACTATAAGCTTTTATAATTAGGCAGCAAGACCTAATTACCACAAGGGTAGATAATGTGTGACATTTCAGGAAATACTCAAGGAAAATAAACTCGCTGAAGTGACAGAAATTGATTAAAGGCTTGTTTGGCTCAACTCTCCTATCTAATTGGTATTTTTTGTGTTATTTATAATAGGGCATGCATATATTCTACATTTTATTCCACTTGACTAACATTAAGTAAAAAAACATTCCTACCATGTCCATTGCCTCTTTTTTCTTGTCTTTGAGAAAAAGAGTTGTGGCTTTCATACCCCTTCTGGGTTTCATGCATGAGATCTTTTAATACAATCTTTCTCAGCCCTGGGAGTCCTATAGAATCCTCATATGTCAGTAGGTACAGACTTTTCCCCCTTGAGACAAATGTGTTAATTTGTAGTTTAGTCTGACTTTGAAATCCTGATCAATTCTCCTGCCTTAGCATCCTGATTACAGGCTGTACCACCTGAGATTACAGGCATTTACCATCATGCCCAGCTATAAGATGACTAAATAGAATTCATTTTTTAATAAATAATGTTTTTGTTATTTTCTTTTATCTAAAATATTTACTTATTTTTACTTTATGTGTTTGGGTGCTTTGCCTGCATGTCTCTATGTGCACCATGAGTGTGCCTAAGGATGGTTTTGGATCTCCTGGAATGAGAGTCAAAGGTACAGTGTAGTGCTGGGAACCAAACCCAGGTTCACTGCAAGAATAGCAAGTGCTCTTAACTGCTGAGCCATCTCTCTAGCACACATTTCATCATCATTTTAATGCCATATATTTTCAGAAAACCACATCTTTGATGACAGTGTCTGAACCTCTATGTTGTTGTTTTGACCAAGACCTTTTAAGTATCTCCACTAGCCAACTCTCCTCCAGGTTTCTTGTAAAAAGCAGCAGGAATGATCAAAACACAACAAAGTGCCATGGCCTTTATTTTGAAAGTATAGTATTTTGGAATGAAAATAGATTCTTATGCAAAATGTGAAATTGGATTAAAATAGGATGGGGTAAGCGTTCAGCAAACTGCTTGATTGAATCTTTTCCTGGGATGACTCGGCTCTTGAGAACACATTTCAGTTCATCATGTTTAAGGTCTGGATTCTGTTAAAAGAAACTGCTAATAGAAAAATCAGTCCTCTTTCTAAGTGATGAGGACTAACTAACTTTGAGTTACTTTGGAGAAATATTGAATAACTTAGTTTTACGCTGCATAATTCAAATACAAATTTCAAAAATTCGAATGAAATTCAGTTCTTTAAATCTAGCAATAACAAAATCAAATGTCTACTAAGCTCCTTCTGTGAGCCATATACTGTGTTCTTAACATGTAATTAACATGGACAAGCTAACTTAACAGAATTCCAAAACCTGCTGTGGTAGATGCTCTAGGTCATCATGGACCTGACTGATGGTGTATTTCACTGGTGGTAATGATGACCTATCAAGACAAACATCAAAGAAGGCCTAATTTGACTTAGTTCCTTGCTCTTGGAACTATATGGCATTGGTCTTCAGTCACGGTTTGGATGTGGTTTTTAAGATATTTAATTTTTGTTATATCAGCCCAGTCAACACTGGCTTTAGGCAAGCAGTCCATTCCCAATTGCTCCAAGGAGAGGAATCACAAAGAGTACTGCATATTGAATCATATCCTGACATTACTGACATAGTCTTCTGCTGAAATAGGTAATGTATAATAGACATGAGTTATGCAGGGTCTAGTTTTTTTTTTTTTTTTTTTTTTTTTTTTTAGCTTGTTCATTTATTGGAGACGTGGTTGGAAGTGACTTGGTCTCTCATCAGATTTGTCACAAAGTTACAGTTTATAAATGCTTTGGTTCCAAAGTAAACAAAATCAGTGGTATGCTATTTGGGTTATTAGAGGGCCTATCCTCTTATAATGGCCACCTTTTAAAAGTTGAGAATGTCCTGTGTTCAGTTATCATTGACTTCTGGATCCACAAGGCTGCCGTATATTTCATCACACTCAACATAACTTAATGTTTCTGTTTCTATCCCAGAGGAGAATTATTGTCCAGACTGTAGTTATAGAATGCAGTACTTCACTTTAAGTAATGAAATCTGTGTGAGAAAGGATTCCTCATATGCATAAGACTTAGTAAAAGTGGTTCCTTTGGGCTCAAGCTTCATTTACCCTAACAAAGACAAAGTGCATTCTGTCTGGAGACAGCTCTGCTGAGAACAGTAGAAAACTGGAGAAAATAAATTACGAAGAAATCTCTTGGTTTTCTTGTGTTTCTCAAAGTGCCTGTGTATGGAAGAGAGAGACAGAGACAGAGAAAGGAGAAGAGAGCAAGTAGTTAACAATGTCCTTGTAGTATAAACTAGAACATAACTGGAAGCAAAAGGGAACATCATTAACACCATTATAATGATTCTGTGTAAACAGGAATCCCCAAGGTTGTCTGAGAGGGGGTGTCTCTGACAACCTGTACCACCCCAACCCCCCCCCCTTTATTCTAGCTACTGCAGTAGCAGTCCAGTCTGTGCAGCCGTCTCCTGTGTATCCTGATGTGGGTCACCATGGAACTTCACTTGACACTCATATGTATGGCCCAACAAATCAGGGAGCTAGCCTGGCAGCCTTGACCAGTGGAGAAGGAAGCAGGTGTGTAAATACTCCCACCATCTTGATCTCATCAGGCCACCTTTTAGGGAGTTCATGAAAGTCCTCAGAATATCACTCAGGCAATGTCACCTTGACCTTGAGAATTCATTCTTGTGCTGGCTTTCTCTTCTTCCCCATTTCAATGTTTCCTACCTGCAAGACTTTGTTGTTGCAGGCTCTGCTCTCGGGAGAACTGAGGCTCTGACAACCAGTGTTGGGATTTCAGAACAAGATCACTGGTTGTGATAATAACGAGTCTCCTGTTAGAGGAAGATGGAGTAGAGATATCTAGCCAGCAGTGTTTCAGTTACTAAAGGCTCTTACCTGTGCTAGGCTGGGATGGTGTTCAGACAGAAGACAAGCATTAATTGTGTGCAAACTGTGGTGTATAAACAAAAGACATGGAAATTTGAGAAGAGTTGACTGATGTGTTAAGACTGCTGGAAACTCTGAAAACTGAAAATGATGGTGTTGGGTCAGTCAATTATCTACATTGTAATGTTTTTAAAAGCTAGTGTCTGTGAAGAAGTGTTTCAAAGTGCTCTCCTTCGCAGAGTCATGAGATTCTTATATTCAAGATCACTAGTCAAGCAAGCAACCTAGATGTAGTGGCCCACAGAGACTTCCTAGTGAGACCTTACTCAAGGTCAGAGAATCTGAGCTTGCTTTACCCAGCATGGCTACATGATGGAATAATTTTGCCACAGGCATGTTTACCAATTGTTTGGAAGGGTCTACACTTAGCTGTACAGTATGCTTTGATCTTGCAAGGGGGAGGTCTTTTGCCTCTCCACTTGGCATATTATAAAAAGCCCTGTTGAGTAAAGTTCTTGGTGGCTGGGTATTGATCCAGGCCCTCCCGAAGCTATCCTGTGTCTCTGTTTTTCTTATTGTCTCTTTTTTTCTTTCTACCTAATATTTTCTCATTCCTCTATCCTCCACCCAAGAACCCTTCGTAAGGTGGTAGCAGGTCGGAGCTGGTCTCTGGCAGACTAGCACAGCTAGAGCAGCCCAGACACTGGTCAGAGGTGGAGAATGCTAGAACAAGGTGGTCAAGGGGAAAGATGAAGTATGCTATCGTGGCCTTGGGGCTGCAAAAGCAGCAAATGGTACTTGAATGATTCTGGTTAGACATTATGGTTGGCTGCCACCCTGAAGCAGATTCTGGGATAGATCAAACTGAAAGAAGGATACAAAAGAGCTCAAAACGGAGTTGTATCTTCATTTTTACACCAACACCATGGTAACCAAATCTGTGCAAGTGTCCATCACCCCTGCACAGGTGCTACCCGGCAGGCTCTAGCCTCGTGCTGTGACTTGCTCCATTCCCAAGTGCTGGAGCATCCCAACTATCTGTGATAATCTCTCCTCTCCTGCTAATACACATTCTGGCTCCAGGACATCACAACTATGGTGTTTATGCCTTTGTTTGAGGTTCCGTTTGGAGGGGATATAAACTAAGACAAGATACAAGGAAGAAGGGGATGGGGAGAGAGGGGGGAAGGGGGAGTCAAATCAAGGTAATAAACTATGATGTGCTATTAAACTGCAGGAATATTTTGGGACATCAGAGCCCAATTTAGTGCTATGATATTTCTAATAATGAAGATGACACATTTAGGCCACATGTTCCTTGTTAGGGACTCTTTAGCCAGAGGATAGAGCAATTTTAGAGCTGGAAGGATCCTTGGATCTCATTCTCAGCCTATCTTTTCTTTTAAAGCAAAGGGAGCTTGGGCTGTGAATCTATTCTATTCTAATCATTTGATAAAAGAGTTTACTGTGTGTCAAACCATCTAGGACTAACCAGAATAATATTGTGCGCTATCTTGGGGGTAAAATTACCTACTTAAGCTTCTTGAAGAAAAAAAAAAGACAAGCAAATTAGGTGAAGATAATGTTAAATGAGTGAAGGTTGCCCTATATTCAACAGTATGGGGGTAGATTGTTTCAGAATTTTTCATTACTGAGAACTAAACCCAGGGCTTTTAAAAAAAGATTTATTTATCTTATGTGTATACATACTTTGCCAGCATGTATTTCTGTGTACCATGTGAGTGTAATGCCTTCAAAGACTAGAAGAGAATGGCAAATCCCCTGGAACTGGAGTTATAGGTCAGCAGTCATTGGGTGCTGGCGATGGAACTTCAGTCCTTTGGAAGAACAGCCGGTGCTCATAACCACTGAGCCATCTCTGTGGACCTTTAAAATCAGAGCTTTACACACACAAGTGCTTTACCATGGACCTACAGGCTCAGCCCAGAAGTGGAGATATTTTAGGTTAGAAGAACATACTTTGCAGTAGGTAGATTTCTGTCAAGTCGTGTTAAATTTTTGCTCACAAAAGAAGAGAACTAACACCTTCTACAATGCCAGCTGGGCATTCCAATGACTGTTTGATAGGTTCAGAAGTGGAAGGTTAGAGAATGTAAGTTCATTTCCAAGATGACTTCTAATCGACGTTGTTTGATTATTCTTCCTGTCCACCTTGTCACTTTTCCTCCATCAAAGAGAAGCTCATCTTCCCTCAAGTCCCCGGAGCTTCTAAACAATCTAGCCAGGCCTCTGGAAGTCCATTGAATTGGGACTAGGTCACAGGTCATCCCTCTGGCCCCTATATCAACAACTTTCTGCAAAAGGAACTACTCAAGTTGCCTCAAAGCTAATTATTATGCCTCATTTCCACCATTGCCTTCCAATCTCTCTGCTAAGATCTTTCTACCAAAATGCTAGTTTTGACTTGAAAACAGTTTTAATCTAAAATGACTGTTCCTACTTAAAGTCAAAATCAAATTTTTTAGAAGTATTAATTGTCTTTCTCACTGCTGTGGCAAAAGACCTAAAACAAAAGGGAGGGAGCAACTCAAGGAAGGAAGAATTTGGCTCCCCTCAATCATAGTGGGGAAGGCATGGCCATAGAGCATGAGGCAGCTGGTCGGTCACATGTTGTCCACAGTCCGAAAGCAGAGAGAGATGAAAGCTAATGCCCAGCTAGCTTTCTCCTTTTTGTTTGGTCCAGAGTCCCAGCAGGTGGAATGGTACTGCCCCAATCAGGGTGGGTCTTCCCACCTCAGATTAACCCTGAAATTCTCTTACAGACACGGCCATAAGCTCGTCACCTAAGCTGTTTTAGATCCCATCAGGTTCACAGCAGGCAAGGTAGTTGTGTAAGTCAGGATCAATAAAAGCATTTTTTTTGTCAATCATTGACAATTTAAAACATCATATTCTTAGTGTTTTTTATGAGGGATTCATTCATTCATTCAACACACATATTTTGTGTCTAGGGCTATGGTGTTCAGTACAGTAGGAAGTAGCCACACATTGCTATCTAAATTTAAGTGAATTAAAATTATACTAAAAAAATTAAATTTAGTATCTTAGTCACACTAGCCTCATTTCAACTGCTCAAATAGACACCACATATGGCCAGCAGCTGCCATGTTGGATGAAGTGAACACAGAACACTTCCATCATTACCAAAACTTCTACCAGACAGTTCTGACCATTATGCCACGGTATTTAAATTCTAGGGATATATCATGTGAATAGATGAGGCCCCTACTTTATGAGATTATATTTTGAGGGCTAAAGATTTATATATATTATTATTTATTAAGATATATATAAATATTAGTAATTAGTGTAATGGAACAAACATGTACTATGCAAAAGAACACTGGGAAGCACCATTGTGCACAGCTGAAATAACACGAAGACTCCAATCGGAAGAGTACTGGAGACAGAGAGAACAGTAGGTGCAAGAGCTCTTACAATATTTCTCGATCAGGAAATGGGTCAGAGAATCTGAGAGTTATGGGCATCTGCAGGAAAAAATCAGCCAATGAAGCATGCCACTGTATGTGGAGGCACATGAAACAGCAAAGGCATAACACTGTTTCTTAACTTAGCATGCATCAGAATCACCTGGAAAGTTGATGAAAACAGACTGCTGAGCCCTACCCACAGACTTCTGGATCTATAGACCTGACATGGCCCAAGAATCTACATTTTAACGTGCTCACAGGTAATGCTGATGTACCTGGCATGGAGACCACATGTTGAGAACCATGCTTTAGTACATGAAGAAATGAAAGCTCAAAGAGATGTCATCTGTAGTCTAAGTTTCAGAGAGTTGAAGAGACAGAAAAACAAAGACAGAAAGAGAGGAAAAAACAAGACTGGAGAGTCTGAGATTCTCAAACACTTCACTATTAATTAATTTAGCCTTGATGTGACAAAATGCACACTGTAAATGATTTAAGGAAGGGAAAGATTTACCTTAGGTCATAGTTTCAGAGGCTTCAGACTATGGTTGGTTGGTCCCATACATTTTGGGCAGAGAATCATGACTATAAGGCTGTGTAGAGAAGTTTTTGTTTGTTTGTTTTTACCTTTTAGCAAGTAGGAAGCAGGGATAAGAAGGGAGCAGAGTGGCATATGCCTTTCAAAGGCACACCCCTGTGACCCACTTCTTCCATGTATACTCTACATGGGAGATTTGGAATCATTCTAGGTGATTCCAAACCCATTCAAGTTTACAGTTAAAATTAACCATCACAGATACCAGTGTGAAACACCACCATGTAAGGGAGAAAAATGCTTGAGGTAGGAAGATTTGTGAACCTGGGGTTCAAAGGAGAAGCCAGGACAGGAAGGCTGCCCCTGCCTTCCTCCTTCGGGTGCAGGCCTGAGCAGTCACACTCAGGGTCTGGGTCAGAGCTACAGCAGTCAAGAGAATAAACTGAGAAGCATGTCCAGCAGCAGCAGGAAAGAGAAGTCCAGCTACTTTCCACAAAAGGTCAGCAAATATAAGCTCACTGTATTAAGATTTCAAAAATACGAATAGGGATGAGGACCATACTATGCTGAGGACCACATGGGGCTTTGACTTTCCTAGTAGCTAGCATGCTCTCCAGAAGCAAGGGTATAGATCACATAAGAAAGCAGGCTGGGGTCTTGTGACATCTTCAGGGCCTCACACTTGTCATTCCGAATGTTAATGCCATCTTCATAGAACTACCAACCAGGGACCCTCATGATCTCCTTCTTCTCTTTGCCTGGCCTCCATTTCTCACTACTGTTCAAATTGTTCTCCATGGCTCTCTCCAGCTTTTCTGAGTAAAACATCCCTTACCCAACACAGGAATGCTGGTTCATCAGGGAAATTGGGAGGCTGAGCAGCTGTGAACACAGCTGTTGTCTGGAAGCCCTTTGGCACTGCCCGGCTCTGTTTCTGATGAGTACATGCTTTTCAGGAGGCATTACTCAAAACATTTTAGCCACACAAAGCTCTCAGAACACCATTCAAAAATGCTCTTGACTAGACTGGTGCTCTGGAAGCCATTTTGTCGGGCACAGCAAATCCTAGCACCCAGATTCTGACAACTCAGCACTCTGAAAGCACACTCCATCTTCTCCACCTACATTGAAAAAAATCTGTTCCCTAAATGCCTCCCCAAGAAATAGGAAGTGCTTCCTTTGACCATATCTACTGACATGGTGTTTGATCTGGGATAGAGAATGAGGGGCTATGTGGGAGCATCACTCTTTGGGATGTCAGAGTCTCCTTGGAAGAGTCCTAATTAAGGACTCAGAATGATTGACAGATGGTGGAAGCTGGAGAAAGCACACTTGACATGTAGCAGAAGTCAGTGTCTCTGTTGAAAAAAAAAAGAATACATATATACTGGTAATTGAAGACCTTGAAAAATCTTTGCAGGTAATGCTATACTTTTATTCTTTAGCTAAGCATTTAAGAAAAGCATCTGAGATAGTCTCCAATTACTTTTGCTTTTTTAAGCAGGTTATCCTATCACTTGGTAGCAAGTAAGTTTCAAATTTAATGGAATTTATTTTCTATACTGTTGGATCCTGCTGAATATGGTCTTTGAATGTATTTTTCTTTTGAGGTTAGTGTTCTGTGAAGAGCCACATCTTGTTTACTTACTGCTGAGCGTAGTCTAAGTTTGGCGGGAAAGTAGCCCTCCAAAAGATAGATGAGACAAAATTTACATAAATACCATTGTTGCCATGCTCCGTGTTTACATGCCCTGTATCCCATTTCCTTATTCTTGTGATATGGGGGTACAATGAGGTCATATCCCTTAATATTTAAGTTATGAAGCAGTGTAATCCCAGCTGCTGGCACAAAAACAAATTTCTTCCTCATCCTTTTCATTAATGAGCTCAGATTAGTCCCCTAAGACCCAGTTTCTTCATCTCTGAAATAGGTATAATGGTGATAGCTTCTACCACATAGTTTTGATCTGATTAGATGAGAAAATACATGTGAAAAACACAGCCAGCCCTGCTTCATGGGAGGTGATAAAGAATAGTTCCAGTCCCCCCTCATAGTAGGGACAGTTCTGGTTACATGTGCTTAGTGCACATGTAAAACATGTCTTAAAAACAAAGACCAGCTTGCTTCATGGGATATCCTCATGGCCCCGAGAGCTAGTGTTGTTTTCTTTGGCTTCCGTGTGGGAAGGGAGCTCAAAGGCCTTGCAACAGTTTTCCAGGCATAGAGAATACAGAACAATTTCTCTTCCTGATCAGCGAGCTGTTTCCTCACATAACTTCAGAACTGGGATCCAAATGCTTCTCCCTTTCAAGGAACTGTCCAAAGAGTTTCCTGTAATGATAGATGTATTCTGTATCTATGTGGTGCTATATAGTAGCCATTGACCATATGTGGTATTAAGCACTTGATATCTGGCTAAACTGACTCTAGAAATTAATGAAAAGTTTTTATTTCATTTTAATTGCTTTAAATAGATAAGGTATGATGGCATATATGTCTATAATTCTAGCACTGTGAGGCTGAGGTGTAAGGACTGTTAGTTTGAAGTTACTCTGGGTCACTTAGCAAAAGCATCAATAAAAATAATACCAAAATAGTTTTATATGACAGAGAATCCTTTGGACAGTGAAGCCTTAGCTTTCCTACACACAAACACAGATACAGACACACAGAGAGAGAGAGAGAGAGAGAGAGAGAGAGAGAGAGAGACAGAGAGAGACAGAGACAGAGATAGAGACAGAGACAGAGACAGACAGACACAAAGAGAGAGAGACACAGAGAGAGACATGCAAACCCGTATACATATTTTATACATGTTTGTGAAGTACATGCCCATTGAGTGGAAAGGATGGAAGGGATTATAAGCCAGTGTCATGCTTTGCTTCAAACTATCCCTCCAGAGAAACCAAGAATCAGGTTTTTCATTCTAGTTCTTTCTGGAGCTGGAGCACAGGCTTCACAAAACATTTGAGAGAAGGAATAAGCAAAGAAGAGCAGGCTATGGTCCAGAGATGCTTGGCCCTAAAGACAGACACTACCAGAACATTTCTCTCTCAGTGTCTTCAAGTCACCCCATCCAGGCTCTGAAGACCAGAGAAAATCTCTTTTACCTTTATTTTTAGCATATGCTTTGCTTTCTCTCTCAAGATGCCTGGCAGTGAAATTCTGAGTATCTTTGTCTCACAGTTCTTAAGAGCCAGTAAGAAAAATAAAACAATGTACAGTGTTTATATTTTTATAGGTCTAGACCACTGGGTCTCAGGAAGAGCCATGTTATTACAATATGATCCTATCTCATCCCAATAATAGCAAAGGAGATAAATATTTTTAAAAGCCTGGACTGGTGTGGAAGCAGAGTCTGAGACAAAAGCTTACTTTCAGGTGACTGTTTGGTAATGGAATTGGAGAAAGCAGGTTGAAATAACAGAGGGAGCAAGGAAAGAAAACCCTGATGTATTAGTGTTTATTAGCTAGTTCCCTGGGAAAAACAAAAACTCCTTTGGTATCTAACCTAAGTTTCTTTGTTGAGACAAAGAACCTGACATAAGCATCTTCAGGAAAGAAAGGTTTTATCTGTCTCATGGTTTGAGGGTACTGTCCATAATTTCACAGAAGTCAGGGTCATACTGTGTCTGCAGCCAAGGAGCAGAGCATTGGATGCTGGTGCTCAGCTCATTTTCTCTTTTATTCAGTCTAGGATCCCAGGCCACGAAATGGTGCTGCCCACATTCAGGGTGGTTATCCATCTTCAGGTAAACCTCTCTGGATATGGCTTCACAAATACACCCAAAGGTGTGTTTCCATGGTGATTCCAAAGCCAGGAAACGACAATGAAGATTAACTGTCACAGAGATGCTTACTTTTTTTCTGCCATGTAAATCCTCTCCCACACCAGTTGAAACTGAATACGGAGTCAAGAAGAGAAGCATTCTTCCATGAATCACAAATGGGCTGACTCTAAGGTGTCACTGAAAGGAAGGCCCATACAAAGATGGAGTAAAGGGTTATCCATTGCTATTGGAAAATGGGTTCAATTGTAAAGGCACTTTGGAGAAAGTTTAGAGCAAAAGGGGGATGATGTATTTATCACTTTTCTTTCTGTGTTGGTCAATGATCTTGGGTGTTAGCTTCCTTGTGCTTCTGGGATTAACTGTACGAATGAAGAGATTCCCTGGCATGTGCCAGCAGCTTCAGAAAAGTCCAAAGCAGAAAAGTGACAAGTTTTATGTCTTTAGACAAAGCATCCCCAGGTTGTTCCTTTGTGAGGTTGGTTGAAACCAGTTATTGTGGCTGAAACTGTGGCTAAGAGAAAAAGAGTTGTCCAGTAGCCCACCCCTGGGTCCAGAGTCTCTTTGCTTTTGTCCCCTTGCAATGGTCCCTACCTATTTCACAACAAGACTATTTCTACGGTCATTCAGGGCTAGTCCTGAGTGGGGAGTGTAGAGGAGAAACATTCCACCTACAACCGATACTTTGCACACTCATCCATAAACTGGGTCTGGAAATCATCCTTTTCCTTTGGTGTGAGTGAAGTCAGTGATATCAGTAAACTTAGGTTAGATACCAAAGAAGTCTGTGATAACTCTTCATAGAATCTACGTCTTCCTTCCAAACTAGCTACACTGAACTAGCCATATGATTCGTTGGGGCTACTCTAGCCACGTGCTCAATATCTACCACTTCCATGTCACCTCGTAGGATCCTCTTTTCCTCCTCAAAGTCAAATATTCCTCTGTTGCAGTAGGCATGGCTTTGCCCTAGCACCCTAGGTCCTCTCCTCTGGTCTTTTCAGCTCTCAGACACCATTCTTGTCCTGTCTGGGCCTCTCTAGCCCCTTGTATTCATTGGATTACAAACCCACATAGCATGGCAGCCTACCATAAACTTTAGGAGGCTAAGGATCTAATCCAGGGTCTTGTGCATGCTAGGCAAGTGGTCTAACACTGACAACCCCACCCCACCCCTAAATTTGCTAACTGGTCTGCTGTAGAACCCTCTTTTCCTCTGGATATCACTCTAAAGTTACAAAAAAACCCCACTTGATACGTGGGCTAGTACACTATTCCCAAGGGCCATGTCTGTGGACTTAAAATCCAAAGAAGTGCACTAAGTGCTGTATCTTTTTCTCAGTATCAGGGCTGACAAAGAACTAAAGGTGTTTTCTTTACCTTAGGTAGGTTTTCTTCAGTATGTATCAGGTCATTGTCCCCTTGAAAGTTTTCACCAATGTAGCATCTTCTTTAAAAATTTTGTGTATGTGTGTGTGTGTGTGAGTGTGTGTGTGTGTGTGTGTGTGTGTGTGTGTGTAGTGTGCACGCACATGTGCATGTGTATTTTAACTACTTAGCACCTGGCTTCTCATTAGGGCATTAAAAATGCTTACTTTTTGTTCACTATGTATAATTGGTACTGATATTATACATATGATGGATAAGCATGCCATCCTCAGAATATTAAGACAATCAAAATCTCTGCAGATACATTGCAGAAATAAAGAAAGTAGATGAGAAATGATAATGAGTACTGCATTGCTTGTATAAATAGTGAGCTTGGATCATTCTTATTGATAAAGGGACAACAATATGCTTGTTACATCAGTGGCCCCGGATCAAGTGTCAGAGTGTGCTGGTCTCTTTGTTGATGGCACTGTTTCTGATGTAGCTGCTGAAATTTGGGTCACCATTCACATAAATGCATGGTAGCCTACTGTGTTCTGCCATGACCCATTTCCTTTTTGCCATAGACTGGCAGGTGACTTAATTAGGATTGCCACTCCTACATATTTTATGTTTTTGGTAATGGCTCAAGTTCTGTGGCTTCACCTAGAAGATGACATGCCATTTGGTCTGTTCTCTTGGCATTGGGGTGGACAGTTTTAAGACATTTCAATTAGGTCTTTCTATTAAAATGACTTTTAATCAATGGACCAGGAAAGAAAGTGAAGTTTCTCTTAGCCATTATTAATGTCTACCCACAGACTTGAAAGACAGCTCAGTGGTTAATAACTCTTGCTGTTCCTTAGAGGACGTGAGTTCAGTTCGCAACATTCATGTCTGGCAGCTCACAACTTCCTGTGACTCCAGTTCCAGTAAATCCCTTTTCTGGCCACCACAGACACTCACCCACACCCATATATGCCTAAATAAAAGTTTTTTAAACAGAAAGTGTATATCCAGGCTACAGATTACAAACACAATTCTGTTTGTTGTCTAGCCTCCATAGCGATCCGCATGTGAAAGACTCAAGGAGTGTGGCTGTATTTCATGAAGCAGAAACCTATATGTTTCTGTTTCCTTGGAGTCACTCTAGAAAATGGACACATGGACTTTGGGAATGAATCAATACAAATATTTATTATACATATCATACAGTGCGATCTTGTTTCCTTTCTTAAGCTGACTTCTTTCACTTAAATCAACAAGTCTTGAGACTCTTACTCACCCAGATTTGGAAATGAAATCATTCTATCACTGTTGCTCACCAAAGAGTCTGTCCTCAAACCATTTCATCTCACTGGTTATAAAACTCAAATAATGCTTTGGTTGGCTCTGCATTGTCTCCACTCCTTAGAATACTGGTTCCTGCATGTTTCTACTGTTCCAGGCACCCTGTTTTCTACTCCAAGTCTTGCTGAGCAGTGTACATCCACCTTGCCTTTGACAACAAAGTGATATCATTTGCCATTTTCCCAGCTTCATTTGTTCGATGGCTCCCAATTCAATGGCATTTTCAATATCAGCTTTCAGATGATGAAATGCATCATAACCAGATATTTCAGGACTTCTCTTCACAGTGCACTCTTCTCTGCCTAGAATAAGGGAGTGTCCTCTGGTCCCTCCTCTGGAATGTTCATTGCATAGGTTTGCAGATCCCCTATGTTATCTCTATTCTGTCATATACACTTCTGAACCTCCCAATTACATTCAACATCTCTACCCCATTTGCTACTGTAGATCACTACTGTCTCTAGACTTCTAAGTGCCATTGTAGCAGAACTGGCTCTGGATACACAGCCAGAGTGCGGGGAACATGAATTACAGAAGAGTACTATGTGAGCTTTTTGCTCCTATGTCTTCTATGTCTTCTATGTGGAAGTAAGAATGGTACCAGAGCAGAAATTTGTGAGAACTTCTTCCAGCTTCCACCAGAAGGCATATTTGACATCAAACTAGTCCCAGAAATTGGTGGGCAGTGAAAAAAACAGTTCATTTCTACCACAGAGATATGTATCAAGTATCTTTAGAACTATGGGGAATGCAAAAAACAGTAGCCATTGTAACAAAATGGTCTTCTTGACTATCAACTCCACTTATTTTTATTTTTAAAATTATTTGATAATTTCATACATATAACAACGTACTTTGATTTACATTCACCCTTCTCCCTCTCTCAGTATCTTCTACCCCAACATATTCTCATATATTCATGTCTTCTTCTTTTTCCTTCAATAACTCATTGAGTCCAAATAGTGTTGTCAATGAGTATGAGTCTTATTCTGGACCATGGACAAACTACCAGGAACTAATCCCACTGGAGAAAGTGGACTCTATCTTTACCAGAAACCACCAACTGCCGGTAGCTCCTAGGTAGGGGTGAGCACTTGTGAGCCCCTACCACATTCATGCATTCATCCTGTAATGTTGTCTGGCTTGATTCCTTATAGTTGACCATAGACTCTTTCTGTAATGTAATGGCCTGGTGGTGATGATAATGATGGTGGTCCAATCATCCTCTTACACAGTCCTGCTGGGTAAAGCTACCTCAGAGTCTCTGACCCTGAGTAATTTGGGCCTCTACAAAATGCATCATAACCACCACCACCACCATCATTATCATCACCACCATGGCATAATGAAAATACTTCCCAACCATAAGCAAACATCAAAATTTAACTCCTCGAAGGCTGGTGGAAATGTGATTTTGAATCCCCATTTCTCATTTATCTTGGATCTCAGCAAGCAGTAAATATTTATATAGTGTAGACACATCTATGGTGACTTGTATGTGATTAAAGAGTCTCATGGATCCATCCATCCATCCTTTTCCCATTGAGCTTCATGTCCTTCTGCTTGAACATGAGCAGGCTTTAGTGACTGGTTTCACTAATAAAATGGAGTCCCAATGTTCTCAGACACCTAGAAGCTAGATTCAAAGAAGCTTTGCAGCTCCCACTTGGATTTCTGGGAAGTCGTGAGCTGCCCTGTAAGAAATGGGATGATATGTCTTGGTGCTTAGCAGACAGCCCCAGCTGAACAGAGCCTTCCACCCAACCCTGCCAGGAGCTAGTCCCTTCTCTTCTGGCTTAGGTGATTTAAACTAAGCCTTCATTTCATGAACCAAATGAGTTAAATGAAGACTTGAAGGTCCCTCCCACCTCATGTCCTGAGTCATGACTTATGGCTTAGATGGTCACTGCATTGATTTTCCAGGTATGGAAGCCTGTGCAAGAAAGCTATGTGAACTATGGATAAGGCAGAGTGCAAAAAGTTATTTCCATAAGGTGGTCTTCTAGAAAGAATCACATAACTATGGTAAGTACTTGCTCTTGAAAGCAAGAACATGAAGAGAATGCCCTGGCATCTCTCCATTATCTCTGTGGAAAAGACAAAGGCCTGGGGCTAATATTCTTGGTTCTTAATGTATGAGCAAAGATGACAAGACATAACTCCAGGTATATTCCATCACCACCGTACTGTTTCCTTTTTTTTTTTTTTCTAGAAAATTGTTACTGTACATTTTGGAAAAATGGTAAAAGTGTGTGGACCCAATTGAAGAGGTGATTGATTTATAGCTGGAATCCATTGCTGTGGAGACAAATAACCCATTGGTTACCAGCAGCCACACAGGCTCTCTGGGTGCTTAATAGATACATCTTTCATATCCTGCTTTGCAGTCCATACATAAAGACTCTGGTGCGTGCTACTAGAAACAGAAAAATATCTGCATCAGGCAAGAGGAGATAGAAGTAGAGTGATGCTTGGTGGGCAGCGAGGAGCCTCAGCTTTTTCCTAGGTGGGAGATGCATGGCTTCTTCACGGTAATTACCACAAGGCAATAGACAGCTAGAATACTCTCTGTTTGCAAGTGGTGTTGGTAGTTGGAGTGGGGGAATGGTGGGGTGTCACCACTCTAGAGACAGTGGGAGAATGGAGCTGATAAATGAGGCAAACTAAAATCTTACGCAATAGCCAACTTCATTTAGCTCCTCAGAGGTTTTATACTCTGAGGGTTAAGAAAGGTCACATGAGTAAAGTTCACCTGAGTTCAAGCTGTATAGAATCACAAGGACAAGCTGCACATGGCAAAAACATGTTTTCCATAGAGGCATATAAAGGATCATTTAATTGAATAACAACAGCAAGCAATAATGAATAATGTGAAGTAAACTCACCTCTGTCTGCTGCACCTGGGAGGAGCACAAAAACACATCCCAAGAACAATTCTGTGTTCTGCAGAAACGGAGGCCACAAGACCCTTGTCTTGTATTCTTAGAGTGTTTTCATAAGCACTCAGAATTCTCCTCACAGGACTCCATTTCTGGCCCTTGTTCTGACAGTGCTGTAGCTTGTGTGGTGGGATAGACTGTTTTCAGTGGTTTGGGGCCATCTGGTTAAACTTCTTCATGTCTTATTTTACTGAATGAGTTTAACAATGGTACCCACCTCCGAGGGTTATTGTGAAGACTGACTTAGCATGACCAGTGTGTTGTACCAAGGAAAGAGCTAAAAGTTGATTATCACTATTATGATTGTGTTCCATATCAAAGGCTAACTGGTATGATTTTTGTCTGTAGTAGTGGGCAGGGAACACTTAGGCTCCCTCACAGCTAGAGCATTCAGGAGATATGCAGACGGAGATGGCACAGGCTGGAATGTGGTGTTCTGTAGACATCCTATTCTTAGTCCCCTGACTGGGGCCACTGCATGCTTCTGGGTGAAGAAAGGGAAACTAGAACCCAAGGGTGAAAGCCAGGAGCTTTGGACTAGGTGAATCAGCCACATATCTCTGAATCAATCATCTCAGTGCTTTGGGCTTTCTATGCCTTTATGTGCCTTTCTGTACAGTGAGAATATGTTAAAGCCACACCCCTCTTTGACACAGTACTTTGAACTGCCCCTTCTCCTATTTCTACTGTTAGAGCTACTTACTACTAGGTTGTAGCATGCCCCGGGAGATTATCTCAACATTCTATTGTGAATCCATTTGCTTCTCTCCACGTGTCTGCTACCTTCTTTGCTCAGGTCACTGTCGTGTTCCACCTGGATCCCTGCTGTAGCCTTCTGAAAGCTCCAAGTTTCTGATCCTTTACACTGAGTGTGCACAGCAGTCTGCTTTAAAAAAAATAATAAAAGCACCTGGGTCAGAGAAGCTTTTTATAAAATGGGCAGAGTTCAGAGCAGAGACTCATAACTAGTCAGAGTCTGGGAACAAGCAATGCTGAGTGCTCAGTCTAAAGGAGACATCTATATCATCTTCTCCAAGGCCAAGGGAACACTGCAGAAGAGGGACTAGAAAGATTATAAGCAGGATGATGGGAAAGAGCACTCAGAAATGCAGTCTTCTTGATATGATATGGTCATAGCAATCCTGAACCCAGAGCTGTTGTAGTGACCTGAATAACCCACACTTACTCGCCCACAGAGACATGGGAGGGGAACTGGTTGGGAAGAAGAAGGGGGTCAATAGAAGTGGGAAGAGGTAAGAGAGGGCAAGGGGTGACCGTGATCACAGCAAATTGTATACATGTATGAGACTGTCAAGAATAAAATTAATTAATTACAAAACTAATTTAAAACAGCATCCTAAATGGAACACCGCTTCCCAGATTAAAGTTCTCAATTTTTAAATCTTAAAGTTTAGAGTGAGCTAAGGATCTGCTGTGATCTGCAGGGCTCTGTGTGCACCTGCCTTCTGCACTGCTTCACATGCCACTTTGTTTCACTTTGTTCCGTTCTCTGGACTCTTTTTCAGCATGGCGAGCTTCCTTGTGATGGTCTTGGTGCCTTCAGGGAGTTGAGCCATCACAATGCCCAGTTCTCACTCTAGACATGCCTTCACATCAAGGTCGTCCCTGATCATCGCAGTTGAAATTGGCTCTCTTATTGCTCATCCATCTCAGCCTCGTATTGATTTTCTTCTTGGCGCTTTATCACAATTTTGTTTTCTAAACCTGTTTACTTTATATTATTTTTCATCAGAATACAACCCCTGTAAACACACTGACTTTTTCTGTCTTATTAACCGGATTAGTTTAATCACCAAATTCAAGTCTGATTCACCAGTTCAGGAGGTACATAACATAATATCTATTACTCAGGTAAAGCTTCAACCTGAAAATAATTTTTATATCTTTTAGTCATTAACTTTCTTCCTCTGTGCCACTGGTCTTCATGTGTCGAAGAGATGCATAAACTTTGCAAAAGTTAGCATTTCAGTTTGCATTTGCAATGACAATTTTAAGAACCAAATTTTGAGACAGCCAGATGACCGCTCTCATTTTCTCGTCTGGTAGCCTGTGAGAACTGCAATCATACTTCGACGATCTCTTGCTGATAGACTTACAGTTTAAGACCTTGGGGTTATAACAGTGTAAGTCAACCTTAGCTACTTTAAAAGGCAAAAAGAAAGTTGATCAAAGGTTGTTAAGGTACCTCAAAAAACTAGAACGTCTGAAATAACCAAGCTTCTAGGAGAACTCACCCAGAGATCTGGAAGAGGATGAAAGACCCAATGCCCACACTGGCTTCTTTGTGCTTTCTGGTTGTGCTTTAGCTGTACGTTTCCGAGCTCTTTGTTTTATTCCCAGTGTACTCAGTGACTTTTTCTGAAGTCAGGTGGCATAGTGTGCCAATGATAGTCAATCTAGCTCTAAAGTTCATAATGTTTCAGCTCCAGATTCTTCAAATGTCAGTTTCTGAGTCATCAGCATTCTGATTGGTTCTACTGATCTAGAGCTCACCTCTGGTTGGCTCATCTGTAGCCATAGGGGTGGGATCATGTTTTATAATCCTGGCTTTCCAAAGCAATAGATGGGCAGAGGAAGACAAGAGAAGATCCCGGTGGCTTAAAAAGACACCACTCAGAGTGTTACACAAACACTTACCTGCCTCGGGTGAGTCCTCAGATGTCAAGATGACCCGTCTTCAGAAACACAGCTGCTTCCTGCCTCGTCTGTTCCCATCTCTTCCCCGGTGTTTGTGGCTTTACCCGACTAAAAGGTGGTCTCTTCCTCTCCTCTCTAAAGTCAGCCTTTCTGTCAACTATCGCAGCAGACCCCTCTGTTAGATAATCCTGGCTGTTCATACAGTTGTCCGAGATCCTCACTAACCTAACTTCTCACTGACTGGGTCTCAGGCTCTCTGTCTTTGGGTGGGGAGAATATGATGATTTCTCTCAAGTGAGGGCATAGACTCAGAGTTGCTAGGCCTTGAGCCCACAAGGCCTGGTAGTGTTAAAACCTGAGTTAGAAGCCAGCCTCCTGCTTATAAATGCTACATTTGACTATGAATTTAAGTCTCATTATGTTTGAAATTCTCTGATAGTAATAGCTTACAGCTGGGTAATTCACTTCAACCCACAGTAGCTGGGGTGGGAGGGTGGGATAAATGTGAAAATTCAGGTATTTCCTTGGTTAAGAGAATGGTCTGAGGCCATTCAATGAGGATGATGGGAAGGCCCTTTAGTGAAGACAGTGGGGAAATAAAAATCATGTGTATTATATTTCCATTCTCTCCAAAATGAAGAGGAGAGTACAGGCTGAGGGAAGGGTAAAGCTATGGCCTGCATCTATCCTCCAGGATGTCATGCACACTGGGAAGAGAGTGATAGCTCTAATCTTACGTTGCCAAATAGTATACCACCACCACCACAACCACAACCACAACAAAGGCACTGCTGGGCTCTTTCTGAGGTTTAGTGGAGGAGTGGTGATTTCCTTCACAAGAATTCAGTTTACAGACCACATTTTCAGAAATCTTAGGCCTCCTTGTTCATGTCTGTGCCCTTCTTGATGCACTAGAATTGAATGGGTTTAGCAGGAATGTGATTCCTTCTAAAAGGATGGACACCTGACACTGGTTACGCAGTGAGTGAATTAACCTGGTGGGTACCCTGTTCCATCATACACCGGGCTGCTGAAGTCTTCATGTGACACAGGAAATGTTGCTAAATGTGTCCACTGGAGAATGTCTTCTCATGATTTCCAAACATGTGGGAGAGAGCCCAACTATAGTCACTCACCACCTCCTCTGCAGACATGCAGCCACAAGGAGGGCCTCAATATTCCATGGCACGACTTTGGTTTCTACCTAGTTCAGAGTCTAGAATCCTTCAAATCCAGCATGTTTGAATAAGTCCTTTTCTTTATGCTCGATACTTTTGCCCATGAGCAATGAATGACCCTGAAGTGTAGTATTCTGGAGAGATCCAAGTTGCTTTGAGTTACATTTTTTCTAGTCATATAACATGAAGGTTATCCTTTAAAAGTGAATTTTAACTACAATTCAGTAATTTTTATCCACAGGTTGTACAACTACTATGACTGCATAATTCCAGAATAATTTCTTTAGCTCAAAATATATCATTCCTATGTTCATCAGTTTTTCTCTCCATGCTCCCATTTCCCAACCACAAAACCAGTCATTTACTTCATGTAAATGAATCTCAGAACTTATATTCATATAATTTTCAGTGGTATTGAGATATACTTGTCAAATAAAAGTCATATGGACCTCTGGAGGCATCACGATCCCTGACTTCAAGCTCTAC
Source organism: Peromyscus leucopus (assembly GCF_004664715.2). NCBI lineage: Eukaryota > Metazoa > Chordata > Mammalia > Rodentia > Cricetidae > Peromyscus > Peromyscus leucopus. Next base: position 73,948,005 of record NC_051070.1, read on the forward strand.
TATAGAGCTACAGTAATAAAAACAGCTTGGTATTGGCATAAAAACCGACATGTGGACCAATGGAATCGAATTGAAGACCCTGGCATTAATCCTCACACCTATGAACATATAATTTTTGAGAAAGAAGCCAAAAGTTTACAATGGAAAAAAGAAAGCATCTTCAACAAATGGTGCTGGCATAACTGGATATCAATGTGTAGAGACTGCAAATAGGTCAATATCTGTCACCGTGCACAAAACTTAAGTCCAAGTGGATCAAGGACCTCAACATAAATCCAGCTACTCTGAACCTGCTAGAAGAGAAAGTAGGAAGGAGTCTTGAATGCATTGGCATAGGAGATCACTTCCTAAATATAACATCAGTAGCACAGACACTGAGAGAAACAATCAACCAATGGGACCTCTTGAAACTGAGATGCTTTTGTAGAGCAAAGGATACGGTCAACAAGGCAAAGCGACAGCCTACAGAATAGGAAAAGGTCTTCACCAACCCCACATCTGACAGAGGACTGATATCCAGAATATATAAGGAACTCAAGAAATTAGACATCAAAACGACCAACAGTCCAATTAAGAAATGGGCTATAGAACTAAACAGAGAATTCTCAACAGAGGAAACTCAAATGGCTGAAAGACATTTAAGGAATTGCTCAACATCCCTAATCATCAGGGAAATGCAAATCAAAACAACTCTGAGATACCACCTTATGCCTGTCAGAATGGCTAAGATCAAAAACACTGAAGACACCTTATGCTGGAGAGGATGTGGAACTAGGGGAACTCTCCTCCACTGCTGGTAGGAATGCAAGCTTGTACAACCACTTTGGAAATCAATATGGCGCTTTCTTAGAAAATTGGAAATCAATCTCCCCCAAGATCCAGCTATACCACTCCTGGGCATATACCCAAGAAATGCTCAATCATACCACAAGAGCACTTGCTCAGCTATGTTTTATATCAGCATTGTTTGTAATAGCCAAAACCTGGAAAAAAAAAAACCTAGATGCCCTTCAACTGAAGAATGGATAAATAAATTGTGGCACATATACACAATGGAATACTACTCAGCAGAGAAAAACAATGACATCATGAGGTTTGCAGGCAAATGGATGGATCTAGAAAAAATCATCCTGAGTGAGGTAACCCAGACTCAGAAAGACAAATATGGTATGTACTCACTCATAGGAGGATACTAGATGTGGAACAAGGATGACTGGACTGCTACTCACACCACCAGTGAGGCTACCTGGAAAACCGGACCCCAAGAAAGATACGGGGATTGCCCAATGACAGAGAAATGGCTGAATTCTACATGAACAACCTGGACATGAGTGGGAATAATGAAGGGCGAGAGTCGAGGGAAAGAGAGCCTGTGGGAACGGGAGATCCCAGCTGGATCAAGAACAGAGAGGGAGAACAAGGAATATGAGACCATGGTAAATGAAGACCACATGAGAAAAGGAAGAAACAAAGTGCTAGAGAGGCCCACAGAAATCCACAAAGATACCCCCACAATAGACTGCTGGCAATGGTCAAGAGACAGCCAGAACTGACCTACTCTGGTGATGGGATGGCCAAACACCCTAATAGTCATGCCAGAAACCCCATCCAAGTACTGAGGAATCTGGATGCAGAGATCCATGGCTAGACCCTGGGTGGAGCTCTGGGAGTCTAATTAGCGAGAAAGAGGAGGTTTTATATGATCGAGAATTGTTAAAAAACCAAGGTTGGATAAAGCACAGGGACAAATAGCCAAATGAATGAAAACACATGAACTATGAACCAAAGGCTGAGGGGCCCCCAAATGGATCAGGCCCTTCGAATAGGTGAGACAGTTGTTTGGCTTGATCTGTTTGGGAGGCATCTAGGCAGTGGTACCAGGTCCTGTGCTCATTGCATGAGTTAGCTGTTTGAAACCTGGGACTTATGCAGGGACGCTTGGCTCAGTCTGGGAGGAGGGGACTGGACCTGCCTGGACTGAGTCTACCAGGTTGATCTCAATCCTCGAGGGAGGCTTTGCCCTGGAGGAGGTGGGAATGGGGGTGGGCTGGGGGAAGGGGAGGGGGGCAGGAGGAGGGAAAACAAGGGAATCTGTATTTTACAATGGTATTGTAAAATAAAATAAAAGGAAAAAATAAAAAAGTCATATGGTATGTATTTAGGGTTTATAATGTGATAGTTTGACTATATATATATATATATATATATATATATATATATAGAGAGAGAGAGAGAGAGAGAAGTAATTACCACATCAAGTTAATTAACACACCCATAACTTCATAGTTACCTTTTATGTGGTATTCATCTTATAACTGAAACTATCCTCCGACCAACTGCTCCCTACTCCCCTCACCCCAGCCCTAAGCAGCCACCACTCTACTCTCTACGTTTAGGAATTCAACGAAGTTTTTTGTTGTCTTTTGGTGTCTGGTTAATTTCACTTGGCATACTATGACATCACTCACATTGTTGCAAATAACAAGATGATTTTGAAAGAAAAAATAATTGATAAATAACTGAAATCATCTTTAGTTAAGTTCTTGTGCATAGTACCATTTTAGTTTAAAAACTGTTTATACACCTGCCTATAATCCCAGCAGGGATTACCTTGGGAGGCAGGAGCAGGAGGATTGTCCCAAGTTGGAGGTCAGTCTGGTTGATGTAGTCAGTTCTAGGCCAGCCAGGGAAAACAGTAGATAGATAGATAGATAGATAGATAGATAGATAGATAGATAGATAGATAGATAGATACATAGGGAGGTAGATATAGAGGTAGAGAGATAGATAGGGAGATAGAGATGTGATAGGTAGATAGATGAATAAATAAATAAATAAATAAATAAATAAATAAATAAATAAATAGGCACAAAAACACACATTAAAACCATAACAAGGGCCAGGAGATGGCTCAGCAGCCTGATGGCCTGAGCTTGATCTCTCAGAATCATATAGTAAAACATGTGTTGTTCTTTTGTATTCACATCCATGCTGTGGTATTGACAGCCCTCCCACACATAAATAAACAAATGGAATGGTGATAAAACAATAACCAAAAGATTCCCAAGACTAATGTTACCCCTCTCCCTGTGCTGAAGAAGAAAAATGAAAGGCTGAGACCTAACCTGCCCTGCAGTTCAGTGGAGTCCCAATAGAGGGGTGTTTTACAGTGTGGGGAGCTGACTTTGTATGCTATGTTCTTGTTTATTCCTCCATCATACCCCCAGATTCATAGATTAACGCATTAAGTTCACTAGTTTTAATCCATTAAAATTGGGCTCTTTGAAAGTGTAGTGGTATTGGGTGGGCCTAAAGTTTATAATCCGGGAAGCAGAGCTTTTACAATGTAAACTTTTAGCTTACAAGACTGTAGGAGTCCAGTCCACCTTGTTACAGAGATTATATTATGTTGACATTTTTAGAACTCTGTGTATATCTTAATGAGGGCTGTGCTCACTCTGAATGCCTCTTCTGGCAGAGATGCACTAAGTCTTTCAAAGCCTGAATTGAGACACTTTGCCGGTTGTTAATTTTTGTAGTGTAGTTGAGATGGAGGTAATATGAAGCAAGCCATTAATTTGCTAACTCATTAACCTGAGTGCAGTCCATCAATGAGAGCAGACTGGACTCTGAGGATGGAATCTACCCTGGGGTAACAAATCCTGAAGGGGAACTTTCTCTAAGATATTATCATATCTGAAGGGGACAAATGCCTTTCTGAAAGATGGTAGTCATCATGGGAACAAGGGGGGAAAAGGAATTCTCCAAGTCCAAGGCCTCTGTGCAGTTTCAGTGTCACCCAGAGAGGTGGCCAAGGGCCAAGTACATCTGACTCAGAAGCTGCAGGGCCTGATGCTTTCAAACATCTGAGTTTTGGAGCCAGCTCCCCAGGTCTGATTGTGACCTCACTGAGCAGCCTTCTTCCTAATTACAAATTTGGCTTCCTGGAACAGTTTTACCCAATAGGGAATTACAATGCTGGCCAGAACATTTGAAATCTTGGCAGATACATTTCTTTTATAAATAATTGGTTTGTAGGCTACTTCTTGCTACAGATAGGTTTTAATTTATACATCTCTGTTGGGTCCATCACCCTTCCTGGGCTCCCTAACTTTGACAGCTGTCACATAGCTGTCCTTGTGACCTCAAAGCTCCCTATTAGAGTTGAATGGTTCTTTTTGATACACACACACACACACACACACACACACACACACACACACACAATTGAAGACAGGTCTCATAATGACCCAGACTGGTCTTGGCTTCAGGATCCTCCCACTACAGCATCCCAATTGCTCAGATGGCAGATGTGTACCACCATGCCTGTTTTGAACTGTTGTTAGCAGTGATGGTCAGGATTGATGTTTACAAAGGGAAAGCATTCGCTCACCAGTGTGTTCTCAGCTTTATTCACTGTCCTTCCTCAAGACAGTCAAACATGTTCACTCTTATTTTGTAGGTGGCAATTTTGGAAAATAAAAATTTCCCCAAAGCCAGTTCCTTAAACCCCATCCTAGTTTATGATCCCTCGCAGTGAGGAAGTAGATCTCCCATTTACATTTATGTTTCCCCAAATTCTTGAGCTAAATAAACAAATTCTTATTCTTGGTACCTCACTCATGGTCAAGGCAAGTACCTCAGAGTGGCAGTCACAGGAATGTTTGGAACCAGATCCCAGTGGTGTCATCTTCATAATTTTCCTTGTTTAAAGCTTGATTTTTTTTAAAAAAAAGAGGCAGGATCTTGTTATCATGCTATGTAAGCCAAGCTATCCTCCTGCTTCAGCTTCCTGAATGCTGGGATTAGAAGTATGTGCCACCATGCCTGATAATGTTGGTTTGTATTTTTTTCAAAGACATGATTTAATTTCGGTCCCCTTTACTCTCCTGAAATGAGTACCTGATGTGATACTTTTGTTGTGGGTCTCGGTGAAAATTCCTATGAAAAGGGCAAGCTTGGTATTTCTGATCAAGAACTATGGACACACATTTAGGATATCTTTTGCAATTTAGCCAAAGGGACTAACTCCAAAGAAGGAACATATCTTATTGTAGCATTATTTATAATATATATATATTATATATATATATAACCCTTATACCACTAATAGCTCTCAAAACAGCTAAATAAGTCTTGGCATTTTTCCTAGGCTATTATACAGCTATAAATTAGTTATGAAAATTATATAGCAATGTGGAAACATGAAAGAATGTTTACTAAATGTTCTTTTTAGAGCAGAAAATAGAGAACTCTTGTGTAATTTCTATCACAACTTGTGGGAGATCAAGCACAGTCTTAAGGATGTATAGACTCTATGGAACTGTGCAGAAACATTGTACTGGGAATGTCCGTGGTGTGCTTCAATAGCTTGCTTTTGCCAACACTTGTTAATGGTACACAATGGCAGGTTTCATTATGACATCTCCACCTGGGCAGAAAGGAAATATGGTTGTCGTCGTATCTACTCCTCCTAGTTCGTATCACACTTTCCCCCTCTCCTACTGGTCGTCTTCTTCTGTAGTACTGTCCACATTATGTTAATGTCTTTTTTGTTGTTGTTGTTGTTACTTTTCTGATGAACATTTGGGTTATAACAGTTAACATGGTGACCTCTCTTTCATGTTACAATATTAAATAAAATTATTGTGTTTTGTAATAAAAGCAGTCAAATAAAATTATAAGACAGCTAGAGTACATTTTCAGGTTAATATTTTCTTTACATTATTTGGCTGTGACAGTATTCTAGGATAAACATCTAGTTCTTACTCCTTTCACAGTACTACATATTAGGATTTTCCAAATTTGTAGAAAATCCTTTCTTAAGTGCTTTCTTTGGTTAAAGCACAGCATTGTTTGTTGTTTTAGGTGTACTGGGTTGAGGCCAAGACTTAAGGATCTCATCATCACTCTGCCACTGATCAGGAGTTTGGAAAACATCTTTAAAGTCTGTTAGTGTTCTCGGGTGTCCAATGACCTCCTCAGACTATGATATCTTAAAACCTATGTTAATATTTGAATATAAATTTTAAATTTGGATTTACTTTTCTAAATTCTATATATTCTCTGAGAACATATTTGATTTATGAAACTAATTTTGATTTTTCTAACTAGGGGAAGATTAAGATCTATTTTTAACAATTTGTCTTATACTTGACACTGTGAAGAGATTTATTTTTTTGGCATCCTACCATGGAGTTTCTTATGTTTAAGCAGTTGTACTGTTCTTTAGTTCTAGTCCCATGATCATCATTGTGGAGGGTACACCAAACATCTCCTTGAGGACTTGTGGAAAAACAAGATAATAGGCTTCTCTCAGAGTTTTTCACTCTGGAAGTCAAGGGTTGGACCTGACTGTCTACATTCTAATCAGTTCAGTTAATGGCAGTTGCCCTTGGCCAGGGAGTACACTTTGAGAATCACTGCTCTGGAGAAATGTAGATAGCAGTGTATGTAGGGGTGTAAAAGAAGAAAGGTGTGCTGTATTTGCAGCAGTACTAACTGTGAAGTGTTAGATTGACAGGACTGTGGAGAGGAGCATGGCCAACATGGCAGGAGTCAGCCCATGAAAAATGATGGAGCAGACATGAGCGAGTCTGTAGAGTTGTGTCACTGTGGCAAGGGAGGGTGTTCTCTCCAGACCGTTAACCTACATGTGGAACAGCTCTGTAACTTAGCAGAAATGAGGGACCCACAGTACGACTTAAGTTGAATATATTAGACAATTTGTTTTACTTACAAAGTAACTTTTGAAGGGGAAGAATGCCTACAGCGATGCTCCTTAAGTGGCTCTGCACTTGTTGAGTTAATTGGAGCGGAGCGAGACCATGAAGGCAGACTCAGTGGGGAATCACCTGAGGTCAGAAGCAATGGTGTCCCCAACGAATGTCTGACAAATGTGCATTTTCCCCAACGAGGACTCATGATCTCAAGGTTATAAGTCAAAGTCTTTGTATAAAACTTTTGGCCTTTCATAAAGAGCAAGAATTTAAAATTGCATGCCATCAAGATGCAAAAACAATTATAAATTTGTGTGACCTTTATAACTGGAATTTAAATATTTACTGAGCTTCTCTCTTTTACGTATAAAAACAAAGGCTCATTGTAAATTCATTGTGTTACCTTTGAAAGCCTCAAATGTCTTCCAAAGGCTCCTGTTATTAAGGTTGATGATTCCCTGCCTCAATTTAAATCAAGGACAACTTGAATTATTTGGGGCTTATACTATTTAACTCTATATTGACTACAGGCAAGTGACTGTGGATATAGCTTCACTTATCCTCTCTCTATTACCCCCTTCTTAGTCTTCCCCTCCCCGTCTGTCTCTCTCTTTTGTTTTGGGACTGGAGTGTACATGCTAGGGAAGTCCTCTATTACTGAGCCATATCCTCTGCTGTACTTCAGATCCCCCCTCTGAGAGATCAACGTGATAATTATACTCTTAAGGAGTTGCTATGGGGATCATCTTAGAGCGCATACAGAACCATGTTTGGTCCTTAACTATCATTACCATACCCAGGAAGACTTCCATGACTGGAGTGAGAGACATGCAAGTTATAAAAGAAAAAATACTCAAAACTGTTTTGAATATATTTTATGCTGTATTAACTTGGTTTCCAGAGGAGATCTGAGAAAAAGTCCCTTCACTGCACACACGGCACCAGCCACAGACCTAAGCAGTGATTCTGTCAAATGCTAGCTTGGTGAGCCAGTGAATTTATTGGGGTTACTTCTGGGAATGTGGTTGAGGGATTGCTTAGCAGGAGCTTATATAACCCTGAAAACCCCTACTGTAGCATGGGTGACAATGGCGAGACTGCATGGGGGGAGCCCTGCTTCAGGAAAGCTTCTGTCCTCTCCTCCTCCGGAACCTGCCGTGACCACATGCAGCTGGGGTAGCATACAGCTGAAGAGCAGAAGAGAGGCTGGACCTTAAGAGTCCTTGCCTTCCCTATCCATCTTTCTGGCAGCCATGTGAGCAGGCCTAAGCTTGCGAGATCTCTTGTGGGTAACCACAGCAGATCTGATCAGGATGGAAATGGCTCTTAGGCTCAGAGGATGATGATTCACAACCATCATTGTTAACCTAGAGCAGGACATGGAAGAACAGGCTGGTAATTGTTCTCACCTTGGGAAAAGGAGGGTCTTGGTTAATTGCCCACATGCTCAGTGGGGACTTTCCTCTGAATAATACCTTTTACTTCCACACAATGTATTTATTTAGTAATTTATGTAAATAAATTTATGGGATTAAAAGTTACCAAGGCAATGCCTTTGCTTTCTATGAAAGAGGTCACCTAATTTTCTGTTTTTTTTTTTTTTTTAAAATCACAAAATAATTAAATGATGAAGTAAAAAGTAGGAAAATAAAACATCATTTTATATGAAAATATTCTTATTTTAAAAATAAAGTTTATTCATTTTTCAAATGGATAAATGAATTCAAAGGCCTATTAATATCTAATTATTGGTTTCCATTTGTAGCTGGAGGGCTTCTCTCCAGGTTCCCCAAGCCCCGCAGTCCCACAATCCACTTATAAAATAATCACTCAGACGCTTATATCACTTATAAACTGTATGGCCGTGGCAGGCTTCTTGCTAACTGCTCTTTTTCTTTTTTTCTTTTTTTTTTTCTTTTTTTTTTTTTTTTTTTGGTTTTTCGAGACAGAGTTTCTCTGTGTAGCTTTGAGCCTTTCCTGGAACTCACTTGGTAGCCCAGGCTGGCCTCGAACTCACAGAGATCCGCCTGTCTCTGCCTCCCGAGTGCTGGGATTAAAGGCGTGCGCCACCACCGCCCGCTAACTGCTCTTTTATCTTAAATTAACCCATTTCTATAAATCTATACCTTGCCACGTGGCTGGTGGCTTACCAGAGTCTCTACATGCTGCTTGTCCTGGCGGTGGCTGCAGTCTCTCTCCTCCTTCTTCCTGTTTCCCCAATTCTCCTCTCTCTTTGTCCCACCTATACTTCCTGCCTGGTCATTGGCCATCAGTGTTTTATTTATATAGAGTGATATCCACAGCACTTCCCCTTTCTTCTTTTTTTTTAAAAAGGAAGGTTTTAACTTTAACATGGTAAAATTACATATAACAAAACAATTACCGAGCAAGAATTATAGTTACAATATTAAAGAAGATGTCCTATCTATCTTATATTTGTGAGTTTAAGGTTTTATAGCTAACTTATCTTTTATCATAACTGAGGAAATTACGACTATCTAGTCTTCAACCACATCAAAGACCTGAGAAGGAACATAATGGTACCTGAGAAATGGTAGATGGATGCAAGCAACTTTCGGGAATCTTGCAAAAGTAGACCAAGACAGCTGGCAGCCTGGACAGTCACCTAATGTTTTTCAGCATTGTTGGTACATTGAAATTGGCTACAGGCCTAGAGTATCTGACAGACCATTTTTAGAAGCAGGAATTTTAAGAGACCATCTTACCCTGTCTTGGCAGAGTACAGTGGTCGCTTTCCTTGTGTCCCGCTTGTCCAGAAAGGACAGCATTGCATTTGTACTGTCAGCCATCAAGGCAAGGGCAGTTCTTTGCCCAGTAGGCCATTTTGTGCCAAAAAGACAAACTTCCAAATGGAAATGTCTTAGAAGCCCAACATTCTCTCGGGATCAATTGGTGCAGCCAGGAGCAATTGTGTCTCACGTCAACAGAATTCTAAGTTATTTAAATGCCATATTCTCTAGGTCTATGAAGTGTTTGAAGATTACCTATCTATCTGAAATATATCTATGTATACCTAGAAGACTTAACTAACATGGCTACAGATATGATTATCATAGATGACTAATTATTAATCTATTTTTTAATTATCCATTACAATTTTAAATGAGTTATATAAACATAATACCTCAAACAAGAATAGAAATATATATATATATATATATATAGAGAGAGAGAGAGAGAGAGAGTATAACAAAATTAACTTCAAGTTTGTATCAATGAACCAAAATTTATACCAATGTAAAACATTTTAAACATAAACTAAAATCCATACCAATGTAAAACATTTTAAACAAGTTGTTCTTTAAAAGTAGGTTCATTAATCTACCCTTTTATCATCTCCATATCCTCCTATATATCATATCCCCTTTTGTTTTTTAGAAAGAGATCACATTTATAATCAACCTGTTTTAAATAAAAATATTGGTTTTTCTCTGTCCCACACCAGAGGGCTCTTCTGATTTTGGACACAAGAATCCCTAAACCATTTTTGTTTTTTAAAGCAATATGTCTGGGTTTAGAGGGGGAGTGAGCCAATTCCACCTCTAAAGCCAGCTTGGTATATTTGGGAATTTGGGCGTAGCATCTCTTACTACTTCCTGCTGGAGGGGGGCGCTGTATCTTATGGGGATGCAAAGAAAATTTTAGACCTATGGGGTAGTCCGTGAGGCTGTATTGTGTGAACCAGTTGCCTTGAAACCGATCTGGATGTTGGATCATCTGGGCCATGGTGTCATCGGAGTCCTTTCAGGGGGTCTTGGCTGGTGAAACCTGATGTATCTTAATCTGGAACAAATCCACAGCCTCTGGCTTTCTGTGGAAACAAAAGCAGAACCTCTTTTCCAAAGTAACATATCCTTATATCCAAATTTTGAAGTCAAGGTACCTTTAAAATATACATTTTGGCATAACTCAACAGCTTTTGTAATCAAATGTTTTTCTTTAGTTATGAATATCAAAGAGAACATAATCCAGATTCTCTGTGTGGTAGCCATCTTTATGTGGCTTATGTTTTATATTACCTTGAGCCTTGAGCCTATTGCTTTAAACTGTACCATTGTAAGCCTGAAACGGCTCTGTGGCTGCTGGCTCTGCCCACTTCAGCTTCCCAACATGGCAGTGGTACGTTTTCCGCCAGCTCTGGGAGTCATCAAGTCTCAGAAATAGTGGGTCTAAGCTTTTATCAAAGCAGTGTGTAGTCCAGAAACCTCTTTTTTTTTTTTTTTTTTTTTAAATACTAGTAAAGACTAAATCTACCACACAGCTTAATTTGCCGCTGGCAGATGCCTCATTTCCGCCATACTGCCGGTCAAACGCACCCGCCAGGAACCCGCCAGTGTCCAAACTTGCGTTTTGCCGCATCTAGCTGCCCGTATGAGACAAGAAGCAGGAACCTGGTTTTGGTTCTGTTTAGAATTGGTTATTAAATATTCTCAGGTTTAAGGTGGAAACTCGAGCCGTTGGGCGCCATTTGTAGCTGGAGGGCTTCTCTCCAGGTTCCCCAAGCCCCGCAGTCCCACAATCCACTTATAAAATAATCACTCAGACGCTTATATCACTTATAAACTGTATGGCCGTGGCAGGCTTCTTGCTAACTGCTCTTTTATCTTAAATTAACCCATTTCTATAAATCTATACCTTGCCACGTGGCTGGTGGCTTACCAGAGTCTCTACATGCTGCTTGTCCTGGCGGTGGCTGCAGTCTCTCTCCTCCTTCTCCCTGTTTCCCCAATTCTTCTCTCTCTTTGTCCCGCCTATACTTCCTGCCTGGTCATTGGCCATCAGTGTTTTATTTATATAGAGTGATATCCACAGCATCCATTGCCAATGGCAAACACTAATCTGACCTTGTTCTAAAATGTTTGCCTTTTGTTCCTTTTTCATTAAATGATTTTAAATTCTTGAGGATTTTAATTTTGGGAAACACTTGCTCTATCCCTTAGGCAAGTTGCCTGTGATGACCAGTTTGATAGAAGTTATATATCATTTTTTTTTGTATTGCATTTATTTACAGAATTAATTTGTAAAAACCTACACTGTTATTTTATAATTAAAAGCAGTTTGTATGGCAATTTATTAAGTTGTGAGAAGGACTTTGGGTTGTTAGCTGTGCTAATGAGCTACATGTCCATCAAGTTTCCTTCTTGATTTAATATTAGATGAGTTAGAAAATCAGTTTTCTCCAATAGAGTAACACTGGATACATGAACATCCAGGACAGGCTTCATGTTCGAGAGTAGTTAATCAACATATTATGAACTCCACAGGCTGTGTGTGTGTGTGTGTGTGTGTGTGTGTGTGTGTGTGTGTGTCTGTGTCTGTGTCTGTGTCTGTCTCTCTGTCTGCTTTTATTTGGTTACTGTTTGTTTTCACTTTGGGTGTGGTTTTATTTCGTTCTCTTGGTTTTGTTGTTGTATTGGGCTTTTGTTTGTCTATTGAGAAAGAACTTAAGGTTGGATGGGTGGGGAGGGGAAGTGGATCTGGAATGACTTGGAGGAGGGGAAGAATGTGATAAAATATATTTAAAATTAAAATTTGCTTTAAATAATAAAAATATAATAAAGAACTGAAAAGAAATTTTAAAAAAATTTAAGACACGTTAGAGAAGTTCTGGGCTTGTCCTGAAGAAGCAAGCTGTTCATTCTCTTTGCAGGCTGCAAAGGCAACACTGTGCATCTGGGAGTCCCAGCCAGTAAAGACACGGGTTGGACAGATTGTTTATGGAGGTGGCTGAAAGCTGGGAGAGGCTGTGTGCAGACTGGGGGACTTGGAAACAGAACTTGTCCGAGATTCAGTTTATCGTTCAGATCCTGGATCTCTCTTTTAGCATTCTACATCACTGGTGGGGGGACTCTCGTGCAGTGGTCTGTGGGCCACACACCACACACATGCTAGGGCACAGTGGCAATTGTGTCCTGCTGGCAGATACGGTGTGTAACAGTCGCTGCAGCCCGAAGTGTACCTTCCCCTCTTCTGCCTGGAGTTGAGGAAACAAAAAGAAAACATGATAGGGGAAGAAATTAGGCTGGGTGCAAACAGGTGAAGCCTCTCACCTAGACAAGTGGGTATGTGGACTGAACCTTCCTTTCAATCTTCACACTAAACATCGGGTCCCCCATTAGGACTTCCAGCCTTTTAAGTCCTTCATTTCATCAACATGTACCTGACCTAGGTTTTAGAAGCTCAACTTCATGCATTCTAGTGGGTAAAAATTATCTAATTTTGTAATTTATGATTATCTATCCCAGGGAACAAATCTTGATGCTAGGTGAAGTTGGCAGAAAATTAGACTGCCAAAGAGGTCCATGTCCAAATCCTTGGAACTTGTGGATATGTTACTGTCTTAGACATTGTTCTATTGCCATGAATAGACACCACGACTAAAGCAGTTTATAAAAGAAAGCATTTAATTGGGGGCTTGCTTATAGTTTCAGAGGGTTAATCTATGACCATCATGACAGAGAGCAAGACAGCAGGCATGGGACTGGAGCAATAGCTGAGCATTTACATCTTATCTGCAAGTTGGGGGGTAGGGGACACTACACGGGACTGTGCCTGACATGGGCTTTTGAAATCTCAAGCCTACCCCAGTAACACACCTCCTCAAACAAGGCCATGCCTCCTAATCCTTCTCTACACAGTGCACCAACTAGGAACCAGACATTAAGATATTTGAGCCTATGGCGCCCATTCTTCTTCAGATCACCACAGTCACCTTGTGAGGTAAAGAAGAGAGAAGATGGACAAAGGGATGCCAGTCAGTCCATTTTGAACTAGAGGGCCTCTCTGGGGTCCTCTGGACAGACCAAAGTTAGTCGCAAGTGTCCTTAAAAGAAAAGAGGGAGAGAGGAAGAGTGAAGCTATGTTAGAAAGACTCAACCTGCCATTGTTAGCTTTGAAGATGGAGGAAGAAGTTGCCAGCCAAGGGGTGGTGGTACTTTTAGGAGGTGGAAAACTCAAAGATAGATTTTCACCTGGAACCTCCAAACAAGAATGCAGGGATTTTAACCTAGCAGGACCCTTATCAGACCTCCTTTCCTGATAGAAGACTGTGAGAGAAAGAACAAACTTACATTGTTGTAAGCTTATGACAATTCGTTACAGCAACCATAGCGACCAGTTCTCTAAGAGGAGACTTTTTGTAGTCATAAGATGTGATCAAAACAATAGCTTTCTTCATGGGAATAAAAATCATTCTGGAAGACAAGCTTGGGAGACACCCAGAGGTACACAGCAGCTTAGCAATGCTGGTCGGTTTCACTGTCTCTGCTAAGAATGTTTGTACAAACATGTGTTCAGGCATCAGGAACTCTTCCCTTTTACCATCACCTCCCACATCCCTGCTGGGTGCTCACCACACCCCATCAATCACTTTTCTGTTTGCCTGTGGTCCTGAGTCCCTTCTGCATTACCCACGGCGGCTTCTCACAAGCACCCACTGCAGTGTTCAGCAGTGGTATGGCATGTGAAGTTCTATGTCATTCCTCCCAGGAAAAATCCCAGGTTAAGTCCCCTCTCACCAGGCATAGAGAGGTATTTGAAAACCATCATTTTAACTTTTTTTTTTTGAGCTGAGGATCGAACCCAGGGCGTGGCACTTGCTAGGCAAGCGCTCTACCACTGAGCTAAATCCCCAACCCCATTTTAACTTTCTTGACTCCAGTAATAACCTCCCAGATTTTGGAGTTTGTTTAGGTTACTCAGAAAAGTAGGTTTTACATTTTTTAGACCTTGGGACATTTATGCAGATTGTGAAGTATTATTTGTAGATTTGTTTTCGAGAGATTTTACTTATGTATTCTTTGTAAAGTCCAGGCTCTTTCTTCCTGGAGGAAGGCTCATGCCACAATGGCAGTTCATCCTTTGCCTCCCTCTACGCTCATGCTCTGTACCTTCACAGAGAAACTGAATGCTAACAGGTGTGGGAGATGGGCTGGTTTGCTGTTACAAGTGGGTGATCTTCCCCTGGGACCTCTGCTTCCCAATTGCGTCCCCTCGCCCTCCTTTGTCCCCATGACTTCTTCTCCTGAGAGGGAACCCCTGTTGAGGTGGGCCACCTGCTTACTAAAGAGTGATTTAGTTATCTGGGATGAGCACAGGATCTTCCCTGGGGTTTGCCCATTAGCATAACTGCTGAGATGCAGTAGCTCCTGGGAAGCAAGTCTCTGTATTAAGAAACTAGACTTGAAACTGTTGGGGCTAGGTGAATGGGCATCAAGGCCACCATCCTCTGTACCTAGGCAGTTGAAAGCTGACAGGCTGACTCATGCTATGAAAGTCAGATGCCACATTTCCGCTTGATGATAGCAGGTTTTTGTCTGCCTTCTAGGAAACTCTACTATGGAACTTGCTATGGAGTCTGAAGTTCTTTATTCTTTTTCTTCAGTGAGTCTCCAGTCCCAGGGGCTAGTGTGAAAAACAGTGTCGCTGGACTGAAGAAATGTCTGAGATGCTCTAAAGGACAGTTGCAGCCCTGCCTGAGTGCTTGGCTCCATCTGTGTTGGCTGGTCAATCTTGCCCCCCTGGGCAATCAGCTGTAGGACCAACCAGTCCTATCTGTAGAGCAAAGGGAATCAGGATCCCCAGAGGACTGAAAGAATCCACTTCAGCATCAAGACTAGGAGTTTGGGCTGATTTCTTGCCTGGGAAGAGAACAGACCTTCTATAGATTGTGGTAATATTGTGTTCCCCAAAATATTGTGCACCCTAATAAACTTATCTGGGATCAGAGAACAGAACAGCCACTAGATATAGAGGCCAGAAAATAGTGGCACACACGCCTTTACTCCTAGCATTCCAGAGGTAGAGATCTGCCTGGATCTCTGTGAGTTCAAGGCCACACTGTATAGATGTAACCAACCGTCTTATTAAATAAGAAACACAGAAACAATGTAAAAGAGAAAGCCGAGAGGTCAGAGCTCAGAGCTAAAATCTCACCCTTCCTCCTGCTGTCCCAGCTTCTCGAAAAGAGACCTACTTCCTGTCGGTTCGTTTTTTTATAGTATGTTGTTCTGCCTTCTCATTGGTTGTAAACCCAAACACATGACTGCCTCGTCACTGTCTGAATGTACAGCCCCCTAGGTCTTAAAGGCATATGTCTCCAATACTGGCTATATCCCTGAACACACAGAGATCTTATGGGATTAAAGGCGTGTGCCACCACCGCCACACTCTTGCTATGGCTCTAATAGCTCTGACCCCCGGACAACTTTATTTATTAACATACAATCAGAATAATATTTCAGTACAATTAGATTACCACCACATTTCCCCTTTTCTATTTTAATAAAAAGAAAAAAAGCAAAAGGTTATAACTAACAAAAGAAAAACTATATACAAAAGTACAATAACTATATACAATATATACAAGTAATAAATACCTAAACAGGTATTTGACAAATCAGAGAAAATAATTCCATTATCTATCCTATTTTGGTAAATCCAAGATGTATCTAATGCACTTTCTATCCTAATTAATTTTCAACTATAACTAACTAATCTTCAACCATAACTAACTAATCTTCAACTCCCTCAGAGACCCAAGAAGGGAATAATATTAGCTAACAAAAATAAAAACAGGAAGTGCATGCAAGCAACTTCCAAAAAATTTTGTGAGTTGACAGAAACAGCCAGCTGCCTGGGCAGTCACCTGAGGTTTCTCCGCAGTGTTGGGGCATCATCTTCAGCCTATAGGCTTAGTGTATCTGACAGACTCATTTGTGAAGTAGGATGTACACAAGGTCAACAGTTCAACCTCACATTGGGTGAGAGCAGTCCACGTACCAGAAACACCTGAATTCCACTAGTGTCCTGTCATGATTCAGGATTTTAAATTCTGGAAATTGTTGACAGTTTTTAAATTCAGCTGTCCATTCTTCTTGGCTGTGTATATATGGCTTCATCTCAGCATCCCCTTCTTCTCCACATCCCTCTATTAAATGCCAGTCTACTTTTGAGAGGCATGAGCTTTCAGCTGCTGTTCCATTGTACAACAGAATCCATCGGCCCTCTGCCTGTTAAGCTGCCTTCGAAGAAAAGGGCACTGTACCTTTTCTGGATGCAAAGGCCACTTCAGGGATGGGGCCATATTGCCCTGGCCTCAGAAGATGCCTTTTGATAAAGCCATAACCACACTTGTTTTGGCAAGAATCAGTAGTCCCTTGTTTCGTGGTCTGTCCATTTTGTCCTGTTGATTTGAGGATACTTTGTTGTCCAGTGGCTAACTTTTGCCAGAATGAAAGTTGACTCCATATGCAGTTTCTTCAATGCCCATATTTTCTCTAAAGTAGATTGGTACTGCCAGGAGCCGACATGTCTCAAAAAAGAAAAATTTTCTAAGTTATTAAAACATTTTAAATGCCATATTCTGTAGATCTCTGAAGGGTTTGAAGATGACCTGTCTAAAACATCTCTGCTCAATTTTTAAAACATATCTAATATGACTACAAGTTCTATGATAATGTCTAACTACTAGCTTTCATTTCTTTATATCCTAATAGTTGATAATAATAACATTCAAGGATCAGAAATTTGCATTACATTGTTAAATGGATGGAATAAATACAATTAGAAATATACATATAGCATTTTCTAACAATATCAGTTTCAAATTTGTATACAATATAAAACAATTCAATCCAATGTAAAGTATTTAAAACTAGTAATTGTCTTTTTCTTTTCTTTCTCTCTTTTTTTCTCTTTCTTTCTTTCTTTCTTTCTTTTTTTAAACAAGAACCTTAAATCTAATCTCCTTTGCTTAGCCTTTTTCCTAACCCTTGACAATAACTTGTAACTAACCCCCCTAAATACTGAAAATTATCCCAGACCCAAAACCCATTAAAAAAGACCAAAAAACCACCCGCCCCACACCACCTCTTTGGGAATGTGGGCGTCGTATTCTTAAAATTGCTTCCTACTGGGTATGGGCGAAGTTTTCTTTATCCTGAAAGAAAAATTTTAGGTTAATTGTCAAATTCTAGGAGAGGTAACTATATCCTTCATTATCCAGTCTGTGTATAATGTCAAAGTTCAGGGTTTATCTCAAGTCCTTATTCAAGTAGTCTTTGAGACTGGATCATCTCAGCTAGTCATCTCAAAATTGCTCTGAGCACCTTATAGTTCAAAGCTGATCTATGGATGATGTTTGTCAGCTTAATGATATTATTATTGTCCACGTGGAATTGTTGTTGTTGTGGGGCCCCATCTTCTTTCTGGAGACTTCAGTTGATGTTAGGCCTGGCCATGATTTCCTGCAGAAAACTGATAAGAGACTCGAACACAAAAACATATATATGCAGCTAGCCTTTTTTCTAGAATTAGTTAGTACTCTATGTGACCATTCATATCTTAACAAAGTTTAAAATGTATATATATATATTAATCTTGTAAATTTTGATATAAAATTTATACTTTAAGAAAAGTTTAAAGAATCAGAATAGAATCAAAGAGTTGAGATTAGTAATAGAATAGTCCCTTAATTAATTTTGCTTTTGTCCTGTACCATAGCAGAAGATGGCTCTTATTCTGGCATGATACAGGGAGTTTGCATTTACCTTTTAACAACATGCTTGATTTTAAAGAAGGAGAGAGCCATTCTCCAACTCCAAAGTCAGCTTTAAATTTTAATTGAACTGGGACTGTTAGAAGACCAATAGTGTTAAATCTTTAGAGAAAAGCAGAAACAAACATTTAGGAAGACATAAAAACTTTTTTTAGATAATATATACCCATACACCGTTTCACTCTGTTTCTTGGGATAGATGATTTGTCACTTTTCTTCAGTTGTCTCATTTGTCCAGTGTTCTTCAGATTCCTTAACCTTCATTCTCCTAAAAGACAAAAACAAAAACCTTTCCCCAAGACTAATTTTGGGGATGTTTCCTTTTGGCAAGTTATTATCTGATTAAATGAAAAGGCATGTGTTATTGATACAAGTTAGTTTAAATTGGATGTTCATGCTGGTTGATGAACTATCACCTCCTCAATTAAGAGGTCTCTCTTGTTCAAATCGAACCTTTATCAATTTTGATGGTACCCACAGCTTATCTTCTCCTGTAGAAACAAAAGCAAAACCTCGTCCCCAATGTAATACATACCCTGGTTTCCATTCTGAGGTCAGCACATCCTTAAAGTATATAGGCTGATTTAATCTGTAGTTTTTTCTATTATCCAATGTCTCTCTGCAGCTGTTGTTCCTTTCTCATTGGCATTCAGAAAATTCAAAGTTAGAAGAGCATTATGCAGTCTATTTCTGGGGGTTTTTGTTACCCATTTCTGTTTATTTAGCATATCCTTTAGAGTTCTGTTTGATCTTTCTATAACTGCTTGACCTGTAGGATTATGTGGTATGCCTGTAATATGCTTTATATTGTAATAAGCAAAAAACTGTTTCATTTTAACAGAGACATATGATGGAGCATTGTCAGTTTTGATTTGTGCAGGTATACTCATGATGGCCATAATGTCTAGCAAATGAGTGATTACAGAATCAGCTTTTTCAGAACTCAAAGCAGTTGCCCATTGAAATCCTGAATAAGTATCGATAGTGTGGTGTACATATTTCAATTTTCCAAATTCTGCAAAGTGAAACACGTCCATCTGCCAGATTTCATTTCTCTGAGTACCCTTTGGGTTACATCCTGCTGGTAATGGCGTTTGATTGTAGAAGGAACAAGTAGGACATTTCTTTACTATTTCTTTGGCTTGTTGCCAGGTTATGGAAAAATCCTTTTTTAAACCTTTACTATTAATGTGATGTTTTTTATGAAATTCTGAGGCCTCCAGCACATTTCCTATCAATAATTTATCAATCTCATCATTGCCTTGTGCTAGAGGGCCTGGCAGACCAGTATGGGATCGAATGTGAGTTATATATAAAGGATGATTCCTTTTCCTGATTGTATCTTGTAATTGAATAAATAGTGAAGTTAATTCTGAAGCATCAGGGATAAATTCTGCAGTCTCAATATGTAACACCACTCTTTCAGCATACTGAGAGTCAGTTACTATGTTGAGAGGTTCTGAAAAATCCATTAATACCAATAGAATAGCATACAATTCTGATTTTTGAACTGAATTATACGGACTTTGAACCACTTTACTTAAATTTTCTGATTTGTAACCTGCCTTTCCTTCTTTGTTGGCATCTGTATAAAATGTACAAACTCCAGATATGGGTTTTTGCCGTACAATTCGAGGCAAGATCCAATCAGCTCTCTTTATAAGATCAATTCTATTGCTTTTGGGATATTTGCTGTTAATTTCTCCCAAAAAATTACTGCAAGCTCTTTGCCAAGGTTCACTTTCTGTCCATAATTTTTCAATGTCCTCCTTAGTTAATGGTACGACAATTTCTGCTGGGTCTATGCCTGCTAATTGACGAAGTCTCAGTTTTCCTTTGTAAATCAAGTCAGAGATTTTTTCCACATAAGTTTTTAATTTTTTATTTGGTTTATTTGGTAAAAATATCCATTCCAATATAATATCTTCCCTCTGCATTAATATTCCAGTAGGAGAACGCCTAGAAGGTAAAATAACCAAAATGCAATCCAGCTTTGGATCAATACGATCCACGTGTCCTTCATGCACTTTCTTTTCTACCAAGGCCAATTCTTTCTCAGCTTCAGGTGATAATTCTCTTGGACTATTTAAGTCCTTGTCACCTTCTAAGGTTCTGAACAAATTAGTCAGTTCATCATTTTTTACCCCAACAATAGTTCGTAGATGAGAAATATCTCCAAATAATCTTTGAAAGTCATTAAGAGTCTGTAGTCTATCTCTCCGAATTTGCACCTTTTGGGGTCTAATTTTTTGTAGATCTATTTTATATCCTAAATAATTAATAGAATCTCCTCTTTGTATCTTTTCAGGAGCAATTTGTAATCCCCAGCAAGGCAAAATTTTCTTTACTTCTTCAAACATTATTTCTAAAGTATCTGCATTTGAGTCAGCTAGTAAAATATCGTCCATATAATGATAAATTATAGATTTAGGAAATTTTTTACGTATCACTTCCAATGGCTGTTGTACAAAATATTGGCACAGAGTTGGGCTATTCAACATTCCCTGTGGGAGGACCCTCCATTGAAATCTTTTAACCGGTTGAGAATTATTATAAGTAGGCACTGTAAAAGCAAATCTTTCTTTGTCTTTTTCTTGTAAGGGTATTGAAAAGAAACAGTCTTTTAAATCAATAACTATGAGAGGCCATCCTTTTGGTAACAGAGTAGGCAAAGGCATCCCAGATTGTAGAGAGCCCATTGGCTGAATTACTTTGTTAATTGCTCTAAGGTCTGTTACCATTCTCCATTTACCAGATTTCTTTTTAATAACAAATACAGGAGAATTCCAAGGGCTGGTTGATTCTTCAATATGCTGAGCATTTAACTGTTCTTCTACCAGCTCTTCTAAAGCCTGGAGTTTCTCTGTTGTTAAAGGCCATTGCTGGACCCATACAGGCTTGTCTGTTAACCATTTTAAAGGTAGAGCTGTTGGTGTCTTTGGAAGATCATCAGTTATTGTGCCCTGTTCTTGTATAATATGGATGGCTGATGACCACTCATTAGAACAATATCTTCTAATATTTCTCTCAGTAACATGTGCTAGTTTATGATTTGTTTCTGAGATTGGAGGGATGTTAATCTGAGTATTCCATTGTTGCAACAAGTCTCGACCCCACAGGTTCATAGTTATGTTAGCCACATATGGTTTTAATTTTCCTCTCTGTCCTTCTGGACCTATTCATTCGAGCCATCTTGCACTCTGTTTCACCTGAGATAATGTCCCAATTCCTAACAGTTGAACGTTTACCTCCTGAAGAGGCCAAGTTGGATGCCAAAATTCTGGTGCAATTATGGTAATGTCCGCACCTGTGTCTACCAGACCAGACAACAAAACACCATTTATTTTTATTGTTAATTTTGGTCTTTGTTCATTAATAGAAGTTTGCCAAAAAATTTTCTTTATGTTTTCTCCTGAATTTTCTATTCTCTCTGTTTCATCATCCTGACCAGCATGATTTATTCCAATAGGCATTTGGTTATTTAATCGCTCTCCAGAGCAGGCATTTCCTCTATGGCTGCAGGAAAGGTTTGAACTGGATTTGCACTGGGGGCCTGCCTGAGGCCCCTCTGGGAGTTTCCCGAAGACTGAGGCAAAGGGTTACCCTGTCTGTCCTTTGTTGATCTACATTCATTGGTCCAGTGTTTTCCCTTACCACACCTTCTGCATACTCCAGAAGGAAGGGGCATTCTGTTGCCATTGTTCCTTGAAGAAACATTGTTTCTGGGAATGACCTGTCTACAGTCCCTTTTCAAATGTCCTTGCTTTCCACATCCAAAACATCTAACACTCCTCAAACCTTTTGAAATTACTTCTCCTACCCATGTATCATCATGCTCATCAGCTTCAACATTAATTGTTTCTCTAATCCAATCTTCTATAGGTGCAGATCTTGCCCTTAATGGCCTGATTATTCTTTTGCATGCTGCATTCGCATTCTCAAAGGCCAAAGATTCAATTATTGCCTTACTAGCTTCTGAATCCGAGACCATTCTCTTTACTGCTGAAGCCAGTCTTTGTAAAAAATCTGTAAAAGACTCTTTTGGGCCTTGCATCACCTTTGTAAATGACTCAGATTTTTTTCCTGGTTCCTCAACTCTGTCCCATGCATTCAAGGCTGCCGTTCGACATAAAATTAGGGTTTGGACATCATATAAACATTGTGTTTGTGCTGAAGCATATTGGCCTTCGCCCATAAGCTGATCCTGGCAAACTTGTATTCCTTTATCCCTCCATTGTTTTTCTATGTTTTTAGCCTCCTCCTTAAACCAAGTCAGAAATTGAAGTCTCTGGCTGGGTTCCAGAACACCTTGTGCAAGGTCCCGCCAGTCCTGTGGTACTATCCTATTATATGTTGACCAAGAGTTTAACATTTGCTTTACATATGGGGAATGCATGCCATAAGATACTATTGCCTCCTTAAACCTTTTTAAATCCAACATTTCAATTGGAGCCCAAGTATTTTGTGTAGCCATTTGATCAGGCATCTGCTGTACGGTTACAGGATAAATTAAGGGTGACTGTGTGAAAACAGGCTTTCTTTCTGCAACCTTATGATCCCGACTTGAAACAACTTCACTGTTAATTTCTTCTGTCTGAAATTTTACAGGTTTAACAAGTTCTTCTAAAGCTGTTATCCTGGCACTTAAATTGACTATCTTTTTAAATATTAAAATGTGGATTATTATAGTGATAAGGTGCATAATTCCACCAATACTAATATTATATAGTTGTTCCATTGTCAGACTGCCTAAAATTTCAAACAAAAACCAATTTTCTTCCAATGTACACATAAAACCCATTTGTTTTTTAATGTGGAAAAAATTCTCTTTTAGATAGTTTCCTTTAAAATATCTGATATGTTATGACTTACCAAATCTGCGTAGAACAGTAGAAATCCAAGGGGATTTTCAAAGCAGCCACCTAGTTTCCCATGTGTAAATCCAAAGAGAAAGAGAGAAAGAAAGAGAGAGAGAGAGAGAGAGAGAGAGAGAGAGAGAGAGAGAGAGAGAACAAGAAAGCGTAGCTGGCTAAAGTTTAAATGCAGCCACGTGTTCCCTCTTGTGCCGAGTCAAGGCTTGGGTCTGGCTTCCTTAAGCTCCGACCACGTGCGTTGGCTTTACAGGCAGGGCCCTGTTCGGCAGGGCAACTCTGAGTTGTTTGTAGCACCGGCTTTAAGCAAGCAGGATTTAAGCAAGCAGCTCACCGATAGTCCAGCCTGAGGTCAAGCAGAACTAGACCCAGGCTAAGAAGCCGCTGCTCGGACTAAGAAGCCGATCGCCGCCGGCCACCACATGCCGACGCCGCGTGCCGCCGCCGCTGCAGGCCCCCTGCCGCCCTTGCGGGAAAGCGGACCTGCCGCCAAGCCAAGCAGTTTTTAATGGATTCTTGTCACGTTGGGCGCCAGATATAGATGTAACCAACCGTCTTATTAAATAAGAAACACAGAAACAATGTAAAAGAGAAAGCCGAGAGGTCAGAGCTCAGAGCTAAAATCTCACCCTTCCTCCTGCTGTCCCAGCTTCTCGAAAAGAGACCTACTTCCTGTCGGTTCGTTTTTTTATAGTATGTTGTTCTGCCTTCTCATTGGTTGTAAACCCAAACACATGACTGCCTCGTCACTGTCTGAATGTACAGCCCCCTAGGTCTTAAAGGCATATGTCTCCAATACTGGCTATATCCCTGAACACACAAAGATCTTATGGGATTAAAGGCGTGTGCCACCACCGCCACACTCTTGCTATGGCTCTAATAGCTCTGACCCCCAGACAACTTTATTTATTAACATACAATCAGAATAATATTTCAGTACAATTAGATTACCACCACAACACTGGAAACAGCCAAGCATGGTGACTCACACCTTTAATCCCAGGGAGTAATGGCAGGAGGCAGAAAGGTATTTGAGGCATCAGGATGAGGAACTAGAGCTGGTTAAGCTTTTAGGCTTTTGAGCAGCAGTTCAGCTGAGATTCATTTGGATGAGGACTCAGAGGCTTTCAGTCTGAGGAAACAGGATCAGCTGAGGAATTGGCAAGTGGCTGTGGCTTGTTCTGCTTCTCTGATCTTCCAGCATTGACCCTAATATCTGTGCCCCAGTTTGTTTTTATTAACAAGACCTTCTAAGATTCGTGCTACAACAGATCACTCACCACTCATCAGAAATGGTCCAGAGGAAGGAGAAGGCTCAGAGCAAGTCTCCCACCTGTTTTGATATTGCAGTTTCCTGAATTACCAGGGCCACAGTCACATTCCCATTTCTGTCCTACTTCCTTATTTAGTGGAGAAGAGGCCCTGTCCTGTCTGTCTGTTCTTTCAGCTTCCAGCATCCAGCCAATTGCAGGTCTGGTACCCATTAAACATTTATGGAGCAGGAGGATGAATGAGCCTGAGGTTTGAAACTGTTCACTGCCAGAAGTTGCAGCTGCATGGAGGGAAGGCAGGAAGGAGCAAGGCCAGAGGAAAGGGAGGAGCTTACAGTATTTCTCCTGGGAGACATCCCAGCATGGAAGTTTCCTTTGCACAAAGAAGAACATCTAGGCAATTGCCAAGGTCCCTTATTGCTGTAATCAGTAACTTACGTAACCAGTCTCTCTCCCGTCTGGGCTGATGTTTGCAGTTGTGCACATTGAGAGCTGTGCATAATTCCAGGGAGTGTCCTCTATACACCACAGCAAACAAAGTGTCATGTAGGGGGCTAAAAGATCTTAGAAAAGAGGTTCCTAATTAGAAATTGTTCCTAATTTAGGCTGAGAGTCTGGATTACAACTGTTCCATCCTATTCTTTCTTAGAGACCAACTTGAGCTTAGATCCTGCCTCAGGATCAGCCAGAGAGGAACAGACTGCAGACTTCTGAAGCGATGCCCACTTGATCCTGTCCCTACCCTGTCTTTCAACAGGTCACTCAAATTGCTGTCTTTTGCTGGCCCCAGTTTTGGGTCTATTCAATGTTTTTTGTTTTTTGTTTTTTTTTTTTTTCTCTAACCATGCAGAAGTAATTTGTCTTCTTTTTGGAGAATCTTGAAATGCGAGGATATTAATCAAAAATTCAAAGAAGTTTTAAAACTGCAAGTAAAAATATAGTGACGTGGAGTGCAAACTTTGACTTAAATAGGCCGGAGTTGGATTTCCAACTGTGCAACCTTAAGCAAGTAGGTCAAAACATTGACTCCTTTATTTAGTTATTCCCTCAAAAGTATTTGTTAGCCACTTTTCCTGTGCTGGGAATTGGGTAGTTCAGGTCTCAAAGAACTTTTGTCTGAACAGAAAACTCACCCTGGTAAGTTAAGTGCAAGATGATGAGAACACCATGAAGGAAATCCACAGGGATAATGTGAACAGAAACTGACCAGTCCTCTCTGGCAAGGGAGGGCTGAAGCTTGAGGAATGCAAAGGAAGGAAATGAGCAGCATATGTGGAAGCCTCTAAGGTGGAGTAGGAAATGTGGGCCATGGTCCTGGGGCAGAACATTAAGACTGTCAGGATACAAAGACCAGTGGAGCATGTTGAAAATGGAGGCTGGGATGGTAGGGAACTGATAACATTGGGGATTAAAGGCATGGTAACATTTTTACACTCTAATCCCAAAGCACTTGAATGTTTTAAGAAGTTCAAATCAAATCAGTTTTCTTGTTTTCAAAGAGCGGGATAGGGCTGATCCCAAGAAGCTATTCTAGAATGGAGAAAAGATGGAGGAGAGGAAAAGCTCAAGTATGAACTGTCCTCTGTCTCATGGACTTGTTTACTCTCTGGCTCTGCCCTGTTTTCAGCCCAGCAACTCAGCCAGCTAGTTTTCTCTCTCCTCCTCCGGATGTCCTCAGGGCTCTGCTGGGACTCTGTATCTCTAGGCAAGCCAATGAATTATTAAAAATAATTTGTTTTCCAAGAGATGGTTTTTCATCTCTACAGATTTTCATAAGGTATAAGAAGCTAGACTGGGTCCCATAGCTTACTAAGTCCCAAATGACAGCAGCCTCTGAGCAAGTGGAAAATGTTGAGGTTTGCAGCCCACCTGGCTAGTAACTCACAATGAGCCAAAGCGTGCACCTGGGGACTGGCAGTCAGCATTGTGTCCCCAGTTTGGCCCCTCTGACAGTTGCTGTGAAAACTCTGTTCTTCACACTTGGCCAGAATCATGCTGTGGGGCCAGCACATTTTCCTCAGGGACCCAAGTTGTCTATATACTCATTCAAGGTGGAGCCACTTCAAGTGCTGGGGAAAGACTGGGCTCATACCATTAACTTCATGGGGACCTAGACCATTGCCTTAATGGTCAGCCTCATTCATCCCACAAGTCTCTGCACCCATCAGAGGGATTCCAGTTTTTTACTTGTTTTGAATCTTCTGCCTACAGAAGTGGAGAATAGATCATATAATAGAGAAGAAGCTAGGCCTTCAAATACCTCTAGAGATCATCATCATCCTGAAGGTGCTTCATCTGTCAGTCTTTGGTCCTTTACTACTTCCTAAGTGGGATGTTGGCAGCACAGAGATTTATTGATTCTACTGAGTTTGTTATTCTTCCTAATTGAGCATTTAAAAATTAAAATATAGTTGCATCATTTCCTTCCAATCCATTTCATATTTCAACTCTTCCATGTTCCCCCATCTTGTTATTGTTACACACACACATACACATACACACACACACACACACACACACACACACACACACACACACACACCCTAATGAGTCTGTTCAGTATTGTTTGCGTGTACATGATTTTAGGGATGACCATTGGTATTGGATAGCCAATTAGGGGGCTCCTTCCCGGGGAAAGATTACTTCTCTGTCTAGTAGTGTGGCCCCAAGAGATTCCCTTCTTCCATGTTACCATATCTATCGGTATTGTCAGTGTTCAATTCAAGTCTTGTTTAGGAAGCCATACTGTTGAGTGAAATTTCTGTGTAATTGCTAGGAGACACAATCTCAGGGCAGATTTCCCCCTCTTCTGCAATGGTTCCTGAGCCTTAGATGCAGAAGTTGTATTTGTATTTGTATGCATTAGGGCTGGGAACCCCAAGATCAGTTTTTCTCTGCATTTTGACTAGGTGTGGTTTTCTATAATGGTCCCTGTTACAAGGAGAAGTTTGGTAAGTGTTGGGAATTACACTTAGCTGCTTCTCTCCCTTGGCAATTTGCATAGTGCCTCCTAGGACTGTGAAAGTTCATTCTCAGCTCAGATTCTGTGAGTCCTGTGTCTGAAGTTCACAGTGTCTTCAGAAACAGACTTATCTTCAACCTCTGGGTGGCAACCAAGGGCAGTAGCAGTAGCTTATGATGTTTTAGGGGTCTCTTGGACACCCCTGATCCACAACTCAAAACGGAGTTTCTCATGCCTGGACCTGGAATTAATATTAGATAGTCTATGGTTCTTGGAAGAGACATTGTCAGCCCAAGTGGCTTAACTCCATTTAAACTGTATATGTATATACATACACTTATATGTATTATATATAATCTAGGGTAAATAAAAAATTAGAATTTCTCATGATTCGTTCAAACATCTTTAGTGTTACTTTCTCTCCTACCTCCCTCTCCTTCTGTATTTATCTCTCTCCTTTTCTCCCAACTAAAGCCCTACTCAACATGTTTTAAACATAGGTATTCTTTTAAATTTATGTGTATGTATGTGTGCCTGCATGGGTGTGTATGCTCTGGATGCGTGCAGGTACTTGAGCAGGCCAGAGGGTGGCAGCCGCCACAGGAACTAGAGTTAGAGTTGGTTAGGAGAATGGTTGTGAAATGAAACTGGGATCCTTGGCAATGGCAATAAGTCATCCTAACTACTGAGCCATCTCTCCAGCCAGCCCCATGATTGAGCATCCTGAAGTATTCCTAGACATATATTAGCAGCTTAAGAGGAAATAAAGTGTATTAGAGAGATTTAAAAATGCTTGAGGTTGGGTGTTTTTCAGTGAAGGACCAAAGGAGTCATTAGATATATCCTATAAGACAGGATGGTCAGATAGAAAGCCTTTGGTCATGTGGTCACTGAGTGAATCTTAAACCCTCTCAAAGCAGTATTCTTTTTTTTAATTGTTTAAAATTAATTAATTAATTTATTTTTTCTATTGTCATCTTGATAGAGTATGTATTCTTATCTTAATAGTGAGATGTTTCATTGAGACTTGCTCAGTAATTGAGTAAAACTGAAATTTATTATTAGCCATAGTCGTCCTAGGGACCTCCATGCTATATATATAGCCTCCATAGTTCTATGGGTTGTAGTCTGGTTGTTCTTTATTTTATATCTAGAATCCACTTTTGAGTGAGTACATACCATGACTGTCTTTCTGGGTTTGGGTTACTTCACTCAGGATGATTTTTTCTAGTTCCATTCATTTGCCTTCAAAGCAGTATTCTTAATGCTGACCAGGGTCAGCTGTTCCCATAGCAAGTACCAAGGGGATCTGTAGTCACCGAGTCTTGGTTCAGTGAATGGATCTTCTGAAAAGGAAAAGAAGAAGGAGGAGGAAGAGAAAGAAGAGGAGGAGGAAGAGAAGAAGAAAAGAAAGAAAGAGAAAGAAGCCACTAAAAAATCCAACATATAATTCTTATCATAACTATTTGGTCATTCCCATCCCTCTGATGGGCTAAATTAGCTAACTGTCCTTGGTAGATGGACTTTAGACCCTGGTCACGCATCTGCCTGCCCCAGTTGCTCCCACCAGAAGTCCCTGCTGCTGCTTCTAGGATGAAGTCACAGCCCTGCTTGTTTAATAGCATACGCTGACCAAGGTTGTCTACAGTCTCAGTGTAAAAGTCAGGAAACATCTTAAGTAACAATAGCAACCACAGCTAACATATAAGGGGCACTCTGTATTCATTAAGTATTTGCTAACTTATTATTACAAGTTCTCATCATTACATATAGGTATTATGGACATTTCAACTTTCAGATTAGGAAAGTAAGGTATAGCAGGATGAGTTACTTCTTCAGGGGTATGGGG
Organism: Peromyscus leucopus; assembly: GCF_004664715.2. Classification (NCBI taxonomy): domain Eukaryota; kingdom Metazoa; phylum Chordata; class Mammalia; order Rodentia; family Cricetidae; genus Peromyscus; species Peromyscus leucopus. The sequence continues at coordinate 73,977,255 of NC_051070.1, forward strand.
GGAGTGAATAACAGATCCTGACTCTAAACCTAAGGTGTTGATTCTCAATATACACTTAAATTGTCGACACAAGGTGTTTCTGACACATTTACCATGGCTGATCCAGCTATTATCCAGAAGAGTCTCCTATTACACTATGAATATGAAATAGCCCTAACAGGCTTTGGGCAGTTGTGGAAACTTTAAGAGGTGGTATAAGCCCCCATGTTTACTTACCAGCCCAAGGCTACCTGATATGGCCGGTAAGAAATTAAACCAGGCTCAGGTTGGAGGGGCCACAGCAAAACTGAGGCTGTGACAATTTTATAGAAAGCATTCAGACTTTTGTATGCCCTTATCAGAAACAGAATATAGTAGCAATTGGCAGAATCAGTACAGTTGGAGTTGCCAGGATGCAGTAGTGTCTGCAAACTACACAGGGTACATAAGATTAATGTCTTGGACCAATTGTCCTGTCAAGCTTACATTTGCCCTTGACTTCTAAGGGAACATACAGAGAAACACGAAGCTGCCTGGATGCTTCACTGCCTGAGGGAGTGCCTTGATTTCTTGAGAACTGAAAGCCACACAGTGCCCCAGGAGCCATGAACACTAACCTGAAAAACCTATGACAGAAGCCTCTCAAGGAGAATGGGCCAGGCCAACTTCACGATTCCCCAACAGATGGGATATAGTTGGATTAAGTGGGGACCAGTAGCTTTGAAGGGCATGCTTGGCACCCAGATCCTTCCTGTCTGTCTGTTGCCTGGTCACCATGAGATGAAGAACCTTACTTGCTATATGCTTCTGCCATCATGATGTTCTACTCAGGCCACCACAGACTAGATCCTAGGAAACTGTGAGCAAAACAAATTCTTCTGTTGGTTGATTTTGATGGGTCACAGTGGTGCTAAAACCAAGCCATGAAGCAGGCACTTCTGAGCCACCCAGACCCAAGGAAAAGCTCTCTGCACGTATTTTTGTGTCTTGAGCATGTTGTTTAAACTCTTGGACCCCGTTTCCTCTTCTGTAACTTGTACTAAGTTGTTTGGGGGTTGTTTTAACTGTGTTGTTTTGGGCACCAAAAGAAAAGATGCTAGAATAGTAGATATCCAAACTTTTGAGTGTTCATATGCTACCTTTATGAGTCTTTTTTGCCATTGTGTAATATTTCAAGTTGATTTAATGTTACTATCACTGGTAAAAAGCCATGAATAGAAGGTAGTAAAAATTGATAATTCTTATATAAAAATGTATACTTTCAAATGATCTATGATTACAACTAACAGTACATGTACATAAAACACCTGTTTATTTAGTACATAGGTCAAAGCCCAGCCACCCCCAGCAGTTCCTTTTCTACCTGTCTTTTCTTTTTATCCCTTATAGAGGCTGCTTTTAACCCTGCCCCTGCCATGTAGATCTAGTCTCTATGACTGCACCCTGCCTTAGTTTCCTCTCAGATTTTGCAAGATGCCCTGTGACAATTGCCTCAAGCCTGTTTGGGAACAATTCTGACTCCAACTTTTGTCAGTCTCTTTCTGTGGTGAATAGATGCTCTGGGGAATGCCTGTCTTGTTTACCTGCATGATGTGGCATGTAGAGTATTGGCTGTGACCTATGGCTTGGCTGCTCACTGCTCTCTGGCCCTTTTGACTCACCCAGACTTTCTGGATATTGTACACTGAGCAGCTACCCACAGAATCCTGTCTCAGCTACAGCTTTTTCAAAAGTCAGCTTAATACTCTAAATAATATATAGAGGGAGATGTAGTCTATCAAGTCATGCTATGATTTTTATAAATTTATAATTTCATCACTGAGCTTAATATTATTATTTTATGTATGCAGGAGGAGTATGTGTGTGTGCACCTGTGTACATGTGTGTGATGTGCACCAGTGCACATGTGTGTGCAGGTGTACTTTGGTCTCTCTCTCTCTCTCTCTCTCTCTCTCTCTCTCTCTCTCTCTCTCTCTGTGTGTGTGTGTGTGTGTGTGTGTGTGTGTGTGTAGGACAGCAGACAACTTTAGGTTTCATCCTCAGGAAAGCTAGCCACCTTCTATGAAATGGTCTCTCATTGGCCACGAGCTCACTATTGAGATTAGACTGGCTTGTCAGTGAGTTGCAGTAATCCCCCTGTTTCCACTTCTCCAAGTGTTGGGACTAAATGCATACACTGTCACACTAGGCTTTTTTTACATGAGTTCTGAGGGACTGAATCCAGATTCTGGTGTTTGTGAGGCAAGTATTTTACTAACTAAGATATCTCCCCAGTTCAAAATTTTTATTATTAATTTATTTATAATTGCATTCTCTTACTGGTGAGAAGTTACATGAAGTTTGACAAATCCATGGAATCCAGCAATGACCTCACAGTGAAGGGTCAGAGCAGTCTGATTGTCCGTCTCCCTGGTCTCTCCTCTGCCTGCCTACTCGTTAAGTCCCCACTTTTCCTCAGCCTCTGGCAACTGCCAATTTGTTTTCCATTCCTTTAGTGTTGTCTTTTCTAGTATCTGACATAAATGGAATCATTTTTGACTCTGCCTTCTCCCACTTAGCAAGATACATTTGAGGTTCATCTGTTGCACAAATCCTAAATGGTATTATAGTAAAAAACCCAGAGCCAGATATTAGGGTAAAAGCTGAAAGATCAGAGAGACAAAGGAACAAGCCACTGGAGAAACCTCTCACCATTACCGAATCCCCAGGCCAAATGGAAGGCAAGATCCTAGCTCCACAAATCCTCTGACTGAAAGCCTCTGAGTCCTCAGCCAAAAGGCTCTCAAGTTCCTATCTCCTCATGCTTTATATACCTTTCTTCGCCCAGCCATTTCACTTCCTTCCTAGTTCTGGGATTAATGGCGAGTGTGCTTCCCAAATACCGGTAGCAAAGGCATGAGATCTCAAGTGCTGGGATTAAAGGTGTGCACCACCACCACCACCACCACCACCACCACCACCACCACCACCCGGCTTCCATGTTTAATCTAGTGGCTAGCTCTGTCCTCTGATCCTCAGGCAAGCTTTATTTGATACACAATATATCACCACATCTATCCATGCCATTATATGTATCAATAATTCATTCTGTTTTGTTGTGGAATAAATGTGTAGTTATATGACCATTTCACAACATCTTTATCCATTTGCAAACAAAAGGATTTTCCATTTTCAAGACGGTATCTCACTAGGTAGCCCAATGCATGAACTTCAAACTCATAATTCTCCTGCCTCAGACTCTTGAGTGCTGGGGTTGCAGGCTTATGCCACCATGCCTGGATCCAATTGAAGGATACCTATATTATTTGTAAATTGTGGTGTTTATTCAGGCTCTGTAAACATTCATGTAAAGATAGTTTTCTATTTCACTTGAATAACCCAGGGGTTCGATTGTTGGTTGTATGTTAATATGTGCTCAATTTATAAGAAATTGCCAGCCTGGTCCTCACAGTGGTTGTACCATTTCAGATCTCAACAAGAGCAAGTGAGAATGTCAATCCTCTGACATCCTCATCAACACTTTCTACTGCCAATTCTGTCCTTAAAATCTTAGACAGTTGAGTCATATACAGCAAAATATCATGTTTCTTTTAAAAAATGAAATCTAATTCACATGCCATAAATACCCTTTAAAGCACACTATTCAGTGACTTATCCTATATTCACAATACTATGATCTCAGTTTGGAACAATTACTCACACTAGAAAGAAATCACAGTAGCAGTCACTCCCCATTCTCAATACCCTCAGATTCCTAATCTATAGATTCCCATGGGTTAGCCTTTCCTGGACATTTTTATAAATGTGAATATATATACCTTTTGTGAGTGACTGTTCAGTGGGCATGTTTTCAAGGCTCACCCATGTTGTTAACATTGGTTTCATTTACTGTTATGGCTGAATAATACAATAAAAATCACATTTTTCAGTTTTTATGTTCTATGAGATTGCAGCACATGCTGAGGTAGAAAACACAGCATCATTATTTTTAGGGAAAATATGTCCAAGTTGTGGTTTGAACATAAGATGCTCCTCATAGATTCATGCATCTAAACACTTGCCCTCCAACCTGATGGAGCTATTTTGGAAGGCTTTAGGACCTTTAGAAGGTGGAGCCGCACTGGAGGAAGTGGGTCCCTAGAGGCAGGCCTTCAGGTTTTATAGCCAACCGTACTTCCTGTTCCTTTTCTGTTTCCTGACTGTAGATGCAGTATGTTCAGTCTTTTCTTCCTTCCCACAATGAAATGCAGCCCTTCAAACTGTAAAGCAATCTCAAAGCCAAAATAAACCCTACCTCTCAGCAGAAATGCAGTCACAACAATAAGAAAAGTAATCAATACAGAACATGAAAAACTATGCCTTGCTAGGTAATCATCTTAAATTCTATAAATGACTTATCCTAATAGAGTCTATCTTATTCCTTATATAAAAGAGAAAATGATGATAAGAGGTATTACATGACTTAACTGAGATGACTCCACTAACACGTGCCAGAGCTGGGGTTCAAGTCCTATTCAGTTGACCTTTACAAGCACAGCTTGTATTGTCTTGTGTTGTCCACTGGCCATCTCTGTATGGAGCCAGAAGAAGAACGTCATACCTCATCTTGTCCACTATTCCTGGAAGTATGTACATTTGGGAGGCCAAGATTCTTCACTGTTCTGCACAAGTCCATGGATGACCAAGAAAGTAACATTAATATTGATAATTAAATTTTCCAGAGCAGGCAGATTTATAAATATGGAATCTTTGATAAAGATAACTTTATATCATCTTGCCTTTTTTTAATGCAAGGCTGGCACAGAATTCATCATGTAGCTAAGGATGCCCTAGAACTCCTGATCCTACTATGTGCTGGAAGTACAGGCAGGCACCATCATGTCTGTGCTTCACTATGATTTAATTGTGTGTGTGTGTGTGTGTGTGTGTGTGTGTGTGTGTGTGTGTACATGTGTGCATATGCCACATGCATGCACCAAGCTTAGGAATACTTTGGACATTGATTCTATAATATTTTCTACACAAGTCTCTTCTTCAGGAACTCAAATGATGAAAACATTGGTATGTATGATAGCACCATAGGCCTGTGAGGCTCTTAAATTTTTGTTCAGTATTAGATCTGTTATTCTGATTAGATGTTTTCTAGCCATTTGTCATTTAAGTTTATTGACTTTTCCCTCTGTCATTTCCACTTTGATATTGAACCTATCACTGAGTTTTAAATTTTCAGGTACTAATATTATATTTTCAGTTCCAAACTTTCTATTTAAAAGTAATTTGTTCCTCTGTTGAGAATATCTACCTTTTAATTCAGTCCAGAATGCTTTCCTTGATCTTATGTGGGTAGTGTAATAGCTAAGCAACTCTTGTGTCTTTATCTGGCAATCTCAACATCTGGATCATCTCAATGTGGAATCTGCTTACTGTCTTCTCCCTTGAGAATTGTTCATATTTTCATTACTCTTTCTATTTTGAATAATATTCTGATTCAAAGTCTTAACTATGTTGAGTCTGTGTGCGCCACTACATGGGAATTGTAGTGATAGTTTGTAACAGGGTTTTATTCATAAGAACATGAAGCCTTTATTCTTCTCTGAGTATTTCATATTTCATATTTTATGTAAATGCTGTATGGGAATGAGCTTGGACCTTTGATGTCCATAAATAGAACTGGGTGACCCCTTTCTCCTGGTTTCTCTAATTCTTAGACATCTCTTCCCATTTTATCTGGTCGGAAGAGTGGGGTTGTCTGTTTTCTGTTCTGCTCTTGTAATACAGTTCATTGTGACTGAGCAAAAAGATACACAAGGAGGATTTCTCTCATTTCACAAGAAGGAGGATTTCCCTTATTACACAAGAAGGAGGATCTCACTCAGACTCTTTGCATAACCTGGCTTTCTGAATTTACTTCTGAGAGATGGGTTTCCTCTTGGCATTTTTGGAGGCTTTGGCAAGACCACCATCACTACAGTTGTGGACCTCTGGAGGATGGATAGAAAAAAGAATTCAGAAGACAGGCATTCTCCCATACTGTGCACTCTCTTCCATACACCACCTCTATCCAGGGAAATGGATTTCTCTCAGGGCTTTTGTTGCCTGAACCTGCTCCTTCTGTCAGCCCAAATAAACCACCCCTCCTTTGAGTTGTTTTTGTCTGGATATTTATCACAGAAACTGGAAGGAAACTAAGGTATCACATAAAATGCTCAAAATTTTTTTTGTCACATTGATTGGTATTCATGACTTTTTTTCTTGGTAAAGTTACATAGTGTCAACTATTTCTAAGCCAGTCCAGGAGTACAGGGCCAGACTAGGAACCTAGTGAGCTATGCCCTCAAAGAAGAGAAAACTGGGATCTTTTTTTCCTTTTTACTCTTTCCTGTGTTTCTCAATTTTCTGGGCTTGGCATATGAAGAATTGCAACAAAGCCTGCCCCTGGTTATAAATATCTCTATCTTTCTCCACATTTTCAGCCTCCCTTGCAGTTCCATGCTCACAAGACTTGATTCTGGCCAATGGAAATGGTTTTGGCAATAATTCTAGCTGCTCCTTAAATTTATCAATTTGGCTTCCTGCCATTGCTTTTCCTCATACGATAACCTTTAAGATCACTAGTGCTATATGGGTTAGCTATATGACAGGGGAGAGGTACTCACTCTGTATTATACTATGCCATTAGTGGAAAATAAGCCTAAACTGTGCAAGGTTGTTGTAGTGGCCAGCATTAGCTACCCAGACTGGCATAATAGTGTGAATAGAAATGACCGACACAACAGTACAAAGCATAATTCCATACACATATTAGAAGAGATTAGGAAAATGGTGGGACATTTCAGTAAACTTCCTTTGTTTTGGATATCAATGGGTCAGAAATACTTTGGAAAAATAAAAATATTATGCCAAATCAGTGTCTTTTAATTACGAGCCACTAACTTGTCAACTTATGGAAATAAACACTGTTGCCAAATATCTTCATTATGGCTAGGAAGCAAATTCTAACCCTTTTGGAAAGCCCCAAAGGAAGCCAAGCTACCAAGCAAAGATTTCCTTGTTGACTCTTGTCAGCCAAGAGACCTGCCTGGCTGCTGTAGGGAGCTGGTGTTAACAGTGATGCCAGGACCTCACTCGGGGTTGAGACATAGCTCTGGCATTTATCAGCTGTGAACATCTGGGCTATGCACTTTGCTCCTGTGAACTCTGGTTTTCTCACCTGGTAAAAGGTGGCAGGGAGGGCAGCTGCCTCTTAATCATGGCTTGTGCTGCAGTGGGAATGCCTTCCTATTTGTGTGGCAGCCTTTTTCTGCTGAGACTCAAGAAATAGTAACTTCATGAGGATGAGCTGCGGCTTCCCTGGTAATTCTCAAAGTCACAGCCTGTTTCAGAGACCTGGCCACCTCAGCTAGAAGGTGTGGCATGAAGGCCTCACAATGTCCAGCTTTGGAGGGTTAATGATGACCCTGAGATCAGAGAGCTGCAATCAGGAGGACAAGGTGAGAGAAATACAAACAGTGGGGCAGGGAATATGCTGAACTCTATTCCTTATTAGGAAATAAGAAATATGAAAAAAAAATGTATTTTCAGGTCACGGAGACCTTGGTGGAGCTTTTTGGTAAAAAAAAAAAAAAAACCTGCCATTTTCAATGTGAAATAAGCCACTGAGTTAACTCATATGTACATGAAAAGACTTTGACAAGAAGTTCTGCAGAAGTTGTTATAAACATCTAGAAATACTTGTTTCCTTATGAAAAATAAAATTAATTAGATCAGTAGAAATAGAAGAATCTGCTTTGGTCAGCCTTGGACTTGGTGATGTGGGAATGAGTCGGGGACAGGAAGGAGAATGCACTCTGTCTGGTGACTTTTGTGCATCCAAAACTGTGAGTCAGAAGATGCCGCATGAGTGATTGGGGAATAAGCCAAGCTGTGGCTAAAAGAAAACCTGCTGAAGCCGTGAGCTGCAGCCACGAGGGCCAGACAGCAGCCTGTCACCTGTGACATTGGGTGACCTAGAAGAGTAAGTCCAATGTCTCTTTAAAAAATCCAACATAATTTCAAAAGTACAGTCTCTTAACTGTGAAATAAAAAGTAGGTTACATACTTTCTTATTCCAAGAATTAGAGCACAGTTTCACATAAACCTTCTCTTCCAGGGGCATGTGTGGCTTTGGGAAATTGTGTTGTATTCATGGACATCATATATATGTATTCATGGACATATATTACTGCTGTGATAAAGTAAAGGCCATGATCAAAAGCAACTTGGGGAGAGAAGTTGCTTGTTTCAGCTTATAATTTATAGTCCATCTTGAAGGGAAGTCAGGATAGGAAATCAAAACAGGAACCTGGAAGCAAGAACTAAAGCAGAGGCTCTGAAAGAGCAATGCTTATTGGCATGCTTCTCTTGTCTTGTTCAATTTGCTTTCTTATACACCCAGGACCACCTGCTTAGGGATGCTACTGCCTGTGCTCTTGGAAGCCAGTGCACATACTGCCTAGAAGCTCCTTGTACGTGGTAATAACATGGTGTCCAGACCAACTTTGGTTGTTGTTCTCATGTTAAAAGTCTAGGTAGAGCCAGATGTGATATTGCACACCTATAATCCCAGCATTAGGAGGCTAAGTCTGGAGAACGTCAATTCCCAGACCAACCTGAGCTAAATAACAAGAGCAGGTCTCAAGAAAGAAGGAAAGAAAGAGAGGAAGGAAGGAAGGAAGGGAGGGAGAGAGGGAGGGAGGGAGGGAGGGAGGGAGGGAGGGAGGGAGGAAGGAAGGAAGGAAGGAAGGAAAGAAGGAAGGAAAAGACAGCCAGAAAGAAAGAGTGCATAAGATTTTGCTATTTATCAAGCAACTCACATGCCTTTTCTGATTTTGTCTTTCCAACTAACCATGAGATTAGCAGGAGCTTATTTAACTCTAGTTTTTAAATCCAGACCCTGAGATTTAAGAGCTTTTGGGGTTGTTGAAAGTCACAGACTAAGCTTGAATCTGGCCCTTTTTGTGTGTCTATTGGTTTAAATTTATTTAGCATGTGTGGTTGTGGATATTCCAACAGGTGCAGATCAAGAGACAACTTGTGGAAGTTGGTTCTCTCCTTCCACCATGTGGGTCCTGAGGATGAAGTTCAGGTCACCAGACTTGTCATAGGCACCTACATCCATTGAGTCATCTTGCCAGGCCCTTGAATCCAGTCTTGAAAAGCAAGAGCTCTAAAGTCACTGTCTGTAACACTGTTCTCATGCCTTGATTCCCTGTAACGTGTTCCCTACCCCATGGGAGGCTGGGCCCTTCCACATAAATCAAGAAAATGTCCCACAGAATTGCCTACAGGCCAAACTGATAGGTATATTTTCTCATCTGGGGTTCCCTCTTCTCAGAGAAAACAAACAAACAAACAAAAAAAAAAAAAACCATTAAACAACCCAGTTGTTTAACGTTTTTAACTCCTGTTAACTTGAAACACAAATATATCGCTATTAAACCATAAACTTTCTTTTCCCCCTGAGATGTCTTGTTAATATTAACATCACAATATAAAACAAAATGTAACTAAAAGTCTCACAGTCTTTAAAGATTTCAACTTAGAAGTCCAAAGTGTCATTAAAAATCCAATATTATTTCAAAAGTACAAACTCTCTTGACTGTGGGCTTCTGTAAAACAAAATTTTTAAGAAGTACCATGATTTCTTACTCCAAGAGGGAACAATCACAATCAAGGCAAAGCCAAAATTCAATAGTTTTACAAAGTTAGTAGTTGATATCTGGGACCCATTCACAATCCTCTGGTCTCCTAAGAACTGCCCCGGAAGCTCCAGATCTCTGGCTCTGCCAACTGCAGAACATTCAGCTTGTCTTGAAGACTTAGTTTGGCTCCTCTACAGCTGCCTCTGTTTTTGTTGGTCACCCCATGGCACTGGTATCTCCCATGTGCTTGGATCTCTACTGCAATTAATGCTGTACATTCACCAATGGCTTCTCCTGTCCTCTATTCAGGGACAACCACAAAGTGTCAAATCTCAGCTCTCCTCCATGACCCCTTCATCATTCCAAACAAATACCATCTGGGTGACTCTTAAACACTACCAAGTTCAGCTGATAGTATGAGATGCAGCTTTGGTGGTCCCTTCTGGTTCACAGCTTCTGTCAGCTAACCTGGAAGAAATACTCCCAGAGATTTCACTTCAGTGATGCTAGCCTCTTCTTAATCACTGCTAATTTCTTAGCTCCAGTTACACAGCCATGATTGTCCCAGCAAAAGAAAAGTTTAATTTTACTGGTATTGGTCTCTTGTCAATTACAGCCAATTCTCAGCTCCAGCTGACCAGACAACGCATATTCTTAATTGAAAATATTACATAAATGACATTGATAAAGTCTTTGCTTCCCTCTCTGAAGCTTCACAAAAAAGGTCTCCATGGTCTGCAATCTCTTTCAGCATTCTTATCTTCTTTGCTCTCATTATAGAACTCAAAGTCTTTCCCAGCCCAAAGTTCCAAAATCCTTTTACAATCCTCCTACAAACAACATGGTCATGTTTATCACAGCAATATCCCATGAACCTGGTACTGACCTGATTGAATATTTATATGGGATTCATTAGATTGACTTCTAAGATATGGTCTGGGTAGTCCAACAATGACTATATAACAATAGAAAGGCTAAAGATTAGTAGTTATTCAGTCTCACCAGGCTAGATGTCTTCAGCAGTCCCACCTGGTAGTACCAGGAGACCTGAAGAATTCCTGGAGAGCTGCTGTTACTCACGCTGGATATCAGAAGAAGTTGGTTTTGATGTTAATGAATACCTCAGAAACAAGATAGATGAACTTGCCAGTGGACAAGCAGACAAAAAGAGAAAACATCTTTCTTCCATGTCCTTTTATGTGGGCTGCCACAAGAAAGCATAACTCAGATTTAAGGTAGGTCTTCTTGCTTCAAATAATATGATCAAGAATATCCCTCACAGACTTGCTCAGAAATTTGGGTTTTTACTTGACTCAAAAATTAATAAATGGAAATTACTGACACTGAAAAGCTTCGCTGTAGCAAAGGACACCATCATTCAGACAAAGTGGCAGCCTATGGAAGGGAAAAAGATTTTTACCAGTTACAGAACTGACAGTGGCCTAATATCTAAAATATATAAAGAACTCAAAAACTGGACATCAAGAAAACAACCCAATTAAAAACAGGGTACATTGCCGGGCGGTGGTGGCGCACGCCTTTAATCCTAGCACTCGGGAGGCAGAGGCAGGCGGATCTCTGTGAGTTCGAGGCCAACCTGGTCTACCAAGTGAGTTCCAGGAAAGGCGCAAAGCTACACAAGAGAAACCCTGTCTCGGAAAACCAAAAAAAAAAAAAAAAAAAACCAACAACAAATAAACAGGGTACAGATCTAAACAAAGAGTTCCCAAAAGGTGAAATACAAATGGCTGAGAAACACAACAAAATGGTCAACATCTTTAGTCATCAGGGAAATGAAAATCAAAACTACTTGATATTTTATCTTATAATAATGAGAATGGCCAAGATCACTGGAAAAAAAAATGACAGCTCATTCTGGTGAGGATGTGGAGTAATAGGAACATTCACTCATTGCTAGTAGAAGTGCAAACTTGTACAGCAACCATGGAAATCAGTGTGATGGGTCCTTGGGAATACATCGACCTCAAGATCCAGCTATCCCACTCTTGGGCATATACCCAAAGGACTCTATACCCTACTACAAAGACATTTTTTTATCCATGATCATTGCTGCTCTAATCATAATAGCCAGAAATCGGAAACAGCCTAGATGCCTATCAACAGATAAATGGACACTAAACATGTGGTACCTTTACACAATGGAATATGATTAAGCTGTTAAAAGTTAAATCATGAAATTTTCAAGTAGATGGAGCTAAAAAAAAAATACCACCCTGAGTGAGGTGACCCAGACCCCAAAAGACAAATACGGCATGTATTTGCTTATATGTGGATGTTAGCTTTTAAGCATTTGATAGGTATGCCACAGTCCGCATAATCACAAAGGCTAGGAATAGATAAGAGACTAAGGGGGAGGAAAGCATTTCCCAAGGAAGGGGAAATAGAATATACAGTATGGAGAGACATTGGGGGGTATCAATAGGAATGGAAGGATTAAAAGGAAAGGGTGGACAGAAGAGAAGGAAAGAAATACAAAGAGGAACAGCTAAAGCCAAGGGCCATCTGAGGGGTATACAAAAATGGAAGAATCTATATGGAATCACCAAATAACAGGGAGAGAAATTCCCAACTAGACATCTCTCACCACCAAATGAAACTTCCATTTCAGGGAATGGGTTGCATCTAATTGAGTTGTTAACCACAGGATCTTCATGGAAACCACCAAACAACTCAGACTATTGTCAAGGCTATGGGTTGCTTTCTACAAACTGATAGTAAGTCCTTATTGCTGAAGACAACACCTATATATCTCACTGAACACAGAGAAGTTAAATGTATGCCTTTCTAGAACCTTCATCCCTACTGACTAATGTCCATGGTCCTAGGAGATACTCTGCATGCTTCTTAAGGAGAGAGGCAAACACCAACCCAGTGACAAACTCTTCTATCTAAAATAGCGACCTGCCTACATGATATGCTGTTGTGATAGCAGTACTGAAGTCATTGGTGTAACCAACCATGATATGATTCGACTGAAGGCCCACTCCATGAGATGAAACCCATGACTGACACTGCCCGGGTGACTAAAAACCTTAGAATAGATAGGTCAAGGACCTAGGGGAAAACCAAATACTATAGTTCTACAAAATAAATTTGGCGATATAATGGTGCCTAGTGATATTCTGCTTTCCCATAGATCAGTGCCTCTCTCAGCCACCATCACCATCATCAGAGAAGCTTCCACCTGCAGTAGATGAGAACAAATACACAGACCCACAATTACATTGTTCAGAGAATGAGGGGTCTTTGAATACCCAGTGGTGAATGAGGTGTCTCCATCAAACCTTTCCCCTCAGGGCTGAGGGAGCTCTGTTGAAGAGAAGGCAGAAATATTGTAAGAGCCAGCAGGGATGGAGGACACCAAGGAAAGAAGGCCGTCTAAACACAGCAGGACCGACACACATATGAACTCACAGAGGCAGTGGCAGCATGCTTGGGGACTGTACAAGCATCACTGAGAGGGAAAGTAGACACAAGTCCCTATCTCTAATCATGAAACTATCTCCATTTGACAACCGCTCACAAAGGAAAAATTAGTGTTCTTAAAGTCTCACTGGGTATACAAACTATACATTAGGGTAGGCCCCATGTCCAGCAGTAGATGGCCAACTTAAAATGAACTCAGTATTTTTGGAGACTTCTTTTGTCTCATAATGCTTTCATAATGCTTTGCCTGGGCATTTTTTTTTTAACCTTACTTGCCTTTTTCTGATACATTATATTTTCCAATTTTATGTTTTTATGGATTTTGTGTGTGTGTGTGTGTGTGTGTGTGTGTGTGCACATACATGCATGCATACATGTACATCTCTGCATGTATGTGCTTCTGGTGCTTTTTATCTTATTTTTTCTTTCTTTTTTTTCTATCCTAGTTTTTTGTTTGTTTGCCTGTTTTCTAAAAAGAGAAACAAGATGTGGAGTTGGATGGATAGGGAGGTGGGGAAGTGGAGAGGGTCTAGGAGGAGAGGAGGGAGGGGAAACTTCAACCAGAATATATTGTATGAAAAGAATCTGTTTTCATTTTTTAAAAAAAGGTTGCAGTCAAGTTGTCAAGTTGACAACCAATATTAGCTATTCCAGGGAGTGTTGATAGGCTTGTCCTGGGATTCTGAAAAGGCTGCCTCTCCGGCACACACACACACAAACTCCAATGGAGATGCTCATCTCATATTTTGTTTGGGAAAGATACCATAGCTACCATAAATTATTTGATGCTCAAAAGGCTCCTGAAATTATTTTATCTGCTGTTAGTTGGGGCAGCAAAGAAAACAAGAGTCTTACTTACTACAGGGATTTTAAGATTGGAGATAATGAGCAAGTTGAAAACTAAATTTAGCCTAGAATCAGAGCCTGGGGATGAGATTCAACTCCTTTTAGGGAATTCTGTTTCATTGTATGAATGATCCTGCCACATTGTGCTGGATGAGATTCAACTCCTTTTAGGGAATTCTGTTTCATTGTATGAATGATCCTGCCACATTGTGCTGTTACTGAGTTATTTCTCTCATGACTAGTTGTCAGGTGACTAGTTGTCACCTGAATTTGAACGGTTTGACAGGAAACTGGAGTGTTTTCAGTGAGAACGTGAAGCTTTGTAGGGGGGAATTTTTGACAGTGGGTTGCTGGAGCCTCCACTCCGAACCCGGATTTCAGTTAGTTGCTGTCCAGCCAGAAGAGTAAAATGTGCAGCTTGGAGGGGAAGAAATGATTAGGGGGAGGAGGTTTCTTACTAGAACTCCAAGAACTGGGACATAAAAAAAGTGTTCTGGCCGGGCGGTGGTGGCGCACGCCTTTAATCCCAGCACTCGGGAGGCAGAGCCAGGCGGATCTCTGTGAGTTCGAGGCCAGCCTGGTCTACCAAGTGAGTTCCAGGAAAGTCGCAAAGCTACACAGAGAAACCCTGTCTCGAAAAACCAAAAAAAAAAAAAAAAAAAAAAAAAAAAAAAGGGTTCTGGCTCACAGTTGCTGTGTATCTCTCCTCTAGGAGCCATCACCCAGTGAGATGAAGAGCTGTCCTTGGGGACAGGGCAGAGCTGAGCGTTTCCCACTACAAAATGCTTTGTAGCATCCTAAAAACACATCTAGCTGCTCGTTCCTTCTGCAGATCTACTCCACCAGGCATTTCACTACCTCCTGTGAGGGACATTAAATCTCATGACTTAAATCTCTCACTCTCAAGATGTTTATAGGCCATGTATTCTAATCTTGGATTATGTTTTTTTTTAAATGTTCTTAAGCATTAATCCAAAAAGTTAAGTGAAAGGCACCTGGCATAAGACATAAGACTAGGTGGTATTTAGTGTACACTAAATATTGCATTATGAAGCCACTCCCTCTGTCTAGTTCCACAACATTTTTATTACTAGAAAATAAAAGCCGTATCAATTGAGCAGCCATTCACCATCCCCTCCTTCTGCCACTTATAGGCACCCTATAATCTACTTTCTGTCGCTGTCCCTGTATCTGCCTGTTCTGAATGTTTTGTACGCAGGGAATTCTATACTATAACATGGGACCTTTTCAGTCTGTCTTCATAGACTTAGCACAATGTACGTAAGGTCCACTGCCATTGTTGTAACTGTATTAACAGTGCTCCGTTCCTTTTTTATGACTGAATAATAGTTCATTAAAATCTGGAACATACCTCTATTTATCTGTTGAACATATTGGTGTTCCCATGTTATATTAGTCAGACTTTCCACAGCTGTGTCAAATATTTGAGGGAAACAAATAAAAAGAAAGATTCCTTTGATCTCCTCCTTTTAAAAGTTTCAGTCCATGGTTGGTTGGATCCATTGCTTTGTACTAACCAATCAGGAAGGATATGGCGGAGGAAAGTGGATTTTTTTGCAGCAGCCAGGGAACAGAGAGAAGGGCCAGGGCATGATGCATGCTTCAAAGACATGCTCCTAGCCACTGAATTCCTGACACTATTCACATGTGTCAGTAGATTAAATCATGAAAGAAGGCAGACCCTTTAAACCCATCTCTGAACACTGCTGGCACTGGAAGAACAACCTTTCTGGGAGACACTTCCTGTCCAGAGCCCAGTGCACACTGAAGTTATGAACGACGCTGCTATGAATATTTGCACACAAGTATTTCTCTGAGGACCTGTTTCCAAGTTTTCGGATATATACTTAAGAATGGACTTTCTGGGTCCTGGGTGAAGATTATGGCTAAGTTTTTGAGGTACTACCATATTGTTTGTGCCATTTTACCCCCTGCAGTAAGGTTTCCACATCCTCGGCAACACTTGCTGTCCTTCCTTCCTTCCTTCCTTCCTTCCTTCCTTCCTTCCTTCCTTCCTTCCTTCCTTCCTTCCTTCCTTTCCTTCCTTCCTTCCTTCCTTCTTTCCTTCCTACCTTTCTCCCTTTCTCTCTCTCTCTCTATCTCTCTCTCTCTCTCTCTCTCTCTCTCTCTCTCTCTCTCTCTCTTTCTCTCTCTTTCCTTCTTTCTTTGGATTTAAACTTAAAACTTGAATGACATTGGAATGACAGTGGGATTTAGCAAACTGACAAGAAAATGAGTATGTGTGAATGCATATCTTACCACGAAGTGAAGAGTAAATTTGTGCCTGGAAAAGTAAAGGATGAACTCAGTGCAAAATTCACACCAGGACAAGACACCACTTCAAAGGTATGCATCAGCTTCTTCCACAGCCTCACTGTTACAGTGTTTACAAAACAGCATACATACCATAAGAAATATTCATAAGATAGAGGTTACAAACATAACACGGGCTGGAAAGATGACTCAACTGTTAGAAGCATTTGATATTCTTCCAAAGCACCCACGTTTGCTCCCTGGTACCCACATCAAACAGTTCATTTTCCACATTTTTGATGTATCTGTCCTAATGGATATGAGGGAAGAATTATCAGATTGTGGTTTTGATTGTATTTCTTTAATAACTAATTATGTTCACATTTTTTGTACATAGTATTTAACACATACTCACTAGTAATAGTGTCAGACCATCTGAACGGCATTACTGTCTTTGTCCCTGGAGGCAATAGGGCACGAGGTCATGGACCATAGGACTGGTGAAGTTCAATAGCTGGAATCTGAGGAGAAAGAAGAAAAAGGAGAGGAAGTGGGGGGAGGGAAGAAGAGGAAATGAGGAAGAAGATAAGGACATATCAGGGAGCATTGTGTAAGTTTATAGTAAAGGAGCAGTCGTATAATATTTAGGAGAGGATATATCTAAGCAATGAGGGACAGAGAGCTTTTCACACTGTGAAGTTGGAAGGCTGCACAATTCCAGAGAGAGAATTGTGCAGGCAGGACCCACCATCCCATTGCCCTATTTCTCTGTGAGCAACTCCTTTGCCTCTGAGTGAAGTGTAACTATACATGGACCGGTAAGGGAGCCTTATGTCTGGAAGCTTGAGTGAACCACAAACCTTACCTGAGGTAAGAGACAGGAGCTCTTTGAGAAAATCAAGAGTCCTTCCAGTCTATGAAGTGGTGAAAAACCCACTCTAAAATCACATTTTTAGGATATGTGGGAAGAATTCATCTTTCTCATGACTGTTTTTGACTAACAAATCCTTGGGTACAACTTTGGAAGACATGATATCTTTTCATGTTTCTCTGTCATTCTTCACATAGCAAACTCATTCTCAGCAAGATAATTACTTTGAAGCCTTAAAATTCCTTAAGGGATACTTTGGCCTAAAGGATGACAATGTTGAGCTCTGACCAGGTAGTATACAACTTTATCTTCCGTCCCTTCCCTTCTTACCTTTGTACAGAATGAGAACCCTGTATATCAGGATGTCGGAGCTCAGTGGTCTTTGAACATACTTTGTAAGTAAAACCACTAAAAGTCTACTAAAGCTAAAACAACACTAAAAAAAGCCTACAAATGAAAATAGTTTCTTAATTGCCAAATCCTTTGACTAGACTTTACTTAAATCCATCCAGTTAATGTGCTTAGTTATCAGTCACCTTCTAGAGAGCAAGCATGTTGCTAAGCACTTTATAGGATGGTTGCCAATTTAATTCACTCAGTAGCTTTCACAAATGAAGAGAAACATAATATTTTTATTTTTGTCTCTAAAATATCTGGACTTCTGCCCAACCCTAAGCCACAAGAGAACATTATTTAACTGTATGATCAAATTCCAAGATAATCCAATCTTATAAATAGCTCCCCTAGATCATACTGAGTCTATATTAGGTAAAAATCAGACAGTTTCTCAGACCATTGTCAACCATTACCCACTCTTTCTTTTCTGTGGCTTTATATGATTCTAGGGAAATACAGAAGAACCAACTCCATTTGGTCTCAACTCAGGGAGACTGCCTGGAGCCCACTATTGGGGAGAATCTTCTTAAACAGCTTCCAAGCCAGAATCTAAGCTAGTGTGCAAACCGACCAAACAAATCCAGGGAAGCTTAAAAATTGCAGCATCTCCTTCAGAGTTAGCTACATTTATCCATTAGCCTGTCATGGGGGCAGAAGTAAGAAAGGAGAGTTGAAACATGCAAATACTCATTCTGCTACTTCCTTTCATGTCTTCTTCCCATGATGCTCTAGGGTTGGAAAGGGGTGGACTTTCCCTTTCCTCTTTCAATTCAGACATAATATGCATGAGATACTGGGGCTTTTGGAACTGCTTGCATGTCTGCTGTTTTATTAAGAGACCCTAGACTTAGATGTCAGATGCTGTTAAATCAGTCCTTCAGAAACTGCTATGGTTTGGAAATGAATGTCCTCCAAAGATCCACATGTTAAAGGCTTGATCTCCAACATAGTACTTTTGGGGATGCTGGGACCCTCAAAAAGTGGGGCCAAATGGAAGGTCTCTAGAACATTGTGGGGGGTATTCATGATTGGAATTGTGGGGCCTTGGCCCCCTTTTCTCTCCTCTCTATAGCATGACACAAGCAAGTTTTGCTCCACTGTGAACTCCTGCCATGATGTGCTGCCTTGCTACAGCTCCAAAGCAAGGCCAGGAGATCATGGAGTGTAATCTGTAAGACTGTGGGCAAAGGCAAAACTTTTCATTATGTAAATTACTCATTTCACATTTTATTGCAATGATGGAAAGGTGGCTAACAGGTATGTCTTTTGTTGCTAACATTTCTGACCTAGGCCTGCTATATTCTAGGCTCTATCTCTAACTTGTGTCCATCTATAATCTTAAGTAGTAATGTCTCCTTAGATCCAAATACCTTTGTATTCTCCTAGAGTGAACATCCAGCCAGCTTTTTGTGTTCTTTCTATGAGTTGGCCATGCTTGTTTCAATCAGAAATGTGCATTTTGCTGGTACTCCAAGATGGGTCTCAGTTGGGAAGTGGAGAAAAAAGAAAGAAGTAGGAATTCTTATGGGAAATGCTGAGAAGGAAGAATTTGCCTTATTCCTATTTGCCTACTTGAATGGATAATGCTTCACTCTGGGTTTTGATTCGTTTCCTTCTTTACTATTGATCTCATTGTTGGTTCATGTCCTGCCTGGAACTTAAATTCCCATGTATTCCTAATCTCTGAGACCCACCTTCCCATCCCAAAATCCCTTGCATAACCAAATTCCTTAAGCAACAGAGATTAAGAGCTTAAGCCAGAGCACTCATTCTTTAAAATGTATTTTTTCTTGGAATTTTCTTTTAAGTTGGGCTTATATATTTTTATTTTCATGATAACTTAAGGTGCTTATATATCTCCTGATTTTTCCATTGTCAGCCTGGATTATACAAAGTGGTACTCTTATGTCAACTGTAACATCTTCATCACTTACTTTAAAGTTGTCAATTCTGTTAAATGGTTAAATATTAAAACCTATGTCAGTTCCTTGATATAATAAATTTGATGTCTTCCAAAGTGGAACATCAGACTTATTCTAAGTATGCCCCAGTAAGGGCTCTTTTTATGGTAGGTAGTTTTTCTCTGAGTTCCCTCAACATTCAATGTGGGTGCCTACTCAGGGACCATTGTAATTTATTCCTGGAATATTCCTCTTCTTACTCACTGTCCTAGTTAGGGTTACTGTTGCTGTGATGAAACATCATGACAAAGCAATTTGGAGAGGAAAGGTTTTATTTAGCTTAGACTACCACATCACAGTTCATCCATAAAGGAATTCAGGACAGGAACTCATGCAGGACAGGAACCTGGAGGCAGGAGCTAACTGCAGAGGCCATGGAGGAGTGCTGCTTACTGGCTTTCTCCTCACGGCTTACTCAGCCTGCTTTCTTATAGAACCCAGGACCATCAGCCCAAGGATGGCCTCACCTATGGTGGACTGGGACCTTCCCCATTAATCACTAGTTATGAAAATTTTATGAAGCATTTTCTTAATTGAGGTTCTCTTCTCTCTGATGATTTTAACTTACGTTAAGCTGATACAAAACTATCCAGCACATTCATCTTTCTTCTCCCGTGAATCTTCCTTTAGCCACTCTACAGGATATATCAAAAGATTGCTGAATATTATGAATCATATGCCAGAGTTTTCCAATCATGACATTATCAACACATTGTAGGAACTGTGTAGTGGGTAGCCATTGCAGCTTTGATCTAGAAGTTCCAACCCCCACTGAGGCTTTGGTAACTGTCATGCCTACAAGGCGGGGCCAAGAGAAAACCCTGAAGACCTGAGATCCAGATGTGCCAGCTCTTTTGGTTCCTGGAACCTGGACTGCCGCCAGACTGTGCTACACCTTTCCCAGACCCTGTAACCTATTCCTTCACTTGTAAGTTACTCCACAAAATAAACCTCCCTTTTAACTACGTGGAGGGGCCTTAATAATTTCACCAATAGAACTGTTGTGTGCACTGTAAAATGTTGAACAGTTTACCCACTAGAGGCCAACCTCACACTCTTCTCCAGCTTTGACAACAGAAAATATCTCAGATCTTTTCAAATGTCCCCTATAACGGAATAACTGAAATACCCCTAGGTTTGAAAACCTCTAGTCTAACCTAAAGAGAGTCAAACTAATACAACTGTCAGCACTAATTTTGGGGGATTTAGAGGTCATGTTTTAAGGGGCTTTCAACTCTACACAGAATATTGAGATGGAGGGCATCATTCTATGCTTTCTGGCTAGTATTTGTTTGTTAACTTGACACAAATTAAAGTCACCTTGGTAGAAGAAACCTTAATCTAGGGATTGCCTCCCTCAATTGCCTGTAGGCCAGTCTATCAGGGGCATTTTGTTTGTTTGTTTAATGATTGGTATGAGAAGGTCTAGACCTCTGTGAGGAGTGCCATCTGTGGGTGGATGGTCCTCAGTGGTATAAGAAAGCAGACTGGACAACCCATGTGGAGCAAGGCCAGTAAGCAGAACTCCTCCATTTTCTGTCTCCAGATTCCTTCCTTAAGTGCCCTCCCTAACTTTCTTCTGTGTTAGACTAGGAGTTGTGTGATTAAATAATCCCTTTCCTACCCAGGTTCTTTTTAGTCAGTATTTTATCACAGCAATAGAAAGCAGACTAAGACAATGACTGTATTCCTTATGAGCTCACTTGGTAAAGGGAGACTGATTTTTAAAGCCACAGAGACTGATTTTATTACAAAATACATCTGCTTCTCACTTGTAAGTTTCACTGTCATTATGTGAGCTCAACGAATGGTCCATCTTTTCACATATGTGACTACTAAGAGAAGAGAAGACAAAATGAACATTGAGCATCCATTGGACACTATCTATTTGGTGTACATTTTAAAGAAATTAATTGGAGAAGACTTAAACTCAGGTTTTCCTTCAGAGGGTTTGTAATTCAAAACAAAATTTAAACAATTATATGTAGAAATTGGGGAGATTTGCCAACCTTTCTTCCTCCAATTTTCTAGTACAGTCTGTGAAATGGTTCTTAAATTGAGGGAAACCATTTGAAAGGTTATGGACCTCAAGGAACACTGAGAGGTTTGCAACTTTCTGCTGCAGTGACTAAGCAACAGGGTCATTGCTCCAGAGACTTTCTTAAGCACCAGGTGTACCCAGTGAGGAAGTCACAAAGGGGCTGGCGGAACCTGGGCTTTTTTCTGTGCAGAGTTGGTGTTTTAAACCGAGGCCAGGGCTTCTGGTAAGAGAGTGACATAATGACCACCTCTATGATTGCTGTCATTATAAGTCTCCTTTGGAATGGGCTGGTAAGAACGCAGAGCCATCTCGCTTGGGATTTCATGAATGAAGGTACCCACCTATTAGTTTCATCCTTGGGTAATTCGTGGTCAGAATGAGTCAGTGGCCTTCTATCATGACCTCAAGTGGCTTTTATCTGAATTTGTAGAAATAAAAATGATGTGGACAGAAACTGAGGATAATCCATCATATTCTTGAAAACAAAGCTATCCCACTCAGAGTACTAAAGTAATCTAATCATACCTTCATACCAAGACTTGAATTTTTGCTCTGTGTATATTCAATGACAGATACTTAGTATAGTTTCTTTCTTATTTCATTCTTTGTATTTAATGAAATTTTAAAAGGAAGGCTTTTAGTAGAGCATTGGTTATCTATACATAAAACTCCCTACCCACTCCCATTTTGGTTTAGCTTCATTTTGTCAGCACTTAGGTTAAGCCATCTGCATTGACTTCAGTAAATTGGCACCCAGTGACCTTTTACAAGCAAGTGGCACAGTATTGAGCAGGATCTCATCTTAGATGACTTAGCTACTCTACTGACTGGCATCAGCATTTTTCTCTTGTTTTCCTTTATATTCAATAAGAGGATCGGTACTATCGAAGAGGCAAAGTTGTTTCTAATGAAACTAAGAGACAGATTAAATGGCTTCAGTCACCACAGCACAGCATCTGTGCTTAGGTGGTCTGTATTGTAAGCAATGAGTGGCCCAGCAATTTGTGCTCTCTGAATGAGACACCAAGGTTTCTGCACTAAACCCCAGAGGTAATTAAGACAGGCCTTTGCCTCTTCATGCTTCTGAGGCTGATTTCATAAGGAAAATGTAGAGATGTTATTTTCCCATGGTAGCTGAGTTTCAAATCAGAGGAAATGGGGGATGAGGTACACAGCTTCTCTCTAATCTACACATGGAGGTTAGTTTCAAATTATATTCTATTACTTGTAGGTCAAGTGTTCTAACTTACCCAGAACATTCCCAGCTGGTACCTGCTGTCTCTATGAATTATTAACAGCACTCCGTTATACATTACCACCTCTGGTTCCTTTGTCAAAGGATTTTTGTTCAGGTAAAGTAGATGGTCATGATACCATACCTATATATTTGTGTATATGGATATGGAAGGATGTTAAAACTAAGACTAAAAATAAAAATCATGTCGCAGTTGCAATAGGCTACAATTAGAACATCTGGCCTCACTATCTACAGATCATGGTGTGCAGCTGACCTCTCTCTTGGCATCTCTGGAAATTGCACTGTTGTTAAAAGGGGGTAAAAAATGTGGAGACATTCTGTAGAGAGCAGCAACTAGATTGTAGAGAGTGTTTTCATAAAAACTATGGAGAGTTTTGATTCAACTGAACAATCAAGATCTGAACTAACAGACTCCACTAAAGTCTGTTGGCTTGGTATCACAATTTGAATTTTGAAGTTAATGGGAACCTGAGGGGATGTGTTATAAGGAGGACTCATTTTGTATAAAAAATACAAATGTTCTATCAAAGCCCATGACACAGTCCCATGAACTCCTTTAAGGAGTTTTAACACAGGCAATTGATAAACCTAAATAACTAATTGGGGGATTTTGACCACTTTAAGCCCACAGTGAGATAATATGCTTTTGTATTTTGTAGAGATATTTTCATCCTTTCCAGCTTGTTGGCTCCTGCTTATAATCCCACCCCTTGGGGTGATGGGTCAGGAGCATTGCATGATCTAGGCCAGCATGGGGGTACATAATATGACCCTCTCTCAAAAATCCAACCGATGAAGCAAACAAACATTTTTTAATGGGTTTTTGCCCACACAGACAGAGGGACTGGGAGGATTAACACTGGCTGTTACCCATGCTTAACTATTTCCTTGGGATATTTTTAGTCTTCTATTGGATTGTGCTTTGTGCTTTATTTATTGTAAAGTTGCTGCTGAATGGAAAGGACTAATATTCTTTCTGCATGGGTTGCATGATAGTTTCTCATTGCTAATGGGATGTTTTTCAAATTGATATCACCAAGCCAGATGGCTAAAACATCTGTACATGCCTTTGAGAGTATCTATCTACCTAGTTTTGTGTCTCTATATCTCTCTTTCAATCTTGATCTTTGTCAGACAATAATTTCGTTAAAATGACTAGAATTCCTAATGCTATACATAGGATCATGTGAATTGAAATGGAATTTTTTCATAATTCAAGTATGAGGCTATGTGATAAAATCGTTGGAGAGTTCTTTTGCTCATCCCAATGTATCTAATCAGACATATGTGTCAGGTTCAGGAAATTGGGCACCATCAATGAGGCATACTAGAAGCCTGGGAGTCAAGGAGACCTAAATTATGATTCTGCCACAGATACAGGTCCACTGGATAACCTTCAGCAAGTTTCTGGGCTCTTTTCTGATCCTCTGTGAAATGAGGGAAGTGAAAGCATCACTTATTAAGGTCTTTTTCAAATGTAAGGTCATCAATAATTTTGATACTTTAATTTTGTTTCTTCTTATACTTTTATATTTTTTACAAAGTGAAAAATCACACAAATACTTTGCTGAACTTCATTCATCCCAAATTGTTTCACTCTCATTCCCACTTCAGAGCTTTCCCAAAGTATTAGCTATTTTGAATCCCCTTTTCGTATTTTCTTTAGTCTCACAACAGTGCTAGTCTTGACACCTAGGCAGACCCAGTGGTTCCCTTTTAAATGAGAGTTGAGGGCTGAGGGCAACACACAAATGTCTCCTATACTGTATTGACTCTGAAGTTCTGTCCTCAGGAGCTTGCCTCTTGTAGATAAAGCACCTGCATTCTATTAATATGCACACATTTTCTGATAAACCTTGATAGAACACATGCATCTGGATTTCCTCAGTGAGCTGCCTTCCTGATCACAGCATTCCAAAGCAGAAGAGAGACAATAGAAAAGTTCTCACTGCAGAAATGAGTGATTCATCAAAAATCTGCAGGATGCCAGTGTTTCTACTCACAGGGAATAGACCTAGAGTTTGTGAGCCATTGACTAGGGATAGCTAAGAGATTAACAGAACGCAGTGTGGTAGGGAACATTGCTGGGGTCAAAGGGGAGCAAGGGGCTCTGAAAATACCAAGAATTTTACAACTTTCTCCCTCCAATTTTCCTGAGCCTAAACACTCATAGAAATCTGTATGAAACTAGTGAACTTCTTTCTGGCCCCATGACCTCTTAGAGCAAGGAAGCAGGCAGAAGTTCAAAGTGACTTTACTGGCTACACATTCTGCTGGCTAGTTCAGAATCTTTGTTTTCATTTTGCCTGAATTACAGATCTATTATTAGAGTCGAGGAGAAAATGTTCTGCACAGGGAGCTTTGCTAGCACCACCATTTGGAAGATGTTGTGGAACAGGAGAATGCAATAATTCTTCCCTTGTCCATCACAAGACATGATCTCTCTTAAAAATCCAATAAAGTTGAGTTGTTGAAGGTTCTTTGAAAAAGAAGCCATTAGTTTCCTGTATTCCATATTTGTGTTGATAACAGCCACCCTGAAACTTCTATGTGGGTTAAAGTTAGAGGTGCATTCTGGGAGATTATCTTTGGTGTTGTGCTGGCTGTGGAGAGTTTTCAGTCATTTATTGCCTTTCTTTCATGCTGTTCTGACATTTTATGATATGTGGGTGTCTTCTGGAGGAAGTAGATTAGACACTCTCTTCTCTCTTCAATAATTCATGTTCTTAACCTTACAAGCAACTGTGGATGTTACAGCAGAGGAAGTGGCCAAGGAATGTGGTGCACGACAAACCTGTGCTTCTTAAAGAGGAGTTTTGAAAGCTTGGATGCAAAAATGAGAAACACGCCCTAGCAGTTATAGATCTTAGAGTCAGTATCTCCCAAATGCCTGTTTCTTCCTGGTGATTCTGCCAAACTCAGACTCAGATTTAAGATAAGCAAGAATATATTTTTATTTTCTTTTGATCTCACTAGTAATTTTTCCAGCTTGACTATTGGGTAAGGAGAGACTAAGATAGTAGACCAATTAATTGCCTTGGCCAGCCACAAAGGAAACATAACAGAGAGGAAACTAGAAACTCACCTTGTAGTCATCTAAACCTTCATGTTGTTGCCTTCAGTCAAAACCCACCACAGCTTCCCAACCACTCACACTTCAAGACTACTCACGTTTCAGTATTTTTCCTTTTGTGAGTTTGAATCTGTTTAGTGTCTTCCAATCTGTTTCCTCTCTGATGTTCTATCTTCTGTTGTCCTATCACGAAGTCAACAGGCTATTTCATCTGCCTCCTCCGTTCTGAGGCTGAACACCTAGTGAGATTTCTAGTTCCACTACTGTATTATATTTCTCAGTTCAAAATTTTTATTTGATTTTTTAATTTTTTGTTTAAGTTTTTAAACAAATATATTGTATGTTGAGCATATGATCCCAATTGATTTCTTTATATTTTTTCTTCATAAGACTTTTTAATTTTTTTCTTTTATTCAATCATGTTCATAATTGCTTGTTGGAGTGTGGTTATCACAGCTGCTTCCAAATCTTTGTTTAGACCTATTTCTTGTCATGTTGGTGCTGACAGTGTTTGACTGTATTTTTTCTATTTAGTTTGAGATCTTCTGTTCTTGACATGACAAAAGATTTTCCTGTTGAAACCATAAGCTGAAACATTTTCAGATTATACTATAGGCCTGTGCGGCTCCTACTTCAAGCCACTAATTTTAACTGGAATTGTCAGACACCATGTTGTCAGGGAGAGGAAGGGAGAGCAGTGTCCCATTACCTCCAGATGGTTGTAAGAGCACACATCTCTAACTTCAGCATCAGTGGAAGTAGTCTCCTTGTTATTGTTATGTGGGGTAGTGGTTTTATCTGTAGTGGCCCCCACTGGCACCTCAGTGATGATGGCTGTGTTAGCTTCTCATCATTATTAAATAATGCCTGACATAAACAACTAATGGAAGAAAAGGTTTGTTTTGCTTTGTGTCTTGGACATGCCATTGACTCGGGACCCACAGTGACACAGAGCATCATGGTGATGAGAACACATAGAGGAGAAATAAGTGAAAAACAGGAGGCAAAAGGGCTTCATGGTAAGAACCAAGGACCTGCCTATGTCTTCTAGCTCGGCTCCATTTCCTTGAGTTCCCAGACTCTTTTAAACTAGCACCACTAAGGGAGCCACCCCATCAGCGATGCACCTGTTGGGGACAGTTCATGTTGTCTGAAGTGTGACTGTTACCATTGAGTGGTGGTGAAAGCTCTGATTCTTCACTAGTCTACCTGTGGTACCATCCTGGTGAGAGCGAGCGGCTCCTTATGGCTCAGGTTGGGCAGATACACAGGTTCCCCATAGTAGCATATTGGGGCTGGAAGAGGAGAGCAACTATATGATGATTGATCTTCATATAGTAAACTTGACTGAACATAAATAAATAGATATGTTTTTAAAAGGTTCACAGACCTAAAATAAGAAGTGTGATCCATAATGGGAAAAAAACAGAGCTAAATTAGATTTCATCAAATTGAAAAGTAATCTTTTCTGTGAAGGCTCTTGTTAAAAGGATGAGAAGGCAAGCTACAGATTTGAAGGAGATATCTGCAAGCCACTTGCCCATCAAAGGCATATACTCTGCAGTTTGTAAAAGGCTCAAAGCTTAACATCTACAAACAAACAATTCACCTTGAAAATGGGCAAATAACACAGGACCTCCCATCCCAGAGGAGAGATGATGGTAAGCACATGAAAAGATCTTCACCCTGCTTATCCATTAAAAAGTGCAAATTAAAACCACAATAAGATATCCATGCACATCAGTCAGAATTTCTAAAATGAAACACTCTAGCAATACTAAACATTGATGATGTGGAGAAACTGGATCACTTGGTTGCTAACATTTAATGTTAGCACTTAAAAAAATAACCATACAGTGACCACACAGCCCAGTGACCACAGCT
Organism: Peromyscus leucopus; assembly: GCF_004664715.2. NCBI lineage: Eukaryota > Metazoa > Chordata > Mammalia > Rodentia > Cricetidae > Peromyscus > Peromyscus leucopus. The sequence goes on from NC_051070.1 coordinate 74,004,965, forward strand.
GTGATTCAGGGAATTTATGTGAGAGAGAAGACAATGCACCTTACACAAAAATCCATTCACATATGTTTACAGCACATTTTCTTGTTATAGTCCCAAATGAGGAATAATGTAGCATCTCTGGGGATGAGTTATTAAAGTGTGGGTCATTTGGATCTTGGAATGTTCCTTAGCAATGCAACCAAGCATTGACATGAATGGATATCTAGAGAATTAGACTATGCAAGATCTCATTTATGTCTTTTAAATGACACAATTATGGTGATAGAAAGCAGAGGAGTGGTTCCTACAGATGAGAGAAGAGGTGTTTATAAGAAGGAAGTGGGTTGGGTCATAAAAAGATAATATTCAAATTTATCAAAAGGATAAAATTCTTTTAGTGATAGAAATGCACTCTATTTTGAGTTTATCACAGTCAGTTTTTTAGTTGTGAATTTTCACTACAGTTCTGTAAGAATCTATCCTTGGGGAAAACTGGCTGAAGGTCAGAGGGTTCTCTCTGTTTTATTTATCATATTTGTATATGAATATGCATTTGTTTCAAAAGAGATATTTTAAACCAACACTATCACATAGTTACTCTGACAGAAGGTGAATGTTTTCCTAAGGCACCCAGTAAGAAATCCTGGAAGAGATTTTGAAATCATGTGGTTCTAAAGCTTTGTTTCTTCTGAACCATCAACCAGGACACTCCCAGATCCTTTGAGAAGCAAGAAATTATGCACGTGAGAACCTTCTAGACCTGAAGACTGACTTCTAAGGCAGGCATTGTTGCCATTACTTACTAACATACACCACCCTTGTAGGGAGTTTGTGCCTTCAGACTGCAAAAAGGACAGTTTGCAGAGTGGCCAAGCTGTGATCATCACTGGCCAAGCCTAGTAATGTAGAGTTGGTGGACGCTACCTCAGAGAGGCTATCTTTGTTTGAGAAAGCTCACATCTGCTGCACCATAAAGCAAGACAAGACTCGGTGACTTTGGGATGGTTCTTTCAGTCTTAATTCTGGTCACTCAGGATGCCTCTTTCCATCCTCTGAGCTTATGACTCATTTTAGCACTGCACCTCATCTGTTCAGTAGGACAGAGTGTCCTCGGGGCTGCAGCACAGTCACAGCAGAGCTTAACCACCTCTGCTTCGGCTAGGGAACAGCAATAGGACCCACAAGTAAGCCTGTCTTTTGGGAACTCTGAAAGTGAACCCATCCTTCAAAATGTTGAAAACACAGGGCCAACAGAAAGTCCCTATTCAGGGGAACTCTTCATTCTTTGTCACTCTGTGTAGCCTGATAAGAATATACAAGTGAAATGCTTACCTGAGATCCGCATTAAAGACAGACACTATTAACCCAAGAACACTCAAATCATCCATCTTCTGCCAGCTCTCTAAAGAAAGAAAACCCTCTAAGCACTCACTCCAGTCTCCTGTTCTTCCCTCTGCCAAAGTGGGAAGATCCTTTTGTAGCCTCTAAGTCAACCCACGAAATAAAGGAATGGATTACAGGAGCAAGGGGAAGGAAGACATCTCGGGGGAGGTATTTAAAGCGAGTGTTGAATGGGACAGCAGCATAGCTGTGGTTTATTTAGCCACAGACTTAAAAAGTTGAGACAGGGATTTGCTCTGTTTTACTGTGGCTTTAGAGGATAGACATGCTCTATTTCCAAAAGCCAGGGATGCTTCTGAATGATCTACCAAGCTTAGCACAATTCAGGATTCAGAGATCAGCAGGGGTCAGTTCACCTGGCCCAGTGGGTACTTGGAGGAAAATATGTGAGCAAAATAAGTTTGCTCAAGCACAGCCGATGTGAAGGAGCATCTGTGAGTGAGCTATTAAGTTGATCATGGAGAGCTTCTATTTCTATAGAACAAGACAATAAATATTGGCAACAACACGTGACTCAGCACTTTATATGATCCCAGTCACACTCCTTTTCCAGGATATGTTGGAGCCGTTTTGAAACTGGAAAGATTAGAAAGATTAGAAAGATTAGAGTTTGGAATAAAAAGACGTTTGAATCTCAGAGCTTCTGCTTGTTAGATTACTGTAGGCTGTTTAGTTCAGTTTTTTTCCCAAGTTGATTTTTCTCATCTGAAAGATAGACACACTGACACTGGCATAGTTCTTAGAGATGAAATGAAAGATTATAAAGCATAAAGTTTTCAGTCACACAGTAGGCACCCAAATATTAATTTGACTGCCAAATTCGTATCACCAAAAAATCTTTAGCTTTTATTTCTTAGAAGTTGGACAACGAAGTTCTTCTCTCTAGATTTCTCTTAGCCCCAGATCCAGATTCAGTTCGCATAGAGGCAAAAGTGAGGTGACAATTTATCTAGTCTAACGTTACATTTTGTAAACATGGAAACCGAAGTCCAGAGACTTTACTAAAGGATATAGTGGGCATAGGCTCTGCTGCGCAGGTCCATGTTGCCCATACCAGAAGCTTGATGATCAGGATAGTTGTTGGCCTTTACATTTCACTATATTCTTATTCATTCAACAGTCCTCACGGCAAAGAAAGGTGGGGTAAAGAATTCTGAATCTCTGTAAGTGTCTCAGTGTTTCCTTCAGTCACTGACAATATTGGGTCTTGTAGAGGCCCCATAATTTGTTCACTATGGGGAACTCAGACGTATTCTAAGCCATGAGTATACATGGCAGGTTGATCTCACATCACCATCAAGTATCAGTAGTTGTTTGTTGTGTTGGGAAGAATTCTGTGATCTGAATAAGATAGAGTTCTATGACTGGTTAACGATACCTGCCACCGTTGTGTAATGGGGAAAGTATTAATAGTAACATAAGTTCCCAGACTATCTCAAACAGGTTCTGCTGAATTCTGTTACATTTCAGGTGTGTGTTCTTTAATAACCTTCAATAAAGTTTGAGAATCACTCAAGACAAAATGACAATTCGCCTGAGTCTCCCATAAGCCTCCTCTGACATATTCCAGAGGATTCTGACCCACAGTGGGATCACTTGAGAAGACCCATGATTTGGAATCAAAGACTTCATGTAACAGCAGAGGTTGAGGAACATGCAAATTTTAACATGCTAGGATGGAATGACAGTTTCCAAGAGTTTAGTGTATCACACTCCAAAGTGGAAGATGATACAGTCTTTAAAAATTATTTATCTATTTATTTTACATCTCAACTGCAATTTCCCCTTCCTCCTCTTCTCCTATCCCCTTCCCACCAGCCCTCCAACCCACTCCTCCTCTGTTTCTGTTCAGAAAATGGCAGGTCTCCCATGGATATCAACAAAGCATGGCATACCAAGTTGTGGTAAGACCAATCACCCCTCCTAGTACTTAGGCTGGGCAAGGAAATCCAGTATAAAGAATAGATTCACAAGAGCCAGTTAAAGCATTAGACACAGTCCCTGCTCCCATTGTTAGGATTCCTACAAGTAGACCAAGTTACACAACTGTCACATACATGTAGAGGTCTTAGGTCAGTCCCATGGTTGTTGGTTGAGACTCTGAGTTCCTATGAGCCAGGTTAGTTGATTCTGTGGGTTTTCTTGTGAGATCCTTGACCCCTCTGGCTCCTACAATTTTTCCTTCCTCTCTTCAGCAAGATTCCCTAAGCAGGTGAATAAATGAATGAAAATGCAAATAAAAATATAAAAGAAAAGTATTTATTTTTATCAAACTCCAAACTCGATAGAAAAGGAATAAGCATATCTTTTTTTTTCCAAACTTGTAATTATCTAGTGAAGAATTTCAAGATGGAGGGAGGATGATAGACACAGGAAGGAAATAAAGTGCCAAGCGAATACAGGTTGTTGACATGAGCACAGCCATGTCAAGGACCACAAGGTCTCAGATCCATGGGAATGGCAAAGCCTTCTCTGGGTCAGGCTCAGGGAAGTGGCAAAACTTTCCCTGGTTTGTGTGTCAATGTTAACAGTGTATGCAGAAAATTGAGACAGCTTCTTCCTCCCAAATTTTTACAGCTTGAGACTGCTCCCTTACAGAGACCTCCTACTAAGATTTGCTAAGCATGTCCCCGAATTCAGCTGTATGCAATAAACTCACCTTCTAGTTCAGATGTACTAAACAAACACTCTGGGTTTCCAAGCTGTTGCCTCTGCGTCTTCAGAATACACAACCCACCAGATACCAGTCTCTCTCTCTCTCTCTCTCTCTCTCTCTCTCTCTCTCTCTCTCTCTCTCTCTCTCTCTCTGTGTGTGTGTGTGTGTGTGTGTGTGTTGATTCTTCATTCCATATCTCCCTAGTTAGGTCAATACATACCACGCTGGTTTCAGCAATAAAGCCACAGACAATGGATTGAGATCCTGATCTGCTAACCCTTCTAAAATAGAGTGTAATACACATTTTAAGCTCCCAAGAGCATGGCTTAGATGTTACAATAGAGATGAATCTGTGAGTTGAATGAAGATCAGCCTGGCTACACAGTGAATTCTAAGCTAGCCTGGGCTGTACAGTGAGACTCTGTCTCAAAAATAAAACAGCAAAAAGGAAAAAAGAAAGACAGGCAGAGAATATTGGATTCAAGCTTAACTTAAAGATAGTTTTAGAACTGATGCTTCCTAAACTTGAGTGAGATCATCCAAAGAAGGTTAAGTATATAAACTTCATGATTTTTACTTCTGTAAGATACCATATCATAGCTGAGAACGCTAGCTGGTACCCAATGGTTTGTGTTGCATTTTCTGTACTGTGAATTTTGTTGGGAGGCAACCGTTCAATCACAAACTCATTTCTTAGTACTATTTGTATCCAGGTGTGACCAGGTGATTGCTTCTCACCAACAGAATGTAAAAACAGTTATGTGAGCCACATCTAGAATTTTCCATTAGCTGAAAGTAGAAGATAAAGGAGCCACCAGAGGGAAGGAAACTTGGGCGTCTGAATTTTTATAATAATTAAACATCCTCTTGGGCTTCTAACAAGGAGAAAGAAAAAGTAACCATTGAGAAATATGCTAGAGCATCCTGTTCTTCAGAAACCTCAGCAGAGCCTGCTGGGCCTTTGTCTTAGCTGGACTTACTTTCCAGGGAAAGAGAAATGGCCTTCTCCAACCAGCTGCAGTTTTTTACATACTGGAACAATAGCCAGCTCTTAGGCCAAAGACTGGAGGAAAACAATTGTAAATCCATGCCATATGAAGGACTCATATTCAAATACTCTAAGAACTCTTAAAATTCAATAATAAGAACTTTGGAGCCTGATTAAAAATAAATGGTAGACGAGATCAGATGTGTTCAGGGTGGTATGGCTGTAGACCCACAGAATTAACTAACCTGGGCTCATGGGGTCTCACAGAGACTGAAGCCACAACCAGGGAGCCTACATGAGACTGACCTAGGCCCTCTGCATATATGTTACAGTTGTGTAGTTGGGTCTTGTTGTGGGACGCCTAACAGTGGGAGCAGGAGTTGTCTCTGACCCTTTTACTGGCTTTTGGGACCCTACTCCTCATACTGCGTTGCCTTGTCCAACCTTAATATAAGGGGAGGCGCTTAGTCTTTCTATGCCTTGATATGCCATGTTGATCTCCATGGGAGGCCAGCCCTTTTCTGAATAGAAGTGGGTGGGGTGGGGGCAGAGGGGAGGGGAGGGGAGGAACTGGGAAGAGAGGAGGGAGGAGAAACTGAGGTCAGGATGTAAAAACAAACAAACAAATAAATAAAATAGATGACATAAACAAAAGCCTAATCTAAAGAGATCCATAACAGGAAGGCAGCATGTTAGGGACTATTCAGTGTTCTGATGGCTGTTCTTGGTTGTGAACTTGACTACATCTGGAATCAACCGTAGCTCAAGCAGCTGGGCCCACCTGGGAGGAATTTTTCTTGAGTGGATCATTTGAGGTGGGAAAAGCCATCCTAAATCTGGGCTACACTGTCTGGGGGTGGCCTATATAAAGGACTTGTAAGAAGAAAGCTTCTGCTCTTTGCCTGCTTGCCCTGACTCTCTACTGGCAAGTATGTTCTTTCACTGGTATTAACGCTCACTTCTCCATGATTCTGATATATACTGAAGACAGGCTGAGACTTCCAGTTATGTGTACTGAACAACACTGGATTCTGGACTTTCTGTTGGGAGGCAGTTACTGTTACAATAGTTGAACCACAGCCTGTAAGCCATAATAAATCCCATACATACCATTCATTTTATTAGTTCTGTTTCTCTAGAGAACCCAGACTAATGTAAATAAAATGTCATTTAACCCCAACAGTACCACTGTACTGAAATGGTCAAAGCCTAAAGCACACATAACATCACCTGCTCCTGAGATGAGCCACTGTTAACTGCTGGTGGGACAACAAAATGGTACAGATACTCCTGAACACTGTTTTACAAACTAAAACTATCCTCTTGATTTTTTTTTATTTTTTATTTTTGGCTTGAATCAGAGTCTCACATAATCTAGGTTGACATTCATCTTGCTAGGATTATAGGCCAGCATCACCATACTTGGGTGAAAATACTCTGAACAATTTCAATTTCTGGTATTTACCCAAATGAATCAAATACTTATGTCTGCACAGCACCCCTCTCAAATAGGGTTGGAGAAGTGCCTTGGTGGTTAAGAGCACATGTTTATCTTGAAGAGGACCCCTACTGAGTTCCTGGCACCCATAGGGTAACTCACAAGCATGTGTCATTTCGATCTGGGAGTCCAATACACTCTTCTGGACTCCATGAACATTTCATACGCATGATGTACACACATATATTCACACAAAAGACAAAACAAACCCACATAGATATTTATAGCAGCTTTATTCATCATCACCCAAATATGTCTCTCAGTAGATGAACAGAAAAATAAACTATAGTGCATTTGGACATGAGATATTATTCAGCACTAAAAAATATTAATGATATTAAATAACAAACACATGGCATTTTATAGATGAATATTATAACATGAAAGGTGTTGATGTGATGTGTAAAAGTAATATATGCTTTCAGTTGTATGGTATTTCAAGAGATATAAAATAATGGGGACAGTAAAAATTCCAGTGGTTTCCAGAGGTTAGGAGAAAGAGGGGTAAATCAAGGAGCATATTTGGGGGGCAGTGAAATTATTCTATAAGGTGCAATCATAGATGCATGCCATTATATGTTTGCTCACTGAGTGAATCCACTTTAGGGGATGGTACAGTTTGGAGAGTGTGTTCCTTGAAAGTTTGTGTATCAGAAGCCAGATCTTGGTCTATGGTGTGAGGTTGTTAGAAGCTTCAAGAAGTGGAGGATATAGGGTACTGGTTGGGTCATTGGAGGCAAAGACTGTGGGCGAAATTTAGGTGGTGCTTGTGGACCGACCCTAACTTAGCTTTTGCAAAATTAAGTGCTTGCCATGATGAAGAACTGAGTGAGATTCCCAGGACCTGTGTAAACAAGGCTGGGTTTGGTACTGTGCATCTATAATCCCAGTACTCTTAAGATGAGATGTAGTTGGAGACAAGAGAATTCCTGGAAGCTCACGGGCCAGCTAGTCTGGCATATACAATTGCAAACAAGCAGACATTATCCCAAACAGGCAGAAGGCAAAGACCTATCTACATTTAAGGATGTTCCTTAAACTCTCCATGTGTGTAATCATGCCGCAGATATAACCTCACTCACATGCATTGAACATGTGCACACACAGAGACATGCATGCCTACGCATAATTCACACACAGGAAGTGAGTTGTCTTCAAGGAACCTTTCCACTCTGACTTCCTGTTTCATCCCATAATTGTTCCGCTTACACGCACCTGCACCCTTGTAGTATTATTCCAATGGCACCTTCCCCAGAACCACTCTGATGCTGGTGCAATGGCCCTAGAACCTCTGGGACTATGAAACATGGACCAAGACAGATGATAGTGATATTCCTTGATTGCTTTCATATGTACCACTGTGGATCAATAGCAAGAGATGATGTAGGTGTGTGAGGACAAGGGATGTGCAGGAATTTTTTGCATTTTTCCACTTAATTTTTTGCTTTCAATCTAAAAGTGCTCCAGAAAATAAAGTATTTTTTTAAGAGCAGTAAAAAGTCCATGTCCAGTTACACTATTATGCTCTCAGATCCTTGGACAGTTCTGACAACAGTTCTAACATAGCACCACCCAGGTTCTCATCAATGCATGTTGAGCAGATGGATGGGCAAACATTAATGGCTGGACAGCTTCCAAGGGGCGCTGCCTGTTAGTCACATTTTATTTACCAAGTAAGCCATGCCCTCACACAAGGAGAACAGAGATATTTCTGAAGAAAATAGTAAGGAAATTTAAGCCAATAGAAAAAGGAGAGGAAATCAACCCAAAGCAACGGAAGAGCTGCCAGGGATCTGAATCCAGTAAACGTTACACAGTGACGCTATCCTATCTTACGTGTGTCCTCGAGCAAAAATTTTTGGCTCCAGTCAAATTGGCAACCAGTGTTAAACCCTTTCAGATTCCTGGTACAGCCAAATAGTTCTACCTGCCAGTAATTTTCTTTTCTCTGTTCTTCTTGGTCCCCTCTGCCTTCCTCACTTTCAAGGAATTGAAGAAAGTGGGAGCAAAGCTGGCAGGGACCAGGCTAGCACTCACTCGATATAAGTGAGTAATGCCAACTCATTTTCCTTAAAGTCGATGCTTATTGATTAAAGCTTCTGAAAGTTGTTTCCAGTCACTGTTTGCTCTGAAGGGGATTTGTCTCATCTTGGCAACTGAAGTGGGTAGCTCCCCTCTCTACCCACTTGAAGTAGACCTTTACTATTTAGGGCTGCAACTCACTCTGCTAATTTCCAAATTAGCAGGATGGTGTGGCTCTGTAAGAATCCTTGCTGATATGCTCTCGAGTACCTGGGCCATCCAGGCCACCTCCACAGAACTGAGCACATTAGAGCTGGGGTCTCCGTCTTTCTTTCCATCATCACTTGCACAGAAGTTGCTGATGATGGTTGTTAGCAGGAGTGCTCTTTTGTAACACTTGAAAGTAGGAAAATATGAGGTGGCAATTTCTTAAGGTTGAAACAAGTAGATGTTGACTATGTTATTAGATATTAACAAAATCAAAGACCAAATAGAGAAACAGGCAAGAGAGGAATACAAAAATTATTTGCAAGGGAAAAAAAAGAAAAAAACATTGTGAAGATTGGCCTAAATGAGTTTTTTTTTTTTTAACCTATCCATGTCTTAGTCAGAGTTACTATTTCTGTGATGAAACACCATGGCCAAAGCAACTTGTGGGGAGGAAAGGGTTTATTTGGTTTCCACTTCTATATCACTGTTCATCATCCAAAGAGTTAGGAACTCAGACAGGGCAGGAACCTGGAGGCAGGAGCTGATGCAGAGGCAATGGAGGGATGCTGCTTACTGGCTTGCTCCTCATGGCTTGCTCAGCCTGCATTCTTATAGAAGCACCACCCACATTGTACTGGGCCCTCCCCAGTCAATCAATAACTACTTAAGAAAATGCCCTACACTTTATGACCTACAGGATTTCCCACAACCCAGTCTTATAGAAACATTTTTCTCAGTTGAGGTTCCCTCCTCTCAGAAGACCCTATCCTGTGTCAAGATGACATAAAATTAACCATGAGTCCTCAATTATTTTTCGAGAAGTGCCACTTCTAGTTCTCTTTAAGCCTTAGAGGCTTCAGCCTTGGAGCTGATTAGTGACAAATTTCCCTCGGGAAAGTCAATCCTTATGAACTCAAGATGGGGAGTTATGTTGCTGCTGGCTGTACTCTCACCTGTTTGAGTTCCTGCAGAGTGAGGAGGATGGAGGGGCCAGGGAAGACAGAGAAAGGAGGATGACTGGCAGGTGGAGACTATTTGGGACCACAAGGAAATGGAAAGTGTTTAGTAGTGCTTGCTAATCTGACTGGCATCACAAACTTATGCCAGCAGACACACGCAAGAGAGGACACTAGGGCCTCCCATCTACTTACTGGATGTAGGTCCTGGGCAGTGGTTACATTGACTTGGGTTGATTTTTATCTCCCTGTCTATTGATTTAAACATTCTTACCACTCCTTTCAAAAACAACACCTTTAGAAGCTAATATTTCTTCATTCAATTCTCACTTTGAAGAACCACAATCAAGGTTACAGATAAAGATGATACACACCAAAGTGATAGTGATTTACTAGATACTTTGTCTTGATAAAAAGAGTTCATGAAGAATATTGGAAATTAGAAAATGAAGGGAAAGTTACTAAGACACTAGAGTTTGGACTGGTACTGTATTGATGGAGGATTTCAGTGTGTGCACCTCAAATTTGCTGATACACATATGTAATTTCTTGGGTAAGCACAGTGCCTTCCTCACCTAACATATTTTACCTTATACTGTAATAACTAATGACTTATTCCAAACACTTACATTTTTAACTATGACAGACTATGTTCAGAACTACTTGACAAGTGTATCCACATCATGTGTAATTTTTACATTTGAGTCTATTTGTAAATCAACCACAAATTGCATCATATTGAAAAATACACTAAAATTAGTTCAACATCTCAGGAAGGCAATATTTACTTTAAATTTGTGAATCCCTTGGAGACAGCAGTTAGACTTTGGGGAATTTTTCCCATAGAAATGCTCTGCAAATGAGTGTAGCTAGAATTTTCCTGCCTGGCCCACAGTCAGGGCAAATCTCTGTCATCTGCCAGTCCTACAGCCGCTCAGACACAACCAAGTAAACCCAGAGACTTATATTGTTTAAACTGTTTGGCCTAATGACTCAGGCTTCTAGCTGTCTACTTCTTACACCTTAAATTAATCCATTTCTATAAATCTATACCTTGCTACATAGCTTGTGGCTTACCAGCACCTTCACATGCTGCTTGTCATGGCCGAAGCTGGCAGTATCTCCCTCTGCCTTTCTGTTCTCTCAATTCTCTTCTCTGTTAGTCCCACCTATACTTCCTGCCTGGCCACTGGCCAATCAGTGTTTTGTTTATTGACCAATCAGAGCAATTTGACATACAGACCATCCCACAGCAAATGAGCAAGGGTATTTCTATAAAAAGGTTTCCCAAGTATTATATTGGTAAGTAATTAGAAATAATTACAATGTCCCCTGCTGGAGATTGGGTTAAACATGTCATGCAACAACGCTAAGACAAAATACATTCAACATAAAAAGGAGAGGGTATTTCTGCAATGAATGACTTATACAAAAGTTGTCAAAGCTATACTGGTATATGAAAACAGAAAATTCAGTATCGGCTTAGCTACTTTCTCATTGCTGTGATAAAATATCCTAACACAAACCGTTTAAAGGAGCAGGGTTTATTTTGGATGACAGTTCCAGAGGGATACAGTCATCTTAACACAGAGAGATGGTAGCAGACAGGAAACACATGGGGGCAAGAGCAGGAAGCTAACTGGTCACATTTGCATTTAAACTCAGAAGCAGAGAGTGAACAGGAAATGGTGTCTGTCTATATAGCTTCAAGGCCTGCTCCTCATGACTCATTTCTTCAAGCAAGAGAGATAACCACTTTCTTTCAAAATGAAGCTACCAGCTAGAGACAGTGTCCCCAATATTTGAACCTGTGAAGAGCATTCCACATTGAAACTGCATAAATTGATGGCATGACTGCTCCATGGATTTTGCTGTAGATATGAGAGAGAGAGAGAGAGAGAGAGAGAGAGAGAGAGAGAGAGAGAGAGAGAGAGAGAGAGAGAACAAGGAGGCATCTGGAAGAGTCCAGAGCACAGAACGAAGAAGACTGAACTTTGCCAGCTGACTGGATATGGCCAGCTATCTGCAAGAGAAAGGAAAAGACTAACAGGAGATAGAGAAGAGAGAAAACAGTGAGAAAAGCAGGAGCACAATAGAGAGAGAAAGAGAGAGAAAGAGAGAGAGAGAGAGAGAGAGAGAGAGAGAGAGAGAGAGAGAGAGAGAGAGAATAAATACATGGCAAGAAGAATATCAGGGTTACAGGGAGAATCAGGGAAAATATGCATTTGTGGGGTGGGAAGCCCTGAGCTGATTTAGAATAGGGAAAGAGGTGTATACTAGCATGGATTTTGAAATGTGTAACAGATACTTGTGATACTTAGGGAGCAGCCTTGAGGCCAGCATGAGCTTTGATATGCTGATAGACACCACAGGTAGCCATATGTCCCTTCTGACAGAGGTAACAGAAATTACTTCTTTTGGTAGAGGGGAACCTCAGGAACTAGTGATGGTATTTATCTAACCATGAGAAATCCTCCTATTGTTGTGGAATATTAGCTTAACTGTGTAAAGATGTGTTGCATTTTTTTATGTTGTGGAATATTAGTTTATATATGTAAAGATGTGTTGCATTTGTTTATGGAATATTTGTTTAATTATGTACAGATGTGTTGCTGTTTTACCTTACCTGCCTAAGGCACCTGATTGGTCAAATAAAAAGCTGAATGGCCAATAGCAAGGAAGGAGATATAGGTGGGACTTCCAGGCAGAGACAGTAAAGTAGGAGGAGGAATTTAGGCTGGAGGAAAGAAGAAAAAGAGAGCCAGGAAGGCACCAAGGGCCAGACAGACAGACATTGAGGAAGCAGGAAAGTAGGGCATACAGAATGAAAGAATGGCAAAAAGCTCTGAGGCAAAATGTTGATGAATAGAAACAGATTGATTTAAGTTAAAAAGAACTAGTGGGGCAAGGCCCAGCTAAGACCAAGCATTCATAATTAATAATAATTCTCTGTGTCTTCACTTGTGAGTTGGTTGGAGGCCCAAAGACAATGCCAACTATATCCTATGGTCCACATTGAAGCCATTTTTGATATGTGGACTACTTTTTGGAGTTTGGAGACTTGGAGTTTCCCTTGGACCTAACAGAAACCACAATAAATACCGTGCACACACCCCGACCTTTTGTATTTCTCTGTGTGGCTACATAATCTGAGGAAATGTTCATAAGGAGATGTAACAAATTCTAACTTGTAGCTTCTTTGGAGGTTGAGCCCCCACTTTCTGCCTTATATTATCTTTAGTGTTTGACTTTTCAGTACACACATTGGCTGTGCAATAAACGTATCTTTTGAGGGTTGGTGGCATGGCTCCGTAGGTGAAGCCACTTGCTGCCAGTCCTGACCACCTGAATTTGGTCTCTAAGACCCACATTTCATAAGTTAAATGACTCCTGCAAGTGGTCCTCCAGCCTCCACATGAGCACGTACACAGAAACATACACACACTTACCAACACAGAATAATGTAATACATAAAAATATTTTTAAAAGTATACTGTGTCAAGGTTGGCTTAGTTGTGGCCATAGCCTCCTCAGCCTGCGGTGTTAGGTATGGTCCATGGCCTTCTGTGCCATCATGCAGTGTGGGGTGCTCTGGATATAGTTTCCTTACCAACTCACTATCAATGCCTTCATTTTGAGGATCTGATGCTTTACTTCTATCCTTTCAAATGTGCGTTTGATTCTTTCTATGCTCTTCCATCTGTACCCAGCACTTCTATGCTCTGTTCTTCTGCTGTCTGTTTCATGCTGACAGGTTCTTTTCTAGGCTAACTTTTATTCTTTCTGAAATCATCTTCTAAAGGCAAATCCCTCTAACTGCTGCTGTTTTCTGTGGTCACCTACTCAGAATAGAGTACAAAACTCTCTCTTACCAGCATCAGCTGAGTCTGAGCTCACTAGCTTTCCACTGCAGGTATTCATTCCACCAGTTAATGCAAGTCTGAGGGATGGCTGCCTTTGAAGCACTATTGTGGATAAAAGGCATTCTACTAACTGCCAGAAGAACAACAGAACAGGGGTGATATGCTTCAAAGATGGCCCTGGTCCTAAGATCCTGACCTCGTGATACTCATCTTTGTACAGCATGCTCACACACTGAACTAGCCTTGATCTATGTGACCAATAACATGTGTGTAAATCATAGTGAACAATCATGAAAGGAATCACAGATTGTCTGTTTCATTATTGCTTGAGAACTCAGACGTCAGGCTGTTAGCACATGTAGTCAGTCCTAGGAAGACAAGCACTTGGAGAGAAACTGAGGTCTTTTGATAACAGGTAGGACCAACTTTGGGAGCTATCTCAGCAAGCCATGGTGGAAATGTCCTCAGTCAAGGATTTGTCCAACATAGGCACAAGACCTGCATACGCTGTAGGAATAACAATACCCTACAAATCAAGCCTGTACTCTCTTTGTTCTCCATCCTGTGCCCTATGGGTGTAACTGGCCATCTCCAGTTTTTGAGGACCCAGAAACAAGTTGCTCCAACTCTTCATATTTTTCCTTTTCTTTTTGTGCTCTGTGTGTTACCCTTGTTTTTTTTCTCCTTTTCACTACACTATGGGCAATATTTTCATTTCATCATATTTGTATTCTTAGTGTACGCATATGGCACATGTGTGTGGGCAGACAAGCCATGGCACACAAGTGGAAATCAGAGGACACAGGGGGAAAGACCATTCTGAATAGACAGTATTGAGAATTTACACTGTATATGTATGGATACTTTCAAATATTAAATTTTATTTATGTAGCTTCTAACATTCCTAGGAGACAAAGTTTTACAGAAAACTCCCTGATCCTCTGGCTCATAGAATCTTCCTGCCCCTGCTTCCTCAATGGTTCCTGGAACTGGGCTCCATAACTCAGCAGTTTGATTGGATATGATTTTCTGCAGTGGTCTCCATCTGTTACAAAGAGGGGTTTCCTTGATTCAAGGTGAGTATTACACTTAGTTGTAAGTTTAAATGTTCAAATATTTAAAATGTCATTAGGGATTATGCCAGTTTGGTAAATTGATATGGACTCTTCTTCAAGATCCATGACTTCACTAGCCCTGGGTAGTTGGATAGGTTTCCAATACCAGGTTTTGATTTCCCTCTTATTGATCATGTCTTTAGTCCAAGACATGTCCAAGTTAAAGAGATGTTGGTTACTTCCAGGGTATGAATGTCACTACTGACTGAAACTTTCTCAGTAGACTGAGCATTTTTCTCTAGTCTAGAGTATGAGAGAGATACCAAGGTTTTGGTTACTTTTTATCCTACTATAATTTCACATTAGTGGAACTTTACCACCAGCAGATATGCCTTCCAGAGGTCTTGGCACAATAGTGATGAAATAAATAATTCAGCTTGTGTAAACCTCACATTCCTAGCTAAATGGTTAATGGGTCTGCCAGTGAGACACGTTAGTGTCGAGTTGCATCAGGATGTAAAACTCCTAAATATTTATATCTATTCTTTATTCAAATATTAAGTGACTCCACTTTCCCAAGTTAATAACTAGAACTGTGATGGGAGCACTTTTTTTTTTCCTCCGCAAGAATATCCTTCAATCCTCAACTAGTTACGTATGCTGCTTAGGAGTAAATCTTGTAAAATTCACATCATTGTCAGAATCACAGGCTCATAGGGAGTGCCACTCTTAAGAGGTGTGGCCTTGTTGAAGGAAGTGTGTCACTGAGGGTGGACTTTGAGGTTTTCACTGTTCCAGCCAGACCCAGTGTCATGCCCTCGTCCTGCTGCCTGAGGATCCAGATGTAGAACTCTAAGCTAATTCTTCAGTACTGTGTCTGCCTGGGTGCTATCATGCCATGATGATAATGGACTAAACCTCTGAACTGTAAGCCAGTCCCAATTAAATGTTTTCCTTTATGAGAGTTATGTGGTCATGGTGTCTCTTCACAGCAATAAAAACCCTAACTAAGACATACAGTATTTATGGAAGTAAATATATTCATGAAGATGTGTTGCTGGGTCATAGGGAGATAGTTAGCTGTGTTTCTAATGTCCATTATGGCAGATCTGTACCTCTACACTAAGTGTTCATTTGTTCAGTACAAGTAATTCAGTTTATGCATTATTTTTTCTTGTCAATGATTTCTTTCTTTTCCCTTTTTTCTTTTTTCTTTCTTCCTTCCATTCTTTTTTTTTTTTTTTGAGATATATCTATCTATATATCTCTGGCTGTCCAGGAACTTGCTACGTAAACCAGGCTGGACTTGGAATCATAGAGCTCCATTTGCCTCTAAAGGCATGTGCCATGCCACCATACCCAGCTTTTCAGAGATTTATGATTGCCCTCTAGACCATTCTTTATAAATCTTGTCTTATGGCAGTGGACTGACATTTCAATTAAATATTAATTAGATTATGCTAGGTTTTCATCATGTACAAAATTTAATGCTTCCAAGAGAAAATTAACTTTTAATAGACTTGTGGTGAAAAGGTTAGTCATTTAGACAAATACCCCTGTAAAAATCAGAGTCCTGTTAGAAAAACACATGCATAACATAGTATATATACTTCATGTAAATGTATAAATACACAAATGTGTGTGTTGCATATATCTGATTATATAGCTCCATTATTTGTATATGCACAACTCTTTTTTTAAATAGGGATTTCTAATTTTAACTTAAAATTTGATTTGCTTTATGTGTGGGTGCTTTGTGTGTATGGATATATGGAAACTATGTGGGTGTCTAAACTAGGGACTTCATTTATTCAGTTGTGGGAGGTAGTTAAGCAGTCTCTGTAGGGCTGTTGTCTGTCTTTGATGATAGTTTTGAAGCCTGTGGGGACAGGAAGTTGGATGGAGAAAGTGGATGTTGACCATATTTCTTTAATTCACTCTAGTCTTGTTATTTTGGAATCTTTTCTCAATTAGATCTAGGCATCACCTGTTATAGTTTTGTTTCTATAACTCATAGATCAGGCTTCTAGACTTCCTTTCCACATAAATGGCATGGAGCTTATGTCCCTGGGCCTCCTTTGATCAGCAAGGGGCAAGTAGATTAATCTCCTGTAAGCCCTAATGTCTAAAATCTCCACTTTGAATATACATTTCTTCAATAAACTTTATCCTTGGAATCTCAGTTTTCCCCACACAACTTTATTTTTCCTATCATAAAATCACTGAAAGTAAACTCACTGTGCCTCTCTGGGTCCTGGTTTGATAGATGCCTTGGGTCTCCATCCCTTTCTGGTAAATTTATTATCCAGTCTGACCTGACCACCAGCTTTCCTTATATGTGCCTTCTTTACAAAATATTTATCAATTCTGCTGTATTTCTGCATTCAGATTGCAGCCCTCTGACAGGCCAGCATGGCCACAATCTGCTTGTTATTTACTTCTTAAGCTAGTCTATTGGTCTCTACCTAAGTTATTCTTCCAAAAGAGTATGAATTGCAAAAAAAAAAAACTTTTGTTAAGTGCAGAAATATGGAGGCCCATGCTTAAAGATCAAGAATAAAAATTTATCCCAGCAGCATTCCAACTGTTGTTAAAACTACATAATACATTTCAATGAATCTAATCACAATCTCTAAGCTCATGGGCAACAGAGAGAAAATATAAATATGGAGTGTCAAGAACAAGCCAGTGTAATGAGATAGACAGAAGGCATTGGTGAGGTGCTATTTAGAGAGGGTGCATTAGATGGGCTCATGTTTGAGAAGACACCAGAAGGAAAAAGGGAAAGAATCATGTGAGTGTTTGGGGAGAGAGGAGCCCTCTATGTAGAAGGAGCACAGACATGAAGGCCATAAACACTCAAGAATAGGCAGAGAATAAGAGCTGGGTAGAGTGTAACCCAAATATTTTAAAGGCGCTAAATAATGCAAGTACTAGGGATATTATTATACACAAGGTTATGGGTCATTTCAGTTGAATAAATCTCTGGGAATGGGATTTCAAAGCAGAAGATAGGAACTTTTTTTTATGACTCTTGAAGTTATCACTATCCCACTTTGTCAAAGACCACAGTTCACATTGCCACTGGCCATTTCTAAGTACTGCAGAGAAATATTGGGAGGGTGTGTTTGTTGCTAATGTCCACACTCAAAGGGGCAGTAATATTTCCCTACAGTAAAGGGCAGAAATGCACTGAGATCTGAGGTTTGTGCTTACTAGTACCTTCTTCACTTCTTCTGGAATATTAAATAAAAAATCATACAGTCAAGCTTGTGGGGAGGGGCTGCACTGAGTTCTGAGCTGCCATAAGAAGAGCCAGAGTCATGTTCTGCTTTGGCCATCAGTTGGCTTTGGGTGAGACTCTTAACTACACTGATTCGTTTCTCACCCAGAAAAGGGTAGTATTAGTTGGTGTGTTAGTCAAGATTCTCCAGAGAAACAGAACTGATAGGATATATATATATATATATATATATATATATATATATATATATATATATATATCCAATCTCCCAATGAAAATTTCAAGAATCTGGTAGTGTTCAGCCTACGAGACTGAATGTCTCCTCTGGTCTTCAGTATACAGGAATCCCAAAGTTGCCAATGAAGAAATCCTCAATTGAAGGATAAATGAACTTTCCTGTGAGAGTGAGAGCAAGTAGGAAAAGAGCAAAAGCTTCCTTCTTCCTTTTTCCAAGTCCTTCATATAGGCTCCCAGCAGAAAGTGTGTTCCATATTTAAGGTGGATCTTTCCACCTCAGAAGATATAGATTTAGGGTGGGTCTTCCCACTTTAAATGATTTAATTAAGAAAATAACCCCTACATGTGTATCCAGCCACTTGGGTTTTAGTTAATTCCAGATGTAATCAATTTGACAACCAAGTATAGCCATTACACTTGGTAAAGAATAAAATGAAACATGGCATGGAAACATTTTCTAATTTGGAAGGAGTCTGCATACCATAGCTAGTGTGGACTAGGCATTCTCTATCATTATCTCACTGACAAGATGCACAGTGTTTTCATTTAAAGCTGGTCTTTCATTTAAATGCTGGTCTCTGACATATACTGTATCATGTGACCAACACCTGCAACCAGCATGTAATTCAAGGGGTAATCCATTCAGGACTAGGTCTGTGTGGTGATCAGATGTTATATAGAATGTTTACTGAAGCATACTGGAGGACATCCACATTATTCCTGCTGGTATATGAAGAGACTGAATGTACTGCAATCTTGAGAAAGAATGCCTGAGAACCTCATCACAGTAGACTAAAACTGATCCCAGAAAGGGGCAGAGAAACTTCCAGCAGTGACCCCTCAAGTGTGGCTGTCCTCCGTTCAGCGTTCAGCTGGTCTGTTCCATGAGATGATGCATTCCTTCTGCTAAAGTCAGTTTCAAAGGCTATTCTGTCACTTGAAGCCAAATGGTTTCGGAATTATGTGAACCTTTGGTGCTATTGGAGTACTCCATGGTTATCAGAGAGTTTCACATAGCATGGCACTGCTTTCTTCCCACAGCTCTGAGAAACCCCCTCTGTAAGTTGTGCTAGTGTAATTTCAAGGGTGAAGCACCTAAGACAGTTTGTGGTAGTTACCTAGCAAGTTCAAAACTCAGGCTACACCTGCCATTTCCTTCTGTGGGACCACAGTGAGTTATCCCCTGCCTCAGGCTTCTGAAGAACTAGGGTTATACTGTTGGTCATGAAGAATTTTGGTGGAATGGAGAGTTAGGATAGATTTTCAGTGTTGTATCTAGTGATGGCAGATGCTCACCCAGCAAAGGTAATGAACATGGTAACTTCCAAAGAAGTCCAGGATGGCGAGTGTCACCATTGTGACAACTCATTGTTTCTTATACACAAGGTATCTCCTTTCTCCCTAATGTGTGTGTGTGTACACAACAATGACCACACATTTCTGAGTGTTTCATTGACACATCTTTAGAGCTTAAGAGCAGTAGAGAAGCATTTTTATGGCAATTGAGAAAAAATAAAAGCTAATTTCACACTGGAGATATGAGCTTGCCATTCTGTGGAATCCTCTATCAACTTTCTGAACAAGTTTTAAACCATGAATTGTGACTTGCAAAAATACTGAATGATATTCTCAAAAAACCCATTTTAAAAATCCATAATCAAGTCAATAAAGGAACATGGAAAAATGCATCAAACATTGACTGTTTATAAGCATTTGAACAACTTTGCCAGAAGCAATAGGACTCTTACCAGAGTTGCTGACCTCATATCTCTTTTCTTTTAATGCAATAAAAATCTTGACATGCAGATCGAGTAGCTGAAAAAAAATGTCAAACATCTTAAGTGCTTACTGTCTATCTGGATCTAGACAGATAATTGCTTTAAAGATGCGAGTGTTGGAAGAGACAATAGTTCTTCTTCTGAACATCTCTTTGACAGTGGGACACTCCACTGTTATATATCTTAAACCAAGAAGGAAAATCATAGTGTCTTAAGTCAAGGAATGCATGGATTTGACCTGCTCCATGTAAGAACTTGGTTGTGGTGACAAGCAGGTAAGCAGAAAGGGGGGATGAGCCACTCACTATGAATCCAATAGGCCCCATTTTGTTACTGAGATAATTTCATTTTTCTCTTACCACCAATATTAGTTAAAGTGTCAAATAAATAAGCCCCATTAATGCTAATTATTATTGACTATTAACTTTTTCCTTAGGATAACCGAATCTTCTCGTAACAAGATACGAATGGAGATTATTTATAAATTTTATTCTATGAATCCCACTACACCCTGAAGAAGGGATATTCAAAGGCGTTTTAACTTCATAGCACTTTTGTAGCCACTGGTTTGTATCACAAGTTAATGTTATTTTTTAATATTATCTCATTGTTGCCTGGAAGCTGAAATAAGACTCAATGGAACTCATTTCAAATCCCCAGCATTCAGAAACCAATAGCTTGCACCCTGTTTATAGACTGTGCCATCCATTGGGGTTAAATTTAGGGGCAGGATGACCAGGCATTGGGTAGCAGCTCTTTAGATAACTTGTAGGTGGAGCCAGTGACCAAATTGTATTTCCATTTCAAAGATGTCTTTTTTTTTATTTGTGTAAGCAAAAGGGATAAGTAGGCAACCAGCTCTGTATACACTATCTTTGTACAAAGTGAACAACGTGTATTTTTACTGAACTGCAGGGGGACTGGGTGAAGCAGGGGTGGAGCCACTGAACCACTGGACAGCACATCACTGATCTGTGAGCTGCACCTCAGGGCTGAGGGCTGACGGTCCCACTGCCTTCTGCTTGGACCTGGGAGTCAATAGCTCACTCTCTTAGTTCTTTTCCTGCGAAGGGAAAATCTTAGTACAAAGGATAGTTTGTGCATTTGGCCTAAACCCTTTTCGGTTCTCCATGTTTTATGACTGCAGCATTTCACTGTGGAGATGGCCCTGCCCCTATGTCCTCTCTTTGTCATTTATCATACTGACAGTTTAATAGAACTGCAGATCAAGCAGATGGTGCGAGGATGTCCTCTCCCACACAATGCTAAGGAGCTTTAACCTATCAGGGATCTCTTTTTTTTTTAATTAAGAATTTTTTTATTAATTTTACATACCAATCACAGATCCTCCTCTTCCCTCCTCCCACCCCTCCAGCCTTCCCCCCTCAACCCACTTCCCATTCCTTCCTATAAGAAGGTAAGGACTCCCATGGGGAGTCAGCAGAGCAGGGTTCATTCAGTAGAGGCAGGTCCAAGCCCGTCCCCCTGCCTCAAGTCTGTGAGAGGTGTCCCACCATAGCTAGTGGGCTCCAAAAAAACCTGCTCATGCACCAGGGATGGATCCTGATCCTACTGCCAGTGGGCCCCTTAAGCAGAACAGCTACACAACTGTCTTGCTTATCCAGAGGGCCTAGTCCAGTCCCATGGAGGCTCTACAAGGTGTTGGTCTAAGTTTCTACTAGTTTGGTTTGGTTGTCTCTGTAGGTTTCCCCATCATGATCTTGATACCCCTTGCTCATAGAATCTCTCTTCTCTCTCTTCGACTGGACTCCTAGAGCCCAGCCTGGTGTTTGGCTGTGGATCTCTGCATCTGCTTCCATCAGTTACTGGATGAAGATTCTATGATGACAATAAGGGTATTCACTGATCTGATTACCAGGGTAAGCCAGTTCAAGCATCCTCACCACTATTTCTAGTATTTTTTTTTTTTTTTTTTGAGACAGGGTTTCTCTGTGTAGCTTTGCGCCTTTCCTGGAACTCACTTTGTAGACCAGGCTGGCCTCGAACTCACAGAGATCCGCCTGCCTCTGCCTCCCAAGTGCTGGGATTAAAGGTGTGCGCCACCACCGCCTGGCTCTATTTCTAGTATTTTTAAGCTGAGGTCATCCTTGTGGATTCCTAGGAACTTCCCTGACACCCGATTTTTCCCTATCCCCATGATGTCTCCCTCTACATGGTATCTTTTTCATTGCTCTCCCACTCCATCCCTGTTCCAGCTTGACCATCCAATTCTGTCAGGGATCTCTTAACACACTGAGACAACGTGTCTTGCTAACATTTCCAAAGTGACAGCAGCCACTGGGAAGAGAGCAAGACTGTCTCTGTGTCATCTTCATGTGATTTATCTTCAGTGCTTTTGGTGAAGTTTTGAAGAAGACAGGTTTCTGGAACCCTGAGGGTCAGGATAGAAGCTGTCATGTCAGTGAGCTCAGGTAGATGGCTGGGCTTCCAGATAGATGGTTTCAGTAAAAACATAGTGAAACACAACAGAATGCATGCAGGGAAAGAGCATAGTCTGTTCAGTTTCTCAGATAATTACCATTCAGTGAAAAGTCACTACATTCCATAAATGATTCTAGAAAAATAAAATCACAGTTCAATAAAAACTCACATTTTAAAGGCATATAAATGTACGTTCTTATGCACAGTGCCCAGGTCAGGATAGAGAAATTTTCTAACATTCTAGAGGATTCCCTCATATTGCTTTCTAGTTAATATTCTCCTAAGGAAACCATTATTCTGACTCCTTAGCAGCAAAATTTATCTTTTCTGTAACTCAATTGAATAGAAACTGGAGTCATATTTGATATTGTTAGGATAATGTTTCATATCATCATGTCTATGAGATTAATTCATGTCATGGAATATATTAATAATAATTTGTTCTTTTTCACTACTATATAGTTTCCCAATTGATATATCAATATCTACCCACGATCGTATCTTCTCCAATTTAGTGATTAAGGGTTTTGCTTGGTCTACTGGTATATTCAGTTGCCTTCCTATATTTTCTTCACTCTACCTTCTAAGGATCATAATTACTGAGTCTGACAAAAAAGCTATTTTGATATGTCAAAATTATATTTTAGGGTAAATAAAATCCACCTTGACAATGTTAATTTAACACATATTTATTGTGCTTCTAGGGCATGAATCCTGCTCTTGAGTACACAGTGAGTTCATCAGGAGGTGTTTGTACAGACACATAAATACCATTCAGCATGGCTGGATTACAACAGCAGTAGAAGGCCAGGACAAGAGAGCACAACAAACACAAAATCCTCAAGATTCCCTTCCTTAGTTTTGAGGACATTCACTGACAAGTCTTCTAAGCAGTAGTTGGCTTTGGTGAACTGTAGATTATGGAAGTAGTTCCCAAGGAAGGCAGAAACAGACAGTCAAGCATATCTTTATTAAAATGGTACCTGAAGCACCTAGGATGGCAGAATGATATGCCATGTGCTTGGGCAGTCTAAGTCCATCCTGAAGGCTTGGGCCAGGTCTATGTCCACTAACAGAAGTGTGGGTTGTACAATGGAAGGTTGGGAAAGTTTCTGAGCTCTGTTTCCTGTTGAATGACTTTGCTGAGTGCTTGGGCAGCCTCCTATTCGCATAACTGAAGCCTTATAGTTCCTAACTGTGGCCCACACTGTGTGAATTAGGCACTCACTGCACACTGTTTTGCATGCTCTGTCAGGGAGGTAGGAGAAAAGGCTTGCATGCTGACTTGGGATAAATGTTGAAGCAAAGAAAATTTGTCAGCTCTTCAGTTATGTAACTTTTTTAGCAGTCAATTTCAAGTAACTATCTATCCCTGAAACTCCCAAGTGTCTTTTTTCCTTTCAAGACTCATGAAGAAAGCAGGACTTCATGATGAAGTAAGTTTACCCATGAGAGGGGTATGAAAATGACTGGTGGTATTTTGTTTTGCTTTCTTTCTTTGGTGAGTAAAAGTTAATTATTCCAATAAATAGTTTTGTGTTGGAATTTGGTAAAACAAAACAAAACAAAAAACCCTTACTAACATGTATTATAAGATCAGTGAAATACAGAGAGGTACTTATAAAGATACAGCTCAACAAATCACCACAGGGGAATGCCTTTGGCACAGCTCCAATTATGTATGTGCATTTATATTTTGGAAAGCTTTTTGTTATTGTTTTTATTCTAGTTTTTGCAACTTGGTGCTCTATTATACACCTAGGCAATAACAGAATCCAAATGTCCTTCTTTCAGAGGTTGCCACACTTACACAAATAAACAGCTGCAGAGCAATTTGTTTCTTGCCGAACACTTGGGTTTCTATTTGTTCATTGCTAAATAGTGCCACAAAGGGACTATTTATTTACTCAACTTATTTCTTTTGAGCCATTTTCTTGAAATGGGAAATTATGATTTATAAAATCATGAATTATTTTAAGAATTGTCTTTTTCCTGAATTTCAGACTGCATGTCCTGACATCAACAAAAAAATGCCATAAATAATATTTGTTTAAACTTGCACAATAGTGCCAAACATAGTTTTGTGAATAGCTGTTTACTTTAGTTTATAAGGAATATAATTGTATAAACAGCTTGCTCTGATCTATCTCTGTCTGCTATTTTCTATTAACTGGCTAGCATGGCTTTGACAAACTAGTTCAGGGCATCATTTAATTGTATTAATGTTCAAGGTATTTTTATGTATAGATAATTTAGTTATCTGAACTTAAAATTAAATAAAAATACTGTTGATATTCATGAAAAAATCTCATTGATCATTTTGGATTGAGAAAGGGTTTGAATGTGATAAACTTAAGTTCAAATTTGTGTAGCACCTTCACTGAGGGTTTGTTGTTGTTGTTGTTGTTGTTGTTGTTGCCATGGAGAAGAAAGTCCCATTTAACTGAAACCATCATTTAGCTCTGTAAAGAGTAGAGGGTAAACAGTGCATGTAAACAGCTGGAACAGATGGCAAAGCATGGCTTACTTTCTTGTGATATGGCTGTAAATGTCCTGTGGTCCAGGATGACTCAGTATGGTGGCCAAAAATAAGGTTTCTCCTTTAAAAATGGAGAAGCCACCAGGAGGAACTGAGGCCTGTGATAAATGTCAGATGATGGACATGCGTTGACAGGTTAGCACTGGGACTTTACCCGAGTGGCTCACAAGATGGGACTTATTTTACAGAAGACACATGCTCCCACTCTGGTTGTCAACAGGAACCTGGGAAAACAGAACCTAAAAATGAGGTGGACTAAAGTCTCATGCAACAGCCAACTTTATTCAGAGAGCATCAGGCAATTATACTCTGAGGGTTAAGAAGAATCACGTGAGTATAGTGTTCAATCACAAGGACAAGCCACATGTGGCAAAATCATGTTTTTCAATAAAGGCTCAGAAATAACAACAGCTGAAGTAAACTTACTCCTGTCTGCTACACTTGGGAGAAGCATGGAAATGAATTCCAAGAACAAGTCCATGTCCTAAAGAAGCTGAGGTCACAAGACTCTTATCTTGTTTCCTTGGAGTTTTCTCACAAGCACTCAGAAATCTCCTCATACAACTCCATTCTTGGACATTGTTCTTACATAAACCAGTGACTTCTTAGAGGTGGTATGCATCATAGAGGAGAGCATGGACTTTGGCAACTAATAAAGTTGGATTTAAATCCTCACTTCTTAAAGTTATTGATTATGCAACCTCAAAGAAGAGTTCTTAGCTTCTCTAAGCTTTAATAATCTAAAAGGTGGGAATATATTTACTTCAAAGAATAAAGTTCAACTTTCAATGAAATACTATATGCATATTATATACACATATATACTATATATGCACTATATGTATATATAAAATAGACAGGACATGTTCAGTGTGCATCATTAGCCGTTAGTATTTTTGCGTGGGTAGACCCATGGAGACGGTGTGCATTTGGTGGGGGAGGCAAAAATGAACCCAGGGAGGGAATGTATTGCTTCTGTATCTCACCACAATGGCTTCAGGAAAGGACACAAACCTTTGTTTCTTCCCACAGAGCTTTCAGAAAGGTCTACTGTGCTGATGACAGAGATCCAAGCTGTGCCCACCAACTAATAGAAATCATTGTGAGCCATGGCTAAACTCTGTCTTTAATAAAGCCCACTTTTACTCTGTAGCTGTTTGCTTTCTTTTAAGAAAGAAACAGGATTGTACAAACTAACTGCAGCCAATAATAACAACTGTTCACAGACTGACTTTTACAAGTGAGCATTTAAAAAAACTGTCTCTATTTGCATAGGGTTTCAGGTTGTTAGAAACCTTAATAAAACTACAAAACAAGAAACACAATGTTGCTTGTGGAGAAAGGATGCTGCACAAGAGATGTTGGGCTGCCAGTGTGGCCTCGTAGGATGAATATGACAGCTTCATGACTTCAGAGGAAAGTTCCAGTAGAGGCAGCAGCTAAAATCAAAATTCTAATCTAATTCATTTGTTCCTCAGATGCAAAACAAAATATCTAATATACTCCTGATCCCTCATTCCAGGGATTGATTGGGTATTGATATCCATAATGGGTCTTGTAAATTCTAAATGAATTGCTCCTGTAACATCTGCCAGCTTCCCTCCTGCCAAGTGGTCTGGAAGCTGTGGATGGAAGAGTGGAATTATTTTTGGCCAGTCTTTTAGCTGCCCATAATGTGCTAATGGACTTGGTCGATAGGCAGCCACATCCTCTTTATGCTGACCCTGGTTGTGCAGCCAGACTATCACTCTGGGAGTTCTACAGGAGATGGGGGAGGATATGGAGAAAATGATTCTTGGTGAGAGCAGAAGCATCATCTGGGTAAAGCATTTCAACATCATTCTTTCAAAAATGAGAAGTCCTGGACACAGGCTTAATCTCAGAACCTCCCTACAATATGGTATCATAGAATTATACAGAGTGTGCTCAGGCCACATTTTCCTCATCTCATTCTGAAGTGATTAAAAGTGAAAGGATGAAGGAAAATATCTTTAGCCCAAAATGTGAGAGACACCCCCAAAACTAACTGTGCCTTAGAATACTAGAAGGTTATTGAGTAATAAATGAATATATAGACTTTTGAAAGATGATTACCCTGGGAATTGTCTACCTTTATTTAATATGCACAAGCAATAAATTCATTAAGCGGATACAAGAAAGGGAGATGGGAAGTGGATTGAGCAAAGTACATCTTTCATATATGTATGAAAATATTATCATGAAACTCGTATTTTATTCAATGAGTATATGGTAATGATAAAATAATGTTTAAAATGAATAAATCCATTGACATTTCTGCAGTATTTGTAGAAGTTCACAGGTAACTAGAATCAGCAGCAGTCGGTCTGTTACTGTTACTGCTCTTCCCTACCCTAGTTGCCACACAGCACCTCCACTGGCAGGTGATTTGGCTAGCTTAGGACTGTATAAAGCAGTGCCAGCCATGCTGTTGTAGATGCTTTGTGAAGTTTTGTTGAATGGGTGACCTTCTTTCTACTTAAAATCAAGAGAGTAGTGAGCCAAAGGAAACTTTGATCTTGCCCTTAGACACAGGAAGTTGTTTGTTTGTTTGTTTAGGTATCTTTTGATACTTATAGAAGACAACAGGGAAATAGGTAGACCAGAATTTGTGCCCCATAAAAGAATTCAGAGCCTGGAAATACCCGAGGATCAATGAGTCGGTCCATTCTTCCAACACTGATAAAGCCCCAGCATCTCTTGCTTTTCCTTTCCTGGGGTGAGTTTAGCAGGAACGACCTGCCCTGGGAATCTGTTCAGTTGCTGTCTTTTCTTGTGTCTAATCAAAAGCCACCTAGAAAGCTTATTTTATTTGTTTCCCCTTTAGTGAGAAAGAGAAAAGATTCTGACTATACCCTTTTTGTTTATATGATTTTTTAAAATTAGTTTGTTCCTTCATTGTTCTCTTCAGACATCAATCAGTGCTATTTTTAGACACTAGATTATGGACCTAGTACTTTGCTCTCCTACAGTACCATGCCTTGCATATAAGACTTTTTATATTAATTTTCATAATTTTCTATATCTTCTCCAGTTTCCTCACAGTTTGCCTAAACTACAAGTCCACAAACTAGATGTGTCATGGTGAGTGTATGGAGTACAAATAGCTACAAATTGTGTGAAGATTTTCAGAAAGTTTTCAAAATGCCTCCACTGCGATATAATAGTGTCAATAGGAAATCCAACATCAAGAATACTGGACTTGACTATGTATTAGAGCATCATTGTTATAATCACAGTGTGGGACAAATTAGCCCCAAACTCATGAAATTACAAGTGCTTACACTTTTACTCTCGTGGGTCCTGGGTCTGCAGTTTAGCTGACTTGGCAGATCTCCCCAGCACTGTCTGGGCAGTTGGGTTTTGTCTGTCTTTGGAATATGGGTGGGTCCATATCTTTACATATTCTCTCATACATCTTGGACAGTGGTTGCCCAAAGCACATTGTTCTCATGAAGAAGAAGGTAATAAAGGAGGCCAGCATGTTGAGGGAGTGTGTTCACTTCTCAATTGCTAACATTCTTTTAGTTACAGCAAATCAATAACCTATTCCAGTATCAACAACCAAATCCAAATTCAATGGATTAAAGAAGAATAAATTGCCCATAGTGAGAGGGCAGGGAGGAAATTATTACTGAGCAGTAATATGAATTATTGCCTGGTCCATAGACCATAAACTTTACAAGGGAAGAACTTGTGTCCATCTTGTTCTTTACTGCATCCTTGATGCCTGGTACTTGCAGTGGCTCAATGACCATCTATTGTGTGAATAAGTCAATAATTTAGTTCTTGCAATAATAGATTAATAATAGGGTTTTTTTTATTTCTTGAGGGGGGAACTCATTGTATAGACCAGGTTGGCCTTGAACTTGTGGAAATCCTCCTGAATTTTGGGATTATAGGCATGGTCCACTGTGCCTGGTTAATGACAGCATTAGTGGTCACAGAGTAAGATACACTTCTTATAAAAAAGTGTTCATCTTAATAAGAGACATTTTAAAAATTAGGGCACAATTTGCCTAAGATAGTTGTGCATAATATAAACACAGTCTACATTCACACCTTATTATTTGCCCTACTGATGTGCCCTCATCAATGCAGTTAATAGGCACTGCTCCAGCCAGACGCCCTCTCCACACTGAAGAAACATAATGGAACATAATGGCATTCTGAAACTTCTGATGGTGATAGATCCTCCTTGCACTGAACTTTCTGGCCCTGAGCCTCCTGGCCTGACCAGTGTTTTTGCTGAACATGAATCGCATGGCAGAGATTGGTGTGTGGCAGCTTCTGCTGTTGTGCTGGCCCTGACCATCTGCATCACATGGTTTGAAGCTATCCTGCAAGGTATATTTCAAGTTGTTGTGCTGTCCACTCTAGTTAGAGTCTGCCAACATGGCTTATACTTCCTTAGCGGTCTGTTGTTGCTGATGCTGGCACTGTACAGGACATTGAGCATGGCTTGCTACTGCATCTCAGGGAGGTGTCAAAGATCTTCCTAGAGTGTATTACTCAAGGTTATCTAGGGAAACAGAATGAATAGAACTTATCTACATAGTCAGAATAGTTGGACCACAACCTATACTATATATAATATATGGGATTATTAAATATATATGTATAATATACATATTTTATATATGGGATTTATTAAGAGTGGCTTATAGGTTGTGGTCCAACTATTCCAACAATAGCTGTCTACCAGTGAAAAGTCCAATAACTGAATAGTTGTTTGATCCACAAGGCTGAATGTCTCAGGTGGTCTTCACTATATGTCAGAGTCTCAAAGAAATGGGTTCTAATACCACTGAAGGAATGAATTTACCAGTGAGAGTGAGAGCAAGCTGACAAAGAACAAAAGATTCCTTTTTCCATGTTGTTTACATAGACTGCCACCAGAAGATGCTGGCCAGATTTAAAGATGTGTCTTCCCACCTCAAATGATGAAATCAAGATAAATCTCTCACAGGTGTACCCAGCAACTAGCATTTTAATTATTCCAGATGTCGTAGAGGTAGCAACCAAGAAGAGCCATCACCTTAGGAACCCACACAGTGTGTCTAGGGTGAATCTAAAAGTTACTGGTAAATAATAGCTAAACTATCATAAATTTTGTCTGAATGAAAACTTAATGCAGAAAAAAACATATTTCAAATATCTGAGCAGAATGTAAATTTGGGGCAGATGACTTATCAGTCATGTTTGACACTGTCATCTCAGTGTCTGGCACCAAGGAAAACCTATAGTGGCCATTCAGCTATTCATCTTTGAATAAAAAGAAAGCACATGCATTTCCCAAACTATTTACATTTAGCTTTCAAACTATTATTCAATATGCCATAATATGGATGCTGTCTAATGTGCAATAGTTCAAATGACAAGTTTCTGTGTTTAGAGCATTAAAAGGCACATAATAACAATCACAGTGTTCACAGCTGAGTAACTATAACACTAATCTGCCAGGAAAGATGTACCCATTGGTATAAGACGCATGACTGTTAAAAGGGTAATCAACTGCTCTCTAGCTGGATTTGAGACCCACTCTACAGGAGGGAATCTGTGCTTCATAATGTAAATGCAGACAAAAACCCATGGCTGAAGAGGTTTTTAGGCCCTACTGATGTCCAGCTAAATTGACATGCTGCTAAAATGCCTTCTAAATATATGGGTGTGTATATATATATACACACCCATAGACAAATGTTACTCTCAGCCCTAATCGCAGAAATGTCTTTTTGCCATGAATAGCTCTGAATTTAGAAATTCACGGCTGGCCAAACCGTCAAGATTAAGTGATGGTTGAGTGCTCTGTCCTAAAGAGGACATTTATATCACTCCCTCTGACGTTCAGGAAGAGAAGGAAAAAGAATGTTAAGAGCTGGAAGGTAGAGAGAATGTCATTACAATAATGAGCAACAGCTGAGATGCTGCACTGGCCCTGTACAGACTGAGCCTGTAAACAGTCAACAGACAATCATAGACAGGAAAGGGCTCATGAGGCCTGTGGTGGTTTGGATGAGAAACATCCCCCATAGATTCATATCTTTGAATAGTTGGTACCAGCTTGATGGGAGGGCTCTGGAAACTTTAGGAGGTATAGCCTTACTGAAAGAAATCTATCACTGGAGGAAGGCTTTGAAGGTTTGCTCCATTTCGTGTTCTTTCTCTGTGCTTCTTTAAGTGAGATATGATTTCTCAGCTTCCTGCTCCCACTGCCACACCTTTCTCACCATTTTGGACATCTACTTCCCTAGAACCATAAGTCAAAATCAATTATTTTTTTCTTTAATGTGTTTTTGATCGTGGTATTTATCATAGCTACAGAAAAGTAGCTAATACAGGACCCTACAACTCCCTACTGAACGAGTTGCTGACGATGGATTCTAAGTGAGGAGAAGTCATTGTTTCCAGTTGCATATTTATGGATGAGCCCAACAGGCCTCAACGGATTGTTCCAAACTCATGGTCACACAGATGGCCCTGGTTAAAGCCAGCAAGTCACAAGATAAAACAAAAATACATGCATGTGAGAAAGAGACTTGTAAGGGTGAAGGGGAGGCTGAGAAGAGGGGAAGGGAGATGAGAAGGGATCTGGGGTGAGAGCAATAAGAAAGCATTATACATGTATATAAACAAATTCAATAAAATTTATTTAAAAGGCCTATTGTGTTTAATGGAGTAAAGTTAAGTTCAAAACAAGAATGAGATCGATTTCATTTTTTTCTAATTCGAAACAATGTAAACAGCCTAATTTCTCAGTCGTGGCTCTCTGTCTTCCCAATGCCTTCCTTATGTAGATCATATCACTTAAAACGATGATAATGATTGTGCCAACAATAATATACTAATCAGCACTCATCAAGCATGATTATTTACTTTAATTCTTACAATGAATGTATGCAATAGATCATATGCTGTTATCTTTCTGCAAAAGATTCTAACTCTCCATGTAAACAAAGGCTGTGGCTCTCACTACTGTTTCTAACAGAAGGAGACTACAGAGAAATAAATGGCTATCAAGAGTCAGCTGAAAGAAGAGCACATTATGAGATGCTCTGAAAATCCATCTTTCCTGTAGCCAGCAGAAATAATAAAGACCCACGTTTCCTCATTTGGCCTGAACTTCATGAGGTACCCAAGTCACCTTTCCTCTTAGGTACTTCTTACCTTCGACACCCTCAGAAGTAAGTGTGGAGAGATAAGGTAAAAGCTAAGGAATCGGTCTAGGTGTCCACTAGCAGGTGAATAGATAAAGAGTGGCGTGCATATGCTATGGAAGTTTATTTGGTTATAAAGAAGAATGAGGTTTATCATTGCCTTTACCGCTTTATTCTCCCAATCCCTTCCAGTTTCCTTTGCTGAAGCCTTCTGTGAGCTCAGACTTTTAGCAAAGGTTTGGGAACAACTGAGGGAAAGAAGAAATGAGTGTGCTACAGGGGAGCATTGCACTAGAACGGCAGAGTGAGAGTGGGAATATTCCCCACATACCCTACTGCTGTCCTAAACTCAAGCACACTTTTTTTTAAATGAGCGTATCACACACCACCTTGAAATCGAGATCATTTTGCCTCAGCTTCCCTATCACTGAAATTATAGGTTTGCACAACCATCATAGTCTAGGCAGCTATTTTTAAATCAGTTCTCTTCTGAAGTTTCTTATCTATTTGCCACACAGACTTTCTCTGGAACCCTATCCCATTGGGTCATTTCTCTTTCCTAAATGAACTTGTAACACCCAATCTACTCTTCTCTTCTTATGCACAGTAATCCTGTTTTGTATATTTCCTTTCCATGCTCTGACTAGTTCCTTCACCTGTTTCTGTGTGGCCAAACACTTAATAGCTAACTCTGCTAAAGGACACGATCTTATACCCCAGCCCCTGACTTTAGCTATACAAATAAAAGCAGACTCTTGGAGATCACATTTTTTTTCTCCTCAAATTCTTGGTAATGGGAAGGAAATAGTGAGGAAATATATAAATCTCTTCCTTCCTGTGTCCTTTCTTTTATCTAGAAGAAGCTCAAGGAATAAAATGGCATCCTCTTCTTGGAGTTATGTTATGATGCTGACTTGTAAAATACATTACATTTGAGGCAGATAGATACTTTATGGAGACTATTTCTACTCTAATTATGGAAATTCTGCCAAAACCTGGGTGAGCTTGGAAGCAGATTTTCCCTACTTAAACTTCCAAATGACAACATAGCCAATAATGATAAGCAATATGTGTATCTAATGAGCTCTTTTTTGGGGAAACATTGACGGGTCCTACGGGACGTCTTTGGCATTCTTGCTGTTTATAAAGTCTGTGTCACAGCAGAGGCAAGAGGAGAAAGCTCTTCAATATGGAAGCTCACAGCTCCCATGCCTTTCTATAAACTGACTGACCCCTTACTACGAGGGCGTTTGCTATTATTGTTTGTTGTGTGCTAGTCATAATAGTGGACATATCCCTGTGTCAGATCTTAGATTTTGACAACTGATTTCTGAATTGCAGAAAGCAATTGCTATGCCAAGGCATGACATACGTGAATTGTTGGAAACCATGGAAAGAAGTGGCTGCTTCTGTCAGGAAATGCCCCATTAGGAAACTCAGAACTTTACCCTTTGGGGAGGTAGCTTAGAATCGTTGTCTTGAATGGAAAGGGAACCAAACAGAAAACAGCCCCCATCTGTTTTGAACATTGGAATCTAATTTCAGGCCCAGTATGTGGAAATCATAACACTAGGAGGAGTGGGTGTGCACTTACTTATTTGTGAATTCTGTGACTACACATACTCTACTGGCTGAGTTGGTATTGCTGTGGAAGGTGATTTCAGAAGTGATTAAAAGCCAAAGCCTGCTGGGGAAGGACAGATGTCCTGATCATCTTCAGCTTTGCTTACTGGGAGTCCTGAAAATAAGAGTCAACTACAAAAGAGTTACATAGTCAGTACCTTGATATAAAGGCACTTAAGATTTGTCAAAATTACTAAATGGCTGAGGAAGAACCTAGGAAATCTAGAAAAGCTGCTTAAATAGTACAGGAACCTGACACTATAATTTGGAAGTTATTTTATCCACTTCTATTCTTAACTCCATCACCAGACCTGTTAGTTGGAGAAATTTTCCTTCTCCGCACATTTGTGATTTTAGAGTTTAAAATTAGTTAGAGTTTATAAATAACCCTGACAATCAAGTACAAAGACATAGAAAGGAATATTGGTTAGAAAATAGATGATTCTAGGCAGACTAAAGGATACACAGTCAAAGTTAAACATACACTGAAGTGGAGAATATAGATCTAACCTTCATCACTACCATCTCATCCTGGCTACACATTCCCAGAGAAGATTATGAATTACCAAAGATGGTTTTTAGAATAACAATGGTGACACCCCTTAAAGAAGTAAGAGCCTATTACAACTTGAGCCTAAATTGTCTCTTGATATGACTTCACTGTGAAATTTCCCACTCAGACTCATGTTTTGAAATATGTTGTCCCCAGATAGTGGTGCTATCTGGGGAAATCATGGAACATATGGAGCAAGAAGCCTAGCTGGTGGAGCTGAGTCAGAAGGCAAGCCTTGAGGGTTATCAGTTGGCCTGCTTCTGGCCTAGCTATCTGCTTCATGCTCAGGCCATGTGAAGAGCCGCTGCCACGTGCCTCCACTGACAGAGCCACCATGATGTGCTGCTTACATTTTTATTTGTTTGTCAATTTGACACATATGAGAGAAGGAACCTCAACTGGGATAATGCTTTCATCGGAATGGCCTGAAGGCAAGTCTGTGGGGCCTATTCTTGATTAATGATTGATGTGGAAGGGTCCAGCCCACTGTTGGCAATTACCACTCATGGACAGGAGGTCCTGGGCTGTAGAAGAAAAGCAGGTTGGGCAAACTATGATGAGAGCAAGTCACCAAGCAGCATTTCTTCATGGTCTATGCTTCAGTTCCTGCCTCCAGTTCATACTTGAGTTTTTGCCCTGACTTCCTTCAGTGATGGATTGTAACCTGGGAATTATAAGATGAAATTAGCACTTTATTCCCCGAGTTTCTTTTGGTAAGGATATTTGTATTTAGTGGTGATATTTCTTTTAGAGAGATAGATATTAAAATGATGTTTTAATATTAGGCTCCTTCTATCACAGAGTTTGAGCGATCAGCCTTTGGAAGAGGGACCAGTCCAGGGAATGCAATTGCCTAAAGATTATGATAATGAGATAGATATGATATTTTACAAATATTTAACTGATGCATTCCAACCTCCATTGTGGTGGTATTGTGTATTCTAATAAATTTATCTGGGGTCAGAGAACAGACAGCCACTAGATACAAAGGCTAGAAAATGGTGGCACTCGCACCTTTAATCCTAGCATTCCAGAGATAGAAATCCCTCTGGATCTCTGTGAGTTCAAGGCCACATTGGAAATAGCCAAGCATGGTGACACGCCTTTAATCCCAGAAAGCCAGCCTTTAATCCCAGGGAGTGGTGGTAGAAAACAGGAAGATATATAAGGCGTGAGGACCAGAAACTAGCGGCATTTGGCTGGTTAAGATTTTGGCTGGTTAAGCATTCAAGCTTTGGAGCAGCAATTCAGCTGAAAGCCATTGGGATGAGGACTCAGAAGCCTCCAGTCTGAGGAGACAAGACCAGCTGAGGATCCGGTGAGGTGAGATAGCTGTGGCTTGTCCTGTCTCTCTGATCTACCAGCATGGACCCCAATAACTCGGCTCGGGTTTGATTTTATTAATAAGAACTTTTAAGATTCCTGCTACACTCCATCTTGAATTAATTGGTTCTTCAGTAATGTTGTATAGTAAATCTCATAGGCATACCCCTTTAAGCATGTATTTTCCACACACCTGCAGTATAATGGAGTTAGCTTATGTAGACTGGACTCTGCTTCAAGCTTCAGATCAGGCTCTTCACCCTAACTCTCTCTTCTTGAGTCCAGCTGCTCTTGTTTCTCTCTCCCCAATCTCTTCTCTCCTCCTCTCTCTTTTTCCTCCTCCTCCTCCTCCTCCTCCTCCTCCTTCTTCTTCCTCACAAATTAAAGGTACAAGAAGGCATACACAATTGCCCTAGCTTCTGCTTATATTATATTTTTAGTTAAAACAAGTTACATGTTCAGGCCTGAAGTTACATTGGCAAGAACAATCAATCTTTCCTGGCTATAACAGCACTATTGTATTGTTTATGGTGTGAATACAGGAAGA
The DNA here is from genome assembly GCF_004664715.2 of Peromyscus leucopus. Taxonomy (NCBI): domain Eukaryota; kingdom Metazoa; phylum Chordata; class Mammalia; order Rodentia; family Cricetidae; genus Peromyscus; species Peromyscus leucopus. Next base: position 74,041,054 of record NC_051070.1, read on the forward strand.
GGTAAATAACTGAGTACAACAAGTCATATGTCCTTAAAAATCATGTCATTGCAATCTTTTACTAGTGAAGCTTACCACCCAGTGGGAGAAGGTGGAAACATGACCTCTATAGCAAGAAAACAGTCTGGAAAACCATGATGTGTAAAGAAAGAGGTTTTGCACAGACTTCTGACTTCCCTTTGACAAATCAATAAAAGGCCAATGAATCTAGATTGTAGCATTTTTCCAGTCCAGGGAAGACTCTGCTTGTAAGTGCTTGCCTAACTGCACAAACTGAATATCAAGGGTGTGAACTAAAAGAAAATCTCAAATGTTTTCCCATGCAAGGCATAAAAATGTGAGAGAACTTAGATAGAGAGATGATAGATAGATAGATTGATAGATAGATACATAGATACATAGATAGATACATGATAGATAGATAGATAGATAGATAGATAGATAGATAGATAGAGATAGATAGATGATAAGCAAATAGATAATAGGTAGATAGCATATTCATACTGACAAGTATATATTCCTCCCTTCCCTCCCCATCACCCTCTCTCTCTTGAAGTATCATGTAGGAATTGGGAGGTGGGGAGGCAGAAAGACTCTCTTCTGCTTCTCATTAGGATGTCTAGAGGATCTTGGCCTGGTCATTCTGCCCTAGCACAAAACACAAATGCCTAAAGTGCAGACACAGTGTAATTTGGCGGACAATGGCTATGATACATTTCTAGATGATGTGCTTCCCGTGTAAACTGGAGGGGAAGAAGGATGTTCCTTAGTTCTTCCAAGAGAGTCAGGTGTATATCTCAGAAGGAAGCTAAGATCTGAGCTACTTTCCAAGAGCAGCTGTGGGGAGGAGGAGGGGCACAAATATCCCCTGCACAGAAACCCGACCACCCAAACTGGATCTGGATGGAAGCCATGTATGAGATCGAGGATATGAGGAAGCCCAGAAAATGCCAAGCAAACTCAGAATCTTCGCTCTCCGGGAGGATTTGTAAGATATGCTCATCCTCACTCACTTGATAATGCCACCCAGAAGAGAAACTAAAGAAGAAGCGTGAAAACGAAGCAAGAAATCTCCTAAAAATTAAGTATACCTAGAGGGGTTATTTAAAGTATCTATTTTATTAGGCTTGAAACCAGATTGACTCAGACTTTTAAAACCCTAAATCCATGTAATAGGGGTTCAAGAAGACCATACTAATTATACAAAAAATAAAGAAGCAAGCTTGGCCTCTGCATGTCTGAACTATAGTGTAAGCAATAGCCACATTTCCACTACTATGATAACTTTCATTAAGGTAAAGGGTGTGTGTGTGTGTGTGTGTGTGTGTGTGTGTGTGTGTGTGTGTGTAGTGCAAGTGAGTGGAGGTCTTGTACACATGTATGTGCAGGATCATATACCTTCGAACAAGCACAGAAGCCAGAGAAGGGCATTGGCTAACTTCTTCTATCACACTCCATTGTTCCACTAGGCAGGGTCTTTTAAGAAACTTAGAGCTTTTAATAAACTGGTGGCCAAAAACCCGGCAACCGTCCTAACTCTATCCCCTTCAGTGACAGACTCATAGGGGTGTATGGGGCCAGGCCTGTCTTTTATATGGGTTCTGGAATTCCAACCCGGTCTCCAAGCTTGCACAGTAAGCACTCTTACCCAATGAGCCATCACTCCAGCCAGGAATCAATACTTGTTTAGGACCCACTCTGTATACTGAACTTCATTTTCTCATTTAATTCCTATAACAAGCATTTCAGACAGATGTTCTTAATATGATACCCATTTTATTTATCATCCGTTAATTGTGTTTTGTTTGTTTGTTTGTTTTTATTTTTTGAGGCAAGCTCTCACTGTGTATCTTCTTGCCTCAGACTCCCAAGGGGGACTTTAGGTGTGAGCTACCGTGTCCAGCTTTATGCTTATTTTAAAATGGAGTCTGGGGCTTAAAGAAGTTAGTTATTTTGATCATCAAATGCAGAGCACAACAGATATTCCAACTGCATTAATATCACCCCCCTTATTATATACGTATATGGAACACTTCATTCATGTAAACATTTTTGCCATCTCCACCTTTTCTTTCACATAAACTTCCTGGTAGAGAGAAATGTTGGAGGAAGACATCTGTCAAGTGGACAGAAGGTGCCCTTCATGGTCAGGAAGTTCAAGATGAAATGAGCTCACACGATATGTGTGAAAGACATTCAGTTACAAAGTGTTTTGGGGAGTGGGAACATGTGGTTTAGTTACCTGGTGCTAAAGCTATGATTGATGGTCATAGTACATTCAGAAGGAAAAGTCTGAGTTTAAAGATGAGGTGGCCAACGTTAACTATGGGAAGATCAGGGTATAGGTCATTTGCTGATCGCATTAGGGATAGCCACACTGGGACTGACTCCATTGCATTTTTAAAACATAACGCTTTCTGTGGATCTAGATTCAGTAAGCAAATTTCTGATTATATCTCGACTATTTTGGTAGATCTGTAAGTAGGAGGAAAAAAGTAGTGGTTGTACTAAGTTACTTACTCTACCTATGCCCTGTTTTCATTATGGATGAATCCTTTAGCAAACCAACTCATTAATCAGGACACGATGACCTGGCTGAGTCATTTTGGTCTGAATTCTTTCCCAAAGAACTTGTTTGAGACTTGTGCCAAGAAATTGAAGTTTCTAGACCTGCAAAGATGGGGGTTGAACTCTGAAAAGGATAAAGGTAGCCGCACCCTATGAGGTCTCCAGGCAATCTGAAAAAATGTCCTCCTAAGAACATTCTGAGCACACTGGCAAATGTCAGCACTTAAAATAATGTCTTATTATTTTGATTTGTATAAAAACATTAATGTCACTATCCAACTGATGTAACTTCAAAAAGATGTAGTTTTTAAAATGCTAGCTGTTGTGGTCCATATTTTATGTTTTAAAAAGTATTACACTTTTATTTGGCTTATTTTATGTGCATGTGTACATATGTGAGCATATGTGTATGAGTGTGAGTACCTGTGCAAGTCAGAGGACAACTTCTAAAAATTAATTCTCCTTCTAGCACATCAGTGCCAGGGCTCAAACACAGATCATCAGGTGACTACAGACATCTTTGCTGGCTGAGCCATCTCACTGGCTCATTGTCCACATTTTAAAACATGGTAGGGCTGAGGAATGAAGGAGCAGGTGCTAGAGAGATGTCTGGGATGTTAAGAGCACTTGCTGCTCTTACAGAAAGCCCTGCATTAGATTCCTAGCTTCCAAAGAACACTCACAACCATCTGCAAGTCCAGTTGCAGAGGACCTGACGCCTTCTGGACTCCTCAGACAACAGACAGGCATGTAATGCACATAAATCCATGTACACTGAACATACACATGGGTTTTTTTTTAATTCTTCAAAACATATAATGGAAATGGAAATCAAAACAACTTTGAGATTCCATCTTACTCTTGTCAGAATAACAAAGATCAAGGGAACAACCTACAAGGAATGCTGGAAGGGATGGAAAACAGTGTCGAGAATTCTCAAAAATCTAAAAATAAGTCTACTATATAACCCAGCTGTACCACTCCTTAGCATATGCCCAAAGGACTCAACATTGTACTCTAAAGATATTTGATCAGCCATATTCATTGTTGCTCTATTCACCACTGCTAGGAAACAGAAACAACATAATTGTCTTTTAACAGACAAATGGATTATGAAACTGAGGTACATATGCACAATGGGATTCAGCTGTAAAGAAAAATGAAATCATAAACCCTGCAAGAAATGGATAAAACCAGAAAAAGTAATATTGAGTGGGGAAACCCAGACACAGAAAGGTAAAAATCATATGTTCTCTCTCATTGGAGGCTCCTAGCTTTAAATCTTCAGCTGTGAGTACATATCCTGGAGTAACTACAAAAACCAAGAAAGTAAAACAGAATCATATTCAGGATGAGGGGGTTGAAGAAGAATAGAGAGGGAATTAACAGGGTACAGTGAAATGGTAAAGTGGGAAGCTCCTTAGGGAGAGATTATGGGGTGAATATAGAAGATGGGAAAGAGGGCTAAGGACAATAATACAATACAAGTGATCTGATAGGGGAAATGAGAAAGAAGGTCTCTTTAGGAAGGGGGAGGGAATTAAATACAGAAGGAGGGAGGTAAAATGACAATAAGGATGTCTGAAGAAGTTACACAGAATCATACTATTAACAATTTACCAAAAAATTAATCCACATAACCCAATGTATAAATATACATATACATACATAGGGTTTTGTTTTGTTTTGTTTTGTTTTTTGAGACACAGTTTCTCTGTGTAGCTTTGGTGCCTGTCCTGGATCTCACTCTATAGACCAGACTGGCCTCGAACTCACAGAGACCCATCTGCCTCTGCCTCCTGAGTGCTGGGATTAAAGGCGTGAGCCACCACCACCCGGCTACATATATAGTTTTAATGAACCTTTCTCATCTGGGCTGACAGTGCTTCCTCCTTCTAAGAGCAGGAAAGCACCTAGCTAAAACTCCAATACCAGACACTAAAGCCCTCTTTTGTGCTGTTGGCCAAGACTCTCCAAGAGATTCTCAAAACATACAGTCTATTGCTGTTGACTTTGGTTGTCTCCACAAAGGTTGAGGCTAAGTTCCTATTGCTTAAGATAGCATGCACTTCAGAAACAGGTCCTAGACACCCCTGAGCTGGAAATGAGCTGAATGTCCCCTCCCTGAGAACTAGCTTTTATGGTACCAGAAGGTGATATACAAACTTCCAAAGAGGGAGGCAACCAACAGTCCTACCCAGCTGTGAACCACATCAATGCCCAACGTGGCACAATAATTCTAAGAGTATAGTAGTGTCATGCATATCTTGCCAGTGGCCAACATCTCTGTAATTGGACTTAAGACCTGCTCAACAAGAGGGAGACTATACCTGGTACTGGAAATCTAACTAATTACACAGTGCTAGTGAACTCACAGCTATTAGAGGAGAATCTACAACCACTAATTTACTAAGTCAATATAATACCTAACACCAATCTATAAAAATCTGACCTTATACCCACAGATACGCATAGCTTTCACCCCTCATCAAGTAAACTTCTCTTTGAAACAAATGTAGACCACTACAGAAAACCATAACCAGTCCAAATGCAGAGTTGTGGAGCCCAGCCCCAATCTACAAAACACTCCTGTACCCAAGGCTCGGGAGCAATTGTGAAAGAGAAAGTCAGAACGATTGCAAGAGTCAAAGGATCAGAGAGGAGTCTGTGAGACTGTCTTCTAGTAATTCCAGAAACTACATGCATAAAGTCCCACCAAAACGACTGCCCAAATGTTGGCTTAACAAGGGTGACACAAATGAACATGCAAAAGTAGATAGAGAAAAGCCCACGAGACCTCCACCCCTTCACAAAGACAACTGAAGAAAACTGAGAATGAGAGAGGTGGTCTTCCCTGGAAAAGAGCAGACCAATTGGTTGTCCAGCGCCAAATGATCAACCCTGAAGAAAATATACAGATAGCATTACATGGACTGAATGTTATATTTAGGAATAAATGTGTGTGTGTGTGTGTGTGTCTACATCTACATATCTACATGTATGCCTGCAATAATAGTTTAAAAAAAGGCTGTTAATTTAAAGAAGAGTGGGGAGAGGTATATGGTAGGCTTGGAGGGAGTAAAGGAAAGGAAATGTTGTAATTAAATTATAATCTTGAAAATTTTAAATACACTTTTAAAAGTCAAAAACATAATGGTAATACTTTGGTATCAGTTTCTATCCTGATGGAAATATTAACTGCATCCTGAGAACTGACATACAGTTATCCATTTAAAACATAAATTATTGGTGAATGAACCACCAGGTAACTCTCCAGAGGAGGCTGACAGTCCCCTGTGATGGTGGCTTTACTTCTTGAAGCATTACACCCTGCCTCTAGACAGCAGGGGCCATGAAAATAAGCCCTTCCTGTCAATAAGCCCTCAGCTCTGTTTCACATCTATCATGTCCCGTTTTCTCATTGCTCTGCATTTATTGAGTTCTTACTGCATGCACACAGCATGCTAATTGCTTTAAGTGCTCATTCATTCTATCCCATAATAGTTTCCAGGAGGCAAATTGCATTTTTATTCCTATTTCAGAAATAAAGAAAACTTCAGAAAACTATGGAGCTCCAGAAATATTTCAAAGGATATTATGATTTCATTCCTCCTTTCCTTGTCCTTCCCACCCCACTCTTCCTACCTTCTCTATTTACTATGTTCTAAATGCAACATTTGATAATGGACACATCAAAAGGAACCCAGAAGCAAACCTTGTATTACAGTTCTTGATTTCCAGTAGGTAAGACAGATGTGAGAATGTCAGTTTCAATGAAGTGGAGCAGAAATCATGAGAGGAGGTACCAAGCATTAAGAAATGCAAAGGAATGGGGAGGGTTCCAGTGCCGCCAGAGGACTCGGGAAATATTTTAATAGAAGTCTTCTTACAATTATGACTTGAAAGAGTTCCTCCTGTGTTGTGGATAATGCTATTGTACACTGATTTAATAAAATGCTGATTGGCCAGTAGCCAGGCAGGAAGTCTAGGCGGGATAAGCAAACAAGGAGAATTCTGGGAAGAGGAAGACTGAGTGAGGAGACTCCAGCCCACCATCCAGGGAACAGCATGTAATGGCACACAGGTAAAGCCATGGAACATGTGGCGACATATAGATGAACAGAAATGGGCTGAGTTTAAGTGTAAGAGCTAGTCAGTGGTAGGCCTGAGCTAATGGCTGAGCAGTTTTAATTAATATAAGCCTCTGTGTGTTCATTTGGGTCTGAGTGTCTGTGGACTGGTCAGGACACAGGGAAACTTCCAACTACATTCCTGGTGGTGAATGATGGTCAGGTTGGGAGAGGTCGTTGAAATGTGAAATGCAAAGAGAATGGAGTTCAGTCTAGAGCTCAGAAACAACCTGCAGTACTAGCCAGCTTGGATGAAGAGTGCTTGGATGGGTAAAAGATAATATCGGCAGGATGACATGGTAGTGAGAGCCGAGAGCTCTGTTGTACTTGTGGTAACCCTTGGAGATCCCCAGGATTTATGGCTGAGATGTCAGGCAGAGCAGACTCAAGGTAAGGGTGGGGGAGTTGTCCAACTCTGGGGAAGGAATGAATCATATCCTATTTCTCCAGATAAGCTCTATGTCCCCAAGTCAAGTCTTCTTAATGTTACACATGGGTTAAGATTCTCAAACTCAAATTATCTTATGGAAAATGACAATGTTGAATATTTTGTAAATCTCTTGAGAATGTTGCATTCGGCATCACCTGCTTTAAAATTTTTCCACACTAAAATGACCATCATGGTCTAAAAGTATAACACATGGGGGGGGGTCTGAAATCCACATTGTACTGATAAATTCTTATGCTCTGCTTGAGCTCACTAAAGTTATCTCTGGAATTAGAGCTGCCTGTCTCAAAGTGTCTTCCAAGGCCCCTTGTCTGGATATGGATTGTCCCCTTACCTCTGTGACAAAAAAAGGAAGATAACAGCAAAACATGCCAAGAACAAAAACATTGTGTCCTTGACAATAACTAGAATGCAAATCATTTCCAACAGAGGTTGCAATTGTTTGTCAAATGATATAAAAATGCCTGCATGGGAGGCTTGTCTGTGGAGATAGGAAGCTCAGTTGGGAACTCTGGCTGGCTGTTTCACTTTCCCAGTTGGTGTCTACCAGATGCTGGGGGTGACTGATTTGATAGTTATCTATGTCTGTGGCCATTTTTTCTTTTACTCGAACATCTGACCTGAAGGGCTACCATCTTCTGCCTGGGACTCTCTCCATTCAGAACTCCAGCTGACTGCCTCAATGGAACTTTCCAGACAGTTTCTGCTGGATGTTTCGAGCACCCAGCTTGATGATGCTTTCCTGTCTGTCTTCATATCTACCTACCACTATTTGTTCATTTACTTTGGCTTGCTATATGTTTAATAAATTCACTCACCAAGACCAAAAACATTGCTACTGTAGTTCCCTCTCCACACTATAATGAACAGTACCTCAATATATGTCCTTGTTGAGGAATGGGTTACAGCTTGTTTTATAAGGAAAATATTGGTCCTGTATGTATGGAAATTGAACAGGCAGTGTGTATTTTTTCAGTTTAGTTCAGGGAGCTAGTTTGCCAATGTTTTTTAAGTTATCAAAAATATCTTTACATTTGTTTTTATTTTAAAGGAAACAAATTGATCTTCCTTTAAGGAGTAACACAGACTATTTAGTTCCAAGGCTTTTCTGTGATAACTAATATTGACTAATTAATCAATAAATATGGTGATATCTATTAAACACCTCTGGCATTGTGCTGATTGGGATTAAAATGAACAAGAAACAGATGGGGGAGCATTGTGGCTAGTGTTTACAACCTGGAGAGGGAGACCAACAGGTAAAGAGGCCTTCGTTGGGGAAATTCCTTCTGTGTTGATATGAGAAAGGAATATTCCAGCCAATGAAAGAGGTCAAAGAGTCGAGGAGTGTTTCAGACAGAAGAAAAAGCACATTTAAAATGCAGAAGGGCAAGACAGCATGTGTTTCTTGGGGACCTCAAAGAAATTCATTCAGGAAGCTGAACTGGAACCTGAGTGGAGTGAACTCTCTGAGTGGAGCTAAACATGTAGACGTGGGCCCAAAGCCTCCAATTTTAGGAGGATGGGATTTGGTCTAAGAGTTTTGTTGAGCTGTTTATATACTTAAAGAGGGCTTTATTTTAGAGAAAGCAACTTGTGGTTTAAGAGAGGGGATTTAAATTGTACAAAGTCAGTCAGAAGGCTGTGTGGTGATCCACACTAGAAGGAAGGTCCCCTGACTTTGCCTAACAACACCAAAAAATAAGAGAAGAGACCTGTAGGGAATGGTTATCTAAAGGATTTAGTGGTACTTGTGTTTCTCATTTAAGGGAATCCATGTTTGCAGAGATTGCCTGAGAGTTAGGTAGCCCACTGCTCTCCACTCTTTGGTTTGGGATTAGTTAAAAATGATAAGTAAGTCCTTATGTTTAAAGTGCACTGTCAATTAACACCCCACGGTGCTTTATCGTGGTCCTGTCAGACACTGAGCTTCTGTGTTTTCCTGTGCCTGTTCTTCAGGGTGTTGTTTGGAACACTGCAGGAGGTTCTGTTTAGGGATGTATCTGGGAAAACTTACTATGTGTGTTCACATTGGGACTCACTTATGTTTCTCTTGGTCTTCAGCTTCTGACCATTAGGTGTTAGAAACCACAAGAAGGAAGTGTGCTGGTGTCTAGGAAGCCTCAAAACACATTGCTGCTTGCTTCTAACAAAATGAGTTGGCCCACTCGGCACTGTTGACCTCATTCTGGCTTTGTTTTCTGGCTTCTACTTTTAATTTTACTTTCTCCCTAGTATCTACTTGTTTGCAATTGTTTCAAAACTTGCACTTTAATTCCTTTCTGGGATGAAACTGAATATAATGTAATGGATAAAAATCTCTCTTGTCTCTATGAGCCAGACAGCAGTTAATACTGTGTGTGTGTGCGTGTGTGCATGCGCGCATGCAGCCTTTAAGTATTTAACTGTAAATCAAAAATGTAGATGAAAAAATTTAATGCAAAGGTTTCAGTTCCTTTATAAGCAAAAACATGTATTTCTCAACTCTTTTCCTTTTGGCTTATAATTTGATCCTCACTTTCCTGATTTAAGGCAACTAGCTGCATTTTCTGGTTTTGAAATTGTAATTTATCTTCACCTGGCATTTCTGTGTTTTTCGTATGTTAGAATATTGAGTATTTGATTAAAATAGGTACTTTAAAAATATAAATGTGCTTATATTAGGTTAGTCTTTTTCTGAGTCATAGAAATTATTTCCTCCCTCTTTCTCTTCCTCCAACAGCCAGGTTCTGCAATTATAGAAAAGAAGTATGGACTTAAAAGATTTATTTGTGTTTCTAAGAAACTAGAAATACAGTGTGCGGAGTAAGGAGGGGCATCCATCAGATCTTTGCTACCAATTGTGGTAAATGCTCTCACAGCCAATAAGCAGAGAATGTCCTAACTGCCCAGGTCCCCACTTTTATCATGACTGAGAGACAACAGCCCCACTTGATCAAACTCACTAGTCTTTGTTTGGCATCTGATTGTGCCTGTGTAACGCAGGCCTCAACCCAGGTGAGTGTTGGACATTTGGCTTCCCATTTTGAAGTCAGGGGCTTTGGAATTTCATGTCATGCAAAGGCTTCAGTTTCTGTTCAGATCTTATCTCACTGCTAAGTGTAACCTTTCAATGCTAGGTTCTGACTAATAAAATTAGGCCTTGGTTAACCCACTACTAGCAGATCACTTGGTTCTGATCTGGAATCAAGGAACTCTGCTAAAGGTCACGTTCTGGGAAAATAAGAAACAAAAAAACAAAACAACAAAAAAATGAAGTCATCAAGCCTATGATTCGTCTTCTTAGCAATACTGATTCTGAGTTACCATGGCTAGATGTAGAAAATGGAAATGGCCCCATTTCTTTACAGTAATTCCATCAACTAGAAGGATATGCAATATATTACATAAGAAATATTCTGTTGGTCTAAATAAGTTACAGGGCAAGAACAGATTAGAAAGGTAGAGAAATTGATTCTGCTTGTCAGCATGTGAGCCACTAGGTGACTGGATTGTCCAAGTAGGTTTTTCTCCACATCTACTACCATGCATTGCCTCAGAACACTAAAGGTTATTCCAGGCTTGCTCATGACAACACAGTTTGGAGACTAATAGTCAATTATGCAAAACTTTGGAGATATAGACCAGGTCCCAGCTGGCCACTTGCTAACATCAATGCCTAGGTGAGCCAAACCATGATCAGCAAGCCTGGAACTATCAGTAGACTCATCACCTGACCAATAATGATGAGTTACCAATGGTAATAAAGCCACTAAGGTTTGTGGTTATTTGGTATGCAGTAAAAGCTAGATAATAGGAGTATAATTTTGATGCACCCCAGTGATAGGAAAGCTATGGTAGACTTTAGAACAGAGCAGGATTAAGGAAAGAAGGAGGGGAGAAAAAAGATGCAAAGAATAACATGCTCTCACTCATGCACTCACTGAGTTTCTGCATGGCAGATGACTTTTTCACCTAAATCAAGGAAAACTTGGGTAAACAAGTGTCTTGCCCGTGGTAGCAGAAGGTTATACATAAAGGAGGAAATCCAAACCTCTTAACTAATTATACATCCCAAGAAATTTGTAAAATTGAGCTTGTATTGACTTAAGCAATGGATACTGAAAACGTCATCCAGGAAAAAAAAAAAAAGAAGATGAATAGTTCCACTCATTTGCAAATACTGGCTTGGTTTATCTCTATCCTACACCTCCAAAAGATGAAGGGCAGCATTTTAGCATGACTGGATGCTAAATTGGTTAACTAAGCAAGTATTGATCACAACAGAAATTCAACTCGCATAGATTGGGGAATAGACATCTTAAGTTTTAACCTAATTTAAGGCTCCTTGGATCCTTTTACCTGCTGAGCACAGGGTTTGGGCAGGGCAAGAGAGAATGAAGAGGAAAAAGACAGGCAGATAGTCAGATTAGGAAGGGTATCAGAGAAGGATATATCTGAATGAGCACAAAGAGAAGTTATAAAGCCATGTAGGAAAAGCCAGCATTCTGCAGTGTCATGAAAAGAATGCTTCCCTGAGACTATGAAGTGCTGCCACAGACTCTGTGAAAGGCCACCGAGCCATTGACTTAGATGTCCAGAATGCAGTATTCTCATTTTAAACTCTGTACGAAGAGGTTCTTACATTCCTGGTCCTGAGACTAATCAGCCTGTCAGTGTCTGTGCCTTGCCTCTACTTTGGGAAGTGGCTCAAGGCTACTCATGAAAGCTTTTGTTTATTACAATGATTATTTTGTTCTTCATGTGTTCTGACTGCCTGACAGTGCCAGACACTCTGAGAAGCACTGGCCATTCACTGGTCAAGCAATGATGAAGAAAACATAGTATCTACCTTTGAGAAACTTCATCATGCAGCATGGGAAAGATATGTAGTATATAAAGAGTTCTGTTGGAGAAAATATCTGGCCCATTCAGAAAGGGCGTGGGGTCATCCCAAAAGGTTTCTCAACAGAAAATCTTTATAACTGATAGCATTAGTCAGATGAAGATGCATCTACCCAAGTAGTAGCCAAGAGTCCTCAAGCATGGATGTTCTCATCACTTGGTTCTACTACACAGCATCAGCTAGAACTTGGAGCTGGACTGTTATGTACCAGGAGCACCTTATTAGTGTAAGAATCTGTAGATTTTAAAGTTTCTTTGAGATTTATAAAACTTTTTATACGCTTGTTGTCATGGAGCTCTGAGTTATTATTTATGAGAACATGGAGAGACAGAAGAACTAGAGACCTTTAGGCAGACCTCATGACATTTGCTGGAATGCAGATAATTGCAATTACTGAAGAGATTAATGTACAGGCAGCACATGATAGCATAGTGCACATAAAACACTGGGGAACAAACTTAGAAAGAGTTTTAGGGTTTTTTGTATGTATACATGTTTGTTCTAATGTAATATGACCGAATAATATTTTAGAATATTTTGAAGCATATTAATAATCTTGATATTTTTCTTAATGCTCCATGGTCTTCGTTACTATTATTTTAAGTTCTTCAGAATATTCTCGTCAATTGATTCATTGTGATTTGCTAAACCATTTTCCTCTCTTGAGATTTGAGTTGATTCCATTCGTTGTTTGTTCTCAGTAATGTTCCTTGATGGTCACAAGAGTACAGAACTTGTGAGAACATGAAATATTACTTTAGTCTCTTTCTCTCTTGGAATTCAGAAGATATCTGGTTTCCATAAAACACAACTTGAAAGCCTAGCTAGAAAATGGTGCCTATAACCTTCCCCCTCAGATCATGCTATAGGATTGTGGTATTGTGTTCCCCCAAATATTGTGCATGCTAATAAACTTATCTGGGGTCAGAGACAGAGCAGCCACAATATTAAACATAAAGGATAGGCAGTGGTAGCACACGCCTTTAATCCTAGCATTCCAGAGGCAGAAATCCATGTGTTCAAGGATACAGACAGGCATGGTGACTCATCACGCCTTTAATCCCAGAAAGCAAGCCTTTAGTCCCAGGGAATGGTGGTAGAAAGCAGAAAGGTATATAAGGCGTGAGGACCAGAAACTAGAAGCATTTGGCTGGTTAAGCATTTGGCTGGTTAAGCTTTCAGGCTTCGAGCAGCAGCTCAGCTGAGAGCCATTGGGATGAGGACTCAGAGGCTTCCAGCCTGAGGAAACAGGACCAGCTGAGGAATTGGCAAGGTGAAATAGCTGTGGCTTGTTCTGTCTCTCTGATCTACCAATTTTCACCCCAATAACTGGCCTCAAGTTTGATTTTATTAATAAGACTCTTTAAGATTCCTGCTACATAGGATGATCTTGGGGACATACCAGATTATATGCTGTGACTATATGAATAACAGGAAAATACAAAATCTATAATTTTAACCATGGACATATTAAAGTAGTTGGTTTCACAGCTTATACCACTGACATGCTGCCCACTGCCAACATGGCCAGCACTTTCTCCACTTAGTTTCCAACTCAGAATCTGGAGTGGATGATGAGAGCCTTGAAAAAATAATGTCTTCATTTGTGTTCTGTAGAAAGCAGAGCCTAGGTGGATTTTTCTATACTAGGGTATGTACTTGGAAGGACGTGTTATTGTACTGACCAGGATTTAACATTTAGACTGAGCAGTAAACTGATTCTTGATCTTGTTGGCAAGAGACTGCATGAATGACTGTTTCTTAGGGCAAGCTATTGAGAACAGAATGGAGAAGACTTTATGTACCAGCTCTGATCTCCTGGTCTTGCAGTTTGGTCTGATGCTACATTTGCCCTGAACTTTTGGGTTACAAACCCCGAATCAAGCAGATACACTTTCATGTCAGTCTCAACAAGGAAGTCCCAGGCTGTCAGTCTCTGGCTTTTTTGAAGCCCACAGAAATCCATGCAAAGCTGATCATTCCAAAGGTTAAGCAAGAGAACCAGAGAATGAAAGGTATTTGGCACAATTCTTTCTGTGCCCCGGTTGAGAGCTCAGCTGTCTATGATTGGCCAGGAGTCTCTTCCAGCATCATCCAGTAGCCAGAGAAAGAAAGAAAACTGTGAAGTAGTCTGCTTCTGTATCGTCTCATGGTGTTTAAAGAGCATTTTTGGATGAATGTCACAGACATTGAAATAATGTTGAAATAAAGCCTTGGGAATATATTTCCTAAAAATTAGTTCTTGACACAAAAGCTAAAGTCTTTCTTGAAATTTCCTTTAATAGCAGTTATTGTTCCAGATGTGGGGTTATTGAGTGCATGTTGTGGGCTTTCTATCTTACTGCTGTATTCTAATGAGTTTGAAACATTCTGTTCTCTATTATTTCTGTTTGTTCATGATATTTCTAACAATGTATTTTTGTCTTCTTATGGTTTATTGATGAGTTGCTTTAATTGATGGTTTTTAAATATGTGTGGTATGTCTTTGGTAAAGAGGAGTTTGTGTGATGGTGTATGCCTGTAATCCCAGCACTCAGAAGGCTGAAGCATGAAAATTATGAATTGGAAGCTTGGTCAGGACTACACAGAGAAGTCCAGACCAGGTCTTACCAAACAGACACATAAACAAACAAGCAAATTCCCAAACAAAGGAAAACAAAACCAACCAAAACAAAATCCAAAGGGTAAAGATATTATGATTTAAAATTAAATATAGTGTTGGTAGAAGGGATTCAAATTCCTTTCAATTTTAATATTTTAGTAACATTACATTTATATGTCAAAGTCATCTTGAATGTTGATGATCCCAATGACAGAGTGAAAGAAAACACTTAAGTGTTGTACCACCTCCGGCTGGCATGACAAATGTCCCTTTTTGATCACAGAAGAGCATCAGTCACATAACTTCCCACAGCCACAAGGGGGCGGGAAGTGCAGCTCCATCCTATGGCTGAAATGGGGGAGGATGATAATAAACATTTGGCAAACAGTACTAATGACTACTTCAGCAGGCTTGGCATTTTTACAGCTAATGTTATGTGTGTAAGCCTCGTGTCCTCATGTGATAAATAGCACAAAGCATGTTTGAGACTGTGGTGTGTAGAGCAGATTAGGACATTTAAATTACAGAAAAACTTATTTGTAAAGTGTGTACCAAGTTTGAGTATATAATGAACAACACAGCTGTTCAAAAAGGTTTGAAAATGTCTTATTCACTCTAAGTTACTGTAAATCTTACTCTGACTTCCCACCCTGATTTAAAAAAAAAAAAAAAAAAAAAAAAAAAAAAAAAAAAAAAAAACAGTAGAAAGTGTAGTCTCAGTATTATTGAGGCTCCTGTAGCAGGGCTATATAGCAGTAATCTTAACAGTTCTTATTCATAAAAACAAACCTGAGGCCAGTTATTGGGGTGAATACTGGAAGATCAGAGAGACAGAACAAGCCACAGCTACCTCACCTCACCAGATCCTCAGCTGATCTTGTTTCCTCAGACTGGATGCCTCTGAGTCCTCATTCAGAATGGATCTCAGCTGAACTGTGCTGGTCCAAAGCCTGAAAGCTTAACCAGCCAAATGCTTCTAGTTTCTGGCCCTCAAGCCTTATATACCTTTCTGCCATCATTTCCTGGGATTAAAGGCTCGCTTTCTGGAATTAAAGGCGTGAGTCACCATGCTTGGCTGTAACCTTAAACAGATGAATTTCTGCCTCTGGAATTAAAGGTGTGTGCTACCACTGCCTATCCTCATGTTTAATATTGTGGCTGTTCTGTCTCTGACCCCAGATAAGTTTATTAGGGTACACAATATTTTGGGAAACACAATACCACCACAGGGCTAGGCAGCCACTGAAGATATTTGGCCAGATATAAATGCCAAGGATATGTTTAAGACTTCAGTTATCTGGGCACTTCAGAGATTTATTTCATTCAAGCTCTGCTGCTCTGGACAAGCTGGGAGGCACCAGACATTGCTGAGGGTGAGAAGCCCAGTGGCAATAGTTCAGCCTCCCACAGAGCACCCCAAAGATCTTCCAAGGATGTTAGACTTCAAGAGAACACTAAGTCAAGGTAGTGTCTTAGAACTGGGTTTCACTAGTCTTTGTCCCCATCTCATCCTGAAGTCAACTCCTGAAGTCAACCAAGTTCCTTGGGTAAACAAGACCTGCCTCCCATGATTCCTGTCCTGGTTCAAAGAAGTGAAGGAGACCTGTGAAATTAACTGCCACAGAAAAACTCCTAAGGGTGTTAGAGTATGAATTACTTAAGTAATAAATAATGGATGGGACAAGGGTAGGATTGGAAAAGCAATATTTAACATTTCTTGTGTGTCTCTTGGAGCCAGGCATTGGCCACATTTTTATATACTACCAACTTCACTGACACAGAAATACAGTGAGGTAGAGGCAATGAGCCAGTTTCACAGAAGAAGAGAGGAGCTCAGAGGGCTCTAGGTATGCACAGAAGAAAACAGTGCTACCTACCACTTACAAAGCTTATGATGTGTCAGTCACTGCTATGTGAGGGGGTACAAAGAATCGTAACTGTTCCTATTTTAAAGGTGAGGAAATGGAGTCATGCATAATTTAAGAGACTTACCAAAGTTGCACAGCTAGAGAATGATGAGGTCATAGAGCATCCATGACAGTCTGGCTCCCAAGTCTTTGTTCCAAACTATTGTACTATATACCACTGAAGGAGAGGGAAAGGAAACTGGAGAGGAGACAGAAGAAGACAGACAGAAAAGATGCAGACATGTTCTAAAATTCAATTTTGTTGAAATTACTTAAGATTTTCTCTAAAGAAGCTCAGTGCATTTCCAGGGAACTGAGCATGGAAAATATTCCCTAGAACAAGTTTGCCACTTCAGAGTGAAGAAGCATTGACTCTGCCCTGACTTCCCACACAGACACCCAGATTTCTGGATCCCCAGCACCTTTCAGCTGAAAGGTAAATTAGCAATGCTCGCCTTTGCCTAAAATTAGAATAGAAAGGCCCTGTCAGCATTCCAAATGGAGCAGCTGATGATGTAATAGCTAAATATTCAAAACAGCTTTCTTTAAAGTGGTGTATGAAGGCCATGACTTTTCCTTCCCAGGTGCCCTTTCTTGATTGGCTAAAAGCCAGATGGTTTTTAAACACTAACATTGTGCAAGTTGTTTGAGGTCAACTCTGGGCACAGCCCTTAGTATTGTACAAAAGACTTTTCCCTCAGGAATAGAAGCTTCAACGTTCTTGGCTCTTCAGGCAGTCTTATTGCTTTTAGCTCAAGAAAGCATGCACACTACATTAATTTCTCAGAGGAGTGGGAGGTAATTTCCACTCATTTTAGCAATGTGTGTGTATATTGTGTGTGTTTATATCCATGTGATTGTGCATGATGTGCCCATCACATGAATTAGTTTGCAGATGATTTGATATGTTTTAACAACATAGATTGGTTTTTATACACAATTAGCATAAATATCTAAGCTAAGTCTACCAGATCACTAAAATAAATATGTCCCAGATATCAAAACTCAGAATCACAGTTGGATGCCCTTGGTTAAATGCCTTGATGGCATAACTAAAATGTTGCAGACAGGAGCTAGAGAGATGACTCCATGATTAAAAGCATTTCGTGCTCTTCCAAAGGACCCAGAATCCATGTCAGATGTTCACAACTGTAACCCCAGTTTCATGAAATCTGATGCCCTCTTCTGACCTCTGACCCATATCGATGCATATACACACACACCCATGTATATTTACACAATACTTAAATCTTTTCAAAAGTTGTAGGCAATTTTTAAGGTTGGAGAATGATTTATGAGGAGTAGAGGAACAGTGTGAAGGATTGCCATAAGCATCATGAACCACTTTGAATCTTCATTTGTTAAATTACCTCTTTCCTTAATTCTTCCAGAATAGATCTGAGGCAATTTTATAAAATTGAATATCTGTCTTGATTGTGGAAAATGATTTAACACGTAAGCACATAAAAATGCTTCACAAATTCTCCTCTCCACATAATTTCTATAATTTTACAAGGTGTCCAGAAAAATATCTGAAAAGCTAAAGAAAAACCACTATTATATTTGCAAGTGAGTCCTTATCACTAGCAGAAGTTTATATATATAATTTCATTTCCTGCCATTGAAAAAGCATGTTCCAGAGTGTAGCATCTACCTGTGATCAATTGACCTTTGCAAATGGTTAAAGACATCTGTAAATGTTCTCCTATTTAAAATTGTATTTCCAAGGCAGACTATGAACAGTATAAGCACTCACAGGGCAAAATCAGTTGCCTTTCAAGTCTGCATATTAATATATTTGTTACTTCTGAAAGTTTTTTCGTCATTTCCCAATTATTCTCTTATTAAATGCACCTTAGTGTGTTCTGTTATAATGAATGATATTAAATGCATACTATATGTCATACAGGCCATTTATGTTTTATAGAAACTTTAAACAAAAGGAACATTTTAAATTAATATGACTGGCATACCTTTCTGTATACAATGAATATATTTTATATATGATTTGCTATACAAATAGTAAAACTAACAAAATCATGCTACAAATTACATCAGAGTGTGGATGAATATAATTCTTTCCTTTTTTTGCTTCCAACATTTAGCTTTCCCCCATTCCTCTGTGCATTTCTCCCACTGAAAAGCATCACATTTGCCCTCTGGCTCTGTCGGACCTTTTCTCTCCTGTCACACTTCTCTTCTCACCCAGTGAACAGGTGCCCCAGGACATTGGCTTCTTTAGGGACTCTTCACAGCCACACCCATCTGAGACTCGGTCTGTTCTCAAGATGCCTTGTAGAGCTTTGTGTCTGAATAAAGGTGATCAGCCCACTGTGAAATGCAATGCTGCACTTTCATATGTTAAAGCCCATGTCATCTTAGGAAAATGGTCTGCACATTTCTTTGTTCTTTTTGCCGTTTTGTTTTGTTTTTTGTTTGTTGTTTTGTTTTTAGCTTTTGTTTGTTTGGTTGACTCGTTGGTTGGTTTGGTTTGGTATGGTTTGGTTTGGTGTTTTGAGACCGGGTTTCTCTGTGTAGCCCTGGCTGTCCTGGAGCTCATTGTGTAGACCAGGCTGGCCTTGAACTTAGAGATCCTCCTGCCTTTGCCTTCCAAGTGCTGGGATTAAAGGCATATGTGCCACCATGGCCTGGCTGGTTTCTTTGTTCTTAAGGGCCCATCCACAGTGAAGAGACTGTTGGGAGGCCTTTGAAAGGAGCTGGGAAATGAACTCACATGTCTGCTCCTCACCCCTCATGACCTTTAGAGATGTGACAATTGGCAGAGATGTCAAACACCTCTTGGGGTTAGGTGGATCTGACTGCCTCCAAGAAAATGGCTGCCTCCACTCCTCTCTCGTGTGTCCTTTCCCAAAGGAGGTGAAGATCGGAAGATTATTTTTAGGAGACTGTGGCTGTAAACTACAAGCAGGGCAGCCATTTGCTCCTTGCACTCACCTAACCCCAGGGCCTCTCATCAACTCTGACAAGCCACATTGGTTTAACAGTTGCTCACTCTGATCATAGAGCTTCAAGAATGTTCTGCATGGAGAGGAAGTCTTTCTCTCCGGACTGTAGCAACAACTCCTGTGCCCAGATACAATTTGAAAGGCCTCACTTCTGATGAGTGTGACAAGAAAGAAGAAAATACGTTTAGATTGTGGGATATTTGGAATTGGGTAAATGAGTGTGCTGTGCTCAGATGCATGGCCCTAGACTTCGTTGTGTTTATTGGAGGGCAGAGGGTCCCGTGAGGACTGTAACTCTTAAAGTCTTTGTGTTCACCTGGATAATCATTCCACACACCACCTGCTGGGGATTCATTTCTTTTTCTTTTTTTCTTCTTTTTTTTCCAATTCGTAGAAAGAAAAAGGGATCTTTGGTTGTCTAGACGAGTTGCAAGGATCAACGCCTGTGAATGCTTTCATATCCTCAGATCCAAGGCGGGATGGGCAGCAGCATGGAAGAAACGCAGGGTAGGGGAAGAAGTGCTGAACTACAGTGTGCATCTCTTGAATTACTTGCCCCTAGTTCTGTATGGCTCTCTCCCACCCACAGCGATCCTCCCTGAGCACCTAGCGACCATCCCTTCCCTCAAGTGGGCTTGGAGGTGTCTACTTTTGGCCCCAGGGTTAATGGTGAAAGTCAGAGAGCAGGTGGGGCGCCCACATGCGTCCCAGACCTGGGTGGGCGTCCGAGGTGAGGGGGCGCTATTCGGGCAGCAGTGAGCTGGTGGCGGGCGGGAGAGCTGCCAGGCTGACGGAGAGGCCGGCCAGAGTGGGGGCCGTTCCGCTGCCGCCGCCGCTGCCGCCGCCGCTGTGATGCGAAGCCCGAGCTGCGCCGGGCGGTGGAGTCAGAGCTGGGGCGCGGGAGCACGAGCTGCAACATCAGCACCAGCGGCGGCGGCGGCGGCGGCACCTGCAGCAGCTCCCGGGCCCCGCGCTTTGATCTACGCCCCGCGGCGCCGGGAGCCGCCGCCCCGCGCTCTCTATGGATGTCAAGGCGGCCCCCAACGGGGTAGCCACCATCGAGGACCGGATCCTGCGGATTACTGGCTACTATGGCTATTACCCGGGTTACTCCAGCCAGAAAAGTAAGACGCCGGGAGGCCGTCCTGAGAGAGATGAGGGTGGGAGGTGGGCGCTCCGGGGCACGGGGGGTGCGGTGCGGGAGGGCGCGCAGTGGGACACCTGCAGCCTGGTCTGCGCTGTCACAATCACATCCCTGGCCTCTTGGACCTCTAGGGAGAAAAGTATGTCCGCCGTCTGCTGTCCTCGGTGCTGAACCTTGAGGCAGTCGTGGGGGCTGGCCGCTTGAACCCAGGAGTTTGGGGACAGTCGCATTCTTGGGGGTGGAGGCGTGCAGAGGATAGGCGAGCACTCCTGAGCGTCGTCGGTCAGCTCACTGGTGGCTGATTTATGCCTGAAGGAGGCTAACATGGCTGTTCTACTAGCTGACCATCAGCCCTTGGGCTACCCACTCGGAAAGGCTTTACTGGGTGCCAGGGTGCTCACCTGGCGCTGGGGACGAAGACAGTGGGGGGCATTAGTTGGTTGCGGCTGGGCTGGCTGGGTGGGTCAGCTTGTTCACCGTGGGCCATTGAAATGTTGCCAGTATTGGAATTGCTCATGATAAAACGTCCTTAGAAGGTTCTCCATCCTGGGCAGAGAAAAGAACCTGCTTAGGTGCCTGAATTGCGGAGCTTGGAGCGAGAAATCATGCAAAAGGCGGGCAGAGTGGGACTGGGAAGCGAGACACAGCCACCCGCCCCCGCTGCACGTCGCGGCCACCTCTGAGCTGTTGGATTCTAGTTTTATTCTGGCTAGGCTAAGCCAGTCTGCATGGATGCTCTCAGGTTTGGGAGCAGTTTCACCTATACACACACACACACACACACACACACACACACACACACACGCAGGCACGCATGCATACACGCACCGTGTTGTTGAGAATAGGAGTGAAGGGGGCCAGTGAGGGGCTCTATGTTCCTAGTCTCTACATTCTGTTTTCTTGATATATAAACCCGCCACTGTATCTGCTGGGATTAGTTCTGCCAACCACCAAAGTGAAGCCTGTTTTTTGTTTGTTGGTTTGTTTGTTTTGTTTTTCTGCACTGGGAGAGTAGCTTCGCTTTAATTTCCATGCAGGTGGAATTTCAGTTTTTCCTTACCAAAGCATTTCTGCCGCAAAAGAAGGACCTTAACTGATGGTTCTGCTGTTATTTTTAACCAGATGTGCCTTAGATGCATTCTGATTGGTATTTTTCTCTGGCAATTTGGGATCATCAATATTACAGGTTCTGTGTGAAGCAGAGAACCCACACTAATCTTGACACATAGATGAAAAAGCGTTTCATTTCCCATGTAACTTTGTCCTGGGATATTCTGTCTTGCCATTGAATAATAACCTGGGAGCGCTGTCCTGTGGGCCATCCTCATACAGATATTTTCCAGTTTAGTATTTTATCTGCTCTCAGGAAAGGCCTGTCTACTTTGGATGTTTCTGTCTAGCTGTTTTTAGCAGTAGTGGCTTACATTATTCATTTCCATACAAAAGTAATTATATAGTGTTAGAATTTTCTGGAAGGAAAATAACATGCTGTGGAACATTCTTTGAAACATTTTTACTACAGGCTTAAAATTTTGTAGTTTTTCTTTTCCTCTTGGCAAAGGGTGTCTTCTTTAACCTTAGACACTTGAACTGGAATCTTTACTAGATCTTGCGGAAATTATTTGAGTGCCATCTCTGAATATTTAAATTAGAAACCAGGCGTTTGGGTGGTCAAGAGAATTTAGAACTTGTCGCTAAAATTATAGAGTATTATAATTTTTGTGACAATGGTACTTTGGTTAATGAAGAGCAACCCAGAAAGAATACTGGGAAAGTAGCATTTTAGATAAGAACATGTTCATATTTTATTTTTGTACTTGCTCAAAGAGCTGCACATGTTTCATTTGCAAGACAATAACAGGGCAAAAAAGGGAAGTGCATCAGCCAAGGCTGTAACTGGAAGCAAAAAGAGGATAAAGATGCTTTTGGCATTGCTATTAGTGGTAGGCACTTGCCTAAATTCAGGCCATATAGTTCAACCACTAAAGATAGCAAATCCCAGAAGAACAGAGAGCCAAGGGTAGT
This sequence comes from Peromyscus leucopus, assembly GCF_004664715.2. Lineage (NCBI taxonomy): Eukaryota > Metazoa > Chordata > Mammalia > Rodentia > Cricetidae > Peromyscus > Peromyscus leucopus. Next base: position 74,063,729 of record NC_051070.1, read on the forward strand.
CAAATTTAACTCTCAGGATGTATGCTCTTTCTGAGCAAGAGTGACATTGTCGTTTTGCACACACACACACACACACACACACAGAGAGAGAGAGAGAGAGAGAGAGAGAGAGAGAGAGAGAGAGAGAGAGAGAGCTGGAGAAGGGCCAGGAAACCAAACACCATGAAATAATCCTGCTCTTGATGCAGGCTTCAACTAGTAAACAAACACATTGAAGCAAACCAGTACAATATGGTCAATTGATTTAGCTGCTACCAGGACTGAGCAACAGCTTGGGGAAAGTCTGGAGGAATCTATTTAGGAATAAGCTACAGCAAGGAGTATCAGATATGCAAAGGTAAGGTGGCTTTTCCCTCTCCTGACTCATCACATATGAGATCTTCAGGATGGGGTGCTCTCTAGAGATCCATGCTGTTTGCCTTTTTGGAGACAGATGGGGGCTCATTTTTGGGAAAATATGTCAAGATTAGCCTCATGTCAATGTACCTTGTTTCTAAACTTATACCTCATTGAGAACAAACTCTGATAGGGTGAAGAAATGAAAAGAAATGTAATCAAATATAAATGATTTTTTAATGATCCATTAAAAAATTCTGTTCAATTTACTTATCAGTTTACTGAGCACACACACACACACACACACACACACACACACACACACACACACACACACACTTGGAATGGGATAAAGGCTAACCTTGAGTTATCTGTGATCAGGTAGGAGGCATAGACTCATCTTGTTAATTGTTAATTGATCAATTCCTACATATAAGGAATATGTTCAAAAAGACATATGAAAGTCTTTTCAATTTTAGAGTTTTAATTCTCAGGGAGAAGGAACAGAGAATAACCATATAAATATTTTTTGTATGTGTCAAGGTGATAGTGATTTTCAAAAGATTACAACAGGATGAAAGGGCTGAAATTCTGGGAGTGGGGAGGCAGAGTCTGTCACAATGTTACATGGGAACAATTAAGCAAGGCTGTGGGAAATGTGGAAGAGTTAGCCATGTGAACATCAGGAGGGAGACATTCCAGGCAGTGGGATCAGCCAGTGCTGTGTACCTGTCTGGCACGGCAGAGAAGCAGTAAAGGGGCCTTGCATGGTGGAAGTGCAATGAGCAACTGGAAGAGGATCCTGGGAACAGAGGGAATCAGATGAGATAGAACCTTATAGGTCCTTGTCAGTCCTTTGGGTTGTTCTCTGAATGGCATAGTGAGCTTTGCTTGGGTGCTGAAGATGGAATAAGATAACTTGGCTTGCTTTTCAAAAGGATCAATCACACCAATTAGTACATTATTTTGGTAACCTAGGTGAGAGATGATGGTGGCCTGCATGACAGCGTTGGAGGTGGTAATAAGTGTTCAGACTCTGGGTACATTTGAAATTATAACCAAAGGGATCTCCTGGTGAACTATTTGTGGTATTGATAAGAAAGAGAAAAACAGAATTTATAGTTTGGGGTCTGACTAAGTTGGAGTGGTCATGAGCCCACGTGTGAAAAGTGTCAATGATGGATAACATTCCAGATATACTAGGAATGCCAGAGAGGTTGAGTAAGTTTGGAGTTCCAAGATGTCTGACTTGGAAATGCATTGGCGGTTTTCCAACACTTAAATGTTTTTTTTAAATCTGAAACTGGACGAGATCCCCAAGAAGCAAGTATATGTAGAAAAGAGATGAGGTACAAGGGCTGCACCCAGGAGCTCTCTGACATTAAGAGGTCAGGAGGAAAAATTGAAACCAATAAAGGAGACCAAGACAGCCTTACGGGGAGGTAGGAGGATACTTGGGAGAATGTGGTGCAGTGGAAACCATTGATGTTTCAGGAGGAATGGTGAGAGGAGTCCAGTGCTTCAAAATGTCAAGTGTAATGAAGTTGATAGCTGACCATGGACTTGACAATGGAGGGCCATAGAGACTTAATGAGACTGTGGACAAGAGTATGGTGGCTGGGACCACATGCACCAGAATGCGTGTAAAAGAGACTTAAGGGGAGAAATTGGAAACTGTAAATATAGATTCTTTAAGGATTTTTATGCAAAAGGAACAGAAGAAATGATGACAGTAGGGTCAAAATGAGTTTAAAGTAAATATGACATTTGCATGAAAAAAAAATGAATAACCCAATGTACAAAAGTTAGTGATGTCAGAGAGACAGAATATAGAAACGACATTACTTTCAAAGGAACGTGAAGAGGCCAAAGATGTGTATTAGGCTCTGGAAGATGGATCACTGAAATGGTGGAGGTCTTTGGAACTTCTCTGCTGATTGCTTTAGTGTTCTCCAGACTGAAGCAAAACTATCCACTGAGTGAGGATTGGGAAGAGGCAATAGAGGCTGTCAGGAAGAAAATGCATGAGCTGTTAAAACAAACAGACAAACAGAGGAATTGCTCAAGCATAGGGGTCACTGGGTATTTCAAATTTCTGGTCAAGGATTTAAATTGAGAGTAGACAATAGACTCTCTTCTGACACAGCAAAGGCATGGAATGAGTCAAGTGGAATTCAGCTGGGCTGGAGAAGGTTATTTTATTCCTTGAATTTAATAAATTCCAATGGATTTAATAAAAATAACAGCAGCAACTGAATTGTATCAGGGGAGATGGTATATGATTGAACATGGCTCTTAAAGTTGGTAGAAGCAGAGAAGAGAGGAGATAAAGAGAATTAGGGACAGTTGGGGAAAACATGGGAAGACTGAGGTGTTGAAGGTCTCAGCACCACTGAAGTTAGTGAAAATAAAGTTAGGAGTTATGTGGTTAGAGGGAGGGCTGAAATGTAGGATGAAATAGGACATGGGGTGCTTCTCCGTTGACATAAATATCTTTGTCAAAAGAGGTCTGGAATCACTGTCTCAGCACAGCTTTGCTGCAGGTCAGCCTTGGCTTTCAAGAGTCCAGCGGTTCTCAGAAGAATCCATCAGCAATTTCTAAAAACCTTCCTACCTATCCCTGGGCACAGATAGCCAGCAGCCTTTCCTTGACCCATGCTTTTGTTCTTGTCCTGTTTTCTTTCTGTAGACTCTTTGAGACTGGGTTCTGTAGTGATATTCTATTAGCAGCTGAAGATTTGTGGTAAGCCCTGCCCCTTGCTCTGTGCCAGCTGTGGCCATACTCTACCCAAAGAAGAACTCTTTCTAGGAGAGAAAAATTTAAATATGTTTCCCATCAAGAAATGGTAAAGTCGCCGGGCGGTGGTGGCGCACGCCTTTAATCCCAGCACTCGGGAGGCAGAGGCAGGCGGATCTCTGTGAGTTCGAGGCCAGCCTGGGCTACCAAGTGAGCTCCAGGAAAGGCGCAAAGCTACGCAGAGAAACCCTGTCTCGAAAAACCAAAAAAAAAAAAAAAAAAAAAAAAAAAGAAATGGTAAAGTTTAAGGTGACAGATCAATGTATCTGGTGTGATCACTACCCAATGCATACGGAAAACATTAAAACATCCCATTGTGTCTCAGAAATATGTATCATATATGTGAATCAAAATAGAAAAAGAAAAGAATTCCACCCACTTCTGACACTATGGTCCTCTGAGTGTGCCAATGGCTGATTCAACTCAGCAGTTCCCAAGGTCCTGCTTACTTTCTGCTTTATCCAGTTGAGCTCATTCAGTCTCAGACTCCTCCATGTCTTATGCAAGTGTACTCTTAGGCTCCTCTGTTTTCTACATCCAGGCCCATATTCCAAACTTTCTAGTAGCACACCCACCTGAATTCCTCCAGGCATGTCTCATAAAGAAACAAGTCATCATTCTGCCTTTTTCCTGCTCATTATGCCTGTTAGCTTCCAATATCTGTATAGAAGCAATTACCCACACCAGAGTTCTGGAGTTCTTCCCCACCTCTGCCCTTTCCTTTTGTAGTTAATAAGTCCTGTCTGTCCTACTTCAGCCATGTGCTTTCTGTCCTCCCTGCCTCTGCATGACTGTCTCTATCATATTTCCCCAGTTTCAAGCCCTTCTACCACAGCATGCCTACTTAACGTTTCTTTATGTAAAAGTCTGTTCGTCCAACTTCCCTAATCAAATACCTGGAAGAGTCTTTCATTTTCTGTGAAATAAAATCCAAACTCTTTTAGGATATCACCATTCAAGCCCAGCTTATAAATTCTATTTTAGTACATACATTCCTCTCCATCCAAAGTGCCAAATAATACATGCTTAATGCAGAAAATCTGGAAGGCACAGAAGCAAAGAAAGATTAGGACAAAATTATTCATAATTCCACCACCCAGAGGTGATTAGTGTTAACACTTTACTATACATCCTTTCAATTTTTTTATAACTGCACATGTACATGTTTTTATTTTATACCAAACATTTCTCCTATTGGTCTGTATTAATAACTTAATTTTAATTTATCTATCCTTTCTCATCTATGCAAGTATCTTAACCTACTTAACTAATCACCAGCATGTGCTTTTAGGCCTGATTTTTCTTTTCCCATACATCCCATCTGGTCTCTACACACCCTGCTCTGAGCCTCATCAAGAAGTAGCTCCCTGTTTTAATGACACTGTTGCCTCCACGTGCTTTTCTTTCTCTGAGCATTACTAAACACTGGCACAGATGCTCCCTTCCCTGCGTGCCCTTCCTAGCAGGGAAAGCTCCTATTTATATTTAAAGTCTCTGTTTTAAATATTGTCTTATAGGAATTGTCTGCTGGCCCCAGGCTGGGTTAATCCTCCCTCTGTGTTCCCAATATTGTGTGCTCACATCTCCTCTGAGACTTAGTCAGCTATCAGGGTCTGTTGCCTTTGCATGAGACTGTTTGACTCTCAGAGTTTGGGGAAGGTGAGGACTTACTTTTATTTCAGCTTGGCAAATTGCTCTTCTCTGTCAAGTTTGTTGTACTCATGAATGAATGGTTTCAGTTTCCTTTGGGGAAGGAAGTACCTTTTCCATTGTAAAAAAAAAAAAAAAAAAGAGTTCAGGATGCCAGTGACAGGAGGACAAGAACGATTATCACCACCAACGGCCAGGTCAAGAGGTTGCTGCAAATAGCAGCCTGTGATCATCTGATCCGATGCATTGAAGCTTGTGAACTCATGAGTCCTTACAGCTGTCTTAAGATTTTCTGTGTTTGAGTGAAGACATAAAAGAAACACAGAACAGTGTATGTTTATGAAAAGCATAAGAAAGAAAATGGAGTCTCCCCCACTCTCTCTTTTGAAGTGGTCCTATTGTTCCTTGTGACACATTATTGTATTTCCTAATACAGGATTGAGTTATGCAACTGCATCTTACTAGTGAAATGACTGCAATAGATATTTACTCCTGTTTATATTTAGTGTATATCCTGGTGACAAGATTTTTGCTTCTTTATATATGAGGGGTATATCTTGTAAACAGTTCCAAATAAGTGCCGTTTACATGCCTTCCTGATCAGAATTTTTGCTGTGCTGTTGTATAGTGTGGTAGTTTATTATATATTCATATAATATGAATTGAAAACACAAATGTATAATAAACTAGACAAACATATTGTGGTGATTTGAATAAAAATGGCCTCATAGGCTCCTAGGGAATGGCACTATTAGGAGATGTGGCCTTGTTAGAGTAGGTGTGGCTTTGTTGCAGAAAATTTGTCCCTAGGGGGCAGGCTGTGAGGTCTCAAATGCTCATGCCAGATCTAGTGTAACATTCACTTCCTGCTGCCTGATGATGTAGAACTCTCAGCTCCTTCTCCAGCACTGTGTCTGCCTGCATGCCACCATACTTTCCTCTGTGATGATAATGGACTAAACCTTTGAGTTATAAGTCAGCCTCAATTAAATGTTTTCCTTTATAAGAGTTACCATGGTCATGGTGTCTCTTCAGAGCAATAAAACCCTAAGACACATATTATAAAATACCACTGCTATTTACCCACATTAGGTTTAGCATTACATTTCAGATTTATGTTGTTTGCCTATTCTATGACCTGTTGGAGAATGAGATCTAGCCCAAAGGCCATAAAATTTGACAATGGAAAAATACAGACAAGCCCATCCTTCTGCTCAGCCACTTGGTAGCCTTTTAAATTTGTATAGAAGGATTAATTTATCAGGACAACAACTTTATTTCCGTTAAAAAGAAAGAGAGAGAGATGGTAAGATCTGTGTCACAGTGTATTGTTTTTGCCTTCTGTTGCTGTGAGAACATTGTCCAAAACCAACTTAAAGATGACAGGATGTAGTTCATCTTACAAGTCACAGTCCATCAGGGAGAGAAGCCAGGACAGGAGCTCAAGCAGGAGCCTGGAGGCAGGGACTGAAGCAGACACTGTAGAGGAGTGCTGCTTACTGGCTTACCTCCAGATGTGTTTAGCTACTATTCTGATCTATCCCAGTACCACCTTGTAGATGTAACCAACCATCTTATTAAATAAGAAACACAGAACCAATGTAAAAGAGAAAGCCAAGAAGTCAGATCTCAGAGCTAAAACCTTACCCTTACTCCTGTGGTGCTCCTACCTCTCCGAACGAGAGCTACTTCCTTTGTGTTTGTCTTTAATATAGTCTTTCTGTTCTGCCTTCTCATTGGTTGTAAACCCAAACACATGACTGCCTCGTCACTGCCTGTAAGTACAGCCCTCCAGGTCTTAAAGGCATATGTCTCCAATGCTGGCTGTATCCCTGAACACACAGAGATGTATGGGATTAAAGGCATGTGCCACCACCGCCATACTCTTGCTATGGCTCTAATAGCTCTGACCCCTGGGCAACTTTGTTTATTAACATACAATTAAAATCATATTTCAGTACAAATACAATACCACCATACCACCTGCTCAGGTGTGGTACTGCCCACAGTTCTCTGGGACCTCTTCTACCTGCTAGCACTCCCAAAACAGATGAATATGGTGGAGTCAACTCCGAAACTGAGGGCCCTCCTCCCCAGCTGTGTCAAGTTGACAACCAAGATTAGCCATCACACACAAGTGGTTGAGAGGATTGTATAAATGCTTCCTACAAAATATCTGCCTATTAATGTACAATTCAGTATATGAAAACTGCTAAGACTTTGGAGGAAATGAAAGGAACAGGTATACAGTTCCAAAGGGACTCACTTTTTCCTTAAATAAATTATTTCTTTATATCTATATTGCATTTTGCATGGTTGTTGATAAAAAAGAAAAGTATGTTACCAAGATGTTAAAAGCAATTGACCAGTTATGACATTCACAATGATGCTTGTTTGTGGACATTGCCTTCCCCTCCAACTGCCCATGGTTGGGCAACGCTATAACTGAAACAAGACGCATTTTGTTTAAAATGGACTGGAACTCATTTGCCACAAATATTTGTATCATAGACTAATCCAAAAGAAAGAGGAGCAAATCCAGAATCAACAAGAAATAGGATGAGTCTGCATGTCTAGAGATGCAAGAACTCAGGCATCAAAGTGGGAAGAGTGGCTGGAAAGAGAAAGGGGAAGGGAATAGTGGACTCCCAGAAGCAGGCTGTGTGCCTGGAGTGGGTGAGATGCAGGTAGGATAAGAGGCAACAGAGGTGGAGGAAGTGATCGGTAAGGTAAATTTGGCAATGGTCTATAGGAAGTAGCATTGTTCTTCCCCTATGTGGAATGTTAAGAGGAGAGCTCCTTCTAATTGCTGCTTATATAGCAGTAAATATAACAGACAGGCTGTTTTATGTTTTAGTTAAAAAATATCTTTGTAGTCCCTATAGTTACAGTTTTTTAGTTTAAAATCATTTAATTACTTCTAAAAATAGAGGAATATAAAGAAGAAGAAAATAATCTTGCTTTCTTAACATAACTACTGATATTTTGGCTAATTTCTGTGAAATCTTCTTAAATACATATGGGGTTTCATTTCTTGATCTTTTAACAAATAGAAACTATAGTGTTATAATTATAGCTATAATTCTGATCACACACACACACACACACACACACACACACCTTTTGTGCCTGTCTTTTTAAACTACTTTCTTAGGATGATTTGTTTATCTGCTTTGAGAGGCCAAAATTGAATTCTTTCAGAACTCTTAGCTTACAGAATTTGTACAAACTGGTTCTCAGTCATTTGAGACTAAGTACAATGGAAAGACCCAGAGTGTTAGTCATGGCTTGTTTGGATTTGGAAGCTGTTGAAGGGTCCTGCAGTGTCTCTGTGGAGTTGAAGCACAGGGGCACACTGCTCTATGTGGAAATCAAGCAGGATCCTGTGATCAGGGAAACAGGAAGCCCTCCCTCTCTTTTCTGGTAGGTGTTCTTCATTCTCATCTCTGCAGCAGGCTGGCTTCTCCGCGTCCTCGTCCAAATGGTCAAAAATAGTCACTGCCACCAGTTTTAGTGTTTACGTGTCCTCTATTCAAGAGCACAGACAGACTGAGCAAGAGTCTCTTACTTCTAAATCCAGATTCCTGGGAAAAGCCACTCTGTGTTCCAATTTATGGCACATGCATACTCTAGATGCTATTGATGGTGGTAGGGCAGACTTACTGCATCTTGGCTACCTGACTGGCCTGCAATATTGATGGTGGGAGCAGGGGACTATTTTAGGGAAAAGTTGACCAGAAAGTCATCTTGATAGCAATTTGTTTCACAGAGCTTTGCGTACATTTGTTTTTTATCAAATCATAGACTTTAATACTAGAGTTGGATAGATAGCACAAATAGGTGAAGTTTTTGCTGGGCAGGCATAAGGACCTGAGTTTGATCTCCAGAACCCATGTAAGCCAATTGTGCATGTGCTTGTAACCCCAAATTTGGGGAAGCAGATACAAGCAGATATCTGGGGCTCACTGGCCAGCCTGCCTAGACTGATAGATAAGCTCCAAGTCAAGGAGAGACCTTGTCTCAAAAAACAAGGTGGACAGAGCCTGAGCAATGGCCCCTGACATTAATCTCTAGCTTCCACATGCAGACACGTGTATGAGACCCTCTTCTTCCCAAGTTTCCATCTGTTCTTCTGGTCCTGATAGCCTTTTAACATGGATCTACAATAAATTTAGTGGGGTTATAGACACTGTCCAATCTTACAAACTTGGAAACTCTAGGTGTCTGCTCAGGGTGAAGTCTCTAGGGAGCTTGCAAATGGCATTGCGGGCTGCTTGTGAAGCCTTGTTGAGGGTCACTGGTTAAATCAAGTTTGGAAGACATACTTCTTTTTCTAGGTCAGAGAGGGCAACATCCCAGGGCCTTCAGACTCAGTGTACTGTAATCAAGGATGACATTTAACATTGTATATTTTAAACAGGGATTGAAAAATTACAGTCTTCTGCAGCCTGGGATTTGCTATTTTTAGACTTGGGCTAGAGCCAAGATGGCCCCAGTGAGGTGTCAATAATGTTTTCTTGGTCCTGAAAACTAGGCATACAAAGTAAGAATTATTTTTGCCTTAGTAAAGATGAGATTCCTAAGGGCGTCAGAGAAGGAAAGTTTTCCTGCAGCCATCTGACCATGCTCCACACCACATGTGTTTGGTGTCTGTCTTGAGTTTTTGCTTAGGACCGTGTTTAATTATATGCATTTTATAGTGAGTTCAGGAAGGATTTGGAGCACCATCATCCCTGCTTGCAATCAGGGTGACAGGCTCTGCAAAAGTGGCATGCACAACTGAAAATGCACCATTAGAAATTGCACCAGAGTCTTTTTAGAACAGAAATACTTAGAAGTTGAGAAAGTTTTGGTTTTCAATGATTTCACAACTGTGAATACATGAATCGGATGTTCCCTGGTTTGACCTTTTTAATCCACATTGAATTAATAGCCATGGTGATTTAGTAATGCTGGCAGGTCTTTTGTTGTGGTGGTGGTTGTTGTTGTGGTTGTTGTTGTTGTTAGAAAGTGCCTTACGAGGTAGCCCAAGATGATCTTGAACCTGCAGCCCTCCTGCTTCCACCTCCTAAGTGAGGTTACAGGTTGGCAGCACCATCATGACGACTTCATGGCTATCCTTCGAGAGCCTTACTTGTTTCTTACCGTCCCTCTGGTTAGGGTCGTCAGTGGTGTAGCAGCTTGAGTGAGAACGTCTCTCATAGGGTCAGGTATTTGAACACTCGGTCCCCAGTTGGTCACACTGTTTGGGGAGACTGAAGATTGTCACTGGAGGCAGGCTTTGAGCACTGAAATCCCCTAGCCACTTCCTCTTTGCTCTCTACTCCCTGTATGTTCTTGAAGATAGGAGCCCTGGGTTTTCTTCAGCAGCCTGGCTTGCTGCTTGTGGCCTTGCCTCCCACACTGATACACTCTTACCCTTCTGGAACCATAGTCAAAATACACTCTTTCCTCCATGAATCGCTTTGATCATTGTGTTTTAATACAGCAGCAGAAAGGTAACGAATACAAGTGGTTTCTGAGACTCTTCAGAAAACTATGAGATTCTGAACCCAGACCACGGAGTCCTCGGTCGCTGGCTCTTCAGCTGGCTCTACTCCCCCTTGCTGTCCTTGTGCTGTGTCATCTTGGCACATGCTCCAGAACCCTCATGCTTTTGGACTGACAAAGACTTTGTTCTCTCTCCCTGGGCTGCTACCTGGTGGCCCTCTCCTCGCTGATCAGGCCTTGTATTAAGTGCCATCACCTCAGAGAGGGCTTCTCAGCTCTGCACTCTATCATCTCATGCTCTTTGCCTTTGAAGCACTTACTGCAGCCTGCAATTACCGTTTCTGTTCATCTTTGTGACTGTCTAATGTGTTCCCTGCCTGCTCGACTCAGTTCCCTCAGGGTAAGGATGGGTCCATTTGTTCAGTATTGCACTTCTAGCATAAAGAACAGTACATGTGTACTTCACAAATTGTGTTGAATGATTGGGCCTTATTAAAAAATTCAAGGAGACTTAAACAACCTTTTCGATTGGAATATTTTTAGGTGCACAGGAAAGTTATGAACATAGTACAGAGCATTCCTGTGCTCCCCTCTCTTAGCTTTGCCCACTGTGAACACTACATCACTGTTACATGTGTCAAGACTATAAAACCAATATTGGTACTTTGATATTAATTAAACTCTAGACTTTATTGGGATTTCTTCTATTCAGCTTCTCTTTCTCTTCTGGAATTTAGACCCAGGATGCCCCCTGTCTTTACTTGTTCTGTGTTTCAAGTAGGATTGAATGCATTGCATTTGGAAAGCAATTTCAATTTTAGAGAAATTTGCTGGATATTTTGTGGCTTGGTTAGGTTACATTTTAAATTTTAACTGCTAGTTTTCAAGATGATATAGGATTAAAGTTATATTTGAAATGATTCTTGATATGACATGATGTGGCATCTTAGGGACTTTTCTACAGTGTAGATCAGTGAGTTCTTGACACTTCAGCTGTTTAATATTTGGGGGAGCTACACACGTATTTGAAAAGATAAATCCATTAATTAATAATTCAATCCAAATGCACATATATATGTATGCCAATTTTTATTCAGTTTATTTTATTATGTGGGAATTTTACTTCAATGAACAGATTATTAAAATGTAATTCTATTGAATTTTATCTGCTTTTTATATTTTATTATTATGGGTGTAAAATATAATGGTATTACCTAGAAAATTGAAATAACTCAAACTGGTTAACTGAAAAGAAACCTCAGTTTTATTCAAAAGTTGGTTTTAGTGAACAAGCATCAGTCATGTGAAGATAATAATTTTGGAGTAGTCCAAACACAGTGACCTGCAGCCCACCTCGGAAATTCAGTTGTCTTCCACTTAATGAAATCCTAACAACTTCTAAAAACTCTGACTCATAAGGACTCATTATTTTGCTGGAAGAAGGTCGACTTGCCTCAGGAAACACCAAATTTCCCACAAACCCCCCCATAGGGAACGAGTCACATCATTTCATTGACATTCAAGTCAATGAGATGGGTTTTGAAGAAAGGTCTGTACTAACTATGCTACCTTTGTCAGCAGGGAAGGAAAAATTAAGTCACATCTCAAAGTTGAGGTCATTCGAGCAGCATTAACATTCAAATATCCTGCAGCACATCCAGGTAGCCTCAGAGGGTTTGTCTACAGAAACATGTTATGACACATTTTCATTTGGGGGACCTTATTTTCCCGTGAATCTGTATCTCAAAAAGAACTTGTGGTTTTCCCACTGCCTTATAATGGTCATTGAAAGGCACTGAGTGCAGAAATGTATTCACTTTGTAGCTACCAAGTAAACAAAGCCATGGACAATTCTTCCTCTTGTTAAATTACACTGGGAGTGGGTTGCCCTTTTCTCTGAAAGGTGATGCAAACGTCTTCCTAAACATCATTTAAAACTTCAAGCCATGCTTTCTATAAACATAGCAGCTTCCAGGGCGTCAAGGAGAATCTTATACTATATTCACTTTTCTTGCTTTAAAAAACACCTGGAGAAAGTAATGATTTAGATCCTGATTCTGATACAGCCACCTTAGAAGGCAATGGAGAAGGCTGTTTGTGGGGTCGTTGACTATATTTCAGGTGCTCCTGCATGCTGATGCTCAAGGGAGTGAGCTGCATTGATGTGCAAAGACAGCTTCATCATGGAAGCAGCCCAACCTCTCCCTCTCCCTCTCCCTCTCCCTCTCCCTCTCCCTCTCCCTCTCCCTCTCCCTCTCCCTCTCCCTCTCCCTCTCCCTCTCCCTCTCCCTCTCCCTCTCCCTCTCCCTCTCCCTCTCTCTCTATCTCTATCTCTATCTCTCCAGTTCTGCTTGGCATTGCAACTTTTTGTGCCTCCCCAAAGGCTCCCAGACGCTTCCTTCAGACTTTCAGAAACATTCACAGGAAATCTGGAGTTAAAAGCTTTGTGAGGAGCTCAGTTTTGCTGAAGGAAAATAACATAGCTGCTGGCATCTCTAATAGTTATGTCAAAATTAATGCAAATGAGTGAGTTTGAGGATTTTATTTGATAAAGGTATTGCTTCCATTTTTATCCCCTGCTCTCACCATAGACCAGTTTACTGTTCCTTTCCAAGTCATACTGGCTCCCAAAGTTTCATCAGATGATGAGCATTTGTACTGCTCAGCAACCAGTGAGAATGCTCTAGGATGCTGGTGCCCTTGAGCTTTGATTGGAGAGATAGGCGGGGTCTTCTGTCAGGGGTAGGGCCTGCTCTCCCAGGAGGGGCAGGATCAGTTCACCCATGCCCTGGGACATTAACATGACTTCAAGCAGCAGCCCAGACCACAAACATCCACATGTGCTTAGATGGTAACCTGGGTCACAGACATCAACATGGCACTTGGCCATACCAGGACCACTGACCCATTCATGACCCTCATCAGCTGCAGAGGCCACTGGATCTCAACATGGCCTCAGATGGCTACGCATTCCACTCACATAAGGATGGCCCCCAGAGGCAACAAAGCCCAAGAACATCACCAAAGCTTCAGGCAGCAGGACAGACTGCACATGATCACATGATCTCAGATTTCACTGTGCTGGGGGCAGAAGCATGGACTACAGGCATCATCATGGTCTCTGGTGGCATCATGGACCACAGTGGTCCTTTGAGGAGGTCCAATCCAGATCTGGGGCCTCTGTAGTTGCACCAAGCCATGGGGATCCCGCAGCCAGGTGGCAGGCTCAGAGGTAGAGTCTGCATCTGCATCTGCTCCAGGTTGTTGTACACCATCCCACGGTCCCTGCTGGACAATGACACCATGACGACCTTAACAAAAGATTTCTTTGCTGAAAGGCTATTAATTTACTGACTTAAAATTTCACTAAAGTTTTGATAGCTCTCTTTTGTATTATAAATATTTGTTTTAAAAATATGATACACTCGTCCTATTTTATGGGTGTAATATGTATTTATTCCCCGAATGATATAAATATACCTTTGAAATTTTCCTCTCCTGAATGAGCTATTTCCTCCAAATTGCCTTTTCAAAAATCTATCAGTGTTAGTCAACAATCTTGAAAGTTTTTGTTTTATTGTTTATTTGTTTGTTTGTTCATTTAACTGCTTATATTCTATATGAAAGAATACCAAAAACTATTTGGAATCTATGACAATGGATGGAGAATTTGTCAATTTTATCATAGCTATGACAAAAACATCTAAGAGAGCAACTTTAAGGAAGAGAGTTCTATTTTGGTGCATAGTTTTGGAGCTCACGGTTTTGGAGAATTTGACTATGGTTCCTCATGGTGGCACATTTGGTTAAAACAATGTGGTGACAAGAGACTGTGGTGGAAAACATTTTCACAGTGGACAGTGAGCAGAGAAAAGGTGTTATAGGAAAGGGCTGCCTTGGGACATGCTTTTAGTGATCTACTTCCTCCAACTAGGTCCCTCTGGATCCAAACTCCATTGACTAGGTCAAAGCTTTCAGCAACGAATCACTTCTCAAGAGCCTATCAGCTGACAACCAAGCCCTGACTACAGGGAAAGGAGACATTTCGGACTCAAACCTCAACAGTTGGTCAAAAACTAAGAGGAGTTCTTGATGTGTACCCTTCTTTCAAGGTACCAAGTTTGCATGCTACAGTTTCATGGATGCTGACAAATGTCCTCAGAATACTGGACTAGAGTCAAAGGACCTGTCCCTCACAGTATAGCAGGCAGCATGAACTTCATGTTCTTCTTGTCCCTATTGCAAAAGGCAGACTCTACATAGGTGACCTACAGGCATACCTTCCGAAACTGTGAGACAATGGGTGATTTTCTTGGTTTGTTTTTCTGTTTCTGTGATAAAAACTCTCTGACCCAAAGCAACTTGGGTTGGAAAGGGTTTATTTGAGTGTGTATTTCTAGGTTGCAGTTCATCACTGAGGGAAGTCAGGGCAGGAGCTCCAAACAGGAACCTGGAAGTACAAGCCTAAGAAGGGATGCTGGAGCAATACTACTTACTGGCTTGTTTCCCCGTTTGCTCAGCTACCTTCCCTACACAACCCAGAACTTCCTGCCCAGGGATGGTACCGCCCACAGTTGGCTGGCCCCTCCTACATCAATAAGCAATTTAAAAAATGTCACATAGTGACAGTCTGGTGGAGGGAGTTCCTTGGGTAAGGGTCTCTCTTCCCAGATGTCAGGTTGACAACTGAGGGTGATTATTACAGGTAACAAACTTGCCTTCTGTACTACATGGAACTTTTTATCTTCCAAACCTATTGACTGAATAGGCTCTTGAGAAGATGTCCAGAACCAGCTTTCCTTAACTGAACCTGCCTGTCTTTTTGCCTCTGGACTTTTCCTGTTTTCTTACTTCTGTAAATCTTACTCTTTCTCCATGGCTTGCTGGGTAGCTGGTCACTGATATCCTTCTCTTCTCTGGCTCCTCTTCTCCTTGTCTCCAAGATTTCTTCTATTTCTCCTCTCTGCCTGTCAGCCCCACCTATTTCTCTCTCTGCTTCACTATTGGCTGTTCAGCTCTTTATTAGACCATCAGCTGTTTTAGACAGGCAAAGTAACACAGGTTCACAGAGTTAAACAAATGCAACATAAACAAAAATAACACACATTAAAATAATATTCTACAACAAGAATCACTATACTTTCTATTTCTTTCCTTGAAATTTTCTGATGTGAATTAGATTTTTATGAACCAAAATAAATAGCATATTCTTAGTGGCAAAGTACAATATCTCTATTTCCTCTCAGTGGGAAGCTGTTTTAGACATCACAATATGAGAGTAAATAATATACTATCTCTTGATCTGAATGTTGGTTACACAGATGTGTTTGCTTTACAATTCCATTGAGCTGTATAGTCAAAGTTTGTGTTCTTTTCTGTATGTAGGTAATACTGCAATATAAATTTAAAAATTTCAGCTCACAGCAGGTAGTGGTGGCCCACACCTTTAATTCCAGCACGTAGGAGGCAGACAGGTGAATCTCTCTGAGTTTGAAGCCAGCATGGTCCACAGAGTGAGTTCCAAGACAGTCCGAGCTGTCTCTGTTACACATATCCTGTCTCAAAAAAAATTGCAACTCACAGTCAGATTTGGTGGCATGTACCTCTAATACCAGCAATCCAGAGGCAGAGGCAGGTGGCTCTCTACAAGCTTGAGGCCACCTTGGTCTACATAGTGAGTGCCAGGCCAGCCAAGAGCTATATAGCAACACCTTGTCTTAAAAATAATAATTGTACCTCACATAATTACATATGATAGTATGCTGGTTCATTTTACCTATGCTTACAAGAAAAGATTGAAGTATATGTGAACTAGACATAATACATTCCTTTTTCAAAATTCCAAAGTAACAGAACATAAAGGATTACTTTCATGGGTGTTCTCAGTTCCCCAATCTCTAAATATGTTTCTTACCCCTTACTTCTATGAAACAAATGATTCTCAAATACTTCATTTCATATTCAAAACACCTTGGAATTAAATATATCCCCACTGTCCTCACTGCATCCTGTCCTGGTTAAAACAAATTCTTTCAGAAGGAGACATAGGCATCAGTACTTCATAAAGCTCTCTGGGAGATACCAGGGAGTAGCTGAAACATGAAAAGAGTCTAGGATTGTGTTCATCCAACTATCTGGTTCTTCATCAAACAATTTATATTTTAAAGTTTCAACCTATCATAAATCAAAGGTGTGGGGAAATTAATGAAAGTTAAGATTTGAAACCACAACCATGCACTGAATGGTGGTATAGTAGTGTTGAGTTGATATATTGGTTTCTCAGTATTTACTTTCAGTTTCTATATTTATCCTGGACTGGTAACAGCTGGTGGCCAGGAACACTCTGCAGGTCACTGGATATGAAAGGATCTCTCCCTTTTCCAGTTACAGCAGGGTTTCTAATCGTCTCCTCTCTAAGGGAATGAGTCATTTTGTAGACTCAGGAGGATCAAAGTTGGGTCAGTAGTGCGTATTCCTATATATTCTATGTGCCCTCCTCCCCCACCCCACCATCCATCACCATCACTTGGATGCATTCCCTAGCTCTCAGAGCATGCAATGAAAATCACTGTGGATAACTAACTCTTGCATCCGTTTGAGAGATGCCAAGTGCTGTTTCTCATCACTACAGTAATTCAAGAACAATTCTTTTATTTTTACCATTTACATGCCTATGTGTGTGCCAGTGCATGCTTGTGCTGGTACCTGTGGGGACCAGAAGGGGGTGTTGGATCCCCTGGAGCTGGGGATAGGCAATTGTAAGCCACCTGATGTAGGTGCTGGGACTGAACTCAGGTCCTCTGGGAAGAGCAGAAAGCACTCTTAAACCCTGAACCTTCATTCCAGCCCCACAGGAAATATTCTTGACTACAAAAGTCTTACTGTGATCTCATATATATTTATGGTGGACCTAATCTGTAAAGTGGGCACATGAACTTCAGGGAAATTCCACTCAGAGACCAGTGTGCTACCCATTGTTTATGCAAGATTAAATGAAAGGAAGGAGGCTGCAACAAGCAGCTGCCCTGGAAACCAGCCCCACTATTCTGATAACATGTGCGTTTGCCCATGTGGAAGGAATCTCATCAGGTTGGTGAAGCATGGTGTAGAGAGTGAAGTCTAGAATTGGTAGGATCTGCATCTGGGGAGGAGTTCAGAATGACATATGTATGTGTTCTGATCTGGACAGGTTACCTCAGTGTTTAGTTGAAACAGCTTCTCTGATTGCCTTCATCTAACATTCCCCTCTTTACTCTCAAGGACAGACATCCAGGTAGCCTTTTCAAACTGGATGCCACACTAGGAAAACAAAATTTGCTTCAAACCTTGTGAATTCCACTCTCTGCCCCTTGTGTAGTCTTTAATAAAGCTGTCTTCAGTGGCCTTTTTACTGCTTTTGACTTCTGTTACATTCCAGTTACAGGTGTTGGGAGAGTGGAATGAATGGTGGCTTTCTTAGTGTGGCTTGGGTCTCTTTTCTGAGAGGAACGCAAGCTCTGTGCCTTTGTACTTAGGTGTCTCTCCCAACCCAGTGCGGTTACTTGATAAAGGACAGAAAATGAAGACATGAGGTCTCAAGCCTTCTTGAGACTTCTGTCTTAAGTCGCAGATTGTATATAAAGCTCATACATACAAAGCACACATGGCATCTTTCATAGAAAGCACATAAGAATGCTTATCCAAGAAGAAAACCAGGAATTTGGAAATCTCAGCTTACACTATAACTGAATATTTAACATTTCCACAGCTTTTAATAGAACATTACACCCATGTATTCATGATATACCGTCATAATAGGAGTATAACCAATATCAGGCTGAGGTCTTTGCAGAGTATCTTTCAAGAGTGGGTGGAGATTGAATGCTTATAAGACCCTGAACAAACACAGTGAAATAGCAAGAGTCTTAAGTTGCTACGGCACACAGAGGACTGAGGATGTTATGGCCACTACTCTACAAGTGTGCCCATTTTAACCATCAGCAGGGAATAACACCCATGGTTCCACAGCTGCTCTTTGAACTGCTGACACTGTAACCTTGTGACAGGTGAGAAAATGGTGGCTCAAAAAGATTGCCCAGCCCAAGGGCTGCTATCACGTGTGTCACGGATAGAACTCGACTTTAGAGGGAACTCTCTGTTCCCAAACCTGTTCTCCACTAGAGGGACCTGAAGTCAACATGGTGGATTTCACACTCTTCCATGGCTCAGGTCTTCCTCTACCTGAAGGTCTGGAGAGAGAATCCAAACTTCTACTTTGTCTTTGGCAGAATGCAACACACATCTCTGGTAAAGTCTTTTTCTGGTACCTAAGTACATATTCAGCTTTGAAGATTTTTATTATATAATTAAGAGAACAGTTCTGACTGCATAGGAAAAGTCCTGAGTGGAGATGAGCTCAGAGCCCTTCCCCCACCTCCCAGCCTCTCTTGTCTTCCTTCTAGTTGCTCTGCCTTGCTGGTTAATTTTTAGGTGCCATGGAATTATTTTTTCTTCCTAACAATATCCAGACAGTCCTAACTTGTTGAGCTGACTTAAGAAAGAGGGTGATCTGGCCTTATTCTCTGAGTACTTGGCCAGGAAATAACAAGCCTCCTCTTCTGTACCCCTAGGACTAACAGATCCCCCACTAATCCAAACAGAATTGTCCATGATAGTTCCCTTACCCTCCCATCTGCCCAAGGAGAGGAGGCTCTGGAATAACAATATTTCACAATATTCTGTCCAAGTTCTGGCACTGGACACTGGCAGGAAATCAATAAAACCTCAAATTGATTGTTTAGAGGAGATAGCAGGAAGTAGAGACACCAAAAGAATTAGGAGCAGTGGATCATGAGAGTTCAAGGGGAGGGAACACTTCACCAAGCATTGCTCTGTGGGAAAGGCTTCCTGACAGTACCTATATGGAGGGGGGAGGTCATCTATATCCTACCGTGAGTTTCAGGGCATAACCTAGCTCCCAGTGATTTCAGTAATAGCTCTCTCCTTTCTCTCCCATTGCTTCCAGATGGGTGCTCTCCATGGACCAAACATCATGGAAATTAAAGACTAAGGTGTCTCCTAGTGGGAGCCTGCAACTGTTCAGCTTCTAGGGCATAAAGAAGGGTAGAGTTAACTGCAGATTGGGTTTGTGGAGGCAAATACAACATCTCTGGCACTCTAACAAGGGAAATTTCCTTTAGGTTTACCTGTTTTGACTCTAATCTATTTCAGAATGTCTTTTTATTGGAAAAATTAATTTTTATTTGTTATGAACTAATAGATTAGATGGTGTGTGAAAGTTTAAAAGTGACACACATTTTTTTTTAAATAAACATCATAGATGAGCTGTCAGCCATGTTATTTTTTGTTAGATTTATACCCTTTTTAGCTTGGTTATTTTTCAATCATTTTTAATATTCTCAGAATAAACAGAACATAGCTCAGCATTTCTGCTTAAAAGAGAGATAGAAACACAGAGACAGAGAGAGACAGAGAAACAACTTAATACATAAATTACCTATAGTGTAGAATTTGCTTCAGCCAGGAAATGGATTATTGTTTTTTCCAAAATATGATGAGAAAAAAACAATAGCTTAGTGTTTGAGAGATCTCCTCTGCTTAATTTCCAGATACTAAAAAGCCCAACATTCATCAGACAAACATTTCTAAGTATTTAGCTGAAGGTTTGTACCAGCTTTAATCCTGTTTGTTGGAATAGACTCAGGCACCATCTTTCAGAGTAATGAAGATGTCTTGTACTATGTAGAAGCTCACTGTCAATAATCCTGACTTCAGTTCATGAGTCTATAATCTCCATCATGGGATTTGGGCATTCAATACTTGCCACCATTTACACTTGACCATGATTCTCCATACTAATTTTTGACCTTTAGGAAACTGGAATTTTGAGACTCAGAAAGAGCAGACCAGTAGTTCCCAGTTCTGTTCCACGTGAGTCGAACAAAGGTCTGGTTCTAAACTTATTTCACTGAAGTACAAGGTCTTGCTTGTTTGTATTTGATGTAGTACTTTCCAAACCTTGATGTCAATGAGTGGATCTGGGTCTTCTTGCCCCATTGTCTCAAGCTTCCTGCCTTTTATCCTTGAGCCTGATAATTGGTCTTCATTCCCTGATTCAGATCTTCTTAGGAACTAGACACCTGTGAATAAATTCCCATCTCCTTTGCCTGATCTCCACAATTGCCAATTTTCCAGACATACCTGATTCTTACCTTTTATAATTATATGTCATCATCTGATGCTCAAATATCCCAATCATTCATGGTGGATGTACTGCTATTAATAACTTATCTTTGATATAATTTTAAAGTCTTGTAATAAATATGATTGCTACACTGTAGAGGGGGCCCTGTGGGACAAGGGACTCTTCACTCTTTTTTAAGGAAGTTATATCCAATAACCTAGTTATCTTTCCTCTTAAAAATATGGGCACAAAATGAAGATAAAATGAAGTAATGGATTCAGTCAGTGACCTTTATGGAAGGATTTACTTGTGGATTGCTCTGCATGGTCATGAGACTCTACAGAGGGTTCTAGAGCTTATCAGTGGCATCCATCATCCTCAAAAGTTCAACATCCTCAGCCTTCAGATGACCTATCAGGGATAGGACCCAGAACCAGCTCTGTTGAAAACATTTGTTCTTCTGGGGTGTTTGGTACTCTAAAAGCACATTGAAAATCAATCCACATCAAATGACATTTTGGTGACCTCAGTCATGAGTAAGAGGTCTTTGTTTAGGGACCAATGGGGGGAAAATCTAATGGTTAGCCTTTAGCATCTTGAAATGAACAGATATGAGAGGAACTGAGATTCAGAGAGCCTAGACCCTTGGGGATCAGCCATGACTTATTTCCTAGAGGCTTCATTTGTATGTTTCCATCATTCTAGCCTATACTTTAAAACCCTTTCTAGAAAACTTGATGTTCTGATAGCAAAATCTTTGCTTATTTCATGTGTAACAAAGCTTGTTGTTCATCCTATTGTCAACCTCTTTGGGGTAGTCTCTGAGATAAATTTTATATTTTAGAACTCCAAAATGCATGCTTTCCTTTTGAGAGTGTAGATATTGATTCGTGCTGTGTGTGTGTGTGTGTGTGTGTGTGTGTGTGTGTGTGTGTGAGGGCATAGTGCCTGGCTTAGAGATGATGGTCAATCACATAGTCAATGAATTACTGGTTATCCTTTGTTTGGAAATTCAGTCTAGTGGAGTGGCCATAAAGAGCATTTATTTTAGATCAGTAAATTCCTGGGTTTTGGTTTGGGCTATCTAGTCTAGCCTTGTACCTTTGAAATTGGGAATATTAAAGATTCTTCCCATATTATTTTGTAAGATTTAAATAAACAAATGTGTAAAAAAAAATTAAAGACAGCATGGTTGAAGGGGGTCCTGCTGGTATCCAGGCAGGGAAGTGAATCAGACTTGGGGAGTCTGACACTAGGTCATTCATTGTCAGCATATTCAAAGCACAGTATAATTTGGGAAAAACTTTCCAGGTAACAATCATTCCTGTTCCAGGTTTTCAGGTGACAATCATTTAAATTCCAGATATACAATAAAGCTTAATGCGAGGTTGCTGGATCCTAATGGCTCCCTCTGGGGAGGAGGGGAGTGAGAAGGCATGGCATCAATGGCACAGACACCAGGAGTCAGTTGAAGGCAAACAACAAACTCGTTTATTCAATAACAGGGAAGGCCTTATATACCCTCTTCCCAGAACCCAAACTATGCCCCAATCTGGTGGCCTTGTGTGGTGATCTCTCATTGGGTAGGTACAACCAGGAACTCTGACAGCACCTGTTGTTAGGCCCTCAGGCAGACTCCAGATTGGCTCATAAGGAAGTACATTATGTGTATGCCTGAGCAACTGGTTTGAGCCAATTTCCTCAACCCTATGGGTCTGTCCTACTACATGTCTACCCTTTTATTTTATTACATAGGCACTCAGTGGGAGTTGGAGTTTTTTGCTCCAGCCTTGTTGACCCCACCTCAAGGGGGATCAGAAACTAGACTGTGCCTGTGTTAGGTTGGCTTGCCAAACAGACTCTTACCCATCATTGACCCATGAAGAGCATCCATCCCTGGAAAGTCACCTACAGTGGGGAGGGTCAGGCAGTCGCCTTTTGAATTTCCGGAAGCCAGGCATGCATAACCTCCTGTGGAGGGCTATGAGTTGCATGTCTAAGAGCCATTAACACCTGTAGAGTCACCTTAGTGCCTGCTCATTGTTGCCGGATGTGCTGTAGGAGACACTTAAAAAGGAGAAAGATTAAAAGCATCACCCTACCCAATCAAAACATTAGTGAAAATCCAGGAGGGATCAGTCTTTTTATATCAAGGTGTGACTACTTAGAAACTCCTTTACAAAGTACATGTGACCATGAGGGTGAGTTTTATAGCTAAAGAGCCTAGAATCTAGTATGGTCTCTGACTGAGATAGCATAGAAGTCAGCTGGCTATTAAGTTCATGTGACATCACCAATGGGAGACCAGCTCCCACTTTTATTCCCCAGGGTACTCTTGAGGAGTGATGGATAAGAGATTTAGATAGAAATATAGAGGGGAGAGAGACAGATAGAAACACAGGATAACCTTGGGAGGGCCTAGATCCTAATCCACTGGCCCCTTCTGTCTCTTCTAAAGGGCTTTTTAAATGAACGCCAAGGGGTGGAGCAAAAGACCTTCTTTTAGCCAAGTGCAGACCCTTCCAAACACCTGGTAACCATGCACATGGTCAAGCAATCCTCTAATGAAGCCCTGCTGGGTAAAGCAAGCTCAGAACTCACTAGGAACCTTTGTGGGCCAACACAATCCCTCATAAGAATGGAGAGCTAAAGGTAATGGTTTAGGGAGGGAATAGTCTGGGGAAAACATTATAGGCGAGGTCTGCCTCTATAACACAAGGTAGATAACATCTACCCCCATGGATAGCAAAGAGGTCACAAGGTCATTAACAATATGCACTCCCAACCTTCTGGGTGGAAAATAGCAAATTCCTCCTTTGAGGAGAGGCCCCTGTGTGTTTAACATTCCTGGTTTCCTAGTGCTTTATGGATACAAGGACCTTTGTGCCCCCAACACATGGTAACACAGAGTAGGCCCCCAATAAAAAGTGGCTGTTAGACCCTGCACCTCTTCTGCACAGCAACATAGTAGAGCTGACACTGTAGGCAGATGTGTGGGTGAGCCATCGCTATGTTGTGTCTGTCCCCATTATTCATGTGTCTTGTGGCAGCATAGGCTGGGAAGAGATGCCTTATTCTCTCCACTTCCTCCCTCCACCCTCCACTGCCACTCATCAATACCTGAGGCAGGTGGAAGAGATGGCCCTGAGTTCATAAGACCAGAACTGTCCCTTTCCCTCATCAGCTGCAGCAACCAGGAAAGTGGCCCCTACACCTCACCTGAGTACCACTGTAGAGCTGGCCCTGAAGATGTAGGTGTGGGAAATCTGACCACGAGGATGTGAAAACCAGAGAACTGGCCCCACCCCTTGTTCATTGCTACAAGGGGTGAACTAGCCAGGGCATTGCTGGAGAGCTCACCCTGGTGGTGAAGACAGGGGAGAGGTGGCAGGTGTGGGGCATTTACCCACCAACCCCACAGTTCCCCAGAGTTTTCTTGAGTGTGAGCAGCAGGAAATATTAGATAGAAGGATTTTTTGCAGAGAATCTTGCGGAGATAAACAGAAAATAAAGGATAGCCTCAAGAGGGCCTGGAACCTTTTCCAATGGGCCTTGACTATCTCTGCCCCAAGGTATTTATAGAGATGCCAAGGGGTGGAGAAAAAGACCTCCCCCCAGCACAGCCAAGTGCAGACCATCTCAGAAACCTGCACTCAGGCCTGTGGTCCTAATCATCCTCTATGCGGACCTGCTGGGTAAAGTCACAAGGAACCTGAAAACGGGCTCCCACAGGCAGACTGGCCAATCCTGAAACTACCCAGGCCCAGAACAAGGGTTATGTGTTATCCCACCACAACAACCACCCATCTGTGATCTGCTGAAGCATGGGGAGATGGGGGATGATAGGGGATGCAAGGGGGGGGGGTGTCAGTCCTGTGGACTCAGGGCTGCAGGATCTCCAAGACACAGAACAGCAATGGGATGTCCAGGAAGAGTCCCAGCGAGGGCCCAGTGTCCATGGTACAGCAGAGACCAGGGGCCTCAAACCAGACCAATGATTCTTTGTGATGATAAATGCCTGCATATAAAAATGTATGGATAAAGGGATTTACTGCATGATTCACTGTGTCACTCTCACCGTGTCACACTACAGCTTCCATAATGAGATACTCTCTTTCTTCCTTTTTTCCTCTTAAATTTTATCTTGTTTTATTGGGGGGAACAGGAGGCATGATGTGAAAGACACAAAGAATAGATAGATTATAGATAGATAGATAGATAGATAGATAGATAGATAGATAGATAGATAGATAGATAGATAAATGTTAGAAAAGAGAGGTAGCTATTAACATCAGTGCAGTGTTTCCATGCTGTCTCATTATTATCTTAGTAGCTGTTACCTGGATGGCATGTGGGAGACTAAAGTGTGCTCTTGTGCATTTTATTTAGGTCTTTGGTAAGAAGGTGTGGAAAGAAGGTGAGGTGTTGTATATTCATGCTAATCTATATCAAGCCCTTAGCTCTGTCTGTGTGTCAGGCTCCTCTGTGGAATCTTTTCAGCATTTCTGATGCCTGGGTTTCAGTTCCAACTTCTGGGGCCTGGACCCTAAGCACGTGCATTTTTCCAAAGCCCAGCAGATGATTCTGGTATTCAAGTTGGGTCAATAATTACTGCACCCATGACTATAGAATATAATTCATGCATGTGACATGAAGACAGATTGAGGTTTTATAATGTTTGATCTATTTTGATACCAAATACAGAAAAGTCTTGGAGAAGGAGCTTCCTTGGCTCTAAAGTCCATTCACTCATTAGATCATTCACTCATTAAGCTGTACAGAAGTTACACTATAAGCCTTGGAAGGCAGAAGCCAACCCTCTCTGTGGCATGTGGACATTCCTAGAAAGACCTTAAACAAATAATTTCCCTAAGATGCTTTATTTAAGGATTGGTTTATAATTCACTTAGTGGTACTTGTATGGTCATAAGTGTTCTAAAAGCAGCTGCTTTCATCTTTGAGGTTTCATCCATGGCATCCTCAAAAGTGATCTCTAGCTGATGTGGCAGCCCATGCTGGAAATCTCAGCAGTTGGGAATGAGGTGAAAGGATCATGAGTTTAAGGTTTGAAGCCAGCCTGAATTACATACTGAATCCTTGTGTTGAAAAAGAGTGAGCTCACAGACTATGTATGATGGTGCACACCTTTAATCCCAGCACTTAGGAGGCAGAGGCAGGTGGATCTCTGTGATTTCAAGGCTAACCTGGTCTACAAATCAAATACCAAGTCAACCAGGGATGATCTCCACCCATTTTTCTGGTTCATTAATTTCTCTTCTTCCCACCTCACTTCTCTGTTTCAGCCATATGGTTTTTCTTACTAATTTTGGACTTGCATTTTCCTGCCTTGCACTAAACACATACTCTGTTTATCTATCATTTCCATAACATTTCCCCTGGCTTGTACATTGTAAGCTGATCATTCTTTTAAAACCATCCTTGGGGCTGCATTTATTTCAGTGCTTGGTCATGTGTTACATATGCCTTTTATGTTCTGTTGTGAGATTGAACTGCCAAGTTCTTTTGTAGTTTAACTTTCTTTAAGTATAGCTTACAAGACAGACTGCATTTAAACAAACACTGGACCTTGAAGGCAGAGGCAACATTAAATTGTATTTCATATAGCAAGAGCTCAATAACACAGTGTTGATTTGGGGGGGAAATATATTGGTTTGACTATGATTTGTTTCATTTCTTGCTTTTCCTTTATGGTCTCTTTATCAAAATCCATGTTTGTTGAAACCTTTAGGCACATGTGCTAAAGCTTTGACTAGAAGACTGCTGAAGCACATGAACTATTTGGGAAACAAGACATATTTGGGGGATTCTAGCATTTTTCAGGAGTCAAAAACTTTCACCATTTTCTTTCTTTGCCTATTTGGCAAATGCCTCTCACTCCTGAGGCTGAACTTCTGCCCTCCCCATCTTCTCAGAACCTCCTTAGGGAGAGTGAGTTCTTTCCCTGCCCAAGCTCACAGGTCCTCTCTCACAGAGTTTGCTTGCTTTCTCTCCCAGCATTCACTTATCCCACTGGGATGTGCACTGATGACCACAGAAATGTTTTTCTGAGTCACCTTGATACGTAGGTATTAAGCACAGTTCTTTACCCAGAGGGAGGACTGACTAGCTACAGAGTCATTGCGAAAGTACAGGACCTCAAATCAAGTTGTGGAGATAAGAAATAGCAGAGATGGACCATGAAATGCACAGGCAAGCACTGAGCTTTCTATGCGTGACACAACCAGTAAGCTGTATGCATTTGGAAAGAGTGATTGAGAAAGATTAGGAAAGAAAACTTGGGAAAGGAGGAATGCGATAGAAGGGTCAGATGTAGTCAACAGTGAACTGAGGAGGCCATTCCAAACACCTGGACTGAAGTAGCCCGAGGAACAGTGAGTGCCCTGGAAAGATATTTTTCTTGCATACAACCAAGCCAACCCTATCTAGTTTAAGCAAAAAAAAAAAAAATGGAATTTAGGACTGGAGAGATGGTCAGTGGTTAAGAAGACTTCCTACTCTTGAAGAGGTCCTAAATTTGGTTCTCATCACCTATGTAGGGTGGCTAACAACCACCTTTAACTCCAGCTCTAGGGAACTGGACATGCTCTTATAGTCCCTGTGAGCACTTGCACTCATGTCCACATACCCACAGACATACACATATATGCACAATTAAAATAAAATGTTTTAAATGAATTTATTAAAGGACACGTAGATCTCATGCAGAGCTGGGCCAGAGAACATATAGATGCTAAGCCACACACTCCCTAAGGAAAGCCTTGAGATGTGACTTTCCCAGGTAGTTGAGAAAGATGGGAACATCAGTGAGTAAGATGTGGCAGTGGCATTAAACCATTCAGTGTCCATAAATGATTTTTGTGCTTTCTATGTCTGAATGGTGGCAATAAGAAGAGATCACCTAATGAAGAGGCCTCTGGAAGAATACCAGGGAGTAAATCTGGAAGAATAAGTGTCCAGAATAAGAGAGTCTGTGTTAGTTTCACCACTGTGCCCCAAATACCCAACAGAACCAACTTTAGGAAAGAAAGAGTTCTTGTGGTTCACAGTTTCAAAAGACTCAGCTCATGGTAGTCTGATCCTGTGTCCTCAGGAAGGATATCATATGGACAGTAGCATGTGGACAACCCAGGAGCAGAAAGTGAGACACAGTTCGCCAAGAAAAAATATACCTCCAAAGTCCTACTCCCTATGACCTCTATCCATCAGCTGGGCCTATCTCCCAAGTTTCTAGACCCTTCTAAAATGGTACCACCAATTGGGACCAAGTGTTCAACACATGAACACATATAAAGGAATAGGTTAAATTCAAACCATAATAGAATCATATCTGTGAGGTTCGAAAACAACACAGGAAAGACAGTGGTATTTTCCTATATGAAAAAGAAGCCACGGGAGTATTTGAATATCTGTGTGGGAGACTTATGATGAGAAATAATCTAGAAAATGTGATAATGTGACCTTATTGAAAGCTTGGTAATTTACTCAGAGACATGGGTACTCGTTCATGAGGACCTGAGACCTGACACTGAAATTCTTCCTGGGGGAATTGTCTTGGAGAGGTAGAGACAGCTTAGACAAGAGTAAAATTTAGGAAATGATGTTTTGAGTGGTTAGAGAGATGTCCCAGTAGTTGAGAGAATTTGCTGCTCTTACAGGGGCTGAGTTTAGTTCCCAGCACCAGTGTGCCAGCTCACAACTGCCTGTAACTCCACTTCCAAGAGAACTGGCCCTTCTCGCCTTTGGGGAGGCTCCTGAATACACATGGTGCACTTACACACATGCAGGTACACACACACACACACAAATCATGTCTTTAAAAAGAAATTATATCACAGGATATGAAGGCAATCTGTCTGTAACATCAGAAATCTTAATGGTTGGCATGTTTGACTTGGTTTCTTTGTTATCCTAGGTGCTGTCTCCTTTCTCCCCTCACATCCATTTGTGTCCCTTCCCCCCATGAAACTGTGGTTTCAGCCAAAGCCAACAACCTTCCCATAGAAGTCTATTATTGGCCAAGGGTGTGTGACTACTAGAAGAACTCTTCTATCAGGACCCAGCAAGCTCTCAGGTAGTAATGGGTTGGCTGGGTCATCTCAGACACAGTAAGAGGCTTTCCATCCCTCTTTCACAGCTGCAGCGTATCTCCCTTCTGTGTGGAACACTTTTGCAAAATCGTGGATTCTATCAAATCAGAATTCCAAGATGATTTCTTATTCTTAGTATTAGAGTCTTCAAAAGTGAAAGAGAAATATTCCTGGGTAAATGTATGATGATTTTGGTGATCTTAAGACACAGAATTAAATACTAAATGAGAAATGAATTCCTTTACAAGCAATCTTTTAATCTTCCTGCTGTTGACAATGAGGAAGTATAAATCCACAACAGTACATCCAATACTTTCTAATCTCTATTTTTAAGAAAGAGAACAGATTTCAAGGTAAATATTCCCCAAAATAATTATATTATGCTAATATTTTCTTTTAAAAGCATATGACAAATTCATTCAGTTTTTCATAATGTCATTGACATGCAACTTTATTGTATTCGTCTAGAGATGATCTTTAAAACTTGTGGTTAACTTTCTTAGGTGTGATGATTGTATTATGAATGTGTTCAGAAAAAGTTGTTATCCTTTATATATGTACAGGTGAAAATATGAACTGTCTATGGTCTACTTAGTGGGATGATGCATGTGTATATGCAGGTGGAAGTGATGGTGGTGCTTAGGGGGATGTAGATGAAGCAACTTTAGGGATTGGTTGATATTTATTGTGCTGGGTACATGTTTATTATAATGTAGTGATTTTCTGTTTTAACAAAAAATTGAGATAAATTAATGCTTAGAGATAAAGTGTTTATTTCTCTCATGGTTTGGAGGCTTCAGGTTGGGGCTGGTCAGCCTTGTTTCGTGTGTGTGTGTGTGTGTGTGTGTGTGTGTGTGTGTGTGTGTGTTAGCACAGACATGACATGAGTGAAAGATGTTCATCTGTGGTAGAGAAGTGGAAAGAGAAGAAACTGAGGCTCCACAGTTCCCCTGGAGGACATACACCAAGTGAGCCAAAACCTTTGAGCTCATTTAAAAATAATTACCTTCCCAAGTTAAAGACTAATAAGCCTTTGATAAACAGACTTGGGGCAATATTTTAGATAGAGACAACAGCATAAACCATTTTTTTCTATTGTATGTATTATAGACTATTTATAATAGAATGTCTAAGAGTTAAAATAAATCTTTGATATTAAACGAATTAACATGGAAAAAATAGGTTAATTTGTGAAAAAGTAATCAAGAAGGTAAGAATATTATAAGCAGTAGGTGAGTAGTTGTATTACTGGCTTGTAAGACACTGGCCTACTAGAAGTCCAAGATCTTCACTGTGTGGTTGAAGATTCATTCTGCTAGACCTTCCTCTTGCCTCCTTTCCAGCCACTTTGAATGGCACTCAGGTCAGCAGTGGCTTTCAGTGTGCTTGGTGCTCACACACCTACTTCTTGATGCAGACAGTTCTGTTTAGTAGAATCCCTTCTAACACGTTTCCTTGGAACATTTTTCTTGGCTCTCTACCTCTCAACACAATAAAATAAAGAAACAACACAAATAAAATGAAGAAAAGGACAGGAAAAGAAAGACGCATTCTGAGACACTCAGGAAATGAATGGTGATAATTACCTAGAGCTTGTGGCTTGGTGTGGGAAAAGATGGAGTCAGGACAATGGCATGATTTGCATGGTGAAATGATGAAGCCTTTGATGGGGTGGGCAGGCTGCAAGAGCAGTGTCCTTGAATGGTCAGTGGCAAAGGAGATTTCAGTCATGCTGAATTTGGGGTATCCCCCATGACTCCAAGACGTTGAAAATAGCAGAAAGTGGGCAGAGGCCATGCCTCTTGAGCCAATTTTTGATTCATTAGTAGCTAATTATAGGCTAGACATGCTGCGGAATATTGTTGCTCCTCTTATTCTTTCTTATCAGTCATTTTTAAATATTCTTCTGCTGACAGACAGTGAGGCAGAATGAAAGAAGGGAGGGGGCGTGAAATGCAAATCAGTCATTTGTTGCTTTTCAGGAGTGTTGAGAAAGGCTTGGGGGTTGGAGAGCTAGAAATGTTAGTTTCTATAAAGTTGTCCATTAGGGCTGAGGTCTAATTCTTATTCCCCAGCCATTCTGTTGTGATTCCAGGGAGGTAAGAGGCAGCTGTTGTCATGTGGCTTCACCGTGGCGCCTAAACTACAGGGTCTAACTGGAGACATCTCACAAGATCCTCCTGGACAGTGTGTCATTTTGAAAAATGTGATCTTTAATAAGGAGGGCTAGTGTGATGATAACTGAGGAGAGGAGAGATGGCTCCTTTCCCCAGGCATGTGTCACCTCCTAGACACCACGACTAACATCAGGTCTGTTTTCAAGTTTTCCTAGCAAAAAGAAACTTCTGTATTGGTCTGCTAGCACTTCAGCTATTCTATTTTGGGCCTCTCTGAGAGGCAGCTCTCTGTACTGGTATGCCAGACAAGGAGGATTTGATCTAATTTTAGTTGGAGTAAATATGCCACACGTTTCTACAGTATTGGGACTTTCCATTAATAGAAGGATGGTTTAGTTATATCGATATCCTTTCTACCACCCATTTCAACATCTCCCCTCCCTTCACTGGCAGCAGAGATGAGGGACCAGTTCCACTGAGATGTTTTTACAGTGGACTTCACTTCAATTGTTGGCACAAAGCATGTTGTCCTCTGTGCTTAAAACTGCCTGTTGACCACTCGTGACCTCCCAGCAAGTACAGCATTTTTCACTACTTGCACTCTGTAATTTTTGATATTTTTTTATTGCTCTCAGCTAGGACTTGTATAGAGAGAACGAATGTGTAGGTTGGAAGGAAAATCATGGACATGTTGGTGTACTGTAGTTGTTTGGATAAGTACAATATTTTGCAGTCATTTCTGCTTGAGTCAAATTTTACTTCTCTATTCACTTGACCAACTCAGTCTTTTTGGTATTGACACTTATATGCTGAAGGTTTTTTTAAGTTACTTTATTACTTTCTATGTATCATACACCGTATTAAGTACCTGGTGCAGAAAATGGCAATGGATCCCCTGGAACTAGAGTTAAAGATGCTTGTGAGCCACCATTTTGGTGCTGGGAGTCAAACATGGGTCTTCCAGAAGAACAGCCAGTATTCTTGACCATTGAGCCAACTCTCTAGCCTTGTGTGTTGGAGTTCCAAGACATGCTCAGTGACTTCTTTTCTGAGAAACTAGATCTTATAATGCCAGGTTGTTCTCAGATGACTTTTGGAGTCTGTCTCTGATGTTCTTTGAATTAATAAGAATTGATATTTTTTTACAATTTGTATCCCCTTGATTTCCTTATGTTGTCTTATTGCTCTGGCTAGAACTTCAAGTACTATACTGAATAAGTATGGGGAGAGTGGACAGCCTTGTCTTGTTCCTGATTTTAGTGGAATCGCTTTGAGTTTCCGTTTAATTTGATGTTGGTTGTTGGCTTGCTGTAAATTGCCTTTATTATGTTTAGGAATGTTCTTTGTATTCCTGATCTCTCTAAGACCTTTATCATGAAGGGGTGTTGGATTTTGTCAAAGGCCTTTTCAGCATCTAGTGAGATGATCATGTGGTTTTTTTTTTTTTAGTTTGTTTATATGGTGTATTACATTGACAGACTTTTGTATGTTGAACCTCCCTTGCATCCCTGGGATGAAGCCTACTTGATCATGGTGGATAATTGTTTTGATATGTTCTTGGAATCTGTTTGCCAATATTTTATTGAGTATTTTTACATCAATGTTCATGAGGGAGATTGGTCTATAGTTCTCTTTCTTTGTTGCATCCTTGTTTGGCTTGGGAATCAGGGTAATTGTAGCCTTATAGGAGTTTGGTAATGTTCCTTCTGTTTCTATTGTGTGGAACAATTTAAAGAGTATTGGTATTAACTCTTCTTTGAAGATCTGGTAGAATTCTGTGCTGAAACCATCTGGTCCTGGGCTTTTTTTGGTTGGGAAACTTTTAATGACTGTTTCTATTTCCTTAGGGGTTATTCGTCTGTTTAAATAGTTTATCTGGTCTTGATTTAACTTAGGTATGTGATACCTATCCAGTAAATTATCCATTTCTTTTAGATTTTTCAGTTTTGTGGAGTACAGGTTTTTGAAGTATGACCTGATGGTTCTCTGGATTTCCTCAATGTTAGTTGTTATGTCTCCCTTTTAATTTCTGATTTTGCTAATTTGGATGCTCTCTCTCTCTGCCTTTTGGTTAGTTTGGATAAGGGCTTGTCTATCTTGTTGATTTTCTCAAAGAACCAACTCTTTGTTTCATTGATTCTTTGTATTGTTCTCTTTGTTTCTATTTTGTTGACTTCAGCTCTCAGTTTGATTATTTCCTGGTGTCTATTCCTCCTGGGTGACTTTGCTTCTTCTTGTTCTAGAGCTTTCAGGTGTGCTGTTAAGTCACTAGTGTGAGATTTCTCCAACTTCTTTATGTGGGCGTTTAGTGCAATGAATTTTCCTCTTAGCACTGCTTTCATCATGTCCCATAAGTTTGAGTATGTGGTATATTCATTTTCATTTATCTTTAGAAAGTCTTTAATTTCTTTCTTTATTTCTTCCTTGACCCGTTGGTGATTCAGTTGAGCATTATTTGGTTTCCATGAGATTGTAGGCTTTCTGTAGTTTTTGTTGTTGTTGAAATCTAACTTTATGCCATGGTGGTCTGATAGAACACAGGAGGTTATTCCAGTTTTTTTTTGTATCTGTTGAGATATACTTTGTGACCGAGTATGTGGTTGATTTTAGAGAAGGTTCCACAGAGTGCTGAGAAGAAGGTATATTGTTTTTTGTTAGGGTGGAATGTTCTGTAGATATCAATTAAGTCCATTTGAGTCATAACATCAGTTAAGTCCCTTATTTCTCTGTTAAGTTTTGATTTTGTAGATCTGTCCAGTGGTGAGAGTGGGGTGTTGGGGAGGCCCTCAGAAAGTGGAGCCAGGACCTGTCATTGGTGCATGGGCTGACTTTTTGGAGCCTGGGGCCTATGCTGAGACACTTTGCTCAGCCTTGGCATAAGGAGGAGGGGACTGGACCTGCCTTGGCTGAGTCTGCCAGGCTGGGCTGACTCCCCAGGGGAGACCTTGCCTTAGAGAAGGTAGTAGTGGGAGGTTGATTAGGGGAAAAGGCTGAGGGTGGGTGGAAGGAGGTTGGGGAAATCTGTGGCTGATATGTGAAATTAAGTTAATTATAGGTTAAAAATACTATTTTAAAAAGTCCTATAAGTGAAGTATTCCATCAAAAAAAAGAATTGCTATTTTTTAATGTTATGTTTGTTTTTATGTTCAATTCAGCAACAAGGTTTTGTAAACAGACTCAAATTTATCTTAACCTATAAAAGGAGAGGGAACAAAGGATTTTTAAGGTAAAATTAAATACTTTTCAAATGTAGGCTGTTGCTGTAGTTTGTGTTTTTCCTTAATATACATTTTTTATTGTTTGGTGTGAAGCTAACATTCATAAATGTTAATTTGTGAATATTTGAACAGATAAAAGATACATCAGAGTTGCTTGTGGAATCTCCATGGCGTATTTAAATACATGCAACAGCTACCTTCCAGAGCAAACAGTGTTTATCCCAACTGGAAATCTGACAAGAGGTTAGCTGAGTATAGCTGGTGTCTGTACGCAAATATTCACTTAACATGGTTTGTTTCTCCAAGAAACAATCCTGATGGTGTGAGGAAATTTATAGCTCTCAGTTGAGGA
Source organism: Peromyscus leucopus (assembly GCF_004664715.2). NCBI lineage: Eukaryota > Metazoa > Chordata > Mammalia > Rodentia > Cricetidae > Peromyscus > Peromyscus leucopus. The sequence continues at coordinate 74,097,980 of NC_051070.1, forward strand.
GAAGATTTCTCACTCTTTGGAATGCTTTTTAATCACATGGGAGAGATTTTTCACAACAAAGATCTGCCAAGTCGCAAAGTCCAGAGCTGAGTCAGTCATTTGGGATGAAGCCCAGGCATCTGTGTTTTGCTTTATAGGAATCACATGGGGCATGTTTACAGCCTGCTGGTACCTGGGCTCCATCCCAAAACACCAGTCAGATGTGGACACAAAGTCTGAAAACTCTGGAGAGCCACAAGCAAAAGCACTATACTTCTCAGGTAGGGATGGTCCCCTCCAGATATCATATACTACCTTAGGACATACAGAGCTGAAACCAAACCTTAGAAAAGCTCATCAACATCTAAAAATGAACTTCAGAATTCTGTCTCCAGTGAAGTCACCTTGAAATTAAATTATGATGATGGTCATGACCGTGCCAGCAAGTGGAAATGAGCTTTATATCAGTTGTGTTTTTTATTAGCTCTAAGCAGATGACCTTTGTGCTGCTGACATTTACTTAATTAGCATTGTTCAAGGAACACCTACTATGGCATTCTTACAATGTTTGTCATTACCTAAATGAACAAATTCTCTAACACCTATAAAAACTTGGATAGAACAGGTTAAAAAAAAACTGTTGAGGGCTGTGAGAATATACAGCAGGTGATGACTGGTATTCATATGTCAACCCATCAAATGAATAACTCTTTGATGGGAAGCCCCACCTGGCAAGGCCATGGGGTTACTGACTATAAATGACCATGGGGTTACTGACTATAAATGTCTCCATATCTGTGTTTCTTTCATTTGCCACTTCATTTCTTCCCTAAGAACTGCATTCCTTCCTTAAGAACTTGAAACTTCGATATCTCCCCATTTGCCATGCATTTCCATATAATACGTACATATAGTCTCATGATTACATCTCAATTTTATGGGTACACATAATTGTGGATGGTCAAGAAGATGGTTTCTCATTGAACTGTATAATTTTGATGAATATAAATATGTTAAAATATGCTCCATAATAGTATCTAGTGTTCCATGTGGACTGTAGACACTTAAAGCTCTTCTTCTCCATCCATAGCCACTGACAAGGCAAAACTGACCAAACAGCCGGGTGGTGGTGGCACACACCTTTAATCCCAGCACTCAGGAGGCAGAGGCAGGCAGATCTCTATGAGTTCGAGGCTAACCTGGTCTACAAAGCGAGTTCCAGGAAAGGCGTAAAGCTACACAGAGAAACCCTGTCTCAAAAAAACAAAACAAAACAAAACAAAACCTGGCCAAATGAAGTGTCTTTGTGGAATTTTCACAGAGCAGAATTGCGGGTGCCTGGCCTTGTTGGATCAAATCCCTTCAAAAGTATTACAGCAAACTAGAAGTGATAGTGCAGGTGTCTGGCCTTGGTATATCTTAGACCTTCAAGAGATCAATAGCACCTATGTTTCCCTAAGCCTCCTCCACCAGCACCTCCCCACTCTGATTAAAAAAAACAACAACAACAACTAACACTTTGTATTTGTTTCTATACCAGTTTTTAATGGAAGATTTTAGGCTCAGTAGACTATGTTTAGGTCCTGAGATTTAGGTGATTAACAGAATAAACCATGTCCAGGTATTATTTATCACATAAAATAGTACACATATTCTTTACCTTTTCCTTAAATCTCTATGGTTCAGTTTCTTCCCTTGTAACCCTTATAGCTATCCCTTTAAGAGCTGAGCCAGAACTTTTTACAACCTATAGCTATTGTCAGTCACCAATTAAGCTGACCACGTTTTTGCCAAGTGTAACTCGTATCAGAATGCTTGTCCCTGAGAATTTGCTACTGTGGATATCACTCTATATAAATAAAACACTGATGGCCAGTGACCAGACAGGAAGTATAGGCGGGACAAGGAGAGAGGAGAATTGGGGAAACAGGAAGAAGGGGGGAGAGACACTACAGCCACCGCCAGGAGAAGCAGCAAGATGTAAAGACTCTGGTAAGCCACCAGCCACGTGGCAAGGTATAGATTTATAAAAATGGGTTAATTTAAGATATAAGAACAGTTAGCAAGAAGCCTGCCACGGCCATACAGTTTGTATGCAATATAAGTCTCTGTGTTTACTTGGTTGGGTCTGAGCGGCTGTGGGACTGGCAGGTGACAAAGATTTGTCCTGACTGTGGGCAAGGCAGGAAAACTCTAGCTACAATTTGCTTTGCAGTTTTTACTAACAAGTTGCTAATGAATGGATATGGGAGTTCGTAATGGGTAGAGAATAAAGATGTAGAGTAGAATAAAGATGTAGAAGAATAAAGTTATAGAAAGAATAAAGATGAAAGAAACAAAGAACATAACAATAAAGAGCATATAGAATGAAGAGCACTTGCCCATGCATATGCAATTATTATAGAAATCTTTCACTTTTCCCTTGCTCCTGGAATCCTGGAAGCATTTCTCTTATGGAACCCTGAGTAGAGGTTAAGGGCAGGGACATCAACCTCTACAAAAAATACCTCAGGTCTTTATGGACTATGCTCACAGAAAGCAATATATGAAATACTTTTCTGAAGGGTAGAGTTTCTATGAAATGTACAGTTTTCTTTTCTGTGAATCTAGTTGTACAAAGATTAATTTCAGTTTCATAAAACTGTTTTTTTATGGCTGTAACACCAGGTTTATTGCTGTCATAGTTGTGCAGGGAATTTAGGTTTCCCATTCCATCCCATCCCCCCTTTCATCCCATCCCATCCCATCACACCACATCACATCCCATCCCACCCCATCCCATCCCATCCAACTAATGAAAAATAAATCACAGTTGCTAATGGTTGCACTGAGACTTTGGTTGTAGTACTTTTTATGTCTTTGAATTGTTCATTATGTAACTTTGGGTGAGCTGCTTAAAGACTACAGGTCTTGTATTCCTAGAGTATAGGAAAGGAGAATCTAGACTAGATAGATTCTTGAAGTCACTCCACTGCAAGTTCATGTTCTGAGTCTGAGAGACCGAACAAAGCCAAAGGGGTGCAAAGGGGTGGATGGGAGGGAGGGGCTTCTGAGCATCCAAAGGGCTTATGTTCCTGGCAGCATGTCCTTCAAGCACTGGCCACCTCCCTAGTCTTGCCCTTGGTTGCTATGGTTTTCCACATCTCCTGGCTTAGAGATGCTTGGATTTGCTAAATAATGTGTGCTAAAACCTCAGTGGCATTTCTGAGTCATTTGTGAGGGATTAAAGACAATTTTCCAGAGTTGTTTGCTGGCTCAGAGAGTTCCAATGCAAAAAAGAAAAGAAAAGAAAAAAAGAAAAACAAGCACTTCTCAAGCCACAGATATACATTTATGATTAGGACACATTTAAATGAAACATTTATGACTACTTTGTACATTTCTGTGGAAAAAATAAATTCAGCCACAGTAGGGGTTTGCACTCAATTGCTGATCAGAACGCTTTCTTCTGCCAGGGTAATATAAAGATACAGTTAATGCATTTTCTGTTTGGTAAAGACATTATTGGGCCCACAAATACACCCTGGCCTCTAGAGAAGAAAAAAAGCACCAGGGGTTTCGTTTCTGAAATTTGTGAAATGAGGGCGCGTGATTACATGGGAATATTCCCAGTTGCTAATTGAGAATCCCAGAGAAAAACTTAACACTGGCCATAGTAGTGTGTGAAGCTGCCGGACTGCACACCCTCTCGTCTCTTACTGCCACCTGTACTGAGGAGCCTCAGTCTCCCTCCTCCCCCACACCCAGATTCACTTGCTGAGCCCTCCCTCCCAAGTGTGCTGAGCGGCTGTACCTTATGACTAGATCTGCCAGGATCTTAGTCAATTTGGAGTGCTGTCAAAAAAAGACTCCCATAGACCGTGTGCCTTAGCATTTATCTTGTACATTTTTGGAGGCTGGGGAATGTAAGATGAAGGAGTCAGAATCTTTGGTGTCTGGCGTTTTGCAGATAGTTGCCTTTTTAACTCCATCTTCATGGTGGAGAGGAGAGGGGAGGGGAGGAGAGGGAAGGGGAGGGGAGGAGAATGGAGGGGAAGGGAAGGAAGAAGTAAGGGGAGGGGAGGGGAGGGGAGGGAAGAGTAAGGGGAGGGGAGGGGAGGAGAGGGAAGGGAAGTGTGAGGGGAGGGGAGGAGAGGAAAAAGAAGGGGAGGGGAGGGGAGATCTGTTCTCTCCTTCTTTGACCATAGCTATTAATCCTATCATGGGACCTCTTCTCCTGTGGCCTCATCTAAGTCACACCAGTTCCCCGAGGCCCCCGCAGCACCTTGGCTACCACAGCTAGAGCTGGTCTCACCACTGTGGGTTTTTTTTTTCCACCATGATGGCTTGTGCCCTCAAACTATGAGCCCCAAATGGACTTTCCTTCCTGTCTTACTTTGGCTTACTACTGCTGTGCTAATACACCATGACCAACAGCACCTTAGGTCACAGCCTCTTCGGTGAAGGTCACTTGCCTCTGTGGTGAAGAAGCAGAGATAGGAAAGCTAGTAGTCAACTTGCATTCCCTCTGTGAACCCCAGCCCATGGGGCACCCAAGCCAGAGAGGGCCTTGCCGCCTCAGTTAAACCTCTCTGGAAGTGCCCACATAGACATGTCCAAGGCCATCCTGGTGGAGGCAGTTCCTCAGTTGAGACTGACTCTTCCCAAGTGACACATTATCCAAAACAAACATACTTTCTGTAAGTTTCTGTTTGTCAAACATGTTGTCTCATCAATGAGGAAAGCAAGCAGTAATACCTTGCCAATACATGTAGTGAAGCCCTTACCCCAACCCACTAATACTTGGAGGCAATTCTAAATCCTGTCAATCTGAAAGTCAAGATCAGCCACCACGGGCGGCACAAATATTCTGTCCACAGCCACCAAGTTCCCTTGTCCTGCCCTTGGGAGTGGAGCTGAGTGTTCAAAGAAGAGATAGGGACTGGAGGAGAGTGATGTTGGGGTGTTCACCTGCCCCCCCCCCACTGGACTGTATCTATTGTCAGGCAGCCTGTACTCTCCTCATCACCAGCTTCCTCTCCTTGGCCTCCCTTGAGGTCAAGGGGAAGTGCTGGCTGTATCCCGTTCTCCTGAAAAGTCTTGATTCTGTATCACTCTGTTAGTAACAATCCTATCCTCAGCTATCCTCCACTCTCAACACTGCTAGAACACATTCACCTCCATGGCATTTTGTCTGATTTACTGTCTAAGGGGGTTAATTACAAATATCATTTAAGAACATCTTTGTATCGAGGCTTTCTCTGTCCCACCAGCCAGCTCCCAATCACAACACAGAGACTTATTATTAATTATGAAAGCTCAGCCTGTAGCTTAGGCTTGTTTTTAGCTAGCTCTTATAACTTAAAATAACCCATTTCTATTAATCTATGTGCTGCTCTGAGGCTTGTTTACCTCATCTACATACTGTCCATCCTGCTTTCCAGCTTCCTTTGTGTCTGGCTGGCAACTCTGTCTTCTTCCCAGCATCCTCTCTGCCTAGCTATTGGCCATTCAGCATTTTTATTGAACTAATCAGAGTGACACATCTTCACAGTGTACAAAAAGATTATTCCACAACACATCTTTGCAGAGTAGAGCTCAGTGGTCAATCACTTGCCAAGCGTGCACATGGCCCTGGATGTTCCTCAGAACCACGAAGAAAACACAACCAAACAACCAAACACCAGAAACCTCGCTGCAAAGCACTCTCTGTAATTATACTCAGAGTTACTTACATCTATTCCTATGCCAACTAGGGGGAAAATGGATAACAAAGTGATTTGTCCAAGAAACCACAGACTTCCCTGATTCAAAAATGCATCTTCTCTATTTTCTTGTTTTATAAATAACAGTCATTGCATGCAGATACGACAAAATGAACACTTTGCATTTTTTAATGGGATAATGAATTTCTACAAACTTGATGGAAAGAAACTTGACATTTTTAGTAAGGTCCTCAAAACATGTAAGTGCAAGTGAGCTTAAAAATGGCCAGCTTCGGGTCTAGAGAGATGGTTCAGTGGTTAAGTACACTGGCTGCTACTAGGATCTTTGAGGCCTGGTGCCTTAGCCTAACTAGAGGTGATGAGAGAATGAAGAAAAGACTGTGACACAGAAAGCAACAGACACGTAATCTGGGGTGAGGTGGGCTGTGTGCATTCTGGTGGAGTGGCAGCCACGATAGCATAACTGTGAGGAACCTAGGCACACTGATTATATACAACAAGGTGGGAGGGGTTAGCTGGTCTCCTAAGAGGTCTGTGTATGGGAGCAGTCTCAGGCTGTGAACATCTACGTGGAGGACGCTGCACCTGCTTGATTTTACACATACTGCCAGCATTCACACTGGGACCAGAGAAAAGCCTTGCCAATTGTAAGACAAACTGCTAAATGGTCTTATTAATAAAAACCCAGAGCCAGATATTGGGGTGAAAACTGAGAGATCAGAGGAATAGGACAAGCCCCAGCCAACCTCACCTCACCAACTCCTCAGCCTCCAGAGAGAGCTACTTCCTGAATAGCCACTCCTATATGCCTTTCTGTCCCTGCCCCCTTACTTCCTCTCTGCCCAGCTACATCACTTTCCTCTTTCCATTCAGCTCTATCACTTCCTGTCTGTCTCTCCAGACCTCCAGACTTCTATGGTTAATTAGTGCTGGGTGTAGCTTTAAAGTTTTTTCTGCCTGGCCCTCATTCAGGACAAATCTCTGCCACCCGCCAGTCCCACAGCCGCTCAGACCCAACCAAGTAAACACAGACACTTATATTGCTTTCAAACTGTATGGCCGTGGCAGGCTTCTTGCTAACTATTCCTTTATCTTAGATTAACCATTTCCCTTTATCTATGCCTTGCCACGTGGCTGGTGGCTTACTGGCGACTTCACATGCTTCTTGTCATGGTGGCGGCTGCAGCGTCTCTGGTCATTGCGGCGGCTGCAGCGTCCTTCTGCCTTCCTGTCCCTTTTTATTTCTCCTCTCTGTTAGTCCCGCCTATCTTTCCTGCCTAGCCACGGCCGATCAGGTTTTATTCATTAACCAATCAGAACAACTTGACATACAGACCATCCCCCAGCACAGCCAAGTGCAGACCATCTCAAACACCTGCACTCAGGCCCATGGTCCTAATCATCCTCTATACGGACCTGCTGGGTAACGCCACAAAGTACCCAAAAAGGGCTCCCACAGGACATACAGAACATCCCACAGCAGCTGGGAATTAAAGGCATGTGCCACAACGCCTGGCTTTGTTCCCAGTGTGGCCTTGAACTCACAGAGATCACCATGACTGACTCTGACTCCCAAATGCTAGGATTAAGGGCATGTGCTACCACTGCCTGACCCCTATGTTTAATATAGTGGCTAGCTTTTTCCTCTGATCCTCAGGTAAGCTTTATTGGGGTAAACAAATAAAATATCACCATAGCCAATTCCAATCCTGACCCATATACAGAAGGCTTTGCCAATTTTCCATGGGTCTAGAGATTTTGGTCCTTGTCAATAAAATACATTCACTCAAAGCTTCCTTGGCTCCTCAACAGGTTGCTCTTCCAGAGACCTTCGGTACATTTCCCAGCACCATATGGTGGCCCACAACCACTTCCAATCCCAATTCCAGGGAATCTGATGTCCTCTTCTGTCCTCCCTGGGCAACAGGTACACAAGCAGTGCACAGATGTAGATGTAGGCAAGACACCCATACACACAAACTAAAATTTTAAAAAAATTAAAAACTGTCAATCCAATGTTAATCCAGTAATTCTACTTCTAATCATTTATCCAAAGGAATATTGCAACCACATAATAATGTTACTTATAAATTTCATACTAATATACATCTTTGACTACTCAGCAGTGTGGAAATAGATTCATAAATTAAATTATATCCATATAGGATACCACACAACCATTAAAAACTAAGTTTACAAACAAAGCAATATCGAGTACATAAAATCAGAACACAAAATTGTTTATGTAAGATGAACCAGAAAATTCAATGTGTGGGGCAAGGTGGAGAGGAGAGAAAAAGATTAGAAACAGCAAAATGAAACCTTCCCATACCAGAGTCTTCTGTGATTATCTGTTTGCATAGAGACTATTGGTGACTCTGATTTTGTTATTTTCTATATTCAATAAATATATTTGCGTGTGTGAGTGTGTGTGTGTGTTGCTGTAGATGAGAAAGCTTTAAAAAAAAAAAACCTAACACCTTCAGAGAAATAGGATTTAAGAAAAAAATGGGTTTAGCTCTAACCACCAGTGTTCCTTCCAAACCCATTTTCCAGGGCTGTCTTCTCTAGCCTTCTCCCCTTGCCAGATGGATGCAGCTGTATAGTGTTAACTTTTTCCTACTTTTCTTCTAAAGACAAAAACAAAACAAAACAACAACAAACCATAACACTGAATTTTCGATCTCCATGTTCAATGAGTTGTACAGTGAGTTTATCAGCAGTTGTCTTTGGCAATAGTGCCTTACCATTGGTTTAAGAAAAACAGCACAATAGCCCTGACAATACAGCCTGGGTTTTTCAGGGGTTCCCATGGCACTTCTTCAGCCAAAGACTTGATTAGATGGAACCCATTCCTGGAACTGGAGGCTGCGTTACTTTGTGTCGACCCTCTTCACAAATGTATGTATTTTTGGAAGCTTCTTCTGTGTTAGGTTTCCATGTGACCCCTCAAATGACCCTTAGTCTTAGCTGCCCCTCCCTGCATGTTTCCCTTGCCTTCCTCTTCACTCCCCCACATTTGATTCTCCGATTCTGGTTTCCTATCTCCATCCTTCCATAACTATCTACTCTTGTTCCCCTTCCTAGGGAGATCCATCCCTTCCCCAAGTCCCTTACTCTATAGCTAACCTCTGTGGTTATACGGAGTGTAGACTGCTTGTCGAAAGCCTAACAGCTAACATCTACACATAGATGCTTAGGTTTTTTGTGTAACTTGAGATCATTTTTTTTTTAATTTAGAAAGGCAAAGGTCTAACATAACATCTTCTGCTCCTCCTCCTGCTGCTCTTTTTCTTCAGATATCCAGTTCCCTGACACCGTTTGGTGAAGAAACTGTACTTTCTCCCTTGTGTGGTCATGGCATTCTTACTGCAGATCACTTGGCCATATATGCAAAGGTTTATTTCTGGTCCTTCTATTCTGTCCCAGTAGTGTGTTTACCTATCTTCATCACTACCACACTTTCTTCATCACTGTTGTTTATGTAGTAGGTTTTTAAATTATTCCTACATATTTTTAAAAAGAAAGCTTTGGTCTTTCTTCAGATCTACCTCATATGTTGATTTTATTTCTGAAAAAAAAAAAAAACCCACCTACAGAGTCTCTTCTACCCTCTCCAATTCCTTTTCCTTGTTAGTATTGAAAATACTCTTTGGTACAGGGGTATGGAAATTAGTTTTCCTCATCATTCATGAATTTTTGCATTCACTCTGCCAAGCCTGATCCAATCTCCTGGTTCACGGTGCCAGGTTGACAGACTGTGTAACCGTGGGCTTCTGATAAGAGGAAGAGATTCCAGGGCAACAGGGTGGGTGAGAAAGTGCACTATCCAATCTTACAAGCAGTACGTTGGCTATAGGACCATGCTACTTTAGAAAGCAGAATCTAGAAGAAATGAGACATCCTTGAAGTTCACTCATGTGGGAAGGGAGGGGGAAGGACAGTGTTTTAAACACCTGAACCTGAAGTGCCAGCACAAGGAGTAACATTGAAGTGGAGAGCATGTGGAAAGGGGTGTGGTAAGAGGCTGCAGACAGGTCTTGCTTTTTATTAATATCTTCTAAGCACTGCTTGGTCCCAAAGTAACTACTGGCGAGCCGCTAGGATAGGTTGCCTTCTGGCTGAGTCTAAAGGGCACAAAACAGTAGGCATCATAATGACTTGCATTTACTGGGAATGTGCTATGTTGAGGCACCAAGCCAAGCACACGGGTTCTGTCTTTTAATCCTCTCAATAATGCAATAGTATTCACTTTGCAATTTCCATCTTATTGATGGGGGAAAACGAAGCTCAGAAAAAAGGAAATAATTTGTCTGAGTTACACAGTTAACAAGTTTTGAGCTGAGTTCTGAACCCAGAGCTGTCTTCTGACTATCGAAGTGATGCTTCTCTGGTGCCAAAGATCCAGAGTTCGTGTCTCAGCTCTGCTGGTGGCAGTGCATCCTAGTGAGGGTTACTATTGCTGTGATAAAACACATGAGCAAAGCAACTTGGGGAGGAAAGGGTTTGTTTTACTTATGCCCCTCACTTTCCATCATTGAAGAAAGTCAGAACAGGAACTCAGACAGGGCAGGAACCTGGAGGCAGGAGCTGATGCAGAGGCCATGGAGGGGTGCTGCTTATTGGCTTGCTTCCCATGGCTTGCTCTGCCTGCTTTCTTATAGAACCCAGAACCACCAGCCCAGGAATGGCCCCACCCACAACAGACTGGGCTCTCCCCCATCAATCACTAATTAAGAAAATTCTCTACAGGTTTGCCTGCAGCTCGATCTTACATCTTACGTAGGCATTTCCTCAAAGAGGGTCCCTCCTCTCTGATGACTCTAGCTTGTATCACTTTGACACAAGCTAGCCAGCACACAGTGTGACCTTTCACAGCAACAAACATCTCCTGCAATCAGCTTCCTGGAGCAGCTACCACAGCTTTTGTATTGCACAGGTTACATAGAATTTGTAAAGTATTTTCAAGCAGATTCTTACACTTCATCTGCAAAGAAACTGAGCAGTATAAAAAAAAATAGACCTGTTCCATTAGTCTGTTTTATGATTACATCAATAGTTATCAGAACTGGAGAAGTGTTTGTAGCACGAATCTTAACAGGTCTTATTAATAAAAAAACAAACCTGATGCCAGTTATTGAGGTGAATGCTGAAAGATCAGAGAGACAGAACAAGCCACAGCTTCCTCACCTCGCCAATTCTTCAGCTGATCCTGTTTCCTCCGACTGGAAGCCTCTGAGTCCTTATCCAAATGGATCTCAGCTGAACTGCTTCTCGAAAGCCTGAAAGCTTAACCAGCTCTAGTTCCTCGTCCTCACACCTTATATACCTGTCTACCTCCTGCCATGATTTCCTGGGATTAAAGGTGTGAGTCACCATGCCTGGCTGTTTCCAGTGTGGCTTTAAACTCACAGAGATCCAGATGGTTCTCTGCCTCCAGAAGGCTAGGATTAAAGGCGTGTGCTACCAGTGCCTAACCTCTATGTTTAATATTATGGCTGTTCTGTTCTCTGACCCCAGATAAGCTTATTAGGGTGCACAATATTTTGGGGAACACATTATCACCACAAGTGTTGGTCTGTGTACAGTGAAGTTGGCCCATAAAGTCGGGTGCTGGTCCTGGTCAACCCACCCGCAAACTGAATCCAGGGGGAAAATGAGGGTTTCCTGCCTGTGTCCAGGGGCACCCATACCAGAAGCTGATGGGAAGAAAATTCAGACTCCCTTGTTTGCAAAGGCGCCTTCCAAGGCTCCAGAAAAATCCCAGGAAATGAGACTGTCTTTTCTCTCACATCTGCCCTCATTCACTGCCAATGGGCTTAGAGTAACAGTTCTAAGTTATGGGCCCCAGGTAAAGAGAAGTTGGTTTGAGGATACATTTAATTTGAATTTAACTCATCATTTTCAGTCGGAGTATTCCAGCTTTGTGTTTTTGAAGTTGTGTCTGTCCCCTGACACTCCCCATCCCCAATCCTTTGTAGTTAGATTTCCAGTGATAATGAAGCTCAGGTTGATCTCTCTGATTCCCCCTACAGGGTAGACGTCCTCCCTCTGTGTACTCTTTGAGCTTCGAGGAGGGTTTTATGGCAATCACCCTGGAATTGGAGCACTCATTTGTCACCCAGCTATGGCTTGGTTTGGGTTTGGGGTCATATCCCCAGTAGACTGCAGTATCCTTCAGCATCCTCTCACTTTCTCTTTTAAAACCCTTGAACTCCATGGTCCACTCTCCAGCATCATCTTGTTCAGACTCTCAGTGTCTTGATGGCAAGCCGCCAGCCTTTCCAGGCTTGTTATTCTCCTCCAAGGCCATGGGAAGTACCTCTCACAGAAGAGACACTCATCCAATCCTGTCCAATGAGTAAATATTTCTTCTAATTTTAAAGCAGAAATTAGATATGAGGAGATAATTATGTATTATAATATCAAATTATTTTTTAATTGCACGTTCAACAAAGTCAGCTACTGTTAATCTGTTGCTGCTTAATGAATTGCCCTATAATTTAAATGCTTATAGCAAAACATATTTCATAGTTTCTGTGGGTTAGAAATACAGGTATGGCTTAGCTACATCCTCTTGTTCTGTCTGAATCTCTCCCAATACTTCAGGGATCTTGAGAGTGAACTGGAAAGGATTCCCTTCCTGGCCTACTCACGCGGTTGTGGGTAGGATTCAGCTGCTTGTTAGCCATTGGGGGGAGGCTTCAGTTCTTTGTGAGCTATTAGCCTGGGGCTTCCTTTAGTACCTTGTCTGTAGGCTTTCCTCAGAGTATCTTACCACAGCAAAATAAGCAATCAAGAATGGAAAGAAAGAGCAAGGGAGAAGCCACAGTCTTTTACAGTACCTTCTTGGGAGAGAACACCATAGATCTGTGTTGTACTTATTGAAGTAAATTGCTAGGTCCAGCCTGGGCCCATGGGAAAAGGGCCACACAGAAATTTGAGTATCAGATGCCCAGGTGGCTGGGAAATGTTTTGGAGGATACATATTGGACAGTGAGTGTTCTCTCATTTTGTATGTTGCAACACTTTAAAAATTATTATTATTAAAGTTCTTGCCAGATATTGCTTTCTAGAAATGAAACGCAGCAAAGCAGTAGAAGAAAAGGTTGAGAGAGAGAGAGAGAGAGAGAGAGAGAGAGAGAGAGAGAGAGAGACGTCAAGGCACCTGCATCTCGAATGCCAAGCAAAGAGATTCGGGTTTTACAATAAAGACAGTGAGGAGTCTTGGGTTTACATACATAACTGTCACATTAGAGTCGTTTTTCTTAAAAGTCACACCGAATGGAGAGAAATTGGACTGGAGGTCAGGAGATTTGTCTCCCAGCAACTGTAACTACTTTGAGGGGAGGAAATGCACAGGGTTATTAACAGAGTAATAAAAGGGAAGAAGATTCTAGAAATTTTATGGAGGGAGACTGGCAGAACTTGGTATCTACTAGTAGTAAGGAGAGAAATAGGAGAAATCAACCCCCCCCCACACACACACACACACTTCCCCAGAGTGCTCTGGCTTGAGTAGCTGGTGTGTGATAAATGAGGTAGAAAGTGAAATAAGAGCACAGTGTGGAAATCAGAGCTGAAAGGAAAGATGATAAAATCTGACAGAACAGTGCAATGTCGTGTTAGCAATCAGAGAGTGGGTTTGCGTTTCTCCTAGTTTGTGCACCCCAGTACCTAAAATAACAGCTGGTACTGTCTATACCAGCACTGTGAGTAGTGGAGTCCATCATAATAGGAAGTCACAGCAGCAAGAGCTTGAGGGAACTGGTCCCATCTCATCCATGGTCAAGAACAGAGACCAGTAAATGTGTACATGCAGGCTTCTCAGCTCGCTTTCACCTTAGATAGTCTGGGATCCTATGCCTAGAGAATAATGCCGCTGCCCTCTGGTCTTTCCACCTCCATTATGTAGTCAAAACAATCCCCCCACAGTCATGTTCTGAGGCCCATCTCCCAGATGAAAACAAAAGGACAAGGTGAATGGCTCCCAAGGAGCGACACTGGAAGTTGAAGTCTAGTCCCCACGTGTATGTGTAAGTGCCACAAAAGTGTATCCCCCCCCCACCGGGAGGGGGGAGGGGGGGGAAAGGGGGGAGCTTGTACATTCAGGTAGGTTTGTCTTGAAAAAAGAAAAGAAGAGAAATGAAAAGAAAGTGCTGTGTTGGTTCATCAATAATGAGGCTACATTGGTCTTTTGAATGACTCTCTGCCTCTGCATAGCCTCAGTCTTTCTTAGGATAGGCTTCAGGGCTTCCTAGAGACACCTCCAAGGATTTCCATAGGATAGTAAGAAACCGGGTTATCATCCTTGGGCTGTAAGAAGTATTTTCCTACCCAGAGCTGGGGTGGTCCAAAGAGTTTCCTTGAAACATTTTAGGAAGAGGGAGTATTTGTTCACATTGTTTCATTTGATCTGGACAATGTCTCTGAGGAGGCCATGTTAACCCAGCAGGAGACTTCATTTTACAGACGGAGCAGTGTGGCTTTAACAACACTGCTGAATGCTACTAACCTGGAGTGACGGGAGGATATGGAGAGGGGAATTCATACTATACAAACGTTTTCTTTGGAGCAGTGCTTCCAAGATTGTTCCTGAAGAGCTTTACTGCCAGTAGAACTCAATACACTGGATATTTTTTTAAGGTGAAAAATTACATAGCATCTTCCTACTTTCAAAATTAAATCTTGGGGGCTGAACTAGTGGCTGTCAAGATGACTCAGCCAGTAAGGCACTTGCCAGCAAGCCTGAAACCTGAGTGGCATGCCAGGACCCAAACGGTGGAGAAACAGGCCAGGCTCCTACCACCTTTCTGACCCTTGCAAGCTGTCCTCAGTCATCCATGTGCCCCGCTGCCACCCAGAATAGATAAAGGGGATGCAATAGTTAAAAAATAAAATTCGTGATAATGGTGGTACAAACCTTTAATCCTAACACTAAGCAGGCAGAGACAGGCAGACCTCCATGCCAGCCAGGGCTACATAGTGAGATCCTGCTAAAACAAAAACAAAAACAAAAAAAAAAAAAACAAAAAAAAAATGAAATAAAATTTGTGCTTGTTTCTGTACTATCTTCTTCTTTCATTCTAAATTCTATTTACTGGGAGATTGTTCTTTGTACCATGATTTTTTTTTTCCATGAAGCCGCTCTCCTCAAAACTGTCAGTGAAGCCAACTACACAATCTGAAGATTTTCTGTGTTTTTTTTTCTTTTTTTCATATTCACAGCTGTCACCGCTCTAAAGACAGTAGAACCTGGGAAAATGGAGCCCATAAATGAGATAAATGAGGCAGACCAAAGTGTCATGCAATATTCAACTTGAACGTCAGACATTGTATACTCTGAGGGTTAAGATGGGTCACATGAGTAAAGTGTCCAATCACAAAAATAAGCCACGCGTGGCAGACAAGCCACACACTGCAAAAACATGTTTTTCCATGGAGGCATATAAACAATAACTAGTCATCATGAATTGTCTAAAGTAAACGCACTCCTATCTGCTATTCCTGGGAGGGGTGTGAAAGCAGATCCCAAAAACAATTCCACGTTTTTTGAAGAAACTCAGCACAGGAGACACTTATTTTCTTGCTGTTTTCTCAAAAGCCCTCACATGACTCCCTTCTTGGACCATGTTCCAATAACAGCTTTCTTTGAAATAATAGAACCTTGTGCTTCCTGCCTGAGGGGTTAGAATGCCCAGCCCCAGCCAGTGAGCTAACAACCCACTGTTAAAGTAGCGACTTGTCTCAGCACCCACGGATGCAGCCCCAGGCGGCTTGGCACCCTGATTTTCTCGTTGCACATGGAACATGGAGCTAGGACCACACCTTCCTCTTAGGTTCCAGAGGGAACGGTCTTCCTTCCACTTTCGGACTGCCCTCTTGGCACAGCAAGTTTGATAGCTGCTTTCTCTGGCTCTCCAGAACGTCCAGCTTGTACTCTGACCCTAGACAATGGCATTCTGCGGCAGTGGTGGTATTTTTCTTTTAAAATGTGATAGCTGCACACCAGCTGAGAGACACTTCCAGGAGAGCTGTTCGAGTTTTGACTTACATCCTTCCATCTTAACCACCCCCCACTACCCTTCCCCAAACTGTAGACTCTCTCTGCTCCTACCAGAGTGATTTTTCTAAAGTAATCCCTGCTGTCTAGTTTCCTCCTCCTTTGATTGACAGCCTAGTTACTGCTCAAGAGCTGCTTCCAATGCCGCTAACATCTTTTGCAGCTTACTAGTCATTTGTCTGTGAAAGGCTGTGTGTGTGTGTGTGTGTGTGTGTGTGTGTGTGTGTGTGTGTGTGTGCATGCATTCCTGTCTCAGCAGCGTGTAAGTTGCTTGGCGGCCAGGCCAGCTTGTTATGTTTCTCATGAACTTCAGAACCTGACAAATGTTGTATGGTGGTTTAAAAAAAATCTAAGAGCATTAAGGCTTAATTAAGACCACCTACTCCCTGTGTGAGGAATGAGGAGGACTACTGCTTAAAACAACTAGTTCTCACAACACTATGGAGTGCCTCATGAGTGGGCTTGGGGTGCAGGGAGACCCTGGTTAGCATTGTTGTGGAATCTTGTTCTGTCTTCAGGATGTTCCTGCAGAGCTTCGATCACCCTTTCTTTCTCAAGATGGAAATGCTGACTCCCGTTTTGTGTTGCTCAGTTTGCAGTCTGTGTAAGGACGGCATTCTAATCCCTGCCCGGATTTCTAGGAGATGAGCTACCTGTGGAAGGAGATGGACACCAGGATCAGGGGAGGTTCTGGGAAATACTTTTGAGACATAACAAGTTTTTCCATACATTCATAAAGAATTTGGCCAGGAAATAGGCTGCTTTCATGAGATTTAGAAGAAAATCAAAATGAAATAACTATGGGGGTGTAGGAAGCAGGATATTGTACTGCTGGAGGAAAACAATCTTTACATTGTTTCAAAGTTCTAATATGCCATTATTTACATTTTGTACATAATCTCCCTTCCCGAAGCTTCCTATGGCATTCGATTACCAGGTACTATTTAGATTATCCCCTTTCAGTGGGTTTTATAATTCAACATTGTTTGTTTGATTTCTAAAGTGCTTATTTCAGTCCTAGGAGAATAATCTTGTGTGGAGCTTTGAAAAAAACCTTCTTTCTTCCCAGACCAAAGAAATTAGAATCTCTGGCATTGAGTCTGGGGGATTTTTTTATTTAAAATAATAATCTTACTAAAGATTCAAGTGTACAAGTAAATTTGAAGACCACTTAATTATCTCAAGGGTCCTCTGAGCTCTCAGCTGGAACTTGTTGGAACATTGCACACTGCGTGACAGGATACTTTATTTTGTGCCGGACTCTTTATTTCTTTTTGCAAAAAATTGTCTGAGAAGCAGCTTGGGAGAAGAGCTAATTAGAGGGGTTTGGGATTCATGGAAGTGCTTGTGCATGACCAAAATGCAAATTGGGTTATCAGTTGAAAGCCACAGAATCTTCAGCTGAGGAAATCGTTCATGCATTTAGAAAGGCAGGTACCCAAGGGCCCACTGAACAACTTGTTTATTTGCTCTTTCTTTAGGTCTCATTTTTTGGGGATTTCATATCAGTTTCTAACATTTTTCTCCATGGCCTTCAGGCAGACTACTTGATGAAAAATCCTGAGTTTTTGCACCTTGCATTATCATGGACATAAGGACTTATATTTAATGAGGATAGAAAATAACTCCCTCAAGAGAAAAATCAGTAATTACTTTCTGGTTACAAAACATATCCTAAAGCTTGTGAGGGTATATTTTATTGGTTGGTGAATTGATCCAATCTGGGAAGCTACTGTAAGTGGGTAGGAAGAGAGTACCAAATTCCTTGGATAGCTCTTTAGAGACCCTTTTAAATAAACACATCCAGTATCAGAGAAGAATTTTTTTCTGTTTATGATTTACATTAGTTATCCAATACCAGCAGTGGCTAACCTTCTCCGTCAACTTGATTGGATTGAAAATCACCTAGGAGACACACCTCTGGCTCTGTCTGTGAGGGTATCTTCAGGGAAGGAGGACCTATCATCCACCCCATGGGCTAGAGTGTCAGGCTGCATAAAAAGGAGGAAAAGAGAAAGCCAGATGAGCAGCTGACTTATCACTCTGTGCATCATGATCCTTCTGGATGGGAGTGCTCCCACTGCTCTAGTCTTGAGCTGCTCCTACCATCGTACTTTTCCTTTTGCTGCAGATTAGAGCCCTCAAACCTCAAGCCAGAATAATTCTTCTCCCTTGGACTGCTTCTCATCGGGTATTTAGTCACAGCAATAAGAAAAGAAACTAAAATATTTCCCCAATTATCTGCAGTTACTATTTACCCTGCTTCCTACCTTTTCCTTTTTAATATAATCAAATAATTATTTCTCAAGCATTCCTAAGGCTTACACATTTTTGTTGTTTAAAATCATCCCAATTTGCAGATGCTGTGCTCATGTATAAGAGACCCTGGAGATTCTACTAGAAAACTTTTAGATCAGCTAAACACCTTCAACAAAACAGCAGGAAAAAAGTCAACATACAAAAATTCAGAAGCTTTTCTATATACCAGTAATGAATATGCTGGAAAAGAAATCAGGAAGAAAATATCATTTATCACAGCCTTTCAAATTTCTACAAATAGCTGGGCATGGTATCACACTCCTTGAGTCCCAGTACTTGGGAGGCAGAGGCAGGCAGATCTCTGTAAATTTAAGGCCATCCTTGCAGACAAATTGCTAAGCGGTCTTATAATAGAAAAACTGGAGCCAGATATTGGGGTGAAAAACTGAGAGACCAGAAAAACAGAAAGAAGCCAGCCATGTTCTTATCACGTGGAAATCCTCAGCCAAAGAGACCTACTTCCTGTATATCCATGCCTTTATGCCTTTCTGTTCTGCATCTCACTTCCTCTCTCCACCCAGCTACATCATTTCCTGTCTGTCTGTATAGACCTCCAGACCTCTATGGTTAGTGTTGGGATTAAAGGCTTTTTCCTCCAATCCTCAGATAAACTTTACTATGGTGCACAATATTTTGGGAAACACAATATATCACCACATATCCTGGTTTCATAATGAGTTCCAAGACAGCCAGGACTACATAGAAAGTCCTGTCAAAAAAAAACAAAAAACTTCAGAACATTAAGAAAAGAAATTGAAAAAGACACTAGATGTTAGAGAAACATACCATGTTCATGAGTTAGCAGAATCAGTGGGGTGAAATTTGCCATATTACTGAAAGACCTTTACAGATTTGGTTTAGTCCCCATCAAAATTTCAAAAGCTTTCTTCACAGAAACAACCAAGTCAAAAGGAAGCCATGGAGACCTATAAATGTGTGTGTAACTGTGAGATACATACAAGGAAATGTCATGATTTCATCACTTTGTATGATAAATATGCAAAAATAAGCTGATTAATTAATAATAAAATTATTTTGTTTAAACAAAACATTTTTCTCTTGGATGGTCCAAATTTCCCTCCAAACTTCTTTGTTTTGACCTCCTAGAAACTACGATTACCTCCTTCCAGTTGCTCAGACCTAAGATTCTGGGACCTTCCTAACCTCCCTCCAATGCCTACATATGTGTTGTGTTGTTATTTCTATCATCAGTGTATAGCTTGAGTCTTGCTACTTGCACCTCTCTCCATATTGGTCCAAGTCTGCTTGACTTCTTCTTCCTTTCAGACCTACTCAATGTAAAATCCGTGTTCTTGTAAGATCCACCATAACCCTGAACGGTCTTCCAACTCCATTTGGCTACTTCATCTTATTCAGCAACAGCTACACTGTCCTTGAACTCTTTCTAGAATAAGCCAGACTCATCCCCAGCTGAGGACTTTTTCATTAGGTTCATTTTTTTCTGGTCAGAGCATGTTTTCTCCTAGCATCTTCATGCTTGACTTCCTCACCTCTTTGAGGGCTCAGTGAGGTCATCCTTGATAGCCTCATTCAAAAACTAAAATTATGATCATGAATCATTCTCCTTACCTTGTTTTATCCAAAACACTTGTTATATAACATGTTGCATCTATCTATCTATCTATCTATCTATCTATCTATCATCTATATGACTATATATGTCTACCTACTATCTATTGCACTCCAACTAACCCAAACTCAGAGAAGGTAGAGCCTTTGCTATTGCCATATTGGCAGGTCCTAGAACATCACTGACAATGTAGATGAGGTATTCAGTAAGTGCTTCTTAATTGAACACTGACTGAATGGAAGTTGTATACTAACTTTCAACTCTAGTAACTCAGGCTTCTAATTTAATTACCAGCGATACAATTTTGAATTCTAATGGTACCATTTTTTGATTAACTGATTATAAACCTTTTAAGTGACATTGTTTTAGTCAAATAAGCTAGTAGGGATAACCTAAAAGTATCAACATTATTTAAACATTCTTGGGTTACTGACAATAGTGTAATGTTGCTCTTTTTTTCTCGATTCTGGAGAATATAATATAAAATCAGTGGAAATTCCACACTTGTCTGCAATGAAGAGAAACATTTTCTTCAAAGTAATGGTTATTTATTTGCATATATATGAGTGTTTTGCCTGAATGTATATGTGCACACTGTTAGACCCCAAAATCTAGGGTCTCAAGTAGGCACCACAAGAGCCCAGACTCCAGTCCAGTTGATGCAACAGCACAAGGTTCTTATTGAAGCGACTGTACAGATGGGCTACTCTTGTCCTGAGAGCAAGAGTCGCATCTTACTGTAGCCACATGGGTGCTTTTAAAGGAAAAACCCACAAAAGCCATAAGATTACAATTCCCATACAATTTTGTTTCACAAGATCATGGTCTGATCACAGAGTGGGTATAGTCATGTCCGTCCACATGCACATTCTTCCTGAAACCTCAAGGGGGGTATCAGGGCAGGAGTGGAGTTTACACAAAGGTCACAGTGGTCCTTCCTGGAACACTTGCAACTATCCCAGTCACAGTTGAGCACATCTCTTAACAGAAATCTTTTTACATTGTTACATTGTTACAGGGGTGGTTGAACAATGATTGAGTCAGCTTGCCCTTGGAACTAGATTTTTAGTTTCTCATTTCCTGGGGCTTGGGGGTATAAGCCTGAAAGGTTAGGGTCTTTCATTTCCCCATTTTCTTTTTGGCAAATTTTAATATTAAAATTATGGTATTACATTAACTCATGGTCTGTAATAGCCATGCATAGTCCATGTATAATTAGCCATCTTGTCTCTATGCCAGGGAGTTTTCTTTTGACCCAGCATTTCAGCCTTTTCTGAACAAGGAATACGGGATGATGTATTCTCTTTTGGAACTGCTTCAAGCTGGCATTGGGGCACCATTGTCAGGGCCCCCCAAAAGGCTTAAAAACTGGGCAAGGGGGCATTTCTCAGTAGCATGTAGCTGCCTGATCCCATAGGGACAGAGAAGAATCATGTTAGCTGGGCTGGTCTACATTAGCCTTTAGCAAGTCCGGAGCCCACAGTTATCTGGAGCAGTGGAGTCAGCAACTGAAACTTGGAGGTGTCTGCCAGCCAAGTAGAAATCTGTTGACACAAATTTAAACTGGGAACAGAAGTTAAAATTTATGAACTTATTTGGAGCCCTTAGGTCCATACCCTTAATAATGGGAAAAGCAGTCGTCCCAAGACCAGGAGAGAGGAAAAATACCATCTTTAGGAATACTTATCTGGGGTCCTTTCGACCTCAGTGAAGTGGTCCAGGTTTTTATGACTATTTTGATCCTTTGAGGCCTACTTACAAAATGACATAAAAGTTTTAGATGCATTAGTATTACCAACCTGTACTGAAATCCATATTGTAGACAAAGCAGGTAATGGGTATCTGTAAAACAGCAGAAGTGGACTCATTCCTTTGAGTCCCAACAAGAACTACAGATTTGGGCATTTTTCTTCTGTCCAGAAAGCCAGGTATAAATTGGACAGAGATTTTGGCCTGGTGAGAAGCACTTTTAGGTTTACATTTAGACATATTTAGATGACATCTAAAACAAATCTAAAATGTTGAGCTTGTGACTGAACAGTAACTAGTCATTGCCTTACCAGCTCATCAGGACTCCTAAATGTTAAGCTCTGAACCATAGAACAGGAGAGTAGTCTGAAACATATCTCATTTTAGACTCATATCTGAACCTTTATGATTTATTTAAACTTTTATATCTTAGAAAAATTTTTAAAAGTGAGCTAACAAGATAGCTATGGCCTTGCAGAAGGATCTAGTTGTCTGATGGTGCCATGCTGACAAAATTAGAGCTAGCCTAGCCATCAGTACTGTCAGAGATCTAAGAAGGATAAACTATATCTGAGCGCAGACCAAAAAGCTTCCAATGCTATAAATTATAGGGACCAATCCCTACCCAGGTCTCCATAGTATTGGAGGTACCAGTCAGAACAGCATCAATCTTCTTCCGCCATCAGGCCCATAAGGCAGAGTATTTTTCCTGTGGAATAGGGACATGGAAGACTGACCTTGACCAGGCAAAAATGTGCAATCAATTCCAGTGTCCTACTGCTTGTCCACAGTCTGGGCTGGGTCCTAGCGGCAGGCGTTGCATTGGGGCATCTTGCCCTGTGGTCAGTGTTGTCATAATCCAGGCAGAGACATTGTGGTGCCTCATACATAATCTCCTTTGGAGACCTTGGGTCACTGCTAGGATCTGGAAGCCTGTCTGACGTAATAAACTTTTAGATCAACATTTAAATGCCATATTCTGCAGAACTCTGAAGTATGAGGACTGTCCAGGTGTCTAAATAGACAAACTTTGTTTCTAATCACTTGTTTCAAGCTCAACCCTGAAAACATATGCAAGGGACTAAGTAAATGAGTAAATTTATCCCTGTAATATTACATCAGTACTTAATCACCATGACTACAATTAAAAAGAAGCTTGATTACTCATGACTGACTATTAAAAACAATGCTTTTAAGTTGAAGCTTCTTCTAGCATCAAATACAGGCTCAGTAAAGAAACCAAAACAAAATATCAATATATGTATCACCTTATCCAAATAACTTAAGTTTAACAAACTTAGCAAACACAAGGAGGCTAGACAACATTCTTAAGCCTGAATGTACCTTGGGTAAGGAGTAACATTTTTAAGTCATTGGTTTTTAACTATAAAAACTGTTTTTAAAAGATTAAGATCTTACAAATGTACTTTAAGGGGGAGAAAACATGGCATCATCATAATTTGTATAAAGTAAAACCAAGCTCCAGAGTACAAACAATCCCAAAGTTTAATATCTGGGATTTATTTATAATCTTTCTGGTTCTTTTACTTAGAGGCTTGGATGATTTCTTTGACCCTACCTTTGGTAGCATATACATAGTCTGTCTGCTCTATTTTATTATGGCTGGTGTTTCCGGTAATCATCACCTGACACTGGCAATTTTTAAAACTGCTAAGGTCTACCATTGCAAACAGACTCTTTTTGAAACTTTAGTCCTGCCATATATTTGCAAACCTTAGCTGTTTCCTATGATCCTTTTATGTTTTTAAAACCATTATTATTTTACATGGGTAAATCTTAAATTACAAAGTTTAGCTGTCAGAGCAAGGTATATTTCTGTGTAAAAGCATTGATGTGCAGCTTTAATATTTATCAAATATCTTATTTATTAAACATATGTTGTTATCTATTTAAATTTTAAGTACTTAGGTGTTATATATATATATATATATATATATATATATTAAAAAAACAATAATTACTTGCACATATACAAATTCAAATGGGAGTGGCCACGAATAGCCTCGCTCCCCCAGGGAAGGAGAGACTCATCTCCTTTCTTCAGATCACTCTGGAGGAGACCTTCAGAATGGGGACCTGAGGACGTCTGAGCACATCTGTTCTCACACAAGTCCCAAATACAAGTCCTGCACACTTCTGCAGGCACCAAATACAAATGCCAAATCAACCAGACAAAGGACAAGGACATAATAACATAAAACATAGATCGAGCTCATTTTTACCTCCAACTGGCAGAGTGGGGGTCCAGGGGCACCCCAAAAATCTTGGTGGAACCTCCAATGTTAGATCCCCCAAAATCTAGGGTCTCAAGTGGGCGCCCCAAGAACCCAGACTCCAGTCTAGTTGATGCAACAGCACAAGGTTCTTATTGAAGCGACTGTACAGATGGGCTACTCTTGTCCTGAGAGCAAGAGTCGCATCTTACTGCAGCCACATGGGGGCTTTTAAAGGAAAAACCCACAAAAGCCATAAGATTACAATTCCCATACAATTTCATTTCACAAGATCATGGTCTGATCACAGAGTGGGTATAGTCACGTCTGTCCACATGCACATTCTTCCTGAAACTTCAAGGGGGGTATCAGGGCGGGAGTGGAGTTTACACAAAGGTCACAGTGGTCCTTCCTGGAACACTTGCAACTATCCCAGTCACAGTTGAGCACATCTCTTAACAGAAATCTTTTTACATTGTTACATTGTTATAGGGGTGGTTGAATAATGTTTGAGTTAGCTTGCCCTTAGAACTAGATTTTTAGTTTCTCATTTCCTGGGGTTTGGGGTCATAAGCCTGAAGGGTTAGGGTCTTTCACACACCACATGTGGAGAGTGCCTACAGAGACTAGAATAGGGCACCAAATCCCCCTGGAACTGGAGTTAGAGATGTTTGTGAGCCATCGTGGAGGTCCTAGGAACTGAACCCAGATCCTCTGGAAGACCAGACAGTGTTGTTAACTACTGAGCCATCTCTCCAGCCCCAAGAAAAACATTTCTAAGAGAACAAGCAAACAAAATAGTAAATTAGGTATTTAGGCCATTATTTATCTAAACAGTGAAACTAAAAGCAACTTATTTTTTAATTTTTTCATGTCTACATTCAAAATGCTTTTATAATTCAATCAAATAATATTTCAAGTGATTATAAAACTAAACTGATTTTTTAAAATAAATATGTTGTCTGCCATGCTTTGGGTTTCTATGCATAAACATGGATCTGTTAGAAGTGGGAGAGACCTACATATCAGATTGCCAACTGCCCAGACAGCCAAAACTATTAAAAAGAATGGGTCCAGAGTCATTAAATCATTCACTCTTTCATTGATAAATACTAATTGAGCATCATTTAGGTACCAGGCAGTGATAGGCACTTGGGAGGTACCAGTTAACAAGACATAGGCCTACAGCATCTTTGTACACCTTACATCCTTGATGTTCTTCTAGAGTATGGTCCACAAAAAGTATGTAATAATGCTAATTCTGAATTCAGGGGATTTATTTACTAGAGAGAGATATAGGTAGAGACAAGCAAACCAAAGATAAACTCATTATGGATTCTGCTCAGAGCCATGAGGATGAGCTAGGTAGAGAGTATGTGGGCCGAGCTATAGACAGAGGCTAAGGCAGCTCAGCAAGAGTGTCCCAAGCAAAGAGGAGAGAAAAGGGGATGGGGAAAATTGAAACAAGGTGGGTAAGGGACAGAGTTCAAAAAGACTTCGAAAGGTAGTGTGTGCCAAGTCATACAAGGCTTGGGAATGATGAAAACAGGAAATGGATAATGTTGAGAGTACCGTGGGGGGCTGTGGGTTTTATATAAGGGGATGTCATGATCTAATATTGATGCAAGGTTTTGGCAGTCACAAACCCCAACCTGGGGGTTCACATAAGAAATCCACATTATAGGTGTGTGCTTAGAATATATCGATGTATAGCTGTGTGGTGACTAGGAACATTCAGGGAGCAAGCTTACAGAGTAAGAAGAAGTTAAACCTGAACAAAACACCCAAGATACCCCAGATTTTAGAAATCCATCCAAAGAGAAGACAGGAGCAACACTTGTGGGGAACAGGACCCCAAAACAGGAGGGGGACTGAGGAAATTGCTTTAACCCAAGAACTTTAAGGTGTGTTGATTTGCAGCAAGACATAACTGGTACCCCGGGAGACCTTCTGAATATTTAGGTCATTTATCCTTAGGACAAACAATATTATTTCTTTGCTGATATTAAATTAACTCATTTTATTCAGAACTGGGAACATGCTAATTTTTAAAGCCTGTAAATGGGGAGAAAGAAGGAGAAGGATGGAGGAGGGAGAGAGAGAGAGACTTTTCTGAGAAACTGTCAAATGATTAAGAACAAGAATCTTTACATGAACCTAGAGAATAGATCTGCTGTCCTGTGGACTGCCCACACCTGTAGGGTAGACACCACTGTTCTCAATGATGACTGGCTTATATTCTTTCTCTTCTTTGATTTAAAATCTAATTTCAATGCTAAATGTTGTGTTGGTCAGGCTATAGGACAATGATGTCATTGACAGAAAGGTACTGTAAATTGAAAGTCTAAGAAATTTACCTCTAGGCAGGTAAGTGTCCAAATGAGACAATGCAACATGCCCTGAGACAAAGATAAAGGTCTGCAGGTCTCCAGGGCTTTCCACGGGGACTTCAGCTGTCAGTGATGCATCTGCACAGCCTCAAAAAGCTGCAAGGTACTGATTCTGTTTGTATATTCCAGGCCATGGCTAGGATGAAGGCAAAAATCTAAAATTTAAGGAGGTCCTCTGAAGAGTGTCAAGATCCCAAGCTGGTACCTGACAGTGAGAACTTCCTCAAATCTTCTACAGCTGGCACATCACTTGTCCACTCTAGACCTGTCTCTGCTCCCACCTTCCTCTGCCTGCTGGATTTCCCACATGCAAGCTTCCTCATCCAGGGAATTGATGCAGGTTAGCATTTAGCAGGGTAATAACTTCAGAAGCCAGTTAAAAGGGATCAATTTCCCAGGTGCCCCTAGATGCATAGACTAGAGCTAAGGTTTTGATTTTCACATTGGGGTTTACCATGATATTTTATTTAACTAAATAATCCATGCCTCTAGATATGATGGAAAGCAGAAGGTTGACTTTACTTGCTCACAGGGCTCACAGTTGTCAACTGGTATGCCACACTTGAATGACCAAGTTATGAAGTGAGCTTCCCTGCTGGGTTCATCCTTCCAGGACCCTGAACATCTCTCTAATGTCTTGTGAGATGCTCTTACTATCTGCCGCTACTGCTCCCATGATGTACTTGGAGCACATCCTTACCCCTGAAAGCCTGATAATTTATTGGTAACTTAAAATTTGTTTCTGACCAGTGGTACACTAAGTGAATTTTCTACACTAAGTTGTAATCGCTATTGACCAAAGAGTTCCTTCAAAAATATGGATTCTAGTATAATCTATTGGCCCATGAGAACATGATTTTGAAACTGCATTGTTTAGCCTTAAATATGTTTATGGAGCAAATTAGTGAGTGCCAGGTCTTAAATAACAGTCCAATCACAAAAGATGGTGTGATGTGAATATAAGATGGAAAGATATTAAAGGTGAAATAGTACTAACAATTGATATAGTAAACCAAATAAAATGCTTGGATTACATGAAAGTATAAGATCTTTTATGAGGTTTATGAGATAGCAACATTATTCATTTTTTGTTTTTGTTGTTAAAATTTAAGAATACACAATGTACTTTGGTCACATTTGATCCCAATTCCAGCCCATACACTGGAGCTTACTTAACGTACAGCATGTCCCAAGGCGAAGGTAAAGGCCTCTGGGTTCCCGAGTTTCCCTTGGGGACTTTATTCAGAGATGCATTGCATGGCCTCATGGTATCTTACAGACTTTCAAGGCATTAGGCACATGATTAGAAAACCCGGTTCTTTCTCTAGTGTACCTTTGCATCCTTGCCAAGTTCTCTTATTACCTTAGTCCATTTAAATTTGTGGGATTGATGATCCCCATGGAAGGCAGTGACTCATCATGAAATCTGACAATAAAAAGATACTCTGGAGGAGATAACAGGTTTCATATTTTACAGCTGCTTTATATGTTACTAAAAATGAAAATTTCTCTCTTTTCTGTTCCTGTTCCTTTGACAAATACTTGCATTTCAAAGGGAGGGAAACATGACATAATTTAGGATGCTGAATTGTAGGTACTCTGGAGAGAATTAATTGATCTTCAGAAGAAATACAAACTACTAGGATACACAAAGCTTTGAGTAACCCCGGTCACTGGTGGGAAAGGAGGATTGAATCTGCTTTAAGCAATTTGTCTCTCCTGTGGCCTGCACCATGTCATGAAAAATTATCTTACATAAAGCCTATCCTTTTCTTCCTGTGTCTCCGGTCTCACGTTCTGAGAAACTCTTTTCAGGCTACTCTTCATTATCTTCTTCTACTGGGAACAAAGTATAGCAGGTGATTTAAAGACACAATGGTAGTAATGTGTATTGAGAGCTGTTCTGATTTGGGGTAAAACTGTGGGAGTCTTTTGCTTTCATGGTGTGTGTGTGTGTGTGTGTGTGTGTGTGTGTGTGTGTGTGTGTGTGTTTACAAAAATCATTGCCTAGCAAAATGCCACACATAACAATATTTCTGAACGACTCCAGTGTTATTGCTTGCATATTGGTCAGCATTAGCATGTTTAATGACATTGAACATTGATCGTGATCAAAATTTATTGTCTTTCCCTCATAGATAACCAGTTGTCCCAAGATATTTCTTTCATTTTCAATTGAAAATATTTTTCATACAATATATTCTGATGATGATTTATCTTCCCTTGTCTCCTCCAAGATTCTCCCCATCATTTCATCTCCATAACTTTTTTTCTCTCTCTTTAGAAAACAGACAAATTAAAAAATTAAAATAAAACACAGGCACACACACACAGAGACACACCATAAAAAACACAAAATCAAAAAACCAAAATACAAAATACTTGTAAGGTTAAAAAAAATGCCCAAACAAACAAAACAATATGAGGGGGCAAAGTTTCCAAAAATACCACTGAGTTTGATCTGTGTTGGCCATCTACTGCTGGGCATAGGGCCTGCCCTTAAGTGTGCTTTGCACACCCAGTAAAACTCCTTTGGAGAAACTATTTTGTGAGCTGTTGTCAACTGGAATAGTTTCTGGGTTAGAGATGGGGTCTCCTGTCCACTTCCCCTCTCGGGGCTGTGACGCCATCCGACTCTGACCTGTGCAGACCGTGTGCATGCTGCCACCCTTTCTGTGAGTTCATATGTGAGCCACTCCTGTGTGTCTGGAAGGCACTGTTTCCTTGGAATGATCCATCCCATCCCGTCTGGCTCTTACAGTCTTTCTGCTTCCTCTTCCACAGGGTTCCCTGAGCCCTGGGAGGAGGGATTTGATGGAGACATCCCCTTTAGGATTGAGTCTTTCACACTCTGTGTAATGTCTGGCTGTGGGTCCCTGTATTTGTTCCCATCTGCTGTAGGAGGAAGCTTCTCTGATGATGGCTGAACAAGACACTGATCTATGGGCACAGCAGAATGTCATTAGGGGGTCATTTTATTGCTATGTTCCTTTAGCAGAACAATAGAATTTGATTTTTCCATAGGTCCATAGCCTATTTGGTCTCAGGTTCTGGCTACCCAAGCAGTGTTGAGGATGGGTTATATCATATGGTTTGGATGGTAAATCCAATCAGATATTGGTTGTTTACTCCCACAAGCTTTGTGCCCCTATTGTACCAGCTTATCATGCAGGCATGTCACCACTGTACACCACAGGGTGTATAGCTGGGTTGATGGTTGGTTACCTTTCTCCTTGCCAGTAGGCAGAACACACACATATGCCATGAACACTAGTTAGTAGGGTAAAGGCTCTAAGTAGGTACCAGCTCAGCTTTTCCATGTACAATGAGATATGTGAATGTTTTCTTCAGCAATGGGGTATTGGTGAAATTATTAAGGCCACTCCACATAGTTAAAAGGGAGGTTTATTAGTGGCATAACTTACAAATGAAGGGATAGGTAGGTTGCAGGGTCTGGGGAAGACCAGTCCCTAGCACAGTCCAGCAGTGACAGTTACCGAAGCCTCAATGGGGGTTGGAACTTCCAGATCAAAGCTGGAATGGCTACCCACTACAATAGGGCCTTACCACCAGTTTGTGGAGAACAGCCAACAGTATTGGCAATAGCCTGTGTTGTTTAGAGCTTTCCCTGGTGCTTCTTTGTCCAACAACTCAACTAGATATAATCTATTCCAGACAATGGAGGTTTCTCTTGGTGGCAAGAGATGTTTAGTTTGGGGCTTGTCTCCCATGTTATTTGGTGATTCCATTTAGATTTCTTTCATATATGTATATGTGTGTGTGTATATATATATATAATGAAGCTTCTACTCTAGTAGGTTTCCATATGACCCTTTAAATGGCCCTTAGTGTTAGCTATCCTTCCCAATACTCCCTCCTTGTGGTAGTTTGAATGTAATTGGCCCCCATAATATCATAAGGAGTGACACTATTAGGAGGTGTGTCTTTGTTGGAGTGGGTATGGCCTTGTTGGAGGAAGTTCGTCACTGTGGGGGTGGGCTTTGAGATTTCCTATGCTCAGGATACCACCCAGTGAGTCAGTTGACTTCCTGTTACCTTCAAGAAGTAGGACTCTTAGCTACTACTCCAGCACTATGTCTGCCTGCACACTGCCATGCTCCCTGTCTTGATGATAATGAACTGAACCTCTGAAACTATGAGCGAGCCACCCCAATTAAATGTTTTCTTTGTAAGAGTTGCTGTGGTCATGGTGTCTTTACAACAATAATAACCCTAACTAAGACACTCTATTATCCACCTCTTCTCTTCCTATCTTTGTTTAATTCTCCCATTATAGTCTTCCCACTCTCTCCATAACTATATATTATCTTTCCCCTTCCTTGCGAGATCCTTCCTTCACCCTAGTCCTTTATTTTATACTTAACCTCTGTGGTTATATGATTATAGCATGGCTGTCCAAGGCTTAAAAGCTATAATCCACATATAAGAGAATATATATTATTTGGTTTAGGGGGATCTGAGTTACCTTAATCAGAATGATTTTTTTTCTAATTCTGTCCCTTTACCTGAGACTTTAATGATTTCATATTTAACAAATGAAAAATACTCCACTGTAATAATGTATCATACTTTCAGTATCCTTTCATCAGTTAGAAAGTATCTAGGGTCTTTCCAATTTCTGAATAGAGCAGCAGTGAACATGGATGAACTAGTATCTCTATAGTAGAATGCATATACCCAAGAGTGGTACAGCTGGATCTTGAGGTGGATCTATTCCCAGCTTCCTGGAGAAGCAGCACACTGATTTCCATAATGGCCAAACAAGATTGCACTCCAACCAGAAATGAATAATGTTCCCCTTTCCCTATGTCCTGGCCAGTATGAGCTGTCATTTGTTTTATTGATCTTGTCCAGTCTGACGGGCAACAGATGAAATATCAAAGTAGGATTAACTTGTATTTCCCTAGCGACTAAAGATGTTGGACATTTTTTTAAGTGCTTTTCAGACATTTGTGTTTCATCTTTTGAGAACTCTGTTTAGTTCTATACACCATTTTTAATGGGTTACCTTTTTTTGATAACCAAATTTTTAAAAAATTATTTATATATTTTACATATTAACCTTCTATTGGATGTGTAATTGGTAAAGATCTTTTCCCATTCTGTACATTGCCATTTTCTCTAAATGATGACTTTTTTGCTGCACAGAAGTTTTCCCATTTCATGATGTCCAGCTTGTTAAATGTTGGTCTTAGTGCCTGTGCTGTCAGTGTCCTATTTAGAAAGTTCTTCCTTGTGCCGATGAATACAATACTAGCCCCTACTTTCTTTTTTGTTGGATTCATGGTTATTTGCTTTATGTTGAGGTTCTTAATCCATTTAGAGTTGAAGTTTGTGCAGGGTGATAGATATGGATCTATTTTTCTTCTTATTCATGCAGCCATCTGGTTTGACTAGCACCATTTGTTGAAGATGCTGTCATTTTTCTAGTGTCTATTCCTGTCTTCTTTGTCAAAAATCAGTTGTTCATATGCATATGGACTTATGTTGGAGTATTCAGTTTGATTCCATGGATAAACTTGTCTGTTTTTATGCCAATACCATGCACCTTTTAATTATTATAGCTGTGTACTACAACTTGTGACAGAGGATGGTTTTACCTCCAGCAGTTCTTCTATTTTTCAGGATTGTTTTTAGCCATTCTGGGTTTTTTGTTTTGATTTGGTTTGGTTTGGGGTTTGGTTTTTTGGTTTTTGTTGTTGTTGTTGTTGGTGGTGGTGGTGGTGGTGGTGGTGGTGGTGGTAGTAGTTCATTGGGGGGTTTTTTGGTTGTTTTGTTGTTGTTTTTCTTTTTTTAGTGTGTGTGTGTGTGTGTGTGTGTGTGTGTGTAAATGCACTCACGTGCTCATGTTTTGCTAAAAAGCTGAAAATTGCTATTTCAAATTCTTTGAAGAATCGTGTTAGAATTTGATAGGGATTGAGTTGAATCTGTATATTGCTTTTGGTAGGATGATCATTTTCATTATATTGACCCTACCAATCCATGAGCATAAGGGAGACTTCCAATTACTGTTTCTTTTTCACTAGAGATTATAGGTGTATTTAAGTTGCTTATCTGATCTTTATTTAACTTTGGTAGGTTGTATATATCAAGAAATTTATCTTTTGTTTTGTTTTCCAGTTTGGTGGAGTACTAGTTTTTAAAGTATGTCCTTCTGTTTCTCTGGATTTCCTTGGTGTCCCCCTTTTATTAATTTGTCTTCTCTCTGTGTCTTTTAGTTAATTGGACTAATGGGTTTTGTCTTCTCTCTGTGTCTTTTAGTTAATTGGACTAATGGGTTATCAACCTTATTTGTTTTCTCAAAGAACCACCTTTTTGTTTCATTGATTATTTGTATTGTTTTTGTTGTTTTCTATTTTATTGATTTTAGCCCAAGTTTGATTATTTCTTGCTGTCTACACCTTTTGGATGTTATCCTCTCTTTTTGTTCTAGAGCTTTCAGGTGTGCTATTAAGTTACTAATAGGAGATCTCTCCAATTATTTATGTAGTTACTAGTACTGTAAACTTGCCTCTTAGAACTGCCTTCATTGTGTCCCATAGGTTTGGATATCTATTATTCATAGATTTGGGTCTTTTCATGGTGTCCCAGATTTCCAGGATGTTTTGTACCTTGATTTTTTTTTAACTTTTTTTTAGATTTAACATTTTCTTTGACTGTGGTATCTATTTCTTCTACCTTGGCTTCAATGCCTTCCATGTTTTGTATTCTGTTGGTGAAGCTAATCTCTGAGGGGTTTGTTTGACTTCCTAAATTTTCCATTTCCAGTTTTATCTCAGTATGGTCTTTCTTTAGTGATTCTATTTCTACTTTTATGTCTAAAACTGTTTTAATTACTTTATTCCACTGTTTGCTTCCCCCTCCCCACCACGAGCTTTCTTATGGGACTTATTTATATCCTTTTTAAGGTCCTTGAACATATTCATAATTGCTATTTTGAAGTCCCTGTCTTAGGCTTCAGTTATATTGCATTTCATATATATATATATATATATATATATATATTGCCTACTATAGTAGGACAGTGGGTTCTGGTACAGGCATATTGTCTTAGCTGTTAGTGATTGTGATTTTGTGCTGGTGTCTAGGCATCTGGGGTTGGGATGATTGAGGTGATTCTGAATGTTGAAATCTAGTCTTGTCTTTGTTGAGTGGTTGCTATTGCCCTCTCTAGGTCATAGGAAAGTGTGGTGGTAGTTGCGGGTTGCCTAGTAGGGAGTGCTTCTGCAGGTCGGTCACTGTCAGAGCAGAACAGAAGTGGGAAAGGCTGAGTGAGAGGGGCCTCGGGAAGAAGGTGGGGGGTCCTGTTCATACCTAGAGGTGAGGTGTCCAGGGAGCTGGAGATGTGATGAGAAGATCTGCGAGTAGGCTGCAAACAAACAAAGACTTATCTAGAGAGACAGTGATGAAGGGACTCTGGGGACCCTGGGCCTGGACTAAAAGTTGGCATCTCTAGTGAATGAAGTTGAGGTGGGAGGAGGGCACCGCTAAGCTGCTGAAGGGCTAGGCATGAAAGTAGAGAGATTGTAACTGAGGACAGGAAGGGAAGGGAAGATGTCTGCCTGATGTGGCCACTGGGGATCACAGAGAGTGTTTCTGGGTACCGGCAGCTGACACAAAGGGATGGGAACCGACTAGAGGTGGGAAAGTGAGAGGGTCCACAGGGAGGATAGCTGGGCTTGCTGCAAAGTTTTGGGGAGTCCCCAGGGCATGAAGGGAGGGTGCGAGGACAGGCCCCTGCAAGCCGTCTGCTACAGGGGTGGGGATGAGATCAGAGAAATTGTGTTAGAGGATGAGAAGGAGAGTGAAGATTGTCTACCTTAGTCCCAGCCCAGTGTGGCTCTAGGATATGTATTTCATTATCCATATATCTAGTCCCCCAGCTATATGCAGTTCTACACACCGCTGCCCACCATGTGTCATGTTTTTCAGCAGGAACAGGACTGTTTGTGAGCCCTCTGTTCCATTCGAGAGTTTCCCAATCCCTTTATCAATATGGTAGATTTATAAGAAGCTTGAATATTGTAGGGTTAGTTTTTCCATCTTCTTCATGTGCTTCACTGTGGTGACATTTTTCCTTAACTTTTATCTTAAAATCTAATGTTATAAATATAAATGAATTATTGGTTTTAGAAGTTGTATTTCACAGCTTATCCTGTCTTATTATCAATTCTAGTAATGTCTTTGAAGGTTTTCTTGCTTTTTTTCTATACTGACAATTATACTTTGCATAATGTTTATTTTATCTCTTCTTTTCCAATTCTAATTCTCTTTAATTTTTTTCATGATTTTAAGTTATTGCTTGGGATGTCTTCAGGGAATTAATTAGCTCTCTTAGTAGTAGGAATTCTCAACTACACTTAAATAGAATGCTTTTAGGTTTTTATCATTGAACGTGAAACTTGCTATGGGATTTTGGTAAAAGGCTTTTTCTCGGGCTAGCAGCAGAATTGCTGCACTCCTCTGACAAGTGTAAAACAGCAGATTCTGAAGCTGCATGGGCCAAGCTGACGAAGGTATAACTTCGTCACCAGAGATAGATGTAAACATTGCGGCTTAAGAATTAATGAGATGATTTTTCCTTTGTTTCTTTATTGTGCATTTCAATGTTGTAGACTAAGTTTTCCTCAATCATGCAAGTTATGCACATGTAAACTGCTCACTTATTAGGGAAATACAATAAAACAACAAATACAGTCTGTGCGTAATGTTAGATGCCGATTGCCAGGATCAACAGCAAGACCTTTACATTCTGTTCTCCCTATTAGCAGCCAATGTGCATTCCTTTGGCAAGAACAATGGGCAATTCATGGAATGAGCTATATAAATGCCTGAAAATATTTAATGGCTCTAATTAAACTCTGTTGTCTGAAGGAGCTAGCCTGTGAACTGATACAAAGAGTTTTTCAGCATTCTGAATTGTCACTAAGAAATTGGCACCTGTGACTTTGGCATTATTCTAGATTAAAGGTTGGGAAACCTTCTGTAGAGTGCTAGGTAATAAATATTTGTAGCTTTGGGACCATTTTATCTCTTGCAACCTATCAACTCCTCCGCAGCCTCAGTGTTGCCAAAGCCACCATAGACAATATAGACACAAATTAACGTGGCTGAGTGCGGTGAAATTTTATTTGTGTAAACAGGAGACTGGCTGGCTTGGGCCATAGGTTGTATGTATTATCCTTGTTCCAAATGTTTACTGAGATGTTGCCATGCACAGAACTCCCAAATCTTTGTTCTCTTCTTCCTTTTCTTTTACCCCTCTCTGTAAAGCAGGAGATTTTCGGTTTTCTTGGCAAGGATCTGTAAGATTGTGTGAAAGAAGATGCAGTCCCGTTTCATTTATGCCTTTTTATCACATTCTACCTCTGTCCCATGTCCACACAGGAGTTCAGATGTTTAGAGTGACAACTTGTGTTTTAAGCTGGCCTTAATTCACCACTTTACATGTGAAAAACATTGAAAAAGAGTGAGGGCCCAAATCTCCCCTGAGTCAGAGCACCAGCTATTTAGTTCATCAAATGACATTTATGTGATTTAATTCACTTAGAATTGGCAAAATGCTAGCACGCAACATGCTGCTCAGAGTGAGTTGTTTGACCCAGAGGAAGCAACTGGGTGTGGGGGATGGGTGCGGGTGGGTGTGCACACACCACATAGCACACCTGGAACACATGAGGAGGTCAGAGGACAAATGGTTGAAAATCAATTTTGGGGAACCAAACTTGGGTTTTCAGGCTTGGCAGCAAGTGCCCTTCCATACTGGGCCATCTAACAAGATCCAGATTCATGCATTTTTGGGGGGTTATCCCTCTCCCTGAAGAGGAAAGATTCTGATTGTTGTTCTTGCTATTGTTGTTTTGTTTTCTGAGACAGTCTTCCTCTGTAGACCCAGATTGTCTGGCACTTGCTATGCTGACAAGTGGACCTTGAACTCTTAGTAATCCTCTTGCCTCAGCCTCCTGAACCACTACCATGGCTAGGCCAAGACTGCTTTAGTATTTAAAGGTCCCGCACAGAGTTAACGTACAGGCAGGCACTCTGTTTAGAGTTTGCCTTAAGTCTTCCAATTGCTATGTGTTTTCCTTTTTCTCTTCTTAGTCTAACATTTCCCACTGCCTGTGCAAAAGGAAACTTTGAAGCTGAAGGTACAAGTGCTTCTTGACCTACAAGAGGTCACATGTAGTGGGTAGCCATTCCAGCTTTGATCTGCAAGTTCCAACCCCCATTGAGGCTTCGGAAACTGTCACGCCTACAAGGCAGGGCCGAGAAAGGACCCTGAAGACCCGAGATCCAGATGGGCTGACTCTCTTAGTTCCTGGACCCTGGACACTGGAGGTAGACCCAGCAGAGTTCTCTAGAGAACACCACAGGACTGGGCTACACCTTTCCCACACCCTGCAACCTATCCTTTCACTTGTAAGTTACCCCACCAAATAAACCTCCCTTT
The DNA here is from genome assembly GCF_004664715.2 of Peromyscus leucopus. Taxonomy (NCBI): domain Eukaryota; kingdom Metazoa; phylum Chordata; class Mammalia; order Rodentia; family Cricetidae; genus Peromyscus; species Peromyscus leucopus. Next base: position 74,134,481 of record NC_051070.1, read on the forward strand.
TAACTACATGGAGTGGCCTTAATAATTTCACCAATAGTCACATCTCAGCGAACCCATCAAAGGATGAAAACCTCTGAAACTGAGGTCACTTTCAATACACTTGATTACCAGATGTCATGGGTCAGCCCCATCTAACTTTGAGCAGACTCAATGTTCTTTCATTAACCTACTGTTGGGCAAGATCATCTAACCCCAAACCTGTTTTAGAATGAAACAGCAGCTCTTTCATTCTATGGCCATGCTAAGAGTGAAAAGCAGAGTGATTGTGAGGATACACTCTCATATGCTCATAAGATCAAATAATTAGAGGTTGAAATATCTTAAGCCACTGTCTGTAGAAAATTTTCATCAGATTTATTGATTGACTTGATTTTTCATCCATGGCCTTCTATGTGAACAAAGGCCTATGACCGCTGGAATTATCAAAATATTAGGGGCACATTCTAGGCCTTTCAGAAATTTAGTTTCCAACCATCAAAGTAAACATGAAGTTCAGCAGACACTTCCACTGTACCTGGTCTTCCAAAGTGGGAGTCATGATATCAGTATTACCTACAGTAAAAAGTAGGATGGGTTTAATTCTCACCACTAAAGCTAGACTTCTAGTCTCCACCATGATTCATTAACTAGTGAACTCTAGAGCATTCAGCACTATGGCAATTTTCTGGCTTCATCCATCTTTGTACCTTGTGTGACTTGGTGTAATGTGCATCATAGTAGTACATTGTTATTTTTTGTTTGAGCTCACTGGGCTCACTGAGAAGCTGGCTCTGGAAGCAGAGTTTATCCCCACCTTATTGTGGACCCAGGTATGAATATCTCAAAATGCCCTCCAAGGTTTCGGGTCTGAGTATGGGCTGACCACTCTAACACTGTGGCAGGGAGAGAAAACAGCAAAAACAACAGTTGCAGATGTTAGGAACATTGTGTTCTTCACAACATCTGGAAGGAAAATTATTTCTGAAGCTACCATTGCTTATCCCAACAGTTCTCAACCTGGGAGTTGTGACCCCTTTCGGGGTTTAAAGGACCCTTTCACAGGAGTCACCTAATACCATCAGAAAACACAAGTATTTACATTATGATTCATAACAACAGCAAAATTACAGTTATGAAGTAGCAGTGGAAATAGCTTTATGGTTGGGGGTCAACATGGGGAACTTCATGAGTAGAAGTTATTACGCTCATATTAGAGTCACTATTGAAGAGTGGCAGCATTAGGAATGTTGGGAACCACTGGCTTATCCCATAATATAAAAATGCCTGCAATAGGCAAGAGGAGATGGGAGTTCAGGGAGTTCAGCCCTGGGAAGCTCATCTCAGACAGAAAGTTCAACTGGGTTCTCTAGTAGACTGCCTCAACTTCCCCAGTCAGTTTCTGCCAGATCCTCGTAAGCCCCCGATGGATGGTGCTACCTTTCATCTGTGGTTTGTTCTTTCCTTGGAAACTTTATCTGAGAGGACTCCCTGATCTGCCCAGGACTCTACAGAGAACACCAGCCAACTGCTTTTATGGGGCTCCTCCAGTCGATTTCTGACATTTTCCTATCTATCTATCTATCTATCTATCTATCTATCTATCTATCTATCTATCTATCATCTATCTATCTATCATTTATCATCTCTCTATCCATCACCTATCTCTCATCTATCAATCTATCTGTCACTATTTATTCTTTTACTTCAGTTTGCTACATATTCAATAAACTCGCCCATTCAAAACTTTAAGTATGGCTACCGTAGATGGTTCTCTAAACGTACAGAACAGAGGTTCAGCTGTCAAGCCAGCCCTGGCAGTCTGTCTATGAATCCTTTCCTTAATCAGCTGGGCCACTGCTTGCTTCTCTGAACTGTCCTGCTCTGTCAACCCAGTGACTATATCGTCCTGGGCTTCTCTACACATACTTATTGGGCTGCTCTTCATATTTATTAATGTTCATTAGACATTGAGTGCCAAGAGCAGTGAGAAAGTGTGCCCTGGAAGGGACCTCTGGCTGGGAGTTAGGTATCTATCATGATACTGAGATATTAATGCAGGGAAGTGAGAGTTCTGGATCTAACTGCCTGGCTTGGGCCTGGCCTTCACCAAATCTGAGTAATCTCAGGCAAGTCACTCAACCTCTCTGCCTTTGATTCATTCATGAAAAATGATAATGAAAATTGCATTGGGAATCGAAAGAACCAAGTGATGTGAAGTACTTGGAACAGAAGCTGGCACCTGACAGCCACTACATAGATGCAGCTTGCTCTTGGCTGTTGGTATCCCTTGATCCCAAGAGAGGAAGGCATATCTCATGGTCCCAGAACCTCTCATGCTGTTCCCTTTGGGACCACATGGTCACATAATATCATGGAACTATAATGCATCCTGTTGTTTTATGTAGTCATGGTGATGTGAAGAACACGAAGACACATCAATTTTGGGTGAATTCATTTTGGACAGATTCTTAAGCCATGCTTCTACCTTTGAGTCTATTTTACAGCTGCTGCTGAGGTGAACAGACTCGGGTCAAGTCATGCCCTTCAAAACAGCATAACTTGTACTAAACCCAAATTCACAAGGCCCCAGGATACTTGACCACTAGGTGAAAGGACACCATGTCTTCCATGGCATGGGACACCTTGTCTCACTTTGTCATGGGTTTCTAAGGCAAGGCCACCTGCTGTGCCAGTATCTCTCAGATATTGTTCTATGTATTTTGTAATAAATATTTGTAGCAGTGTATTTTGTTACACCCATTTCTCTATGTTATAGCTTTCAAAACACAGTCAAAGGTCAACAGAGCAGTACTGGCTGGCCAGAAGGTGGGACTTAAGATGTCCCCCTTTAGCATGATCTATATTTTGGGAAATGCTAAGAGGCTTTAAGCAAGCATGTGTAGAAAGGAGGGGGAGGCGGGGGCACAATTTGGGCTTCAGCTGGGTCTCCTTTTTATCTGTAGTGAAGCTTTTACTTGATTTGGATCTTGAGACGTAAGAGTCTAACAAGCATGGTGCCGTGAAGGCTATATTTAGCAAGTTTTAATAGGTAGCCTGCCTCTATCACATCCCTGGGGTCCCACTGGGGAATACACACCAGTGATTAGCAAGGCCAGTTGCTCCACTTGCCAATAGTAACAATAGAAAGATTTCTTTCTCCTCCAAATGAGTTTCTAGGTCAAATCCACAGCAAACTCAGATGTCTGACTTATTGTTTTAAGTGGAAGCTGTTTCTTATGGACTTAATTTGTGAGACCGGTTCTCAGCAGCCTTCTGAAGACCACTGCATGCCACGGCCTCCCTCGGGTCTGGTGGAGTCAGGGGCCTGTGTTTTTGTTATGTAATATCCTGTGCTGCTTCTACAGTTCCTGGTTTTCTTTTTTTATATCAGGTCCTTCCTTCTTGTCTTTCCGCCTTCCTGTTTTCATGCCTTCCAGCCTTCCTTTTATTCCTAATAAAAAACAAAGTAAGGAAACAGCTGTGAAGGTGTTTTAAAAGTTGAAAGCACTTTGCAAACCTAAGGTACTTTGCACCATATGTCTTGGTGTCTGTTGTGAGCTCCTCAGGGGGATGGGAAGGCTATTTTCTCAGCATCTGTCATGCATGCATTAGGCAGAACATTAGGCCTCTTGGTTGTTAGTGTTGTTTATTTGTGTTCTTTTAATTGTCATATCGACCCTGGAGGCACTTTCTCTTGACATGAAAAACTGAGCCTTGAAAGATTACGTAACTCCCATCTCAAGTCACACAGCTACAAGTAGAGAAGGTGAATTTGAATCTATCCTCTGAAATCATTGCTATTTGCAGTCTTCCCTAACCCTCCCTCTTTCTGACTTACCGTGGCAAATAGCACCGACCTCCAAATCTGAAGCTGCTGCTCCAGCCGTAACTCCCCAGTCCCCACTTTGACCTCGCCAAGTCCTTTCTCCAGCTGGGCTCCGCCAGGGAGGCTTCTGCTGCCCAAGGGACCCTTGCTTTGTAGTCAGGATGTTTTAGGGAAATTGATATTCTGTTTATCTTCTTAAAACCTGGTATTTAGGACTCATAGAAAAAGAAAGTTTGCCACCTGAAAGCATTAGAATTTCCCAGTCTTATACAAATTAATGCAAACTATCAGTTTTGGCTCCTGGGAGCGATGATTTCACACAGTTCTAATTTGTACACTCCCTTACATACCCACACCCAGTCATCAGACATGGCAAGCCAACATCTCCATCACATCCTCCTCTTGTCTCCCTTTCCTGCCAAAGCAGAGGCTAATTGTAAAACAGCATCCTGCATGTCTTTTCCTCCTTGTAATTCCCCCTTTACACTAGCAAGCTGTTTCTGGGAAGGCACCCGAGTTCTGTTTGTACGTCTTATCATCCACAACAAAGGCCAGGCAATGCCATTGCAGACTGCTTAAGATAATGCCCCATTTGTGCTCTTTTCAAAGATGCAGTCTTTGCAGTCTCCATCCCATCCGCTGCTTTAGGGCTATCCCTACACGTATGAGGAAGATGTGAGGTACGCCATCCCAAATCATTTAGAAGATGACCATCCTTCCGTGTACAGGTACTGTTGGTGGAGCAGCTCAGTTGTGCATCTTATCATCACTAGAAGGGACATTGCAGCCACTACTATAACAAGAAGGCCTGTCGTTCCATACCATGTGGAGAAGGACGGTCATGTCAGGATTGCCCTTAGGGATGCTCGACTCTCAGGTGGCCTAACTTCGGTTGTGTGTTTTGTCACCCATTGTATGGGGAAAACAACTGTTCCTCCAAAGCTGATGTTGGATTGTGTGTTGTCCCTGATTGAGTACCAAATGCTGCATGACTTTTTCTACAGAGACAGGACACATTCTAGCCGTTCCAGATACATCGATAATGTGCCCAAGAAATGTTGCCACTGAGGCTTAGCCTGGCACAACAAAGGCTTAACTGAGGTTACTTCCCAAAGCATGGACAAAAGATGGTTGACAGACAGGGGCAGGAGTGACTTCAAAGCAGCTGTACCACCAAAGACAAGTCTTTCCACCAGCAATTGTTAACTGCTCATGTGCCCCCCAGGAGGGGACATGCCTTATGGGCCTCGTGTGCAGGCTCTTGAGCTGCCTTGTGCACCCCCTAATGAGCTCTCCCACCTTCAATGTTTGAATGTTAGTCGGCTCAGTCTTATGAGAGTCTCATGCAGGTAATCACAGCTGCCATAATTGCGAGATGGCAACAACCATGTCCTGCCTGCCGAACAGCTTGTCCACAGCAGGTGTCAACTACACTCATTTCCTTGCTACTAGTTCAGGAGAGGAAGAAGGACCTGTGCCAGAAATAAGTCAACTCAGGATGATCACCAATCATTGGTTCTAGATCCAGCAGAGCAATATGCAACATTGAAATTCATTTTTTACTACAATTGTGATTGTGTGTGTGTGTGTGTGTGTGTGTGTGTGTGTGTGTGTGTTCAGGAATACAAATATCACAGTGTATGTGTGGAGGTCAGAGGACAGACTTAGATGCTGGTCCTCATCTTCCACCTTGTTTGAGGGAACATTGCTTGTTTGCTGCTGTCTTCCATACCAGACATCTGGCCAATGAGCTTCTGGATGCTTCTCTTGTCGGAAAACTGGAATTAAAGAGACCAGCTTTATGTGAGTTCCAGGGATTCAAGCTTAGCTCCTCGGACTCATAGAGCAAGTACTTCACCCACTAGGCCGTTTCCTAGTCCCTGTAATTGTGATTTAAAGTTCCAGTAGATCTTCTTTTACCCAAGCATGACCTTTTAAAAGCCAGGCCTGCAGACAGAACCTAGCCAGTCCATTGGTTTGGCTAGACTGGCTGGCTAGTGAGCCCCTAGGATCCTCCTATCTCAATCCCCATCCTCAGCACTGGGGTCAAAAGCCCTGGAGCTAGAGATAGGAGCTTAGGTCCTCAAACATTCATGGCAATAACTCTACCCACTGAGCCATCCCCCTCAGTCCTGATAAAGCACCTATTATGATTCCTTGCATATAATCAAATGCTTTATGTATTTTGGACATTAATTTTTTTTGACAAATGGTATGTATTTTCCTTTCATGGAATTGAAATAGTTGAAATAGTTTCCTTTTAGCACAATACTTTAAGGGAAGAAAACCAATGAACATTTTAAATGAAAAACATTAATAAATAATGGTAGAAGGAGTAGAGTGAAGTGTTGGTGAGTGAATCATTCACATGGGGCCTCCTTATATTAAGTGATGAGTAATAATCTTCCTTACAAATCAGGCTTGGAATTTTTTCAAACCCCTCAGTGATGAATGGAAATGATTTTCTGAAAGGAAGTATAATTCCTTGCTACAGTCCTGTTGGTTTCTGAACAAGTTGAGGTACAAAATGTAGCTAAAACATGGGGCCAAATACGGCCTGTGCACTATGGGAGAGCGAGGGAGATGCCAAGAGTGTTGGCTCTCTTGGCTACCTGGGCAACTAACAAGGGTCCTGAGGTAGGCAGAGACACTCAGCAGCATCCCTTCAGTGGAGGTACTCCCAGGGGAGGCTCTGGGAATCAAAGAGCCAAGAGAATGCCTTTCCTGGAAGGAAGAAGAATTGGGCAGCGTGGAGAATGTCCCTTCCGTTCATCCCACATATACTCATCCTGTTTGCAACTCCCCTTCCCCAGGTGTGGCATGAGTAAACTGAGAATGTGCTTGTGCAAAATTTGGGGTGGGGAAAAGAAACTGTTTCTCCCTAATACAGTCTCAAACAGCCAGGGTGTTCTCTCGTGAGGGCTCCTCCCTTGTAATATTAAAAACCTAGCATGTCAGCACTACCCTTTGGTATTAATTCATCACATGCAGTATACCCATTCTTCCCACTAGTCCTACCAAGTCTTCCTAGACAACATTGGTGAGTGAAGCATCTTTTCCTTAATATGGTATAAAATAATATAATGCAGTTCTGTTCTAGAAAAAGACAAATTCATGGACGGTCTTAGCAATCATGATGTAATTGATATGTATATGTTGGATAGATAGGAAGTCATTTTTATTCTTTCTTACCTCTTACAGATCATAAAAAAAAATATACATTAAACTAACTCCAACAACTGTTCCTAAACCCTCCTAAAAATTTAGGGAAAACTTTGAAGTGGGAAACAGTAGTCTTGCATTGTTAATTTTATGAAGTATCAACAATCTATCCTGAATGCTTTTAAATGTATGCTTACATTGCTTATGAGTCTATTCTTCATGAATATTAGCAGATTTTTTAAAATTCTTCTTACTACTATTTTATGTGTATGAGTGTTTTGCCTGCATGTATTTTTGTACACTACATACAAGTTAGATGTCCTAAGAGGTCAGAAGAGAGCATTGGATCCCCTGGAACTGGAATTAGAGATGGTTTTGAGCTGCCACATAGGTGCCAGGAATCAAACTTTGGTCCTCTGGAAGAGCAGCCAGTGCTCTTAACTGCCATCCCCAATGTTACTAGATTTTAAATGCACAAAATGATCGACTATCAAAAGCACACATATTTTCATGAAGCTAAAAGCAGTAATATATTTTTTATTTATAATCTATTCTGTCAAGCTCATTACTATCAGGCAATGAGATGGAATATCATGTTCTTGCATGCTGTTTAACAACAGTTATTAGTAGCAATTCCCCCACACAGCCAAATGCAAAGTCATTTTAGTTTTTTCAAGTGCTTGCTTTGGAAATGAAAACATTAAATATTGGTTTTAAGAAAATTACTTTTGCAACATGAGACTGTTAAGAAAAAGAAATATCATCTCTACACAGCCAGTGGTGACATATTTTCAAGCTCCCAATGATGCACTTGGGAGACATTCATAAATCAGTAAGTGTCTGGCATGATTACATTTAAGTCTTCGTGGCCTTAGGAAAATGATTCCACGTTTCTAGTTTCTATTTGTCTCCGAAATAGAGATCAAGATATCCTATTAAGTACTCTTTGAAGTTCTCTGGGATAAACAAAATGCTAATTCTTTATTTTTTGAGATGACATTTATAATTTATTTTAATGTAAATTTTGAGTTAAGCCAATCTGTTCTATTGAAGATAATTACAAATTTATTAGTATGTCTTTGAAATACCATACTCTCCTGTCATTTGTAATGTCAAAATGCACAATAACAAAATGATACTTTCATTTTTAATGACTGTGCTATAAAGCACTTTCAACTCTTCTGTGGAAATTATATAATCTCATTATTTTGCTGAGTGCTAAGTTTTAAAAATTCTAGCTTTCATTTTAGCTATGGAATCAAAAATGTATTGTTGCCGATGTGATATAAATATGTAAAGTTTAATGCAATATTAATTTCACCTCCTTTTGGTAAACATGTAAAAGAAGACAGAACAAAGTATAATAAACAGTGAAAAATTCACATTTTAAAAGAACAAAATTACCCTTTAGGAAAAAGAATTTTAAATGATATTTAATACAAAAAAATACATGAAAAACAAAAATAAAAAGCACTCCACCACTCAGAGAGATTGTGTTAACAATATTCTGAAAACGTTCCCAAGCCTGGACTTGGAAGCCTTTCCCTTTTACATCTCGTGACCTGATTATACGAACCATTTTCTATGCAGCTTTTTACACTTAACATTATAATCATGCAATTATAGCAAGTTATATAGGTTACCACAAACTTTAACATTTTTTTTTATTCCAGTTGCTTATTGACTTAGTTTCTTTTCCTACTGCGGTGATGAAATCCCTGACAAAAGCCACCTAAGAGAAAATGGGTTTATTTTGGCTCACAGTTCTAAAGGGATACAGTTCATCACAGCAGGGAGACACGGCAGTGGGCAGACAGCAATTAGATCTGGCTGATCGCACTGCAGCCACACTCGGGAAGCAGAAAGAGAACAGGAAGTGTGGCTAGGCTGAAGCCTCAAGACTCACCTTAAGTGACGTACTTCCTCCAGCAATGCTCCATCTACTAGTTTCCTCAACTTTTATGGACAGCACTCCCAGCTGGGGACCAAGTATTGAAACACATGAGCCTGTGGAGACTCACCCAGACCCCATAACAGTTATGCCATTGCTCTTAATGTGTGTAATACTCTGTGATATGGACTGAGCCTTGTGATTATCCTCCATTCCGTTTACCCTCTGGTCCTGTTCAATCTCCTAAAACTAAGACTTTGTTGCATTTACTAGAAAGGTCCTAAAGCTGACAGATCAGGACCGTATCCTGGCTCCAGCCCACAGGAGAGCACAAAAATCAGATGACAGCCTGGTAACGGTGTCGTCTAATTATAGGGCAGATAAGTGCACGTGTTTCACAAAGTTTATTTGTCGTGATTTGGTAGCTTCTGGATCCCGGGAAAAGCTGGAACTTCAGCTCTGCGGCAGGTGCATGCAGACCGCTTCATGGATTAGGACATACATCTGCAGCATTCTTAGCTGAGAAGAGAGGAAAGGCAATATATGATAGCTTGCAAAAAACAGATGTTCCAAATGAAGCTTCAGGACTATTTAGATCTTCCCCACCACACCGCCTCTTACCCAATAAAGAACTAATTTTGTCATCAAACTAACTACATAGGATTATTAATTGTGCTTATTTTAAATTTGGTACAAAAGATCTTGCAATTTGTGTGTGGTTCTCAATTCAATATCATTGTAATTTTGGCACATTTGCAGTCCTGTTGAGAATGGCTAATTCTAAATTCTGTGATAGGTTGGGTTTTATATAGCTTAAGGTGTTTATCATCTTTGGTCTCTCTAGGCAGTTTATGGTTTTTTCATATATTGCTTCTTTACAGAGTCTATCTGTCAAATCTTGTTATAATAATGCTGTGGCCCCAAATCAGGATCTCAGTGACTTACAACAAGGCACTTGTGGTGCACACAGCTTAGTGAGTGATTTGCTGGTCATCTGGGCTCATCTGGGCTTACTTCGGGGAATGGGGCTACTTCAGGACCGTCCCATGGATCTTTTCTAGGGTTTAGGCTCATGAACATTGGCCACAATAGTATGTTTTCCCACTGGCAATAGCTAAAGCTCTGGAGAGAAATTCCAACTCGCAAGCATATTTTAAGCTCCAGTCTGTATTACTTTTGCTAATATCCCATTGATCAAAGCAAGTCACATGCCAAGTCCAATATGAATTGGGAAATACATCCCAATATCCTCAGGTGTGACAAGGATCCTATTAGAGGAAAGAGACAAACTGACACTGTTAATTCTGTTTACCACGTGCTTAACATGCTGTTTGGAGTTTCAACATTCTTTTTTCTGTATTGACTTTGCATAAGTCAGCCTGAACTTTCCTGTGTATTTTTAAAAGTACCTTTTATCATTCATTTTTTTCTGCTTCCTTAATAGCTTTCTGTTAAATTTCATGAGTATGCAGTGCCCTATCAGCACAACCAACTACACTTCATAGAATCTTTGAGCAGAAGGTATTAGTCTATCGTTTTACAGATAAGGAAATTGAAGTCAGAAGAGATTAGGTGATTGGCACAAGAACACAAGGCTAGTCGGGGACAATATATTTTAATGGCCACAATGAGCAGGGCATTCTAAAGTCCCTCTTCCCCTTTAACTCAGATGTCTGGTCTCATTCTGCGCCCCATGAATAATCTCAATGCCACTTCCCAGGAGGAATCCAGCTGGCCTGCCTACACTGGAAATGCTAAAAACAGAATAATAGATTACCTGAGGCAGAAGGAACACGAGTGAGTCCTGCCTGCAAATGGCCCAGCAGGCAGCAAGCTCTCTTCTCCTCTGGCAGAGGTGACAGAGCCCAGGGCTGCTGGGCTCTGGGTAAGACTCACTGATCTTCTGAAGGTCAGGTTTGACAAGCTACTTGCAAAGGTGCCTTTGAAAAAATGTTTTTCTGAGACCTCAACGTCACTGGGACATTAGAGCAACATTTTCTGTGTAAAATTTTGGACACCCTCTAACAAACTCTTCTGTGTGGTAAAGAGCTATGAAATGAGGATGTTTTAGGTATTTCAGATATGAGCAAGTTCAAATTAGTGGGTTCATATTTTTCCTGAATGGCAAGAGCACATCTAATCTTATTTGTGTTTATAAAGTGGTTAATGATGTATGTTCTGTGTCCATTTGAGATTCCCAGAGAATTTGAGTATTTCATGAACATTAAATAAGATTTGTAAAGGGAAAGAGCATGCATGCTCACACACATGTGCATGCTCCGCTCAGTTTGGGATCTAGCTACTTCATTAATTTCCTCCTATGTACTACAGCCAGGAACCAGCTGGGCCTCCTTGCTTCATTCAGCAGGTATAATTCAGTAGAATGGCAATGTTTGCATGAAAAAAAAATGAGAAGAATATTGGGAGGAGAAAGAACCATAATTCATTTGTTTGGGGTTAGCTGCCCTGAGGAGAACCTTTTGCTGTCTTTCTGTTCTTTTGTGTTTTGCCCACTCGCTCTTAAGGCTTTTGCTCACAAGGTTTACATATTATGTGTGAAACCGAAAGGAGACATAGATGGAAATCATATTGTCTTCACGTTATCTAGTAACATTCCCGTTTCTGACGTAGGCTGTGAGAATGTTCTGTAAGAATTATGGTGCCTGGATGAGAATTAACAGTTTATTATTTAGCTGCCGTGATGAAGTTTTCTGAACCAGATGAGAATAAACAGTGACTATCAGTTACAAAGTACTGGGTGGAGAGTTCTTATTCTCTGGAAATGAAAACTTAAACATTCTAATGATGAATCTTTTAATTATTCATAAGCTTACTCTGGCAATACCTTCATATTATAATTTATGCATCACTTCATTCATTTAACTCTGTTTAGAAATTGAAGTCATATTTTCTTATGCTATCTTTTTTTTTAATAAAAGGGATCACATTTTGTCTCCTCCTTTGTTGGGTTAGGAGGAGGCTTCCAGTAAGTGAAATTCCAGACTGAATAATGATGCTGAATCTTGGCTGATTTGGGATTTCTTTTATTTCATTTTATTTATTTATTTATTTATTTATTTATTTATTTATTGGTCGTTTTTAAGATACAGTCTCACTATATAGCTCTAGCTGTCCTGGAGCTCCCTGTCTAGACCTGCCTCTGCCTCCCAAGTGCTAGGATTAAAGGTGTGTGTCACTACGCTGGGCTGGGGTTTCTTATCATCCTGGATTAACACAAGATCACATTTTTCTAAAAGGGTTAAATATGTAAATTTGGCCAGAACGTCTGAGGACATCGCTGTGGTTGGCTGAACTGTTGAGAGTAAACCTTGAAGGAAGTTTGTCTGGTTTCCTTTGAATGTCTACAACCTGACAGCTTTGGGGAAAAAACAATATCGATTTTGGCTCATGCACCAAAGCCTCTTAGTCCAGGATAACAGAAAAACCCCAGCAGACAGCTCAGTTAGTGGTAGGCAATAGGAGCACGGAGCAGAAGCTCCTTCCATCACAGTAGACCAAGGAGAGAGAATGCAAGCAAAATCAGCAGTGGATAGAACCTTCAAAGCCTATCATCTACTTTTGACGGACAGCAGCCGCTTCCCAAAGCCTCCACAGCCTTCCAAATAGCACTATAAACTGGGGACCAAGCAATCAAAACATGAGCCCATGGGGGATACTTCAGATTCGAACCATAACATTCTGTGTGGCCATGGCCACTTGATAATGCAAACATACATCCAGTGGGACTCCAAGAACCCACACAGTGTTAACAGACTCAAGACTGTTTCAAACGTCCGGAATCCAAGATTTCTTCTGAGACTCAAAGCAAATGCTTAGAAGTGAGGTACTATAAAGTCAAAACACCTGGCAGCCCCACCCCCCCACAACATCCCAGGGAGCCATTGAAGTTCAGTCTCACCTTCAAAGCTTTATGTATAGCCCATGCTGGGGCTCCCTGCCTAGAACCTCACCCTACTGCACATTTGCCTGGTCTCATTTGTTTTACTGTGAAACCCGAGTGAAAGCCTTCATGATCCCATTCTGTATACCTGTATCACATAGATGAAGTCATGTTCTTCTGAGAGCTAGAGATGTTGCTACATGGCAATACCCCTTTGGACCACAGCTGCAGCAGCCTCTCAATGCTTACCGAGCTGAACATGGGAAAATATATCCCTAGGTGAGCCTTTCCCAGCAGGGCATCCCTTACACTCTCCTTTTTAAAGTCTTTTAAATGGGTTTACATGTTTATACTATGTGGACTTCAATGGGAAAGGGTTTGCCCTCAAGTCTCCTTGCCTTTTGTCCCAATGCAGAATGCATTGTGTTTCTCTGGAAATACAAATCTCTTTAACAGTTACACCTCCTTCATCGACGTTTGCCTTGTCTCCAGACTTAAATAAATGTGTGGTCCCAAACTGCTCGTTTCCAAAATCCTTCTGTAACCCTTTGCTCCTGACTCTCACTATAAACCTAGCTAAAGACAGTGAGCAATAACTGTGATGCAGTCTGAATGTTATACTGACCTAAAATTTCTTCCTCTCTATCTCCAGCTCCAAAGTCATCCACATTCCTCCTTTAAATCAGTCCCAAGGGCCTATGTGTCCCATGGTTTGATTTCAGTACCATAACATGAACATCTCCATTCTTCTGCTATCATTTTTCCTTATTAACTATTTTTACCATTTCTGTGACCAAATTCTTCACAGAAGCAGCCCAGAGATGAAAGATGTATCTTTGCTCATGGTATTAGAGGTTCTCAATCCATCATATTAGGGAAAGCACAGTTGAGAGGCACAGAACATAATAAAGGAGAGTATGGTGTTTACATCACAGCACACACAGGCTGGTAACCTTCAATGGCCTGCCCCTAATGATCTACTTCTTTCATACAATCAAATCCAAAGACACACTGACTTGATACTTACATGCTGAGGGGCAGCAGCAGGAAAATATCCAAAGTCTCTGATTTCCATAGTTAAAGCATTGGGTTTCTATAATATCATACACCTTTGGACATAGAGTAAAAACACTGTGATTCTTAACACACCATAGTCTTCAATCATAGCTGAAATGTTTCAGGTAGCATTTGTTGGCATTGCATGGCATGGCAGCTGCATGGTGCAAAGTGTGAGTGTGTTCAGAAACAAAGGTGAAGTCATGGGATGCAGCATGTGTGAGCACCAGAAACAACTCATAATCATTATGTTTAAGAAACTGAGAGATATAAAACCTCAGTGGGATAGTGTCTGATACCTCGTCTATAAGATGAGCCTGACAGAAACTCCTTGTGAGGTTGAAGCTGTAAATGATCAATGTATATACTACATATGCCTAATGCATTGTTAAGTGATGGATAAAAACTAATCTCTAGTGTTCAGTTTGCATATGTGTTTTCAGGGGACCTTCAGGTAGCTGGGTTTCATTCAATTGCTTTTATTGCCTAAATAATTCCCCAAATTTGACAAATTTGACCTTGATTATATCTTCTTCTGTGATTCAGAAGAGAAAACCTGAAAGTAAAATTTCCCTCCTTTTGTTAAATCACTGTGCATGACATTTCACTTCCTGCCAGAGGAAACGTGACTAGCAGCATGTGTGGTTCAGTGTGTTATATAAGCCTGGAGTGTATCTTTGCTGTTGTTTCTCAGACATGTTTCCATATTTCTATGTGCAAATGTGCCTGGATACACAAGGATAGACAAGGCATTGGAAAGGGGTTCAGAAAGCTAAAGATAATGCATGCTATTCTAAGTGGAATTATGAATATGCTCTGTGAAATATAGCTACTGTCTCTAGAAGAATATAGCTGTGCTTTTAAAACTATTGGACAGTTTTGTAAAAGGAGAGTCTATAACTTTAGGAAAAATGTATAGCAGATTGTATGTAGGTGGACTCACCTCTGTCCTTTCTCGGTCTGTTGACTAGCAGTATCATCTACGGGGCTGGCAACATGTCTCAGTGGGTGAAGGTGCCTGGCGCCAAGCCTGATGACCTGAGTTCAATCCCTGGGACCCAGAAAGTGGAGGGAGAGAACCAAGTACCTCAATTTGTCTTCTTGTATATCCACCTGCACACTGTAGCACACATGTGTACACACACAAACACACACATGCACACACATACACACACACTCATACACACACAATGTAATAAACATTTTTTAAAAATCAATCTTGCTTCCTAATTTCTCTGTGTGTTGCTATAGTGTTTAAGAATCACATTGTACCCTCACAGCACTTTTTTTGTCTGAAGTGACTTGTAAACTATAAAATATATCTTTGGCTCCACTTATAAATAGAGAGCTGAGGAATCCGAGACCTCGTGTCAGGAAGATGGCTTTAGGCCTGAGGATGGAGCTCAGTCATAAAATGTTTGCTTGGTATGTACTCGCCTCTAATAGTGTTTATAATTATTAAATGGAGCTGTGTGCTATGGACCCAAATGGAGGTGAAGTATGAAGGTGAGAGATTTCCTGTCAGGTTAATTTAGAGTGGATAAGTTCAGAGTGTGTAATAAGAGCTGACTTAATGGGCCTGAAGAGACTAGAGGAAGGAGAAAAGGCATTAGATGAATATGAAGTAAAGCTATACTCTCTGAAAGAATCATCTATTCCAGAAAACTCATCAGGCCCTGAAATAACAGTGGAATTGGTTATGAGATATAAAGCTCCTGGGAGACTGCAGGAGAAGCCGGAATTGAAATCTAAAATTGACCATTGAGATTCTGGGCATGAGAAAGAGTGCCTGGAGTTTCTCGTTAGGAAATTAGACATGCAGAGATTCTGTTCTCCAAATATACAGGACAAACAAAAGAGTGTGGGGTATGAATACTTCCCACCACTGTGAGCACACCAAGGCAGAGATAAGGACCAGTGTTTACTATTCCACACTCTGACTTATGAGATAATAAACTGCCCTGGGCATTCCAGGAAAAGTCCCAAGACCCATACTTATCCCCTGTCCTGAAGAAGAACGGCAACCTGTGAGGTTGGACTGGCCAGGCTTTGAAGGTCACACATACATCCCTCATCCCCACTACCTCATCTTTGCCCCAGCGATTCCCCATCCGCCCAGCTCAAGGTCCTTGAGAGCTCAGAAGGAGAGAACATGACAGCGGGAAATATCAAAGGCCAACACCCTCTGTCCTTGCTCTTATCCTGTCCCTTGGAATGCTTGATTTTTCTACTGTGTTTCTCTGGGGTCCTGATTACTAGTTGCGAGATGACACTTATCTCAATGACAACTGCTAAGCTAGAAATATAATTATTCCTAGCTTTTTCATTGTGCACACGGCACACAGCACACACACACACGGCACACGGCACATGGCACACGGCACAGGTAGGCGAGACATCATCACGTTACACAGTACACAAAGATGCCCTGTCCTTCACAAACCTTTCCTTTCCCACTGCCACCATGTCAGATGGGGAGAGCTGAAGCCTCAGCGCTTTCATCCCGATGGCCCCCTGAAGTGCACTTGGCTGCCATTGATGAGCTGGGTTTTAGCAGGCTCTTCTCTCGGTGAAGTGGGACTTCCATTTCCTTCTTCCAAATGAGTCACCTGAGACCCACTCTGTATACACAGAACTTATCTGAGGCTTAGTGTTTTCACAGAGTTTGATTTTTGTGACTGGGGGATTTTTATTGTACTTTCTCATCTAAATACAGATCGGGTGTCTTGGCAGAGAGGCAGATGGTATTTTTCAATGATTAATGCAAAGCATCGGTAAAATATGGATGCTATGATTGCTTTTTTTAAAAAAAATGCCTTGGCCTCATACTATATGACATTGCAACTGAAACTCATTCCAAGTGCTAATATTACATTGAGTTTCACAAAAGGGGTAGAAAATTCATTTTCAGTTCTCTCCTAGGGTGAAGTGTAGGATGGCTGCAGAATCCCTAAACACCAGACGAAGTTGCTGGTTCAGCATTGACTGCTTTTCTGGACACCCTCCCGCCTTGTGGTCATGTGTCAGTCATCTTGTTCAGGGAAGATGTCTCAAGCTAGAAAGCACTAAGTCCTCTTCAAAACTGAGGAAGGCGGGTTTTTATTCATTGTCTGTTCAAGAAAGAGGCAGCAGAGGGATTGAAGCACTGAAATTAAAGATTCTTCATGAGGTTTTGGACTAATTCTACGTAGATTCAGAATTTTGAAAGACTAATATTCTGACACATATTTATCAGAGAATAAATCCACTTGCCTTTGCACAGAAGTGAATTAAGGAACATAAGCGTGTGAGTTAGAGCTTGTGACTGACTTCAAAGCAATCATGCCTGAAATGGACGGCTATCTGGCCCCAGAGGGGCACTGGGTCCACAGTTGTCTTTGCTTATGCGAGCCCATTGAAGGAGCTTATAGAACCAGGTAGGGATGCAGAGAAGTCAAATGGCTTCTTAGGGTAAGCTGTGTGTTTTTCTGTTGGGAATGCTCCTAACGATTACAGCTCACACTAATACTCCTCAGGTGGATGAGCTGCCCTGGTCTCTGAAAAGAAAGCAAGTTTTATTCTTTTCTTTATTTTTATTTTCAATTTATTTTTCTCTTACAATTCAGAATCTTTAGAGCAATTGAAAGTGAGAACCAATGTTGCCTTTTTCAGAAATTTCCCTATTTTGAGATATTTATTACTTTTATTTTATTAAAGGTATTTTCATATTTTGATCATGTTTTCTCCTCCCCACCTCCCTATCTGCCTAACTTTATGTTCTTTCTCTCTCTCAAAAAAAAGAAGAAAGAAACATAAAAGAAACCCACAAAAATGAAAACCAAACAAACAAGGGAAAAATACATAAGACAAAACAAACTGAAATGAAACAAGAAGTCCACAAAAATACCACTGAGTTCATTTTGTGTTGGCCACTCCTGGGCATGGGGCCTGCTTTGGAGTGTCACTGACTCACCCAGCAAGACACCACTGGAGAAAACTGATTTTCTGGTTGACATTGAGTATCAATAACAGATAGTTTCTTGGTTAGGGGTGGGACCCTGTGTCTGTTCCTCCCTCTCAGTGCCGAAACCTCTTCTAGTTTTGAACTTATGTCGGTCCTCTGCATGCTGTGAGAGTGTCTGTGAGTTCCTGTGTGTATCAATCCTGTTGTGTCTGGAAGACACTGTTTCCTTGGAGCCTTCCATCCGCTCTGACTCCTACATCTTTCCTCCTCCTCTTTTGCATAGCTCCCTGAACCCTGAGGGGAGGGGTTTGATGGAGACATTCTACTTACACTGAGTGTTGCAAAGCCTCTCACGCTTCACATGTCTAATTGTAGACCTGTGTTGTGGGATGCTTTGATAGTCTTGTCATACTCCAGACTGTCCATAAAGTTTATCTTGAATCAGGGGGGTGGAGCCAGGAACTAGCTGACCAGAATTTGCCATAGAGAAGCCAACAATTTGGATAGAGAAGATGCACAGGAAGGAAAGAGCAGAGACTAGAGTGGGAGCATCCTTTTGGTTCTGGGATGAGGGAAGAGCTGTGTCTCTTGTGGTGTCTCCAGTCAAAAAGCAAGGTCAGCTAGTTGCTACTCAGCCTCTCTGAGCTAGCAGGTTTTCACCTCAGCCTTTGACTCCCCAGTCTAATTGATAGAGACTTAATTTAAACCTACATATCGCAGCTGCCAGGGCCACAGGACTGGAAGCCCCGCCAGGCTGCAGCCTGAGTGGCCAGCAGGGTGCTGACTGCAGGTGTGGGGGGCCACAGATGATAATTAAAATATCAGTAAATTCGCATGCAGCCACTAAGCCACAAACATCAGCCCTCTTTGTTGATGATCACCTACTACAAGGAGAAGCTTTCCTGATGAGGGTTGAGTGAGGCACTGGTCTATGGGGACAGCAATGTGCCACTAGGTGTCATTTTAGTGCTATGTTTCTTTAACAGAACAGTAAGTAGGTTTTCCCTTAGATCCACGGCCCATCTAGTCTCAGGTCCTTGACAATTTCAGAAGCGTCAGGTATGAGTTCCCTCTCATGGAGTGGACCTTACGTCAAATTAAAAAGTCATTAGTTACTCCCATAACATTTGTGCCACTACAGATCCAGTATATTTTACAGGGAGGTCACTGTTGTAGGTTGAAGTATTTGTAACTGGGTGGTATTAATAGTATTTTCTTCTTTGGTAATGTGCCGAGTACCTTCCCATACCATGAACACTAATCAGTAGAGATGAAGCTTCTAGTTAGGATTCAGCTAGACTTCTTCATGTTTGATGACTTATTATGTTGTCTTCAGAGGTGGCTGTGGAGAGCAACCAATAGTCTTGGCAATAGCCTATGATGCTTGGGGTCTCACGGGACCTGTTCAGCCCATGACTCAACAAGATGTAACCCATTCCTGGAACTGGAGGTTTTACTTGACATATAAGATGGGGAACTGTGTTATGTAGTGACTCCATTTGTATTCCTGTCACGTATGTATATATTTCAAGAAGTTTCTGCAATAGTAAGTTTCCATGTGGTTTTTCAAATAGCACTTGTTGCCCCTCCCCATATTCTCTCCTTTACTCTTCTCTATCATCCCCTTCCTTTCTTAATCCTCCTATTCTGGTTCTCTTTATCTCTCCATCATACTATATTTTATTTCTCATTTCTTGGGAGAGTCTCCCCCGGCTGCCTTACTAGACACGTAACTTTTGTGGTTATTCAGATTGTAGCACACATGTCAAAAGCTAAAAAGCTGACATTCATATATAAGAGAAAATGTACAATATGTATCTTTAGGGATCTGGGTTCCCTTACACAGTATAATTTTTTTCTAGTTCTGTTTTTTTTTCTAGTTCTATTCATGTAAACTTAATTTTTCTTAACAGCTGAATAATATTCCATTGTGTAAATACACCATAAATTGTACGATTTCATCAGTTGATACATATCTAGGCTGTTTCTAATTTCTGGCTATTTTGAATAGAGCAGCAATGAACATGGATGACCACCCCTGTAGTAGAACGTAGAGTCCTTGGGGTATATGCCCAAGAGTAGTATGGTTGGGTCTTGAGGTAGATCCGTCCCCAGCTCCCTGTAGAACGCACTACATTAATTTCCGTGGTGGCTGTACAAGTTTGTACTCCTACCAGAAATGGATGAGTGTTCCCCTTAGCCCACATCCTCACCAGCCTGAGTTGTCATTTGTTTTATTGATGTTGACCATTCTGACCTTCTTAAGATGAAGTATCAAATCAGTATTAACTTGCATTTCCCTAGTAGCTAAGGATGTTGAACATTTCTTTAAGCGTTTCCCAGCCATTTGTGTGTTTCATCTTTTGAGAATTTCTGTTTAGATCTGTACTTCATTTTTAATTTGGTTGTTTTCTTGATGTTCAGTTGTCTTGGTTCATTATATATTTTAGAGACTAGCTGTCTATCAGATACATAATTGGTGAAGATCTTTTCCGATTCTGTAGCCTGCTGCTCTGTCCAAATGATGGTGTCTTTTATCATAGAGAAACTCTTCCAAATTCATGAAGTCCCATTTATTAATTGTTGGTCTTAGTGCCTGTGCTATTAGTGTCCTATTCAGAAAGTCCTTTCCTGTGCCAATGGATTCAAGAATATTCCCTAGTTTCTGTTTTATTAGAGTCAGAGTATCTGTTCTTAATTGTTCTTGATCCATGTGGAGTTGAATTTTATGCAGAGTAATAGATATGGATCTATTTTCCCTTTTTCTACATACATCTACTTTGACCAGCACCATTTGTTGAAGACGCTTTTTTCCAGTGTTCATTGTTTTCTTCTATGTCAAAACTCAGGTGTCTGTGGATACATGGAATTAAGCCTGGCTCTTCAATTTCATTGATCAACATGTCTGTTTTTATACCAATTCCATGCTATTTTATTACTGTAGCTCCATAGTAGAATTTGAAATTTGGGAAGTGTTACCTCAAGCAGTTCTTTTGTTATTCAGGATTGTTTTAGCTATCCCTATTTTATTCTGTTTCCAATGGAAGTTGAAGATTATTCTTTCAATTTCTGGGAAGAGTTATGCTAAAATTTTGATGGGAATTGAGATGAATCAGTAGATTGCTCTTGGTAGAATGGCCATTTCACAGTATTAATCCTACTGATCCATGAGCATGAGGGGTCTTTCTATCTCCTGGTATCTTCTTCAATATCTTAATATTTCTATTATACAAGTCTTTCAATTACTTGGCCAGAGTTATCCCAGAATATTTTTGAGAATATATAAAAGCTATTACTTTCCTGATTTATTTCTCTGATTGTAGTTTCTATGTAGAAAGGCTACTGATTTTTGCACATTAATTTTTTATATGCTGCTACTTTGCTAAAGGTCTATCAGCTGTAGAAGTTTCCTGGTGGAGTTTTAGAGTTGTTTATGTATACAATTACATCATCTACAAATAAAGATTCATTGACTTCTGTCTTTCATATTTGCATCTTCTTGATTTCCTTCAGTTGTCTTACTACTTTAGCTACAAATATTATAATGAATTGGTATGAAGAGAGTGGACATCCTAATCCTGTTTGTAATTTTAATGAAAATTGTGAGTTTTTCTCCATTTAAGTTGATATTAGTTGCTGAAAATTGCCTTTATTATATTGAGATATGTCCCTTGTATTCTTTGTCTCTCCAGTACTTTTATAAGTTTATGTTTCATTTTGTCAAAGGATTTTTCTGCATCCAATGAGATGGTTTTGTCTTTCAGTTTGTTTATCATGTGTATTTTGTTTCAATAAAAATTTACTTATGTTAAACAATCCCTGTATCTCTGTGATGAAACCAACTTGATTGTGGTGAGTAATCTTTTTGCTGTGTCCCTGAATTCAGTTTGCAAATATTTTATTGAAATTTTTTTTGCATCTATGTTCATAAGGAATATTGATCTACAGTTTTTCTTTTGAGTTAGTTTAGTTATATGGATAATGGTGGAGTCACCAAATGAAATGTAATATATTACATATATACATATTACATATATTACATATACATATATTACATATACATATTACATATATTACATATACATATTCATATATTACATATAATAGTAAATATTCCTTCAGTTTCTGTTTTCTGGAATAATTTGAGGAATAATAGTGTTAATTCATTGAAGATCTGGCAGAATTTTGCTCTGAATTCATCTAGCCTTAAGCTTTTTGTTTTTTGGTATTTTTGGTTTTTGTTCTTTGGTTTTTTTGTTTTGTTTTGTTTTTTGTTTGGGAGATTTTTAATTACTGCTTCACTGGGGGTTAGACGTCTGTTTAAATTGTTTATTTCATCTGGATTTAACTTAAGTAGGTCATTTATATCGAAAAAAAATTATCCATTTCTTCTATGTTTTCCAGCTGGTAGAAAACAGATTTTTAAAGTATGCCCTTGTAATTCTCTGAATGTGGTTGTTGTCTATTATAATGTCCCCATTTTCAAATCCAATTTTATTAATTTGGATATTTTCTCTTCATCTTTTGGTTAATTTGGCTATGGGTTTGTCTGTCTTGTTAATTTTCTCAAAGAACTACCTCTGCGTTTCATTGATTCTTTGTACTTTTTTGTTTCTATTTCATTGATTTCAGCCACATCTTTGATTATTTCTTCCTGCTCTTTTTGAATATTATTTCTTCTTTATTGTTCTAGAGCTTTCAGGTGTTGTTCTTTAAATGAAAATGGCCTCCAGAGGCTCATAGGGAGTGGCACTTTTAGGAGGTGTGGCCCTATTGAAGTAGATGTCACTGGGGGAATGGGGGAATGGCCAGGCCCAGTGCCACTTTCTCTTCCTGCTGCCTGCTGATCTAGATGTAGAACTCTCCACTTCTTCTCCAGCACCATGTCTGCCTGTGTGATGCCATGCTTCCTGCCATGACAATAATGTACTAACTCTGAACCTATAAGCCAGCCCCAGTTAAATGTTTTCCTTTATAAGATTTGTCATGGTCAGCTGGGCGGTGGTGGTGTATGCCTTTAATCCCAGCACTCTGGAGGCAGACGCAGGTGGATCTCTGTGAGTTCTAGACCAGCCTGGTCTATAGAGCAAGTTCCAGGACAGGCTCCAAAGCAACACATAGAAACTCTGTCACGAAAAACAAAAATAAAGTTGTCATGGTCATGGTGTCTCTTGACAGCAGTAGAATATTAACTAAGACATCATATATATCACTAAGTTACTAGTATGGGATCCCTCCAGGTTTTTGTTTGTTTGTTTGTTTTGTTTTGTTTTATGTAAGCACTTAGTGCTATGAACTTGCTTCTCAGAACCACTTTAATTGTTTCCCATAGGCTTAGGTATGTTGTGTTTTGACTTTCATTACATTTTTCAAATTTTTTTAATTTCCTTCGTGATTTCTGTCTTAACCCAAGTTTCATGCATTAGAGTTGTTTAGTTTCCATGAGTTTCTATACTTTCTTCCACACTCTATTGTTGATATTCAGCTTTAATCCATGGTGGTCAGATAGGATGCAAGGTGTTTTTTAAATTTCCTTTTATTAGTTGAGATGTGTTTTGTGTCCAACTATGTGGTCACTTTTGAAGACAGTTCCATTGGTAACTGAGAAGAAAGTGTGTTCTTTAGTATTTGAACATAATGTTCTATAGATATCTGCTAGGATCACTTGATTTATGATATTATTTGACTCCATTTCTCTGTTCAATTTTTATTTGGATAACCTATCTACAGGTGAGAGTTGGGAACTTAAGTAACCCACTATCACTATATGAGAGTCAATGTGTGGCTTTACCTCTATAGTGTTTTGTTTTTGTTTGATAAACTTGGGTACCCTGTGTTTGGTGCATAAATGTTTAGAATTGCAATCTCCTCTTGGTAAATTTTTCCTTTGATGAGTATGTATTGTCCTTCCCTATATCTTTGGATTAGCTTTAATCTGAAGTCTATTTTACCACATATTAAAATGGATACACCTGCTTGCTTATTCCATCCATTTACTTGGAATATCTTTTTCCATTCTTTTAGCATGAGATAATGTCTATCCTTGATGGTGAGGTGTGTTCCTTGGATACAGCAGAAAGTTGAATCTTGTTTTCTAATCTAATCTGTTACTCTGTGTCTTATCATTTGGGAATTGAAGTCATTAGTGTTGAGAGTTTATTGATTCCTGTTCTTTTGTTGTTATAGTATGGGGGTTTTCCCCTGCTTTTGATTTGCTGATCTGGAATTGTTTATTCCTTGTGTTATCTTAGGTGTGGTTAACCTTTTCAGATTCACGTTTTCCTTCTGGCAGCTTCTGTAAAACTGGATTGATAGATACTGCTTAAATTTGGTTTTATCATGGAATGTTTGTTTATCCATTGATTGTAATAGATAGTTTTGCTCAGTATAGCAATCTGGGCTGTCATCTATGGTCTCTTAGAGTTTGTAGAACATCTGTCCATGCTCTTCTGGCTTTCAGAGCCTCCATGGAAGAGTTGGGTATTATTTTAATGAGTCTGCCTTTATATGTGATTTGGTCTTTTTCCTTTGCACCTTTCAATAGTCTTTCTTTGTTCTATATATTTAATGTTTTAATTATTATGTGACATTGGAAATTTCTTTTCTGGTTCAGTCTATTTAGTGTTCTGTATACTTGTGCCTTGATAGGCACCTCCTTCATTAGGTTAGGAAAATTTCTTCTAAGATTTTATTTAAAATATTTTCAAAGAAACCCTGCTTGAAATATATATCTTTGACCTAGGTTTCCTCTTCATCCTCAATCCCTATTATTCACAGGTGTGCTCTCTTCATAGTGTCCCAGAATTCTTGGATGTTGTGGATGCCTGAAGTTTTTTTCTTTTTTATATGTAACATCTTCATTGACTGAGCTATTCATTTCTTTTTCCTTGTCTTCAAGATCTGAGATTCTCTCTTTATGTCTTGTATTCTGTTGATGAGACTTAAGGTTCTTGTTTGACTTCCAGAGTTTTTCATTTCCTATTTTATTTCTATTTGGGTTTTCTTTGGTGATTCTATTTCTTTTTTAAATTCCACTTTCATGTCTTGAAACGGTTTTGTTATTTCATTCAACTTTTTGTGTTTTCAGATTCTTCATTAAGGCATTTAAATGTATCCTTTTAAGGTCCCTGAGCATATTCATAATTTCTATTTTGAAGTTCTTGTCTTATGATTCAGCTAAATTGCTTTTCCCAAGGCCTATTGTAATAGGGTTGCTGGCTTCTGGGGACTCATACTGTCTTGGCTATTCAGGCTTAGGTTTGGGGGCTAGGACCTTGGTATCTGGAGATGTAATGTTTGAGACATTTCTTGTTGTAAAGTTTGGCCTTGTATTTGTTCAGTGGGTCTTTCTTGCTTCTGTTGCTGTTGCTTACTCTGAATCCAAGGCAAGTATAGTTTCTTTGGGGTCCCCGGTAGAGAGCGTTTCTGAGGATTGGTGGGTTACACAAACAAATGAAGAAGAGCTCAGAGGAAAGATTGAAAGGGACAACAGGAGCACTAACAGGACCCTGGGTCCTTACCAAGAGCCATGGTCCCCAGGGGATGGAGGTGAGATGCAAGAAGGGGCTCCTAGGGGGCGGGAGGTTTCAGAAGCCATTGTCAGGCCCAGTTCTCTCTCTCTCTCTGCTTATAGATCGGGATGTAGCTCACAGCTGTTTCTCCAGCTCCATACCTGCCTGCAGCCATGCTCCCTATCATCATGCTCCCTGCCATGATGATAATTTACTAGGCCTCTGAAACTGTAAGCAAGCCCCAATTAAATGCTTTCTTTTAAAAGAGTTGCCATGGTTATGGTGCCTCTTCTCAGCAGCGAAACAGTGACTAAGACATAATTCATGCAGGATTTTTACAAGTACATGGGCTCTGCTGTTGCTGACTACCGTGTCCCACATGTAACTATTGGGTCATGTTTACTAATTGCATTGTTCAAAGAGTCTATGTACCTGCTGTCTGCCTGATGGTCTACTGGATATAAGAAGGCATGCTGAAGTCTGCAGCAATATTTGTATATGTGCCAATTCTGTCAGCTCTATCATTTTTTTTAGTTCATGTATATTTAAAGCTGTGATGTTTAGTGGTTACACATTTAGGATCACTTGTCTTTTTGGTGGAGAGTCCCTTTTGTCATTGGGTGATATTCCTCACTGTCTTTAGTCATTTTTCTTTCTTTGGAAGTTGATTTAGTGAGTGAATGCGTGCATGCGTGTGTGTGTGTGTGTGTGTGTGTGTGTGCGTGCGTGCGTGCGTGCGTGTGTGTGTGCTGCTTTAGAGAAATTTAATATTTGTGTAGTATACCTTTTTTCTCCTTTTATTCTTAATATATGTGTTGTTGAGTTTGAAATGAATTTCCTGTAAACAGCATACAGATGGGCTGTTTCATTAGCTACTCACTAATCTCTGTCTTTCAGTTTGTTACTTATTTGCATTTAAGGTAACTGCTGACATGTTAAAGAGTAAGTTGCAAAAGCAAATTTAATTTTTATAATTTAGTGAACTTTTTAAAATTATTCTTGAGCTTTTTTGTTATATGGGACCCTCTGCAAAAGAACAGTGTCATCATCTATCTTGGCTTCAATAACCTGTAACTACGAGATAAATCTCACTTTTAAGTACCCTATTTACAAGGCTCAGGCCACACTGTCTGACTATCACGCTGTGTGTTGACATAAGTCTCTGTTAATTTCAGGCTCTAGAGCATTCTGCCTGATGTTCTATAATGATACTATCATGCTCTGGTTCACAGTGTCCTAATAATGACCCTAACCACATTCCTTCTCTAGTACACACATCTGTTTTCAGATCTGACACAAACCTATCTTGTTCTTCTTGTTCCAAATGTGAGTTTTCACTCTCCATCCCCCAACCCAATTCCTACAAGAAAACAGTGACCAAGCCAATTTTTTCTCTGAAAACCAAGGTTTCAAGATTGTTAAAGGGAAAGTGATCAGATACAGCCAACAAGTACAGACAGATGTGGGCATGTCCACAGAACACTATTCATGGCTGCAGTGTGAATGCTACACCCTGAACAAGGAATCACACAAGGCTGAAATATACTCTTTCCCACATTGTTCTCGGTTGGGATTGCATCTACCTGGAAGAGATGACCTTTTTCTAAATCATATAAAGGTAATAAACAATTTTAAAGTAGCCCTGATTGCTCCTTACAGGTAGGGGACTACTCACCATTGCTGAAGAGGTTCTGGGAAATTAACTCAGCACTGAGAACTGTCATTGCTTCAAGGCTCACAAACTTTCTGAGACCACATTCTACCTCCTATCAAACATGTTGACATATACTCACATCCCATATTAATTTGATACTGAAGATATGGATAGATTTTTTAAAATTATTTGGCAACTCATTTAATTTAGGGTTAGGAATGATTTCTTGGCATTCATTATACATTTCTGAGAATTCTTACAAAATGAGATGATGTGACCAATTAATTATTCCCAAAATGTAATGACATTTTAATGAATACTAATTTTAACAATTAATGTTGTTGACACAATGCTGTATTTCATAGACATTTAATCAAACATCTATTAACATTGACATAATAATTTCAATATTTTGCAGACAGTAGTTTTTCAACTTTCAGGAGGCTTGGATTTGTGGTTCCCACTGTAGAACATATTAATAACTGACTTTTCTTGAGGCTCTGATGTATGGAAAAGGTATGCAGTTTCTTGTATAAAACCAGGCCCACACCTGACAGAGCTGGTAACAGGCTGGGGCCAGGGTCTTGAAGCTTTTCTCTGAGGTCCTAAAATATAGTGAAGAAACACAATTCTTTCTCTAAAATTAGGACTATAATTGGCAGAGCTGGTAATGGCCTGAGCCTTGAAGGAGCTGTGGCTCCTGAGAACCTAATCCTTTCCCAATATAAAGGGCTGGGGCTACCAGTCTCAAGACCACTGTATTCTCAGTCTGCAATCCTCTTGAGATGTCCCATGTTTCTCTTGTGTAACATTGTTTAATTAGCTTCCCACTGTCTTCATCCCCTTGTATGATAGTCTCGGCTGAGTTTTTCCTTTTCTCTCCTGGAAACAGTATATAAAATGCTGTACTTCTCAATAAGTTTGCTTGGAATAAGACATAGCTTATTCAAGATCTCCCGACCCCAAACTTACCTGTCTCCTTATCTTCTGACTCCCTAGTCCTCTCTCTCAGGACCCTGTCACTGAAGAATGACCTGCTGCTGCCCTGTATTTGACTGACAGGAACCTGGAGGGAGGATATCTTTACCTTCCTGTTAGGCCTACTTTCTGAGTCCTTGTTGCTGCCCATGCCAGTCAGTCCTTTTCCAGCCAACTGACAGCATTAACAGCTACCATTCCAGACCCCTTGTGCCCTTTTGGTGATATTAGATTAACACTGAACATCATTAATACATTTCACAAAATATGATTTTTTTTCTATTTTGAACAATACCATATGTAGAAAATGAATGGCTTGGCTCACCTGTAGTCATTGCATGGTTCATACACTCTCTGCATTCAGGGTCATCCCCAGCACCTCAAACAATGCCTAGAATATGACAGGTATTTAATCCCTATTTCTTTTGTGTTTTTATATAGGGAAATAAACTAACCATAATAAAAATAATGCAGAATATTTCTAATACATTAAAAAAAAGAAATTTGGGGTCTGGGAGGTGGATAAGAGGTTAGGACCACTTACTGCTTTTGCAGAGAACTAAGGTTTGGTTCCAGCACACACATGTTGCTTCAAAATTGTGTGTAAGTTCAGTTCCAGAGCATCTGATTCTCTCTTAAGGTCTGCATGGTCACTGCACACATGTGGTGTACATAAACATGTGAAGTTAAAACATACACATAATAATATAAATAATAAAACAATATAAATCTCTAAGAAAGAGTAATAAATACACATAAATAATATAAATCTCTAAGACACACACATACACATAAATAATATAAATCTCTAAGAAAGAGTAATTTCAAGCTTGAAGATGCCTGCTTTAAAGATAGTATCTACAAAATGAGACTGATGTGCAAATAAGATAAATCCTATACTGTCATTCAAAACACCCAGCTCTTTGGAGTGGCAGCCTTTAACCTCTATGTCTTTAAAAGAGTTTCAGTGATAGCTTTGTATAATTTAAGGTTTTCTGTCTCTAAATCACAGTTTTGTCTGCCACAAAGGACTATCTACAGTTTCCTCAAGGAATATAAAATTAGTTACAGTTTTTTACTTATTTTCAACTGTATTTATTTTATTTTATTTGTATGAATATTTTGTTTGTATGTATGTATATAAGTGCACTGAATGTGTGCCTGGAACCTATAAAGGTCAGAAGAGCCCATAAAATCTCCTGGAACTGGATTACAAATGGTTATGAGCCACATGTGGACCCTTAAAATGGAATTCAGGCTCCACAAGAGCAACAAATGCTATTAATTTTTGAGCCATCTCTTCCTCCAGTTTGTAGTTTTTAAATAGCGTGTTTTAAAGTTTTTCCCCAAGTAGGGTTTCAAAAATTTTGGCACTCAATAAAACCCAGGGTTGCTTTGATGAAAGGGCAAATTCAGAATTCCTAGGAGAGTAGAGTTCAAATCAGGAAGCACTACAAAAAAAAAAAAAAAAAAAAAAAGACAGCTTATCATTTTCAAATATTTATACAGTGATTGGCTACAAATGAGCTGTGAACTTATATCCTACTTAGCTCATGTCTGAGAGGAATGGTGGTTTGAAATGGCTATAATTTTATAGTTATTTACAGAATGCTGTTTACTTTGAGCCATTGGCCAGTAAGATAAACCAAGAAAGCTCTTATTCTTAGAGTCCTTGCAAGGAGACTAAAAGATGCAAGCAGTAGTGGTCCACTGTCACATGACTAACGATCCCAAAGCCTAGTGCTTTCACAAACATTTATTATATCTACCATGGTTCTTTGGATTGGTGGAGCTCAGTTGGAAGCCTCTTACTTGGAATGTCTTATGTCATTTCAGTCTGATGCTCGGATGAGAATCATTTGAATGTTGTTGTTGTTTTGGTTTTTCAAGACAGGGTTTTTCTGTGTAGCTTTGCACCTTTCCTGGAACTCATTTGGTAGCCCAGGCTGGCCTCGAACTCACAGAGATCCGCCTGCCTCTGCCTCCCAAGTGCTGGGATTAAAGGTGTGCGCCACCACCGCTGACATGAACATTCAAAATAAACCAACCATATGGTTGACAGTTGATGTGGGCAATTTCCTGAAGATAAAACAGAACAATGAACTAGAGTGCCCACAGGCAACCTCTCCTGTGACTTGGGCTTGTCAGGGTGTAGCATCTGCGTTCCATAAGCAAATGTTCTGTAAGAGAGATGGCTTCTTGTTCTCCAATTCTATACATTCCAGAATGTTACTTCTGCCACATTTGGCTGGCAAAAAAAAGTCACCAGGAAGGCCCTCCAAGTTTCCATAAGGTAAATAGATATCTTTGATAAGGAGATGACAAGTCTATGTTCTAAAGTATTAAATGAGATGAAAAAGGCCAATGCTTCTGTTTTGAAAGATAAAAGCTACAACAGTGTGAACTGGCAGATAAACTGAGAAGTGTTAAATTGCAAAGATTCTAACTCTGTACTCTGTGAATATGAAATGCAAATGTAATGATTTGAACCATACCTGTCTATTGTTTTCAGACACTAAACTAAGTTCTTCACAGATCTCAAGTTATTTAATCCTCATAATAGCCTATTTGAGTGAGAACAATCCCAATAGGCTGTGTTTGAATACTTGATTGGTGGGAATGTTTGAGAAGGATTAGGAGAGGTGGCCTTATTGAAGGAGGTATATCACCGGGTTGGGCTTTAAGGTTTCAAAAGTCTTCACCATTACCAGTCAGTTTTCTCTGCCTTGCACTTGTAGATCAAGACGTAAACTCTCAACTACTGCTCCTGTACCATGCCTGCCTGCCTCATGCCATGTTCCGCATCACAACAGTCATGGACTCTAACCCTCTGAAACTATAAGCCCAAAATAAATTATTTTTTCTACAAGTTTCCTTAGCCATGGTCTCTTACAACAGCAATAGAAAATAACTATGACATAGTCTAACTAACAGATATTATCATAAATTTTTAGAAGGGGAAACTTATCCACAGGAAAATTGAGTTACTTTTCCAAGATCACAGAGGTAGTAAATGATAGTTACTCTGGATATTCAATACTTTACAGTCTTAGTTTTCTAGCTGAACATACTCCCTATATTCCCTATGTCATAGTTGTATTAAGGAGATCCACTTTCTCTCCCCCCCTCCACATATGTATACACAAATATGAAACATATTTATTCATAAATTAGCTAGAGAAATAGAGCATGAAGATATCTTTTGAGGCTGGGTATGCAGGTACTGGAGAATTCATTACAAAAGCATAACTTCCAAAGAGTGAATAACATGACACACAAAATTAAAAGTGAATGCATGTCTAGAGAGTATTTATTGTATGATATGGAATACTAAGATGTGTTACATTCGTTTATGCTGTGCAATATTTGTTTAACGATGCAAAACATGTGTTGCATTCTTTTATGTTGTATTTGTTTAACTCTGTGAGGCTGTGTTACTTTGCCTGTCTAAAACATCTGATTGGTCTAATAAAGAGATGAATGGCCAACAGCTAGGAAGGAGAAATGATAGGCAGGGCTGGTGGGGAGAGAGAATAAATAGAAGGAAAGAACGAGAAAAAAGAGGTGCAAGAAAAGGAGGAGAGGAGGATGCCAGGGACCAACCATCCAGCCACACAGCCAGACATTGAATAGAAAGGAAAGAAAAGATCTACTGTAATAGAGGAAGTTAAAATCCCAGAGTCACAAGGTAGATGGGATAATTTAAGAAAAGCTGGCTAGAAATAAGCCAAGCTAAGTTTGGGCATTCATAAGTAAGAATAAGTCTCCGTGTATTTATTTAGGATCTGCGTGGCAGGCCCCCAAAGATTAAGAGTTTAAAAAAAAAACTACAATCATATCCATGGGGAAGCTATCCAAAGAGGCTAATTTAAAGAAAACTTTAAAAACAGAAATGTTTCTATTTGCTGAAATACGAAACTTAACTGAGATCGATCACTTAGACTGTAAAGTGGTTACTATTTCACAAAACAGAGAAACTACATTCACATTCCGTTTTATTTCAGACAGAAATTATTTGTATCTCTCATTCAATCCATTTGCATTGGCATGCATCTTAGCTTGCTATTACTGAGATAAATGCCAAGACAAAAAAAAAGCAACTTGGGAAAGAAAGGGTTGATTTCACTTTACAGGTTAAGAGTCCATCATGAAGGGAAGTCACGGTAGAAACTCAAGGAAGTAACCTGCAGGCAGGAACGAGTGAAGCCCAGACCCAGGAGGAATACTGCTTACTGGCTTACTCCCACCCAAAGTCACCTGCCCCCTATGGATGGCACTGCCCCCAGTAGGATAGGCCCTCCTACATCAATCATTAATCAAAAAAAAAAAAAAAAACACAGACTTGCCTAAAGGCCAAACTGATGGAGGTATCTTCTCAATTAAGGTTCTTTCTTTTCAGATGACTCTAGTTGGTGTCAAGCTGACAAAAAGAAAAGAAAAAATTAAGGAGTGCACTATGAGACACACTGGGCTACTTTATAGAAGGGGAAATTTATGCTAAGGAAAACTGAGTTACTTTCCCAAGATCACAGAAGTAGTAAATGATAGTTACTCTGGATATTCAATACCTCACAATCTTAGTTTTTCTAGTTGAAATATTCCCCATGTCATAGTTGTATTAAGGAGATCCACTTTCTCTTTTCCCACCATTGCAGAGTTAGAAATTGCTTAATCAATAGCATGTGTCTAGGTGAATATAGGTACAAATCTCTGGAAATTAGGATTTTTTTTTCATCCTAGTCTACTAGACATAATCTCTCATGACACAGTAAGGCTCCTAAGAGTCCCTATACACTGTGTCCAAGACATAAACAAATTTTCCTGTGAGAAAACTCAATGGATCTTTGTCATTTTATTTGCTACACTTAATCTGAATGTTTTATTGCTGAATGTTTTTCATCATCCTTTGGGTGAGTCCTAAGTGGATGAAGAATTTTATAGCCTTAAAACTGAAACCCTAGAACAAAACATGAAGGTAAGAGTAGATGGGCATTGGTCTTGGCAAAGATGTCTTGGATGTGATGTCAAAGCACAAGCAAGAAATGACAAGATCAGAGGACAAGGGCAACAATATCAAACTATAGCTTCTGCACAGCAAAGGCAACAGGCTGAAAAGGCAACCTTTAGAGTTAGAGAGAACACTCACAAAGCTTTTATAAGGGGTTGTAGTGGTTTGAAAGAAAATGGCCCCCATAGTTTCATAGGGAGTAGCACTATTAGGAGGTATGGCCTTGTTCAATTAGGCATGGCCTTATTGGAGGAAGTGTGTCACTGGGGGTGGGCTTTGAGGTTTCAAATGTTCAAGCCAGACCCAGTGTCTCACAGTCTCATCCTGCTTCCTTTGGATCCGGATGTAGAACTCTCAGCTACCTCTCCAGCACCATGTATGTCTGTGTACCACCATGATGCCCACCATGATGACAATGGACTAAATCTCTGAACTGTAAGCCAGCCCCAACTAAATGTCTTCCTTTGTAAGAGTTGCTATGGTCAGAGAGCCGGCCCTGCCCCTAGCCTACACAGCACAATGTAGCCAACCCTATTGGCAGAGGTGTGGGTGAGCCAGTCCTGATATTGCGAGCATAGAAGAGCTGTTCACATATAATTGACCTGTGATATGGCAGCATGGGTGGGAGAGAGATGCCCCCTCCCCATGAGTGCCTGGGGCAGGTAGGAGAGCTGGCCCTGCGGTCATAAGAGAGGGGAAGCAAGCCCTGCCCCTCATCTGCTGCAGCACTCAGGAGAGCGGCACCTACACCTCGCCTGGACGACACAGGAGAGCTGTCCCTGAAATTGCAGGTGCAGAAGATCCAACCCTCTGGACATGGAAGCAGGAGAATTGGTCACGCCCCTTAGTCATAGCTGCAAGGGGTGAATTTACTAGGACAATGCAGGAAAGCTCCCCCTGGTGGTGAGGACAAAGGAGAGCTGGAGCTGGCTGTCAGACCAACCCTGCAATCACCCAGGCCCAGACCCAGGGTTATGGGTTGGCCCACCCCAATATCCACACCATCTGTGATCTGCTGGAGCACATGAAGGGACTGGTCCTGGAGACCCAAAGCTACAGGATCTCCACAACACAGGGCAACAGCAGGATATCCAAGAGGAGTTCCAGTGAAGGTCCAGCATCAATAGTGTAGCAGAAACCAGAGGGTGAATATGAAGGGATGGGAAATGAATGGGATCAAGATACAAAGAATAAATAAAAAGAAAGTTTTTTTTAAAAAAAAAAAAAAAAAAAGAGTTGCCATGGTCATGGTTTCTCTTCATAGCAATAGAAACCCTAAGTGACACAGAAGTTATTATCAAAACTATGTAAGGAATAACTGGTTGCTCAGTGGGCAAGATGCAAGGAAGGTTCTGGGGGTCTGCAACAGGGCATTGTGTAAGCATAGAGAGCAAAGCTGTATCAGAAACTTCATTTTGTTAAACAGTGCCAGGAACGGTGGTATGTCCTAGAGAAAATCACTGAGAGAGACTGACTTGGACAGAAGGAGACATTAGGACTGGCAGACAAAACAAGAACATTAAGACAAAAAAAAAAAAAAAAAAAAAAAAAAAAAAAAAAAAAAAAAAAAAAAAAAAAAAACAGGCCTGGTAGCTCGAGCTTATCATCCCAGATTCGCTGAGGAGAGAAAATTGCCAACTCAGGTCAGCCTGGCCCAAAGGAAGTTCATGGTCAACTTAGGCAATTTAATGATATCGTGTCTCAAAATTAAAAGAAGGGTAGATTGGCCAGTCACAGCATTGCATGCTAATTGCCCTAGGTCTGCAGACAGCGCCATATTAAAAACCTTTTGTAGTAATTTACAACAAAAGGGAGTCCAAATCTGAATTCTTCATTTTTTTCCTCCCTGTATCTTCTGTCTGTCATCTGTCCCCAACAAAGAGCTTTGTACATGTATTTACTGAATAACACAGGAAAAAAAATTATATGGGAAAAGAATGAGGAATCTCTTGTCTGAATGAAAAAAAAAGTTTAGTAGAGTTTACAAGAAAAGAATTTACTTGACTGGCCTTCTGGGTCAGGGCATGGAAGACTACATAATTTAAGATTAAAGGAGGCATTTAGCCTAGCTTATAGAAGCTGATTCCACAGGAGGTCCAAGGCATTGTAAGACTTGTTGTATTGTTTCCAGGCAAGTTACTCAGGCTGAATACACAGTGGGGAAACAGATTAAGTGCATAGCTTCACATGGTTTCATGGCACATTATTAACTTAGTTGCAAGGTAAGGCAGAAGCTCAGCTTCTGAAAGCAAGAGGTATTTTCAGAAAGAGATATTCCCAACTCAGGGGTGGGAGCAGAGGGTCAGGAGCTGGTTTAAGGCCATCCTCACTTATATAACCAGTTTAAGGTCAGTGTGGGATACATGATATCCTGTCTCCAAACAACAAAAGCAAGAAACAAAATTAATTTTTAAAGTGGGATAAGAATATTTGCTACTCACTAGTAAAGCTTTTGCCTAGAATGAGTAAGACCCTAGTTTTGATACCCATACTGATTTTTAAAAAGAAATGGGAGTGGGAGGGTGGGGTAGGTAGAAAAATAGAAAGAGGAGAAGGAGGAAGAGGAGAAAGAAGAGGAAGAGAAGAGAAAACAGAAGATAAATAGAATCTAGATGTCTATACAGGAGTGAAAAGTCTAGAGGTTAAGTATGTGAGCAAAGAGCTAAGATTTTTATATGTTTTATGATGTCAATGTGAATTGTTGACTTGCTAAAACCTCTTAAGTCTTCTGAGATGGGTTGTCTTGATTGCATTGATTGAGGTGGGAAGTCCCAGGATGGGATCCTAGATTTTATAGAGACATGGAGTTGAACAACGGCCTGCATTCTTTGCTTTCTTCTTCTGACTATGGATACAATGTAGCCAGCTGTGTGGAACTCCTGTTGCCTTGAACTTCTTTTTTTTTTTTTTGGTTTTTCGAGACAGAGTTTCTCTGCGTAGCTTTGCGCCTTTCCTGGAGCTCACTTGGTAGCCCAGGCTGGCCTCGAATTCACAGAGATCCGCCTGGCTCTGCCTCCCGAGTGCTGGGATTAAAGGCGTGCGCCACCACGCCCGGCTTGCCTTGAACTTCTTAAGCTTGATGGTTATACCTTCAACTGTAAGCCAAAATAAGTCCTTTCTCTCTTAAATTGTTTTGGTTTGGGGCATTTTATCACAGCAACAAAAATTAAGATACATTTTAAATTGCCACAAAAAGTCATTGTTCTTTAAGGGTAGCATTACAGTGACATGTGGGTCTGAGTGCCTAAGTAAAATTAAAGAAGGTAATAAAAAAACTTCAAGGAATCTGGGAGAGAAGAGATGGAAGCATACCACTACAAAGGTCTTAATCTACATTGTGTCGTATTATTGCTTGAAAGTGAATCACACTATTTTGTGAGTGAGGTGAGTGAGGTGTGTGTGTGTGTGTGTGTGTGTGTGTGTGCACTAAAAAATGTCAAATAAAGTCCTAGAATAAATCATCACATTTATAGTTAATAAAGCAACAATGGAAATGAAATGGGATAATAAAAACCCTTACTTCCTCTGGAAAAAAGGAAGCAAAAAAAGGAAACAGCACACAGCAGATGGAGCAACAAGAAAACAAACAGCAAGATGTTACATTTAAACTTAACTCTGAAACTGCTACACAGTACAAACAGAAGAATATGCTGAAATACGCCAAGACAGACTTCATTCCCATCACTAAAACAAGTCTTGAATTATAAAAGGATGTAAGACGGAAAGGAAAGTTCTTTTCCTCAATGGAATTAAATTAGAAATCAGTAACAGGCAGACATTTGGAATCTCTCCTTGAAACATTCGGAAACCAAGTGAAAAACTTACAAGTAAAGGGGTCCAAAGTTTCTCTGAAGTTTGAGCTAAATAAAAAGAAAACACCATGTGCTGCTGGTGCAGTATTTAGAGGAAAATTCATAGCCTTAGATGCTTGCTTTCTGGCTGGATTCCTGGCAGGAACGACGGCATGCTCAAGAAACATTTGTGCCCTTCACTTTGGCTATCATAATGTTGAAACAACAAACACCAAGGGATAGGAATAGAAATTCATGCTGACTGAATGAAAAGGCTTAATGTTGGGCTACCTAGGCTAGGGGAACTTCTCTATTACTGACTTTATCAGTTAATCTTGCAGGAGAAACTGAAGCCCAGACAGGATAATCCATCCTGGGCAGGACCACATCTTGGAATGTTCTACTTTAATATGCAGAACCCTGGCCCTCTACTAAACCTAAACCTTGTGCAAAGATTCTGAAGATGTACTTGGAGAGGTCCTGGATCACCTTGTCTCTCTTCCCAATGTGGCCACATTGAATAAATCATTCGTTTCTGTGTTTCACAATTGCTTTGGCTAATTTAGTTGTTACTTATTTTAGTTTTTTGAGACAAGGTCAATGTACCCTTGGCTGGCCTGAACTTATTATGTAGACTAGACTGGCCTCAAATTTATACAGATCCACCTGCCTCTGCCTCAAAAGTTCTGAACTCCAAGGCACATATCACCATGCCTAGCTGGCTCTTTTAATTTGCTTATTAAGGCCCAGTGGCTAAGCCTGGGTGATTGAGGCTGCCAGGATACAGCCTCTGACCTTAACTCCAGTGATACTGTTATACAGGATTACAGGTCTCAAATCAAAGCCCTCAGTGTGCATCTTAAGTGAACAGCAAAGAGGAGAAAATGAATTCAAAGCAAACAGATGTGAGGAAACAACCAAGTCAGAACAGAAACAAATGAAAGAGAAAACAGAGCAGCTGCCCCAAGTTCTCTGGCTGTGAGCAGACAGGGCTTAGCAGAGAGGAGGAAACTTGGCTGCCTCAGCCAAATGTTAGCTGTCCCACAGGAGGATGTCAGAAAAGTGTGACGGCACAGTACGGAGAGCTCTGGACGGGAACCTGGCCTGGCTTCCCAGCTTGGTACCCTCTCCATGGCTCTGAGATCTTGAAAAATCACTTAGCACACTCACATCCTTCACAATATATGTATGCACCATGGTGGCATCTTTCCTGACAGCCTGAGAGAGTTGAGAGGCCCAACGAGACAGGGTAGTACAGAGCAGTTTACAGAAACCTGTAGTCAAATGTGAAATAGACGGTTTGTTGGGGAGGCGTTTGGAATTACTAAACTAAAGCTTAAAAGGTGTACGCATGAAATTTTGTCTTCACACATCATCTTTGTGCTCTTTTATAATGGATAGCTGAAATTTCGGTGCAGCACTTGAGAAAACATGAAATCTAACAGGATTCTAAGCTTAGATAAATAAGCTAAATCTATTATTCACGTTTATAATCTGTTTGAGCTTCCTTGTGAGCTCCCACCTTCAAGGGGGCAGGAAAGAACTCATTCAATCCCACATTCTACTGGCAGACGTTATTTAACACAAGTCCTATGGAATATGCGTTGCCACACTCCTATTTCTGTTCCCTACTTCATTTCATCTCCAGTTGTAGTAAGGGGGGGGGGGGCACTGTACTGTCACTTAGGTTTTGGTGGCTGGGTTTTCTTGCTCAGAGCCTGGCTGGCTCAGTTTCACTAATGAAACCCCGAGTCTGTCTCTCTCGTGCCCAATCCCTCACAGTGAACCCTGCTGTGATTGGAGGCTGCTGAACAGAAGTCCTCTGGAGGCAGATGCCCCTGGAGACACAGGAACACCTGCTGCTGTTCATAAGGCATGTGAGTCAGCTTGGTTTTGAGGTACCCCTTGCCTAGCACACCACAGCCCATTTCTAGAGCCTAGCCCTAGAAAACAAAACTGCTCTCCCATCTGGATCCCACACAAACCTCCTCTGGCTTCAGCACAGAATGGAGGAATAGAGGAAAACCAGGACACACTCTACTGCTGACCACTTTGCAGTGATACCCCCGTTTCCTGAAAACATTAAACTTTCCTTCCCTTTTTAAATTCACTGTCTCTTATCTTCATTTCCCCCTAGAATCCCAGAGACTCCTTAGAAAGAAAACTCTAAGAGACATGGGATGGCTGCCTACCATGGGGATCAAAGCAAGAGGAAAATGAGCCTCTGGTTGAAAGTTGATTGAGAAGGTCAGGATTGAGAATGCTAAGCATGAAGGTGAGGGACAGGACTAGGGGGCTCCAGGCAGCTTCCTACAGCCACAAGCAGGGTCTGTGGAGGAATTTAGTAAGTTTGTCTCATCAGCAGACTCTGCAGGAGTTGAAGGAGCCCCAAGTGGAAGTTCCTGTCCTCCCTGGGATGATAATCCTCCCAGGAGGCAACTCTGAATCTGGAAGGATTGAACTCATTGTGGTAATAATTGCACAGGATCTTGTCTCTGTGTGAAGAATGTGTAGAAGGAGTTTTGGGGTTTTTTTTCCCCCTGTTGTCCTGGTGTTTTGACTAATGAGACAGAAGGTAAATCTTTGTTGCACATATTCTAAACTGATGGAGATGCCCATCTGGGAACCCTTCCTTTCCAGCAGCTATGGTACAGCCACTTCTTGCCTCGGATAATAACACAAAAGAGCTGAAGTAAGACAGTCATGTCGACCCTGGAGGAGGGACTGATGCTGAGCTGTGGACTGCCCAGTGCCCTCTTGGTGTTGCCCTCAGTGTGGTATATGAGAGCATTCTTAGGGGTGGGTCTCCAGAACGTGTGTGTGTGTGTGTGTGTGTGTGTGTGTGTGTGTGTGTGTGTGTGTGTGTGTGTTGTATATGAGCATTTGTAGATAACATCCGGTGGCCTGCTTCATCACTGTCCCCTGTGACGAGTCTCTCACTGAACTTGAAGCCATTCTCCTGTCTCCGTTCCTGTCCTCTCCAGGGCTAGGATTACTCGCACTCAAACAACCAATGTTCAGCCTTTCCTGTGAGTTCTGGAGATGTGACTTCAGGGCCTCAA
Organism: Peromyscus leucopus; assembly: GCF_004664715.2. Taxonomy (NCBI): domain Eukaryota; kingdom Metazoa; phylum Chordata; class Mammalia; order Rodentia; family Cricetidae; genus Peromyscus; species Peromyscus leucopus. The sequence continues at coordinate 74,174,243 of NC_051070.1, forward strand.
GCTTGTGCAGCAAACGCTCTCAGCTGCTGAGCCATATCCCCTGCAATAAAATAAAAAAACAAAACATATCAAGGTGTAGGAAATTATTTGAAGAACTCTTCCCTTGCCCCTTCCAACATTCCTGAGAACTGTTGATTATGTTGACTCCATCAGAAAGGCAGTGGGCAGCTGTGAGCTCTTCCAGCGCCCAGAACAGGAAGGTCCGTCCCTTGCTTTCTCTATCCAAGTATTTACCAAAAAATCACCAGACTGACGGATCATGAGAAAACTATCCCAGCCCTGAAAGTGTTTTTAAAGGCTTCATTTTTATAATTTCAGAATTTGGATTCATGCTCCATACGGACTTTTCCAAAATTTAATGTAAGTCAAATTCTATGCTTCCTCCCAAAGACCCCAGCTATGTTCCAGCTTCCAAATGCCGTTCTGAGCCTAGAGATTTTGCCACTCTCACTTTTGAACACTAATATCCTGCTGGTTTTGTCATAGTTTGTGTAACAGAGTTCCACTTTCTCTCTGTGTGTTTAACCTCACTTTGCCTTCATTGTTAAATATTAACCCAAACAAAGATATGGTCCAGCAGCTCAAGGCACACAGAACTTTGAGTGATATGATGTACTTTATGGTGTTGTCTTTTCTGGAATAGACTCAAGGAAATCTGCACTTTTAAAACCAGAGTGTTCCTTGTGCATTTGCAGACACCAGTAAGCAGTGGCCAAACAAAGGCTCTGAATGAGTGGGGAACTGAAGATTGCCCCCCAAGTCACTAGAAGCTCCTTATTCTTGGGTGTCTGATCCTCCTGGTACTTCTGTTCTCTCCCCTCTTTACACTGGAGCAATGGCGAGATATTTATAATATTATACTCATATTATAATATCTACCCTCTAATAATGGTAGATATTTATTTACCAAAAAAATCATTTAAAGCAAAGTTTGAAATAAAATCTTTGCCCTTTCTTTTATTAAGTGCTTTACACAGAGAAAATAACTTTGCCTTCTTACTCAAGTTCCTACTTAGGAAAACTGGGCGGGACTATCTGTAACGTGTGGTTTCCATTAATAAAGTGAAATAATTCACCTAAAGCTCCTGGCTCCAGGTTTGCCACAGGAATTTTCAGTATCACAGCTGAGTGAGAGCTTTCATAGCTGCCATAGATTAAAGGGGACAGGGGGCACTGGCCTGTGAGGAATGGGATGGCACATTCTAAAGCAAACAGCTTGTAGAAGACAAAACCAGGCCACTGGAGGGACCAGCAGTCATAAAAAATACATTCACAGTAGTTAACATCAGCATTTGGATGCCAGAAGTCATTTTTGAGGTAGCCATGAAGGAAACACGTACTCACATCTCCTCCCTTGTACCTTCCTACTTCTTAAAACTTAGGAGACATCTGGAATTGACTTTGGTTTGGGAACCTACCACAGCCTAGAGTTGGTGTGATGGTAATGGCGGGGTGAGGAAGCCTGATGAGTCTCATCAGAGGCAGCTGGAGACTTGGGAGACTTGGGCAGTTTCTGAGAGGCTGCTTAAGTGACATAGACTCCACCTCATGGGTGAACAGGAAGAAGAAGACAGCTGTTGCATTTAAGTCATTCGGTTGCAAAAACCCGCCACTTCCCAAGCTGTCTGTATGGAAGGATCTGTTACTTTCCCCTCATGCAACAAGAAGGAGTACTCGGACACACGGGATCCTGTTATACACTGGACATTCTGAGCTGGTCTATGTTGTGCTCAATGAGACAAACCCACTCATGGTTCTCGGCTGTCTCAGAAATGTCCAGCTGCTATGGAAGTTTGGAAACGTTTCCCCTCCATTTCTGTACTTCATTGGTCCGCTCACATATCTTGTGTAGCACCAACTGTCCTGTCCTAACTCTTCCCCCGAACTCAAAGGATGTCAAAAAAGCAGCAACGTGAAGATGCGTTTTCAATCCTGAAAATAGAAAATCTGGAGCAGGTTCGTGGCAGCCACTCCATGCTTTCTATATAAATCTTGGCATCAGAAAGTGTGAATATTGATATCAGGCACACCTGTTTGGTGTTTTTAGAGTCCAAGCCAACTGCTTGCCAGCTGTACATATGCTGGAGGTGTCTTTCCTCTGAGCTTCTCTTTCTTCATCTGTCCAATGCGGACCTAGTGTTTATAAATTCCTAGCACAGTGCACAGGAACTCGCAAGAACTTTTGCTTCCTATTGAATATTTGAGGAATCACACAGCCCAAGCTTTGAAGTGTTGGTTGACCCTGAGAGCTACGGTTTAGATATGGGTTGAATACCCTCTGAGCTTTCACATACTGAGATGTACTCCTCAGTGGGGATTATGAAGAAGGTGAAAGTTTACCCGGACCATGGCAATTGGAGGTCAAGCCTTTGGGAAGTGATTTGTATTATTAGATAAGGCCATCAGAGTAGGGCCCCATTATTAAATGCTGCTGGCTTTGTAAAAGAGAGAAGCAACCATGTAATGTGCTCGCTGTCTCTTGCCACGTGATAACCTGGGCTATCTAGAGACTCTGCCAGCAAAGGTGGCCATGACTAGTTATGCGCCCTGAACCACCGAAACTGAGGCCCAAATTAGCATCTTTGTAGGTCTCATCCACTTGGCTCATACTAGCTTCCCTATGTTTATGTGCAGCCTTCTAGTTCTCCTCTGTGACAGTTCTGGATATTTTCAGGCCTGGTTTTAAAGAAAACTGTGTGTTACCATGACAGAAAGAATGTGGGACTGTGACAAAGGTGCTCAACCCACAACACAAACACATCTTTGTTTGGCGGCTTGGTTAACATGAAGATTCCTGAACCCAGCCCTCAGCAATGTGTAGCCCAGATTTTCTTGAGTGAGGCCCTGAGTTTGTAAGCATCACCTGTTCCTACTTCAGATGATGCACGCAGTTCCTGAATCATGCCTTTAAACCACTGGTTAAAAAAGGGTAGCCCAAGAGGTCCTTGGCTGGGAATGTTTCTGTATCTTGAGTATGGTGATAAATACATGGTATAAATATGATAAACACACATGCCAAAAAAAGTCCATAGAGTCAAACACGCACATGACACCAGTCTCAGCCCTCAGCATTGCCGCTTTCCACATAGTTCATAATCCTGACTTTTCTAACCAGCAGTGGAAACTTCAGTGTTTCTTTTTTTTCTTTTCTTTTCTTTTTCTTTCTTTCTTTCTTTTTTTTTTTTTTTTAATTTTTTTTTCTTTCGAGACAGGGTTTCTCTGTGTAGCTTTGCGCCTGTCCTGGAACTCACTTGGTAGCCCAGGCTGGCCTCAAACTCTCAGAGATCCGCCTGCCTCTGCCTCCCGAGTGCTAGGATTAAAGGCGTGCACCACCACCGCCCGGTCAGTGTTTCTTTAATAAGCCAATGAATTAGCCAACTGCCAGCATGGTCAGGCTGACTTTATTAAGTTTCTGTGATGTTTCTCGGACAGGTACACAGTTCTACAACTTGAACCTAAAAATAAACTGCCTTCCCTGCACCGTGTGTAAGCCTTCCGTCATGTTGAGTTAAGTGGAGGGATGAAATGTGCTGTTTAAGTACACTGGGGAAACCGGAGCCCCAGAAAGTGGATCACTCTCTTTACCAAAGTAGACTTCCATTCTTGCAGCCCTACTCCACATCAATAATTTAAAATTAACTAAGGATATTTAGAGATTTTGGTTTCCTACCGATGGCAGGGGTCAGTTTCATGTTAATGTATTCATTTGTATACAATTAGCCCTTGTATGTTTATTCAAAGGGGAGTTGGGGTTGTATATAATTAATCAACAGGGCATCGCTGTGAATGTTTTCAGCGGCCGTGACAGTACTGTGGGGAGGCAGGAGGACAGAATCTGAATGTTTTAAAAATACATGATTAAATATTTATAGGTAAGTCATATAATGTATGATGTACTTCAAAACAATCCAAGGAGGAAGTGGAGAGAAGCGTGGAGGGAGGACAATTGGACCCAGGTAGCTCATCGCTGGGTGTTGGGTACGTGAGGGTCCACTATCCATTTCCTCACTTTCATAACCTGTTTGAAATGTTTCACATGAGAATGTTTAAAGAACTGGGAAGGCCAAATTAGAAGCATCCTAGGAGAAGCACATAAGACAAAGTCTAACCTTCACACCGTGCTCGTCTGAAACACGTTGAAAGGAACTTTACATTTTTTTTCAAGGGCGTAGAGTACTCCTGAATGGACCACTGAGGAGCAGCAGGCGACTGTTTCTGCATGCTGTGGATGCCGGCTTGTCCAGCTCGGCTTCCACAGTAAGCACCAGGCCGTTTTGGACCTGGGCTTTACATCTGAAGTCTTCACATTCACAATTGTGCACCATTTGTTCTGGGGGAAATAACTCTAAGAGAGTAAGAGGAATGTGCTTCATCTTACTTCCAGGATTTTGAAAATACTAACAGAAGAGATAATGTTTTTGTTTTTGTTTTTTACATTCTTAATTCATTTAGAGACAGGCTACCACAAAAGCATTCCTGCTTAGAGTTTCTTTCTGGTCCCTGTTGGGGGCAGGAGATGGTCATAGGCAGCCTGCTCCTAGGAGAGAGGTTTCAGGGCCTTTAGAAATAGAGTTAAGGGGCCATCAGGGAGATGCTAACGCTGTAAAATGACTGCTTCACCAGCATGTGGACCTGACTTTAGATGCTCAGAGCTCATGAAAAGCCAAGCACTTGGTGTCAGTCTGCACTGCAGAGCGGGGTGTGGGGGGGTGGGGAGGTGGGGGGTGTGTGACAGGGAGGGGTGACAGGGAGGGGGTGACAGGGAGGGGGTGACAGGAGGGGGTGACAGGAGGGGTGACAGGGAGGGGGTGACAGGAGGGGTGGCAGGGAGAGGGAGCAGACTTAGGCAGATCTCTGCAGCTCCACAGCCACTCTAGCCCAATTCACAAGCTTCGGAGTCACTGAAGGACCTTGTCTCCATAAATAGAGATGGGGAGTGATTAAGGAAAGACACCCAATGTTAACTCTCACCTCTATGTGCACACAGGTAGGTACACACACACACCACTTGCTGCACACTTTCACACTAAAAAGATGATGCACCACACACAGAAAGGGTGGAGGGAGAGAGAGCGAGAGAGGAGCAAAAGAAAGGGGAAACACAGAGACAGAGAAATAAGTTAGGTAATCAAAAGAAATGGACTTGAACCCAGGATTGGCGCACATGCTCATGACTGCATGTACCCTTCAGCCACTCATAGAAACCCTCTTGTCTTTTAAAAAACACATTTTCCCTGTCCTCGCATTTCTGGTTGATAAATGGTGTTTGCAAATAGCTATCCCTTGAGTCATTTTGAAAGTGCACAAAGCTCTGGAAGACAAAAAACAACCAATCAATCACAGAGAGAGAGAGAGAGAGAGAGAGAGAGAGAGAGAGAGAGAGAGAGAGAGAGAGAGAGAGAGCCACTAAAACACTGGAATGGCTAACTCTTATCTCTCTTCCAGCGAGCATTCCTTGAGGATTTCCAGGGTGTGAAGTAGTTTAGGTAGCTTAGGAGTTTCAGCCTGTTTGGAGATGAAATGTGCAAGCCCCTGGAGAATAGCACAGTAACAATTAAAAACTTACCCACAGTCCTGAAATAAAATGACCCCCATTCTGTCAGTGAATGCTTATAAAATGAAATATATGGCCAGTGATCATTGATGTTTTTAAAGCATCTCAGAAATAGAGTTCTGCAGCCTGAAAAACAATGATCCCAAATAGATGTACCAGTTTCCCGAGAGTCAGGTTCTCACTGACCCTCATTTTAAATAAAATACAGTAATAGCATTTGCTAAAGGCCTGGGCTATGTGAGGTAAGCCACATTGGTTATTTTTTCTATTCATTTTGAACTTGCAGGTAGGACTTATTACCTCCTAGTTGGAGGTGAGGAAACTCAACAAGGCTAAGGAATGCAACCAATAGTGTAAGGAGGTTTAACTAGGCCTAGGCTGAGACCCCCACAGAGTCTCCTTTTAAATCACATATCTCAAGCATCCCTGCTGAGCCTATTCCAACACAACTGGAGAGAGGTAGTTCATTCTGGGAGAGAGGGTCTTGAAGTCTGGCATTTTGCTTACCTTTAGCAACAGCAAAAGGATGTGTTACTAAATCCTATTGTTTTTGCTTGTGGAAACCATGGACTTCCCTGGTTGAAGCTGGCTATGTTGTTGAGAAGGTAAGTTTCCCTAAGTAATGCCAGTGTGCTAGTTAGTGTTATGCCAACTTGGACACAAGCTAGAGTCATCCGAGAGGAGAAATCCTCAATTGAGAAAATGCCCCCAAAAGATCTGGCTGTAGAGAATTTTCCTAATTAGTAATTGATGGGGGAGGGTGTAATCCATTGTGTGTGGAGCCTCCCTTGAACTGGTGATCCTGGGTTCTATAAGAAAGCAGGCTGAATAAGCCATGAGGAGCAGCCAGGAAGCTCCTCCATGGCCTCTGCATCAGCTCCTGCCTCCAGGTTCCTGCCCTGTTTGAGTTCTTGCCTTGACTTCCTTTGGTGGTAGACTATTATGGTGAAGTATACATGAAACCCCTTGCTCCCCAAGTTGCTGTTGGCCGTGGTGTTTATCACAGCAATAAAACCCTAACTGAAGCAGCCAGGTTGTTTCACTTTACCAAGTGTTTTGGTAAATAACTGACTAAAACAACTTCGAGGAAAAAAGGATTTCTTTTGAGCTCATGATCTCTCAGGGGTGGGGAGTGTCAGTACATTGTGACAGGGAGGGCATGGCAGAGGCGTTCATGGCCATGGGAGCATTTCGTGAAATCTCTTCACAGGATGACAGAGGAGAAAGGAGAGAACTAGGGATGCACATAACTGCCAATGTCCCCAAATTAGTGGCCTACGTTGACCAGCCAGACTTACAACCCAAAAGTCCCCTGGCTGTGGAACAAAAGTATTGAACATGAGCCTACAAGAGGACATTTCAGATTCAAGTCATAACATCACCCACAGAAATGCCCCAGTGACCAAGGGGATGGAGAGGGATGAGTATTGAGTGAAAGCTGAGCCTTCAGGGGCTGAATGGTGCTTTAGAAACTTGGTTCTCTAGGAGCCCAGAAATACGTATCCTTCTGCTGGATGATTGTGGGGTGTTTTATGAAAATTACAAGAACACTTGTAATTCTGAATAATGTCATTAGCTCTGGGAGCATCCTGTAGATTGTGTCCCAACACTACCTGTTCCTGAGTTCCATCTTGGAAGTCAGAAACCCTGCCTCTAGCATAGTGTGCAGGGTGGTTTGAATGAGAATGTCCCCCAAGGGCTCATGTTTGAACACTTGGTTCCCAGTAGGAAGAACTGTTTGGGAAGGGTTAGGAGGTGTGGCCTTGTTAGAGGTGGGGTCACTGGGGGTGGGCTTTGAGGTTTCTGAAGACTTGTACCATATCCAGTGAGGATTTCTCTTCCTCCTGCTTATGAAAAAAATATAAGCTCTCAGCTGTTCCTGCTGCCATCCATTTGCTCTGCCATCATGGACTCTAGCCTTTGGAACTGTAAACCCAACCAAATGCTTTATGTTTTAAGTTACCTTTGCCATGGTATTTTGTTATAGCAACTGAAAAGTAACTAAGACAGTGTGTGAGCCGTGAAAGTTCACAGAAGATTCTGAGTAAATGGAATTCTGGGGTTACCTATGCAAAGTCTGCTCACGGCCAGTGAATTGTGCAAAGGAAAAGTCTTTTTTTTACAAGTTGCAAAGAAAGATTGAAAATAATTTCTTGCTGGGCGGTGGTGGCACACGCCTTTAATCCCAGCAGAGCCAGGGGGAATCTCTGTGAGTTCGAGTCTAGCCTGCTCTACAAAGTGAGTTCCAGGAAAGGTGCAAAACTACACAGAGAAACCCTCTCTCGAAAAACCAAAAAAAAAAAAAAAAAAAAAAAGAAGAAGAAGAAGGAGGAGGAGGAGGAGAAGAAAGAATGAAAGAAAATAATTTCTTTGTGTCCAGTTTGGAGGGAGGCTACCCCTAGCTCTAAAGTTCTCCTTAATCACAAAGCTGGCTACAACTTTAAATGTATATATAAGGTGTATATGCATGTATTTATGAAATTTTTTAAATATATGAAATAAAGCCTGCCTGTGAGCAGTAATCAATTTGAAATGTTAAACCTGAAATCTGAAAGACTTCCAGTGATTTTGAGAAATAAAAGTTCATTTGGCTGGTTGATTACATGTTCATTTTATTATTCCATAAATACTTTTTCTGCTAATAAGCCACACAGTTCATGGGTATCCATGGGAACGCCAGAACATAATGGGGCAAAAGCCAGCCAGTTAGGTGAACTCCGGTAGATTTGCTCAAAGGAAAACTTTCAAGCCAGGTAAACTATTAGAAATGCCTCTTCCCAAGATGGGGCCATTTTTCTTTCTGTCTGGATTCCCACTGCCTATGATATTAAGATGAATGAGAACCATATAAATTGGCACTTGCAATAATTTGTTGAATCAATAAGTGGGTGCAGGTGAGAAGCATTCCAGAGGAGTCAGATGGAATTAATGCACCAGCATTTTTGGATTAAGAAATCAACTTTGTGAATCTTGAGCCTGTGCTTGCAGGCATAATTAGGATGCCTCTCAAAATGTTCTTAATGCATAGATTGCTCATTTATTTGTATCCTTGCTCAAAGCCTGTTCAGTTTCTTGCCCTGGTATAATTCCCTTTCTTCTGACCACCCTGGTTCATGCTGAGCCTTCTCTGCTTATGAATATTGTAATCTAATAAGCCTTATCACTGTTTACCTCAGAGTAGAAGATCCAATTAGCTGCATTTGGAAACGATTAATTCCACCACTCTGCCCTTGGGTGCCATGGGTGCCAGGCTTCTGCTCATCTGTAGTTTCAGTCCAGCTGCCCTGCTGCATCCTGCTGGAACTGTTTACATCTCAGCCTCTTCGAGAAAGCCCAATGTAGCATGGCTTACAGTAATAAAATGTGCATTAGGACACTACAGGAGGGTTCAGAGCGGCGATAATGTGTCCAAAGCTGAGGTCTGCGCTCAGATATTCTAAAGCTGGGTGCTTTGGCAGGCCCTGCCAGCTACAGCCTACATTTCTGTCTTCTGACACCTGACTGCATCGTTCTGTGGTTGCTGTCAGCTCCTTTCCAGTTATCTGTTCACAATCCTAGACATGGTTCACTCTTGAAGCACCACCCTTCACAGCCAAGAGGCAAAGAGAGTGGCAGACTTTTGTTTCTCTTCAACCTAATAACTATCTACTCTCGGCCATAAACAGAGGCAGACAATGTACTGAGGACTGTGGGCCCTTGAGGAAATGAGACTAGATCGGAGGAGAGGAGATCGATAACTGTGGTAGATCACCTCCTACCGTAACTGATTAAAAGATCAACAACCAGTCAATAGTTGCTTTGGGAATTAAGTGAAATTTTTCATGTCCTTTCTCCCTCTCCCTCTCCATTGCCCCCTCTTTTCCTCCCTTTCCCCCTCTCCTTCTCTCTCCATGCACAATATCAGACACCTCAAAACATTGCTCATTCTCTCTCTCTCTCTCTCTCTCTCTCTCTCTCTCTCTCTCTCTGTGTGTGTGTGTGTGTGTGTGTGTGTGTGTGTGTGTGTGTGTGTGTGTTTCTCTTTCACTCTTCTCTAAGCTGGAGATCAAACCCAAAGCCTCTGAAATACACTGGGCAAGCACTTTGCCCCAGGGCCAGGCCTCACCCCGCATTACTGCTTTGTCTCATCAGAGACACCTGCATGTCTTCTGCATAGTCTGTGGGCAGTTGTGGTATCACCACAGAAGGACAGACACAGGCAGGGAAGGGTAGATGTCTCGGATTCACAGTCGGATCACAGTGTGGAGCCCCAGCAGAGGCCAGGGCACCAGTCTTTAGTGCCAGTCCAGGCTTGAGCCGCCCCCCACTGCTGCCCAGTTGCCTCTTGGCTCTTGTCCGGCTTGCTGAGAGTGTGGAGAAGGAGCTCTGCTCATGGTGCCATCCTGGCACGAAGACTGAGGACTATTGTGCCATCCCAATTAAGCCCTCCACAGGTGGGCCTTGAGGATTTTCCTGGGTTCCTGGTTTTCCAAGTCACCCTCCCTCCAGTTTGTCCATTTTGAAGAGAGGTGGAGTGGGAGGTAAAAGCAACACAAAAAAAAAAGGAAGAAGAAGAAAAGAAAAATGTAGCTACTTTGTTTTCTCAAACCTCCACTTGTAAATAAAGATAAAACCTGACTACAACCCAACACTGCAAAGCGTGCTACAATTCTGGGTCCTAGGAGATCATAGTCAGAGGCTTTGGGCTGAGTCTGGGCTTTAGGTGGGGCTCTTTTCAGTCTGCTCAGGCAAGACAAGTGGTTTAAACTAGTAGTCAGAGCGCTCTACGGTACACTGCTTTCAAAAATAACTGCAATATTTCTTTCCTACCTTGTGTCTCCTACTTTGCCCATCAAGAGGCAGAGTCTACCTTCCAATCTCTGAAAACTCACACACTAGCCTATGAACTTATTTTGTGGCTTACAATGTAAATAATGTTTTGCAGACTCAATGCTAGACCTTAAGGTTCCCAGCACTTTCTCCTGTCTGTCCTGAGAGAGTCGTAGCCAGGGTTTCTGTTGCTAGTAAAACATCAGGACCAAAAGCAACTTAAGGAGGGAAGGTTTCATTTCAGTTTACAGGTTGTGATCATCCTCTAGGAAAATCAGAACAGAAACTCAAGGCAAGAACTTAGAGGCAGGCACCGACACAGAGGCCAGAGGAGTGCTGCTTACTGGCTTGCTCCTCAGATCTTGTTCAGCCGGCTTTTTTTTTTTTTTTTTTTTTTTTTTTTTTTGTTTTTCGAGACAGGGTTTCTCTGTGTAGCTTTGCGCCTTTTCTTGGAACTCACTTGGTAGCCCAGGCTGGCCTCGAACTCACAGAGATCCGCCTGGCTCTGCCTCCCAAGTGCTGGGATTAAAGGCGTGCGCCACCACCGCCCGGCTCAGCCGGCTTTCTTAAAGACCCCAAGACCAACAGCCCAGAGGGCACCACCCACAGGGGGCTGGGTCCTCCCACAGCAATCACCAACAAAGAAAAATGCCCTGGAGACTTGCCCGCAGGCCAGTCTCATGGAGGGATTTATCTCAATTGAGAGTCTCTCTTTCTAAACAACTCCAGCTTGTGTCAACCTGACACAAGACTACCCAGCACAGAGAGCCGTGTGGAAAAGCTAGTCCCACGCAATGAAGATGTGTGGCTAAGCAGCGGACCGCAACACCTAAGCCAACACTCTATCCAGTGCAGATGTAGTTATGGCCATCTTAAACCTTCCGACCACAGGGACATGAGCGAGCTCGGTGAAACCAAGAGAGGAATAGTCCCACCGACCTGAGAGTCAAACACCGTAATAAAGCACTGGTGTTGTAAGCCAATGGGTGGGAGGCTGGTTATAAGGCATAGGCTGAGAAACCCTCAATAAATGGCTTTGATACTTAGGCTTCTGAAGCAGAACCATCTTCATGGCTGTAGGATGTCAGAGGGATGAAGAAAAGCAGAGGACAATATTCATGTGGGTGGGGGGAGGGGAGAATACAACAAAGTCACCAAATGTGCTACAGCTGAGAAATACAACCCATAGAGACCCTGAAATGGCTCAGTGTTCTGTGTTACCAGTGCCGCAAGTGTCAATACCCATCACACAACAGGTATTTATAGGAGGAGTTGTATTCTTAGCTGTTGGTTCCTTGTAGAATAATGGTACCTCTTGTGCTGTTAGAACTTGCCTGCCTTGGGAGTAAGTATTAGGACCAGAGAGCCTGCTGTGCCTCAGAGATATGCTGATCACAGGCACCAGCCTGCCTGGGGACTTGCTTTACACAGAGGGCTCACAGGCAGTGAAACCACCCAGATGTTCCTAACTTGAAAGGCTGTGCCACTGTGCCTGGGTACTAAGCTAGAGAGAGAAAGGCAATTAAAAGCCTGATCTACTGAAGGAGTTTCCTGTGTTCTTGTCATGGGATTCTCTTCCTTTCTAGCAAGATTTTGTTTTGTTGTTGTTTGTTTTGTTTTTCATTTTCCAAATATGCTATCATCTTTTGAGAAAGTGACTAAAAGAACAGATGACAGATTTTATTGCAATAAATCTCTGCAATGACTGGCAAAGTGTTGGCCTAGCTTAAGGTTTTTGAACCCACGGTATTCTCAGATCCCTGTTACATATGACTTGCAGGGGGTTGGGGGGGGAGGGAGTTTGGCTGTAGCGAAAATTCTACCACGATGATATTTCAGTAGATGCTTCTCCCCAGACAAGGACCGGAAAATTACTCAGGCTTACATCTTCATCTTTGTGTCTGTCGTCTCTGTGTTTCCTTTGTGACTGTGGGAAAACCCATATAGGGAAGGAAGGGAGAAAAGAAGCCTATCAAGCATCTCTTATGTGCTGGACACTTTATTTATATCACTTAACTGGTCCTGTGGTGGCAGAGGGGCGGCTCCGACAGGAAGCATCATGCCAACTCAGGTCTGTCTGTCTTCCAAACACTGTTTCCACATGACCATGATTCTCAAGGTCTAGTGTATTCCAGCAACTGTCTCACCCTAAATCGGGATTTGAGAGAGCTGCCCCTGCCAGCCTCTTGAGGTCCCTTTTCCAGGAGAGAGAAAGTGTTCACAGGGGCTGTTATACATTGTCAGAAAGACTCAATGAAAGGGAATACATCACGTGTTGCAAGTTTAGTGTAGGTTGAAAAATGCATTTTGCATTTTACATCAGAGCTAAGAAACAGGAACTTATTCTTAATTGCAATTAGAAACCTTAACTTGCAAGGACTTAACGCAGGACAAGGAACTTGTTTTTTTTTTTTTTTTTAAAAAAAAGCATATTTACTTATAAAGCTAGGTTTAAATACTACATAAAACACTTCAGTTTTTATATAACAAGCAAAGAGCTTTAATTACTTTAAATCACTTTACTACCTGGGTAGAAAATGAATTCAGCCGGGCGTTGGTGGCGCACGCCTTTAATCCCAGCACTCGGGAGGCAGAGCCAGGCGGATCTCTGTGAGTTCGAGGCCAGCCTGGGCTACCAAGTGAGTCCCAGGAAAGGCGCAAAACTACACAGAGAAACCCTGTCTCGAAAAGCCAAAAAAAAAAAAAAAAAAAAAAAAAAAAAAAAAAAAAAAAAAAAAAAAAAAAAAAAAAAAAAGAAAATGAATTCAGTAAAGATATGATCAACTTTGACATAAAACATGCCAAATGGAGCTCAAGGAACTTGTTCTTTAACTACAAACAGAAACCTTAACGTGCACAGGACAAACAGGAACTTATCCTTAACTGTCTTAACTACAAACAAACCTTAACCTGCACAGTATATTGTTCCTATTTTGGTCTCATAATACTTTTCATCAAAGACTTTAAAACCTTTCATGGAAGGAGCAGGTGGCCTCTTTTCCAAAAGCAATGTGAACTTTGAAGTGAACTTTTTTGTTTCTCACACAGACTCTGAAAGTTGTTTTAAACTGTTAGAAATTGACCCTGAGTTCTATCTCCTTGTAGCAACAGTTTGATGTATGGTGTTCTAGATGATTCTTTTGTGATTAGATTTTCCTTCCAATGAGATCAGAGGCTTTGCGGCCCTGTAGCCAGGCGAGACTGGTCTGTGAAATCTTTCATTTCAGGCACTGCCTGCTGGTCCAGCTGAAGCTCTTAAACTCTGTCCTGTCATCTGCCTAATGACTGCAGCTGGGGAACTCAGCTGATTTCCAAAGGCTCCTTGGTACAACACAGGGATTTATAAATCTTTGGAAGGTGTCTTAGTTAGGGAAACTGTTGCTGTGATGAAACGCCATGACACAAAGCAACTCAGGAGGAAAGGGTTTATTTCACTCACAGGTCCACATAACAGGTCATCATTAAAAGCAGTGAGGGCAGAAAGTCAAGCAGGGCAGGAACCTGGAGTCAGGAGCGGATGCAGAGGCCATGGAGGGGTGCTGCTTACTGCCTTGCTCACATGGCTTGCTCAGCCTGCTCTCTTATAGAACCCAGGACCACCAGCCTAGACGTGGCCCCACCCACAGTGGGCTGGGCCCTCCCACATTAACCACTATTCAAAAACAAAAAACAAAACAAAAAAACTGCCCCACAGGCTTGTCTACAGGCAGCTCTTATGGAGGCATTTCTCAATTGAAACACTCTCCTCTCTAGTAACTCTAGCTTGTGTCAAGTTGACATAAAACTATCCAGGACAGTAGTGGCGCACGCCTGTAATCCCAGCACTTGGAAGGCAGAGACAGGCAGGTCTCTGAGTTTGAGGCCAGCCTGGTCTACAGTAGAGCGAGTTTCACGACAGCCAGAGCTGTTACACAAAGAAGCCCTGTGTCATAAAAAAATAAATAAAAATAAAATAAAAAACTATCCAGGACAGATGGGAAATTGATGCATAGTAGAATTTGATTGGCCTTAATCTAACATGTCTTAACTATCACTCTCTAAAACCTTCCCTATCATTCTGGAACTAAATAACTCTTCATATCACATGAAATGCTTTTTTCTAATGTACATACAAGTCAAGACTTTCACTGCTTTTTATTATAATTTTCTCTATTCCTAACAGTCTCATGCATATGAATATGATGTAATAAATCGAACTCACCCCATTTCCATGCTCCAACTTCCTCCCATACTCTCAACAGGTCTTCCACCCAACCCAATGACATTTTTCTTTTCCATGGCCCCCTAAGTCTAATCAGGTCTTCCACATACATGGGTGTGGAGCATCCACCGACTCCTAGGGAACCTACCTGGGACAACACCCTCCTAAAGAGTGTTTCTTCCTTCCCCAGCCACTACCAACTTCTGCCAGCTTCTAGGTTTGGAGTAGCCTTTGCTACATTTTAACAGTTTGATCTTTTGAGAATTTCATACATAACCTTCCCTCTCCCTCTTTCAATTCCTCCTGTGTCTTCAACACTCACTCTTGAATTCAGGACCTCTTCGTGTGTGTGTGTGTGTGTGTGTGTGTGTGTGTGTGTGTGTGTGTGTGTATAATGTAAAGGGTTTATCTCATCTTATACTTTATATTCCATCATTGAGGAAAGTCAAGACAGGAACTCAAAGCAGGAACCTGGAGGCAGGAGCTGAAGCAGACAGAGAGCATGGAGGAGAGCTGCTTACTGGCTTGTTACCCTTTGACTTCTTATATACAGTCCAGGCCTATCTGCCCAAAGACAGCACCTCCCACAGTGGCTTGAACCCTGCTACATTTAAGAATTGATAATTATTATTATTTAATTAATAATTTTAGAAGTGTCCTCACAGATGTGCCCATAGGCCAATCTGACAAAACCAATCCCTCTATTGTGAGTTCCTCTTCGTGGGTCTATCTAGGTTTGTGTCAAGTTGAAAAAAACTATGATGAAGAAAGGAGCTACTGAATCCAGTTCATGTTGCTCTTATGTATTTGTGTTAGGGCTCCCCAGCCATCAACTGCCTGTAGCTTTTCATCTAGGCTTAGACCCCTTAAATAATATAGGCTGTTGCCATTGTCCTTGGACCCTCCTGACCAACAACTTAAAAAGTGTTTCCCTTGTCTAGCACTTGGGTTTTTGTTACTCTATGGCTTATGGTAAGGCACTGTCACCCCCATGTGACATAGCTCCATTAAAATATGTATATACACACACAGAGACACACACACTCATACACACACGAGAGAGAGAGAGAGAGAGAGAGAAAGAGAGAGAGAGAGAGAGAGAGAGAGAGAGAGAGAGAGAGAGAGAGAGAGATTTTAAGTAAGGTTATAAAATAATGTTTTCCTATAGTTCTTCAAACACCCTTTGTGTTATTTATCTCTCCTTCCCTCTCCCTCTATATTACCTTCCCTCTCCTATCTCCAGTTAAGTTTGCCCATACCACCCCTTTTCTCTTCATAGCACCAATATCCTATTAGCCACTTCCCTAAGGTTCCTTATCCCTCCCCTGGTGTCCCTCTCTACATTCCTGGCTTCTTCTACAGTTACTCCAGATTACATATTCAGATCTAGGATCCACAAATAAGAAAGAACACCCAGCATTTGTCTTTCTGTGCCTGAGTTACCTCACTCAGTATAGTATTTTCCAGTTCCAACCATTCACTTGCAAATTTCATCATTTTATTTTTCTTTACATCTGAATAGAATTACACCAAGTACATGCACTGTGTCTTCATTAGGGTTTCTAATGCTGCAACAAAACACCACAACCCAAGCAACTTGGGGAAGAAAAAGTTTATTCAATTTTCACTTCTACAGCACTATCCATCATCAAAGGAAATCAAGACATGAACTCCAACAGGGCAGGAACCTGGAGGCAGGAGCTGATGCAGAGGCCATGGAGGGGTGCTGCTTACTAGTTTGCTTCTCATGGCTTGCTTAGCCTGTTTTATTATAAAACCCAGGACCACCAGCCCAGGGATGGCACCACCTACAATGCACTTGGCCCTCCCTCATCAATCGCTAATTAAGAAATTGCCCTACAAGCTTGCCTACAGCCCGATTTTATGGAGGCATTTTCTTAATTGACGTTCCCTCCCCTCGGGTAACTTAAGCCTGTGTCAAGTTGACATAAAACTACCCAGCACACACTACCTTTTCACCATCTATTCATTAGTTGATGGGCATCTAGGCTGCTTCCATTTCCTATGCAGCATTAAATGTGACCAAGAAAGTGTCTCTGTAGTCATATTTTGAGCCTTTTGGGGATGTGCTGAGGAGTGGTATACCTGGGTCCTATGTATGGGTCTATTTTCATCTTTCTGAGAATTCTCCCCACTAATTTCCACAGTGGCTGCACCAGTTGGCAATCTCACTACCATGTTCCTCTTTCTCTACATCCTCGCCAGCATTTATTGTCAGTTGTTTCGCTGATCTTGACCATTCTGACTGGGGTAAGATGAAATCTCAAAGTATTTTTAATTTGCATTTCCCTGATTGCTAAGGATGTTAAGCATCTTTTAAAAATGTGTTAGCCTTTTTTGTTTCTTCTCTTGAGAACTCTTTATTCAGATCCATAGAGCATTTTTAATACAGTTGTTGGTTTTCTTGATTTCATATATATATATATATATATATATATATATATATATATATATATATATATTTCTTGATTTCACATATATATTCTTGATTTCATATATATATATATATATATATATATTCTTTATATATTCTGGGCATTGGTCCTCCAGCAGATGTGCAGCTGACAAAGATTCTTTCCCAATCTCTGAACTTCCTCTTCACTTGATCAATTCTTTGCTTTGATGTAGAGAATAATTTTAGTTTTGTGAGTCCCCATTTGTCAATTGTTTGGTCCTTGATTTTATACTTTTGATTTTAAGTTTAGATTTTGAGAAACAAAAACCTGTAATTACAGCATACATACCACCAGAAGGTAATAATATGCTTCAAAAGCATTTGAGTAAAAATTTAACTATAGAAGTTATTTTTCCCTGACATAATTTCTCATTTTACCATTTGTGATTCATCATCTTTTACATTTCAAAGAATCAAATTCCAAACAGAAAAATTCAACATTCTGAAACTATGAAGCAGGAAGTAGATAATAATATAGAGGAAATATTTTAAATGAATGTTTAGATAGCAATAATTTCTTTTCAATTGATTTTACTGTTCCCTCCTAAATTTTAATCTAGCCTTTGGTTTAGCTAGAACTCTGTGTTGCTTTTCATCTTGGATTTTATCTTGAAATTTAATTTTTATTCTTCTCAAAAGCTTCTTGTGTCAGTGATTTTTAACTCCAAAGTAATACTGTCATGACATTGAAACCCCATCACCTATTACACCCAAATGTCAGCAGATTTAGGCTTTTCTTGGCTTTGGTCACATTTCATTAATCCATGAGTCTGCTCTAATCTGTAGGAATCTCAGTTGTGAGCAGCAGAAATCAATTCTGATTCTGACTTCTAAGAGAGTAGGTTTTTTAAATTGTTTTATTGCAAATACATAGGAGAATGTCTTCGTTGAAAGTGGCTGTGGACTCACACTCACTAGGAGAGACTGTTACTAAGTGTCGGGATGGACATATGAGCATCTTGCCTACCAGGAAAGACCATGGGCCTGCCGCCTGTAGCTGTAAAAGAGGAGAAGACTCTTGCAAAGCAAACTCTAGCAGCTTTACGTATAAGAGGAAGGACAGAGGTCTGGATTAACCCTACCAAGAAGCACACAAAAGAATTTATATCACTCTAGGAAATAATGAGGCTGCTCAAAAATTTCAGGTGGTCATAATTGCCACACAGGGTTTAATGGAAGCCTCTGTTTCATGTTATCCCAGACATGAAGGCAGGCACAGCACTGTTCACCTCCTGAGGAAGAGGCTGGGTAAAGTGCATCAGTTTTTCCTCCCCCAGGGAGTCCAGTTTCCAGAATATCACCTGGGTTATGCCATCAGACTCAAAATCTCCGAGTTGTCACATTTCTCTCAATAAAACTAGGTGGTGGCATTCAATGGTCATTTTGGCTTATCAAAGACTCCTCTTTGAAATAACCCCCTTTCTGAAAAGTATTCCTCACTTTTACATTAATTTAAATATAATATACTCTAATATACTCTAGCATTGTGGCTGGGAACCATCTCTGTGGCCCCAATAAGCTGCATTCTGAATAGCATGTGTCTTTGACCGCACAATGTGACATTTTGATCTGAAGTGTAAAATCCTTTTTTAAAAGGGCACTGGCCTTTTTGTATCTGTAGACTCAGCTCACAAGGCAACTGCAATATTTTTTGACAGACTTATGAGATAAATATAGGTACCTGTCGCTGCAGAAGCGTGTGGATCTAAATAATGAAACAGTGAGAGATGAAATAATGCATTCTGTGTTGCTACCACTTTTCAGAGCTGCATCAACTCAGGCAGTGGTGCTTTTATTAAGTTTAGGTTATTCACAGTGAAGAGTCCTCATAAGAACAAAAGAAATTTCCCCCTTTTATTTCTACACAACCAGGGACCAGGTCGAATTTTTTCTATTATTTTGATTGCTGTTTACAAGGAGTCTGACCCAAAGGAAAACCTTAATAATACAAAAGAGAGAAGGCTATGGAGTGAACATTTAGAATGCTGGAATCAACACTGTGGGAGCTTTCATACAGTGTTCTCACCCTATCTCAGTTGGTACTGGATGGGTGGGCACTGTGAATTGAGATTTTTGAGTATGCATATGCAAAGTACAAGTGACTTACTTATAGTCATTGATTTTTTTTTTTCTTCTAACACTTGTTAATGACATCAAGTAGCATGGTAAGTTACAGAAAAAGCAGTGACTCTTCAGTCATCCCTTCCTTCGAGAGCCTGTGTTAAGATAATGAACCAGACTAATACTGAGCGGGAGTTGCTGCTAAGGTCAGGCTTTGAGGAAAGCTGCAGAGTTCAGCTAAGTGGTGAAAGGCCAGGATCTGAGAGCAGGAAAAGGTGGGTTCAGGTTAAGATAGGATATGCAGGTATAGTCTATGTCAACAGTGGGGACCAAGCTGACCTGACAGGGACATCTCCAGGGACCTCGATTTGTTTGTTGGTCCTTGAACCATGCACCAGCTGTCAGATGATGGGTTGGTGTGGGGTCATACCATTACAATATCAGGTGCCCACCACTTTATGGCATGCAGGCAAGGGAGCTCCATCTTTCCTTCTGGCTGGGGTGTCTGGTAAGTTCCATGAAGGCAGGAACAGTGCTATTCACCTCTTTAGGAAGAGGCTGGGTAAAAGTGCATCTGTTGTTCCTCCCCTAGGGAGTCTGGTTTCCAGAATATCACCTGGAGTATGCCATCGGACTCAAAAAGCTCCACGTTGTTGCATTTTCCTCAATGAAACTAGGAGGTGGCATCCAATGGCCATTTTGGCTTGTCAAAGTCTCCTCTTTGCAATGACCCCTCTCTGAAAAGTATTCCTCACTTTTACATTAATTTAAATAGAATATACCCTAGCATCATGGCTGGGAACCATTCCCGTGGTCCCAATAAGCTGCATTTTGAACAGCATGTGTCTTTGACCTCACAATATGACATCTTGCCCCTGAAGTGAGGGGCAAGAAAATTGGGGGTGGGGGAAAGACATGGTATAAGAGAAATTACCTGGTTCCTTTAATACAGCTATCAAAATTGAACTGGATTTTTTTTTGATCAACCATCTATAAGTCACCACCCATCCATTACAGACCATTCATCATTGATTGGGAGTAGAAAGGCAGCCACTGTGTAAGTTTATATGGTAAACTGAGATTGTGGGGGCACATGGGTGTAGTAAGTCATCTCAGAACTTTTCAGACATACCGATGGGAAGGATGAAAGTCCCTTACCAGAAAGAGTTATTATCCTTGACCCAGAGACTCTTCCCACTCTTCACAAATTTACTTCCAGCATGCCTCCTCTAGGACTCTGCTGATCCTCCTGCAGTGCTTGGAAAGACTTATGGGGAGGAGGGGGAGGGCGGAGTTCACAGTTTCAAAGGTCTCAGTGCATTGTGGTGGGAAGGCCTGTGGAGCAGAACGGCTCACATCATGGCAGCCAGGAAGCACACAGACAGAATGTTGGTGTGAGCTTCCCCCTTTTCCTTCTTTATTCTGTCCAGGCCCAGACTATGAGGTATGGTACCACCTACAGTCAGGGGGTTAATCTTCTCTGAAAACACCGTCACAAAGGGGTGTACCGCACTGATCTCCTAAGCACTTTTCAATGTAGCTGACAATCAAGATTACCCATCATTTCATATGAGAGTAGTATATACTCTCACAAGAAGCTGGAGGTATCAGAACATATAAAACAAAATCAAGAACAGTGCTTATTAAAATCCCCTGTAGGTGGGGAATTATTGTTGTAGCCAATGACAACTAACCAGCCATATACTAAACATTTAAATCTTCTATTAAATACTTTATAAATTGCTTCTACTTTGAGCAGTCATTGGGAAGTTCTTTCATCATTACAAACTGTAAATATATGTGGAATGCCTTCTTGAGGGAAAAACAAATGTCCTATAAATTCAAAATATTCCTTTCCTACTTAAAAAAAAAATCTATTTGTTAAAGCAGCTCAGAAATACCAGTAGGCACAGAAGGTAATTATATGTGAAGTATAAATTTCCCCTGGGGTTGGAGAAAAAGAAGAAAACATCCGCACTGACACCAATCTGTTGGTGTATCTTCATATGGAAAATATTGTGCGTGAAGAGTCACACACAACATATTTGGGCTGGATATGGAGCTCAGTTACTACAGTGCTTGCCTAGCACGCACAGAAGGAACCCTGGCTTTGAATCTCAATCCTTCATGAATTGGACACGATGGTGTGCACTTGAGAGGAAAGTGTAAACAGGAGAATCAGAGGTCCACAGTCAACCTCGACAACATAGGAAGCTCAAGGCCAGCCTACAGGAGACCCTGTCAGAAAGAATAATAAATAAATAATACCTTGGCTAACTCTTAAGCTAATAGACTAATATTAACTTAAGCTAGTAGCTAGCTATACCAAGACTGAACCATATAAATACCTAAATTTTACTGTTCACTGCCTGCATATTTCCGTCAATAAAAGTAATGTACCAACTCCAGTCAGAAGCAAAGTAAAGTGAGTCCCTAATTCGAAGTGTCCTTAGGGATAAGATTGTGTACTTTGAGAACAACAATATGGTTACAACTATAATTTAGTTTCAGGATAAAGGCAGTGGACCCTGGGACTCCATAGCAGAGGACGCAGTCTAAAAAGGTGACACATACCTCTAAGAAAATCAAGGACAGCAACCAGGCCCTGGTAAATAGACCTCACTGTCCCTTGTGGAACTTCTTCCTGTGCAAGATAAAGACAAGTGACAGGCATCTAGGATTTAGGGTGGCACCTCCATATGCCACACTGTGTACCTGTTTCCCTAAGTCATTTCCAGAGTGAGAAACCTGCATCCTTGTCTAAAATTAGAAACAAACACTGTACTCTCTCCCCTGCCTTTCCTAGTATTAGCATAAATAACTGTGAAACAGGTTTTAAACTTGAACTTGCAAATTAATTGAATAAGTGTTTCCCAATAGTCCTAAAATAGCTCCAGGGTACATGAGATTGATTCGATTTTAGTGCTGTGTTGCATATGGCTTAATTTCCCTCCCTTGAGTTTGATGCTTTTCTTTATCATGATCGGGGCTGATCAGCTGAAGTTTATATGGACACGTATGTCTCTGGGTGCTCTTCCTAGAGTCTTGTTGATGGAAGCTGTGGGAAAGTTTTGGAGTGAACCACATCAGATGGCCATTCCTTAAGCAGCAAGTTAATCCCAGAAGAGAAGCATTGCGATTCTGCATCGGTATTGTCCATCAGCTGCCTGGCACTGGCAGATTATGCATGATTGAATCTGTTGGGTGACCCAGAGGCTCTTAACTATTTTCTCTTCATTAACCAAAAGACCAGAGCTCCCAGGGCTCCAGCCCTGACCTCATGCCGTGCTCCCTTTCTCGGGAAGTGGTATCTTAGACCAGCTATCAACCAAGCCATGCAACTTGGAGTTGACAAAATGCTACCCTCTTCATTCTTCATAGCCTCCCAGTTTCCACCTCTTAGTGGCCCCTTTTACCTCAGTGTTGCTTACTCTTTCCACCATCGCCACTGCGCTCCTGGTTCAAACAAGATAAGCTTTTGCTTTGACAGAAAGTCTCCCTTCATCTGTTTATATCCTCATCGATCATCCTCTCCACTGCTGCCATCAGAGAGGGTTTTTGCAAGCCTGGAAGCAGCGCTCTATTGGTGAAATTATTAAGGCCACTCCACGTAGTTAAAAGGGAGGTTTATTTGGTGGGGTAACTTACAAGGGAAGGGATAAGTTGCAGGGTCTGGGAAAGGTGTAGTTCAGTCCAGTGGTGTTCTCTGGAGAACTCTGCTCAGTCTACCTTCAGCATCCTGGGTCCAGGAACCAAGAGAGCTGGCGCATCTGGATCTCGGGTCTTCAGGGTCCTCTCTCAGCCCCGCCTTGTAAGCGTGACAATTACTGAAGCCTTAATGGGGGTTGGAACTTCCAGGTCAAAGCTGGAATGGCTACCCACTACAGTGCTCCCTTGTCTTGGGCCAGCAAAAGCTTCTTGTTGGTCATAGACAATCCTACATTCTTAACCTGGTCACAAGGTCCTGCATTATCAGGCTGATTCTCCAGCCTCATCTTGTGCCCTTTCTGCCACAGCCACACTGAGTATTTTTACCTCTTGAACATGTGATCTTTCCTAGGCTCTGCCCACCTGCCCTTTGCACATACTGTCCCATCCTTCTCCAGTCCCCTCCACCCGCTCCACTTATTTTCCAGCCTCAGTACTTTGGGTCTCAGCTTAACCTTTACTTCCTCTAAGAAGCCTTCTCAACCACCCAAGGTACGTTCCATCACCTGTCAGGTACTCAGCAAGCATCTGAATTTCTTCCTCAGGATACTTATCATGATTAGCCTTGCTAACATCACATAGCGAGATCCTGGAAGATGAAGAGCACTTGTCTAATTGGCTGCGGTCTTTTCTGTGGTTAGGATGGGGCCTGCCACATGGTAGATTCAACAAACACATATTAAGTGAATAAATGATAATATCACAAACATTCCCAGCTTAGACAAAAAGGCTCTTTGTGGGTCTGTGGGCAACTGAACGTTTTCCCCTTGTTCATTGTAAAGAGACATTAAAGGTTTCATTGGGGGAAACAGAGTTGAATGATGCACTTGCCGTGTGAGCCATGCTTTGGGTGCCTGAATCTATTGTTCTTGGTATTTAAAGTGGGAAAGAGGGAAGAGGAAGAGATGGAGCAGAAAGAGTCAAAGGCCACTCTAGCATCCTGTAGGTGGGGAGTAAAGGCTGACTTTCAGAAAATGTCTACATAAAGAAAAAAAGATAGTGTATCAGTTCCTCGACAGGTGACAGAGGACACAGTCTACAGATTTTGACTAAAGGGTTTTGTGGACACGTTTTAGAACTGTGGGTGAAAGAGTTAAGGAGACTAGCATGAGATGGTGGGGGAATCCAGAGATGGTTTGTAATAGGAAATGGAAGTCCTTAGTTGAAGTGGTTAAACAAGAACCAGTCCAGTTCATATATAAGTGATGTAAGATTGTATGGTATCTGTATATGGCATCAGAGTCGGTATCACCTAGACTAGGGCCTTCATTGTGGCTGACATCTCCTGAGTCATAAAGCTAGTGAAAAGGCATGGGGTGAATCCTGCCAGCCTTGTGTGTCTGAAGGCTTGCACGTGTGTTCTTTGTTCTGTGGTGGTGTAAATGAGTTGCTGGCCCTGATCCTTACTAACGATCAGTGCTATGTTAGCACCAGGCTCTGCTTCGAGTCCTTCTCATGCATCGATTCACTTCCTTCTCAGAACAGTTTCCTGAGCCGCATCGAACACTGCCTGGTGAGTAGCCAGTGCAGAGCCGTACGTTTATTCTCTGTCCTTATTTGTTCAATGGGGCATTCCCGGTGCCAACCCATGGCCCGCACAGAGATGGCTGCTGTCTAGCTCTAGTCAGGAAAGAGTCCCTGGCCAAGAAGCATTCCTCACTGACTCTGTAGCAGGAAGCCTTGATGGACCATCTGTATGCAAAGTGAGCTTCTGCTAGGACTTCAGGTGGGCAGTGACTACGGCAGGTGCACTGTCTCTCACTCTCATACATATACCATCAAAAGGAAAGGAGACATTCCAGCTGGCTTCCTGCGCAGATAGGCCGAAGTGAGCTCTTAATTTGTATGGAGGTCTAAGTGTACGTGTAGGGAGAGTAAACCTTGGTCTCCTCATGCTTCTGTGTCTTTAATCAATTCTTCCTTCTCTCCTGCAACCAGAGCAAAGGGGGCAGGAAAATGTCTTGGAGGCAGAAAATGTCAAGGAGGCATATCATCTCATAAACTGTTAGGATACTTAAGAACGGTAACCATGGAGTTCTGGTTAGTGAACAGGCAGGATGAGCTCTGGGCAGTCCAGCTTTTATCTGGAGCTGTCTAAAAGCAAAAACCATATCTGCCATTGACTCTAACTGTATTGAAGAGACAGCATAGCCATGTAGCCACACAAGTCAAGGTCCCGCGGAAATGCTATCAGACCCGGAAGTGGACCCAGGATTCCAACCTTCAATCCAGGGGGGTTTATATTCACAAGAAACTGAAGTGGACGGTCTGACGAGAAACTTGCTACCAACTAGCCACAAGGAGTCAGATGCTTGCTCGGGTCATCCAATGAGCCCTTTTTCCTTTACTTTACTAAAGTGAAATGCTTTGGCATTCCCTAATTTAAAATGCAGTACAGAGAAATAGCTCTTTCTTTTAGAAAAGAGAAACATTTGGCTAGACAGTTCATAGTTTGGAATCCAAGACAGCATCAGTGGGAAATTCCAGCAGAGAACCTTGAAGATGGGGGGGGGGCTCACTGTCATGCCCCTGTAACCTTTTCTAGAAAGTGAGAAAGAGACCTTCAAAGCACTTCTTTTCAAACTGCTCAAGGATAGCAAGAGAAAATCCTGGAGCAGCATGAAAACAGTTTGGCAGCAAATCTCCTCAGCTGTTATGTTCCCTTTTGAAGAACCGTACAGCATTTCTTGAGTATCATTTTGGCCTCACGCTCGTAAGTAGAAAGAAGTGTTAACATGCTTTGCTTATGGACCAGTGAGATGCCTTCAGTCGGTAAAGGTGCTTGCTGGCAAGACTCATGGCCTGAATTCAATCCCCAGACCAGACCACTCATGGTGAAAAGACAGAATGACTCCTACAAGTTGGTCTTTGACCTCCACACATACACATGCCATGAGCTTCTACACCCACACACTAAATAAATAGAAATAATAAATGATAAATAGATAGATAGATAGATAGATGATAGATAGATAGATAGATAGATAGATAGATAGATAGATAGATAAATGCAGTAAAATAGCTTATGCTAAATTTAACATCCAGGGTGAAGAGAAGTATTTATAGAGGAGGCTACTGTATGGTGAATACATATTCAACTCCTGACTTTATTGAGAATTGACTCAGCCCTGTCCACAGTGGCTCACCTCTCTCACGGTCCACATGTTGATATTTGTTACCTCTCATAATGCGTTGGATGGAATGTGATAACATGAACAAAGAGGTTAATCACATCTGTCTGTTGGCCACTTGAGAGTAGTTTCTCTGAGGGCCGCACACGTCTACCTACCCTGCCTTGGGTTTTCTGAGAGCCCGGCACTGCTCTGACATCTGTTCATAGTCAGTAGCAGGAGATCCTGCCTTCCTCTCCTTGTCATTTGCTGCTGCTGTTGTTGTTAATAAGATATGGAACGAAGATGAGAACAGGCAGATATCCAAACATCGCCTGTGTGCCAGTGTCTAAGCTTCTATTTGCTCGGTTATCAAAATTCATCCCTGCAAAAGTAACACCATTCAGCCCACTTTACAGATGAGGAAAGAGCATGGGAGAGGGGATGGTTATAGGCTGGTAGGTGGCCAAAACCAACATTTGAATTGGTCTGCATGATTCTAAATTTCCTTCTTTTGTTTGTTTTTTGTTGTTGTTGTTGTTGTTACACACCATATGCCTAACAAAACAGCTGGTGGCTCCTTCCTATCTGCATGTAAGTTCAACCTGCCATCTCTGTTCAAATGTATTCATCCAGGAGGTGGGGAATAGACTGATCCATCTCATGGCAAACTATGGGGGAAATGCTACTCATAATGAAAAGCACTTTGAAAAGAAAGGATGCCTGGCTGCTATGAAACTTTGCTAGCCTGGAACAAATTAGCTTTGAAAACCCTCAGCCCTAAAATGTTTGGATCAGAAGTTGACATGTTTCCCCATTTCTGTTAATACGAGCTCTTCTGACAGAGGTGCAGAGCAGACAATTTGATGAGCTATCATTACCAACTTGTGGGATGAGATCTTTTATGAAACTAAATCAAAGATGACAAAAAGTTGCTTGGAATTTTCACATGAATACCTACCTGTCATATAGACAGATACACACAGCTACCACTGGTAACAGAGTATTATTTAAAGTGTAAGGACATATAATGATTTGCACAGGCTCAGATCTGGTGTCTGCTGATTTAAGTGGATGGCTTTCCAAACACCCTGACCGTGCAGTCAAGGCACAGCCTGTGTTCTCTGTCAAAGTTGTCTTCCTCATGATCCTGTTGCACATTTGGTCTCTTTTGTGTTTCTGAAATGTAGATAATAAGCAGAATAAACAAGTTATTTGCTCAATTAGACTTAATTTTGTACAAATTTCCACAGAACTGGACACTCTGGACTTTACCTATAATCCCAGCACTCTGGAGGCTGGAGCATTAAGAATTGGAGGTTTAGCAGAGGTACATGGCAGTGTCTCTGTAAGGGACTATACCAAGGGTGGGCTCGTAAGAGAATATCTCACGAAAGGGATAATTATTTCTCCCTTCTCTTTAGTATATCTTCAGATAGTCAGGTTTCCTGTTGGGTGGACTCCTGGCCGTGTGATTAACAGGCTAAGCTAGATCAACTCTTGAGAGAGAAAGCAACAGTGTATACTTTTTAATGTTTGGAGTGGATTGGAATGTCACCATTGTTAGATTCTATTCTTTAACCGCAGCTTTCCCTTCATGGGTCTCCACAGAGCTGTGGTATCCACCTTCGATGGCCGCCAACACTCCGGTAACCCTCTGAGAGTTGAGACCCTGGTGATATTTAAAAGGTGGACTGAAATTGGGGGATATATACAACCCATGTTCACCATTAAAACCTGGAGATCCAGTTCCAAGGCTGTTCTCCAGAAGGGATGACTGTCTGGCCTGGCGTTTCAGTGACATACATGTGACATGTATAGGCAGGGCTGCTCCTTTAGAAGAGATAACAAGAAATAAAAACTCTCCTGGCATCCTGGTTCAGGCACAAGGACAAGAACTAGAACCGTTCACTCTCTGATTCAGTCCCTGCCTTTAAATTCATCTGACTTGTTTCCGCCTCCTGCTGTCATGGCCCTTGCACACACTCCAGGGGGGAACCCCACTGTCAGGGAAGATGGCAGCCCTCCCAATGTGGTTAATGCCTCCTGGAGGCATTGACTGAGTGTGCCAGGTGAGGTGCACTGTTGTTCCCTTAAGGCAAGATGGGGACCCTGGAGTGATGTCTCTTTGGGTATGATTAAATGTATTTTATGGAAAAAAAAATTGATTCACAGGAAGAATGACCCAAGATACCTACCTTTGAGGCTTGGTTCAATACACAGAACAACTTCTGTACTGGTTTCATGAGCCAGTTTTTTGTTTGTTGTTGTTGTTGTTTTACTGGTAACCAGAGATTTTTTTTTTTTTCCATTTAAGAGATTTGTGGGTTTGGTTATATATTACTGCCCTGTATTTTTCAAGTATTTTCTGTTCAAGAGAAAATAGGGTTGAACACAGAGAAATGTAAAAATTAAAGCTTCAAGGGCTCTTCATGACATATTCATCAGCTCCCTGCACATTCCTATTGGTATTTGAGAGCTCTGTCATGGAAAAAATAGTTCCCAAATCCTGAATCATTACTTTGTTCTTATCAAGCAGATTTTTCCATCAGGTCAGGAAGTATTTATGGTGGAAAACAGCATTCCTCTTACTAAAATACAGATTTATAGACAGTCTGTGTGCTAGAAAACACCTTCATCTCTACATTGTCTACTCCTACAGAAGCCAGCTTTGCTTCCTGGGTAGAAGAGCTATGAGTACCTGGAGGGTCGCTGTTTTTAACCAGTTCACTGATTTCCACATTCATCAACACACTCCAAAGGCCATCAATGAAGCCGTACATTTCCCCTTGTAGTTGTCTGCTGTCATCCTTCTGGGATTCATTTACGGAGGTGACATGTCCCTCCTCTGAAGTCTGGGGTGGAATCTTGCTCAGCATAACTCTGAGATGGGTAAGCCTCAGCAGCAGGATGTCTTGGAAGATTTCATACAATGTTTTGTAAACACCGTGTCATTACACTGTGACATGGTGGCTTGCTGAATGAGCTAAAGAACCACGTCAAAAGCCTTCTTTGGAGTGGGATGAGTGCATTAAGAACCTTTAAAAAGGTAATTATCCTTCGAAGAAATTATTCTTCCATGGATTTATTAGAAGAATATCATTAGTGCCAGCCACTAATTTGTCCTTTTGTAGACATAAAGTAGATTACAAAGGATCTTAATAGTATGAGCTCTTTTCCTCTTTGCAAATGTATTATATGTACCCACATACAAACAGCTATAAATGTAGATAACACACACACACACACACACACACACACACACACATGCGCGCGCGTGCATGCGTGCGTGCGTGTGTGTGTGCGTGTGTGTGTGTGTGTGTGTGTGGTTGTTTATATAGAGTATTTTGAAAAATGCGTATCAAACTGTTAACTATCTTTAGAGGATGAATTTTTAAAGATTTTTATATTTAAGTTCTGTTTTGTTTTGTTTTGTTTTGTTTTGTTTTGTTTTGTTTTGTTTTGTGAGACAGGGTCTCTCTATGTAGTCCTAGCTGTTCTGGAGGTCATTGTGTAGACCAGGCTGGCCTCAAGCTCGCAGGGATCTGCCTGCCTCTGCCTCCCAAATGTCATGCTCTTTGTAGAAATGAATTCTATTTTATACAAAAATAGTACTTCCATTTAATAGTTTGTTTTTTTGTTTTCAGTATGTAAACACAGAAATTTATTTTCATAGTATTCTCAAGTCAAATGTCACGGAAGCAGTATTCTCCCTGTGATGAGGACTTCGTGCCTAGTTCATACATTGTCAAAAAAGCTCTGTCGACTCTACCAACAAAGTACAGTTTTGCTAAGATGAATTTTCTAAATGCTATGTAATTACCACAAAACAAATCCTAATAGATTTTATTTTGAAATTGAAATAATACTAAGAATATTTTTCCATGAATGAACAAAACTTAAAACAAGTCCCAAAGACTCTGAATAGCTCCGACATATTGAAATTAATCAACATACTCCTACATGGGCAAAGAGGCAGTATGAAGGGAACTGAAGTGTTTTGAATGAAATAAAAAACATTGAAATCTATGGAAGGTACCAAAGCCATCTTAGAAGTCATGTATATAGTAAAATTTTTATATTTGAAAACTTTGGATGTCTTGATGATCTAAGTTTCTATATTGAGAAAGTTAAAAGAAGAAGAAGAAAGGAAACAAAGTAGAGAAACCTGAAATCAAGCAGAAGAAAGGTAATAATGGAGATGAAGATGAGCCAGACGCGACTGTGGAGGCCTGAAGCCCCAGCAGCCAGTAATCGGAGGCAGAAGAGGCAGGAATTCAATGCCAGTCTAGACTAGCTGGTGAGAACTTGTTTCAAAACCAACCATCTAACAAATTTTTAAAAAGAAAGAGATGCAGAAACAATATAAAAGTAGGAGAAATCAAGTGAACAAAAAACCTGATTCTTTAAAAAGATAAAACTGAAAACACAAATAAACCAAAAGAAAAATTAAGACGAAAATGACCATTATCACAATAGTCCCTTAACATTACCTAACTGTGTAGATAAGATTGGCAAATGATGAGAATGCGATAGGCTACAGCTTCATACCTACTGGTTTGTAACCCATGGGGTCAGGTTACATAACTAGAAAGAGGGGAAATGTTTGATTTGAAAAAATTGCTCTATGCTGACTTGAATTTCAGATTAAAATCTCAAATAAATTTTGACTTGGGTGTAACCAGAATTTTCAGCAATTTCTAAAAAGTCCCTAAGCATACTTTTGCTATATTATACTACATTTTATATGAGTCATGGTCTCAGCATTAAGGATTATAAAATCACTGTTTTTCAACTTTGAAAAAAGGCATTGAAGATGCTCTTCATTCTTTTTCATTGAATATACAGCCATGATGTAACTCCTATATATAAAATTCAATTAGCGTATCTTATTAGTATGAAAATTTGCTTTTATCTTTAACAAATGGTAAAAATTATATGTGTACCAAGGAATTGTTTTAAAATTAATATGTTTTTAATGTATTGTGAGTGAGTTCTTGATTTGTATATGTATTTTATACACTTATATATCCAGGCCATGCAAGACTTTCTCAGACAAAATGGAGTCATGTGTGGAAAAAAGTTTAAAAGGCCAGACAAACAACCAAGATAAAGGAAGAGGAAGTGGAAATGTGATTGTGTTATGAATATTAAAAAATTTTTGCTGGGTGGTGGTGGTGCACGCCTTTAATCCCAGCACTCAGGAGGCAGAGGTAGGCGGATCTCTGTGAGTTTGAGGCCAGCCTGGGCTACAAAGTGTGTTCCAGTAAAGGCACAAAGCTACACAGAGAAACCCTGTCTCGGAAAAAAAAAAAAAAAAAAAAAGCTCTCTATGTCCAGATGATTTCAATGTGAAATCTATCTGTCTTTTGAGGAATAAATAGCACCAACTCTGTGCAATGTCTTGTTAAAATTGGAACTGTAGAGAGTAATGCCCTGTTCATGCTATAAGGTCAACATCACTCTGCCACTTAAATAAAAAAAAACATAACAAGGAAGCAACGAACTATCACTTGTCATTAGGGAAACAAATTAAAAGCCATCCTGGGAGCCTGTGACAAGAGACATATCACAAATATCACAGTAATAAAGAAATATTTAAAGCTTTCATCTACCATGAGGAGGAAATCAAGAGTTAGGCAAAGATGTCCCCAGCATTACTTCTGTTCAAACTATATAGAGGTCTAAAGCAATGCAAACAAAAAAAGTCCATGAGAGATCATTTTAGCTAGCTTTCCTCCACTATACCAAATACCTGAGGTAATTAACTTATAATGAGAAAAGGTCAAACAGAGGAGACAGCCCAGTCAGCAAAATGCATGCCTTACAAACATGAAGGCATGAGTCAGTCCCTAAAACCCAGGGTTTTTGTGGTTTTGCTGGTTTGTTTTCTGTTCTTAAAAAAGTAGGTATTGCATGGTGAGCATGTGTTTGTTCATAAACGAAATGTCCATTGATAAGATAATAGATAATCAGCTGTGACATATTCATAAAATGAAAAAATGAATTCACTGAAAATTCACAAAATGTTTACATGAATCTCACCAACATCCTATCAAATGAAGAAATAAAGACATTCAAAATATACAAGAGTGAACCCACTTGGAACAATTTAGTAATCAGAGGATTTATCTATGCACACTTTAGTAGCCAAACTGAGGGAAACCAAGGATGCTTGTTGGCAGCATTCAAGAAGTCCTGTCCTGTCCTATCCTAAACCACAACTTCCCACCCTCATACATAAACAAATCCTTGGTTGCCCTCATAGTTGGCTGGAAAGCTGCTGTTCCCTTTGACTTTGTGACTTTAATTGTTCACTTTTCTATGATACATGCTTCCAATTAAACAGGACGAGTTGAGCTTTATGAAACTTTTATTTCTGGCTTCACTCAGCCCAGGTATCATAAGTGAAACAAGTTTAAAATTCTTGGGAAAAGATTCATGTCTGACCTGTACTCGGGTCCTGGCTGGGTTTCTGACGAGCTCTGCTAAGTCAGTGTAGGACTTCCTAGGCGGAGGGAAGACTCTGGAACCCACTGTGTATTGATGGCGGTTTTGCCCTAACCAAAGTTTAGCTTCAAGGCCCAACTCACTTGGTCACTTCAACTCTTTTCAGAGAAATATTATTACTTCAAGACAGAGTTGTGTGCAAAAACAGTTGGGCCATATTTACTATTTCTTTTGAATGTCTTCTCTCTGAGACTCACAACTGGCTCTCATATTCATTCTTTAAAGTCCAATTAATCAAATAGCCTTTGGAATAATGAAACATACAGGAGTTTTTTTGTTTTTTTTTTTTTTTGCTATGTTTAAAATTAAACAAGTAAGCATCAAAAGTTGTATAATGCAACAGATATGTGTCAGTGATGGGCTTATCTGGAAGCATTAATTCAACCAAACCCAACTGCACGTCCATGACTTCCTAGCACACTGGCTCCACCTGGAGGTGGAGGCTTGCACACAAATAAGAAAAAACTGGTGCTCAGCCCTTCACTTTGTAAGTGAGTGCTCTTCAGGTCAATTGTATCTTTTTATTGGTATGTTGTTGTTCCAGCATTAGCAAAGAGTAACTATTCCTCATCACAAAGACTTGTGGATAAAGGAGATATACATGGTCCTGGATTGACTTCCCGCACAGAAAGAAAGAGACAGAGACAGAGAGAGATGAGGTGACTTACCTGCTCAGAGTAGACAGGTGTAAATCAAGGTGAATTATTTACAGGCAACCCTTGTCACACTGGTGAAAAACTAGTATGATTATGCGTAATTGGTCAACAGTCCACATAAGTGGTTAAATACCTGTAATTAATGTTTGCTCAGCCAAAGCATTTTTAGGTGTGTTTCTGAGACACGTATAACCCAAATTCTTTCCCCCCTTCCTCGCCCCTCGCTGTCCCTCTTTGCCGCTTCTTCCTTTTCCTTCCCACTCCCTCCCTCCTCTTGTTCTTCTTCCCTTTTCACGTTCCTTATTTCCTCTCTCCCTTCCTTCCTCACTCCCTCCTTCCCTCCCTTAACTTCTTTTATTGAACATATATTGATTCATATATTGAAGCCAGACACTGTACATTAACAAATAATGTTATTTGTTAATTGACAAATGACTCGTGTACATTAACAAATAAGATTTCATTGTTCTTTTGTGGGTCACAGTTAAAGGACACCAAAGACATGGAAGTCAATTAAAAAACCCAAAAAGAATTAAGTTGTCTCACTTTGCAAGTCTCCAATGCTCAGCCCTGCATGTCGCTATTAGTCCATCCCCATCTCACTAGACAGACTGTTCTTTCTGTTCATTGACTAACTGTATTACACAATTTGAAAATTAGTTCCACGAAAATATGATCATATCTCTTTTCTGGTACTATATTCGAGCACACAGTAGGTACTTTAGACTTATTGCCAAGCTACTCACCCACTGTAAGAGTCCACACAGTGCTAACAGGGAGGCACCCTCTTACTCTTCCCAAAGGATGCGGGCTTAGCTGGGTTGGCAGTGTAATTTTACACTTTGGGTTTGTGATAGAATTGTTTATATTAAAACAGGGAGTGCAGAAGGATATTTTAGAAAGAGGGAGTAGGATGTGTCAGTAGGGGAGGTAGGGAAAAAAATGAAATTCTCCAGTTTGGACTGGGATAAACTGGTTAGAATACTAAGACACGGGTGCTAAGTAGCCCTGGAACAATCTCAGGCAAAAGAGTGATGCAGTCAATTTTTGTTTTCACAAGCTTCATCTGTTAATGGGATGGGAAACGGCTTCTGGGGTGGGAACGGGGCAGTGACCCCGGGAAGGGGGGGTTTTGTCCCTGCTGCTATTTAACTGTGCCCTGTTCCTAAAGACAGTTGAGTAGTAGTGGGACAGCACTTCACCGGGAGATGCTGGGCATGCTACAGACACGTAAGGAACCTAGTGGCTGCGGATTAAAGGGCGGTGGGAGAGACCCGAGAGAAAACTAGGAGACATTAGTTGAAGGAATGGGTGGGTGAGTTAGGGTAAGGAAAGAGGAGTTGGTGATGGAGAGATTATCTAATTTGATCAGAGAACGGTTAACTGGGGTCAACTGAAGACGGCGCTCTGCTGTTGGGTGAGGGGAAAGGATTTCATTTTGAAAAATGCCGAATTTGAAGTCCTTGTAGGCTATCTGGGTAGGAAAAGATGGGGACAGAGAAAAGCGATGGCTTCCTTGGTTATTTGTATTTAATAGCTTTATAAAGAGATCATTGCTGCAGCTGTAATAGCAACTCAGACATCATCTCAGCCAACTTCCCTATGCATGACTACTTTCCCTTAGTGCTGGTCTGGAGTTTGTGACCACCCCTGGGAAAAGACCATAGACTTGATCTGGATTATAACTAGTTAAATTTCTTAAAGCCGCTAGCAAGACAACAATCTTTGAGCCAAATCAGAGACGTGTCATACAAAGGGGGGGGGAGGTAAAGGAAGGATTTCTAAAGGCAAAAACCACAAGAAGACCTCGAGTATCTGTACAAACGAGCCAAGACTGTTATGCTCTGCCAAGATTAGGTAGTCAAAGTGGCCTCAAAATAGTCTTTGAATATCTGCATATGCAGGTTACAGAAGACAAAAAGCAGTCCGTCATATCATAACACAGCAGATGCTCACAACTGCACATTTTTGGGTGGGGGTCATTGAATGAGGGTTATGGGAACTTATCTTCCAGGGACTGGGGTCAGACAGATATGACTAGTGGGTACCAAGATGGATGCCTAGCACAAAGTGGGGTTTCTTTAGCCATCACAGGGCTGAGCCTCATGTTGTCAGAGCGCTGTTTTAATGGGGTTATAGACTTCACTGATATGCTTAAGCTTGTTAAATATATTAACATATACATAGATACTCATGTTTTACTCATACCCTTTAGAAATAAGTTTTCCAGTTCTCCTTTAAGCCTTTTTAAGCATGTAATCTGCAGCCCTTCATATTAGTAACTATAGTCTACTATTCTTTATCTCACTGATCACTGGCTTTAATGCTTTGTATTAACTTATCATTAGGCAAACTGTGAAAAAATAAATTAAATAATTATAAGTTAAAAATAAGTTAAATAAAGCATTAAATGTTGAAAACTAGATACTAAAGTAACTTGTTCGGCCTAAACTTTACTATACTTTATGTCATTATTCTCTCCTATGAATGAACAGTACTTTGCACACTCATAACCTGATAGTCCATTAGTTACTAAAGGAAATAGTTTTATTATATTATTTAATTGAAAAACAGTGTGATGTAATTACAAAGTGTTTTTATTTTATTTTATTTTTTTTTTTTTTTTGGTTTTTCGAGACAGGGTTTCTCTTGTGTAGCTTTGCGCCTTTCCTGGAACTCACTTGGTAGTCCAGGCTGGCCTCGAACTCACAGAGATCCGCCTGCCTCTGCCTCCCAAGTGCTGGGATTAAAGGCGTGCGCCACCACCGCCCGGCCTTGTTTTTATTTTTATTTTCGAAAATAATGCTCTTATTCTTGGAAATTTTCATACAATGTGTCTTGATCACATTCAACTCTCTCCCCTAACTCCTCCAATATCCACCCCTACCTCCCTAACAACCAAATTTAATGTCCTATTCATTTATTTATTATTTACTTTAAAGCCCATAGAGTCTAATTTGTGCTGTCCAAATAGTCTTGAGGATGGGACCTTCTCCTGGAGCAAAGTCTACTTACTCGGGATCCCTTAAGGAAAACTGACTCTCCCTCTCCCAGCAGCTTTCAGTTGCCAGTAGCACTATTTTAATCATGTCCTTCTTGTTGCCAATTAGAGTTGTTAATGAACAAGATTATATTCACTTACAATGGAAAATAATGGAGAGCCTTTTATAACAACTTGCAATCCTACTTGAGGTTTTAAGTATTCATCATTTGAACAACTCAATGAGATCAACAAATTCATCTTAGCAAGTAGGCAGAACAGCCAGGACAAGCTGGGCTGCAGTTAGAGGGTAGGTTACTGGTTACTCCTAGATGGAATCTTGCTCACCTTGACATCTAACTGCAGTTGAGGTGATGCCAACTTCACTGTGAAGCAAACGTGCCCTGGAGATGCAATCAAGATTAATTTCTTCTTGATCGTCCTTAAGGGCTTCTTCAATTGAAACTATAAACATACGCAGTTGTATCCTGTTATTATCCCTGTCCGAGTAAGCAATACAAAGAACCCACAATCTCATCAAAA
Organism: Peromyscus leucopus; assembly: GCF_004664715.2. NCBI lineage: Eukaryota > Metazoa > Chordata > Mammalia > Rodentia > Cricetidae > Peromyscus > Peromyscus leucopus. The sequence goes on from NC_051070.1 coordinate 74,210,851, forward strand.
TAACCCACTGTACCCTGTAATTTATAAAGCTGTCTCACGGTGATGCTGCAGTTAAAGATAACATCCATTCGCAATGCAACAATTTGAGTTGTTTTTCCAAAGCTGTAATACGATGCTCTTAGCTGCAATCAAACCTAATTTATTCCAAGTTTTGCTTTCAAAGACAATGCTGGGTCCCACATGTCTAAACACAGTAGTTAGGAACAAAAATAAATCAATGTCCTTTTCCTCCATCTATCTCTCAGCCTCTCACAATCTCTGTGTCTCTCTTTTTCACCAACCCCCCCCTTCCCTCATCCCATCATTAAATTCCTGGTATATTTTGGAAATGCCAAGTAATGCACCTCACTCCATACCAAATAGCTCAGGCTCCAAGTGAAAGCTGTTAGAATCGTCTAAGCATTCCTCAGGAGACTCTAATATGCACGCAGAACTGAACCATCCCTTCTCTTGGAGCAATGCAGATCAATGACTCTACAGTCTTCAGTGTGACAATCCACCTACTATTGTCACAGTTTTAACATGAGTACACATGATCTTCATATAGTATTGAAATCTTTGCCCCAAATTAAGGCTCTCTCTTATGTTCTTCAGAAATGACATTTCAGTGTAGTGATGAAGTTCCTCTTCCTATAAGAAGAGTCGCCTTAGTACTGATTGATTGGTTCTTGGTAGTCTGTACTAAGAGGAAAGAGGATAAACCACAGGGTGTTGAAGGCAGCACCTGCCAAGGCATCCCTCCTGTAGGAGGGGCCCCTCCTCCGTGTTGTAGGAAGGGCTTCTCTGTCTTGTAGGAAGGGCTTCTCCCTCTTGTAGGAAGAGCTTCTCCCTCTTGTAGGAGGGGTTCCTCTGCCTTGTAGGAGGGGCTACTCCGTCTTGTAGGAGGAGCTCCTGCATCTTGTAGAAGGGGCTCCTCTGTCTTGTAGGAGGGGCTCTTCTTTGGCTGAGTGATAAAGGAATACAGAAGTTGGCTCCACAGAGAAGGAAGAGTTGAATCCGCTGGCACACAGCTATGAAGGAGACAGCAAGGATGTAAAGCCTGCAATTGGAATGGCCTTATCACATGTTAGAAGATGAAAATAATGCTTGGAATGGGGGGGGGGCATTTCATGTTCGGAACAGAACAAACAAGGGCTACCTCCTGGGAAAATGCTACACGTGATTTCATTCTTTTGGTTATTTTACTTTATTTTTTTGAGACACAGTCTCATATATCTCAGGCTGGGCCCCCACTTGCTATATATTTAAAAATGACTTTGAACTGCCTTAAACCTGGAGCCTTGTGCGTACTAGTCAAGAACTCCACCAAGTGAGCTATATCCCATGCCCCAGGTAATATATTTAAACAAGTCCAGTTGCTGAGCAAAAATATATCCTCAAATTATAATTCAAGTACTATCTTTGGTACCACTGCGGTTATATGTGTTGATCCATTTTCTCCTAACTCTTTAGTTTGGGATGCATATTTTTCAACCAGTGAAATCTTGTATCATGGACTGGCCTGATGGCTCAGTGGACACAAAGATACTAAGGCTGATCTCTGGAACCTTTATGGTAGATATAACTGATTCTCTTAAGATATCCTCTCACCTCCACAGGTACACCTGGCACACAGTGCCCCCACCCCCATAAATAAATAGAAAATGTAAGGAAAAATTAATTCAAAAAGAAACTTTGTATTAACTGGCTATAGGCATCACAACAAAGCATTACAAACTGATGGCTTACACAGCAGAAATTTATTTTCTCTCAGCTCTAGAAGCCAGAAATCCAAGATCAAGGTGTCAACAGAGGTGAGGTCTCTCCTCAATGTGTTAGTGTCTGTCTGCTCCCTGTCATCTTCCCATGGTCTTTCTTCTCTCTGTGCTTGCCCTAATCCCTTCTTTCTAAGGACATTGGTTATACTAGTTTAGGCTCTATTGTAATTCTCTGGTTTTGACTCAGTGACCTCAAGTGCTCCATCTCAACGCTCTCATGTTCTGAGGCACTGGAGAGTATAACTGATATGAATTAGGAGAGGGAAATAATTCAGTCAGTGTGTGTGTGTGTGTGTGTGTGTGTGTGTGTGTGTGTGTGTGTGCATGCATGGGGTGAGGATGGGGGGTAAACCCTTGTCTGGAGGAAAAAAGTGAAGAGATGATGACCAGAGAGCAAGTTATCCATTACTAGCTAGACAGGCAAGAATCATTTTTTAATAAATCAAAATTTTATTGGACAATTACTTTCGTGATTATTTTCACATTATATTGTGGGATCTATATATTAAAGTCTTAAAATTGATCTACAGTCCCACGCTCACCCCCAGCCAGAATATGTGAATATCCCTTGCACATGACAGGGGAAATGGAACTCTCCCTTTGGCTTTTAGAGCAAGATCAATGTCACTGTAAAACTTTGATTCCAGATGCACTTCCAACTACATGCTCACCTGCCTGCAGCCCTTGCCAAAAGCAATCAGAAAGAGGACTCTTGCGCTAAACATTGCAGTTCCAAGGCAGGAGAGTTCGAAGAACAGGGAGCTGTTACCAAGAGAACTGAAGGTTTCTAATGGCTTTTGGTTATTGGACCAGCTGAACTAATTTGATTTTTTCTTTCCTGAAAACCCCAAGATACTGCCGTGAATGGCTCATGCCTGGAAATAGCATCCTTTAAAGTATAGGTCTAGGGATAGCTCATGTGTCATAAATAGCTTTAGGAATTAATTTCAAGATATGGGACAGGCAAGTAACTGCCTCTTTAGTAACATTAAGACATTTCCTTATGTCTCCAACTCTCTGTCGGTTTTTAAAAAGAAATAACCCAGTGCTGTAGGAATACATACCTCCTCTCTGCCCCAAGTTTCATTCTAGAAGTTATGTAAGCTGGTTACTTACTTGGAACTCAGGTTTCTAGTAAACTTGCCCATCTCAAACACAGTCAAGAACCAGGAATAAACCTTGGGCAGCAAACTTGAGTATCATATGCACTAAGACTCACACATTTTATGTGTTGGAGACCTGCCAAGACCCTCTCTTGTGAGTTTTTTAATTTGTCCTACTCATGAATTTCAAGTGAATTTGGAGGTCATCTGATTTCGGCATCCAGGGAGCATCAGATTGTATGACTTTTATTGGCCAGAGTATAGCAGTGAGGAGGGGCAACTGGTTGTAAGGAAAACATTTCTGAAGACAAGTTTCTAGCAAGCAAATGATTTTTAGAAGTGGGTAAATTTGAAGGTTGGTGTATGTATGCATCAAAAGTGCCTGTTCTTAGACTATTGGGGCCCTACTCCTCATACTGGGTTCCTTAATACATGGGAAGGTGCTCAGTCTTACTGCAACTTGATATGCCCTGTGTCGTTGATACTCATGGGAGACCCGCCCTTTCCTAATCAGAAAGAAGGAGGAGTGGACTGGGGGTGTGGGAACAAATGGGGGGATGGGGGGAAGGACTGGGTGGAGAGGAGGGAGGGGAAACTGCAACTGGGATGTTAAATTAATTAATTAATTAATTAATTAATTAATATATTTCATAATTTTAAAAAGTGCTTGTTCATGTCAAATGTCCTGAGCAGCAAATGCAATTTTTGTTTGTTTGTTTGGTTGGTTGGTTGGGTTTTGTTTTGTTTTTTGTTTTTTGTTTTGTTGTTTTGTTTTGTTTTTTTGGCTTTTCAAGACAGGGTTTCTCTGTGTAGTTTTGGTGCCTGTCCTGGATCTCTCTCTGTAGACCAGACAGACCTTGAACTCACAGAGATCCACCTGTCTCTGCCTCCCGAGTGCTGGGATTAAAGACGTGTGCCACCACGCCTGGCCCAAATGCAATTTGTAAAGATGACCATGAATTAAGGAGATCGAGGAATTAAAGAGAGTATGATGTTATGACAAACTGAGTTTATGAAGATAAAGACCTACATTGCTCTAGAAATATTTGCATTCTGAATAAACTGAGGAAAACTTTAAAAACATTAGCATGGAAAAGGATGATTTTTCCCTTGCAGGACACTACATATCATTGCCAAAGAAGATTCACTATAATTGTCCATTTTTAGCCAAAAGACATTCTCTGTTTGTCAACCCCCTCCTGTCACGTGGTCAGGTCAGGTGATGACCCTGCAGTTGCTGTGAGGCCATACCTGACTGTGCTTCCTTTCCTACATTACCTTGAATTTTTAATCGGCAGGATGGTACAGACTCATCCGTCCTGCCACTGAAGGTTGGGAGGCCTAAGGTGATATCGTTGTCGTGCTTAGAGTTAATGAGACTGCTTCCCCTCATTGTCAATAAAGATGTAACTAACCCACCTGTCCTACAGAACAGTGAGAAGATGATTCTTCTCACATACATTACACATACTAATCCATCTGTAGTCTTTTATCCAAATTTCTAGAATATTCAAGTCATTCAGTAATATAAAATGGGGTTCTGTCTCGGGATTCAGATTTTCCAATTTAGGCTTAAAACTGAAAAGAAAAAGTGCTGGTTAGCCCAGCACCCACCCAGGACTAGGGCTGGCTGATAAGGAGCTACAGTGTTTGTTTGCAAGCCCTCTTGTGGATAAGACAAGGGACACCTTCTCTTCCTCAGAGCCCACAGAGGTGAGGAGGCTCCTGAGAGGTGAAGGTACCCTCTAGATGGGAAAATTGGCCTGTCTTTTTGTTGTTGTTTTTTCAAACTCAAAGACCCATTTGCCAAGGGAAGAGCCATGGAGAGCTAGTTCTGAGCCACTAGGGATGGGTATGACCTTAGAGACTGCTGCTGCTTCTGAGCTAGAGAGGTCCAAGGGGGGAGCTGCTGAGCCCCCACTGTGGGATACTGGAGGGAGGGTGGAAACCACCCCACCCCCACCTCCTTCACTGCCCACTGCCAGCAGCACCTTTGACCAACAACTTCTGCAGCAGTTTTTCCTGCTCTGACCCCATGCACCAAGCTTCCTGTTTGACTTTCTGTGACCCCAAGGCTAGTCTGCAGATGGGGTCTTGAGGGGGGGTGTTGAGTCAAATACTGGACTAAACATATTGAATAGGAGCAGAGAAGTGATAGGAAATGTCCCTGGCACAAAGAGGAACTCAGAGTTGAAAGCAGCAGTTTGAAAATGTCCCAACTGGGGATTGTATTTCTAGGGAAAAAATAATAGCGCAGTTCGACGTTTTAAACCTTCAAACAATATCTTTAAATATATTTTTTATAGAGAAATCAGGGATTCTTCACACAAGAAGATGTACTTATCTCAAGAAGTTCTGGTTTTGGTTTTTCCATAGACATCTTTCCGATGTGAGTGTTCAGTGGGGGCCCAGTTAGTCTTACACTCTTACCTGTACCTCAGTGTACTTACAAGGGCGGGAGTGGGTAGAGAAGAACTCCTACCACACAATTAACAAATGCTACTGTTTTTCAGTGTAGGAGATGAGGATATTGAGACACAGTGAGGTTAAGTACCTGTTCCACTTAGCTGTTACCTGGAGGAGCTGGATTCACGCTCAGGCATCCAGGCTAGGCAGCCAGCCTCAATCACACTAGCTTTGCTGTGAGTCATGCTTATTTAAAATTGCTTTTGCCAATCCCTAGTACTTATGCGTTAGTTTACATCTTTGATTATTAATGATGCCGTGCATTTTGTTATTGTATTGATGCAATGTTTCTTATTAATTAAGTGCTTATTTATAATCCTTGCCAATAAAGTTAGTTCATTGGACACAGAGTCTTGTTAAATAGCCCAGGCTGGCTTAGAACTCACCATGTGGCCTAGACAAGCCTTATGACTCAGCTTCCTAAATGCTAATATTACAAGCTTGGTAATCCTTGCATTAATTAGCCTTAATCTTTTTCTGTATTATTTATAAGAAATCTTCTTTTCAACAACTCAACTATTGGATTTATGTAAATATTTTCCATAATGTTTCATTTTGTTTATGTGCCAATGATGTTTCTAATTATTGTATAATTCTATAACTCAATTTGCCCCTTTTATGGCTTTTCAAAAATCATCTCTTAATGTTCATCAGTGTCTTATTATTCTTACAGATTTTCTTTTATTTTTTCAGCGTCTTAATTATGACTGTCTTCAAACAAGCACCCAAACTGAATTTTACATACAGTACTTGTGTGTATACCACCTAGATTTCCACCATGAACATCTTATTGTACTTGCTGTATGCATAGGCATGCATCTACTCATCCTTTTATCCATCCATTCTCCCAGCTTACTTTTGGTACTTTCCAGCACAAATTACAGGCAAGAGCACACTTCCTCTCTAAATCAGCACTGTTGTATTCTAAAACTTCTCACTCTACGAACATTGTTGCACTAAGGGCCACGTGCACCTCTGCTGGTAAGGTGAAATTCATCCTGTGGAGAACTTATTCCAGCACTGTGTAAACCTCTCTAAGTCATATCATTAACTAGACCCTAATATCTGCCTACAAAGCTTTATTTCAATTTACTAAAGATGAAATGAGCACATCTTGAGTGTGCTTTCACTGAGTTTTGACAAATGCACACACCTAGACATCTATATAAACTAAAGTTCTCCCAGAGTTCCCTGCCACGACGGCCTCTCTAAAAACTACACAGAAAACACTGTTCTAGAATTTTGTGCGTCAGTGATTTACTACCTACAGAATTTCTTCACATCTTGCCAGCTAAGGTGCAAATATAGCTCTTGGAGGAAACATTTTTCAAGGATATGTGTGTGGTGAGGGACTTGTAATACACAGATGCTGTCTCCTGTAGGAGCAAAGGGCAGGTGTGCTTACCATTGACTACAAAAGATGCAATTTGGTAAGTTAGGACCCTCTTCATTGGAATGACAGCTCAAGAAATTGTCCCCTGTAGTGGGTAGCTGTTTGAGCCATGCCCTGAAACACCACCCTGATGAGGTAGCAGGTAACTGTTACACCTGCCTATGACTTTGAGGTACATGTTTCTGGGGTGTGGCCGCTCAAGGACCCTTAAGACCTGGGATGCACTTGCACGGTGCTACCTTGTGGCTTTGGATGGTGGGACGGACCAGGGTAGAGCTCACCAGAGAACAGTGTTGGACCATACCTCACCCTTCCAGGATCCTGTGACAAATTCTTTTATTCAGTCTTGTGAGCTAACCCCCAAATAAATTCCTTTCATCACTAAGCAGACTCCGTGGATTGCTAGCAATATAATCCCATTATTTGACGCCCAACACTGGACTGCGGTCCCCTCCCTGGCAGCCATTGTCGCTGTGCACAGTAAAAGAATCCCGTGTCCTCTATCAGTAAATGTGGTGGGCTCTCCAGTTAGCTTACAAGGAGATTAAAACACTAGACCCTCTGTTGTTCTTAACATACATTGTTCTGTTTTTATCATGGGGAGATACCCTGTTGTAGCATAATTCACTTCTCTGTTCTACTGGGGATGAATGCCTGGGCTCTGTCCAGTTTCATTTTCTTTTCTTTCCATTTTTTTTCCTTTGTCTGTTGCTTGCCTTTTGTTTTGGCTACTATGAGTTAAACTTCTATAATCCATGTCTTTTTATAAATATGTTTTCACTTTGGTGGCAGAGTTGATTGTGAATGTCGTTAGGTTACAAAGTAGACATATGTTTAATTTTGTTGAAAAGCCAAGCCCTTTCCCAAAGAGACTGTGTCATTTCTCATTCCTACCAATGCATATGTGAGGTCCAGTGTGGGTCAATAGCTTTATTGGTGATTGATGCTGTCTACCTGCTCTATTTTAGCTGTTTCCATAAGTATTATAATAGTATCTGGTTGTGGTTTTCATTTGCGTTCTTCCAAGGACTAATGGCATCAGGTGCATTTGCATATGGATCATTTACATTCTTTTGGAGAGAACTACACAAGGTGGTCCTAGGTCCTCATGTTCCTCATTAAAGAAAAGCAATACTAGTCTGTTCCCTTCCCCCAATGTAACAGCAAGGTGGTTGGAAGCAGCACTCAATTTGATACTCCTTCTAACAGCATTGGGGCTACTACACCCATATGGTTCAGCAGTAATACCTTCTCTTCTCTTCTCTCCCCTCCCGGATACTTACACCATTCCCACACAAACTCTGGGGAGCACATGAGCCTCCAAGTGCCATGTTATTTGGATGATCTTGGTGTTTCCTTTTGTAGTCTCCTTCATTGACCTAGGTCATTCTTCCTCATCCCAAATGACCTAAATCAAAAATTTGTCTTACTTGATGCTTATTCCCATACTTCCTCCCACTTCATAGCTCCACTTCTTGCTCCTGACCATCCTACCTACATATTTGGCCTTTCTAGAACCTTCCACACTGCAGCTCCTTGTTTGTAGTGTCTGTCTCCCTGTGGACAGATACAGTGGCCAGTGTCTTTGCAGCCTCTAGAAATCCTGCCTCCACTAAACTGGATGTCAGGTACACATGGGTTCCCTGGACACTTACTGTCTAGAAATAAATGACACACTTCAGCTGCTTTGATGGGAGGCCTGCCTTTCTTATGCTTCCCAAGGAGTCACTAGCAGTTGAAAAACAAATCAGACATCTCTTTTGGGGGCGGAGGGCATAACCCTGGTTTCATTGTGTCTGTCCCTGTGTTCCACTGCTGTATAACAGCAAACTGGATGGTATATGCTCGTGTAAGGTCACAGTCTCACTGTGTCTGTAGATTGGGAGTCAGGAGATGGGTTAACTGACCCTCAACTTAGGATTTGCCAGAGCTGAAATGGAAACGCTGACCAAGCAGTGTTCTTAGAGCTGCTGAGAAGTATGTGCACGTCCAGATATTGGCTGGGTTCTTTCCACTGTGGCTATATGATGGAGGGCCCTGGGTTCCTTTCCTCAAGGCTGTGTGACCGGGGCCCTGAGTTTTGATTGGCAGAGGCTGAAGTCCCTGAGCCTCAGTGTTAGATTTCCAAGGAAGCATAAAGAGAGAGAAGGCAAAAAGAGATCAGAGTCTGACCTTCAACAGATGGGATTGTCTTTATTAGTGTACACAGCAAGGGCAGCCTCTCTCCCACAAGAAATGGAGGTGTTTGCCAGGGGAAAAGCTGACCTCAACGCTCTATAGGGACAGGGAAAGGGACTTGGGAGTGAGGACATTGTTGAAGCTATAGAGTGTGCTAAGTGACCCTCCTGTGGTCTTGGCTTCCTGAAATTGTTTGTCCAAGGCCTACAGACTATCAGACATTCCTTTACAGGATGATTGAGTATGGTCACCTGTAATCTCATAGGAATCCTGTTTTACAAGCTAGGCACTGTTATTCAGTTTCCTCATTCCTAAACATCAGATAATGATTGTGCTTACCTCAAAGGCTGCCAAGAGGATTAAATGAAGATATTTTAAATAAAGTGATATATACATCTACCTGGCCCACAACTGTATGCCTTTCTTGGTGATTGTTGACTGTTTTTTATTTGTTTTATTTATTTAAAATGCAAAGATGTGTGTGGTGTATGGACCTTGGGGACTAGGGACTCAAGACCTGTGTTAACTAATAAAGTGTTCTGCATTCAAGCATGTGTCTTTTTCTCTATAAACTTCTGATTTTTCTCAGGGGAAGTGGTGGTGGCCGTGAAGTATGTATGTGGTTTATATATGTAAACTGTAAGGCAAAAGGAGAGAGATGAGAGAAGATCCCTGGGAAGTTTCAGCCTTACTAGGATGTGGAATCACGTTGTTAAATCAGCCCGCCATGAAACGGGGAGCACATGGACCCTGCTGGCCTACCTTTTGAGAAATAGAGCAAATCAATGTCATTTCTTCCATCTCATTGTTTGCTTATGCTGTGCTCAAGCCCTGGTCTCCCCTGTCGCTGTGATCTCATACATGTAGGTCAATGGGACAGGCCTTGAGGCCAGGATGCCTCGTTTTCATAGGGACACTTCAAGGTCACTGTTACATATACTTTCATTGGGAAAGAAAAACACAGGCTCCCTCTGATTCAGAACAGGGATTCTTAGCATCCCGCCAGACTCCACATGCTGAGTGGCTTTGTCTCGTGGGAAGAGAGAATGAGATATGTAATGTTGTAATGTCCTTGGTCACAGCCGTTCCTTCAGAACTTTGAAGCCACAGCTAATGTAGTCATTGAGTGTCAGGCTGACCTAAATATGTGTTCTCTGTGTGTCTTCTCCAGTAGCTGCGTGACCATCACCAGATCCATGACTAACATGTCTTGAGGTTGTGGAAACACTAAACATCCCTTAGCTTATACCATGAATATTTCCATCAACTAGTCAAATGTGCTATCATATGTAGAGTGTTGTATGGAAATTTCGTTTTTAATAAAAGTGAACATCTACATTTTTATGTAGAATCTCCCAAGTGTTAAGTGTTAATTGTTGCTTGAATTCTAAATGGTCTTATAATAAAAAAAAACCCGAGGCCAGATACTGGGGTAAATGCTGAAAGATCAGAGAGATAAAGAAACCAGCCACTAGCCACTAAAAAAACTTCTCACCACTGCAGAATCCTCAGGCAGAATGGAAGGCGAGATCCTGTCTCCATTAATCCTTTGACTAAAAGCCTCTGAGTCCTCCAGACAAAAAAAAGGGGGGGGGGATGTGGTGATATATTGTGTATCAAATAAAACTTTCCTGAGGACAGAACCAGCCACTAGATTAAACATAGCAGTAGTGGCACACACCTTTAATCCTAGCGCTTGGGAGGCAGAGGTCCATTTGGATCTCTGTGAGTTCAAAGTCTCCCTGGACTATAGGAGATTGATTCAGTCTAGGAGAGAAACAGAACCAGGCAGTGATAGCACATGTCTTTAATCCCAGCACTTGAGATCCCATGCCTTTGCTACCAGTATTTGGGAAGCACACAGGCCATTAATCCCAGCACTAAGAAGGAAGTTGAAATGGCTGGGTGGAGAAAGACATAGAAGATGTAAGGAGACAGGAACTAAAAGCTTTTTAGCTGAGGACTCATAGAGATCCAGACAGATCTCTGCCTCCCGAGTGGCAGGATTAAAGGTGTGTGCCACTGCCCAGATTCTATGTTTAATCTAGTGGCTGGCTCTGTCCTCTGATTCTCAAGCAAGTTTTATTTAATACACAATATGTCACCACAGTTAATAACTAGTTTTTAAAAATAAAAATACCCTTTGGGTCAAATGAACCGTGTGCGGCTTGTGCCGTGGCTGGGAGCTGCTCATTTTCAGTCTCTTGACCATGGCCTTGCATGGTGACCCAGGGTGTTTCTTTCCTTCTCCTCACAGATATGGCACTGAATTATCATTCCTAGTGAGGATCCTTCATGATGTCACCAGCAGACCAATTTGTGGAGACCTCCAAGTTCCATTTGTGTTCACCCATGGTGGTTTCCATCGCTAGAACCCCATGGAACTGGGGTTGACACTTGTCCCAGATGTGACCCTTACAACCTGAGACTCATGAACAATTGCGTAGAAATGTTAGACATGTGTAACTTCATCTTGGCTCATATTCCCTGCAGTGTCACGACAAGTCACTTACTCAGCAGCTTCCATTACTGCTTCCAGAAGCTGCTGGATGCAGCATCCTTTGATAACAAGAATAAGCAATTACGAGCCTCCTGGGAAGATTCTTCTAGATAAAGTCAATATTGTGATTGCCTGGCTTCCCTCTGAACAGCCTAAACTCTGACTCTAGAATTGAATCACTGACCAGCAGTCAGATAAAAATGTTAATTCTGTAATTAAAGCAACATTCAGTGCTTTTTACTGAAAGACAAATTGCCCCTTCTTCTCCTGCGTGTTTGGTTCCTGCCGAGTAGACTGTGTAAAATCAATGCTAATAGGGTAGAGTCTACCTGTTGAACAGTAAAGCTGTGGGTTGAATGGGGTCTACGAAAGGAATTTATGACACTTAAAGGAAGAGACTGAATCTCTGAGGTAATGGGAGTAGCTGCTGAGGGTTTCTCAGAGTTCAGGAAGAGCAGCCAGGAATGGGAAAACAAAGAGCCATCTCCACCCGTAGACATGAAGTGACCAGCCCAGCAGTGGCTTTTAGGGAAAAGTTACTCTAATAAACATTAGGAGGCAGTCACCAAATAGGAGTTGTTGACTCAGAGGAACATAGACACCGTCAATCAGGGCTCAGGTCCCCCTCTCCTATCACTGTCTCCCACAGCGCCACACATTGGCCAATCCCAACTAGAAACTGGAAGGCAAGGGAGCCTGGGTCACAGAGTCCCCAGAAGTCATCTGTGGAGCACAGAAGGCAGAATAGAATGAGGGGTGAGTTTGGAGGGACAATGAGGACTATCTTGCATAGCTGGCCAGCTCTTTGAAGATGCCCTACCCTCTTTTTCCAAAGGACAACACCAGCTTGCTTCCAACGGACACTAGAAAGTAAAATGCATAATAATTAATTTCTATAGCCCCTCCGAAAGGGTGATTAGGAAGAGAAAACGTTGAACATGAGTTATAGAACTCTGGCATGACATGAAATTCTGTGGTTCTTTTAGAGCATGTTGTGCCGCTGGAGTGACTGTGGTAGTCCAAATCTGGGACAGGATGTCAGACTTCCCACATCCTGTGCAATGTTTACAACAAAGCTTTTGTTTGGAATGGCTTTGAAACCATGAATGTACTTTGCAGACTACCACTCTATCATGTGACCTGTTCTCTATGTTGTTGGGGGGGGGATAGGGACTGGTTATTAAATGCTTTTGACTTTGGGATCCTACATTCAAGGCTCAGAGAATGGTTGCAAGTTTGTAGTTGTTTTACCTGGGGCCTTTTTAAAAAGAAAAAAAAAAAACCATTTGGTTGTGTTTTACAGAGCTGAGGATTCAACCCAGAAACCTTATGTGTGCGAGGCAAGTGATTTACACCGGGCTACATCTCCACCTTCTTGAACCTTTTTAGAATTCAGATTATTCAGTTTCAGTCTTTCTATGGTGAGCCAAGGCTTGCAGGGCGGGGCCCAGCAAATGCTTTTCATCAACCTTCCTGGAAAGTCTAGCATTCGCTGAAGCTTTCTGAAAGGGTGCTGGCTCTGTGGCATGGGTCTCATCACCAGCAGGTCTGTGTCCCTTGACTTTCTTCAGCTACCAGCCTGAGGTCCCAAGGCAGCTTTTCTTTCTTTCTTTCTTTCTTTCTTTCTTTCTTTCTTTCTTTCTTTCTTTTTATTTTTTTTTTTTTTTTTTTTTTTGGTTTTTCGAGACAGGGTTTCTCTGCGTAGCTTTGCGCCTTTCCTGGAACTCACTTGGTAGCCCAGGCTGGCCTCGAACTCACAGAGATCCGCCTGGCTCTGCCTCCCAAGTGCTGGGATTAAAGGTGTGCGCCACCACCGCCCAGCCCAGGATGTTTTTCTAATGACAGTATGATTAGGATTGGTTCTTACTGGTTTGTTATTGCTACAGTTACTTACTGGTTTAAGATGGTTTTGTTGGCACATTTAAAAATCTATAAAAAAAGTAGACGAGAAACCAAAAAGTCAATAATGTTGAGTCATATGTCTGACTTCTCCAGGTTGACTTGGGGAAATACCTGAGACAATATGTCCTGGAGACTCTAGAGTTGTGGTTCGCAACCTGTGGGTCTTGACCCCTTTGGGGTTGTATATCAGATATTTACATTACAATTCATAAGAGTAGCAAAATTATAGTTATGAAGTAACAACAAGATAATTCTATGGTTGGGGGTCACTACAACATGAGGAACTGGACTAAAGGGTGGCAGCATTAGGAAGCTTGAGAACCACTGCTGTAGAGCTTTCGTGGTCCATCAGGCATGAGGTACACACAGGATAGATGCATCATAGGCAGTAGTGAAAGGCCTTGAGGGAAAGGCTTCATCCAGTGCCTACTCAGTGTGCCCCCTTAGCCTGTGATCCTCAAGACTAACTGTGCACCCCAGAAACCCTGATTCATTTGAAGATATTTTAAGTAGCAACAATTTTAGCACCAACCATGGAAGAATCATTTCATTCTACAGACTTGAGACTTTAAAAATGAAGAGCCTGAAGGGGGTACCCACAGGATGATAAGCTCTGAAGTGGTCTTGATAAGATGATCTACCCGATTTAATTCTGGGTGGAACAATGTCTGTCTGAGCCTATCTACAGTGCAGCAGAAACTGAATGGTTCGAATTGGCAAATATTGCCACAGTGGAGGTACTGGATCTCCAGCATTATTTCCACATTAACCACAGAATTACAGCATACAGCTACAAGTATTTATGATTACACATAGTTCCAGAGTCCCGAATCTAAGAATGTCTTATTTCTGTTGTTTGGGGTCCAAACCAATTACGAGTTGAAATTAGTGTTTGAGGGGCTTGACTAGGTTGCGTGCTGACAGGAAGGCTGCTGTTTTGGCTCATTGGCCTCTCCCCAGGCTGCTCACAATATGGCAGCTGGTTTCTCAGAACAAATATTCCAATAAAAAGTAACAGCAACAAAGACAAGTCATTCATAACTTAATCTTGAAAGTCACATGCTATCCTTTGTACAGGTTCTATGAGTCATACAATACAGACAGAGCCTGGTGTGCACACCAGGAGACAAGGCAGAGTCTCTGAATGATGATTCCCAGGACTCCAGCCTTCCCTGGCTTCTTTTAGCAGGAAGGGAATTTTGCTGACCTCTGCTTATTTGACAGCTCTATCTTTACTTCTCTGAATGTCTGTATATCTTCTCTGAATGTCTGTATATCTCCCCGTGTCCAAATGTGGGAGCAATGGGCTTATCCATTCATTCATAAACATATATGGGCTTATCCGTTCATTCATAAACACATATGGGCTTATCCATTCATTCATAAACACATATGGGCTTATTCGTTCATTCATAAACACATATGGGCTTATCTGTTCATTCATAAACACATATGTGCTTGCTAGTCGCCATTCCAGAAGCTGTTCTGGGCCTGTTTGTTTGCTGCTCTTGTTTTGTTTTGTTTTGTTGTATGGGGGGCTGGGGTCATCACGGGGGCTATATCTGTGTTTTTAGGAAGCATAGCACACTAAATCAGGCTTCAACACATTTATCATTTCTCCGAAGAAACCTGGCAGCCAGAGCCATGTATGGTTTTAAGCTAGACCTCACTTTAGGAATTGGTCAGGTGAGAATCAGGGTGGAATCCTTGCATTTAAAACTGAAGAGGGAAAGTAGCAGGATGTTCTCTGGGAACCCGAGAGAAGCTTCTACTGTCCTGTCTGTCTGCTGTCTTCTTGGTGCTTCAGGAGCGGCTTTGCTCTCCAGGTCATTGTCGAGCATCTTAAGCGTATGCAGACATGGGAAGAGATTTATTGTAGACCTGACAAATGCTCCTGTCACGGTGACAAGCACTGAATCAGAGTTGGTTCAACACAGATGTTTTCACTTGATAAAGAGGCACTTAAAATAATGAATTGGGACATTTGAAAGTGTACACACACGGCACTGGTTTTATTAATGAGGTATCAGGAAAACAAATATTTCACAGTAAACCGTAGCAAATAGCTTCTCTGGAAAAAAAAAAAAACAGCATATTTTTCACTTCATAGAGAGACTTTTATCCAAGACCCATCTGAGAGCCCTTGATGGATTTTATACTCTTACTAGGTGACACCAAGTGACAACTGTGATCTTTATTTGGGAGAAGAATGGTGTCTCCAGGGGAAAAAAAGCAACTTGCCTGGATCTTCATAATCCTAATCATAACATGTAGTTACATTTTATGGCTAATCCCATTAGATTCACAGAACTATTCTGTGAATGGTGATGATACTCGAGGCTCAGAGAGGTTAAGGGACTTCCTCAAAGTGGTACCGTAGCTTTCTGTATTCATACCACAATGCTATATATAGTCAATTAGTGGAGAGAGACAAGTAACCCTTTTGGTATCCACCTAACCTTAGGCTTCTTTCTTTGAGTATTTGAGAATGTTTAAATCTATTAGTATTGTTGTGTTAAATAAATCACAGTGGTGGCCTGGTTCCTGTACTCAGGGACTTCAGCCTGAAGGGAGAAAAGTCATCCAACCCCAAATCATAGCACTGATTTCCATAGTCACAGCTTCTCATGTGTGATGATACTGGGTCATTGCGGAGAAGAACCAGGGCCAGTGCAGATCCAGGATCTAGAGAAGTGTGTGTGTGTGTGTGTGTGTGTGTGTGTGTGTGTGTGTGTGTGTGTATGTGTGTTACTATGACTGTCTTTCCAGAAATGTGTTGGCTTCGTATGGAGTGCTTGTAAACCTAAGGAAAGGACCCACAGTATGAGAGGATTCTCAATTCTGATTCACAACTTACTTGGCCATGTCAGAAAAAGAGTCCAGGCTGGAGAGTTGTACTCAACATATTCCAGCACAGGCAGCATTCTCATAAAAGCCGGGGGGCAGTCACAAGTGGGAGCCGCTTGCCTCTTCCCTTCTCTCTTCTCACCACAGAAAGATAGAAGGCAAGGGGCAAACTGTAAAGCTGGCATGTATGGGGGAATCCAGGTAAGCAGAAAGAGGGAGAGGGAGGGGGAGAGAGAGGAAGAGGGGGAGAGAGATGGGGAGGGGGAGGGAGACGGGGAGAGAAAGGGAGAGGGGGAGAGATTGTTACTTGGGCTTATGCTTTGGTGTATTGTCTGTTTAAACTTGATTACAGATCTATAGCCTTGCTGCCCCCAAGACCACACTCTGCCAGTAGGCCCCCAATAAGCTGCACATGTGCCCTCCTAAGTACATCCTTCTGTAGCCACAAAGAACCTCGGGGCTGGTTCTCATATACTGAGACTGGGTTTTGCTGGAGCCCTATATTTTCCAGCAATCCATGTGACAGTTACAACATGTGCACTATCTGTCCTGTTCCCCTCCGTGGCTCTTGGCACAGTTGTCTGCCCTTCCCCAAAGGGCACCAAACTACTTGTTGAACAGCACACAATGCTAGAAGGGATCACTTATAGCTTGCTTCTTCACATTCTTAACGGAAAGGAAATAAACAGGGAGCTAATTCATTGTTGGTACAATGTTTAGATGCATCTGAAAGAGCATGCTGATTGACAGGTTGACTCTTGATAGTAGAGGCAGATATTTCAAGAACAACTAGAGGGAAGCTCTGAAGGATCACACCAGCCAGAACTTCTGTACTAGGAGACACCATAGTAAACAGAATTAAGAAGGATGGCACACCTGAAGTGTCCTATGGTTTGGAGGCATTTTGGCATCCTGTGTCTTTAAATAGGAGAATGCTGGAGGCTCTAAATTCTCCCTTGCTTCACTAGCTTCCTGTGATGCATTGAATTGTGTCTTCCAAGAACTCACGTGCTAAAGTCCCAGTTCCCAGAACCTTGGCACACAAGTGTATTTGGAAGCATGTTTTTTTTTACATTTCTGACAAGGTGAGGTAAATGGAATGGAGTGGGAGGAGAGTCATATAATCTGACTTGTACACTGTGAAAAGGGCAGGGCAGGGGCTTTGGACAGGCAGGACCTGTACAAATATGAAGGCAGAAATTGGAGGACACTTCTATAAAAGCATCACATATTTCCAACAAACCACAAGAATCTTGGGTAACTGCCGGCAGGATTCTTCACAGCTCTCAGAAGAAGCCAATTCTATTGATACTTTGGTCTCAAAACTCCAGAATTGTGAAGTAATACGTTTCTATTGTTGAAACCACTCAGCGGGCCTTTGTACAGTAGCTCGACAAAAGGTCTCCCTAGCCAGCTGTGCCCTCAGCTCTGAGACATGTGACCACCTCTGCAGAGCCTCTCATCGACAAATGGCAGCAGATAACAGCTGCTCTGTGTCATGATTTGTCAATATAAGAATTTTCAAGAACTTGGGCTACTCTTGAGGACGAAACTAAACAATTTTATGTTCCCAGCAATTTCAAGAAATCAAAACTTGTGCTGATGGGAAGAAGTAGACCAAAGAGCCAGATATGAACAGTTCTGACAAGGTTGGTCACAGAGTTAACAGCAGGAGGTGACAGGACACATTTACTTCAGATGTAAAGTGAGTGGTGGTCCCCACTGATTGCAGGACCTTAGTTCTTTAGTATGGGAACTCTGTCTGCTCTTCGGCAATAGTGTCCCTTTGTGAATTCTTCTCCCAATGAGACCCGACAGTTCTTATCACACTGGAGTAGCCTCACGTGCCTTGTTTTGTGGGGCCCATCGGGTTATTGTGAGCACTCGCGACAAGAATTCTGCACTTATTTCTTCTTTGATGTTCCAGTACATTGAACATATAATTTATTTAATAGTAGTCATAAAAAGCCTTTTAAAGTAGTCCTCATAAATGGCCTTGTGACTTTGGTGAGATTGAACTTCCTAAGGAATATGTACCTGAGGTTTTTTAATATATCAAGGGTATACAGCCCTCCAAGAGTCTAAGGGGACTGACTGCATTTAGAGGGAGATTAGTCCATGGAATGGAAGTGGTTAGAGGAAAAGAGTATAGCAGAACCTTCCATGGCATGCCCCAGCCCTAAATACAAAGGAAATGGACTAGCTGGTTGAACCATTCTAGATTAAAATCATTCACAAGATGGACTGCCCACCAACTGGCTCAATAACACAGATCTTTTCTCTCCTTGCATTTATAATCAGAGCTGGGACAGAGGAGGGAATATGTACATTGTAGTGTAAGTCAGTGTTTCTCCATCTCTGCACTATTGGCATTTTGTACAGGATAATTGGGGGGGGGGCTTACTGTCCCCTATATCATGGAATATTTAGCAGCATCCCTGGATGCATACAGAAACACCCATCCCTTACATTCGCAACAACCAATGTCATCTACAAGCATGGCTAGAAAGAGGTAAACTCGCCTTCTGCTGAGAGAAGCCAATCTAAACCGAGGAAGAAAAGTGCTTCAAAACCACTGGTGTCGCAGTCCTCCTGGAAAGGAATAAGGGTAACCAGGGTTAGATTTCAGTTACCACAAGGAGGCACTTGCCTTAAATATGGGCCAGGAAACTGGTGGACCAACACAAAAGCTCAGAATGCTGGCAAGCCTGCTCATGGGGCAGCTTCTTATTTCTTGCTTCTGGTTTAGTAAGAGTCCTTAAACATTAGAACTTACATAAGCCTATAGAAAAATTGTAGTCTTTTTTTTACATATATTATCTGATGGTACGTGCATGGATATGATGTTAGCATCCCACTGGGGATTTATGTTAGGGCTCAGAATTCACAGCAAATGGCTCCCTGTTTTCTACTCTTGACACTTTTCCCTAAGGTCCTCTGGGGAGCCTAAGGAGTCTGACACAGTCCAGTGTGACAACCTGACTTACTTTTCACTTGAGCTGAAGAAGCTTGCTCACCCATTGAGGCTTTCCTCCTCTTGGACCATGGCTGACATGAAGCCACATCGAGCAGTCTCCAGTCATGAGCCACCACCTGTTGGCTGATGAGCATCAATTTCTCCCCTGTGTTTTGCTTGTTACTGGCCCTCTTGGACTGGGGCTCTGAGAATTAGAGAACAGGAAGCAGTGCCTTGGGCCCCACATTCACACAGAGACCCATTGCCCAGCCATAGCTACAGAAGTGAACATGGGTGGAGAAGATGCCGTCCACACCTGCTGCCTAGCCTGAGCCCCTCCCTTGGATTCTGAGGAGGGATGCTGGGCTCCTCATAGTCAAAGGGCCAGCATGGGGTCTTCTGCTGCCAAAGGAATCTCTGATCCCTCACACCCCAGCCTCCAGGTATGTACTGTATTTCTTACCCATCTCCTTAAGACATGCTTCTGAAGCATGGAGGTTCTGAACAAACTATCCACACTCATTGGTTCTTTTTAGTAACTCATGCAAGGGGTTGTTATTTACTTTTAAATAAAGCAACAGAAGAGATCATTGATCTAGTGTCTGTTCTATGGCAATATCTGAGGTATAATGCAAGAGGAGAAGCATGGTCCATTTCTACCATCAACAAAATGCCATTATAGGCAGGATGATCACCCCTCAATGATGCCCACATGCTAATCCATGAACCTGTGAGCACATTCCATTATACGGCAAGTGGGACTTTCTAGATGTAAAGAATGAAGATCTTGATTATTCTGGAATATGGGGGGTCAGGAGTGGGGGGGTAGGGGAGAGCCTGATCTAACCACAAGGTTCCTTCTAAGCAGGAGATAGAAGTCAGAGAAAGGGATATGTAAATGAAGGCAGGGAGGACACATGGTCATGAGCCAAAATATGCAAACAGTTTCTAAATTCTGAGAAAGCAAGGAAATACTTCCTAGAGCTTACAGGTGACAACTGCCGCCAGTCGCAGACTTCTGGCCAGCAGCACTGCCAGATGGGTTTATGTTATTTCAGCTCACTAAGCTTGAGCTATTTGTTACAGCAGCAAGACGAAACTCACACAGGCACCCTCTCACGAACAAGGCCATTAAAGGGAGTAAGTGTAGCTGAGACACACGCCGGGAAAGGAAAAGGTCTGAGAAGCACCCTCAGAGTTGCTGATTTACATTCAGTAGTCAGGAGGACATCTGAAGTGTGGCCCTGAAGCTGTGACCTGGAGGACGGAGGAGGAGGTGGGACACTTGAGCATTTGGGAAACAGACAGGAAAGTAAGTAACTAGAGCAGTGTAGGTGAGGGCTAGGGTTCACAGATTTAGTCAACAAAAATTCACCAAGTTAAATTTGAGTCTTAGCTTGTAGACGTCCATCTTGTACATACTGTGCCTGGACATGCAGTTGAGGCCAAAGGTACAGATTTTGTTTTTCATGGGGGGGTGGGGTGGTAAAACAAATATGCTTTGTCCTTGCTTTTTTAAAAGCTCAGTTTCTTCTGCCTTTTAAAAAGAAATCTAAAAGAATATAAATTTTAAGAATATAAAAATGTTTATATTCTGAACTGAAGATTAAGAGAAAAACAAAGAAACGCAGGAAAGCAGCGGAGATGCCCTCTTCTCCTGGGGTTTGTACTGACAGTTGACTCCCTCTGCATGGAGTCCAGACACCATGTCAGAGTGCTCCTCAGGTTTGCCCTTTAAGGGGGCACTACTGATCTGCTACATATGGTTCCCAAGTTGAAACTCACTGTATGCTATCAAATCTAAGACTTTAGACAGACTAACTGAGCATAGGGGTACTCACCTGTGGTCCCAGAACTTCAGAGGCTGTGGCAGGAGGCTCAGAAGTTTGGTGACATCCTAGACTACATACCAAGTTCAAAGCTAGTATGGGCTTTATAGGTAGATCCTATCTTCAAAAAAATACATTATTTTATGTAAAAAAAAAAATCTTCAAAAAATCAGTATTTTATGTAAACAAAAAAAATAATAGCAATAAATCACAGTACATAGTGTTTTCATGTTGTGTTTGGACTTTTATTTGAGGTTTGTTAAATAAAAAAAAAAGACCATGGAGGCTCATTTAGACATAAAAGTTAACATCTGTCTGCCTTACAAACATGTGAAAAGTTAAATGCCCAAGTCATCCAAGTCATTCACCAGCTCACTTGGGGATGTCTGAGTTTTCCTTCAGTTTTCCTTCCTCTGTGCTGCCATGAGTGATGAGGGTATATCCACTTTTCCAGCAATGCTCCAGGATTACTGCAGAACTTCTTGCAAGGCTGTTGGTACCCATAGCACATTATATTTTGTTATACCCAACAGAAGGTATTGCCACGTCATAATGACACCCTGACAGTGGATTACAATCAGATTTTATCCAGCACTGCTACAGGTAGAGACCTCTGTGTAGAGATGGACTTAATTTGAACACAGAATGGATAAGTAGGGATTGATATCCAAGGGGTTGGGGAGGAGCTGGAGGTGGAAAATCTCTAAGAGTAAATCTCTGAGTATTTCTGCTGAAGTGAGCTGATGGAACTCAGGCTGAAAGCGGGCCATAGTGATCAGACACCATTTGGGGATAGTGGAGGATGAAGAGTTCCAATCTGTGGTGGTCAGATACAGAAAATGACTGGTACATGCTGAAAGACCCCGTGTGGTTTCCTGCTAAAACAAAATTTTATCAAGAAGTGAAGACAAGCTTAGGAGGAAGTTCAAGAGTGTTGACTAAAATCTGGCCAGGCAGAATTCTTGTCAGTGTTAATGAGAACTTTCAGACAGCAAGCACAATGTTCTTTGCTTGCTCAGATGGTCCTTAAATGATGGGCAGACTCAAGGAGACATCAAAGGATTAAAATTGTCTGGTAATGCCACTAGGAATTGCAACATTCTCAATGACATTGTCATTAACCCTACAATGGCTCCATGGCTGACAGGATTCTGAGATCATTAATTCTAAGATAAAGATTGATTTGGTAGGTATTAGAGCATGAGAGGAAAAATCTACATCTTATGAAATATGGTTGTCACCATTATTAGGGTGCTCTTACATAGTCTAAGCATCTTGAATATTGCAGAAAAAAAATTGAAATGACTTAAGAACATTTGTGTGAAACCAACCCCCAAAGAGGGGATCAATTTTTGCCAACATTCAGTCTGAAGTGCCTTTTTGACCAATGGTAAAAGTTAAGCAAAGAAAGAAATGGTGATGGTAGTTGGAGTTAAATTTAAGTATGTCTGGACGAGGTTGAAAATCATCTTCCTATTTCACCCTAAAAAGTGGCTCTATTGCTATTTTATTTATTAATGGACAACTATGGGACCAACTAATAAGATGAAACTAGGCAATTAAGTTCCACTGGTCAGGAAGTCCAGTTATGAAGACATCCCAGGAACTGCATTTGTGTCAAGGCAATGGATATGTATTTATAGATTTGGGCTGATTATGAAATCTTCAATGGTGTGCTCAAAGAAGATAGTCTTTAATAACTCCAAAATAATGGCTCTTGAGAAAACAGAGGCTCATATACATAAAAGTTGCCTATCCATCTCTTAATAAAGTTTTATTACATTTATTTAGAGTTTATGGGGTAGAGAGAGAGGGAGAGAATGAGAGTGTGTGTGGGTTCATGGTATGCATGTGGAGGTCAGAGGACAATTTTGGGAGTCGGTTCTCTCTTCTATGTGGGTGCCATTGATAGAAATCACATTGTCAGTCTTAGCAGTAAGCGTCTTTACTCAATGGGCCATCTTGACTGCCCTTATCCATCTCCTTTAAGGCTGCTTTATTCCTCTGTGAGTCTAGACAAGTGAATGTTTCCCATTTCCAAGATGTCCATGAAAACCAATAAATTGTTGTCTCTCAATATGGAAGCTCCTGTTCTGCAAAACGGCTGAACTGTTAAAACTTTGCAGATAAAATTTTGCTCTATCTGAATTAAATTTTGTTTTCATTTTTCCATAGAATATTGGTATTTTAAAAATCATAACATGAATTATTTTTTAATATTTCTAATTTTACCCATTTGGGGAGTTCAGAGGGCTTGCCTATTGAGTTTCATTAACACAGACCACAAGGTTATAACTGACTAGTTATTACACAACTTCAGCTAGAAAAAAACACATCTAGATCTTTGTTATTTTGGGGGTGTCTGTGTTTTAGTTGCTTCTGACTGACTGGGGTTACCCAGCCTAACACTCTCATCTAAAGTATGAGGAAGAGTTTCCCAGAAATTGGACTCACCCAGTGGTCAAGGTGTCTGGGTCTTTCCTGAGTCATGTCTATTGGCTTCTGTAAGATTTTCAGCCAGGCATTGGTGGCGCACCCCTTTAATCCCAGCATTGGGAGGTAGAGGCAAGCAGATCTCTGTGAGTTCGAGGCCATCCTGGTCTCCAAAGCGAGTTCCAGGAAAGGCACAAAGCCACACAGAGAAACCCTGTCTTGAAAAACCATTTTAAAAAAAGATTTTCAGTGAGACAGAGAGCATGAAATCACCAATTGATTTTTAAAGCTATCTCTATTTTTTCTTTTTTTCAATTGAAAATAGATTTTCTAATATAATATATCCTGATTATCATTTCCCCTCCATCTACCCCTCCCAGTTTCTTCCCACCTCCCTTCCCCTCCCCTCCCTTCGGAACTACTCCCTTTCTGTAGGCTTCTAAGATATAACAACAAAACATGACAAAATAAAATATAATAAGATGAAGAAAAAATTTTCATATCAAAGTTGGACATGGCAACCCAACGGGAGGAAAAGAGTCGCAAGAGCAGGCAAGAGTCAAGAGACCTACTTATTGTCATAGTTAGGAGTCCCATAAAAATACTAAGCTAATAGCTATACTATATACACAGAGGACCTGGTATATACCCAGGTAGACCCTGTGCTTGCTGCTTAAATCTCTGTGAGCTCATATGCACCTTGCTTAGTTGATTCAGAGAGCCTTGTTCTGGTGTCCTCCATCTTCTCTGGCACTTACAGTCTTTCCACTTCCTCTTCCATGAGATTCCCTGAGCTCTGAGGGGAGAGATTTGATAGAGGCCTCCAGTTAAGGCTCTCTCTCCACATAATGTCTGGCTGTGGGTCTCTGCATCTGTTTCCATATGTTGCCAGAGGATGACACTTTGATGATGACTGGATAAGGCACTGATCTATGAATATAATTCTTTTTAAGACCAGTAGTGTTTGGTTTTTACCATAAGTCATTATGCTATCTAGTCTCTGGCTCTTGGTTATCCAAGCAGTGTCAGGTATGGGTTCCCTCTGGTGGAATGGAACTCAAGTCAAATCAGACAACAGTTGGCTACTCCCACAAGTTCTGTGCTACCATTGTCCTAGCCTGTTTTGCAGGCTGGACATATTGTAGGTCAAAGGTTTTGTGGCTGTGTTGGTGTCCAGATTTCTCTTTTGGTACCTTCTGTACCAAAGAGACTAGAACATAAGGGTAAAGGCTCCATGTAGCTCCAGCTTGACTTCTCTATGCATTGTGTGGATACTGTCCTTGGCAATGGGGACCCTCTTTGTTGTACCATCAGCCTAGATGATTTGGAGATTTCCCAGGAACCCCCTTCATCAACAACTCAATTGCATGCAACCCAGTCCCTCCACTGAAAGCCTTGCCTGGCTACAAAAGATGACCAGTTCAGACTCCATATTCCCCATTACTAGGAGTCCTCATTAGGATCACCTTCATAGATTCCAGGAAGTTTGCACTGTGTTCAGTTTCCAGATCACTCTTCAAGTGCCCCCTCCCCAATTTCAGCTGCCCTCCCACTGTCTCCCTCCATCCCATCTCCCATCACCCTTCCACTCCCTTCCGCACCGGCCTCCAGTCCACTTGTAAAATCTATTTCTCCTTCCTGGGGAGATAGATGCTTTCCTCCTAGAGCCCTCTTCTTCACCTAATCTCTCTGGATCTATGAATTGTAGCTTGGTAATCATCTATTTAACAGCTAATATCCACTGTGAAGACTACACTTTAGCACCTTTATCACGATTTTTTAGGACTGTCTTTAATAGCTTCCTGTCTGAACTGTTTATTGAGGTGGGGGGAGGGGAGGCGTTTCACAGATGCCTTCAGTGTCTCTCATTCTCAATTATGAGTCTGTAGTCATAGATACCGCTGCAAAAGAAGCCTCCTTGCCCATAGCAGCCAACGGCAGCAGGGATCATAGACTTCCACATGGTTTATAGTAGCAGCATATATCATGGACATCGACATGGTTTCACAGACATCAACCTAGTCCCTGGTGCCAGCACAGATCACAGACATCAACATGGTCTCAGGCAGCAGGACAGATCCCTTGCAGCTTCTAATATCCTTTATTTGTTCTGTGTTTTGATTATTTTGTGACAAGGGGAATTTCTTTTCTGGTTCAGTCTACTTGGTGTTCTATAAGCTTCTTCTACCTTAATAGGCATCTCCTTCTTTAGGTTAGGTAAATTTTCTTCTATGATTTTGTTGAAAATGTTGTCTGTCCCTATTTTCGGCCCCTTGTTTGACCTGGGATTCTTCTCCTTCATCTATTCCTATTATTCTTGGATTTGGTCTTTTCAGAGTGTCCTGGATTTCCTGGATGTGTTGTGTCGGGAAATTTTTAGATTCAACATTTTTTCCCTTGACCGATGTATCCATTTCTTCTGTTTTATCTTCAGTGCCTGAGATTATCTCTTCCATCTATTGTATTCTGTTGGTGAAGCTTGCCTCTGTAGTTCCTGTTTGCATTTCTAAATGTTTCTTTTTCAGAATTCCCTCTGTTTGTGTTTTCTTTATTGCTTCTCTTTCCATTTTCAGGTCTTGAATAATTTTATTCATTTCCTTCAACTGTTTATTCTTGGCTTTCTTTAAGGGATTTTATTCATTTTCTCCAACTATTTGTTTGTGTTTTTCTGGCTTTCTTTAAGAGACTTACTTGTTTTCCCTTTAAAGACCTCTATAGTCTTCATTATAGGTATTTTTCTTGTGCTTCAGCTATGTTGGAATGTTCAGGGCCTGCTGTGGTAGGATGGCGGAGCTCTAGTGAAGACATTGCCCTGGTTGTTATTGACTGCGTTCTTACACTTGAGTCTAGGCATCTGGGTTTGGGATGATCATAGCTGATTTCTGGTTTTGTCATTGGGTGGGTGTTTTGTTCCTTAGTTGCTGTTTCTTCTCTGGATTTTCAGAGAGTTGTGATGGCTATGTGTTGCCTGTTTTACTGGCCTGCTCAGCTGGTATGTTCACAGGGAATGCCTGATGGTGTTGAATGCTGGGATACAGCAATGAGTGGGGGAGGGGGGTCAGGAGTGAATGAATGGTCTGTGGAATCCACAAGACATGTGGGCAGAGGAGAAGGGAGGCTGCAGCTGGTGCTCTGTTGTTGATGGGCTCAGGACTAGACTATGGGATTGGGTCTGGGGACAGAGAGAGAGAAGGTCTGCAGACAGCATACCTGGGTTGCTGGCAGGCCAGTCATCTCTCCTTTTAAATCAGTATGTACATGATCATCTTTCCTCTGAGAAAGTAATTAATATGCAGCCAGTGAATCGACTATTGACCTCTCATGACTGATCATCATTGCTTCTTCTTTATGCTTGCTGTATTTATTTATACAAAATCTGTTTTTCTGTAACACAGTATTGATTTTCATTTCTGATGATAATGCCTTCTAGTGTGAAAAATGAGTTGATAAAAAGACCAAAGGAACATTGGTACCCAAACTCAAGTCCCATTTACTAATACATTCGCAAGTCAGCCAACCTCCTTCTGTCTGTATATCATAAATTTCCTATTATCTCAACTGTCTGTCTTCAATCAGTTCTGTGTCAATTCCATTCTTATTTTAATATTATTTATAATACTTTGGTTAATTCCTTTCCTGTATAAGATGGCCCTTTTGAAGAACTGAAGAAAATTTTTTCTAGACACTCTTCTAATAAAGATAGTGTGCAAAACCCAAATTTATGGGGATCGTGTTATCCAACACGATGTATCAGGGTTCTGTGATTTTTATACCTACTATATAACATTATTTGTTGTACTTAACATCTCTGAATCTCAATTTTCCTCTTCATAAAATAAGAATAATGCCTTACTGAGTAAATAGCAAAAAAAAATGGCTTTTTGAGTCTTTGAAATGGAATTTGGCATATGTACAAAGTTGTTACTGGAATTGGTGGGGTGTCAGAGACTAATACTAATACTGAAATAAACAGAAGAATTACTCTGACTCATAATTCAAGAGGCAGAAAATGCTTAAGTCTACATCTGATTCCTGTGTATCTGTATGTTGTCTTGGCTTGAAACTGTCCGACCTTCAAACCCTCCACCCCCACCACCAAGATCTGGAGGTATTTTGTATTTGGTTTCACTTGGCATAAGGTCTAGATGGATGGGGTAGATCCTTTGCTGTTTCCTCATGTGCTCAGCGGGATTTAGAGAATTTGAGCTGCCATGCTGGCGGCAATACCATGAACTCGTGATATTGAGGGCAAATAGATCCATCTGGAACATGTGTATGGGCTAGGAGAAGGACTCGGTGTTTAAGTATGAGGACCTGTGTTTGAAATTAGCAGCACACAAGTGAAAATCTTGAAGTGGTTATGTATGAGGGTCAGTTATTTATTTGTTTGCTTATTTTGTCAGCTTTAAGTAAAGGCTGCGGCCATCCGGGAAGAGGAAAACTCGATTGAGAAAACAGCTTCATAAGATTGATGTAGGCAAGTCTGTAGGGGCACTTTCTTGATTAGTGATTAATGTGGAAGAATCCAGTTCACTAAAATGGTGCCAGCCCTGAACAGGTGATTTTGGGGGTATAGTTATGCAAATTGGTGAGAGGTGTTCCTCCAAGCCTCTGCTTGAGTCCCTGCCTCCAGATCCCTCCACTGAGTTCTTGTCCAGACCGTGTCAGACTATGACCTGGGCTCAAACAAACCCTTTACTCCCAAGTTGATTTTGGTCAATATTTTATTTATTACAGCAACAGAAAGCAAGCTAATACAGCATGTATGTTCTTGTAAGCCCCTGTGTTATAGAGCGTGAAGACGGGAGCCTGGAGTTTGCTTCTAGCCAGCCTCACTCTAGGTTCACTAAGAAACCCCATCTCACAGGAGTAATGCAGGTAATGATAAAGCACACACCTGACATCTTCCTCTGTGTGTGCACCTTGGTGTGCAAGTATGCACACTGCACACGTGTGCCACACACACATCAATGTTGTGTGAAGCACGGAGAATGATCTACGATAGCCATACTGTGGGTTTTGA
Source organism: Peromyscus leucopus (assembly GCF_004664715.2). Taxonomy (NCBI): domain Eukaryota; kingdom Metazoa; phylum Chordata; class Mammalia; order Rodentia; family Cricetidae; genus Peromyscus; species Peromyscus leucopus. The sequence continues at coordinate 74,239,238 of NC_051070.1, forward strand.
AAGAATGAGTTTATTAAGTATATTTCAAACCAAAGTCAAAGAGTAATGAAAGCGAGGGAGAGTGGGGAGGGGAGAAAGAGTGGGGTAAGCAAAGGGTAATCAAATCTGGTGCTCAAAATAGCCAGCAGAAATGAAAATGGGGAAGCCCCTTAAGGCAGCCAGCTAGAGTTCCCTATAAAGTCCTGGACAGAGCAGAGTGCCCCCTTGGGTGAGGCTTCTAAGTAAAAAGAACAAATGAGGTGACATCATCAAATTGGGCTCTCATGACATCAAGCAGACACCAAGTGGGATACTTGCAGCAGTCCGCTAGAGGTCCCAGCTGAATTTTCTCTCCATGTCTGATCCTCCCATTGCTGAAATTCCTGTTTCTCTTTCCCTCTAAGGGCACTTTCATATCGTGGGACAAGCAGTATTAGCCTCTGTTGGAATGGCTGTCTCCAGCTGCTCTGCTGTTCTCTTACCTTACTGTGACAAAGTTGGAGGGGGCAGTCCATGCTCAGACACGGGTCTTAGAGGAAACTTGAAGACAAACATGCTAGGCTGTAAAATGAGTTGGATTTGGGAGGCAACCCTGCTTCCAAAGCTACCTTCTCAGTGAGCTCAAAGTACACATGATGATTTACCAAATGATGAACATCACAACCACACACACACACACACAAACATGCAACATACACACATACATACAAACACACACATACACAACACACACACACACACACACACACACACACACACACACACACACACACACCTAGAAGAGTTTCCTCAAGAAAATCCTTAAGTACAGATCTTTGGAGAAAAACTTGAGCCTTCCCTCCTCTCATGTGCCTGTCTTTCAGAACTAGGGACTTGATGATTTATTGTGATATGTAAAGTGTAAGTTGTCATGGTCAAAGGAAGGGAGGCATTATGGGGAGAGACTTAAAATGGGGTGGAAGGGTTAACTTTGAGGAAACTCAGATCTAAAGGAAACTCCAATTCCCTAAACTTCACAGGGTAGTCCAGATATCTAGACATGAGCTCAAGCTGGACTATAGGAGGATTTCTGGAGGTTCGATAAAACCCAGCATTGCTCAAGAATTTGTGAAGCCAGCTCCCATCTACCAAAAGGAGTCATCTCTCTTACCTCTGGCAAAAGGGCCATGTGGCTCTCCAATTAACACATACCTGTGGCATCAAGGTCCACACTGGCCTCCAGGCTCCCTCAGTCCCTTCTCACAGTACTTGTTAGACATTTCAATGTGCCCAACAATTCTCCTGAACCTTCCCTCCCCCCAGCTACTCACCCTTCTTGTGACAGATAGTCTCACTGTTCTCAGATGCTTCTTCTTCTTCTTCTTCTTCTTCTTCTTCTTCTTCTTCTTCTTCTTCTTCTTCTTCTTCTTCTTCTTCTTCTTCTCCTTCTCCTTCTCCTTCTCCTTCTCCTTCTCCTTCTCCTTCTCCTTCTCCTTCTCCTTCTCCTTCTCCTTCTCCTTCTCCTTCTCCTTCTCCTCCTCCTCCTCCTCCTCCTCCTTCTCCTCCTCCTTCTCCTCCTCCTTCTCCTCCTCCTTCTTTTCTCTCTCTCTCTTCTCTATCCTCTTCTGGTCTCCCTTTTGTCACAGTTAGCCCTGGCCATGTCCAGTCTGCTGTCCATGTTCAGTCCACTTCTTTTCCTCTCTGCTCTGAACTCTTTCAGATGCCTCTGGCTGCTCTCTCATACTACAATAAAACCTTCACATATCACGGAGCAGTCATGTTGTCAATTTACACAATGAGATGATACCTCACATCCCCATGATGTCAATGGTCACCATCAGCAAGAAGGTATTTCCTAGGGATCTGTGGGTCAATCAGCCTGTCTTCCCCTTGTTGCTCCAGAACATCAGAAAACCAAGTTTCCTGAGGCAGGGGGCTTTTGGGTAGTCTTAGTCTTCATAGTAAGTGGTTGTTATCTCTAGAATATGTTGGAATGACACTTGTCCTCTACTTCATCTCTAATAAATGATATAGCCCCTCATCAAGAAGGCAATCATGTTCCCAGAATCATTTTCATATGCATTATGACAACTTCAAAATGAAAACATATTTCAAAACACATTTATTTCTGATGCCAATAAAACAAATAAATGTGTCATTTGATTGACTGGGTGCTCTATGGCCCTGTGTTTTCCTGAGCTGAAAAAATGAATGTCATGATGAAGCCACATGAAGCTGTACAGTACCACATTGATCTCAAACAAAGAAATGCCTTATTAACATGAATGCAAAAGAGATGGAAACATCTCTTGACTCTTATTTCTCTCTCTCTCTCTCTCTCTCTCTCTCTCTCTCTTTCTCTCTCTCTCTCTCTGTGTGTGTGTGTGTGTGTGTGTGTGTGTGTGTGCGCGCGCGCGCGCAAAGGGGGATGAGAAAAACGGTCTCAGAAAAAAAATGAAAAACATGATTGTCTGTGTCATTATGAGGCAAGATGGTGATGTAAGGCCCTCTCCATATCTCCTATCAAGTCACATTCAGTATAAGCAACTTAGCCTTCTGATATAGATAATGAGCCATTTTTTTTTCTAATTGCTTTCTAAATGCTGGCAACAGCTGATTAGGTCAAATGCCCCCATCACTAGCCTGCCTTTTTGTGGGGCCATTGAAATGGTAGTATTGTCTTTATTTATAAATGACAATTCCCTAACTCAAATATACACCACACATAAAGAGAATTTATTGCTTCATGAAACTAACGAGTCCAGGGGGACCTGTTGACTTTGGTAAAGCTTAACACAAATTCACATACAATAAGGGCTCTGCCTCTCCATCTGCTGTGGTAAGGGTTATTCTGACAACACCATGCTTACCATCTACTGATACAAGCAACCCTGAAAATCAAACAGTGCCATTCACAAGGATTTCACCAAAGTCCCAGGGCTAGCTCTTATTGGTTTAACTAAAACTGTGTGAGATGGAAATGCAGAATTGTGCCTCAAGCTGAAGAGTGACCCCATCCCTGACTGGGAGGGAAGGCTTTACAAACCAAAGAGTGAAACGGAGCAAGAGCTTCTCTTTGGAAAGCAATCTGTGGTCCAGAAGAAAGTGTTTGCTGCAGACAAGAGGAAAATTTGTTCCCTCCAATCCCCTGCCTTTGCAGTAGACTGACTCTTGACTTAATCTCACTTGACTCCAAAGCACTGACCCAGCTGGCCTCATGCCCTCATCTCTTCAGGAAGCATTTGGAATGATGTTCATGTTATTAAACCAGTCATTTGGAATATGCTAAGTGGTGTAATCTACTGGTGGTAAGTCCTTTAGGAGGTGACTTTTGGCTTTTCGATCAATTAGCTCAGAAGACTGATGCTGCTTTGAGTTCAGTGGTCTTAGAAAAAACCCTCCTTGGAGAAGATCACATTTCATTTATTTATACATTTGCATATGTTTCTATATAAGCTGCATGGGATCACAGGCTCTTTATACATTCATGTTTTTCTCATGCAAGTTAAAGTCAAATTTTCCTTTATTTCTTGTCTTTTCATTTTTCACCACATACCTGCCACCAAATGTTGAGATATTGCCCAAGACTGCACATAAAACCCAGTATTTCTACAGTCTTCATTTATGTTATTTGTGAAATGGTCTCTAGAGTCTATGGGGGTAGGAGACAGGGAATCTGGCAAGAAGTTTCCATACCTGGGGGGAAAATGATGTTAACATGTCTCCTTTCATAGCACCAAGGCGTGCAAAATCAAGAAAAGGGAAAGTCAATCTTTGTGCATGCTCTTTGACCATGTAAGTGGATTGTTAAGAACCTTTAACCTCATAAATTATAGACCTGAATAAAAATAATTATAGAATAGTAATAGAGTTGTATGAAAATGAAATAAGGTAAGGATCCGATTAACCAGTCTCTGAACTACACTTCTCCAGCCCCAATACTGTGAATTTAGGGAAAATCCCTGTGTACACAGCTGAGTTTCCTTGGCTATAATGTAGATATAATGTAAACCTAGTAGTTATTTCACAGGGCTGTGGTGACAGCTAGAATTAGTGGCTACAAAGTGCTACAGAGAGTTCCCAGCAGTTGCCCACACCACAGGCTGGTGAAGGTACCCCCAACCCTATTCCCACCCTCCACATGGCCACATTTCCTCTTATAGCAATCATCATCATGAGTAAGATACCTTTGAAGACCTCCAGGCAGGTCCCTCATAGGTCTCTAGCACATACCCTGGTCATCAAGAGAGGTACTTGCTTCCAGTACTACTGTTTAGTCTCTGCTAACTCGTAGGGCCATCTTAGAAATGAATTCTGCCTATGAACTTCTCCTTGAGAGACTCAGACCAACAGCAGTTATGAACTTGAAACTTCAATGGGCATACACCAAGTGATCATTTGTTGTACCTTCATCTTCACTGAGACCACAGGGAGGTGAGGAAGCGGAAGCTTGACACAGAAGTGTCTTCCCTTTCTTTGCAGTGTGATTAGAGAACATGTTCTGACTTTAGGGTCTGAGGAACATACTACTACTGTTCTCTGCTTCTGGTGTTTCAACCAGAACTGAAGGAACAGGAGTTCAGTTTTAGGATCCTGTGTTAGCAGCTCTTACTGGCACCATCATCTATTCTTTGGGAAAAGAAGCCTTAGAATTGGAAATGCAAAGACAATTTCAGAGTTCAGGTTTACTGTTTCCTCACAAGCCACTTGGCCTCATCAGTAAACTGAATCAATATCGCTTGCTCTGCCCAAGGACCCATGAGGTGATACATGCACTACCTCCTTATGTAAATGAAAAACATTTTACGGGTGATGAATTAGGGGGCAACTCTCCTTGACTACAGCCTTTTACTTTTTTGCCTGCTTGTGGTGTGGTTTACAAATGCCAGCTTGTATTATGCATTTTGTCAGTAGATATAACTGTCTGGAAAATTAAGCACTTAGAGCCACCTTATATAATGTGAAAAATAATGGTGGGCTTGACTAATCTGGTGGTTCATTAAAAAATCTAGTCATCTTAGAGATTTATAAGGTTATCAAACTTTATAAGCAAATAATAAAAGAAGAATGTTCAGTTAACTTTGAATCAAATAAACAACAAATAATTTTTATCTAAATCTAACCTGCATGTTGCAGAAAGTTTTCTCTGGTAACTCTGGGAAAATTTGTCAGTAGACTGTGAGCAGAAATCATCCAGCGTTGGCTTCTTCTTCTTCTTCTTCTTCTTCTTCTTCTTCTTCTTCTTCTTCTTCTTCTTCTTCTTCTTCTCCTCCTCCTCCTCCTCCTCCTCCTCCTCCTCCTCCTCCTCCTCCTCCTCCTCCCCCTCCTCCTCCTTCTTCTTCTTGAGGAGGAGGAGGAAGAAAGAATTTATTTCAGCTACAACTTTCAGGTCCCACCATGAGAGAAGTCAGGGCCAGAAATTGAGGCAGAAACCTGGAGGCAGGAAATGTTGAAGAGGCCATAGAAGAGTTCTACTTAGTTGCTTTTTACTCGTGGCTTTCTCTGTCTACATTCTGATAGCACCAGGGATGGCACTGCCCACAGGGATCTGTGCCGTCCCATATCAATCATCAATTAAGAAAATGCACCACTGTCTAGCACACTAGGCCAATCTTGTTGGGCATTTTTTTCAATTGATGTTCCCTCTTCCTAATTTATCTTGTATCAAGTTGACATAAAACTAGCAGGCACAGCTGACTACTTTCCATCTTGACACACAAACAAATCACTGTTAAATCATAACCTTTCCTTTCTTGTTATCCCTAAGATTTCATTTTAATATTAATAGCACAATATAAAACACCTTTCAAATTTTAGAATTGCCAACGTTTAAAAATTCAAACACTTTACAAGTTCATTCTCTTTAAAACATCCGGTCTCTAAAATATCCAAACTCTCAAAAATATCCAAAATCTCTCTGAAACTCCCATGTCACTTTAAAGTTCACAATCTCCCAACTGTGGGTTCCTATAAAATAAAATTTAAGTTACACAACTTCTCATTCTGAGGGAAGAACCAGAGTACAGTTATAATCAAATCAAAGTAAAACCAAATTTAAAAAGTGTAAAATGTCCAGCGCTTGGCATCTGGGATCCACTCCCAACCCTGTGGGCTTCAAAGGGCTCAGTTTCTCCAGTTACATATTTCTCAGTACACACAGCTTGCCTATTAGGCTCAGGATGGCTCTACTTCTCACCTACTGCCTGGCACTATCATCTCCAAAATGCTAGCAACTCCTGCTGCAACTGTGCCATACTTTCACCTGTAGTGTCTCCCAAGCTCTGTTCAGGGACTCTGCCTCTGCCACCTGGTGCTGAGTCTTAGCCCCTCTTTATGACCCCTTCAATTCTGGACCTTCTGCTCCGGTTGAGGGTGTACCTTCACCAATGGCCTCCATTTATGGACGGATGCCCTGCTGCACAGTGCCAAGCCTCAATTGCTCTCTGTGACCACTTCGTCCTTCAAAACCAGTTCCACCTAGGTTACTCTTTTATGTATTACCAGGTTTGGCTCCCAGCATGAGATGGAGCCTTGGCCTCCCTAGACTACAGCTTCTGTGTGCTGACCCTCAGGAAATGCTCTCAAGATATAAGACCCTCAATTATTCTAGTCTCTTCTTAATCACTGCTATTTACTCCCAGCTGACTTCCTACTTGATATTTTCTGATCTTAAAACAACTTTTGATCCCACAGAAAATGCTTATCATGGGATTCTGAGATAAAATAATTATTAGATTATTTATTTGAAAAACAGTAAAATGAATAATTGCTTCTATCAGTTCCTTTGAGGTTTGTTTGTTTGTTTTGATCTGTAAGCAAAAGTAACAGTAGTCACCATCTCACTTATCAATGGGTGAGTGACATGAGATGGACTTCAGGAGCCGTCTTCCTGAGCTGTTGAGTTTTCTGCAGATGTGCTGTAGACCCCACAAGGAACAAAGGGGCAGAAAATTGAGGGGCTAGGAGCATCACTCAGTGGTAGGATGCTCTCCTGGAAGGCAAGAGGCCATGGACTGCATCCTCAGGACTAAGAGAGAGGGGGGAGGAGAGGAAGGGGGAGAGGGAGAGGGAGAGGGAGGGAGGGAGAGAGAGAGAGACTGGTAAGTTGGTTTTTAAATGTGTTAGTACAATCTACTTGTGTAGCTGACATATTCATTGGGAAGCAGTTCCTGCCCAGCTGTTCCCATTTGCACCTGGAGGGGGCAGCATTTGGGCTTAAGCAAGCGGCAGGGACTAGAACTGCACGTCACTTCTGCTTTCTTTTCTTTCTGTCTTTTTTTATTAAGAAAGTTTTTATTCACTTTACATACCAATCACAGATCCCCCTCTCTTCCCTCCTCCCACCCAACCAGCCTTCCCCACCCACCCACCCCCCATTCCCTCCTACAAGATGGTAAGGCCTCCCATGGGGAGTCAGCAGAGCCTGGTACATTCAGTAGAGGCAGGTCCAAGCCCATCCCCCTGCCTCAAGTCTGTACAAGGTGTCCTACCATAGGTGGTGGGCTCCAAAAAGCCTGCTCATGTACCAGGGACGGATCTTGATCCTTAAACAGACCCAGCTACACAACTGTCTTGCTTATGCAGAGGGCCTAGTCCAGTCCCATGCAGGTTCCACAGCTGTTGATCTAAATTTCATGAGTTCCCACTATTGGTTTGGTTGTCTCTGTAGGTTTCCCCATCATGATCTTGATGCCCCTTGATCACAGAATCCCTCCTCCATCTGTCACATCTGCTTTCTTAGCATCTTAGGCTACGCAGGCTCAGGGCTGTTTTCTTGAAGCATCTGCTACAGTCATGTGAGATCTAGACTAGCAAAATGGTAACAAGGTCCTGCAGGAAAGAGAAAGTTGTCTTACTTCTCCTGGCATGGCCCGGATGCTCTGAGTTGGGGGTTCCATATTCCCTGGCTTTACTCACTTTTGCACAGACTGTGGAATTACCGAGTACCTAAAGTCTGTGCTGGTATAGCTGCACACATTGGCATAAATTGTCTGATGCAGTTTCTAGGACTTATTTAAATTTGTTCTCAGACATCAAAACAGCTCACTGGCTTCCAAAAATATGTATATAATTCCTGGAAAATGATTTCTTTGACATTTCAAGTGCAGCACAGGTTGCCATCTTTGAGGCTCCCCTGAGCTGCAGGCTTACAGATGCTAACAATGCTAACCTTTTCAGCATAGGTCTTTTTTATTGGTCCAATCTCAACCTCATTTCTAAACATTAGTGGACTCAAGCACCAGTTCCTCTTGCAAAGGATTGTGTGAGCTCATCTCACCCGAACTTGCAGCTGCTAAAGCATCACACAGTGGACAATTTCATACTTCTACTTCCCAGCGTTATCTAGATAGCAACAGACTGTTTACGCCAACAACCTCTACTCAGTTCTCTCATTAGTTTCCCAAGCTTAAAACACTTACACATGCACACAAACACACACACACACACACACACACACACACACACACACACACCAAAATAGATAGATAGATAGATAGATACATAGATACATAGATACATAGATACATAGATACATAGATACATAGATACATAGATACATAGATACATAGATACATAGATACATAGATACATAGATGAAAGATCACTAAGCCCCCTTGTACCTGTACTGTGCCAGCACTGAAATCTAGAGCAAAAGCTAGAGGTTGGGGGGTTGTTATCAGCATACACTCGTTCATTCTCAAATGGCTTGCATGAAATGATCTGACCTCAAACCTTGTCACACTCCTCTCTGAAACTACAGTCTTCTTCTTGTCTCTCTCCATCCACCACTCTAAGCACAGCCACCGTCACAGATCACCTGAACTCACCCCTCCTTCCTATCTGCTCTCCACAGCTACACTCATGAGTGGTCCTGCTTGGTATCCCACACCAGTTATCATGAGGGGAATGCGTAATAAAGCCAGCGCAATGCCACAGCATGATGCTGAGTATGGGAACAACAGGAGCTCTCATTCGTTCCAGGGAGAATCCTAATGGTGACGTACCTTTGGGAGACAGTTTTTCCAAAACCCAGCATATTCTTTCCAGGCTACACAGCACTCCTGCTCCTGGCTACTCACTCACAGAAACTGAATATTTATACCCAGGCGAAAGCTTATGCACCTGTGCTTTATCCACAATTGCCAAAGTCTAGATACAATCAAGATGATCTCCAGTACACGTATGGATAAACAAACACCAGAATATCAATCCATGGTGGAAAGAAATGAGCTATCAGGTTGTGAGACAGCATAATGGGAACCACAATGGATCTCACCTACTGAAAGAAGCCAATCAGAAAACTCCATGTGCTGTGTGGATTCAACTATATGACATAAAAACGTCAGCACTACCTCAGAGTTGAGGGCAGGGAAGAATGTATAAGCAAAGCATAGAGGTACTCAGCTCACTGACACAGGTAAGATTTGAACATGAACTGTGCCCCCACAGGCTCGGTGTTGACCCTTGGTCCCCAGCTGGTGACCACTATTTGGGGGTATTCTAGAAACTTTAGGGGGCAGAGTCTTCAAGGAAGTAGAAGATATGCCTTAATTGATATGCCTTAATTGAAAGGTTGTCCCTAAACACCGATCCCTTCCCTGTCTCTGTTTCCTATCCACCATAAAGTGAGGAATGTCCTTTACCATAGCCTCTGGCCACCGTAATATTCAAGCCAAGCAGAAACACTGAACCTAAATGGATCTTTCTCCCCATAAGTTCTCCTATTTTGTCCCAGCAACACTGAGAAAGTAATCAATACAAAAACTACTGTGAATAACACCACGAGGACAGCTACATGCCATTATATACCTAGCAAAGGTTTGGAGATTGCTAGCAGCAAGAGAGGCCTGATGTTAATGCAGACTGTGGGCTTTGACATTATTGTGTGCCGTGTAAGTGTATCAATACTAACATGCTTATTGTTGAGAGTCGGTGGCGTGGGGCAAGTAATGAATGGGAAATCTCAGGAATCTCTGCCCAGTCTTGCTGGGAACCTTAAACTGCTCTAAAAAATATAATTGATCTTAAAAAGTATTCCTGAAGGCAGTGTTGGGGGTCTGCTCATCTCTCCCTCCAGTAAGCTCTAACTGGGAGTCTTTTTCCAACCATGGATATAACCCCTCCCAGATACTTTCCATGTCTGCCCCTGCTTCTTCATGCAGGTCTTATGGACCCACATGGACCACGACTCATAGATCTATCCTTGCTGATTGTGAGTAAACTGGTGTACATAAGGCAATTGTTTCTGTGATCCCTAAATGAGAACATTTTGTTTCTTTTCTGCATATGGTAACTCTTTAATCTGTCTGTGTGGTCTGAACAAACCCCTTTCATCAACATCAGAAGAAAGGACACCATGGTGTTGCTTTCATCGTGTGTCCCGGGCACACTACACTCAACATTTTCTGGTTGTGCTCTGGACATCCTGCTTTCAGCCACAATTACCCCTTTAGAAAGGAAAGACTTGGGACTGGCTACTCTTACACTTTACCAGTAAAACAATCTTGATTTCTCCTTTTATTTTTTTTTTATAGATTCTCACTATGTCTAACAGTTGATTAAAAGAAAAATTATAGTGGAGGTCAAACGATGTTTGGCAGAGTGGCAAATGGTTTCCAGGGAAACAGCAAATTAGCACTTGTAGCTTTCAGCAGTGTTTCTCTCCAGAAGGACATGGGGACAGCAGCGGCAGCAGCTTGTCTGCTCTCGGACAGACTCCGAGCAGTCAGAGGAAGCACCAAGAAGAAAGTTCTCTGTCTCTGAAGAGAAGGCATGCTCTGTAAGAGAGGTGTCTTTCCCATCCCTGTGTTCCAGCACGCATGCTCTTTTCCTGGATGTCTGCCCGTCTCCCTGCAGGCAGTCTTTAGTTCCTGCAGTCACGGTCACCGCCACAGCATGGTTCTCAGTGGATATCCATGAAGCGTGGCTGGAAGTCTGCTGGTTAAATTAATTTTTACTTATACAGTTGGAGGTTTGGAAATTATTTCAGAGAAATTTGACAGACTCCCTCCAAAAGAAAGTGTTTTAAAGGTTGCTTAGAATTTACTTATTTTAGGTGCCAGGTTATTTAGAGCGTGAAGTCTTTTATTAATTATCAGAGTGATTTCTGTGGTTTTTTTTTTTTTAAAGATTTTACTTATTTTTAATTGCATGTTTGCACATATGTGTGAGTGTGCATGCAGTGCCCATGGAGGCCAGAGAGGGATTTGGATCCCTTGTCATGGGAGTCACAGGCAATTGTGAGCCACCCAGTGTGGATTCTGGGAACCAGCTCCAGTTCTCTAGAAGAGCAACCAGTGCTCTAACCACTGGGCCACCTCTCCAACAGCCAGGCTCCAGTGGTTTTAACTTCAATGCTATTTTAGTCATTTACCTAGCTGTTGGTAGGTTAAAAAAAAAAGACATGAAGTGAAAATTCTGTGTAAGAGCCTAGCACCTGGAGAAATAAAAGAATACAAAAGGAACCAAATAAAATTGTTGTTTTCTACATATTGAATTGTCATCCTCATGAGCTTTGCAGACATTCCAAGTGAGTCTGGGCTGACTCTATTTCTAAAGAATGAAGAGGAAAACAATAGAATTAAGATGGAACTCCTAGTTCTTCTGAATCACATAATAAATAGCTAGTCTTGAATTTTATAATACACTAATTCATGGAAGGCATTTTAAAGGAAGAGAATTAAAATTCTCACTTGTTAGCAGCAATGTCTTTTATTAGTTGAACCATCATGTTTCATAAGTAAAAAGTGTATTTAGTAAAGGAATATTTTAGAATTGCTTTGACTGAAGCAGCTGTAAAAATACTATATTTAAGAACAAGAGGTAAGCTAACTTTTCTTATATTATTCATTGGGCTCACCTAAGATTGAATATTTCTTTCATATTTCCATGATGAATAACAATAATATAAAATAAGCTAACAAAAAGATTACATAAAGCTTTATCTTTAAGAAAAAGACAGCAGTTGAATTTTTAGCTAATTTTTGTAATAAGAGAGTGCACTCTGTGTGTGTGTGTGTGTGTGTGTGTGTGTGTGCAGATGACTCAGTTTCCCCATGCCATTTCTCTATTCTCAACACTTCTGTTAGACCCATTTTGAGATGACAAGTCTAAGCATCAATCTGGACTGTGTCCAAGTGATCATAAAATGTAAATTAGCTGGAATTTTGTTTCCATTCTAGGACAAGTTGTAGGGCCTGATGTTTTCCACTATCCTTTGCTGGAAATGCTGGGGATACAAATGCACCGTTTTCTCACCTGTGGCTTTCACATACAAAGCCATATGCCGCAGTGGTCTTCAGATGGGCTTATGATTTTGTTTGCTCGTGTGTCACTAAGACGAACATGTGGGGACTCAGTGTCCTGCCATCTATTCCATGTAGCTAGAGAACTTATAATACAGGAAATAAAAATCGCATTTTTCAATAAATATATTTTTGAGGAAGAAAACTACATATTGCCTTCAAAATCATGGCCCTGTGCTCACTCCTTCATTGCTGTTTTGAATTTTTCTTTCCTATACTCAGCCTTATGCTAATCCAAATCTTTCCTGTCATACTTTGATATTCTCCCCGGGGAGCATATTTGGTGTGACTATTATTCATGGCGCCTGTTTCACAAGAATAAATCGTTCCTGATATTTAAAGCCAGGCAAGCTCAAAGAGTCAGTGTTCACTTCCTTGTGGAGTGTACACTGAAAGCAATGGAATTTTGTTCAGTATATGTATGAGTGTGTAAATTTTGGATATAATTTCACAGTTTGGGGCCTTTTGAAGCCTCTCAGTATCCTAGACTCTAGATAAAAAGCCTATAAAGATCCCTTACTTCTTGTCATATGTGAACTTTAAAGAACAAAGGCCTGGCTGGTACTTCAATACATGGCTAGGTTTAGTGGTGTGTGTGTGTGTTTTGCATGTGTGTGTGTGTTTGTCTGTCTGTCTACCTACCTGCCTGCCTGTCTATGTCTTTATGCCTGTGTCTGTGTGTGTGTATCTGTATCTATGTGTGTGTCCATATGTGTGTGTGTGTGTGTGTGTGTGTGTGTGTGTGTGTGTGTGTGTGTGTGTAGGTGAAGGCCAGAGGACAACCTCAGCTGTCATTTCTGAGATGTCATCCACCTTGCCTTTCTTTCACCTGTCTGGGATTCACCTAGAAGTAGTGTAGTGGGTAGCTGTTCCAGCTTTGACCTTGAAGCACTGCCCCTAGTGAGGCCACAGGTAACTGCTGCACCTGCCTATGACCTGCTTCTCGGGCGTGGCTGATACAGGGACCCCTTAAGACCTGAGATGTATACATGCCCACTCTCTTGGTTATCTCATGATCCTGGATGCTGGGTTGCAGACCAAGTCAACATTCTCCAGAGGACCACACTGGACTGCACCTCACCCCTTCCGGATCCTGTAACTGATCCCTTTGCTGTTTGTAAGTTGCACCAAAATAAACCTCTTTGACTATAAGATAAACTACGTGGAATTGCTTTGTTAGTTGCTGCACCAAGGCTGGCCCACTGAGATTACATCATCTCTCTCCAAGGTGAGTTTACACAGATGTGAGCTGCTATACCAGGCTTTTGTGACATAGGTTCTGGTGCTAAAACTTAATTGATTGCGCTCTTAATCCAGCCCCATGACTGGAGTTTTAAAGTCATATATATGGTGCATTTTTTATTTTTTTTATTTATTTATTTATTTATTTATTTATTTATTTATTTATTTTGGTTTTTCGAGACAGGGTTTCTCTGTGTAGCTTTGCGCCTCTCCTGGAACTCACTTGGTAGCCCAGGCTGGCCTCGAACTCACAGAGATCCACCTGGCTCTGCCTCCCAAGTGCTGGGATTAAAGGTGTGTGCCACCACCGCCCCGGCAATGGTGCATTTTTTAAAATCCAAATTATAAATAAGGCTGAGTAAACAGTAAACTTAATCCTTATTTAAAATGAGGAAGGCATTGTAGTTGAGGAGTAGAGATCTGGCAAATACAGGCAAGGAAAAACATAGAAGCTAGGATAGGCAAAAATGCCAGAAAATAGATGAGACAGAAAGAATGAGATTCAAGATGAAGAGCTGATTGAGGGGACAGTTATGATGCAAACCTAGGAAAGACCCTAGATGGAATGGATGGATCCATCCAATCCACCCAGTCCTTGGCTTCTCTTGAAGGCTGGTCTCTCAGTTTTCCCTCAAAATTATTGATGTTTTCCCTTATAATGACTGAGAATCCTTGTGGTGTGTTCTTCAGAAAGGGTGTGTGTAGCTCACAAAATTCCAACATGCCCCTTCTTTGAGTGGAGCCCAAGGTGGGATGGAAGCTTTTAATCACCACAACTTGCTATGCCAGCCCCGTGACACATTGGCATCAAACTAACCTGTCTAAAAGCTCCACCTCCTCATCATAATTCTGCAAAATTAAATTCTCATCCTATGAGGCATCCTATGAGCTTTCAGAGTGATTCTTTAAGTAGATATAGAGGAATGCTATTAGAATCAGAGGACAGGTGTGGAGTTTGGGTTTGAATGGATGAAAGTAGGCGGTGGTGATCCTTCAGCAGCAATGCAAAAGCTTTCCATACCATAGCTTAAAATGGTAAAACTGGTAAGCTTGATGCTATGTGCCATATGGGATTTGATGTGAGGAAATGACAGTTATTTCTGTGTTTCCTATCAGGAAAAATCAAAAGACAGATATCTTCAGTTAGATGGGATTGTACTGTTAGTGGTTAAACTAGCCAGTGAGCCCTAGAAACCCCAATTTCTTTTTTATTTTATGTGTGTATGTGTGCACATGTGTAGAAACGTGTGTGTGTGTGTGTGTGTGTGTGTGTGTGTGTGTGTGTGCTCGCGTGCATGTGGAGACCAGAGTGCCTTCCTTGATTTCCTTTCTGCTTTCTTAGAGTCTTTCACCTAACCAGGAACTGACCACTGTGACTAGACTTTGGTTTGATGGGAATGGAGCAGAATTAAGATGCAGGGTGTCAACACTGAGAACATTTGTTAAACACACAATAGTTTCTCAGCGGACCCTCTCCAGTAACTGCCTACAACTTCCTTAAACCAAACCTGCTTCCACTCCTCCCGGCACTTTCAAAATAATCCTGAAACCATTTGATTCAATGTTTTCTTGTCTCATTTAATGACTGGTTTGACTTTACAGGATTTCCCCTTACAAATCAATATGCAGTGTGTCAGCACCAGGATGCACTGGAGGGGATTTAGTGCTACACTGTAGCCAAACCTCAATCTGCCCCTTGATTTATGTGCGGAAATTCATTCACACTTGGAAAAGCGTATGTTTGGGGTGGGTGTGAACACAACAGTCTATGCATGCACAGAATTCTCAATTGATAAAAAGAAAGAAAGAAACAGTTTACAAGTCAGTGATTGCCTGAGCCTTGATTTCTCAGTAAAATTTAACTAGTGAAAACTGAGAAAAGCCAGCCGCCCATGTGCTGTAACATTCTGCAAATAAAATAATGGCCAGCATGTTATATCATTGAATGTTTATAAACAACTTTCCCCTCTGCCAATGAACAACCTAAGGCAAGGAGAGGGAAGACAACCTGCTCTCCAGAGAGAGCTGAAGATGGCATTGCACCCAGGTCATGTGTCTCCCAGGTCCAAGCTGGTCAGTATAAAGGATTTATGATCTCGCTAGACAGGGTTGGACCAAACCACACATTCAACGCCCCCTAGAAGCTGCTGTGGACAAAGACAAGCATCGAGCTAAATTTCAGATGGAACAAAGTCCACAATGTCTATCGCTGCCCTAGGAAAGCTCCTCCTTGAATGTTTACCCAAGCTTCTGAGGTTGAGAAGTATCCTTGAAGTAGCCAGACTCCAGAAGGACAGGGAGACTCTGAAACCTGTGACTGTGAATTGCACATTGTAGGAAAGGGAAAGAACTGTAGGAAGGGACAAAGCCCCACCTTCTAAATAGGATGATAGACAGATTCTTCTCCCACCAGAAAGACTTCTAGTCTATCATGATCAAGTCACAGGTATTTCACTTTCGTCTAAACCCCTAATGGAGCCAAACATACAATTAATTATTTTATGACCGTATTAAATTTGCCAAAACGCTTTAAGAGCCAGGTCTGTTGCATGTGTCTGTTGATCAGACTTCTCTACTTATCTTTTAATGAATTTCATCCAGAAAGTAAAAACTTAGAGACCTCTCAAAAAGAGTCAGCACACGCATGCTCTCAGCTCTCTCAAGAGACAGGAGCAGAGGTGACAAGCAATCCAACCTCTATGGCCCAGATTTTTTTTTTTAACAGAGGGCATCACTATGTAGCTCTAGCTGGCCTGAAAATCTCTATGTAGATCAGGCTGGCCTCGAACTCATAGGCCTCTGCTTTGGACTGCCATAATTGAAGATGTACACCACCACTCCTGGCTTGCTGCCCAGATTCAGGAGGCTCTAAAAGTCACTGTCAGTGCAGCCTCATTAAGTGCCTACCTCTCAAATACAGAGGTATCTCTTTCCTACAATGAGGTGACACTTGATTATACCTGGAGCTTGCTCACTTTTCTGCTAAGACCCCAACTTCACAAGCATTTACTAAATATTTAGTGAGTACCCAATACCCTTTCATAAAGATATCAAGGATTCAAAAGAAGGGGAAACTAATCCCAGGCATGGTGGCACAGGCTTATGATCCCAGCACTTTGAAGGTAGAGGTAAAATGATCAGGACTGCAAGGCCAGACTCTGCTACATGGTGAGCTTAAAGCCAGTCTGGACTTCAAGTGTTAATAAAATAATAATAATAATAATAATAATAATAATAATAATAATAATAATTTCACAAATAAAAGTAAAGATTAGTCCATATCCTTAATTAGATCATTTCTAACCTTTTTTATTATTAGTCATTTGACAAATAGTCCTTGAGCATATTCACATGAAAGTAAATGGATGTTACATGTAATATTATCTTTATTTCCTCCCCAAGAGTCAAGGTGTTACAGAGAGCCCACCAGAAATGACCACCCAAACCCAGTTTATAGCCAGCTGAAAGTCTTTATTCCAGCTGGCTGGGACTACACCCAGGTATTCAGGCACCTATGTATAGCCCCAAGTGTCCAGAACGCAGGTATTTGAAGGCAGAAACCGCATCCTGACCTTGATCAGCAGTGTGGAAGGTGTGGGGTAGAAGAGCAAGGAGTTGGACAGAAAGTGGTTAGCTGGAGGGGGCGGTTTGCACAGCCAGGCAACTTCACAGAAGCTGAGGTGAGCTAGCTGGGGCATTCTGACCTCAGATTCCTACAACAGAGCTGGGTAATTTTCCACAGGACTCTCCATCAAGGAGATCAAATCCTAGTTAAACCTGAAATGGCCTCAACAAGAATACAAGATGGAGGACCCTCTGCACTGTCTTGCCCGGTCACATTCCCCACTGGTTCTATGGGAGTGAGTTAAATCATTGACTCATCCTGTTCTGGGAGGACATACTTGGTCCTAAGGACCAGTAGCTTAGTTGGCCCACGCAGATGAGGATGCAGGGTCCCACTGTTAGCTGGATCAGAATATGAATCAATGATCTGGCTGAGGCTGACAGTAAGATGGCCAGCTAAGGGACCAGGTTAACAGAGACAGACACCAAGTATCTGACCTATGTCTTCTTTCCTTTCTGTGATACTTTTTCCTCTCCATTTCTTTCTCTCTCTCCCTTTCTCTTCTCTCTTCCTTTCCCTGTCGCACTCATTCTCTTTCCCTTCCTATCAGTTATTCTTTTCCCTCTCTTTCTCTCTCTGCCTTCCTTCACTCACCATCCCTCATGACTTCCTTTCCTTCTTTAAAACAGTTGCCCATGCGTGCACTCCAGAGCACTTCCTTACCCTCCCCTCCTACCTTAGAGCACCAGGTACAGAACCTTTGAGTTGAAAGCCAGACTCAGCCCAGGCATTGGCCCACCATCTCCCAGCAGCATCATTTCCTATGCATAGGAGGTAAGAGGGTGATTTTCAGGGGGACCTCTGAGACCCACCATGTCTCACAGAGCCTTTCCAGAAACACAGCAGGTGATTCATCAGGTCCTTGAGTGACCTGAGTTACTTTGAGTTAGCTAGTAGGTCTCCTGGCTACTGCTTTAAATCCTCCCAATAATGTTGGGGGGGGGGGGCAGGCAGGGGGAAACCTTCCAATACCCTTTTACCTTAAAACATTTTCTAACAGACAAACAAGGGCCTGTGGCTTCTCTGATAGTAGAGGGGTTTGAGTCTTCCAAGTATAGTTATACAAGTCACCGAGAGAAGGTGACGTAATCATGAAGGGGGAAAGGAGTTGAATTTCCACTTTTCCCCCAATTGGAACTGGGGGTGGATTGCTTCCTCCTTTCCCAGCCCAATCAGCTGCTAAGAGCAGGCAGAGGAGCATGCCGCTCCAGAAACCATTTCCTTCTTCCTGTGGCAGGGTTGAGAGAGTAGGCAGATGCTTGGGGGTTCCATGGGTGACCTGGCTGAACCAAAAAAATTCAGGTCCCCAACAAGGGGGCATAGGTCTTAAGCTAAGAGGGGAGGGGGTCTCACACCAGAGAAAGTCATCGGTTATTATAGAGAACTGGTTGCTACAGCCCTGGCTCCGGAGCTGCGGGCAGCACCGTACCAACAGCAGCAGCAGTAGTGTGGCCACAGTACCACACGGTGAGGGGCACCCCAGTGTGCATGGGCAGCTGGCATGGCCTGGGAACCTGCCAGAACACTGTCTCAGAGGCAGCTGTGGCTGTGGTCTCAGGATGGCTCAGTCCACCTTCTATTTTAGATCTGTCTCTCCAGTCAGCAGAACTGGCAGAGAAGCCCACAGGGGGACAGTCATACAGAGAGACACATAGTAAAGACAAACAGGAGTGGCCACCACACATTCACACACCTGAACAGAACAGGGGAGTCTGGTCATGTCTCACACAGAAACTAAGATAAGTTATCTAGGACATCCTGACATTGGGTTCTTAGAATAGAGATGGGTAATTTTCCATGGGATTCTCCATCAAGGAGATCAAGTTCTGGTTAAATATAAAATGACCTCAGCAAAAATACAAGATGGAGGAACCTTCACTCTGTCCTGCCCTGTCAAAGGAGCTTCAACAAATGTCCACGGAAAGCTAATAAAAACCAAGACTACAAGTCAAGACAAAGCTCTGTTAAGAAACTGGACTGGGGGAGAGATGTTGGGGAAGGAAGAAGTAGACCAGAAATCAAAATGCAGAATAGTAGAACTGGGTAATTACAGTGGATGCAAAAGAGAGCCAAGAAATGTTCAAGTTGAACTGAGTCTTGGAACCGAAAGATGAACTTCCAGAAAAAGTCCCGCCTGGAAGGGGAAGTGGTAGCATGTTAGGCTGGAAAGCATGGATGGGAGAAAACCTGCACATAACAAGCTAGGAAGACCCAGCTCTTCTCTCTCCAGTGAGCTTGTGAATTCTAGCTCTTTCAGACTTGGGTTTCTATTCCCTTTGTGCAGTGGTACCTCAATCTAGCTTTTTTTTTTTTAACCACAGCGACAAAATGGCCCCTGAGCAATGGCTAGAGGTGGTTAACCAACCTTCTGAGGTCTTCCTGGGAGAGTGCACTCTCATGCCACCTCTGACCAATGCCTGAAAATGGCAGTCACCTGTCATCTGCCCTCTGTTGTCCTTTTGTGGGAGCATCACCATGACTGAAACTCCCACAAATCTTGACTAACATTTCACTGGACTTCAACCTCATCTACTTTCCAACTTCTCAAGCCCCTGTCTAGTTTCTATTCCTTCCTCTCTCCTCCACTCTGTTAGAACTTTCCCAGGCCATCTGTGACACTCTAGTGGCCATAGCTAACAGCTATTTCTTTCATCCTCCATCTCCTGGACCTTCTGACATTAAGAGTCCCAACTTAATGAGAGTTTGATTTGTGGTCTTTCCACTTTAAAAGATACAAAAGCAATGCACATTCAGTAGACAGTGTACTTTGAATTTTGTACACTGGTCTTTGATGGGCCAGGCACATGCCTTAGGAGACACTCTGGTGCAAGCCACTGTTCCTGGTCAGGCATGTGACCACCAGTGCAATAACCAATACCCAAGGAGCAGGCTGCTAAGCTATAGCAGATCAGGTCTGGGGTTTTGACTACAGTCTCGGCTGTCTCTGGGTTGATAAGAGCATCATCTTTAGAAGTCAGGAGAACTGTTATGTGATGTGGTGGACTTTGTCTCCCCCAAAACTCTTCTCCTAGACTCTCTCCTGACCTCCATGAGTCTGCTTCTGGTGTGCCTACTCTTCCCTTTTGTTTAAAGGCCTCAGTTTCTCTCAACTCTTCAGAACAGCATTCTCCAGGATGTTCATCCTTCTAGACAGTTCTACCCCACAGTTTCACATGATTCGCTTCTGGTCTTGCTCCCCCATGGTCTCTTTTATGCTAACGAGGACAGCTGTGTATGAGCAGTCCAAACTTCTTCCATCAAAACTGAAGGTTTCTATAACTTGTCCTTGGCTTTTCTGTTGTCCATGATGCTTCCTTTACACTGACGTGCATTTAATTCTTATTACCTATAAAGTTGTTCATGCTGTGTCATCTTCCCTGGTCACTTAGTGTCCATCTGTCACCTCCTTACCCTTGAAGACCCACTTTGTTTGTCCCGTCTTCAGAGAGATTTTTTTGGTTCCCCATCTAGACCCTGTTCTCCTCTTTCACTCTCTCCTCTTGCTTTTCCCATAACACATAACACACAGAATGTAGATTTTCTTGTTGGTGCATTTGGTTACCCATGTTGTATCCATATGTCCATTCACTTACTATAAACCATAACTGAGACCATGTCCATTTACCAGTTTGGCCTTGGTGGCACCTATTATGGTGCCTGGTACACAGTGGGAACTCTATAGCTATCCATTGGATGAATGGGTGAGCTCAGAAGTAGATCACTATCTATTTCTCCCCTTTAAGAAGAGAAACCCACCCTGGGTTTGCCATCCTAGGTGCTGATGCTGGAGACAGTCTTGCAGACTCTGGTCCCTATACTAATAAACCAAACATCTGAAATGAAGTGAACACTAAACTGAGAGGATCTGAGAGGGTGGGTTCTGCAGGATAAGAATTTCTGGACAGGAGATGGTTCATGAGGAATTTAAAGTGGAAACACCCAATTTGATCCAATAGCCCAAACTCCACCTCCTGGTGGGTTGCTGCCACACACCATGGATATCTGTGGCTCTCTGTTGTTCCATCTGAATGGCAGAGCTGGTGCCACAGACACAAGAACCTGTTCATTTTCCCACAGTCTTTGATGACTTCCTCATTTCTAAGGTCCTACAGTTTCTTCTACTCTCCAGGACCAGGGGCCTGCAGAGTCTATTTCCACTAAAACCAGGACTGTCACTACATTAGCATGTTGCATGTTGGGTTACAATTCACTTTTTTTTTTTCCAGCTTCTTTACCTCAAGAGAATGTGGATTGAGGCACAAATTTGGTCTTTGCTGTCTTTGGAGGCCAGAGCTTTGTGCAACACTAGGTGCACAGGAGAGTTGTATTGGTTACTTTTCTGTTTCTGTGATAAAATATCATGGCCAAAAGCAACTTAAAGAGGGACTCTATTTTGGGTTCCAGAGGACTAGAATCCATAACAGTGGAGTAGGCATGGCATGCCTAAAGAAGCAGGAAGCTGGCTGACTATTTCGTGGCCCATAGGCTCATATATTTGAATATGCGGTCCCCAGTTGATGAAACTATTTGGGAAGGATTAGGAGGGGTGGCCTTGTTGGGGGAGATGTGTCACTGGGAATGGGCTTTGAGGTTTCAAAAGTCCATGCCATTCCCAGTGCCTGCCTGCCATGCTCCCCACCACAGTGACCATGAACTCTAACCTTCTGAAACTGTAAACAAGGCCCAAGTAAACTCACCCTTCTATAAATTAACCTGGTCATGGTGTCTCTATCACAACAATAAAAAATAACTAAGATACAGGCTGATCATAATTTTAACTATATGCAAGAAACAGGGAGTTGTATAGATTTGGGGTCTGGTTCATTTTGGTGTGGGATGTTTTTTATTTATTTGCAAGGCTTTTATAAGAAAGCTTATAAAATTGTTTCTAAAATTAAAAAAGGAAGCGGAGACAGAGAGAGAACAGGAAGTATGATGAAGCTACAAACCCTCAAAGCCCCCCCCCCCAATGACATACTTCCTGCAGCAAAACTACACCTCTTAAAGGTTTCATAACTTTCCCCAAACAGCACCACCCACTGGAGACCAAGTGTAAATGCATGAAGCTATGGGGTACAGTTCTCACTCAAACCACACCACAAAAGCCCTCATGGGCAACTGAGCTGTGCTGCCAAACCATAGCAAGAAAAATTAGCCTGCTGGCTATAGATGTGTGGGACAGGGTTGACCCACTTGCTCTCCAAGGAGGGCTAACCTCATACGTGGTGGTTTCTCTCCACAGTCATTGGTGCCTGGGATGGTGGGTAGTTGGTTATCCAAAACAAAGGCAGCAAGAGCCTGATGGAGGGAACTGGGGGGATAAGGATAGGAAGAGGAGCTGGCTTCAAGGGATGCTGGGAAGAGAATATGAATGGTACTTTTCATTTTGTTCCAGGATTACGGTTGCAAATTTAAGTTGACTCCTAGACAGTGTGAGCATCAGAAGAATTATCTTTCACTCCAGCAGAGAAATGTAAGATTTCAAGAAGACAGCATGCATAATGACACTGTAAAAGGAAACCTTTATATTACACTCAATTGTCAGTAACAGCACGTTAAGCATCCTAACACTTGCATAGCTGCTGTAATTTGCCTCACGTGGCTGACTTACACCGCTCCCAGGAGATAATTTACCCCTGTTTGCTTACCAAAGGAACAGAACAAATCCTGTAATATCTTTTCCCCTCATCTTCAGCCAAGAAATGATCTTTGTGGTGGGGATTTTGATGAACATTTTACAACAGCCGTGGGAGCCGAGAGATGGTCAACCCCCTACTCGGCTCCCCTGCATTCTAGGTAGGAAAATGTCAAAGAAATTAAAAACAGTCTATACTGTCTCCTGTTAAATCACACAACCATGCTGATTGTCATAAATCCCTTGTGCTGTGAATGAGGATTACCTTTCTTCTAAGAAGGCCACCTTCTATTCTCTTCTACTGCCTTCTCTCCTCTTACACAACATGCTTCCCCTCTCCTGATCCTTCTGGGTACTTTTTCTCAGGTTTGCTGAAGTCTTAGGATCTCTATTGATGGGATAAATATCATAGGCAAGAGAAACTGGGGGCGGGGGTGGTGGTGGTGGCAGGGTGAAGGGTGTTTCACCTTTCAGCTTTAATCCATCATGAAGGAAGTCAAGGCAGGAACTCAAGACATGAACCTGGAGACAGGAACTGAAGCAGAGGCCACTGAGGAATGCTGCTTGGTGGTCTGCTCTGTGGAATGCTCAGCCTTCTTTCTTATATAACTCATGACCACCTATCCAGGAGTAGCACTGCCCACAGTGGGCTAGGTCCTCACACATCAATCATTAATTTAAAAAAAAAAAAATGCTTCGCAGGCTTGCCCAAAGGCTAATCTCATGGAGGCATTTTCTCAGTTGAGAGTCCCTCTTCCCAAATGATTCTAGTGTGTGTCACACTCACATAAACCTAACCTACACAGCTGCCATTTTAACCTTGTGGCTTCTAGGGGGTCTTAGCCTTACTCATCTGCATTCCTCAGTTAACATTTTCCCTTGAAATGGCCTCATCTACCTATTTGTTAATGTTCGTGGACTGCCATAACAAAGTACTACAAACTCAATGCATTAACCCGCCAAGATCTACTGTCTCACTGTTCTGAAGGCGGGTAGTCAAGCTATTTACAGGGTTATTCTCTACAGGGACCATGAGAGTGGTGTCCACTCAAAGCTGCTTGCTTAGCCTCAGGTGGTTTCTTGGACATTTGGGTATCCTTTGACTTGTGGAAGTATCAGCCATATCCCTTCCTTCTTCGCATGGGGTCCTCCCTCCAAGTATGGTGTGGGCTATCTCTTTTTTAATAGAGTCATCAGTTCTATGGAATGAGGCCCAGTCCTATGTCCTCATTGTAATTTGGTTGCCTCTTACTGTCTCAGAAGAAAGTCATATTTTCAGGTTCTGGGGGTTAGGTTTTCACTGTGTGACTGGAAAGATAAGCAAGTACAGTTCACCTCACGACTGTTCTCACGTCTACTGTCATGTGTTAATATGCTATGACTCCCACACTTGAGCTCAAATGTGTCTCATGGACTCTAGTGCTGTCGCCCCCTGGTCATCTTCCTATGGATGAGCTTTGTGTCGTGTCTTAAGACCACATTTCAGCATCCTTCCTCAAAACAGGTCCTCCTAGCTTTGTGAAGAGTGTTTTGCCAATTTAGATGTCTCAGATAGTAACTAATTGTGTGTGTGTGTGTGTGTGTGTGTGTGTGTGTGTGTGTGTGTGTGCGCCCACATGGGTGCAGGTACATGGGTCACAGCACAGGTGTGAAAGTCAGAAGGTAACCTCAGGTATATAGTCTTCATGTGCTCTCCACATTTGTCTGAAATAGGATCTCTGATTGGCTAGACCTTTACCAAGTAAGCCAGGATAGTAGGCTCATGAGCTTCCAGGGGTCTGCCTTTCTCCACACCCCCTCTTTTATTCTCTAAGATTATAAGCACACACCACCATACCATTGGTCCAAAGATTCAACTGCAAGCCCTTATAATTATATAAAGCAAGTACTTTACCACTAAGTCATATTCACAATCTTTGCTCAGGGAATGGATCTACCCACAATTAAGATGTGTTTCCCCACATCAATTAACAATGTAACCAAGATAACCCCCACCCACTGCCATTTGAATGGATTTAACACAGAAATAGAACGGACAGATTTGGGTTCCTGGAAGACTCTTCTGCAATGTGAAAAAATGGGGAGAGATAGAATAATCAGAGGGGCTGGTATCATGAGACAAGTAGTGGACAGTGGGCCCAGATAGTTAGGCCTTAAGATCAATTTTGATGGGAAAAATGGGATTTCATCAAGTGGGGAAGATTCTTGTGGTGGTTAGTATTGTCTACAAAACTCTAAAATTACATTAGGGACAGACCACTGAACGTGCCTGTGGTGGGTTATCCTGATTACATCTTTAATTGATATGAAAAGACCCATCTTAATTGTGGCAGGTCCATTCCCTAGGTAAGGGATTCTGAACTATATGACATGAAGAAATCAAGCCAACTCTGCAAGCATACATCCATTGTTGTCTTCTTCTGGCTGTGGCTATAATGTGTCCAGCTATATCAAGCTCCTAATGACTTGACTCCCCCCGCCATGATGGACTGTAACCTGGAGTTGTGAGCTGAAACAACCTGTTCTCCTTAAGCTGTCTCTGTCAGTGCAATCTATCACAGCAACAGGAACTGAAACTAAGAGTTTCTCGGTGTGTCAGACAAGGACTTGTCAAGTGGGTTTGGGTTCAAAGGCTATTTCTGCCTACCTACTGGTATGAGTAGGTGTCCATAATGATTATGAATATGGCCTAATGCTGGACATTTAGTGGGAGAACTGCAATACAGTTCTATTTCTATTGTGTCTTAACCCACAGAAGGACTGCCTAAGCAGGTTCTTCTGCCAGCTTCTGCCCAGCATTCCTCCTAGGGTGATTGGTGTCTGTATAAACACCATTAGTTCTTCCTCTGGCAGGTGTATCTATCCTTTTTTCCCCTGCTCATGAGTAAGGCATAAATATTTTGTGAACTGATACATAGGCATCTGGCTTAAAAGCCCAGCTCCTAAAAGAGAAGATATTTGTGGACCATTAGCATTGGCAAGGGACTATGCCATGAATTGGCTCCCGGAGACTAGCTTTTCCACCCACTTGGCATTTAGCTCACTTTACAGAAATTGCTTCTGTAATTGGCTTTTCCCCTGCTGGACCATAACAAAATGAGGGCAAGCACCATGGCTTCTTGTTCTTCCCTGCATTTAGCAGAGGGCTAAGGCACAGCCAGGCCCACATTAGGTGTCAGTCACATTGACTACCAGGTCATCACAGAAACAGGCCAAGAGACAAAGGTTTCTCTTGATCTGAGGTTTGGACTAAATAATGAATGATGAGGATGCTTTATTAATGTTCTGTCAAATCTATCAATCAAGAAGTTCAATAGGGCCATTTGGAAAGGAAAGTGTTCCAGAAAACCTCCAGGAACAAATTTGTAAGCAGAGGTTTTCTAGAACCAGTAGTATCTCCCAAGGTTGGTGAGCAATGGTGGCATTGCATGAGGGTGGCTGTGATGATGTAAGGTACATAAGAATTACAGGTGCCTTTACAAAGCCCTGTGTGTGAATGAGCAATCTGGTTTAGAATAGGAGGAAGTCAGGACTTCAGGGGAGGGGGGACAGAGGCCTAGTCATTATAGAAGAAAGTCGGTGCGTCACCTAATGCAAAGCAAGTGAGTGATTCACAGAAGCAAGCCTAGCTTGTGAGAATCCAGACCTTACCAATGTTGGCAGCTCTTCAAGCTCTCCTCCTCTCCAAACCCTTCCCTATGCTACCAATGGCTAGAATCTAACACCCAGGCAGAAAAGGCTCTCAGTCGTTTTTCCAAGAAGACCACCAGCTCCTCATGTATAGAAGTGGCTTAACAAAACTGATCTGATGAGCTGGAAACTATACTAAAGAAATGGGATTTTTGACTAATCGCTGATTCGTGCCTGAGCTGTTAGAGATTCACCATCCCCATCTGTAAAATGGGGATAGTAAAATCCATCCTGCAGTGTTGTTGAAACCCCTGGAGATAGTATATGTAAAGCTTCTTGGCACATAGCAGGTGTTAAGCACATGCTAAGCATTTTATTTTTATGTCACAAAAATCAGCAGTAGTGCTAACTCTTTGGTATTAAAGTCAACCATAGATACACAAGATGCATCATATTCTAGAAAGAATAAATGAACACTGTTTTAAGGATGAGATAGGTATAGTGGGAGTAGCCTATTGGTTTTCTTTCATATACATTTTTAGGAGAAAAATTAACAATCAAAATGCTTTTTTAAATGTGTGAGTACCCAAATCTTTCAAATACATATCTTAAAAACTTAGCTTTTTTGTTAGACACTTATCATTTGAAGTAAGATCGTTAACAAATCTTGAAAAACTTCTTAAACATAAAACATATAAAACCAAAAAAAAGACAATGATATAAACAGCAGATGTTTTAACAAGATTTTTTTTATACAATGAATAAAAATAATCATCTACAGGAGGAGAAGAGCATGTAACAAGTACAATAGATGGAGCGGGGGCTGGGAAGTTTTGGTTTCTTGGAGAACATAGTACTGAGCTGGGCTTGGTAGAACCTGGAGAGAAGCTCTCCAGCAACAGAGCTGGAGTTACAGGTAGTTGTGAGCTGCCCAAAATAGGTGATGGGAACTGAACTTGCGTCTTCTCAAAAAGTAGTATGACTTTTAAGCAACTCTCTAGCACACAGATGACTTCTTTTATGAACTATTGCTTTCCACCGAATGTTTTGTTGAATTCTCCTATCTTGCTTTGAGAAAAAAAAGTCAGATAATCATGACTGTCAACTAACACAATTAAAAGGTATAGAATTCTATTTCTGCTCTCCATGTTTGTTTGTTGATCTAGCATCATCATGAAAAAGATTACAGCTCTTCCAGGCATCAAAAATTGTTTGGAAATCTCAAAGTCGGTTTCACAGTTAACACATTATTTGACAGAGTTTGTTAGAAGAACCATCCACCAAAGAATCTAGTCTTCCAGGTAGACAATGGACGTGTGTGAGGTAATTAACACAATTCCAGGAAGTGTGAGGGAAGGGGTTGATGCTCCCTGGCACCAAATCTTCACATGATAGTTACCTAATAATTTGGGGGAGAGTTAAGGTGAGGTTTCCAGATCTGCTCGAGGAATGTTTTGTGAGGCCATTGTTCTCATTGGCTTTTTGTGCCCGTGGGATATAAAGGCAGATGGTAGGGTCCTTGATTTAAATGATAACTACAAATTTGGTCTATTATCTTCCATATCTTTGTTCACACGGAAACTGCTCTAGTGCTTTGCATTTTACTCACAGTGCTTTCCAAAACCCTTTTTTCTAGTTATTCTTTATCAGCTTGGCTTTTCCATTTATCTGAAAACACCACACCTCACATTCAACACACTCAAGCAATTGCTTCACTCAGTCAGTAGTTGAGACTATTTTCCTTCAGCTTTGAATACCCTGGAGTAGATCCCTATGGAACCCTCTCTGCCCAGCACTTTCCAGTCTTTCCTGGGAGCTTTTTACAATATCCTCACTACCAGCCATGTGAGTAGACAAGAAGTCAGATAATACAGAGAACTTCCTCTAGATTTTTTTTTTACTCTGGGTCACTACATTTCTCTCAGAAGCCTAAGGCGGTGAGAATGAGAAGCTGGAAGTTTGCCATTTTCTGCAGATGGGACAAGCCTCAGCTAAATGAGAAGAAATGAAGTCCGACACTACAAAGAACACTAACAGTGTGAAGAGATGGTAGCCTAGCTGGGTCCAGCTGTCCCTGCTTCAGGGACATCTTAGCTATTCTGTCCTTGGGGTGCCAAACTAAAAACTCCCCTTTTTCCTAACCTAGTTTAGAGTGGATTTCTAATGCCTGAAGTCGGTGTTCTTGAAAGTCCACTGTGGGTCGCTTTTTTCCCCTGCTCATTGTTAGTTACCATCGCCTGGGCTTACTGAGTGCTTCCTGTGAGCCATGAATCCAACCCGAAGAGGAAGCAGAAGGATGGAGACTCACATGGCCACAGAGGGCTCAGTATCTGCACTTAGACGTTGCTGAGCCTAGCTTCTTACCCGCTCTCCCCAGATTAAGACAGCCTGGGCTTTTAACTACTACCTGCTGTTTTGATCTCAGTTGGGCAGAACTTCCTTTTCAAGAAACACATGAAGGCAGAAAACCAGGATTCCCATGCTCTTTTGTGCTCTTACATCAGAATCTTAGAGTTGGTCATTTGCTGTAAGAACCCATGATATACATTTCATATATCCCAGTATTCAATCTCTTCTAACTACATAGCCCAGCCCTCAGCTTAAAACTCTGCCTGGTGATGTGTTGGCCATCTCCAAGGCCACTTTTGCTATAACCACAAAGCTTTTCCTGCTCCATGCTTGACACAGATTCACTCCCCTCTTAGTTTACAGGTCACATAAAGTTATGGTTAATTGGTTACCTATCTCACTTTAATACTGAGTTGAGAGCTCCATGTAGGCATGGATTATGTATCCTTCAGTTGTCTGACTTTGCCCCTGACACAAACCTACTTAATAATAGATACTTAATAACCATCTGTGGAGCCAAATTTAATTTGGGAGCATGCAGAGTCCCATCACTGCAGATAGAAAAATATTCTCCAGCCTGGATAGATATGAAAAATGACCTGTAATGACCCTACTACTATGGCTCCTGTCTTAAAGAGAGAATAGAGAAAATACCTGGCCTGACTACTAGGAGACTGACTCCCAGCCCAGCACTCCTAACACAGCTGCTTCTCGGCGCCTGTCAGAGTGAGTATTACACATGTGTTTGCAAACCCTGCTTCCACCCAGACACTTGGTGCCATAGAAAGTAGATGTGATTTATTTATAATGCTTTGTTGCATCTCAAGTGATACTCTGATTATTGCTTTTTAAATAGATTCTTCTCTCATATAATACATCCTGACCACAGTTTCTTCTCCCTCCATGCCTCCCAGATTCCCCTACACACACCTCCCCTCTCTTCTAGATTCACTCCCTCTCCGTTTCCCTTCAGAAAGGAAAAGGCCTCCAAGAGACAACAACCAGACATGACTAAACAAGATACAATAAAACAAGGCATGCCAGGCAGTGGTGGCGCACGCCTTTAATCCCAGCACTTGGGAGGCAGAGCCAGGCAGATCTTTGTGAGTTCAAGGCCAGCCTGATCTAAAGAGTGAGATCCAGGAAAAGCGCAAAGCTACACAAAGAAACCCTGTCTCGAGAAAAAAAAAAAAAAGACAAGGCAAAAGCAAAAGCCCCCATCTTGAGGCTGGATAAAACAACCGAGTCGAAGGAAAAGATTCCCAAGAGCAGGCAAAACAGTCAGAGACACACCCACTCCTACTGTTAGGAGTTCCACAAAAACACCAAGCTAACAGCCTTATCATATACACAGAGGACACAGTGCAAACCCATACAGGCCTTGGGCTTGTTGCTTCAGTCTCTGACCCCGTGTGATCTCGCTTAGTTGATTCAGTAGGCTATGTTCTCGTGGTGTCCTCCATCCCTTCTGGCTCCTGCAATCTTTCCTCCCAGTCTTCCACGGGGTTCCACAAGCTCTGAGGGGAGGAAACCACTGGAAACCCTCTTATCTTAGCCCTCTTAGCCCTCTTATCAACAAATATTGAATTTTTGGGGCATGCTTCGTTTTGTATTAAGTGATTGGTGTAAGACAATGTAGGATAGGATAGTATCTTCATTTTCAAAACTGAGATGACTCTTTCATGGCTCAAACGCCTAGTGTGCCTCTAGGCCTGGACATGAAGCTTAAGGTTTGTCTTTATTATAATTAATGACTAAATCCCTCCGATTGATGAACTGCCGCCAGTTCTCCTCCACAAACCAGACAGCTGGCAGTGGGCAATTGGCTACACCATATAAGGAATTGGAGGTACAAATGCCAGGATCTAATATTTCCCATGAAAACAAGGAAGAAGGAGAAATCACTTAGGTGGCTTACAAATCTATGGCATGTGGGCTGAGGGTGTAGCTCAGTTGTGGAGCATGTGCTTAACATGCAAAAGGCTTTGAGTTTGATCCCAAGCATCATAAACCAACAACTTACCATGTAATACCTACACATGAGTTGCCAGATTCAGGTAGTCACGACCAATGGTTTGCCTCAGCCACATCTTCACTTGCAGCCCAGCTTAATTCTAGACTTCCTCTTTCCCACCTAAAATGCTGGGTAACCACAAAAGGAAACCTGGCATTAACCTAAGAGAAGATGATGAAGTACACCTTATGGGGGCACATAGTATCAAAGAGACTTGATTTTGAAAGACTCTCGAAGTATCTGTGAATCAGCCCTCTTGGAAAAGCATCAGTGGCTGAGAGCATGTGGATCTCAATCTCTTGCCACTGAACTCACACTGTTCGTTAGAAACATCTCTATGCAACGTTCCATGAGCATTTGGGATATGAAAATAAGGCCACAGATATTCTTAGCATAGGGCATTGATTTAAGTAGAGGCATCAGTGTGTGGTGCTTCTGTTGGCTCTGAAGCATCTCTACATTTTAATTAACTATTAAATAATACACTTTAGTCAGAGCAGCTTGAGACACTTAGTAATATACTAGATGATGCAGCTAACTGAATCTTTAGATATCCCTATTCATTCTTCCAAGATTAAAAAAGAAAAAGAGAAGGAAAAGATAGGCAGATATGCCTAGATATAGAACTGACACTGAGTTAAGGCTGTACTTACACACTTCTGATTAGTTATTGTTAGCTCTTGAGAGCTGAGGAATACAAACTTCCCTTTTCCTCGATACTGCTACTTCTCAGCTACAAGTCTGATGATTTTCGTGGTTATCAACTGGTATACAGAATGATAAATCCAAAGCCAAATTTAGCAAGGATGTCACTGAGAGTTCAAGAGTCCAGTTTTCATTAGACATTTCTACTATCTTAGAAGAATCACATCAAGACAGAGCTGCCATGGCACAAAGAGAATGTTATTCTGCTCCGCACTGGTGATAGAGGAGCCCATGCCTTTCTATGAAGAGCAAATACAAATGTCCAAAGAGTGAAGAGGGCTGTATATCTATTTTGGTATACACAGGTCTAAGTTGATTCTCATATTCTGTATCTAATCACTTTGGTGGATCCTTATTGGAACCAACAAGTGCTGTTCAAAGTTACCCTATGCATAGAACATCTTACCCAAATTTTAGAAACCATATAAACTATAAGTTACATAGATACAGGTTTGACTAAGGCATATGTGTGTGTGTGTGTGTGTGTGTGTATACACATATATTCCTAACTTGACATGTGTACACATTTTCTAGTTCTGACAACTGAGAGGGCTTAGAGGCAGAAGAACCCAATAACACTGAACTCATTCACAATGAGACACTGATTTCTAAACATCATTCTTCAAGGAAATAAGGATCCATTCTAAGAGAGAGACACAAAAATAAAAGACAAACCCAGAGAGAGAGTCTTGTAGTACCAAGAGGTAAAGAGGAGCATAAAAATAAACAAAGTGATGAGGGCATGTCAATGAGACTTAGCAGCTCATCTTGCACGTGAGTGGTTTGAGCAAGAGTCAGTAATGCAATATATATATCCATACCACTATAAGCTGTTGAATAAGTAAATGAGAGAATGAAAAGAGAAAATTTCTATTTATGAAATAAATAGTTAATGTAAAACTCTGTAGAAAGTGGCTTAAACCCTCTGTCTATCATCCCATAGCATGGCAGGACTTAGTCACTGGCTATGAAACAAGAGCACAAGAAGACAGAACAAGAAACCTGACAAATTGGATGTGGAGAGATGATTCAGCAGTTAAGAGCTCTGGTTTATTTTTTCAGAAGACCTGGGTTCAATTCCCAGTACCCATATAGCAGCTCACAACTATACCTAACTCCAGTTCCAAAGGATCTGATACCCTCTTCTCATCTCTGCAGGCACTAGACACATGTGGTAGCTTGAATGTAATTGGCCCCCATAATCTCTTAGGGAATGGCACTATCAGGAAATGTTGCTTTGTAGGAGTGGGTGTAGCTTTGTTGGAGAAAGTGTGTCACTCTGGGTGTGGGCTTTGAGGATTCTTATACTCAAGATACCACCAAGTATCTCAGTAGACTTCTTATTGCCTGCAAGATGTAGGACTCTCAGCTACTTCTCCAGTACCATGTCTGCCTGCACACCACCATGTACCCCATCATGATGATAATGGACTGAACCTCTGAAACTATAAGCAAGCCGCCTCAATTAAATGTTCTCCTTATAAGAGTTGCTGTCGTCATGGAGTCCCTTCACAGCAATACAAACCCTAAGACAACATGTACTTGGTGCACAGACACACATGCAGACAAAAACCGAGACACATAAAATAAATAAATAAAATTATAGAAGAAATACTTTCTGTTTATAAAAGAAGAAGAAACCTAACAACTCCCACCTTGGCAAGGTGGACATAGCATCATCCCTGATGTCATATAAGTAGCATATATGACTGATAACAAGAAAGATACTCCATCTCTCCATTATATCCCAAACCCATATCCCCAACATTATCATGAAAAGAAAAAAAAAAACACAGGGCAAATCTTACTTGAGGGAAATTTTACAAAATAATTTATCATCACTCCTCAAAACTGTCAAAATTATTTAAAACTAGGGAAAATGAGAAATCATCGCAGACCACAGGTGGCTAAGGAGATACGGTGACTGGATGTAACATGGCATCCTAGATGAAATACTGGAATAGAAAAGGGACATTAGTGATGAAACAAGTGGGGTTCAAATGGCAGCTGGAGTCTCGTCAACAGTAATGTACCAATATTTATGTTGTAATGTTGCCAAAGGCACCATTGGGGTGGGAAAGTCAAAAGTTTGCTTGTAGCGATTGTTGGGATAGACTCCCTTGAGTTCCTCCACAACTGTTCTGGTCACACGAAGCCCATCCTGTGTTGAGGATAGATGGAACTTTGATGAGAAGAGGAGTGGGATGTTAGAGTGGAGGGGGCGTTCTGAAGGCTGAGTTTTCATCTACTGCATCGGACAAAGACTACAGGTGAGACCCAACTTTAGCAGTCAGACTGGCAGAAAAGCATAGGGTGGTTTTTGATAGGGGATGCTATTGGCCGTTTGCCACTTAAGGAAGGAAGAGAGGTGAAAGCAAGTCTCACACAATGGTTTGCTCTTCTTAAATTAACTGTTGGGGTGTGTGAGTAGATTTAATTCAGAATGCAACTTTCCATACAAGCATCATCTTCTAATACTCACCCCCAGTTAATGAATCTATCCCCCCCAAAAAAAATGCCTTTAGAGACCTGGAGCCTCCATGCATTTTCTTCCTAGGGATTCCTTTCCAGATTAGAAATGAGTTCATTGGGACTGTCATGGTCATGTACTTGAGTGCCAAGGAATGTGAAGTCATTTCTGACTTTTCTGCTCAGAAGTTCTCAAACTGGGGTGCACTCTGTCTTTCCAGGTACCTCCAGATCATCAGTTACTCGATGCAAACCAGGATCCAACTGCCCCACGTCACACAGCAGCATCAGCAGGCAACTGTCTCCTCTATCTGTCACTGAAGATTCTTCTGCTCCTATTCTTGAACTTCAGAGCCGAGGATCCTCTGGAGTTTGTGGACACAGAGTTGAGAGACAGAGCAGGTCAGGTATGTGGGTGATTTCCTCTTGAGTAGCAGTACATTTTAGCAGCCTTCTAGACAGCTAGGGGAAACAGTGCTTTGGGCACAGAGGGCAGAGATGTTTCCCAGACTCTTAAGAGTAAGTGCAGGGATGGTTTATCAAATGGGAAGAGGAGGAAGTTAGGACATAGGGAGATGCAATTTATTAGGGATATATGGTATCATAGAGAACCAAACTCCAAAATCTATTGTGGAAAAAACTTCTATCATAGTCAGCCAATGACCTCTGGTGAAATTCACAAGGTAGTTCATTTTTCTCGTCTTCAAGTGCCAACCCCAGCATCTCTTAGCTCAGCTCTGGGTTTCAGTGATAACATTCTGTGTCCAGTCTAAAGAGAATGAAAACATCAGCAAAACCACACACTGTGCTTTTGTATCTGTCAGAACTACCGGTCCCTGGCACCCGTCCTGTCTCCCCAAGTTCCTGTGCAGCATTTTCTGATCACTTGAAACCTTCTGCCTCTCCCACATCCACCTGACCACTCACTAACTCCTGGGTTACTGGGTTGCTAGAGGGACCTCAGCCATGCCCATGAGCTTCCTGACAAGGCCTGACTTTCTAGATACAGCCAGATTCACCAGTTGCTGCTAAAGACTACGACTAGTTAGTCTTGGACACCTTATTTCCTGTCTCAAATAGTACTCGAAAGCCCCAAGTTCATATTCATTTCCTATCTTCTCATCAAATGACCACACATCTACCTCCCCAGAAAGGAAAAACAAACAAACAAACAAATAAGTTCCCTCTCTGTCTGGGAGAGTTTGTTCACCAGGGACCATCATTGAGGAATCTTCCCTTAGCTAGTGGCTCCCTCCCTATTTGATGTCAGATACTCTATCTGGATTCTTCCATGATCAGCCCCTCGGTGCCTCTTCTGCTTACATACACAAAGCCTCCTCTATCGGACCCTTCAAGCACTGCGAACACACAAAATCTCTTTCAAATTTCAAAAAGCAGTAAAAATAACAAAAGCATATACCATTCATAATAGCTGGCTAGTCAAAACAAAGCAGAGAGTTAAACTGTTTTTAATGAATAAAAATGACAATTTGTGAGATTTAATGGGGGGATGTGAGTAAATCGTAAAATGAGGCAGGAAACGGAGTGCTCCTAACTTATGAATAGCTTGTTTTATATGAATAAAGCCTAGAGTGAATGTGTGCTCAGAACAGAGGGACCCAGAGTTCTACAGGCTGGCAGAGCCCTTCACCTAAGCCTCATTCTTTTTATCTGCACTGAGAAGGTTTGTGCTTCTTTTCTGGCCTCCTGACAGAATAGTCTCTCATTCTAACATTTTTATTTATCTTCGTTTTCCCCTTCTTATCTCTGCATAAATCACAGGACATTTGCAGAACTGTTGCCGAAGCAGGTATTATCTGGACATAGTCAAGCGAGCTAGCTATAAATCCTGTTTCCTTGCTCATTTCAATGTCTCTGCCTTAGGGACGTTTCTCCCGAGCACATTTGTTTCTCTGCTCTACGCAGCCTCATCTCTCTGTGAACTGGCGCTTGTCATCTTGGGTCCTGTGTCTTTTACCAGGCTGTAAACTCAAGTCTTTCACCTTTGAACCCCTGGGACGCAAGGAAAGAACCAGATCTGAGAGTCTTCAAAGAGTTTATTGAATAAATAAGTCAGAGAAAGACAGTTTTCAACTCCCATTACTCAAGACCCCAAGAATTCAGTATCATTTAGAAGACTACGAAGTTTCAGAGTGATTGTTGTGGCTCACATTTATATTCTGAAGTGAAGAATTCACTTTCAAAGATTATTCTTAAAAGCTGCTGCCCAATAAGGATTTTAACCCAGAGTGCAGGAGGGAGTCCATCAGACTTGGTTCACCAGGCAGTAGGAACATGTTCAGGCAGGTTCTAGAAAGGCTGGGTGAGAAAAACCCCACCCTTCACTGCTGCCACCCCCAAGCTAAGTTCCTAGAGACAGAAGAAAATATCGCAGGCAATTCCGTGTCCCTGCAGGATGCTCCCGTATGGGATCTCAGCTAGGAGGGTGTCCTTCTCGGCTGCCTGAGAGGTACACAAATTCACTTCTAACTTATTTTCTTCCATCAGAAGAAGGGGCACTGATGGCTCTCAACTCCAGAGAGTTTTGACAATTCCAAAGTGAAAAGTGCTACTGAATTTTCTTAGTCCATGTTAAAATTCAAACAAAGCCTACTATGTTTCCAGAAACACAGCTGAACAATAATTTGTTAGAAGATGGGAAATGACTTTGTATGGTCATGGTTTGCTCTGTTCTTGGGATGCACTGCTTTCGGTTTAAGAGTTTTAAGAGATCTCAGGAGATGATATGAACAAGTATTTACTTCTCACTAACTTTTCATGTTGGTGGATACAGGGCAGCTTTGATTCAGTTGCATTCATCCCCCTACACAGACTGAAAGAGCAGCTTTGTCTATTATGGACTTTCTGTCTTAGTCACAGAGAGGAAGAAGAAGAGACCTGATAGAGCCTCAGATGCCTCTTAGAGGCATATGCTCCATGGAACTAGATGAGGCTTGCCACAGTCCTTAGAAGCCGAGGTGTGAAACACTCTTAAAGGCAAAGCATACCTACAATGTAACATGCAGCACATGCATGAGCATCTTTACCTTCTGGGTGGGGTCCAGATCCATACTAGACCCTGCAAAGGGAAGACCATAGAAAGAATGAGTTCAGGGTGGGGTGCTGGAGGTGGCTCAGCAATTAAGAGCACTAGCTACTGCTCTTCCAGAGGACCTGGGTTCAATTCCCAGCATCCACATGGTGCCTTGTGACTAGCTGTGTGACTCCAGTTCCAGGGGATTAGACACCCTCTTCTAGCCTTCACTGGCCCTGCACACATGTGAGGCACAGACATACAATCAAACACTTCATATTTATAAAATAAAGATAAGCAATATTTTTTTAAAAAATGAGCTGGGGATCATTGTTCTCTTCTGATGACAGAAAAGACAAACTCTGGCATGCTGATGCTTGCAATTCCATACATCTTCTTAAAGGAGCCGACACATGTGATTTCTGTTTTACATCCTGCTCCCCCACATCTGTATTCCTCTCCTGTTTTCAGGGGATGATGGGGCACAGACTCATCCTGAGAGCAGCAGCCAAGAAAACAGACTCAAGGCTCGCTGCCTGTCCTGCACGTCCGTGGTTCTGAAGGCCGTCTGGGGGCTGTTGATCATCCTGTCAGTTTCGTCGTCTTGGGTTGGAACCACGCAAATTGTGAAAATCACTTACAAGAATTTTTACTGTCCCTTTTTCATGACCTGGTTTTCAACCAACTGGAATATCATGTTTTTCCCAGTCTATTATTCCGGCCATCTAGCCACAGCTCAAGAGAAGCAGTCACCAATGAAAAAATTCAGGTAGGTTCCATGTTTAATGATCCATAGGTGACATTTCAAAACCTGTTGTATGTAAATGTGCAGTGTATTCTCACCTCATTGGGATATGAATTGACTTTGCTTTCCAAGTGAAGGAGCAAGTGAAGTGTTGGTGGTAAGCAGGAGGAAGCAGAATCAGTCCCCTCTTCAAAGACTGTGTCTACACATGGCAGACACTGAGCTGTGTCCCTTACCTTAGGTAGTCATCTTCATCATGGTAACAAGCACCTTTCTAGGTGATGTTAATATCCTCATCTTAACCAAGATGAAACAGATTCCCAAAGGGTGAAAGTCTGCTCCAAGGTTGGTTGTGCATAATCGAATTCTGATTTACATTCATATTTATTTGTCTCTGAAGGTCATATGTTCAGAATGTCTCAAACTCTAGAGGGGAAAAAATGTATATTAATGAATTTAATCGCTGTTACACACACATTTGCTTACTATTCCCAGCACTCTGATATCTTAGTGGATGAAATGGCCTTGTTTCCTGAGACAGGAGGCTTAGCACTGAGCCTCTGTGGTACGAGTACATAGGCCTTGTCTGTTGTTTGGGAAATGTGCACGGTGGTGGCTAGCCTACTTGTCTTGTGGTTTTGGTATTTGTCCATTGCTAAGACAGGTCCCCTCTGGGAGTGCTCAGGAACATGGCAGGGCTAATGTCAGCTTTATACAACACTCCTGGAAGGCAAAAGCAATGTTTGGGTCAAAGTTTCTTGGTGGAGTGCAGCAGGTAAAGTGTTTGCCTTGCAAACATGAGGATCTGATTTCTATCCCAGAACAAATAAGAAAGGGGGAGGAAATCTAAGTTTATTTGAGTGTAGCTAGAGTTTTCCTGCCTTGTCCACGGTCAGGACAAATCTCTGTCACCCATCAGTCCCACAGCCGCTCAGACCCAACCAAGTAAACACAGAGACTTATATTGCTTACAAACTGTATGGCCGTGGCAGGCTTCTTACTAACTGTTCTTATAGCTTAAATTAATCCATTTCCATAAATCTATACCTTGTCACGTGGCTCGTGGCTTACTGGCATCTTCACATGCTGCTTGTCATGGTGGTGGCTGACAGTGACTCCTTCCACCTTCCTGTTCTTTCTTTTCTCCTCTCTGTTAGTCCCGCCTATACTTCCTGCCTAGCCACTGGCCAATCAGTGTTTTATTTATTGACCAATCAGAGCAATTTGACATACAGACCATCCCACAGCATTTGAGCATACTTGTTATCCAAGCACTGAGTAAGTGGAGACCAGAGGACCCCTGGAGCTCCCAGGTCAGCCAGCCTACCCTCCTTGGTGAGCTCCAGGCCAATGAAAGACCTTGTCTCAAAAAGCAAAGTGGATATTGACTACGGAATGACAGCCACAATTGTCTTCTGGCCTCTACATTCACACACACACACACACACACACACACACACACACACACACACACACACACATACACACACAGAGGAACATCATCAGCAACAAATATGCTCATTGCAGGGTCCTCAGTAGATCACAACAACTGGTCTCCGGTAGGATGATAACAATTTGTCATACCGGAGCTCTAATAACCCCTCTTTATTCCCCCTGTGCTCAACAAGAAAAAAATGGCTATTATGATTGGTACATTCTAAGAATAGATTTTAAAACAACTTCCATTTCTTGTCACCGAATTGGAAGTGTGGGGGAATACTGAGGTCGCACTGTGAGCTTGTTTCCTGTATGTAACCATAAACATTCGATTTTAAAGAAACAAAAAGAGAGCTGGAGAGGTGATCAGTAGTTAAGAGCACTTGCTGCTCTTGCAGAGGACCTGGATTTGGTTCGACGACTCACGTGGTGGCTTACAGCCATCCATAACTTCACTTCCAGGGGATCTGGATGCCTTCTTTTGGCCTCTTTTGGTACCAGGCACATATATGATGTACATGCATACATGCACTCAAAATAATCATACACATAAAATAAAATTTTAAAATCTAAATTTTAAATAAAAAAATTAAAACAATAAATTCTATTTTTGAAGAAAAGCCCTATAATTGTTTATGATTGCTGAATATATTTTGTATTTGGTTGCTGTTAAAATAGAGATCATCTTTGGGGCATGATCCCCCCCCCTCCCCGACAGAGTTTCTCTGTGTAGCCCTGCCTGTCCTCACACTCACTCTGTAGACCAGGCTGGCCTCAATCTCAGAGATCCGCCTGCCTCTGCCTCCTGAGTGCTGGGATTAAAAGCATGAGCCAAATTGCCTGGCACTTGGGGCATGATTTTTAATGATGGCATTTTTTAAAAAGATAGAAAGGAAGTATGACTGTCAAATTGTAAGTGTCATATTTGAAAACAGTTGTATGTGCCAGATAGTATAACATATATGCTCTTCCCAAAACCTCCTGTGTTTAGATACATGTGTGATAAAAACAATTTTAAAAGTTTAGAGGAAGGAGAACAACTTAAGAGCACTTTAAAGCAAGCCATGCTGCTTTATCCAAGATAACCCGTTTACAGAAGGCGGAAACGCTGCTTGGGGAACCAGTTGCGTCTCCTCCATATCCCTTGCATTGGACTAACTCTGAGCTTTGCGGAGTGTGTGCCTCAACAAGATGCCTCCACCTGTGTGTTAGTGTAGGCAGAGCAAAGCCGGCCGTTTCTGAAACTGACTCAAAAGGCTTTTACTGTGAAGCAGAGAACATTGTCTCTGAGAGGACTGTTCTCTAGCGAGAACAAAGAGAGCTAAACGTTGTTAGAAAACCCTTAGATCTTTGAACTTTTTTCCCTGCAGACTCATTAACACCATCTGCTAAGAAGGCACCCCCAGAGCTTTCAAGGCTGAACAGGGAGAGATGAGTTAGCCTGGAAGACTGGAAGCAGAATTTTCCCACAGCACTAGATCTCTCAGTATTTTTTCTCCTGAGCAGCATGGAAGAATTTCATGGGTTTTTTTCTTATCTCTAACATCAAAGGAATTTTCAATAAAGTATCAAATCTAGGTGGTAAAACATGTCCCCTTAGAAGTGGACTTTGATGAATCCGCTGTTCCAATTAAATACTGCCAGAATTCAAGTGCCCCGGGTGCATTTGAAATTCACAGAGAAAAAGGTGTTCAGGATAGTTTTAATAAGGATGCTTCATTAGTGAAAAAAAACTCTAGAAACAATGAGTTAGAGTCAAAGACACAGCAGTCTCTGATGAAATACACTTAAAGTACCATTTGGCACACAAAAGTGCTCAGTAACTAGTTAAGTAGCTGCTACTGAAGGGAGAGCATAATTAATTCATTATTCCCCCAGCTTCTAGCTTCATTCCAAGCTTTGCCACCTGTCAATGCCTCTTATCCAGAAATTCTTCTCCCATCATCCCAAAGAGAGGCACACTGTTCACTGCTTCTTAGTAAGCATCCTTTCTTTGAGTGTTCACATTTCTCAGTACCTACTGTTTATATTGCACATTGTTTTACATGGGTCACCTTGTATTTGGATATAGAAGAAGTTGGAGGATGATTTCTAATGTCTCAACAGTAGTTACATATGGAGGAGCTAGATGGGTTGGGTAAAAAAAAAGGGGGGGGAACAAGGAGAGACTGACTACCTGGAGCACGAGACCAGCTAGAGAACAACCTCTGCTGGCAATCAGCCTTGCTCTCCACTTTGCCCATGAGCCTCTCTGGTGATTCCTGAAGAACTGTGTTGCTTCCCTGCCCTCCTGACTTTACTAGAGACTCTAACCTGTGACTCTGGTCTCCTCTATGATAAGAACCATCACAAAGCCAGGGATAAGAAGAGAGAAACCATTTAGTAAGAAATGGGTTTCTTCATACTTGTGAGTAAATGTGTATTTACAAAGGCATCTGTTGGTTGTAGGTAAAATAATAAACCCAGGACGCTCAACTCCCTCTTACTCTCTGACTAGGCAGATGTCCTACCCTGCCAAGAGCAAACCTCGCATCTGGGACAGTCTGGAAACACTGCAGCTCGCCCTCTGTGTGAAGCTGCCTCGTGCCACCAGCACGCGTGGCTGAGCGTCCCTCATTTTCCCATGGGATATGTGAGATTTCTGAGTGCTTTACCCAAGGCTTTGTCTTAGGGCATTGATTCCCTTCGTTAAAGCCGTGTCTCTGTCAAGTTAAAATCGCCCTTTGGGAAATTTCATTTTCCTTTTATGAAAACTCCCAGCTTGGGGATCTGTCTCACATGAAAGCCAACTCACAGGTGTGTGTGTGTGTGTGTGTGTGTGTGTGTGTGTGTGTGTGTGTGTGTGTACCAAATGAAGTTTTAGCCTTCCTGAATCCCCAGCATCCTTAGCGGCTTGAAAGCAGAGATTACCATAGGACTCCCCATTTGCAGCTCTGCTCCCTGTGCTTAGAGTCCCTGCCGCTGTTCCATTCCTCCTGGAAGGGAAGCCACTTCATTTCGTGAGGCATACCCTGGCTAGAAATCACTTGGATTTGCAGGACCATGATCTCCCTTCAGTAAAAGCTGAACTAGTATTTGTACTGTCCTAGAAGTGCATTCTACTATAAATGCGCTCAAATATTAGTAAATTGTTGCCTTGAGCAAGATATTTATACTACTTTTAAAAATACCAGTTGGCAAATGATAATTTCTAGTAAATACTTTGTGTTCGTGATTGCTCATGAAGGAAGCTCTCAAAGGGAGTCTTTTCAGCCCACAGTGGCAAAGGCACTGTCATCGTACCACTGTGACTGCCTGTCTGTGTCACTAGCTTGAACATGTTTATGACAATAGCCCCCAAAAGATAAGTAGACGATGTAATCCTAATTCAAACAAATCAAAGATTTCACTGAAGGAAGTGACTATTTTCATATACTAAATTCAAACGAGTCGGATGGACAATGCTTACTGAACCTGAGCTGCATGCTTACTTTGTATATTAAAAAAAAATTAAATAATTGAATTTAAACACATTATCAAGAAGTGTTCATTTTTCTGCTTTAAGGAAACTCACAGAACTCCGTCACTAAATTGAGATTTTAGAAAGAAGTAGTGTCTCAGAAATAACTAAACCCCAAGATGTATGGCTTCACAGACATACACGGAAGCTCCCTGTTTGCAGGATTCTGGGAGTTGTCTGCAGACCATACCCTACAGCAGCCATCTAGGTCCTGCTGGGTTTGCGCACCGGAAGCTTCAAGCTTTGTCGGTAGCCAGTGACTTTGGTGATGGCCCACGTCTGAGTTTCTCCAGGCGTCTCTGAGAATCTTCAGAAGCAACAGAATGGCTGGCCATCTCAGGCGAGTATGGTGAGGAGAGGGTCCTGCTCTCTGCTGAGCATCTGTGGCCTCTTTCCAAGGACCCCCATGTACTTCCAGAAGCTCACGGGTGACAAAATAGGGTTCAGCACGTTCTAGGGAGCCCACATGGAGGGGCCCTGGTGTCTGTGCTCTTGCCTGACACCGGGCACAGAGACAGCCAGACAAGATACGCACCTGTGCCTTACCCTGTCTTTCTTTCCTAGGGAATGCAGTCGGATTTTCGGCGAAGATGGCCTGACACT
The DNA here is from genome assembly GCF_004664715.2 of Peromyscus leucopus. Taxonomy (NCBI): domain Eukaryota; kingdom Metazoa; phylum Chordata; class Mammalia; order Rodentia; family Cricetidae; genus Peromyscus; species Peromyscus leucopus. The sequence continues at coordinate 74,282,488 of NC_051070.1, forward strand.
CAAGCTCTTTCTTAAAAGAACTGCTCCGTTTTCTATTCTGTGGACTTTGACAAATTACCTGTATTTACTGGCTTTAAAGAAGCTGACGGCCACTGATGTCTCTGCTCTGTTCTGTTGCAACAAAGCCTTTGTCTTCTTGCTGTCCTGGATTGTGCTGAAGGACAGGTTCATGGGAGTGCGGGTAATGGCACGCTCAATTCCATGCGCATGCGCGGTGCCTCCCTGCTTCCTAACTCACCACCGCGGCTGCTGTCTCGTGGAGTGTCTCTAAAACTGTCCCTCCTGAGTCTGAGTACAGATTGAAATTTGAAGATGTGTTAGGAAGCCCCGGCAGTGACAGCATCATGAAAGGAGAAAGGGATGTTTCTACCGGGGAGTCAGTTGATTACAACAGTAGGCACTGAAACAGACTGAGAAATTAAGTTCCTTAGAACTAACTCGTAGAATTATTGTCACGATCAATTCCTTGTCCTCAGCAAAGAAGGGGTCTGAGAAAATAAGCCACAAGTAAAGATTGGGATTTGCTTTTGTCAATCAACATATTTTGGAACAACCCCCAACCTGCCCTTACCCAGATGGATTTAATTAATGTTGGTGTAAGTAGATGAGATTACCAAACAGTAATTTAAGTCACTGGCGGTGGCACGATGCTATTAAAAGTGGCTATGTATCTAGTGTGACTAATCCAGGAGTGGAAAGAAAAGCAACAACTTGTACTTTGGGGTACAAATCCTTAACTGAACTGTGGGAAATGTTACCACCGCAGTCCTGGGTTTATTCCTTTTAGTAGTGCCCTGGAACTTTAAATATAATGTGATACAATTTGTGCGACTATTCCACATTAGAAGCAGATTTCTTGGGAACCATGTGGATTTCAGGAGCCAGACCCCATTCATATCTGGCATGCTCCAGTCCACATCAAGGCAGTAATACCTTACAAGGAAACCCATCCAAGGAACTTTGTTTTCTGAAGGATCAGGATTATGCAATCTATTCTTTTCTGGAAGAGCTCTTCAGGATTGCATTGGAAATGTATTTTTCTCCCCAAATATTGTCTAGTTGACAGTCTGCCTAGGTCCTTGTCTCTTTCCAAATGCTGAAGTTAATATCTACGGACAGACAAAGGGCCTGGCAGCCATTGACTAAAAAAGTTTTCATTTTAAAAGAATTAAGAGCCTGGTGCACTTTGCTGCCTGTAGTGGGGGCTGAAGCAGGAGGTATACTTCAGACGAGGAGTTCAAGGCGAGCCTTGTTAACAGAAAGACTTCTATCTCTTTAGAGGAGAAAAAAATACACAGTCACAAAATTTCCAATTGTGTTTGAGAGACATTGCCCAGAAATTCAGAGTGGAAGCTTGACATGAACAGTCAAAAGATAGACTTAATAAGGAATAAAATAAGGAACTTTTTTCCTTTTTTTCTTTCCTTATTTCTTTCTAAATGTACACACTCCACTGAATAACCTTACATTTGGCACCCAAAGAGGCCAGTGTCATGTATTTATAGCAGAAGCACTGTTGTGGGTTGTCAACTATGAGGACATTTGACAATCCCATGCAAGCAGGGACCTTTCCTGCATTGTTCACTGTGCTGTTCCGGAAAGGCTACCTCTGTTTTCCAGCCCTGTGTGATATACAACTGCAAGCACTTCCTTAAAAATGAACTATTCTCGGGTGGCAACAACAGAGTGCTAAGCTAAATAGAGGGACCCTCATACAGGACCCATTTATCTACCCTGGTCATACTCATCAAGTCAGCCACCTGTGTTTCCAACACCTAGAATAATGTAGAGCACAAAGCTCAGGTGTTACTTGAAGATAGAATGAATGAATCCATGCTTTGTCAGTAAGGATCGTGACAAAAAGATCAACTTTGATGACTAGGGTAAGTTCTAAATCCAAAACTCAAGTATCCCTATGAGAGACTCTGAGGGGAGGACATACTCACATGGCAGGGTGCCGAGGTGACCATCAGTCTCTCGAGAATGCAGGGACTGGATTCTCTCTTAAACTTGCCTTTGGAAGTTTAGCCTTGTGTAAGTCTGCACTCCTGGCCTCCAGGCCTGTGTGAGACCTCATCACTTGTTCTGGGTCACCGAGTTTGTGGCAACTTGTCCCAGCAGTCTTGAGTGACTGGTAGAGAATAAACCCGGCTAAGTAGCCAACAAATACTTGTCAGTAAATCTGCCTGCCAAGTAGAGACATTAGAAACATTAAGGAAGTGTGGGTGTCAGGAAAGCTAGAAGTCTGGACTTTTTTTTTTTTAATCAGTAGCAAGGTGCTACACCACTTACATGATGTTAGGAAGTGGTCCATGCCCCCGCTCCTGAAGGATATCAAAATCTAATTTTAACAATGCCCACATGTAGAAAGTTTCTTAATAATAATAAAAAAAGAAAATAATTACAACAAACCTGAACAACAACAACAACAAAACAATGCCCACAAGCAAGCTGTAGAATCCAGAAAGTGCCAATATGTATTCAGCATGTTGCCTTTTGACAAATCAGCAATTCTTTTCCTCTCAAGGCATATAGAGCAAGGAAGTTTAGCCTTGTGTAAGTCTGCACTCCCGGCCTCCTGGCCTGTGTAAGACCTCATCATTTGAGATCATTTGAGAAATCAAAAGAGGTTGAACTCAGCGCTACCAACCTGAATGCTGCTCCGACTGTCCCCATCTGTAAACAATCCAAAGCTTAGTCCCCCAGAATTCACCCTCCTGAACTCCAAACATGAAGGGCTGCTTCCAGTCACAAGGCTGACATTTCTACCTCAAGCTAAAGCTTGGGCCAGGGTGCGGGGCTTATGGGAGGCAGGGTTGTAAGCAGGTAGTCACTGGACTCAAGCTCTCATTTGCTTGGCTCCAAGGAAGATCCTGTTAAAGATAAATAATGATGGCTTTCTCCTTGTTTTTCCATCTCAAAATAGCACCATACAGAAGAGAAGATGCTTTAAGCTGTAGTCATATCAGTAAACAAGGGCTTATCTGGACCACTAATGGATAGCACTCAAATAATAATAGATTATCCATTATAAAACTCTCATTTATACTTTGTTTCCTTGGACTACTGATTGAAGTACAGATAGAAATAAAAAAAAATCATCATTTTTCTATTATGAAGTCATTTCATCCAATTAATTGGTAATCTGTGGTGTGTTAAACAGCTCTTTCAGGAGTAGTTGTTTATAACTAATTTGATTAAACTAATTTGAAGTTTGTAAAATTCATACTTTTAAAAGATATTAGAAAGCCGTCATCTACCCCTTGCCGCCTTTCGTGTGGCTGTTTTTCTACCCCTGAGGTCCTGTGCACTTAACTATATTTCTTAAAATCGTAAGGACAATGCTACAGTTACTCCATCGGAGAGTGCTGGTGTGGTGTACATGAGACTCTGGCCTCCGCCACCAGCACCACAGACGCAAAGAACAGAGGATGGATGGCCCTCCCTGTCACTGCTGCCTGTTCATTCCAACAAGAACTCGATACCAGACTAGAAATTTAAAACCCATTCTTTGGAATTTTGATCCTCTCTTACATTTTGTATCATTATTTCAGTTTTTCACTTTCAAATTAGTGAAATAGAGAATTTTTAGAAAATTGGTGGTTGAAAATACTTAAACACCAAGTCTGATTTAGCTTGACCAGACCCAATAAGAAAAAAAAGAATAAGAAAGAAAGAGAGAAAGAAAGAAAGGAAGGAAGGAAGGAAGGAAGGAAGGAAGGAAGGAAGGAAGAAAGAAAGAAAGAAAGAAAGAAAGAAAGAAAGAAAGAAAGAAAGAAAGAAAGAAAGAAAGAAAGAAAGAAAGAAAGAAAGAAAGGAAAAATACTTAAATAGACTCCAACTTTCTTAGAAATTTAGGGGATGATTTATGTTCCTTCAACATGTGTTCCTGCGGCAACCAACTATCCCCCCATTATGTTATCCCCAAGCAGCCAACATAACACAATGTCGCTCTTTGGGAGTCTTTCTGAGAGCCCCCAGTTCTAAGTGGAGACCATCAGCTGCTCTGATTCTTTGGTTTCGTAATCTGTAATTTGAACTAAACTGGACCCAGGATGGCTTTAAAACAGGACACTGGCGTTGAGCTGCCACTGGAGTGTGCTAATCCTGAACACTCAGAGAAGATTCAAAATGACCTTTAGTCTGCTTTGGCAACTGCTCGTTCATACACAGTGCAGACTCACGGGAGCCTTCATGATTCCCGGGTGGCAGCAGAGGATAGACAGTGAAATCGTCCCCGTTAGGCCCCTCTGGGCAGAACAAGGCCTTATGAATGGAGCCCAGAAAGGAGAAAGCAAGGTTCTGACCATTGTCGCAAGGGCTGCATCCTTGGTCACTAACTCGAGGGTCACTGTGGCGTCCACACAGCTATCAGTCCTTCTTTCCGGGATTTCTTTTTCTCTTTTCTACCCAGGTCTTGTTGTGATCTCACTTTTAGGTGGATTTTATTCAGATAAAAATAGTCATGGGTGGATTAGAAATGTAGAGGCCCAGTACCCACAATGTTCTATGGACTTCTTGCCCTTTATGATGGTTATAGATTCCCACAGCTCTTTTATTTTTCACATTTCAGCTCCTGTTCAATTTATGATTCAGAATAAAAGAGATAGTTCCTTACATACTTTTAAATATAGCATGTGTAGAAGTTTAAGGAGTCTGTGGTTCCTTGAAAATAGGTCTACTGAAATCCACCCAAAAGCTGCGTTTATACAGCCCTGGATGGCTGAGCTCTTAATTGATGTCTTAGTCTCAACCACTGATATATAGCCTCAAACTTCAGGTCACTTATGATCAACAATATAGTTTAATATCTTTGTTCTAGGACTTCTTGTTGGCTTTGAGGCTTACGGGTTCCTTGTGAACCAGTGAAGTTCTTCCACACTCATTAGCTTCAAAAAGTAGAATTGGTCTCAAGGAAACATACTAAGATTACAGTTTCTCATTTAGATCTGTGAGGATCTTATAGGAACTTTGTAGGAAAAAAGTGGGTTGAAGGCTTATTTCGATGACTTAGGCCCTAACATGGGTGGTGTTGCTAGGCAGAAAATAATTCTGGAAACCATTTGTGAATGGGAATCATAGAGAATGAGATGATGCAAGGGCAATTGAATCCTGTGGCTTTTGGAGGGGCCTACAGGGACCCTCCAAAAAAGAGGAAATACAAAGACACATGCAAACACAAACAGCCAAAATCCAGAAGCTTCTCATGACTTTAGTGGGGTTTTCTTTGAAAGGTAAAAGAAGCTTGATTCTCCTGAAGGATTACAGATGGTGTTTAGGAGGGCAAGCATTTCAGTTTCAGAAACAGGCTCAAATAGTCTCCTAGCCCTCTACAAATTTCCCCTAAGAGTTAATGGCAAGGACTCTCTGAAGGACAGCTTGCAGAAGATGGGAGCTGGCTCACAGGGCTGTGTCACTTGCCTGGCATGCTGGGGAAATGTGATAACTGAATCCATTTCCAGAGGTACTCAGCTGAAGTAGCCACACCGACTATAAGGAAACAGAAAGCTTTGGGAAGTTAAGAATGGCAGCCTTGTCAGTTTTGTTATCACAGTGGTGACTAACATTGTTACCCAAATGAGATTCAGGTGATGATGATGAAGATGGTTGTGCTCATCTGACTGAGATGAGTGTAATTGGTTAAGAAACTGAATCTGGAATAACCTGTAAGAAAAACCATGCTTTTCAGAAGCCAAACACCTAGACCCACTGGATATTCCATTTTGTGACAAAGGAGGCTCTCATGGGAGGCAGAGTGTCCCAGTTTTCCTGGGTGGTCAACATGAGCATGTAGAAGAACTTGTTTAAGATGTAGACTTTCTGGGAGTTCATGACCAGCATGCTAAGCAGCGTCCTTCCATTTTTTCTGTTGAGTAAGTGTCCAAGCCTTTAGAGACTGATTCTGAAAGTGTGTGTGGCTTACTTAGATCTGTGCTTAGGGTGTTTGTTATATGAGTGCTTGGAGTGTTTACTCTTTGAAGTTTAAACCAGTGGTACCAAGCAGAGGTGCTCTAGGGTCATCCAAATGATTTCTCCAAGTAGGCTCTCCACCCAATGCATTCCTACATGTTCAAGATGAGCTGAGATCCATTCCTCAACTTCCAGCTGTGTCCATCAGAAATACATTGGGAATTTCTTAAAACATGAGGTAGAGAATTTATCTATTCAGATTATTATAAATTTTTAAGTTAAAATGTAGAAAACATCTATCTCCTCGATAGGAATGTACTATATGCCTTATAAATCATTGCCTCCACCATGGGAAGGGCTTTCCTAATACCTCATAATACTCAGATTTTATGCTTTCAGAATTTAACTAAGTATTATCTGGCCCCCTAATGGGCAAACCACCTCTCCCCATGCAAGCAATTGAAACAGACACTGGTGTAGTTGGCATGTCAATTCAAGTAGTTCAGGCGAATATTTTCACAAGTTCTTGAAGATGCTTCCTATGGCTATAATTTCCAATTGCTATAAAATTATGTCATCTTTAGCCATAGTTGAGTCTCATCTTGAGAAAACTTATAATAGAAATCTCTTCATTCACATTTTTTTTTTACTTCTGGCTAATGAGGAAAGGGACGAGTTCCTACCTGTGCTTGTCCTGAAAATAATTGTATAGTCTGTTTATCAGTTTCTGGACAAGGGTTCTATTCTTTCGATTGTTGGGGGCAGTGTTTTTTCCCTAGTTCCTGTCATTCAGAATTATATATGACATAAATACAAATATTACCTTGTAAACACAGCTAACCATGTTCAAGCTCATTAGGATTAACACTTTTATCAACCCTGTTTCAAGTAGTTATATAATTATTTGATCAAGAAAAATAAAACTGATGGTTGGCTTGCAGCATTTTTTAAAGTATCAATCTTGCAAGTTTGGTGTTTGGAGGGAAATCTGTTTCTGCACATGAACACTTTAGGTGGTAAAAATTTAAACACAAAATCAAATCAAAATGCAGTTGGCCAATATGCCTTTTCATTTCTCTGAAATGAGACTTCTCCCAAAATGGTTACATTCTCTGGCTGAATGATAAATCCCAAATCAAAGCAAGTGATTGCCTTCTAGAATTCTCAGATATAATTAACCCCCTTGTGGGTTTACTTATAAGCCTATAACTTTTTATTTGTAAAATGCCCCTGGTACTTTCCAATGTGTGTATTATATCCTACACACACACACACACACACAGGCAGGCGCTAACAAGAGCACACACCTGGCAATACCAGTTGGCTAACATTTTCTCACCTCCCTAGTAACTTGTTATAAAGGTACTCTATTTCTGCTAACATGTAGGATCTGTTCTCAAGGGTTCCTGCTGGTTTTTATAAAGGACTTAAATGTAGAGCCATCCTGGGGCCACTGTGTGCTTGCCACTGATGGTAATTAACAAAAGCATCACTGGGTTATAGCCATCAGGAGCACACTCTGAGCTGCCCTCAAGGCTTTACTCCCATTTTCTGATCATAAGTAATGCACTAATAGCATTCAAAATGGCCTGAAACATCCCAAATGTGAAAAAGCTAGCTTCAGAGGCACTGACTTTGAAATACTCAGAACTGGGAGGTGGGAGAGATGGCTCAGAGGTTAAGAGCACTGGCTGCTCTTTCAGAGGTCCTGAGTTCAATTCCCAGCAACCACATGGTGTCTCACAACCCTCTATAATGAGATCTGTTGCCCTCTTCTGGCATCATGCAGGCAGAACACTGTATACATAATAAGTAAGGAAATGTTTTTTAAAAAATACTCAGAAGTGAGTCTTCCTACAGTTAAATCCCTTGCAGGTTCTCATCTTGAATTTCAAGGCAGTGAGGAAATGGCATGTTCCTACTGCAGGGTTTTGTTTTACTATTTGCTGTAACTTTGAAATGCTTTCCAGTGGGACAAGTTCAGGAAAATTAAAAAACAGATGCAAGGCTGCAGGCCACTCCAAATGAGCTCCTGAACATACCCATGTCCTATCTTCTGACAACAAGTTGTTATAACCTTGGTCAAATTATTCGTGTTTCTATTTGTAAAGTTAAAGAATGTTCTAGCAAAGTGATAAAAATAAAAGGTAATTAAATTAAATTATCTTTCTGTGGTTTATCTATTAAAATCAATTAAATTGCATGAAAAGAATGGGAGAAGAGGCCTCGCAGGACATACCAAGTGACCAATGCAGATTCAGCTCGCTCCTGCCTATATGCTAAGAGGTCTCTCTGGCCTTCATCTAGGGTTTCCCTCTCAACTCTATCAATAGTGCATCTCCCTCATCAAGTCTTAGTGATGTGGACATGTTCAGAAACACACACTGATCCAAGGAGCTAGTTAAGATATATACGGAATTATCTGAAGAATTTAGTACAGATAAAAATGCTTAGATGTGACTTCCTGTTAAATCCATTTCACCAACAAGGATATTAATCTCAAGGAAGATAAACAATGCAAATTCAAAGTTTCTCACCCTTAATCAGCACAGCTTTTTATATTCCATGCCTGTGGCATGAGCAGACTGGTCTCTTTGAAACTGACCCTTCTTAAATGTAAATATTGATGAAAGAAGAGGTAATTAGCCTTAAGGAAGTATTTAGCAGCTTTCATGGGGCTTAAATAACTTGATCTGGAATGTGAAAGCATAATTTCTTTTTCTGTTTCTTCCCATTCTGTTTGACAGATAGTTGCCGCAATCATGGCAATTACCGGCATTGTCATGATGGCATATGCAGACAATTTCCACGCGGATTCCATCATAGGTGTGGCATTTGCAGTGGGCTCGGCCTCTACATCCGCCTTATATAAGGTATGTCTGTGTCTTCCTCTATAGTCAACTGTCACTCATAGCTTAAGACTAAGAACAAAGTAAGGAAGCAATGGAAACCTTAGAAAAATGCAGGTGTGTTAAATAATAGAACGTACCTTCTTGGTCAATACTTGTGTGAGGGGCATCTGACAGGGAATTTCACCTCTGTTGGCATGTCCTTACCTGCCATAGATCTTATTCTACTTACTGGATGAAAGGACTGAAGCTTTGAAAGATTAAGTAACTCTCCAAGGCCATATGAGGTAGCTAAAGTTACAACCCTGGACCGGAGCCAACAAAGTGGCCCTCCCCTGCTTCCAAATCAGGCAGTTACAGCAAGAACGTAAGAAAAGCAGCTCTTCTCCTCTATATTTTTGTTCACTTGAGTATATGGTAATTATATTAACTCCATAGAGGTATTAAAAATCATAAGCTGTCGTTTGACAGTGTGCTATTTGCTAAACAGGGAGTCCACACTATAAGGAACCTACGCCATTAGCAAAATGAAGCCACTCCATTCTCTGCTGTTTGGACTTTGTGTTCTTTCTCCCCTGGATTCCCTGTCACCCAGGAAAATGTCACTGCGGCCACTGCACCTAACTTCAGAAGCGAGGTCTCAGACAGCAAATCTAAAAGGTTATTCCCCCGAAGCTCAACTTCTTTAAAAGCCAACTTTCTGAGTGGATGTAAAGGGCAATTCCAATTTCACCTCCCGTAGAGTTTCAATCAGATGGAAATCATAGATGAAACAAACTCTCTGGAAAACAGAAACAGCCCTCTGCTTCCCCTCCTGGAGGCTTGCCCAGTCGCCACCACTGTGGCCCGTGGACATTGACAATGTGTTTGGGGCCCATTGATTCTGACAAACGTGACAATTGTTCATTCGTTTACCACGCCTGCCTAATCTGTTCTCCCATGGGAACGCCACTAAAATTGTTGATGGGCCCAAAGACCAGCAAGATTAAGTCTTCTAAGAGAAAAACTAATACATTTAATGAAGCTAAAAATCCAAACTGTACTGGAAATGGCTGGGAGAGCAGGATGGCTATTACATAGAGAGAATTCTCCTGGTCAGATTACAGAGTGCATTCATTCTAGGAGTGGTAACAGTTGTCAACAGACACAAAATCCTATCTGACCCCTAATTCCAGGCAGACACAATCTGCTTGGTTTGATAATATGTGTTAGTGGATCAGCAAAGGGAGAAGGGAGTTAAGAAGCTAAGAATACAGGCTTCAGGCCTCACTTCCTCCTGCTGCTCTGTGAGTTCATGTTAGCCCTCCCCTTACACTTGTTGTCTGCCTCTACACATGGGTTTGGAATCCAGAAAAAGAGCTTGTTTTTAATCCAGAGGGCAACCAATGTTTGTGAAGACATCTTAAGCTCAGGAAGGTTAGTGCTTATGAACGTAAGGCCTCGGTGTTTCTCTTAACAACCAAATAACAGGCTGTCTGTCCACTTAGCTTTTTCAGCACCTGTCACAATAATGGTGCAACAAACCCCATGGTTGCAAGGGAGAATTGATAGTGTGTCAGCACTCTGAGGGTTTTCTGGGCTCATATAACCTTTATTTATCCTTCACCCCATGCCCCCATCTTACTGGTTTTGTTTGCACATTGTTGAGTATTCCCAGGAACTTACACCACCACAAGAAACTCACTTCGTGACAGTCACTCTGCCGTGTGAACAATATGGGAAATTGGAATGCCGTGTCACCCTGGCTCATTTAGTCACGTGGAGGTGGCGGGGCAGGAAGACATGGAGACTAAGCTCTAGGCCAGCAAGTTCAGTAGAGCTCACTTTTCTCTGGCAGCAAAAACTCTCCACGTGCAGCTGAAGAGCTTCTCTCCTTTCCAGGTTCTGTTTAAGATGTTTCTTGGAAGTGCCAACTTCGGTGAAGCCGCGCACTTCGTCTCCACCTTGGCTTTCTTCAATTTGATCTTCATCTCCTTCACGCCCATCATCCTGTATTTCACCAAGGTGGAGCACTGGTCCTCCTTCGCAGCTCTGCCCTGGGGCTGTCTCTGTGGAATGGCAGGGCTGTGGCTCGGTAAGTGGCTGTAGCCTGTGTCGGCCAGTCTCTAAGTCTCTTGATCTTTCCCTTGGACAGATGCTCATGGTAGGGTTGTTCCTTGGCGGCTCTTGTGCTCCATGACCCAGATTTCATTGGTTATAGACAGTGAATATGTGGAAGATTCTTGGTGGGCTCCTTCTTGATTACCTAAGGGCTGTACATGGTGTGTGGCTGCCATGGTTTAAGGTATCCATTTGAAAGCCCAGGTCACTCTATCTACCACTGGCCTTTAGGCAGCCTCATCTAGTCTTCATGATGTAGTGTGTGACTTACGCTGCTTCCTGTGTGCATGGTATGACAGGCAGAAGCAAGAATGGGTGGTGCACCCAAGTGTTCAAAGGAGCCAGAGCACTGGGTTCAGCTGAAAGCGGGAGTGGGGAAAGGGAGACGAGGGGAGGGGACAGAGAGGAGGGAAGGAAAGGGAGGGGGAGGGGAAGGGAAGACATTCAAGAGAAAAGCAGATCATGAATAAATTGGAAAGCCATATTGAGGAAGTTGGGTTTAAAATCCACTTCGTTTTGGAGCTGAAATTGAAAGGCTCACACTTGCATATTAAACCATTCATTCTACTGAGTATGGAGAATGGGTTTGCACCAGGAATTCCTTACCAGGAGAGTGATGAGCTTGGTGACCCTGGCTAAGTAGACTGTGTCCAGTTGAGGGCAAAATAAAGGTCACCTTCCAGGAGGTGGCGGCGCACACCTTTAATCTCATCACTCAGGAGGCAGAGCCAGGTGCATCTCTGAGTTCGAGGCCAGCCTGGTCTATAGAGCAAGATCCAGAACAGGCACCAAAATTACACAGAGAAACCTTATCTTGAAAAAATAATTAATTTATAAATAAAAATTAATTAATTAATTAATTAAAGGTTATCTGAGGTCTTTCTCTTGGGCATCCTGGAACTCTGGGCTGTATGCCTCCCTGGGCTCCAGGCTCCCACTTCCAAGCTACTCCCCTACTGGTACCTGATGTGAGAGGAGTCTAAGATCCAAAGACCCCCGCTCTTCTCCTCCAGCCATTGAAGAGAGCACAACCCAATGCTTACTCTGAATAAAGCCAGCTTCCTTCGGCTCCTTCCACACACTGCCCAAGGCCAACCCCTCTATCGCTCCCCCCATGCTGGTCCTCCAGAGCTGCCACTGACCTACCTTCTCAGCCCGGGTAGCGCTGCAAATAGTATCAGCACAGCAGTTCCGAGAGAAAAATGTCCTGAGTCCTGCAAGATCCAAGATCAGATCGTTGATTGGCCCCTCTTATCCTACTCCAGCCCAGACCCCTCAGGGAAGCTCTTAAACTGAAAACAGTCAAGAGAAGGATCAAGCACTCATTGTTGGTCCCTGGAGTCGGGCTTTCCAAGGCCGAAACTGTATGCTTATCATCTCTCATTATCTCCAAGTTGAGTGAAAATCAGTAACAACATTTGGAAGTTGATAGCATCCTAATTAAAAGTCCTCAGATCATTTCCTGGCCAGAAATAACGTAACCGGGAACAATCATCACCAAAACGTCACTTATTCTTAGCCACCCCTGTGCACACGGAATTTGTGCCTCCTGTAAAGCAGCCCTCCACCAGTGAGAGTCACTGGCACGTCTAGTGTGCCCTCCTAAGTAAGCCTTGTCAGGCTGGGCCACCCGTGGCAGTCAGACCCTGGATTCTCCAAGCAGCGTGCGTCCACACTCCACCAGGCCTGGTGCCAGCTGGCAATGCAGCTGCTCCATTAGACCCACCAGCGCACAGCGGAGTTCATTGTGCCAAAGCAGAGCTGTGACAAATTGAAGAGACAGCCTCTCTCCTGCATTATGGACTCCGGGCTTGGAGAATCCTCAGTGCTTTTCTCCCGGTGTTTTTATCTCCATTCCCTCTCTTCTCCATGGGATTCACACATGATCTAGCTGGGACTAGTCTGAGAGCCAGAGCTGAAACCCTGTGTGTGCTCTGAACTCCCACATCTCCTGTAGCCTGCCCTCCAGGGAGTTATCTTAATCCGGATGCAGGTCAGCCTCAAACATTCATCTGACAGATCTGAGTTGCATCTAAACTCAAGCTGAATCCCTCACTATGGAGAACACATTTAATTGGGCATGCTTTTCCTTGGGTTATCAAAGAAGACTATTCCATCTAAAGAACCAAGAAAAAAGAAACACCATATTTCATGGAAGCTGGAGGCTCAGTTCTGAAACACTGTGACATTCACTTAGAATGCCAAAATCCAATTCAGTCAATTAAAAGACAATTGAGGAATTTAGCTGAGCTTTGATGCATTTAGTAAATTCCTAACTTGTAAGAATTTTCTATATTTGACTCCATGCAATGAAGGGCAGACTCAGGATGCTGGAATGTTCATTCACATCGAGCCTTGCCATGACAAAGGAACACTTACAAACCTAGGTCTTTGCTGTCGTTGCTGTATGCTTGTGAGTCTTGGAGGGTCAAACCTACTGCCTCTCATCTCCAGGCACAAATGACTCCAGATTGCTAAGCTGGTGAGCTTAATTATTAGATGGCAACAGAAAAATATACAACACTCTCACTAAAAATAGTTCTAGAACTTTTTTTGAGTCTAGAATCTTCAGAAATATGGGCAACATGCTTCAGCTGTGTTTGTAGAGACCTTCTCATACTAAAGGACCTTTTGTACTTGTGAATACTCATCTCTACAATCTCTGAAGAGTTTAATTTAACTCTATTAAAATGATAGTCTATAATTTATAAATCTTGGAAAAGTATAATTTTGGTAATTTCAGATGGAGTTAGATGATCATTTTAAATAATGGTCTTTTAACTAAAGAAGTCCAAAGGTATTAATTAAAGAGCATCAACTTACTCTGTTTATTCTGTGGTCTGACCTTGGTCAATCTGTGCACAAGCTGGGTGGGAAAATGGTCCCCCAGCTCCAGAGAATTACACTGAGCTCATCCTCATTTGTCCACATGACCTTGAAAGAAGAGGGGGGGAAACACACAGGCTCTGTGGTCCTTGGACAAACTTCTTTTAGACATTAGCACCAGAGTCTGTAAAGTGCCCCGGATTATGACTTAAATAGCAAAGTAACAAAGAAGGAAGCGTCAAAACTTCATCAGTCACCTGCTTTGAGCTTCTAGCGAGCCCCAGACTGTCCTTCCAGAGCCAACACGCAGTGTGGAAGATTGATGACTTCACCTCTTCCACACACTCTTATCAGCCAGCTGGCAAGAGTTCGGGCAGCGCTGGCAAAGAGGACTCAAGAATCTGACTGATTCAAGCAAGTGATTCATGCTCCCGTGGCCAAAATGAGAAGATTAACTGAACAAAGGTGTAGACCCTTGAGAAAACACATTTAGCAAAGGTGTTGGTTCTTGTACATTGAGAGACAAGTGTACCAACCCCTTTATCTTGTATTTCTCCCTTATTTCACAGCATTCAACATCCTAGTGAACGTTGGAGTAGTACTGACATACCCAATCCTCATCTCCATCGGGACAGTGCTCAGCGTCCCTGGAAACGCAGGTACTGGTACAACGTGGGCCACGTGCTTGCTCTGACTTGTTTCTTCTAATGGTGGAGAATAACATCCCTTCCCTAGGAAGATGTTTTTAAATACCACGATGCGGAAGACAGCAGAGTACGCAGCAGATCTTAAATCTGCAGCTACAGAGGCTCTGTTTTGCTTGGTGGTGCTTTTAGAATTAAATACCAAATGTATCATTTGGGTTTCATGTAATCTCCCTGACAACCTAATTTCGTGGGTATTTTTAGAGGAAGTCCTATGGAAACAAAAGGCCTCTCAGCACAGGACTGTGAAGTCAACATCACTAATGAAAGTGTAAGCAGTGCACAGGGTGTCGGCTCCCCATCAGATGATCCCTGGGGAGTTCTGGAAGCTTCTGGCAGGGGAGGGGGTTGCTGAGCAGGTGGCCCTCCAGGAAAAGCAATGTGTCTCAAGGACAAGAGGAAAAGCTATTAATATTTTTTCTAGGAAGTTTCTAGTGAAACCTGCCATTAAAACTAGTCATGGAAATTAGTTCTCTGGGTAACGCGTTATTCAGTTATTTTGACATAAAAATTCTGTGATCCCAAGTCTCTAGTAACCATCTTTCTTCAAAACAATTAGTCAGTGTTTGTTAAGCACTTACTATGTGATCAGGGCTGTGTACAAGAAAAGGGGAAAAAATTACATTGCTGTTCCCTTAAGAAACTTACAGATGAATTTGGAAAAGACAGTAGACATACTCAACACAGCTAGGACCTCTATGAAGTAATTTATTATTAAGTGTAAAATTGTGTGAGACAGACTCCAAGGGCTGTAAGATATCCAGAGGGAAACAAAAATCAGGCATAAGTGGAGTTGTCAGAACGTCCATTTATCCATCCATAGATTCCTTTGTTCAACAATTAACTTCTGATGGGTTAGCATATGTCAGGACCCATGCTGATAATGGTGACAGATCCTGAATGAGGCGTAGTTTGCACCTTCAAGACCATGAAAGCAGCACAGAGTGGGAAACCAGAGGAACTGAATCATTCTAGCACAAAGAAACAATTGCTCTGATAGACGCTGGCATGAAATGTGCTGAGCACACACAGGTGTGACATTCTTTAAAAGGGTTCTTATGGGGAGCCCTTTGTACAGAGGTCTAAAGAATAGTTTAGTGGAAGGAAGTAGGATTCCAGGATCTGGGGGTGGGTGGGGGTGGGGGAGGGGAGTAGTTAGACAACAGTGTGAGTGTGCTAAATCCCCTTTATAAAGCTGTTAATTTTAGACTATATAAATTTCAGCTTAATTAAACCCTGAAAAGGTATAAAGTCCAAGACAAGAACAGGTTTGACTCATTTAAAAAAAAAAAAAAGGCAAAACACAGCAGCAGTCCAGTACACAGAAGAAAGGTGAAATCATGCCCTGGGAAAGTGCTTAGAGAGGAAACTGAAGACATCCCTAAGCCCAATTGCATGGACCCTGGACTGAGTCTTATGCAAGTGTGGTTTACAGAGAAGGAACAGGAAGTCAGCATAGACAGTGATGGAGACTAATTATGGCATTTGGAGGTTTTGACATCTATCCCTGGCTTTGGTCCCTGGTTTTCAGAGAAGCTCATGAACAATCACAGGGTGTGACTGGTGTGACATTTTCCTTCCCTAGCCGTGGATCTCCTGAAGCAGGAGGTGATATTCAACGTGGTCCGCCTGGCTGCCACCATCATCATCTGTATCGGGTTTCTTCTGATGCTGCTGCCTGAGGAGTGGGATGAAATCACTCTGAGATTTATCAACAGCCTGAAGGAGAAGAAGAGCGAGGAGCACGTGGAGGACCTGGCAGATGTCAGCGTGCACCTGCGGAGCAGAAGCAGGGTCAACGGGACAGTGTCCATACCGCTGGCTTAAAAGGACGCTTGGACGCACCTGTGTGTATATTCTGTGAATATAACATTTTCTCACTACCTGTACACTCAAATGACAGTATCAACTCGGAATTTGAACAAACCATATGTGAAATATTGCCAACAATAAAAGTTTACATTTATATGCATATCAAGGAACTGATGTAAATAATCATAATAAATTTTTTTTTATTAAAACATATTTTCCTTGTTTTGTTTATCCTATTCAGAAGGATGGACGAATCACCACAATCCACACAGGTTCCTAAAAATACGACATTTGGTTAAATCATAGAATCTTCATCATTTTCTTAAGTGTTACTGAGATCTTTTCATTAAGAACTAGTTTTTAAACAGGAAAAACCTATGAAAATGATACCTATTTTACATTTACTTCAGCCTTGAAATCCAAAAGCTGAAAAGTCACTAAACAAAAACCAACAGAGTCCTTCTGCACACAAGACCTACGCTGGGAATGGTAAGGATATAAAGGCAGAAAAGACGCAGCTGAACTTTCAACATGCTTCGAGTAACACGCTGACATCTTTATGAGAGACGACGCACAGCGGTGAAGCGGTCTGGAGACCTCCCACATCTCTACAGCCCCTCACCACCAAGTTCCCTGCAAGACTGTTCTATCACGTCTGTCATGTCACGTTGTATTCCTATTCTCTCCTTACCCCACGACCCTTCACCCTCTGCCCCAACCATTGCTCTAGTTTACCTTCCATTACGTCTCCAATGGCCTCTCCCGAACAAAATCATATTGACAATTTCAACTCTTTACCTCTTCAGAAGCAGTTGATAGGTTGATCTTCTCCCCCCTGGCCTGCTAAAGTAGTCTCAGCTCTCAAACCCACCACCTTCTCGTGGTTCTCCTTCTGCCCTCCTCTTCCTAGGCTAGTTCCCTTGTCACCAAGCTTCTCTGGTCACACTTCTTGACTGTCTCCCTCGGGGTCTCCACTGTTCCCATGGCTTCAACTGTCTCCAACATGCTGGTGACTTAAAAAATTCATTTTCTGCAAACCAAGTTTGTACTTTGAGCTTTGGATCTTACATTAGGATCTCTTCATCAGCTCACTTGGATACCTCAAATGTAGCAAAGTTAAGTCAGTCACTCCTCTCCAGACTCAGCCCTCTCTCTCTCCTGTCTAGGTTACTAACATCATCCAGGGATCAGGTTCCATGTCAGCCTCTTCTCTTCACTGATATCTAACTTGTAGCCTTGCTTGTCTGTAATCTCTGTAGAGTGCCTTTCTACTATAAATTTGATTCTATCCCCTCTACATAAAATACACCAATGGCATCTCATTGTCCACAAAATCAGATCTAAATACCTTGACATGTCCTCCAAAGCTCATTATTGACTGGTCACAGCGAGCTTATATTACGGTAGCTGCCACTAGAACTTGGTATTAATGGAAGTTATCTACACCTTTCCCACCTACTAGGATGTTCTGTGATGATGGACATTGTCTGTACCTGTCTGTATAGTCTCTATTTATGCAAGGACGTATGCAGTCTATCACGCTGTCTGAGACAATAGCTATGCGTGGTTATTAAGCATCTTGAAGAAACTATTTTCTATTTCAATCATTTACCATGCACTGCCCATTCAGTTGCCATATTGGAATCTAAGCAGAGAGCCTACTTCTGCCCCACTGTCCTGTAGCTGCCCTGGACACATGACACTTTCATGACACTATGCCTCTTTCTTACACCCTCTTCTTTCCCTCTCTCAGTGTCTGAGTAATGTTACCTTATTTACATTCCCTTATATTACCTACAGCTGTTTTCCTAAAGGGTCTTTTCTTAACCCCCCAGTCTAAATAATGGGGTTTACTTAGCCCCAACATAGTACTGACTGCTTTCTGTGTCAGTCAGCTCTCTTCTGCTGTGACAAAAATCTCCAAGAGAATCAAGTTACAAGTAAGAAAGGTTTATTTGGGCTTGCTGCTCCAGAGGTCTCAGTCCACAGACAATTGGCCCTGTGGTTTTGGACCTCTGGTATCATGGTGGCAGAAGCACCTGGTGGAGGAGACTGCTCACCTCACAATAGCTGGAAAAAGGAGAGGAAGAGCCCAGAATTCCAATATCCCTTCAAAGTCCTAACTCAGTGACCTACATGTCCCATCTCCTAGGAGTTTCTCCAACATGTCCCATCTCCTAGGAGTTTCTCTACCTCTCAATAGCCGCACAGTCTGGAGACCACCAACAGTTGGGATACACTTACTCAAACACTAGCGCTGTCTATGATCACTGCCGGCCTACTGTTCCGAGTTTCCAGGAGACCATGAGCTTTTGAGAGCAGGGCTATGTGGCAATCACGGTAGTGTTCCCAAGTTTTAGCACTTACAAACATCCCATTCGAGAATGCATGCTCAGCTCTGTGCTGGATATCCTTGGACCTAAACTGTATGAGGTCCATCTTGGTGAGGGACAGACATTAGCACGGATGAGATTGTTTAAGTTTGGGACTGGAAGAGAGCAAGAGAACCATGACCTCCCTTATCTGTGCAAGTGTGCTGAACTGATAAAAGGGACTTGGACCCTGAGAGGCTGGTTCAGAGGCACTGAAGATACTCTGTGCTTCATAGGAAATTCAGGACAATAAATCAAGCATATATGGTCTCTGGCCCTCCCCACCTCCAAGTTTCCTAAAAGTGTAAGTGAGCCAATCCCTTGGCAAGAGAGAGGATCTCAGAGTGCCTTGCTGGCTGGGCATCATAATAAAACCTTACTGTATCAAACCTTTGATTTTCCTGTTCCTTTTGGAAGAGGCACCTTCAGTGTCCTGGCATAGATAAATGACGTGATATTAAATCAGATAACAAACATTTTAAGCTCCAGAACATGTTTTAAGCTTTATGAAAAGTAGTACAAAGGAAATGTATTGTTATTAGTAAATCGAATTAGTTTGTTATCTACAAACAGTCACTTTCGGCCATTTAAATGCCATATTGAGGCAACCATTGTTCTTGCCTCATTAAATTATTGTTAAATTGTAGTAATCACTGCCTAACTCACTAAGCTTTATAACATACAAGACATTTAAAATTACATTTTGACAGCTTTAAGCAATGAGTTGTCTTGCTCTTTAGCACGGTTCATTTTGAGAGATGGTATTCACTACCCTGGAGAGAACTCATTCAATATACAGTGGACTCTTAAAACTAACTCAGCCTATATGGATCCCCGGAACTAACTCAGGCTACTTGAAGAAAATATTTCCATTGTGTTATTCCCTCGTTTACTCACCCAAACATAATTGTTACTTGAAATTGGTTTTTATGTGAGATTGTTATCAACTGGTCCCTGCTTGAGTCTAGGTCAGCACCGTAGGTTGGAGATTTCTATAATCTTAGAAATATTCTATATGTTGTAGTAAGAGAGGTGGATACACAGATGTGCAGGAAATAAGCTGGGTTGTAGGAGCTCGCCACCTTTGCAGGTAAGTTATCACCCTGACAATTAAAGCAACAGCTTCAAACTTTACTTACATCACCCTTAGGATTATAGGACCTCCCCTCTAATTCAGGTTCTCATAATGAAGGACAACCCCTGTCCTTGCTGCCTCCTCGTGGCCATCATGAGAATCAGAGGGGAGGCTCTGTCTTCAGTTACTGAGCCAAGAGGATTGTGTCTGTGTTGTGCCTTAACAAGCCGGCTGCAGCTGGGTCTTAGAAGTCACTGGAGGAAGTAAGACTAGTCCCTGTTCAGCAGTCAAAAGCACCTTGCTGAGTTCTCTTTATGGAAACATCGTTCATTTCTAGAATCCCAGAAGGCAATGGCTTCTGTGGATTACTGAGCAGCCAGTGTAGTTCAGGGATAAGAATGCCCATGTGTGAACATAACAAGCACTTCTTCCAGAGTTGATTCTGGCAAATGGTAGGCTCTCCCTGGCCCTCGCCTTCAAAGTCAGCAAAGTAAGATAGTACTGTCAGCTGAGATGACTGAAAAATTAAAATAACATGTTGAGATCTTAACAGACTGCCAGAGTCAGAGGCAACAACCCTGACAGGGCATCTCTGCCTCCTTCTAGGTCCTTGTCCAAAACCTTTGCACATAGCTTGGCTCCCAGGCCTGTCCTTTGACCATTGGGCTCATGGCACAGTGCCCTCCCAAAGCCACATAGCCAGCTGCTGAGCAGAGAATTCTACCAAAATAAACCAGAGAGACAAAAGAAGGCTGGCATGGGCAAACTTGGAAGGGGCAGAGCAGGCTCCTGCAGCATCCATGCCTGGTCCCCTCGGCACTTTGAGTCATAGCATTCATGCCCAGCCAGTGGAACTAATTGCCTGACAAAAAGACAGACTAGCAACTTCGGCTCTGAAATTAAAATCACTTCAACCACGTCCTGATCTCTTCACAAACAGATTATAGGCGAATCAATTTTGCTCATCCAGGCTTTGCACGCCTGTTAATTTCTTGCAGGCGCTTTGTCAAGATCCAGAGGACAAATGATTGGGAGAAGGACAATGTCTGAGATAAAAGAGCAAATGATGTAGCCAGCAGAGCATTAGAATGTCCTGATACTTAAGTACAAATCCTCTTTCTCGTGGATCCATAAACCCCTGTCAGAAACACAAAGAGTGTCTGATGCAGGCCCCGTGGTTTATCTCTGGCAACTGAAACCAGAAGGCTTCTGTTAACTGTGGTTCCGTTTCGTGTCTTGAATTCCTCCTCCATCTCTGTGGCAACTGGAATTGAAGTAAAAAAGAGAGGTTATAGTGTAGGGTAGTAGTGCCAGGAGCACAGAGACAGAAGGAAGGCACACTTTAACGCTGGTTGGTAGCATGTCCCCATGTGTGTGCCACCAGAGCAAAGGAGCTTGCTTGAGACAGGCACCCGGATGCTTCCAGAGCCTAAAGAATTACAAGAGCAAGGATTCTTCACCTCGGCTCTAGGAACAGAACCTTGGTAGGAACAAGAACCCTGGTAAGATTTTCAAATTAGTAGGAGCTTAGTTGCTTTATTCTGGAAGAATAAATTCAGAGACCTCTGTGGATCTGAAGGCCCATGGTCCTATACGATAGGCACTAGCTAGCCACATAATATCTCAAAATATGCCAAGTACTAACTGAAATGTGTTGTTTCAGACACTCTGGGTTTGGAAGGCCTTGTGGTTTTGCAAAAAATGTAAGCTGTTTCATATGAGCTTTGTACTCATTAGATATCCGGACTATTTTTGGATATATTTAGCTAAGTAAAATGTATTTTAAAAGCAATTTTAGGGCTTGAGAGATGGCTCAGCGGTTAAGAGCAATGGCTATTCTTCCAGAGGTCTTGAATTCAATTCTCAGCAACCACGTGGTGACTCACAACCATCTGTAATGAGATCTGGTGCCCTCTTCTGGCGTGCAGACATATATGCAGACAGACCATTGTATACATAATGAATAAATCTTTTTTAAAAAGCAATTTCATCTGTTTATTTTTTTTTTTCATTTTTTAGTGGGGATGATTGGATCTAGGGCCTTACACATGGTAGGCAAGCGCTCTACCACTGAGCTACACTCCCAGTCCTATTTCTTTCTCTCTTTTTTTTTTTAACTATAAAAGAAAACATTTATTTTGAGGTTCATAGTTCCAGAGGATTAGAATCCACAACTATCATGATGAAAAGCATGGCAGCAGATAAGGAGACATGGTGCTGGAACAGTAGGGGAGGGCATATCCCCATCCACAAGCATGAGGGGAAAGAGAGAAAGAGAGAGAACGCAGAGAATGGTCAGAGGCTTGTGAAACCTCCAATTCTGCACCCTGACACACCTCCAAAAGCACACACTTCCTAATCCTTCCCAAACAGTTCCATCAGCGGCAAGTAAAGAAGCTATGGTGGCCATTCTCATTCAAACCACCACATTCCACTCCCTGACCCCATAGGCTTGAAGCCACATCATCGTGCAAAATTCATTTAGTCAAATATCAAAAATCCTCATAGTCCTTCACAGTCTCAATAGGTTTTAAAAGTCCAAAGTCAGCAGGGCATGGTAGTGCATGCCTTTATCCTTTAATTGCAGCACTCAGGGAGCAGAGGCAGGCAGATCTCTGTGAGTTCGAAGCCAGCCTGGTCTACAAAGCAAGTTCCAAGACAGCCAGGGCTGTTACTTAGAAAAACCATTTCTTGAAAAACCAAAAAATAAAAGTCCAAAGTCTCTTCTTAGACATAAGGCAACCCCCTAATTGTAATCCCTTATTAAATAAAAAAGCAAAACACATTCTTCCAACAAACAATGGCACATATTTCTTCCTAATATAAATTCAGTTTTTCTTCTAGTTAATTGTCAGAGACTTCCAGAATAGTGTTGAGAAGAATTGATGGGAGCAGACACTCTTATTCGTTCAGGTCTTAGAAGGAAAGCGTTCAACCTCTTGCCATGATACTAGCTGTAATAATCTTGTATATGTTCTTTGCTTTTTAAGGAGGGCTCCTTCCATCCTACTTTTTGTGAAATAATATTGTAAGAAGCTGTTGGATTCTCTCAGATGTTTCTTATACATCTTCTGAGAGTCGTGTGATTTCTTTTTCCTTCATCCTATTGTGAATTTTATCCATGGACTATTTCACGAATATATTCCTAGAATAAACCATGTGTGGCAATAATGTATTTTCATTTTGGTTTTTGTCTTGCTCTATAGCCCAGCCTAGCCTCCAACATGATCCTCCTCTCCCAGCTTACTAAGTCTTGCAATTACAGATGTGCATGACCCCAGCTGGCTTGTTTTAGCCTTATGCGTGTTGCTCTACTGTGGGGCGTTTACCCACCAACCCCACAGCTCCCCAGGGTTTTCTTGAGTGTGAGCAGCAGGAAATATTAGATAGAAGGATTTATTGTGGAGATAAACAGATAGAAAATAAAGGATAGCCTCGAGAGGGCCTGGAACCTATTCCAACGGCCCCGACTGTCTCTGCCCCAGGGTTTTTATAGAGATGCCAAGGGGTGGAGCAAAAGACCTCCTCCCCCAGCACAGCCAAGTGCAGACCATCTCAGACACCTGCACTCAGGCCCATGGTCCTAATCATCCTCTATGCGGACCTGCTGGGTAAAGCCACAAGGAACCCGAGAACGGGCTCCCACATTCTACTTGATTTAGTAATACATAGTTGAGAATTTTTGTAATCATGCTTGAGAAATATGGTCAGTATTTGTTTTTTCTTATAAAATCTTTGTCTTGTCTTGATATTAGAAGGATGCTGACATCCTCAAACAAGCTTGAAAGCACATTTTCTACTTAAATTGCCTGGAGTGGTTTTTGTAGAATTCATGCTAATTCTTCCTTTTTATTTTTTTCATAATATTTTTATTGATTACTTGGAAGTTTCACATCATGAACCCCGAGCACACTAACTTACTAGTCCTCTCAGGTATATGTCCCCCTCCACTGTTGAGACCTCTCCCCGACGAAGAAGAAGGAGGAGGAGGAGGAGGAAGAGGAGGAGGAGGAGGAGAAGAAGAAGGAGAAGAAGGAGAAGAAGGAGAAGAAGGAGAAGAAGAAGAAAAGTCCAACTGGTGTTGCCAAGTCACGGGAGCATGGTGAAACTCGCAGTGGACAGTCCCTTAAAGAAAATTGAATCCTTCCCCACCTGTATCCCAGCCAGAAGCCATCAGTTGTGACACTTCAGCATCCTTATCACAATTTTTAAGAGTTCCCTTCCATGGCTTTCTGTCTAGGCTTGCCTAGACTGTTACCTTTTTTTTTTTTTTTTTTTGGAGGGGTTTGTCATAGAAGCTTTCTATGTCTCTTTCTCAACTGTGAGTCTGCAATCATCAATACCATGGCAAAAGTAGCTCCCTTGCCCTTTACAGTCAGCAGGAGCACATATCATGGATTTCCACATGGTGTCTGGCGTCAACACATGCCATGGACCTCAGCCCAGTCTCTGGTGCCATTACAGACCATGACATCAAGCTGGCCCTCAGCCACTGCACAGACCATAGACCCCATCACAGCCCCGCGCAGCAGCGCGGGCCAAGGACATCACCATGGCCTCAGGTGGCAACACAGGCCATTTACCATCAACATGGCCCCTGGCGACAGCATGGCCCACATCAACATCCATCCCTGTTTACTTTTGTTGA
This sequence comes from Peromyscus leucopus, assembly GCF_004664715.2. Classification (NCBI taxonomy): domain Eukaryota; kingdom Metazoa; phylum Chordata; class Mammalia; order Rodentia; family Cricetidae; genus Peromyscus; species Peromyscus leucopus. The sequence continues at coordinate 74,306,784 of NC_051070.1, forward strand.
ATGCAGCAACTAGAAATTTTCAAGTCACGTAAGTGACTCACATCTGTAGCTTACATTGTATTTCTGTTGGCTGACGCTGCTCTACCGGGTTAAGAATCACTTTAACGTTGTATTGGTCTATTAGGGCTCTTATAATGAAATATCTGGGCTTAAGAAACAACACGTATTTCTCACAGTTCTCAAAACTGGGAATCCAAGACCAAGTAGGCAGTACTTCCAAGTCTGGTGAAGGCCTTCTTCCTGGCTCGTCGAAGGTGTCCTCTCAGTGTGTTCTCAAGTGGTGGAGGGGGTGAGGCAATCCTCCTGGGCCTCAGCCCCTTTTATAAAGAAACCAAGCGGTGGTGGTGGTGGTGGTGGTGGTGGTGGTGGTGGTGGTGGTGGCGCACACCCTTAATCCCAGCACGCGGGAGGCAGAGCCAGGCGGATCTCTGTGAGTTTGAGGCCAGCCTGGGCTACCAAGTGAGTTCCAGGAAAGGCGCAAAGCTACACAGAGAAACCCTGTCTCGAAAAACCAAAAAAAAAAAAAAAGAAACCAAGCTTCTTTGTGAGAGCAGAATCCACGATCCCCTCCCACAAGGCTCCCTCCTTAGAACATGTTGGGGGTTGACATTTCAACATGGGGATTCTGGAGGACAGACTTTTGGACCCTAGGGGAAGGAACAGCGGGAGACAGCAGGAAGGTGGAACTACCTTGGAAAGAGACGATTTGATCAGGATCTGTGAGTAAAGGCAAAATGCACTGAGCTCTTCTTACTTCAGATAAATGAGAGCTACTAGCCGTGGGCAATGGACAGCAATAGAAGGATGGCTGTTTGAACCAGCAAGCAGCTGGCAAACTCAGAGAGTTAGAAGTAGACTGAAACTACCAAGGAACATTGATCTGCTACCCTTCTTGCTAATGCAGAGTGGTAGACATTACTTTGACTAATGAAAGGCAAAAAGACCCTGGTGAAAGTTGGAGCACAAAGGGCTGGAGAGATGGCTCAGAGGTTAAGAGCACTGGCTGTTCTTCCAGAGGTTATGAGTTCAATTCCCAGCAACCACATGGTGGCTCACAACCATCTGTAATGAGATCTGGTGCCCTCTTCTGACCTGCAAGTGTATATGCAGACAGAACACTGTATACATAATAAATAAATAAATCTTTAAAAAAGAAAAAAGAAAAAAAGAAAGTTGGAGCACAAAATAAGACATGATGCTGGGAAAAACACTTTGACTTTAGATGTTATAATTAATTTGCAAAAGAGAAGGTGACTGAATTCCACAGAATGCCATACAGTTGCCTACTACTCTTACAACAACAATACACAAGGACTTGATGCCAGGAGCTGAAGAGACAGCTCAGTGGCTAAGAGGATGTGCTGCTTTGGCAGAGGACCCAAGTGGGTCCCAGCATCCATGGCACATGGCTCACAGCCACTGGTAACCCCAGCTATGGAGAATCTAGTACCTTTTTATATACTCCACAGTTAATTGCACACACACACACACACACACACACACACACACACACATTTCCAGACTCATGGCCTGGAATTCTGGGAAAGGTAGGGATCGTATCACTGATAAAGTATTTATCTTAGTTACTGTTCTAGTGCTACAATGAAACATTACAACCAAAGCAACTTATAGAAGAAAGCCAATATATTGTGCATCCTAATAAACTTATCTGGGGTCAGAGGACAGAACAGCCACTAGATAGACATAGAGGCCAGAAAATGGTGGCACACACGCCTTTAAGCCTATCACTTGAGAGGCAGAGATCCATCCAGATCTCTGTGAGTTCAAAGCCACACTGGAAACAGCCAGGCATGGTGACTCACGCCTTTAATTCCAGGAAGTGATGGTAGAAAGCAGAAAGGTATATAAGGCGTGAAAACCAGGAGCAAGAGCCTGCTTAAGCTCTTTGGCTTTTAGCAGCAGTTCAACTGAGATCCATTTGGATGAGAACTCAGAGGCTTCTAGTCTGAGGAAACAGGATCAGCTGAGGAATTGGCAAGGTGAGGAAGCTGTGGCTTGTTCTGTTTCTCTGATCTTCCAGCGTTCACCCCAACACCTGGTTCTAGGTTTGTTTTTATTAATAAGACCTTTTGAAATTCTTGTTACAGAGGCTTGCTTACAGTTTCAGAGAATTAGACAATTACCATCATGGCAGGGAATGTGGCTGCAGGCTGACAGGCAGGGTGCTGGAGAAGCAGCTGAAAGCTCACTTCTGATGAGCAAATTGCAAGCTAAGAGAGAGACACAGAGACAGAGAGACATGGAGACAGAAAGATACAGAGACAGAGAGAAAGAGAGATGCCTATTGTGACATTATCTTTTCCAACAAGGCCACACCTACTCCAACAAGGCCACACCTCCTAATTCTGCCCAAACAGTTTCACTAACTAGGATTCAAACATATGATCTATGGATACCATTCTTATCCAAATCACCACATTTCACTCCCTGGCTCCCATAAGCCTATATTCATATCATAACAAAAAATGTATCTAGTCCAACTTCAAAAGTTCCCCAAGTCAACAATGTTCCAGTCTAAAGTCTCTTCCGACTTGTTCTGACTCCCAACAGTCTCTTAACTGTAACCCTATAAAATCAAAAATTGAGCTACATACTTCCAACACACACAGAATATACATTATTATTCCAAAATGGAGAAAAGTGAGCATAGTGAGGAAATACTGGGACAAAGTAAGACCAAAAACCAGCAGGGCAAATTCCAAATAAATCCTGCAACTCCATGCCTGACACTAAAGGGCTTACTAGATGGCTCTTCCCCTCCAGATTTTCTGACTGCAACACATTTCTCTCTCCTGGGCTGTTTTCACATGGTGTATGTGTTAGTTATTTAGCTGCGTTGTGTTCTTACCCTGCAAGGAAGTGTCACGAAACACGACAGAATCCGCTTATAAGAGTTTATTACAGATAAAGGGACAGAGAGTGCGCAGGCCTGTGGTAGAGACACGTGCGTGAAGAAGAGGAAGAGGAGAGAGAACCGGGAACATGGCGCTCTGCTTTAAAACCGGCTGGGTGTGTGGCCAGGTCACGTCACTACTCCACGCATGTGCGTAGATCACATGGTCACGTTGCGTGCTTACGTGGCCATGTAACGTCATGGATCCTGGTTACGTGAGACGCCTTGACCCGGAAATGGCTATCTTGACCTGGAACTGGCTAGGCGGAAGTGTCCGCCTGGTATATGCGACCGTGGGGGCGTGTTGTGAACCCTTCAGTATGCAGCTCTCCTTGGCAGGGACCCCATGGCACTTGCATCTCTAGCATCTTGGGGAATTCAGTGCAATCCAGGATTCACCTTCCAGATTCACAAAATGGCCTTTCTGGGCCTCCATGCAGGGACACCCCCGTCATATACCTGACCTCAGTTGCTTTCCTTAACCATGAAGGAAGATTCCACAACCCTTTCCTGTATCCTTCTTAACTCTAAATCCAGAACCACATGGCTGAAATTGCCAAGTTCTTCTGCTTGCTGGGGCTGGAACCTGCCCCCTCCAGGCCTTATATTTGCATCAGCTTTGGCTTGTTTATGGATTCCTTTTCTGCACAAGCTTTGCCCTTTTTCAAGTTGCAGGATTGGCTGGGTGGGGTCTCACGGGGATGCCTCTCCCTATATTCAATTCAGCCTCAGGCATTTCTTTAAGTGGCTCATCTCCTTGAGCACAGCACTTGGCTCTAACATCACATTCCCTGGTGCTCCCTTTCTCCTCCAAGTGTATATTTTCTATTTCTCTTGCCCCATGCCCTTTTCACTGTAGATCTGCACGAGAGTGATCACTAATAACCCTGTGACACATTCAATACTAGAATATCTTGAAACGTCCTCTGCCGGTGATATTAGTCCAAAACTCTTCCAGTTAGCCTCTGGCAGATTCTTAGGACAAGGGCAAAAACTATCTACCAAAATATCACAAGAATGATCTCTAGGCCAGTTGCTAAAATTCTTGCCCTCGAAAACCTCTTAGGCAAGGCCTACATAGTCTACATTGCTCTCAACACTACTGTCTTCCACATTCCTACTGGGGTGTCCCATTAAGCCTTATTTACAACGTTCAACTGCTGCTTTCCTAATCCAGTGTTTACATCCTGCCAATAGGCAGCATGGTCACAGCAGTCACAGCAATATGCCACTCTCTGGTACCAACTGTCTTGGTTACTTTTCTATTGTTGAAACGAAATACCATGACCCAGGCAATTTACAGAAGAAAGCATGTAATCCAGGGCTTCCTTGCAGTTTCAGAAGGTTAGTCCATTATCATCACAGCAGGGGTATGAGAGCAGGAGGGAGGCTGACATGGGGCTGGAGAAGTAGCTGATAGCTCACCTCTATCTGCAAGTTGCAGGCAGAAAGGCAGAGAGTGAGAGGAAGAGAGAGACCTGCCTGGTGTAGGATCTGACACCTCAAAGCCCACGTAGGTCCACTCAGTACAAAACCACAAGGTCACACTTATTACAGCAAGGTCACACCTACTAATTTTGCACAAACCGTTCCACTAACCGGGGAGCAAGTATTTCAAACATATGAACCCATGGGGACGATGCTCATTCAAATTACAGCAATGTTATAGAATGTCAGAGTGAGACAACATCTTTGATCTTATCTAAGACAGGCCCCCTCATCTTGTGTCTGAGAACACAGGAATCACCCGAGTGTGGCGAGGTGGTCTGTTGGAGGTTGTGTGTTAACTCACTGTTTATCTCTGGCCTGAGCCCAGCCTGACTCCTGGTCTATTTATAGTTCTTTTCTCTGTAGTAGGTCATCTTTCCCATCCAGGGCAAAGATATTTGTTTTACAAAAGCTATAGACAATAGTAGCATTTGTTTTTTCTTCCAAATTAGTCAATCACATTCACTCTTGGGTTTCTTTCTGTTTGTTTCTTTGTTTGTTGTTTGTATTTTGTGACTGGGTCTATGTAGTCCCAACTTTTCTGGAACTTTCTATGCAGATCAGGCTGGCCTTGGACTCACAAAGGTCCACAGGTCTCTTGCCTCCCAGATGCTGAGATTAAAGGTGCCCACCACCACACCAGACCTATCACTGAGTTCCAAGACCAATATATTATATTTATAAAAGGTTAATTGTTATTTATATATCACTAGTGACTTCCTCTACCACCATTGTTATGTTTTTTTCCTTGAGTGAGAAAAAATAAACTGCTATTACAGCTGTAACTAGAATTTCATTCCAAGCATGAAGGTGCCATTACCTAAATGAAGAATTAATATTTTATTTTTTCTGAAATCAAAATATGACTACATCAGTTCCTCTTCCCCCCCATTCTTCCTATTAATCCTCATTGTGCTTTCTCTCTCTCTCTCTCTTTATCGTTCTCTCTCTCTATCCATCTCAAATTCACAGCTTCTGTTTCTTTAATTGTTGCTACATATACATTCCTAAATATGTAACCTACTCAGTCTGTATAATCTTAATTGTATATATATGTGGTTTCAGGGCTCACCACTTGGTATTGGATAAATGACAGGGACATTTCCTAAGGAAAACTATTTTTCCCACTCTCAGCATTCATTAGCTGCCTGCAGTTCTTTGTCTAGGGTTGAGGTCCCACAAGATTTATCTCTTAGCATGCCTATTGGTGGTGTCCTTGTTTAGACATCCATGTTGGTGAGATGTCATGGGTGTAGCTTCTAGGATATTTCTAGGAAATGGCATCTCAAAGCAAGCCTCCTGTCTCCCTGGCTCTTACAGTCTTCCCATTCTCACTTTCACCATTATCTCTGAGCCTTAGATGCAGGAGCTGTGCTGTCAATGAACCAGATGGGGCTGGGCACCACGGGGTCACTGGTTCTCTGCATTTTAATGGGGTTTGACTTTCTGTAATGGTGTAAGGAGGTGTTTCTTTGATGAATGAGACCTAAACTTATTTGTGAATATAAGGATGAGTACTTAGAATGGAGGTAGGAATTGTGTTGGTTCAGTGAAGTAGTAGTTATAAGTTCTCCTCCATGATTCATGACTTTAATAGCCCTGGATGGTTGGCTAGGTTTCCAGTACCAGGCAGGCATGATTCCATTCTTGTTGAACAGATCTTAAGTTCAATTAGACAGCTGTAAGTTATTGATAAGGTTGCATGCCCCTAGTGCATCCTTATCGTACCGTGCTGGTCATTGTTTTAGTTCATAGGTGTCATAGCAAGGCAGGACTCTTGGTTACCTCCCTCCATTGGAAGCTTGCATGACACCTTCTGATACCATGGAAGCTAGTCCTCAGGGAAGAGGCTAGAGGTGAAAAATAGCTCACACTCTCCAGGTCCTGGGTCCCAGTACATGGTATCTTCAGCAATAGAGGCTTACTTTCCACATCTGGAGTGAGGATGGGAAGTCAAGGGCAGCCTCAGTTTCCTAGAAGAATTTGTGAGTCTCTTAGACAACCGTGACAAACACCTCACATGGGGGCTTCTCATGGTGTTGGAGTTTTTGTTATGGAGTGTATGGCTCTTAAGAGGAGCATTGCCAGCCCAGAGGGAAATTTTCATTGAATCCATATATGCATATGTATACATATATGTATACACAGACTTTTATGAGTTATATGTAATCTTAGGTAGATACATAATAATATTTCCTTATGACTGCTTCAGACATTCTTACTGTGATTTTACCCTCCGTCTTTGGCATTAATCTCCCTTCTTCCTCCCTAGTTAAAGCTCTCTACTCTCCCTTCAAATCACCATACCCTGCTATTCTTCTCTATTGGAGCATCATTCTTAAAGCGTCCCCTTGCTCAGAAGAAACTGGTGGAAGTTTTGTACTTTACAAAAGAATTTTTATCAATATAAATGCCTTGTCTCCAAAAGCTCTCCAGTTTAATTTCACCTCCTAGGTTTCTTAGACAGTGAGCACAGTTAACCGAGGAATCCATTGATCAAGCAGTAGCTGACTGGCCAAAAAGTCACACTTGGGCTTGGCCCTTGCATTCTTCCCTGAGTATTAAGTGCAGTATGAATTATTCATGTGCTGTTGGCAGGTGTAGGGAGTAAAATGAATCACCAGGACTTGCTGCGAGTTGCTCAGACTCACGAAGTTGCAGTGGGTGGTAGGGCTAAGGAGCCGCCCACAGACTTGCAGTCTGGTGCTGTGCAATTGACTTAGAATCTCCCAGACCTGGGACTGTTTTTTCCTAACACATGACATATGTCTTTCAACTATAACCTTGCCACAGACCTCTTTCTTATAAATCAGGGTGGACACAGAAGGGGATAAGCCTAAAACAAAATGGAACACAATAGTCTTACTGTCAACCAGTTAAGCGCCCAGAGCCCCGAAGCAGGTTTAGTCTGTGTTTACTTTGAGTTTGTTTTTTCAGTTTTTTTTAAGTTAACCATTCTGTTTCAGGATAGTTGATCACACTGTGTGAAGTTGTCTCTGTTTTACCTCTCCTGCCTAAGGCACCTTCTGATTGATTTAATAAAGAGCTGAATGGCCAATAGCTAGGGGAGGATAGGCGGGACTTATGGGGAGAGACAGGTACTTAGAGGAAGAATCAGAGAAGAAGAAGATTCACCAAACACGGAGGAAGTGGAACTTATGGTACTGAGGGAGAGGTAATGAGTCGTGTCGCAGAATATAGACTAATATAAACAGGTTAATTTTAGTTTTAAGAGCTAGTTGGGAACAAGTCTAAGCTAAGGCCAAGTCTCCATGTTATTATTCAGGATCTGATGGTCCAAAGAAAGTCCCACTTCGCCCTTCAACGTTCTCAGCCAGGATGGCATTCCCAGTCTTCTCAGTATGTCTCCAGGCTGTCTGTCTCTCTCTCTGGGCACTGCAGTTTATCTTTAGTCTTTTGAGGAGAATGCCTCATCAGAAGATTTTGCCATTACCTCCATTTGCACCCTTTGTCTCTCTTACGACTCCAGATTTTAGGCTCTTCCACCCTTCATCTGCCTTTCCACTCTGCCTCCCCCCAACATCTCCCCTTCACTGGAAATCATGCAAATCATTTGGTTTCTCTAGGCCTCCTAAATGTACAGAAAGAGGAAGGGTCAGTTTATCCCCTCCCTATAGTAAAACACAAGAGAAATGTCTTCAGATAAAGGATCTGAATGACAACTAGCCCTTTTTAGCCTCCGTGATTAAATCTAGGTTCACACGTCTGCAATTTGCTTCGCTAACATTATCTACCTCCACATAGTGTTGTATTATTGTAAGGGTTCACCTGTCTCTGTAGCCTTTGTACATAAGTGACAGACTCATTTGGGAATAAACATGAAGATAGAAGTCTCCATCCAAGGCTCAAATCGGATGAGTCACTGACATTCTGAGCATCCTCCTTTAGCCAAGAGAGCATCTGTTTTCAGGGAGGTGGGCAGTGTGAGAGGCTCGGGGTAGGGAGAAAGCTGGGAAGGAACAGAAGCAGCCCCTTTGCAACTTCTGGTTGGATCTTATCAGCATCTCTTCCCTGACACGGTCTTCACAAAGGAAAAAATTAAGAGAATCAGAGTGGCTGAGACTAATAGCACACACCTTTAACCTCAGAACTCAGGAAGCAAAAATAGGTGGTCTTTGAGAATGCCAAGCCAGCCTGGACAACATACAGAGTTCTGGGCCATTCAGGGACATATAGTCTATGTCTCAAAAAAAATAAAATAACATAAAATTTTTTAAAATTAATCTGCTTCCTTAGTACAGTGGGCAATGCTTCCATCTCGTGAAAAATAGGAACATTGGAGTGTAGACTATTCAAATGTGAAATAGAATAAAAATTGACCTTCTGGTTAAAGATAAAATTGATCTAAAGTTCTTAAAGTGACCATCATCTTGCCCTTTCTCATCCCCAGAAGAATGAATACTAAAAACAAAATGAAGATTAAAGATTACTGTGAATCAAAGTACATGACGCTTGTATATCTGAAGATGATGAATAATTATTAGAAGAAAACATGTTGGAAGAAAGAGAAAGATTATCAGGGGATAAGACAGGATACCTTTGAAGTGATCTTAAGCATAAATTATCTATCTAAATCTTCAACATAAAAGGACATAAACTGTAAACCACTCCTGAAATTACAATCAAATTCATAAGTCACACATCCACTCAGGAAAAGACTTCACAGTCCAGAGCTTTCAGTAAAGAAACGGTGTTTGAAAACATCTTAATAAATTTTTTCAAAACATTCGAAGAGTTAACTCAAGGAATAGACAAAAAAAGTTAAGGCAGGAATCAAAGAGTTGGGAAAGGTGTGCTTCGAAATTATAGGATAGGTTGAGTAGGCTTCTACCAGGGAAGCAGAACCAGTAAACAACTGTGGGTATGAGTGAGGAATGTCACCCACAGTCCCAAGCATTTGCATACGTGGTCCCCCAGTCTGTGGTGTTGTTTGGATAAGTTTAGGAGGGGTGGTCTCTCTGGAGAAAGAACAGTTTTTCACTAGGGAAAACTTGGAGAGCTTGAAGACTTGTGTTAACACCATTCTGTTTTCTTTGCTTCCTGCTTGTGGTTCAGGCCGTGTGCTCTCATCTTCCAGCTCCAGCCTTCATGCGCTCACTCTACCATACGGACTCTAACACTCTGCAACCGTAAGCCCAAGCAATAACTCTTCTAGAAGTTGCCTTCGTCATGGTGTTTTATCACAACAATAGAAAAATCACCAAGATAGATATATTAGGAATTTGCTCACAAAAATACAAGAAATAGGCTTATGCAGTCATAGTGGCTGCTTAATCAAGTTCAAAATCCACAGGAGAAATGCTCTAGACTGGTGATTTGTGGGAGCTATTTACAGTGCTTATCTTTTCTCTCTTCATCTCCCCTCTCTTCCTCCTTTCATTCTCTTCCTCTACCTTCTTGTCTCTGTCAGAAATCTTAGCTCACATTTCAAAGCTTCTAGACTGTGTTTTTGTACTTTAATCACACACACTCTTAATTTCCACTCTCACACCTATTGTCCAAGTTTCCATTGACAGACTAATGAAGACACACAGTTATTAACGTGTGTATCGTACCTTCACATAGGAGGATGGTGATAATAACAGCACACTTGTTAAACACATGCTAAAATGTTAGAATGTGCAAAGAAGGGACTCGGCACTTCCAACCCATTAGCATCACTAAAGATCCACTGCTGTCTCTGGTGAAAGAATAAGGAGTTCACCTGCCTCTTTCAAAAGCAATCAGAAACTGAGAAGACAAATTACAAAGACTCAGCACTCTCCTGCATGTTGAGGAAAGCAAAGCAAAGGGAAATCCATGATTAGTATGAAAAGCATGCACACTTTCCAGACCAGAAAAATTGAGAGAAAGGAAGAAACAATTAGTGCATCTCCTATGTAGGTAGAGAAGAGAAAGAATAACCTAGATCATTTGTTGGTTCAGGCATTCACTCACTCACTAACTTTTACTGAGTACCAAATGCCAGGCATCATATCCCTAACATCCATAGTGGGACATTCAGTGGGTGACTGTCTCCCTAATCTAGGAATAATATTTCCTGGTTTTTTTATTGCTGCTGTTGTTTCTTGGTCTATTAGTTAGCTTTTTCTTGTCAAATGAAAACAATTTCCAATTCTAGTTGGCTCAGTTGGTAAAGGTATTTGCTGTGCAGGCTAGATGACCTGAGTTCAATTCCTGGAACCCAATTGTGCACTGACAGAACCAGCTCCACAAAGTTGTTCTCTGATCTCCATGTGTGTGCAATGCCACATGTATGCCTCCCCACTGGAGACATACCATGTACACACACAATGATTTATTTTAAATTCTGAATAGCTGATCTAGCCTGTAAACTGAGGTTCCATCTTTCCCAAAACACTCACTTACTCCAAGGTTTTGATGTGTAAAATATAAATGAACAGAGGGATTCATACTGACCGCTACCACAAATGTATTTCTTTCACTCGAGCCTCACTTCTCAAAGAAAGATACCTCACAAAAACCATTCATTGCTTTTCTATATTTCAATAGAAAAATTTAGAAACCGAGAAATGAGAAAATGTAGAGAATATTAATGCTCATTTCCCATTTCCTGATGCAATATTTTAAGAACGAGGTATAGAACTTTGATCCAGAGAGAGAGAGAGAGAGAGAGAGAGAGAGAGAGAGAACGAGAACAAGAGATGAAAAGGGGGAGGTTAAATGATTCTCAGAAGATGATAGGGCTAGCCTTAGTTTCCGAGACTGGCCAGCATACCAACCCCTACCACTAATCCACGCAGGAAGCAAAGGCAGCTCACTCGCCATGCCCCCTAGAACTCCATTTGTGCCTCCACAGATTGCACACCCACTCTTTCTGCTCTTTGTTCCAGACACTGAGCAACTGAACGACCTGGCTCCTGCTCTGCTGGAGCCTGCAGCGCAAGATGAAAGACACATCCTGCAATGTTTGCACAAAGTAATATTACTCACTTGAGTCTCGCTTTTGCTTTTATTATTTGCTTTAAGATAATAAGTGAAGAGCTTCCCAAGGATCGTTCTGTAAACACTTTCATTTTCCTGGGGTTTTTCAAGGGCATCAAATGAAACCTGCTTTGTCCTGAGGGCCTGAGCCTATGGAGTTTGCCTGACCCCACAAGATCTCAAGATATCACTGCCCCAGCACAAGGAACAGCAAGTATGCTTTTCCATATGCTCCACACCAATCCACTGTTCTCTCCTAAAAGTATGCTGCAGAAGAATCAGGATACCTGAGTAGGTCTTCCTTAATGTACAAAACACTGACCTTCCCATCTATCAACTTTTCCACAGAGGTGCTGAAAGAATGAACAGATAATAAATACTAAAGCCAAGATTAGGTGGTTTCTGTTTTGTTTTGTTCAGGAAAGTCAACTGTGTTGCCCTTTCACATCTTACTTCTCTTCCCTGTAATTTGGGCTGTAGGACCAGATCAGTGATTCAAAGATGCCCTCAGAGGCCTGGCAGATAACCAGTAAATGAAAGAAGGGCGGCTTTGGGATAAAACAGTAGAGTTTGTTTAGGATCCATCTAGTTTCATCTGACTAACTACAGGTTCCCTCTTCCTCATGATTCTGAGTGGTCCTTGCTTGCTTCAATGCCCAGATATAGCAGGACTGCTGTCTGGCTTCTTGGCCTCCACACTAATAGACTTTGCAACCTATACCTTTCCTCTTCTTCAAAGCCCTGAGCTGCTAGGCAGAGAAGTCAATCATCCTTGTAAAGAGCCTGTCTGCAATTGAGCTAGGATCTCATCCAACAGCCAGACTCTACGCCCTAGTATACGAACAAGGTCACCTCGAAAATCCTAGCCTCAACCAACTCACAACTGAGTGCAGCCACCTATGGAACAGGTCTACCAGTTGAGCCCAGCCAACTCACAGAGTTTTTCAGATTATGAAATCCTCATTGTATTGTTTTGTTTTTCAGACAGGGTCTTACCACACAGCCCTCGCTGACCTGGGACTCACTATGTAGACCAGGCTTGTCTTGACCTCACAGAGATCTGCCTTTACCTCCTGGGTGCCAGAATTAAAGTCATTCACTATGTCTGATTATTTTAAGCCTCTACATTATGCTAGACAATAGGCACAGTTAGGGCAGGCCAGGACCACAGGACTTTTAAACAGATATTTAACTCTAACTTGGCCAACACTGGCAGAACTCTCAGATCCACTCATTTTCCACTAAGACTGCCCTCCACATTGTCTGCAGTATCTTCTCTCTCTCTCTCTCTCTCTCTCTCTCTCTCTCTCTCTCTCTCTCTCTCTCTCTCTCACACACACACACACACACACACACACACACACACACACACACACACACAAGAAGAGAAGCTCCACTAGAGATCTGGCCTGAGCCCCTTACTTAACAGAACCCCAGCCCAGCAAGGCTGAGAGTCCTGTCAAGATCATGCTCTCATATAGTAGCCAAAGTGGGGTTTGAATTTGAGGCTCATGATCAACAGAATATAAAGTCCCAGGCAACATAATAGCACCAGATAGAATGATTGACAAATGCTTAGGTAAAGTGTAATATAAGATAGTATAGGGAGTATAGACTTTAAGAGCAGACCACCTAGGTAGAAGCCCTGAGCTCTCTGTGTATTCCTTTATGACTTCTTTGGGCCTATTTCTTAAGTGAAAAGTTTTTCTTTGAATTATGAAAGTTCTTTATAACTGCTAGAAGTGCCCCAGAGATATTAATAGGAACAGAGCCTATATTTATGACTTTCCACTGAGTTCTGTGAGACTCCCAGGAGAATTTTCTGAGTTGATATTGGAGTTGAAATTTGCCTCCACTGTGAAAGTCAAACTAGAGAGTATTCGGAAGACAGCTTCAGCCAGGCTGCTTTGCCTGGGAACTCCCTAGACTCCCACGGCAAGTGTTACAACCACAAGCTGGGATAGGTGGGCAGTTGGGGATGTCTAAGTGGACTCCACACCTGGCTCCAATCCGGTGTGCTCATAAGTCTTGTGGACACCTAATCACCTGGAAGTCAATAGGACCTCTAGTCAAGAGTGCAAGGGGACACTTTCCAAAGGTTCAGGCCACATGCCAACACCAGATCTTGTAAGTACACACAGGACACCTGTCACCTCTACAAACACAGGAAATGAGAAGTGGATTCCAAGACCTACATCCAATACTATGGATGAGCCTTACCTTGTTCCAAGCCCTGGAAAACATAGCTACTCCTGTTGAGGAGGGAAGGATGCTTGATTTTTCTTTGAAGAATCATTCTTTGTTCCTAAAATAGAACTAATACCAAAATCCATTTGGGTGGGTGCTGAGAGCACCTGATTTCTCCCAGGGAAAATACATGCAAAGCATTGCCCCATCCCTGCCTCATTCGATTTCTTGCAGCCATTCTTATTTATATTTCCCAACTACGCATATTCTCCAGGACCCGGTAATCTGGCATGGTTTTCATTAAAGCAAGATCAGTTGTCTCACTTCACTGGCCCTGCCTGAGAGTTGCCCCATGAAAAATGTAAATTTGCAAATCACAGAAGCTGTCAATGTAACATCAATGCCAAGTGTATATATGGTGAAAGGAAGAGCTATGTCAGGTTAAAAACCTAGCTGGATAATACCCCATGGACAAAGAGGGACGCCTCAAGGAGGTGCATGGTACCTCAGAAACTGGGAGGCACTAAAGCTGATAGAGTTAGGGTTGCTCAAAGTTCAGCAGCTTTGAAGTCCTACAGAACAAGGAGGAAAAACTCATTTGAGAGAAACATGAGATTGTGCTAGGAAGCCATGAAAAACAAGGCCCATAATGCAAAGTTGAGCAAGACAATTTGAGCAGGAAGGTGCCTTGGATTTGGGCTCTGAGGCTATGAGTGCCGCACACAATGGCCCCTTCCCTGCATGTTGCATAGGTTATAGTGTTCTCTTACTGGAGTGTAAGCTCCATAAAAGGCATAGATTTGTCAGATGATTTTTTTTTCAAAGAATATATCCTCCACTCTGGACCAGTAGATTCTAAGAAATACATATTGGATACAGACCTGAAGAATGTAGCAAGCTAAAAAGGGAAAGGAACACAGTGTCCTCTTATCTCATCCATGGAATTTATGGAACTTAACTACTATGGGAATTAACTGAAGAATAACAACATACAATTTCCTCCAGTGGCTGGATTTTAAATGTGAATGTATTTTTAGATGATGAGTCTGTGTTGGCTTGTTTTATGTCAACTTGACACAAGCTGTAGTCATCTGACAGGAAGGAACCTTGATTGGGATAATGCCTCCATAATATCAGGCTGTAGTGAAGCCTTTAAAGCATTTTCTTAGTTAGTGATTAATGGTAGAGGTCCTGTCCCATTGTGGGTGGTATCATCCCTGGCCTGATGGTCATGGTTCTATTAGAAACCTGGCTGAGCCAGCCATAGTGAGCAAGCCAGTAGGCAGCACCCCTCCATGGCCTCTGCATCAACTCCTGCCTCCAGGCTCCTGCCCTGTTTGAGTTCCTATTCTGACTTCCTTAAATGATAAACAATGCTATGGAAGTATAAGTCAAATAAATTCTTTCCTCCTCAAGTTGCTTTTGGTCATGATGTTTCATCACAGCAATAGTAACCCTAACTAGGATAGTATCTAACTTGCTATAAAAACTATGAAGGCTTTAGTCTTAGTGTGGTTTCCCTGGAGCAGGGTTAAACACTTGGATTAATGGAGGTTGAGGGATTGAGGAATACGAAACAAAGAAAAAAACTAGCATGAAGGTGTAACAGTTGAGGTCATTGACATAGGCATTTGGGCTCAAGGGCATAGGGCCCTTCAGAGAAACACTCTAAATGTTTCCCAGAACTATCTGCCTACAGAATGGGAAATCAGAGAGTCCGGTCTCTGGCTTAGCTGCCCAGCCGTAATAGTGTTAACATCCCCCTCTCACCACACACACACACACACACACACACACACACACACACACACACACACACACAGCACTTAGGAGATACACTTAATGTCAGGAGCCTGCAGACCCTCCCCTGTGCTGTAGGATAATGCTTTTGGACACCGGTTTAATAAAATGCTGATTGGCCAGTAGCCAGGCAGGAAGTATAGGCAGGATAAGCAGACAAGGAGAATTCTGGGAAGAGGAAGGCTGAGTCAGGAGACGCCAGCCCGCCGTCCAGGGAGCAGCATGTAATGGCACACAGGTAAAGCCACAGAAAATGTGGTGACATACAGGTTAACAGAAATGGGCTAGGTTTCAGTGTAAGAGCTAGTCAGTAGGAAGCCTGAGCTAACAGCCGGGCAGTTTTAATTAATATAAGCCTCTGTATATTTACTGGGGTCTGAGCACCTGCGGATCGGAGGGGGGGGGGGACAGAAAAACATTCAGCTACCCTCCTGGAAGGAAAGGGGCTCTGGGACAGATAGTGAAAGTTGTGTGTTGGTGAAAATAAACAGCAGGGCAAGGGAGGTACGAATTCATGGAGGACTATTTGCTTTAGTTGTCCTCAAGATCAGATACAGCCAGGGACTGGGATGCAAGACATACAAAGAAATCTGCTAGAGCTATTAATCGCATGGCTTCTCTTTCCCCATCTTTCAAACGTTTCCTTTTCTAAGTACAGCAGCCCCGAGGGATTCATTCTATCTCTGTCAAATACATGTCCATATTCTTTGTGTTTTTATATTTATATTCAGCTTAAAGATGACTGGTTCTCAGTGAGGGGAAGGGGGAAGCTCAGTCTCCAGTAAACACTTGGCAATGCCTAGAGATGCACTTTGGTGGCTGTAACTAGAGAGAAGGTGTCATCGCCCTGTAGAGAGTTGAAGGAGGGACACCGCTTAGCATCTGACAACGCACCAGACAATCTTCCACAACAAAGAATTTTCTAATCCAAAATATTAGCAATGCTAAAGTTGAAAATCCAATGTCAGAACGATCAAGACACTGAAGAAGGACAAATAATATCAGAAAATCATGGTAAAATAGGCACACCACTTCAAATATCCCAGTCCTGTAATACTGGGCAGCTTTGGTCTGCCATCAGTGCCTTAACTGGGCTGAATAGACAATTTATTCATGTTTCCCAGCTAAAGTCACACAACGGGTGAATTGTGTTCTATGAACTTGGTCAGTTTGTGAATTGCCCTATATGGTTTTAGTTTAGAGCTGAACAAAATGATATATGTGAAATTCAGAAAGCAGAAATGAAAGCATTATCATTACTCTGAAGGTCCTTTGTTTGTTTTCCTTCTTCCCAGATGATGCCCACTCCCCAAGCCACAGAGATCTCAGAGGCACTACCAAGGGCTTAGCTAAAGGCCAGCAGAGGAGCTGGCTAAACAGAGGCCCCTGCCTCCTATATGTCTTTCCACAAACTCTCTGATTACGAGGACAATGGAGAGTGCTTGGCTGGTCTATGATTTCTCTGATCCCTGCACTTATCCCAGAAGCTCACTTATGTCTCCCCACGTCACTATGGAAGACTATAGTAAGTCTCACTGAGAGTCTTTTCTTCTGCATAAACTTTAATTGAAAAGGTTAATGGAAAGTCAGCTGCAGTAGACAGTTATAGTCCAGCACTCGTACTTGGCAAGATGGAGGGTAGAGACACGACAGCAGTGACCATCAATAACAGCCCCTATATCAAACAAGATAAAAGATGAGGACATCCAAGAGTGTCCTCTAATCTCTACACTCATGTAATGGCATGTATAATGTGCCTCAGTCATACACACACACACACACACACACACACACACACACACACACACACACACACAAAACAAAAAATAAATGTATGAGCTAGGGCTTTACAGGTTTGCATAGGTGTTCAGAAAGGCCCCATGATGGCTCAGAATGATGCTATGTCTCCTACATTCACAGGACCCAGAGTTAAAATCCTATAGGCATGTGCCTTCCTGCAATTCCAACAGAGTCCATGCCTTAAACTAGAGCTACATAAATTGCCATCTCCTTATAGGTCTAATATTCTGGTTAGGAAGCAAGAAATGCAAATAGGAGTGGCTATTCTCACTAGTAGACTCAGTAATCCACATAAGGATTTTTTTTTAATGTATATGTATGTTCCCTGAGTATGTGCACCACATGTATACAATTACCCACAGAGGCCAGAAGAGGGCATCAGATCCTCTGGAACTAAAGTTATAAGGAGTTGTGAGCTCTAGCTGCTAGAAACCAAAGCCTGGGTCCTCTGCCAGAGCAACAAATGCTCTTAACTGCTGAGCTGCTGACATCTCTACATCCCCACATAAGGAGTTCTTATTCTTATGTTGACATAGAAACTTTGAATTTAACATTTCTATAATGCATCTTGCCCAAGAGAGAAAAGATTCACCAGCAAACACAGTCAACCATTCTATTAAACTGGAAGCTGAAATCCTTCCCTCAGTCAGTTTGGGTTCCCTGGGCCCAATAAGTAATTCCTTATGAACCAACAGTAATACCTGAAAGCCTGATTCTCAGGGGTTGCAGTAGCTTGGATTCCATGCCATCTGGCTTTCAAATGAATCTTGGCTAATTGGAGATACTGACAGAAAATTCAAAAACGTAGAAGGAAGGACATGGGTGTTATCACCCACTCCCTCCTTGGCAATGGAGTCCTTTTTCAGAAACTTCTCATCTATGCCTACATCTTGGAGTGTTTCATGTTTTCTTCTATAAGTTTCATCATTCTGCATTTTAAAGTGTTTGATCCATTTCAAACTTGTGTTTATGCAGGAGGAGAGATACAGATGTAGTTTCATTCCTCAATGGTGACGATCTTGTTTCTCCAGTCTCATTTGGTAAAGAAGTTGTCTTCTTTATAATTCATGTTCTTAACATGTCTGTTTAAAATTAGATGGCTGTAACTTGATGGGTTTACTTCTGGGTCCTGTATTCTATTCCTTGGGTCTATATGTCTACTGCTGTAGCAACACCATGGTTTTATGGTTGTGGCTCTGTTATAGAATTTGAGATCAGGTATTATGATTCTGCCAGGAATGGTCTTTCTACTGAGGCTACTGGGCTCTTTTGTGCTTCCATGTGAGTTTTAGGATTTTTCTCAGTTCTGTAAAGAATGTCATGGTATCTTTAGGATCTTTTAAATATAGGATCATATCACCCAAATAGAGATAATTTTACTTTTTCTTTTCCTGTGGGTAACACTTTCATTTTTTCTTGTCTTATTGCTATAGCTAAGACTTCAAGTATTATGCTGAATAAGAGTGGGAAACATGGGCACTCTTGATTCATTCAAGATTTCCCTCCTAGTATACTATGGTCTACAGATTAGTTATGTGTGGTCTTTATTATCTTGAGGTTTGTTTGCTATAGCCCTAGTTTCTTTGGGCCTTTTATCTTGAAGAAATGTTAAACTTTGTTGAAGGCCTTTCCTCCTTGATTGAAATCATCACATGATTTCTGTTAAGTCTATTTATGTACTGTATTATGCTTACTGACTTGGATATGTTGAACCATCCTTATATCCTGAGAATTAAACCAATTTGGCCATGGTATATGAGTTTCTTAGTGTGTTTAAAATATTTGTTTACCAGACTTTCATGAGGATTTTTGTTCTGATTATCAGGGAAATTGGTCTATAGCTTTCTTTCTTTCTTTGTTGTGTCCTCATCTAGTTTTAATATCAGGGTAATATCAGATTGTTTGAATGGATGGGCTATTTTCTACTTTACAGGGCAGTTAGAGAAGCACTAGTGTAGTCTGCTTCATGGGGTTGTTAGAGGATCACTGGTGTGGTCTATGCAGCAGGTAGAGGAGCACTGGAGTAGTCTATGCAGCAGGTAAAGGAGCACTGGTGTGGTCTATGCAGCAGGTAGAGGAGCACTGGTGTGGTCTAGGGGACAGGTAGAGGAGCACTGGTGTGGTCTAGGGGACAGGTAGAGGAGCACTGGTGTGGTCTATGCAGCAGGTAGAGGAGCACTGGTGTGGTCTAGGGGACAGGTAGGGGAGCACTGGTGTGGTCTAGGGGACAGGTAGAGGAGCACTGGTGTGGTCTAGGGGACAGGTAGGGGAGCACTGGTGTGGTCTAGGGGACAGGTAGGGGAGCACTGGTGTGGTCTAGGGGACAGGTAGAGGAGCACTGGTGTGGTCTAGGGACAGGTAGAGGAGCACTGGTGTGGTCTAGGGGACAGGTAGAGGAGCACTGGTGTGGTCTAGGGGACAGGTAGGGGAGCACTGGTGTGGTCTAGGGGACAGGTAGGGGAGCACTGGTGTGGTCTAGGGGACAGGTAGAGGAGCACTGGTGTGGTCTAGGGGACAGGTAGAGGAGCACTGGTGTGGTCTAGGGGACAGGTAGAGGAGCACTGGTGTGGTCTAGGGGACAGGTAGGGAGCACTGGTGTGGTCTGTGGGACAGGTAGAGGAGCACTGGTGTGGTCTGTGGGACAGGTAGGGGAGCACTGGTGTGGTCTGTGGGACAGGTAGAGGAGCACTGGTGTGGTCTAGGGGACAGGTAGGGAGCACTGGTGTGGTCTGTGTGCAGGTAGAGGAGCACTGGTGTGGTCTGTGGGACAGGTAGAGGAGCACTGGTGTGGTCTGTGTGCAGGTAGAGGAGCACTGGTGTGGTCTAGGGGACAGGTAGAGGAGCACTGGTGTGGTCTAGGGGACAGGTAGAGGAGCACTGGTGTGGTCTAGGGGACAGGTAGGGGAGCACTGGTGTGGTCTAGGGGACAGGTAGAGGAGCACTGGTGTGGTCTAGGGGACAGGTAGGGGAGCACTGGTGTGGTCTGTGGGACAGGTAGAGGAGCACTGGTGTGGTCTAGGGGACAGGTAGGGGAGCACTGGTGTGGTCTAGGGGACAGGTAGAGGAGCACTGGTGTGGTCTAGGGGACAGGTAGGGGAGCACTGGTGTGGTCTGTGGGACAGGTAGAGGAGCACTGGTGTGGTCTAGGGGACAGGTAGAGGAGCACTGGTGTGGTCTGTGGGACAGGTAGAGGAGCACTGGTGTGGTCTGTGGGACAGGTAGAGGAGCACTGGTGTGGTCTAGGGGACAGGTAGGGGAGCACTGGTGTGGTCTAGGGGACAGGTAGGGGAGCACTGGTATGGTCTAGGGGACAGGTAGAGGAGCATTGGTGTGGTCTAGGGGACAGGTAGGGGAGCACTGGTGTGGTCTATGTGCAGGTAGAGGAGCACTGGTGTGGTCTATGTGCAGGTAGGGGAGCACTGGTGTGGTCTGTGGGACAGGTAGAGGAGCACTGGTGTGGTCTAGGGGACAGGTAGAGGAGCACTGGTGTGGTCTAGGGGACAGGTAGGGGAGCACTGGTGTGGTCTAGGGGACAGGTAGGGGAGCACTGGTGTGGTCTAGGGGACAGGTAGGGGAGCACTGGTGTGGTCTATGGGGCAGGCAGAGGAGCACTGGTGTGGTCTGTGGGACAGGTAGAGGAGCACTGGTGTGGTCTGTGGGACAGGTAGGGGAGCACTGGTGTAGCTCTTTAAATTTTTGGTAGAACTTGGTAGTGAATCTATCTAGTTCTGTGCTTTATTTTACTGGAAGGTTTTATTACTGGATCAATTTTGTTGACATGTGGATCTGTTTAAGTTGTTTATATCTCCTTGATTTGGTTTTTGTAAGTCACGTGTGTATGAGTTCATCCATTCCTTCTAGATTTTCCAGTGTTTGGGGACTGTGCATTTTCAAAGTATCCCCTAATTATTCTCTGTATTTCATAGGTAACCTTCTATTTTTTATTTCTATTTTTATTATTTTGAATCTTTTTTTTCTTTTGGTTAATTTGACTAGGAGTTTGTTAGTCTTTTTTTTTTCAAAGAACCAATTCTATTACTAAATTTATGACTTTTTATGATATTTTTGAAAAAGGAAAATTGTCCAGACTTAGTGATAGACTGTTTATAAGTGGTAAATAAATAAAGAAATCAGATATAGTGCCAAGATTTCTAGGCTGGGTTATTAGGAAAATGTGGTGTCATTAACAGAGATAAGGAAATGGAGAAATGAACAGATGGGATGGGATCACTAACAGATGGTTCTGGTGGTTTAGACATATTGAAACTGAAATGATGGGTAACAACCAAATGGAGATGTTACAGGGACAATTAGAAACGCATTGGTGGAGCACAGAGAAGGTGAGGATTGGGTGTGTAGATGTGGGAGTAAACTCTATTAGAGTCTATTAAGCTAAGATAAGGGAGGTAAATATTGCAAGTTTGAGTGCTGAGAAGGCATAACAGAATGAAGACCTTGAATAATATCAAAGGAAATAAAGATATATTTAGAAATGGGAAATTATTAATATTGGGGGGTAAACGTAGATAGAGTAACAATGTGGAGGCTTGGGCAGCCACTGGGCTAGAAAGTGGCTGAGTCTAGGACAGAGGTCCATAAAGAGTTGCTTTAGAAGCCAGGGGGTCTGGGCTATAATCAGATCAGCAACGCCAGAATCCTAGGAGAAAGGACTAGTGGAAGCCAAATCCAGCAAGTCCAGGTTGGAGCAGGGGTCAAAATCGGATGAGTTGAGGCTGGAGAAATAGCTCAGCAGTTAAGAGCACTCACTGGCTGCTCTTCAGAGGACCCAAGTTTAATTTCTGGAACCCCCATCGTGACTTGAAAT
Organism: Peromyscus leucopus; assembly: GCF_004664715.2. Lineage (NCBI taxonomy): Eukaryota > Metazoa > Chordata > Mammalia > Rodentia > Cricetidae > Peromyscus > Peromyscus leucopus. The sequence continues at coordinate 74,328,764 of NC_051070.1, forward strand.
GGTCAGTAACTCCAGTCCTCGGTGATCTGACAACCTCAGGCACCGGACACACACATGCTACACAGATATACATGCAGACAAAACATCTGTACACATGAAAATGCAAGACATTCATCTAACTTTGTTTGCGGGAGGGGGGGAAGGAAAGGAAAGGAAAGAAAAAATAACCTTAGTGTCATCCAAAGGGAAATAATCAAGTATATGCACATGCTGAAGCAATGCAAGGCCATGACAGAGAAGAGGATAGTTCTCCATGACTGCTGGGGAAAGAACCCCACTAACAACATCGACCGGAAGAGTGAGAGGAAGGACCACACGATTGTCAGCCACATGGAACTGGTTCTGTGTCTGAGGGGGAGGTCTGCCAAACATAGAGGGGTTCTCAAGAAGAGAAACCTGGCAAATGACAATGGAGTCTTGCCCTTTGACATGTTGAATTCTGCAAAGATGCCAAGTCATGGAGAAACCAAAAAACGAGCAAGCAGAAGTCATTCATCACTGACCTCTATGAGAGAGCTACCAGCTGAGCATGGATGGTGAGAAAAGTGTTGTAGAGGGAGGGAGATGGTGAGAGATGAGTGAGCGTACTCTCTGTAACCAATCACTGACCCTTTAAGGACAACAGGTGTGAATCTTCAATGTCAACTTGATTTGGAATCACCTAGGAGACACCTTTGGGCATATCGGTGTGGCTCTGGCATTCCCAAAGAGAGATTTAGTGGAGGTGGGAAGACCCACCCTGAAAGCAGGCGGCCCCACGCCATGGGCTGGCTCCTGAACTGAACATAAAGAGGAAGTAAACGGAGCACCGCTCTGCTTCCTAACTGTGGACCAGGCCTGGCAACTGCTTTGAACGCTCACGATTCCCCATCCCATGAGCCACTGTGGCCCTCAAACGATGAAGCAAAATAGACATTTCCTGCTGGAAGGTGTTTTTATGCCAGGTAATTGGTCACAGCAATGAGAAAAGTTACCACAGAAAGGTGAAATGAAAACTTTGTAGACAAACTGAGATCTGAGTATATTTAAAACTGATGATGTCAGTCAGGGAGCAGGATGGAGAGCTGTGGGTGTATAGACCTTTAGGGCTTGAAACATCTCACAGGCTATCTTTTCTTCTTTATTTTAAAGCTGGGGAGAGTGAAGCCCAAGGGTGAGCCACAGATAAGAGTTTGATTAAATCCAGGTTTCGTCTTGAGCAGCTTACAAACTGCTTTGAATGGCAAGCTCCTTTTCCTAGCAACAGGTGTAAAAGCTTAACAGATCTGTGAGGCTTTATTTCTAATATTATTACCATTATTAATGAACTTCTAAGCCGCCACCATGGTAGTCTCTCCTCTACATGCTCCACACACTGACTTGATCCCTGTAATAACCCTAAGATATGTCCTGTTGCCATGAAGCTCCGAGTTACACAGCCAGAAAGCAAGCGCACTTGGATTTGAAGCAGACAGCTGGCTCGTGAATCCAAGCTCTCCAACAGTCACTGCCTCTAGCTCAGGTCACGTGGCTTGCATGATACAATGCCTTATGTGGGCAAGAGGTGAGAAAACGAGCAACTTTTAGTGCTAGTAGAGAAAGAGGTAGCTCAAGAACACAGGCTTCCTGGTGCCAGGGTTCATTCATTCCTGTCTACAGTGCTGCTGCCCTGGGTGCCCTGCTTACAACTTCCTTAATTTAAAAAAAAAAAAAAAAGCTACTGCTTTGGCCAAGGAAATCAGAGCTGAGGCGACACAGAATGAAACTTTTCCAAGGACAAGGCAGGGCCTGGGTGCCTAAAGATCAAGCCCATCCCAAGATATGTTCTGAGCTCTTTCGTTGTATTAGAATTGAACTACATCAAATCTTGCCTGACATGAGGGAAATAAGGAGTCTGTGGCTAGCTGTCACTCGAAAGCCATTTCACCCAGTGAGAGAGTATTTCACCCAGTTTCCTGGTTGCAGCTCTATTCATGCATGTATCTTTGTGACGGCAGTTCACCGGGAGTGTTCAGAAACATGACACAAGATTTCTAGACTAAGCTGGCTTCCCAGGAGGCTGGCCTGTCCCCCACAGGAACATCTAGAAGTCACGTGACAGCTGTAGAATGCACTGACACATCCTTTCACCTTCTGAGCAAGGTCACTATTTTGAAATATGTGTCCTACTCTGCAGGCTCAGTGGATGAAACAAGGGGGGAATAAAATATGTGGTGAGCATCCGGAAGGGAATACAGGTCAACCACAGGAAGGGAAGTCATTCATCTATTTTCTGAGAGAGAGGCCATATTCTTCCTGGCACATTTCCTTGGCATGGATTTTGGCTTCTTAAAAACCAAGTTCTGCTTCCAGGGAGATTTTCTTCAAAGGGACTGACTCAAAGGCTCCACTTGAGACTGAACAGCGTACGTGATGATGAAGAGGATTACAGATCGACAGCTGCAAATCCAAATGGTCACTGCTCTGCATTTATGCTGCAATAGAACTCATTAGCAGCTTAATGAGAGTTTAAAGATTTTTTTTCTCTGTGCTATTCTGATGATTTAGCACTAATTAGAAACCAAGAGTTCCTTCCCAAGAGCCTGGGGCAGATGAGAGAATACCTTATCCAATTCTCTAAGAAAAAAAAAAAACCCACTTAGAGGGAACTTTAGAAGTTGGGTTCTGAATTAAGTATAGAGAAGGATGGAAGGAGGGAGAGGAAGAAAAGAGGGATGGAGCGAGGGAAGGAGAAAAGAAAGGAGACCTCATAAAGAGAGCTCACTATCACTACCTGTCTGGGATTTGTGGTTTTCTACATCAAACATAGACAGAACTGAGCTGTTAGAACGGTCACCTTTCCTACTCAATCCTGGCGAGCACACGCTGTGTGACTCGGAGCAGGTGACTTAACCCCTCTCAGTTTTCATTGCTTAATGTTAAAATGTTACAATTGTTAAAATGAAGATAATGACAGGATTGCCATCACATCACTATTGTAAAAGTTAAACAAAAGCGTTTGTTATTGTTGGATCTTAAATGTCCCCCAAAGGCCACAAGTTGAAGGCATGGTCAATGGCTAGTGGCCCTGCTGGGAGGCAATGAAACTTTAGGAGGTGAGGCGTAAGCCCAGAGTTAGGTCATTGGAGGTATGCCTCTGGAAGACAGTGTTAGAGTGTGCCCCTCTCCCCTCCTCCCTCTCTCTCCACAAAGTACAGATGTCCCCCTTAATATGCCTGTCACTTACCACAAGTCCCCAGGCAGTGGTTCCAACCGCCATAGGCTGAGGCCTCTGAGACGCTGAGGCAGGCTAACCCTTCCCTCCTTTAAGTGGCTTTCAGGTGTAACATGAATTGCTAAGCGGTCTTATTAATAATAATAATAAAAAAAAACAGAGCCAGATATGGGTTAAAAGCTGAAAGATCAGAGGCCAAGCAGCAAGCCGCTAGTTCTTACCCCTACCAAATCCTCCGCCAAAAGAGAGTGAGCTCCTCTCTCCACCCCGCCTTCTCACTTCCTCTCTCCGCCCAGCTCTATCACTTCCTGTCTGTCAACTAGTGGCTAGCTCCTCCTTCTGATTTCCAGGCAAGCTTTATTTGTTAGAGCACAAACAAAGTATCATCACGTTCAGGTACTTTGACATACAGAGCAGTGGGAAGTTAGCACCACGGGTGTCTCAAACTTGTGTAGAACACCCAGTGCATAGTTGGAGCGTTATGTGTTGGATGTTACCTGTTGTTGTCATCATTTTAAATAATCCAAAGCAGATGATAATCACTTCAGTCAGGAGATCCTTAAAGGTGAAAGTTGGGTTTACAAATATGTACATGCTTTGAAGTAGACAGGCCTCTGGTGAGACTAGAAATTGTCTAACGCATTTGAAAACGATAGATCTGAAGTTCTCTCGCATTAAGGTTTGCCCTTTTCTCTCCTCAGGGCTCCAGCCCTGCCTACCTGCTGTCTGTCCTCGGCCCACACATACTACCAACAGGCTCCTCCCTCCACTCTGGTCCTCGCGGCCTTCCTACTTAGGGCTGCATCCCCCACTGGGCAACAAGCCCTATGTCAATGACCATTCTTCACACTGAAAGCTCAGGTCATCTCAAAATCTTCCTTTGAAACATGCTCTTCTTGTACAGAACTTAGGCTACCATTGAGGAACAAAATCAGACTTAAAAAATGGAACCCAAGTCCAGCCAATTACTTTTCTTTCTTGCATATACTTCTGCATGTTCTTCACCCACCCAGGAACATCTGGGGGTCAGAGAGGAGAGCTAATAACAGCAGATCCTTCCCTTGAGCTGGCCCAGCCTTCACACTCTACAAATTCCTGTGCTTCCGATTCAGGCAACCCAGTTATCATTGACTGCATCTTACATGTCAGAACGGAGGGACTCGGGCAACAAGGAGATGAGGCAGTGGGACAGTGAAAATGGCAGCCCCAACCGGAGCATCCTTCCTCGGGGCCCTCAGGGAAGCAGCTACAGCCTTCTGCCCTGAGCTGTCCCTGCACAGTTCCAGGTCCAGGGACACACCCGAGTGTCCTAGTTTACCAAGCCAGGTAGGGAGTGTGTGGGATCAGAGTGGAAGGGATGTCAGCATCTTGGTGCTATGACGTCTATCCCTGGATTCAACCAGATCTGGTTCCACCTGTCTGCCGTAACTGGGAGTAGAAGCTGGCAATTTCTCTGGGCCTAGGGGGGGCCGACTTAAGATACAAAACAGGGGCTAGCTCCACCTGGAAAGAAGCTGCTAAGGTTAGGTGGTCTGTGAAGGAAGGTGGTGTCCTCAGTGAGGGGCTCTGTGTCAGTATCTCCCGTCTTGGCCTCCTGGTCACCCAAAGTTTGTAGTCTGCTCTAAGAGACTTGCAGTTATCTCCACATAAACCTGAGGCTGTGAAGGCTCCTGCATGGCTAATCTATGGACGTGGGAACGGGACATATCCGGCCAGCGCCTTCTTCGTTTCTTTGTAAGATATGTTAGTCTTTGTTCAGCCTCAGAACCCTAGTGATCAGCGCTGGCAGGCCGCCCACCTGATTTGAAATGTTGACGTTCCAACAGTTCCGTCATGTACGGTTAAGAGCACCCTGTGGACATGCCACCTCACAGACTGCCTACTGGAAGGATCAGCCTGCTGCGCAATCAGCTAACCATGCAACAGAGCCATGTAAGGGCAGCAACAGCAGGAAGCAATGTTCATTGCTCAAACATGTGTCAAGAAGCCTTTGGCCAAACTCTCAGTCTACAGAACCCCCAGGGTAATGACAGAGTCAGATTCCAAATATGGGACGTTCATGGGACAGTGGAATCCACCATCTCTTCAGCAGACAAGAGGCAGGAAGGAGGTAAAAAGTTTCCTTGAGATTAAAAGATGTGAACATTTCAGCAATCAAACAGGCACGGTGGAGGCAAGCAGACAGGCTCGACGTCATAAGCGAGTACCTTTAGTTTCTTAATTTGTCTACACCTACGTGTTCACCCGTACAAGGATGATGATACTCTATTTCACAGAGACATTGTGCAGATGAGCTAAAGAAAATGCCAAAACATCTTTCACATAGAACCTATGCAGATTAAATGTCATAACCAGTAGGTTTTAATATCTCTGGAGATCTGTGGGGCTGGCCACACTTTGTCTGCCTCTGGAACACCCTAGGCCTTCCTGCTCATCCTATCAGTCTCTCTACATATGATACTCAACCTATGGGAAGTGTTCTCTCTCCCCACCAAAAAAAAAAAAAAATAGCTCCCCTCACATTCACCCTCATCCTGAGATGAGGCTAGAGGGGGAAACCTGTGTAACCACTTTCAACAAATGTTGATGGGCCCAGTTCAGTGTCCTGGACCTCCCAGTCAGCACAGACGCCAGCACTCACATCTGTCCCTCTGCCTTGGCATTGGTCCACTTGCCGGAGCCCACTCATTCCAACCTCATGTGTGTGGTCCTGTAGAAGTCCCACAGAAGTGATATCCATTCATCAGTCCCCTACCAGTGACTGACCAGGAGCTCCCTCACCCCGTGGTGACTGCCTCTGAAGCGTGCATGCCATGATGCTTCCCAGAACTCTGACTCAGGGTTAACCTTTTCTCACAATGTGCTATGCTAGATGATGCCTCCTTTTTTTTTTTTTTTATCTCTTTCTCTTCTCCCAAGTCTCCTCTTCCACCTGCTGCCTACTTTCTAGAAGAGCCTCCCAAATGAACCACTTGCTCTAAAAATCTTTGTCTAAGGGAACCTGTACCACCTAAATGGGTCTGGACTCTCCACTGAGAGGGCAGTGGGAAGCTATGCAAACTCTCCCTGAGTGATAGCTCATCTGAGCTCTGAGGTGGTTGATCCTGCTTTCCCCTGTCCAGGCTAGCTCAAATCCAGACAGCTCAGCAAAAGCCATGTTTGTATTCACCACAGACACTCCTCAGGTGGGGCCTGGCACAGCTGGCTAACTCCACAGCAGCCCTCTCACCTCGTTCTCCACCAAGAATGACAGGCTCAGAAGCTGGGGTACTCCTAGAGACCTTGGTGACCCAATGCATGTAGCCAGATGGACTACAAAGAACGATCCATTCGTGCCGATTCTGTTTTGGGATGCCTGCAGTCCCAATGTCCAACCCTGCGGTGATATCATGCCAGTAAAAGTGACACGTCTGAAGAAACAGTGTCCGCAACTAGCAGGCTTTGGTATCTCTTGAGAACGATGGGCTGGCCACATTTTGTCTGCCTGTAGAATACCCTGGATCTGGGGTTATAGCAGCCTTCCTGTTCATCCTTACCAGCACCTTCTCTACATATGACACCCAACATAACCTATGGGAAGTGTCATTTCCTATTTAACTACCTTCAAATCTGTGCCAGGGGACTCATACCTGAGGAGAAAGAAAAGAAAGAAAGGAAGGAAGGAAGGAAAGGAAGGAAGGAAAACACGTTGTCACACTATTCTGGTAAAGAGAATCCCAAACCCTCTGCCTTGCTGTGCTGTTCCAAGCTAATGTAACTTATTGTCATTTAAGAAGAGGGAACCTCAACTGAGAAAATTCCTCCACAAGACTGGGCTGTAAGCAAGACTGTAGAGCGTTTTCTTAACTAGTGATTAGTGGGAAAGAGCCCAGCCCGCTGTGGGTGGTGCCATCTCCTAGGCTGGTAGTCCCAGGTTCTATAAGAAAGCAGGCTGAGCAAGCCAGGGGGAGCAAGTCAGTAAGCAGCACCCCTCCATTGCCTCTGCATCAACTTCTGCCTCCAGGTTCCTGCTCTGTTTGAGTTCCTGTCTTAACTTCCTTCCGTGATAATGTGGAAGTATAAGTCAGATAAACCCTTTCCCCCTCAAATAGCTTTTGGCCATGGTGTCATTGCGGCAATGATAACCTAAGACTGCTTGCCCATATGCAAGCAGCTCTTCTATGAGCAGGCTGAGGAGATCCAGACATGGCACCAAATAGCAAGAACAGGAAGCTGGTCCAATTATCAACGAGGCTTTGTGCACAGCACTTGGGGATACTCAAGGGTCCAAATTGATATTATGATGAGAAAAAGTCCTTGAAGACAAATTCCTCAGTAGAACTTGAAGCGCGCACACACACCCTGCAACACTTCCACATAACATATTTTGCTTTCTCACGAGACATAAGTAGATGGGGCCTGTTGTTCTAGCCATCCATAGGTAAAGGCAGATACTCTAAGATCTGTCATCTTTCCTGGACTTTAGGTTGGTAGCAAGATCAGCAAATCTTCTGCTTAATAGTGATGCAGATTGGATCTCTGTTTACAAAACGAAAACAGGTAGCATGTTTCCCTCCGGAGCCCCCAAAGAGATCACAGAGTTAGAATTGGGTGTCGTCATGGAGACATAAATTCTGCCCCTAATAATAAATAAATAAAATAATTAATAGCATCAGAGCAGTCAGAATACTGTGCCAGCAGCAGCTCTGCCACAGAGAATGGAAGCTCCTGTTCTTCCTGCAGTACCCAGTGCCCCAGGTCAGGTGGGGGGCTCTAAGCACCGGCCTAAGAACGACACTGCCATAGCTCTAAGCATGGCTCTAAGAACACCACTGCCATCCAGAGGGCAAGAGCACAGAGTGTGGCATACTGGCCCTGCCCGGCATTACACTTAATGAGAAATAAGTGGAGCAAAGGAAAGAACAGGAGAGGAAACCTTCTAAGGCAGGTTGCACATATGCTGTCCTCTAAACTTTACATCAGCCTTGTTTTGTTTTGTTTTGAACTTAAAGGCTTTCTTAGAGCCGAGTGACCTCCTTTCTTGGGTTAGTCCTGATGCCAGTGTGTTTTTAAAACACATGGTTGACAGGTGGAAACTTCTGGAATTCCTCTTCCTAGCACTGACCAGAGTGACAGTCAACGGTGACAACTGAAGCCTTTCTCTGGACCGCACAGCCCACCCTGAACCTAGGGACACCTGACACATCACACTTGTATCCACTTGTATCTCCTGGAAGCTGAAAGCTCACATCTCCACTGATAGGAACATACTTAAATTGAAAGAGAGGGAGACAGGGAAGAAAAGGAAGGGAGGAAAGAAAGGAAGAGGTTTTTCTAAAGACATATTTAAAGGTATCATAAGTAAAGGTTAATATTCCCAATGAAGAAAAACAAGCAAAAATTCTTTCATCCAAATAAATCCCTTAGAAAATTCCTTTTGAGGAATTTATCCACTGACTGCACATCACGTGGTCACCTGATTTTAATATTGAACTCAATGATGGCTTTAAAGGCCAAAGATGCTGATTTTACTCAGCTGTGCTCTTTTAGCAGTCTCCACGAGAAGCCTCGGCATGCTGTTTTGGTTGAGCACTTTCCAAACCAAGTGGGTCCTGGCTACATTGTCACCTTGCAGCCAACGCATAGATAAATATAGGGAGATGCCATCACTGGCAGGGACATTAAGGCTTGGGTCATGCATCAGCCCTGCTTAGCTGGCAACCAAATGCATAATTCACATTGCTGCAAAGCCTCTTGTGATTGCTTATCCATTATAGATCAATTGCAAGAGAGGCTGTCAGTTTATTAGAGTGTAATTTAGGAACCCTGCAAGCATTTGGGATTTCCACTCTATTGACTGAATGTACAATAATTAATCTGTGTATGAAATTAAGTACAACCCTAAGGAATATTTATGTGCAGGTTGTCTTAAATTCTGAGGACTTCTGTGAAAATCACATGTCAAAGGAGCACAAGGCAGTTGAACAAGCCTGGCTTGAGACAGCAACCACTCTATCCTAAGACTATTACCTGAGCGTGAGTCATGTGCTTCATATTCTTGACTCTCTGTATCAGGTTCTACATCACAGATCCAACCATGGATCAATGGAGGAATAGTTTAAACAAAAGTCTGAATGTGTGAAGATAATTTCCTGTCATTCCATAAACAATACAGTAAAATTCCTCTTCATATAGCATGACAATGTATTTGGTATTATAAGTAGTTTAAAGTATGCAGGATGACCAAGGTAGATGGGGGATATTTGCAGGTTAAATGTAAATATTTTGCAGTTATTACATTTATCATTTATGTATGTGTGTGTTTGGTGTGTGTGTGCATGTGTGCGCATGTATGTGTGTACAAGTACATGTGCATATGTGAACAGTGAGTACCATAACATGCATACATGTGTATGAAGATCAGAGAACAACTTTCAGGACTTGGTGTTCTGCTTCCAGCCTGTGGGTCCCTGGAATCGAACTCAGATCCTTGGTCTTGACAAGTGCTCTTATCCTTGGAACCATCTTGCCAGTCCATTTTGCAATTTTTTTATAAGGGACTTAGAGACCCTCAATTTTGGTCCTTCACCTAATCTCCAGTAGGCAACTACATTCAATATCCAACTGTGGTTACCTATGGCTCATTTGCTCAATATTAGATTATCTACACTTTAATTTTACTCCCTATTAATAAACCGTGCCAGTAAGTGGTCGTCTGGTTTCCTCCATGCTATTGCTGTAGCAGTGTCCTGTTTGAGTCAGAGAGTAGTTTGTAGGGTTCCTGCAAATAAATCTAGCATTTTCATCCTGGGCATATCCCTTCTCTTAGCAAAGGGTGGGGCCAAGAGAGTGGCTGACTCAGGGAAGCTCATCAGGAGGAGGACAAGGGGATCAAGTCACAGTCCCGGGGACAGAGCTACATGACATTTTCATCCAAGAAGAAAATCTCTTGCTGCCTCTAACTTGCTCGCAGGTCCTTGGAATTCTTTAAGGAAAAACTCACTCCCACCCACCCCACCACCACCACCCCCTTCGATCTGATACCCAGCTCACACTTAAAGCTCTGGATCTTGTTTCTTGTCATTTGAATGTAAATGTAAACTTCTTAGGCAGCAGGAAAACCCAGATATCTCATTATAAGCATGCATTGAATTTCTCTAGATCCTAAAATTACTAAACAAGATTGCTTAACAACTTTGCCCCAAGGCTAGTTGGAGTGAACCAAGAACAAAAGCTAAGATTTCTCTCTGAGAAAAGCAACTAACTTCATAGCTAGGCTCACTGTGTCTTAAAGGAGGGTGCCCCAACACTCTGAGCTGGTAACAAGGTTGTTCCTGTATCCTCCTGGCAGGAATGAACAGACTTTTAAAAGACACTTTTTAGTTACCTCTTACCTTCTATGTAAACGTAAGCATCATGTGAAGCCCCACCCCCGAAGACTGATGTGGAGGGTAAAGAGCAGAGTAACATTCGACTCCTTTGTTCCTCTTCCTAATAAGGCCACGTTGGATAAATCCCCTTTTTCTGCTTTTGGCTTTTCGATTATTGAGTATGAGTGTCCAGTCCACCTTGTTAGGGCTGTCAGGGCCCAGGCTCTGACCCTCCGAACTCCTGAACTTCCTTGGGAACCTCCAGGTCATAGTGCCTGGCAAGCTGTGCCAGGCCAAGAGCCTTGATTGTACACCTTCAAGAATAGCACATTTGGCTCTTGCTTCTGGCTTCTTCCCATCCTCCCCTAAGACCTCACCACCCTCTCTTCTCTCTGTGCACTTCATCTTAGTCACTGTTACTCTGGCCCGGTACGGTGTAATCCCAGCACTTGGGAATTCCATATGATAATGTGACGTCAGCGTGGGCTACATAATGCACTCAAGGCCACTCCAGGCTACCCAGCAAGACCCTGTCCCAGAAAACAAACCGACAGGGCTGTGCAGATATCTCCGTCCGTAAGGTACTTGCTGGGCATCCACGAGGACCTGAGTTTATCCTCACAACCCATTTGCAAAGCCAAGCACGGCAGTGCACACTTATAACACCAGGGCTGGAGAGGTAGAGACAGGCAGGTCCTTGCTGGGGCTGGCTGGCTGGCCAGCCTTAACCAAACAGGTCAGCGGGAAAGACACCCTGTCTCAAAAAAAGAACAAGGTGGATGGTGTCCTGAGGAATAGCACTCAAGGTGGACCTCTGGCCTCCACATGAACCCACACACACACAGTCACATACACTCATAAATATGCACAAAAGAAAAGAACAGCCAAGAAAACAGTAAATATTTGCTCTGGGTATAGCTTTAGAAGAAATTAATCCTTTCTGGGTCTCTCTGTTTTCCCAGTCCCTGTAGATACACCTACAATGCAATCCCTACACATAAGGCTCTGGGAAAATTGAAGAGAGGGCAAAAAGATTGCAGGAGCCAGAGGAAAGCTGCGGCGGATAGTGTCTTCTAAACACGGTGGGGCAGCCGCATCGTGAAGTCTCGGCAGTGTGGTGGCCCAGACGAGGCTTGCACAATGCAGCACCAGATGACAGGCCAGGTGGGTGAGGGATGTTTCCCAAAGCCCCACACCTAACAACTGGCGGCTGCCAAGAGAGGAAGATCAGGTTTCTTCAAGAATGAGTTCCCTGATGTTCCCAAGTGGTCAGATCTAAACATATGTACAAACAAGCAACATTAAATGGACTCCATAGGATGGGTAGATAGATAGATAGATGATTGATAGACAATAGATAGATAGATGATAGAAAATAGGTTTATAGATTTATAGATGTATAAAACAATATTAATTTATGAAGAGGTCATGAGTTTAAAAAGGGAATAGCATGGGAGGACTTGTAGAGGGGAAGGAATGAGAAATGATCTAAATACAGTATTCATGTATGAAATTACCAAAATAAAATTTTTAATTAAAAAATTTATAAATTCAAAATATCACTTCCTATTTATAAATTCTGTTGTAAGTAATCCATATTTTATATTTACTCATAATAATGTATGTTCATAACCATCCTGGAACTGGGAAGAGATTATTATAAAGTATCCTAAATAGTTTGGAGACATTTAGGCTTTGGAAGATGAGACCTTATTGGTTGTAGTATTAAGGCAACTCCACATAGTTAAAAGAGAGGTTTATTTTGTGGGGTAACTTACAAGTAAAGGGGTAGGTTACAGGGTCTGGGAAAGGTGTAACACAGACCAGCGGTGTTCTCTGGAGAACTCTGCTTGATCTACCTCCAGCGTCCATGATACAGGAACCAAGAGAGCCAGCACATCTGGATCTCGGGTCTTAAAGGCTCCTGTCTTGGCCTCACCTCATAGTCATGACAGTTACTGAAGCCCCAATGGGGGTAGTACTTCCAGGTCAAAGCTGGAACAGCTACCCACTACAGGACCTCTTTAATGTGCTCCAACTCTTTCGGTTAAGAAATTACATCTTGCCGGGCGATGGTGGCGCACGCCTTTAATCCCAGCACTCGGGAGGCAGAGCCAGGCGGATCTCTGTGAGTTCGAGGCCAGCCTGGGCTACCAAGTGAGCTCCAGGAAAGGCGCAAAGCTACACAGAGAAACCCTGTCTCGAAAAAAAAAAAAAAAAAAAACCAAAAAAAAAAAAAAAAAAAAAGAAATTACATCTTATTTTTAACCCTGTAGCTGAAATTCAGTGACAATTTTTATTTCCCACTATTATTCTAAGATCATGCATATGACTTTTTTATAATAGTTTTTGTTTTTTTGAGACAGGGTTATACTGGCTGTCCTAGAGCTCGCTATGTAGGACAGATGGCCTCAAATTCACAGAGAATGCTTGCCTCTGCCTCTTGAATGCTGGAATTACAGGTGTTCACCTGCCATGCTTGGCTTTAAATAATAATTTTTAAATACTGCCATTTTCTAGTCAATAAAATCAATGAATTTGCCCTCATTTATCCTCATTGGTGTTTTCTCTATCCTTAGGTATGAGGTCTGTAGACAGGAACTTGTCTGTTTCAATGGCGTCTAACCTGTGGGCTAGAAAGACTAGTCTGCATATGTGGACATGTAGCAACACTGGCCTAGGAGGAAGAGAACAGAAGCTGATGCCAGGTGTTATTCTAAGGGCTATAGATGGAATCAATTGATTCATTCTTCATGAGGTCTTATCAGTAACCCCACTTTTCAGGTCAGGACAGTAAATGATTTGTAATAGTCACAAAGCTTGGATGTAGCACCTTGGTCTCTGTAATCATTTCTGCAACTGACCAGCTTCCTCAAATAAGGTTCGTATTCTCTACAGATGCAGCTTCTCAAAATTAAATAACAATAAGGCAAAAAATGAGAACTAAATCCTTCGTATTAACTATCAGGACTTTCCAATCACCATGTTAGCCTTTTGGCCAATGAATTTCATAACATGGAGAACATTTTTAATTCTCCTATTGCGGCGCGCTCCTCGGCCAGCAAGGAAGAACGACCACCATGCGAGGATCCTTCTCAGAACACACTTTATTGGAGAGCCTCTTGATTAAGGGAGAGCGGGAGGTGAGGGGCCCCGAGGACTAAACTGCAGCTGCTTATATAGGGAATCAGGCAAACGTGCCGTACTGTGATTGGGTCCCACCAGAATGCTAGCACAGGGAGCCACGGGATAGGCTGAGGACATAAGGCCAATTACCATACTCGTGCATCATAGCCAAATATGGAGTTGTTTACAGCTAGGCTACCAGGAAGCCAGCGCCATCTTTGAATAGCGGCTCCCTACATCTCCCCCCTCTTTATTAATTAAGCAGCAGGAGAGAGTATAGGTCTGATTTCTGCAACACAAGTATTTCATCCAATCAGGTCCCCACCTCATGATGTGTTGACCGATCGAGGATGAGTTAACTGTGCATAATTGCCTGCATACCTTCCCGAGTGCAATGGACTAACCAGTCCCAGGGGTGCAAAGGCTATGCGTGTAACAATGGTCCACATACCTTCCCAAGTGCAATGGACTAACCAGTCCTAAGGGTGCAAAGGCTATGTGACTCCATATGCAGTCAGACTTGCTCTCCTTGAAGGAAGGAAAATGTCCTACACTTCAAGTGCAGTGCACGAGCCTGGCATCCTGTGCTCAATACAAGTATGTGAAAGCTGTCCACATACCTTCCCGAGTGCAATGGACTGCCAGTCCCAGGGGTGCAAAGGCTGTGTGGATATTAGGTAAAGCCAGATCTGGGGGGAGGAGCCATACTCCAAAGCGGCTAATGCTTAAGTGATAATGACCTTGTCCTTTTTGTATGTGCTTGCAAACGGCAGACCAACCACAGACAAAACACGCATCCTCCAAGGCAGCATGCCAAAAATATACCCTACCCCCACCCATTCTAAACAGGGAAAAGGTAGAAGCAATCCAGGACGACAGTCCCTCTGCCATGCTGAGATCCACTCAGGTGGAGTTGATGGTCACCACCGCTACTCTCAGTTTTTCCAGTGTCTCTTCAAATTCTCCAGACCAATTTCCTATAAGATAACTAGACAATTGTTTAGACAAATTCGCTGCTCAGGAACCATTCTGGAACTGCATGCTAGTGACACGCAAACCAGGCATTCTCCACTCACAGCCCAATTGGACCACCTGCCAAAGGATGTCAACTTGTTCTTGTACAAAGTCAATGCACTGGTTAAGCACCATAATGCCACCTTTCAACTGTGCATTTAGGGAAGTAGAGGTATGAAGGATGGTTTGGAGCCATCAACTCCTTCCACCTGAAGAGGCTGAAATGGCCAAGCCTGCATCTCTGGAGACAGGGACCAGCTGCAGCAGTTTGAACCTCCACTGCAAAGGTGATGCCTAGCACCTGGCCCCCAGCCAGCACAAGGATTCCCCATAACCTCTCTGAGAATGATTAGAACAACAAGTAATGTGTGAACGCCATAATTCCCTCCTTGGAGCATAATTAAAGGAGCTACGTCAGAGCAGCTAGCATCCATTCGTGCAGCTTGTGTGGTTGCAAGGACTGCTGCCGCTAGGCCAGCATTACTTAGCGGTCCCCCAATTTCCCGACAGGCTTTTAGCCAAGCTTCTAATCCCTTTCCTTTCCACGGGGTAATGGTCCTACGACATTCTTTTGTGCTCTGCTCATACACTAGTTATTGAACCAGAGGCATAGCTGTTTCTACCTCTCCAAATATCTTTCCTGCCGCCTCTACCAGATCTTTTAATTGTTTATAAGGCACAGGTTCATGATATCTGTTGTTTGTTTGCGGATCTTCAAAGACTGGAAACGCGGACGCTAGCCGCGCCCAGGTGTCTCTCCTGATAAAATGACAACCTCCACCTGTTTGCAGGCACGAAGGTGTTGCCGAGGGTGGATGTGGTCCCGAAGGCGCCGTTGGTTCCACATTCACCCCAGCAGAAACATTATAAGGAGGAGGTCGCTGCCGCCCATATCTCTCTTTTTTATACTCAGCGGCAGCTTCCTCTAAATTTTCCTCCTCATCTGAATCTAATTCATTATCAGATAAATCAAATTTTGCAAATCTCTCTAGTACTAGATACAAAGGATCCCCTTTGTTTTCTGAATTTTCTTCCTTTTCTTCATTCTTTTCTTTCTTTTTAGGCCTACTTAAGTTCTCCCCTTTAAAGTCTGATTCTGATAGACTATCCTGGTGCTTAATTAATGCCTTGCGTCCCTTTCTAATGATTTCCACATTGCGTCCTTCCTTAAGACATGCATGTACAAAACAGCAAAGAAGAACAACAATTGTCATAAGAATGAACACAAGAGCAAGCACAAACAGATTAATCCCAGCCATCAGCATACCTGGAGAACTTACCGACGTCATCCCCGTTCCTGGCGACTTACCGACGTCACCACCGTTCCTAGAGAACTCACCGACGTCGTCGCCGTTCCTGGCGAACTTACCGACGTCACCGTTCCTGGAGAACTCACTGACGTCACCGCTCCGTGTGCTGAGTTCTGAATCCTCTTCGACCCCTCACCTGGTGTCCAAAGTTTCCGTCCCGGGTTTCGGCACCAGTTGGTATCCGAAGTTTCCGTCCCGGGTTTCGGCACCAGTTGCTGTCCAAAGTTTCCGTCCCGGGTTTCGGCACCAGTTGCTGTCCAAAGTTTCCGTCCCGGGTTTCGGCACCAGTTGCGGCGCGCTCCTCGGCCAGCGAGGAAGAACGACCACCATGCGAGGATCCTTCTCAGAACACACTTTATTGGAGAGCCTCTTGATTAAGGGAGAGCGGGAGGTGAGGGGCCCCGAGGACTAAACTGCAGCTGCTTATATAGGGAATCAGGCAAACGTGCCGTACTGTGATTGGGTCCTGCCAGAATGCTAGCACAGGGAGCCACGGGATAGGCTGAGGACATAAGGCCAATTACCATACTCGTGCATCATAGCCAAATATGGAGTTGTTTACAGCTAGGCTACCAGGAAGCCAGCGCCATCTTTGAATAGCGGCTCCCTACATCCTATGGAATTAGAAATGCCAAAAGTGCCAGGCAGTGCTGGAGCAGGCCTTTAATCCCAGCACTCCGTAGGCAGAGGCTGGAGACCTTTGAGTTTGAGGCCAGCCTAGTGTATAGAGCAAGTCCCAGGACAGCCAGGGCTACACAGAGAAATTCTGTCTTGAAAAACAAAAGAGAAAAAAAAATGCCAAAAGTACCTGTAATCTATGGTTATGAACAAATCAAACTTGAAAGTGAGTCTCACTCTGAGTAAAGAAATGAAATAAAAATTAGCCATAATCCCATCACTCAAAAATCCCATCACTGTTCAACACATTAGTGTATTTCCTTCTGTTTTCTTTCTACAAAAAAAAAAAAAAAAAACATAGCCAGGTGGTGGTGGCACACGCCTTTAATCTCAGCATAGGTAGGCAGATCTCTAGATCTCTGTGAGTTCGAGGCCAGCCTGGGCTACAGAGTGAGTTCCAGGAAAGGTGCCAAAGCTACACAGAGAAACCCTGTCTCGAAAGAAAAAAAAAAAACATATTAAATAGGCTCTGTTTGAAAAGTTTTTATTTATTTAGACTACTTCTTTAAGAAATTTGTTCCTTCGTTCCTGGCAGGGAGGAGGAGGAATTCTATTGTCTCTCCATTGTCCTACAATGTACTCACATCCTTCCAATGTAGTCAAGCCATTGACAGAAAAATCAAGTGAAGCATTATCCACCCTCCTGTTTCTTTTCTTAATTGGAAGACATTCTCTAGTTAAAACTATAGGTTAACAACGCCCTGGTTCATTAGCATCTGTCCTCTTATTTCCAAGGACAGCTCTTCTCAGCCGTTATCTTCCCAAAGGGTCTGCTGTGAGAGGACGGTGGTTCTCAGACTCTAAGCCCTGCTCTGCATCTCTGTTCGCAGGCTGGGGTTGGGCAGTCATTTAATGATCAACAGAAGCGTCTGCCCCTACCACTAGAATAACCAGGTCAATGTTTAACTGCATTCTTTAGTTCTGGAATGGCAAAGTAGAAGTTGAAGGGAAGTCTCCATGGAAACCGGCCTCCCAGGAAGTGGCCAGAGAAGTTAGTGTCGGGGGACAGAACTGGAAAGATGTCATGAAGGAAACACCTGTTTTGGTAAGCTGGGGTAAACTGAAACTACTGAACTAAATCACACTCCATAAAGGCCCCCCACGACCCCCCTCCATCATGATTTTCTTCTGAATATCTTCAAGGAAAATGGGCCTGGGCCGCTCCAAGCCTCACCCTCGGGTGATCAAAGTCACACCTTTACAAAGCCAAGAAGCAGAGATTCCCTCAGCTGGCCCTGTGTTCTATGCATTAAATCGGAACCTAGAAGAAAAGAGCTCATACCCATTCTCGAGACTGCAGGGTCAAAAGCAAGCTCTGGAAGGACTGCTACCACCTCTTCGAGAAACCTGGTACGGAAGACATCCTGCAGGTATACCACAAGCGAACATGAGACATGCATGTCTAGGACTCGGGAGAGCTGCGGCACATTTACCTGTCTCCGTGATCTCTGAAAGCTTAGATGATTGAGATGCAGGAGAATGTTTTTCAGTGAGGACTGAATGTTTGTCTGCTGAATGACTTCCAGGGTGTTTGAATGCTTGCGTCGATTCCAGATTTAAAAAAAAAAAAAAAAAAAAAAAAAAACACCTTTTAAATAAGAAGGAAAACAGTCTGGTCTCAGCTTAGTCTGGAGTGATTTCAATGTGTGTGTCTACCTCCATTAGGCCACTGAGATCACACAGATGTGACAGACTGTGGCAACTGTGCTCCACTTGGGTTCTGAATTTAAGTCATTATCTCCAGAGAGACGGAATGCATCAGGCTTTGTAGTTCTGAGAGTAGCACGTTAGGAGTAAACCTCTCTCGTGTGAATTTTGAAACCAGCCCAAACAAAATCAATTTACCACATGAGGGAGAGTAGATGAGTCACCTTCCATAACCCCATGTTCTTCAGGATTGTCACAGAATTAAGGGAATTTTTCCCATGGGGGTCGGGGGTCGGGAGGGAGCTGTGAGCTGAAATGGCTGCAGGTTGCAGGTTGTTCCTGGATATTTTTTTTTATGACATGTAAAATGTTTTCTGATGACAATCGCGATAACTAAACAGATGTGCTAACTTGGGATGAAAAAATTCATACTGATGTGTGTCATCTGGCACACATTCCATATATTTGAATCAGCTTTTCTCTTCTTCACATTCCGCATCAGTAACAAAACTGGGCTGTCCTTCCCAGATGACTCTGTCTCAGATGACCCTGTATACCTTTAGCTGCCAGACCTTCCCAGGGAGGTTTTCATGGTTACTTTCTGTACAGGTAAAGTATTGAGTACTGTTGACTAATACGGCTTTTTTAATGTTCTTCACTATGAATGATAATTTCCTTCTTAATGACATTGATTCCCCTTTTTGGTTGCTTTGGTTTTTTGTCTGCTGTCAGTGTCTCACTGCATAACCCTGGGTTGGCCTTGAACTTTCCATGTAGCCTAGACTGGCTTTGTACTCACAGAGTCCTGCCTGCCTTTGCCTCACAAGTGCTAGGATTAAAGGCATGCAGTTTTATCCTCTTCTGAGTTCTAAGGTTTTGGTAACTAGGTGGCAAATGCTGACTTGGGTACTTTGGAGTCCCAACTGAAAAAATGATACTTGAAAGACAAAAGTCACATTCGTTATAAATAACAAGGGATGAAAAACATTCTCTATAAATACTGACTGTACCAAAAGCATTCTGAGAGCTGGTTTTAGGGGCCCATGTTCTAGCCCCAGCCCCACTAAACATATCACACAACCTTAGACAAGTTACTTCTCAGTTTTGTTTGCCTATGTTCAGAAGTAGAAGTCAGTGTCTGGGACGGCCTTTGCCTTATGGGGCAGTCCAACTAAAAACAGGATATCACTCACGTCATATAAAGGTGAGGAGTACTGAAGTTTCTAGGAGGAAAAAATGCTTTAAACAATTTAGATTTAAAAACCCAATTGATGGTGGTAGAGTTTCTGTCCTGCTCAATGTATGCCATAATCTGAAAGAAAGAAAAAAAAAAAAAAAGTCACAGAGTCCATTCTCTTCAAAGCTGGAGACGGCAAAGCTTCACAGAGGTTACTCAGATGTCTTAAGAAAACTTAAGCACAAGTGTCAGAATGTGTTTTGACTGTTCTAAGAGAAGGGCCAAGGACACCGTGCAGTTTGGTCCCGGCAGCACTCTTGAGTGGCGCAGTGAATCAAGCCAAGCGCAGCGTGTGTGGGGAGGGGCTCACCATCTGATTCTCAGCAGAGCAACTCTGTAGCCCTGGCTTGTTGTATAGAGAAGGAAGAGTGCCATGTTGCATCCCACAGCAAACTGGGGACTGCCCCCTGTTAATTTCCTATTTACCTGAAAAGATAATGTATTTTCATTTATTTTTTTATTTCCTTTATTTTGGGGGAGATTTCATGGTATTTAACTAGTGGGCTGAGACAGAGCTCAAAGGTAGAGCTGAGTCTAGTGTAGGTGAAACCCTGGGTATTTGATCTCCGGTACAGGGAGTGGGGGGGGGGGGGGGGAGTCATAAGACCAATCAGCAGGTTTCTATTTTCTAAGCTAAATTATGTGTTTGAGTAGTACCTGTGGTCACTACATAGCTAATTTTGCAACTGTTTAAAAAAAAAAAAATCAACCTGAGGAGTGGGATGAGAAAAGAAGAAAGCAGACTAAAATGTTCACTTACATTCATGTAAGGACCCTGCTTTACATGTCTGTTGTAGGATCTCTGTACACTGTGTGAAAATGTATTGCTGTGACTGGTGTAATAAAAAAAGCTGAATGGTCAAATAGCTAGGCAGGAGATGTAGGCGGGACTTCCGGGCAGAGAGAGCACTCTGGGAAGAAGGCAGAGTCGCCAGCCAGACATGGAGAAGAGACAGGAGGTACAAGATGAAAGAGAGGTAATGCCACATGGCAGAACATAGATTTTAAAATATGGGTTAAGTTTTAAGAGCTAGTTGAGACAAGCCTAAGCTAAAGGCCAAGCTTTCATAATTAATAGTAAGTCGGTGGGCCATTATTTTCTGGCTGGCAATCCAAGGATAGTCCAACAAGGAAGCTTGCTACGTATGTCTCATCTTTGCATTTGACTAGTGTGTTAGGCATGAGTAAGTGAAGATACAAAATTGTGTAGATGATGACTACTAAACAGCGATCAGCCTGGATACTGAATTTGACAATAAATTGATTCTAATGATTTATTATTGCCTCCCCCCACCCTTCAAGTATCCAGGCCCATGTATCTTGACATCCCACTGAAAAATGAAGAATCAAGCATTATCAAAAGGCATCCACCCCGAAGAATTCAAGTAAGATGAATTTAAAAGTCTTCTTAAGGAACTTTGTTGCGTTAATGCTAATATCTCTTTTTATCTATAATCATAAAAAGAACCTTAAATACCTCGTTAATGGAAATGCTGTTACAAAGAATGTTGACAGTTGCAAAGACCATAGCATTAGAATTTCCTTTAGCAATTGACGTCATTTTTGAGGCTCACTACCCAAAAAATATGCTAACAAGGATTTAGCTAGATATTTAAAGGACCCAAATCTGGCATTTAGTTGACAGAGTATTTGAAAATCACAACAACTACCACTTCTATTCAAGTCAAACACCATACTAGGCCACTTGATCTTTGTCATTCATCTAGTCCTTTAGCCCAACATAAGAAAATGTCATCTTTGTTTTCTACATATGGTTCAGAGTGAAGGAACCTGCCAAAAGACCCACTGGGGCTCTTAGCCAGGTCTCTGATACGTCTAACCATCAGTGTAAGATACCTCTAACTCCCCTGACTCCATCCTTTAAACATCCTAGATGCTACAAGCAGTTGTTGAAGTCAGGGAGACTGAGGCCAGATATGGTGGTGCACGCCTTTAATCCTAACACCCAGGAGGCAGATGCAAGCAGATCTCTGTGAGTTCAGGGCCAGCCAGGGCTACATCCTGAGACCCTGTCTAAAATAGAAGAAACGGGGGATTAGGGACATCAGAGGAAGAATTTTTTATGCATAGCATAAATTCTAATAAGATATCTCATCCTAGAAAGGGAAAGAGATCAGAGTGAGTTCTTGGAAATGAACATCAGACAACAGAAAACATGGGCTCTCTGTGAGCAGAGGGAAGG
Organism: Peromyscus leucopus; assembly: GCF_004664715.2. Taxonomy (NCBI): domain Eukaryota; kingdom Metazoa; phylum Chordata; class Mammalia; order Rodentia; family Cricetidae; genus Peromyscus; species Peromyscus leucopus. The sequence continues at coordinate 74,350,521 of NC_051070.1, forward strand.
AACCAGCCAAACCCTGCCTGCTCCACAATTCACCTAGATGCTCAGACCAGTTCCGGGGCTAATGGAGCTCTTTGTTGAAGACTGTTTCTGTTTCAGCCTGGTCTTATTTACTTGTCTTCTTTGGAAGCTCAAGATTACTACTCAAAGTGGTTATCATTTTTAGTTCCAAAAGAGCACTTCTTGTAAAATATTCGAAAGTGCAAAAATATTTAGTTCAAGAAAAATAAAGGGTAAATGTAATAAATCCATGTCTAATATAAAACGGTGAGCACATCTCTAGCTTAGCTGAGCCACCCGAAAGCTGGCTTTATTCTTAAACTAAATGTGTTCCTTCAAAGGAACACATTTAGTTTAAGAATATTATATGTCCCTGTGAAGCCCTGATACTCATTGGCTCAAGCAGAAGAAATCACTACAACCAGAGAAATATGTCTGTGTTGCACCCTCTAGTCCACAGAATAATTTTAATACTTACCAACTCTAAATAAGTTAAAGTTAGGTTTTGATTGCCCCGAGTTAAAAAAGAGGACTTGGAGATTTCAGAGTCTGGCACCATTCTCCACACAGCAGCAAAGCACCGTAAGAATAAAGAATCAAGACACATTATCTGATTGCAAAGACCAGGCTTTAAGCAATCTTATGTCTTCAGCCATTGACATGTGCCACACCAAAGTCTAGGAGTGAGTGAATGAAAGGAGGCTCATCCTGCTGAAGGGGAAGCACACTGAGTGTACAGATAGCAGTGTGCTTCGTTCTAAGGATACAGGGACTTTTTGTTGACCCCAAGAGCCAGGGTACACTAGATTTAGCAAAGCTCTGGAAAGCAGAATTCTATGTAGCTCGCTTGAGCTCTGTACACCTGCCTTAATTTTCCCCAAAGATCAGCTTTCTCTGTTCCTCAGGCCACCCTAAACTTGAATCTTATATATCCAATCAAATGGACAGAGTGGCCTGACCATGGCTGGGATTCCAGATTCCTGTGGAGGAAAGATCTTATTGGCTCAGCTTTGCTAATGATTCTAGCTCTGATCCAATGAGTGAGGAGCAGAAGACATTCTTGCACTGTAGAAACGTGGGCCGAGGAGTCACCCTGTAGGTTCTGGAGTCAGCTCCCAGAGAAAAGGGAAATCACTAGGAACTTGGCAGACACTCCCAAAGATATCATCTATAATTATCTTCACAAATGAGGCTCGGCACATTTTCCACCACAAATGGGTTTTTGAGAGAATAATAAATGCTGGGTTCCCATGACAGGCTAATTAATAGCCTGATCTCTGCCAAAGAAAATTCTAAAAGTATTTTTAATTATTAAACCAAACCTAATTGCATCCTAAATAATTTGAGTTGCATATTTGGCACTCTCCACTTCCTGAACATCTCTACTCCTCAAGCAGAGAGGACCTCTTCCTGGAGGTGAGAACTGAGCCTCTCTGCCTGGAGCTCTTAATCAATAGTGCACCCCCTGCTCACGCTATGTAGAAGAGTTGATCAGCAGCACCACCCCCCTGGCCTGCCCACCTTCTCCTCTGGCCATGCAGCCTAATAGGAATGCCCTCCTACTACCCCCTCCCACCCCACACAGTGTTGGCCCACCTAATCCAGCTGGATAATTCTGAGTTCCAGAGATGTGTTCAAATTTCAGCATCTCTCTGAGGTTCACCTGAACAACCTATTAACCATTGCAAACCCCATCCCAGCAGTCCTGATTCCCTCAGGCCTTCTCTATTCTCTTTCCCTGGACACTATTTTCCATCAAAGATATTGAGAATCCCTAATTTTAACATGTAAAGTCCAAAATCCAGTTTTATCTGAACACTGACATTACCACAGGAGAAAAATTCCACACCTGATCCTGTGTACTGGTTTGCTACCCAAACAGCAAAAACACTGTGTAAAATTACCTTCAGCTAGTGCACCTAGCAAACACATGAAACAAGCTGTGTTTAACTTGGGTCCCATTCCCAAGACATCTCATTACATACATGCAAATATTTGAAAATCCAAAATAAGACCCCAAATTTGAAACACTACTACTAGTTCCAAGAATTTCAAGTAAAGGATACTCAGCATATATAATGTATGCTGTAGGATTTTGATAAGTGCTGGCGAAGTCCCCAAAGGACACAGGTGGCACACTGAAATCATAGCAATTCGGGAAAGTTTTCTTTGTAACTATCCTGCAAGGAAGTTTGGTTAAGAGAAACAGCCAAAGATATTGCAGAAACTGTTAGAGGTGGCTAATGGGTAACCAGGCCAAGGCAAGAGGAGAGATTTCTGGAGCCTGAAAGGAAAAAGCCAGGTAGAGAAAGTTGCATTGAGAACAAAAGTGAACCTCCATGGAGGGACAGTCCCCCCATACCACCTTGTGAAGAGCTGGAAGCCCAAATACATGACCTCATTCATCATCATCCCCTTCCTATTGGCTATATCCCATAGGAAGCCGGAGGCAAGGGAGCTAGCTGGGCATGGGAACAGGCAGAGGAGAGGTGACTAGTGGGTGAGCGGATCTGGAGAAACCAACAGAAGATACCTGGCACCATGGCGTTCAATTTCACGCATTTACCTCATGCTAAGACTTTATTACTGCTGAGTGTTAGATTTAATGGATTTTTGTCCTCATTTATTAAAACAATCACATCCACCCACACACAGAGATGTGTCTGCCCACACAAAAATAAACAACCCCATGAGCTTTCTTTTCCCTAGTTGATAGAATGTGAATTTTATAATGCTGAACCATGCTTGCATTTCTGGAAGAAGCCGGACTTGGTCCTAAAGTATCTAAGTGTACATATTGCTGAGCTGGATTTCCAAAGGCTTTATTTATCTGCTTTAATGAGTTGAGATGGATCTACACTTTTCTAATGCACTTTTACACCAGCTTTGCCACTAAGATTGAATCAGTCTTCTAAAAGGAAGAGATTTATCGTCCTTCTTTTCCAAAACATTTATTATAGAGCAGGAATTCTCTATTCTCCTAACATTTTGTAAAACATGCCTCCAGTACTATTTTTAGACTCGTGGACTTTTAAGGGAAGTGAGCATTTTTCCTACTAGCTTAATTTCTTTATAGTTCTGTGTTTGACTTGGGTATCTTATTCTTGCTGTTTCTTGGAAATTATCCAGTTAACACAAAGCATTTGAATTTATTGCTACGAAGTCTTCTCCATATTCAACACTTTGCTAAGTCTTATGAAATGAATCTTCCAACTTACAGTGTGAAGTGTGTGTGTGTGTGTGTGTGTGTGTGTGTGTGTGTGTGTGTGTGTGTGTGTTGGCTAAAGATTGGTGTTGGGTTTCTTCTTTAATGACCCTCCATTGTATTTATTGACAAGGAGTCTGTCCCAGAACCTGGAGTTCACCAATACAGAGTTCAGACAGTTTGTTCTGAGAATCCCATTTCCAGCTCTCAAGGTCTCACACTTTTGTGATGAGCATTTTATCCACTGAGCCATCTCCCCAGCCCCAGACACCTTATTTCACGTTTTCAGTGCTGAGAATTGAACCCATGGCCTCATACATGCTAAAAGAACATGCTTTACTACTCAGCTCTACCCCAGCCCTCCTTTCATATGTAGCAAGGTGGATAACTCAGCTCTGATCTCAAGCTGTGAGCCTAGATCTTCCATGGAGCGTTTCCTGATCCCCTTTATCCAAGATAAATAACTCACAGACTTCTCCTGCCCCAATGTCTTATGGATCAGCTCCCCACAAATGTTTGCATTTCTCTTCTGTTTTCTGACCTAGGAAAATATTTGCCTTGTACTGAAGCCAAATCATGTCATGTTGGCTTTATTTTTTGTCTTTCGTGGACAACTGTTGGGAACAAAGGATGTTACTGAAACGAAACTGCATTGCAAGGACTTGCTCAGAAATTCTTTCTCGGCCTTAAGTTGTCTTGGTGATCACCTACATAAAGCTGTCAGAGAACACATTCCCCACTTCCCAGAGTCTAAAGACGCACTCTTAAGTCGTTGTGCCAAACAAATGTTATGCTTTCTTTGGGTTGCTCCGGCCCACCTTCCTTTTCTTACTAATAAACGAAAGCAGCCTTTCCTAGGTTAGTGTTTATCACCAAGTGCAGATATTTGTGGTGCGTGGATGGCTTATTTTCCATCCCCAAAGCCGTAGCACATACTCCAACGGATGATATCGATCATGTGTTGAACAGCCAAGTAATTCATAAATCTTAAGACAAATAAGATATTTCCTAATATTAAAAGTGAGAACGTGCCACCCTACCACTTCTCTAAGCAGTTCCTTCCAGTGTGTTTCCTCTGCAAGGGAAAAGCAAGGACTCTCCCTACCACTGTAGGGCAAGGGGTGTGCCAGAGAACCCAGGATCCTGAACGGCACTCGGCTGGCATATTTAAACGAAGCTAGCTTTCCCAACCGTTTTTTCTGTACTCGACTTCTCGGGGCCAAACTCTGTGTGGACAGAAAAGCCACTTGCAGTGTCGCTTGCTGCCATCTAGTGGCTCTGTACAGAGACCGGGCGGTCGTGTTCTGTTCTCAGAAAATTGTCTGGAGCGTTCTCACCAGTATCTACTCTTTAACCGTTATCAGAAACGTGAGTTTAAATGGAAGGCTAAGAATAAAGAAAAGGAGCCTGCCGTGACTCAGACATTCACACTGTCAAACCAAAAAGCTGGTCCGAAGGCTATTTTTTAAATGACTCAAGGATCTTGGCTTCTTCAGACTGGGTGTCCATACTGCACACAAAACCTTCTATAGTGTACTCTCCGTGCAGTCCTCTTGTTCATCTGTGGCAATGTGGGACCACTCCAGACCCCCCGACAGAACGATTTCAGAGGAATCCTCAGTGTCTCTGGGGGAGCTCTGAAAACTATCTACTCCCAAGACATACCCCAGACCTGGGGACTCCGCAGCTCCAGCGAAATTCTGCGAGATTTTGTTTCACAATGCGAGGGCATTCTGAGGCTCAAGCATTTGCAGGGCAAACAATTAGGTGGAGAACCTGGCTCGAGACTGGGTGTACATCAAAGATGAATCATAGTGATGCCACTTTCCAGTTGGGCATTAAGCTTTCTAAAATGAGGACCCTCGTGATTTATACACCGGGTTCACCTGAGAACAACAAGTGATGGTACATTTACTCCTGGACATAATATGGAACAAGAGCTATGCAGCCGGACAGACTTGTACATGCACAAATCCTGAAGACTGGCCCATGTGGAGGAGACACAGACCCTTCTGTTTTCCCTTTACCCAGACCCCACCCCCAGCTGTCATAGACTCTTCCTCCCGGGGGTGTCTGGGAGTCTCCCCCGTTCCTGGGCCTCTCCCTCCAGCATCCTGACTGCTCCCTCCTCAAGTAGCGTCTTCACGCCCTGAACAACTGAAAAGGCAGGGGACAACCAAGCTTCCCTTCCTGTGTTAGTCACTTCTCATTGCTTCTCCGCTGGACGGAGGTACAGGGCCAGGCCTCATGGGAATGGTCTCATAGTCACCACTGGTTACTACCGAGGAGTCTGGAAATGCTGCTCTGCTGAGACTAGGACAGACAGCCAGTGTTGTTCCTTTTTCACTCTTTTAGGGAGCCCGCCACTCAGCTCCCAGATAAATCACACACGGAGGCTTATTCTTAATTATGAATGCCCGGCCTTAGCTTGTCTTGTTTCCTTAACTTTAAATTAGCCCTGTCTACCTTTTGCCTCTGGGCTTTTCCCGTTCTCTTACTTCTGTAAATCTTACTCTTACTCTGTCCGAGGCTTGCTGGTTGTGTGGCTGGGTGGCCGGCCCCTGATGTCCTCCCCTTCTCTGGCTCCTTCTAGATCTCCCGCTCCAGATTTCTCCCTCTATATATACTCCCTGCCTGCCAGCCCCGCCTATCCTTTCTCCTGCCTCGCCATTGGCCGTTCAGTTCTTTATTAGACCATCAGGTGTGTTAGACAGGCCCAGTAACACAGCTTCACAGAGTTAAACAAATGCAACCTGAACAAAAGTAGCACACCTTAAAATAATACTCTCCAACAAGCCAGTTCTTGCCTCAAACACAGACAGACTGCCTGGATGTGAAGAACTCAGCTGTCACCCTGAGTGAACAAACTCTGCAGACCCCCCCACCCCACCCACACCCACACATGCACGTCAACGTGAAGAGACCAGCTTTGTCTCCCATGGTCAGCTTGTCGAGCCCAGTGTTCTCTGAGGTGAAGGAAGGCTAGGCTGTGGGCCAGGCGACGACTGAGTGGGTAAAGCGTTTGCAGTGCAGACTTTGGATACCAACACCCACACAAAAAAAGCTAAAACCCCAGGTCTGGAAGTACTCAGTTATGACAGTGCCCGTCCATAACCCCAGGAAGACTGGGGTGGGAGGAGTTATGAAAAGAGATGGTTCCCAGGGGCTCACTGCCTAGCCATCTAGTGGAAACCGTTAGTCACAAATTCAGTGAGAGACCCTGCCTCACATAAAATAAAAATAAAAATAACCTTGAGAGCTATCTAAGACACCAGACATCAACCCTTGCTCTCTACATGTGCACACACGAATGGGTGTACCCACACATACATGTACAACAGAGAGAGAAGGAAAGAGGCGAGTTAGACAAACCCATGCAATAGTTCTGCTCAGTTTTAGTGACTCTTTCAAGTTCCGATAAAATGTCTCCCCCAAAGCCTACCCCTTGCTAGAAAAACATGGCCCATCAGTACAGGAGAAAAAGTGCTCAATTCTCTGACCAATATTTTGATTAATAACTCACTGGAAACAGTGTGATAGAACAGTAAAGAACCCCAGAGGTCAAAAAGCCTTTCTCACAGGAAACAACTGTGATACTGTGGGAGCCACCTTCTCTGCGCATGCCCTGGAGGAAGTTCGGCTTCCACAGAGTGCTCAGGTAGTTAAATGTCTCTGCTTTTGCCCTTCATCATGTCACGGCATGAGGGACGCTGAATACTCTAAATATTGGACTTCTAGAAGCTCAAGCCCATTGACCTGCCACAAGTCATTACCTCTGAGCGACTCCTGAGCCAGCAAGAAGCCAGAACAAGACACAAAGCAAAGGTGAGCTGTGGCAGTTCCTGGCTGGGGAAGCGGGTGAGCCTGGGGGAGTCACTCTTTTCATGTTTCCCCTTCACACAGGAGTTCAAAGGCGAAGCAGACAGTTCAGTCCTTGGCAGGTAGAATGTTTGAAGCTTCAGCGCTTGTCCATGCCTGCCTCCAACTGGCAAGTGCTCTTCACTCTTGGAAGAGGCCAGGCTCTGTTTGCTTTGTGGAGCAAACAGAGCTATGTAGATGAAAGGGGGATTTTACATGGAAACCAGTGATTCTAAAGGTTTTTTAAATCTGCGGTGGAGGCAAGCCAGCATGGCTCTTCCCTTCACCTCTCCTGAGTTTCGCACTCCCTCTGCTCTGACTCCAGGGAAGATCTTATTAGAAGTTGTTCCTGACTTCTGGGCCACAACCTCCATCAAAATGTAATCCCAGGAAAGGTCTTCTGTTAGCTTTGTCCTGCTGAGTAAAAATGAAAGCTGTTAGTCCGGGTCACTTTCATACCCTGTCCTGACTCATCCTGGAGCCAGCCAGACACTGCCGTGTGGCCGGGTAAGGGACACCTGAGCGCTATAGGTCCTTGAGTTCATTTTTAAGGTGCTGACAGTGGGGACATCCTCCCCCGGCCTTCCTGTACTATCCAACACATTGTCCACAGAGCCGCACAAAGGGCTGTCATCAACTCTCTCCTTCACCTCTGGACAACAGCAAGTGACAAACGAAACTATCTTCACCTCTGCTCGTCCTCAATAGCCACCTTGACTGTGCCACTGAATTTTGGGACGAACTAAGGGGAGACCACCAGACACAGAAGCAGTCGCTTCAAATCCCCCCTCATTGGCCATGCTCCCTTGGGCATGTATTTAAATGTGAAAATATATTGTAGAGAAATAGGTTCTACTGAACCACCTCCTCTTACTGCACAGCCAGCCAGTCAATGATAGAAGACACAGGAAGAGAAAGGAAGGTCTCATCAGACCAGGACACCTTTCTAGACAGATAGTAAAAGCATCTGTTGGCAGGGGAAATAGACTGCTGTCAACGTGAGATTATCAAAATGAAATTGTTAAAAACCCTCGAATCCAAAACCCTGCAAAGACCTTTAAAACACTGTCAGCTACACGGCAGAGTGCCACTTCATTCTCTGACAGCTACACAAACGACTTGTCAGGGACACAACTGCAGTGTACTTTCACCAAGACACGAGACCGGCTACGGATTACCAGGGATTAAGATCTCCTGCTCCAAGAAGGGTTGAAGGCAGTAAATTACCCTTTCCCCATCCATACTAATAAATATATCATCTTTCATAGCAGGAACTTGAGAAGAAAATGCAGCTTCCAATGTACACTTCTGGGAAGAGACAGTATTTACATAAGATGAAAATGCTGGAGATAAACCATAAGAGACAGGAGGTAAAGAGAAGGGGGTCATGTTTACCAAATTTGGAGGGCACCGTCACTGTCCTGCTGAGTCCAGTCTGTTCTCAGCAACAGAGCAGAAGCCGCCACTGCCTGAGCTGGGAAAAACAGGAAGATGACCTTTTGCCCCAAGCCTTGATGAGTCTTTTTTTTTTCACTTCTCTACAAGATTAGATCTGTGCTTCAAGCATCTCCCTCTCTCTCTCTCTCTCTCTCTCTCTCTCATCTCTTTATTTTGTGAGGGAGAGAGCCCATACACATGCCGCAGTACACGTCTAGAGGTCACAGGCTAATTTTTAGTAGTAGGTTTTTTGTTTTTTTGTTTTTTTGGTTTTTTCCATCATATGGGTTCTGGTTATCAAACGCAAATTTGTCAGGCTTTGCAGCAAGCTCCCTTAGCCACTGGGTCATCTCATTGGTCCCTCAAGTGTCCCTTTCTCTTTGTCTCTTTGGTTTGTTTTTTAAGAAAGAGTCTCGCTATATAGCCCTGGCTGGCCTGGAACTCACTGTGTGGGCCAAGATGACCTTCTGCCTCCTGAATGTTAGGATTAAAGATGTGCAAAAGCCTAGCTTGTGTCTCTTGTAATAACCTTTGACCTTCCAGCTGGAGCCAGAAAATAAGGTAAATAATATTTCTTTCTTGGTTTAGTAGGAGAGGGAATCGAGGTCAGTCTTTATTCTGATACACAGGCCTCTCCCTATTAACTCATGCCATAGAATTTGCTAGTGAGAAACGCCTTGTACTAGGCACACTTGTATCCATGCTTGGGGGTGCTGTAGAGGAGGACTACCACAAGGTCTAGGCCAGCCTGGGTGACACAGAAAGTTTCAGGACAGCCGAGATATGGAGTGGAACCCTGTTTCCAAAAGAAGAAACAGGCAAGACTTTTGTCTTCGTCCATTTCTGCTGCTATAAGAGAATACCAGAGATGTGGTAATTAATAAAGATGATGTCTGAGCTAGGGTTGCTATCGCTGTGAAGAGACACATGACCATGCAATTCTTATAAAGGGAAAGCATTTCATTGGAGTGGCTACTTACAGTTCAGAGGTTCAGTCCATTATCATCATGGTGGGACATTGGCAGCATGTGAGCAGACACGTGCTGGAGAAGTAGCTGAATGTCCTGCATCTTGACTTGATGGCAACAGGAAGTGGTCTCAGACACGCGGTGGTATCTTGAGCATATATGAGACCTCAAACCCCAACTCCACAGTGACACACTTCCTCCAACAAGGCCACACCCACTCCAACAAGGCCACACCCACTCCAACAAGGCCACACCTCCTAATAGAGCCACTCCCTCTGGCGGCCGTTTTCTTTCAAACCCCCCAGATGATAAATATATTGCTCATTGTTCTGGGGGGAGGGGGGAGTCTAAGACTGAGATACCGGTAGTTGATAAGAGCTGGCACAACACAGCAGAGGACATGGTAATCAACAATGTTCACGAGAGTGAGGAGTCGGGAGCCAGAGCAAACCAAGGCAGTCAAGGCAGCCTTTATAACTCACCAGGGAGAACTAGCCTCTCCTGGGATAACAGTTTCACTCTGTCCTAAGGGCGAAACCCTCACCACCCGAACTTCTCTTAAAAAAAAAAAAAAAAAAAAAAAAAAAAAAAAAAAAAAAAAAACCCACCTACAAATTAGCATAAGAATCGGGGAGGGTCATGTTTCCAACCTATGAATTTGGGAGGACACCTTTCTCCAGGAAAGCTCTGCCACTGTCATACCCCGAGCCCCCCACCCCCTCTAAGGAACCAGCCTGTAGTTCTATCCTCTGCAATTCCAAAACCTCACCTACAGACAGAGGCTGACGGGGACCCTCGTTTCCTTGATCCACGCCTCTGTAAGCCAGTGAGCATGCTCGTCTGTCTCCTGACAAGCCTCGGAATAAAGGTGCCACAGAACGTGATGAGAACAAAACCATCCCAATGTGTTCAAGGGTGGCCGGGTCTGTGAACTGTCCATGCTTTTGTTGTGGCTGCGTTTGTTCTGGAGAAGACAGTTTGGGAGACTCTTAACCACTTCCACCTTATCATTGCAGGCCCAAATGAAGTTGGAGAGTCTTCAGAGTAAAGCAAGACTTGATATGCAAAAGCTGAAGGACCATAACGGCAATAAAATCACCGAAAGCATGCCCAGGAGCAAGCACTATGACGTTGTCACCATACTGCCTGATGAAACCGTGAACAGACACCCAGGTGGGTACTGTCATTTCTTTAGGAAAACCTTTCACGTGTTGTTTCGGTTCGGTTTGGGGTTCAGTTATTGCTTTAAGACAGGCTTTTATGTAGCTCAGGGTAGCCTCAGACTCACTATGTTCTCAAAGATGACCTTGAACTTCCGATGCTCCTGCCTCCACCTCCCAAGCACTGGATTGCACCACTATGCCCGGTTTGTTTATGTCAAGCTAGATATCGAGCCCAGGGCTTCGTAAACATGCCAGGCAAACACTCCACCAATATGCCTATATCCCCAGCTCCTTAATTTTGCTTTGAGACCGAGTCAAACTTGAACTCAATATCCTCCTGCCTCAGCTTCTTGAGCACTGAGATGCAAACAGATTTGAAACTTCATCAAATAAACATCCATAATGGGCAGGGGAAGGAAAGTGAGGGGACAGCAAACAGCTGTCACTGAGGGGACGTTTGATGTCTTGGAATAAATGGCATGCTGCATTGTGTTTTTCATCTCTGAGAGAAAAAGACAAAAAAGCTTTCAAGCTCTGCATAGAGGTCTTTCCTCTTGTAGCTTCTAAGTGCTTTGCAGGCACTCATAAGACAGGCTCACAGCATCTCTTACTGTCAGAGAGAGGCTCTGATAGATACATGAAGTTTCCTGTGCTCACAGGCACATATATGTAATATACATCAACCCCTTATCCCTCGAGCACCCTTTGCCCTGTGTGTAGTTCAGCCTTCGTGGATACCCATGATTGCTACAGTGAATCTAGCACCCCTACCCTCTCCACATGGCTCCTGCTTCATCTACCATCTGTATGGAGGAGGCCCTCATACCCCATGTCACTTGGACCAGAGCTCCATCCCCAGCCCCATAAGCTGAACTTCTAGAAGCACTGTGCTGATGCAGAGTGACCTCATGGAAAGCATCTGGCCACATCACTCTCCTGCTTAGAAAACAATTGCCAGGACTGGAGAGCTGGCTCAGTGGTCCAGAGTGCTTACCATCCCTCCACAGGACCAAGTTTGCTTCCCAGCACCCATGGAGGGTGGCTCAAAACTGCCTGTAACTCCGGCTCCGGGGTATCTGGTGCCCTCTTCTAGCATCCTACAAAACCTGTACACACATGCCCTATAAGCACATAAGCATAAACTCATAAGTAAAAATAAATCTTTAAAAAAAAAATGCAGCCAAACTTCTATCAACCTGAGGCCAAAACTCTTTAACAGGGGGTCCCAGGCCTTTCCGAATCTGGTCACTGCCTATGTTCTCATTTCATCTCCTGCTGCTCCACACTCCAGCCTCCAGTTGTTCTGGGCTTTCCAACAGACATCCTCATCCACAACCTGTCTGCTATGCTGCCCACCAACTGGAATGCCCATTCAGTTTTCAGTTCTCCCAGGAGAATGCTGCATGTGTCCTATATTGTTCACACACAGAGGTGGCTGTGCCGGGGGGGGGGGGGGGGGAGCCCCACATCTGTAGGGCTGACCATGGTGGAGCTGCAGCAACGGCAAGTGAGCTCTAAGATGCAGAATCACCTGCTGAAGGAGATGCTGTCCCCGCTCCAAAAGGTCTGAACGCATCAATAAGTTAACTAAACAAAAGGCAGAGTCACTGAAAATCAGCTTGGGGCATCCATTTAACCTACGTCCCAGTCTCAGATAGAGACAGGCTTTGTTGTCAAATAAACATTTGCAACTGAAAAAAAAATATTGACAAAACAACGAAGGAAAAGGGGTTCCCTAGAGCTAAGCACTCCAAGTCATCATCTGAGATGAGCCTAATACAATCACATTGGCAAAGGCTGGGAGGGACCCAGGAGGGACTGAAGACAAGGGTTTTCCATTGCTTTCCTGAAGCTTTCTAAAGAGGCTTCACTCTACTCCAGCTGTGGTTTGCTGATCTCTCCTCTCTCTCTCTCTCTCTCTCTCTCTCTCTCTCTCTCTCTCTCTCTCTCTCTCTCTCTCTCTCTCTCTCTCTCTCCTAAACCTGTAATCCCAGTTCTTGATCACCATGAGTTCCTTGGATGGCATAGTGACTTCCAGGCCAACCTGGACTCCGCACTGAGACCCTATCTCAAAAACAGACCAAACAGCCAGTCATGTGATCTATCCTGGAAGCACCGTCTCTCATTTCACTCTTACAACAGGATATCCAAGAAGAGTCCCAGTGAGGATCCAGTATTAATCCTCACTGTAGCCAGAGGCCTCAAACCAGACCAATGACTCATTGCATGTAAAGATGTATGGACTAAAGGGTATACTGTGTGACTCACTGTGACACACTACAGCTTCCATGACAAGATTTTTTTTGTCTTTATTTTATTTTATTGGGGAGGGAGAGTTGCAAGGGAAGATGAGTGGGATGCATGATGTGAAATCCACAAAGAATCAATAAAAAGTTTCTTAAAAAAATATAAAGTTGAAGAAATTTTTTTTAATGAGATCACTATTAATTAGGATCTCATGGAGGGAGATGTCTGCAGGCAATTAGCCTTGCCAGCTGCTGAAATTGCTAGAAATGGAAATCCACTGCTTACTTTTCTGGTTGCTCTAACAAAATTGCCCACAAGAGCTCTGTAGAAGGAAAAGCTTGTTGTGGTGCACAGTTCCAGGATATAGTTCATTACGGCAGGAAAGGCATGGTGGCAGGAGTGAGAGGTTGGTCACTTCGTGTCTGCAGCCAGGAAGCAGGTAGAAATGGAAACTGACCCAACAGCTGGCTTCCTTCTCGGTCCTCTTGACCCAGTCTGGAACCCCAGTCAATGGGATGGTGCCACCCACGTTTGGGGTATGTCTTCCCTCTGGAAGCACACTTGCAGGTATACCCAGAGGTGTGTCTCCTAGGTGATTCCAAATTCAGTCAAGTTGACAATGGGAATTGTCACGAGAAGTGAAGTATCGCCACACATTGCTTTGATGATGGAGAGATTGTGGGTCACAAAGTTGGCCGTTCTCCCCATTGCTTCCATTCTTACTGCACAGTCCCACAGGCAGGAGCTTACAGGGATGATATAATACTATAATATATAACACAGTATTGAGTTCTTCCTATATGAATCACAAGAGGTCAGGATTATTTGCCTGTTTCTTGTATAAGGAGACCAGATCCAGAAAGGACGGGTTCATGCACAAGGTCACAGCCAGATAGTGTTCTCAGGATGCCTTAGCCCAGAGGCTTCACACTTGACTACTCTTGCCACAGGTTCTAGCAAAGGCTCCTTCTTGCCCATCACAGAGAACCTCTTGGACTACTTTCCCTGTCTTCCAAAAGCATTTCACTTTGCTTTCTCCTGTGAGTGGGATAGAGCCAAGCTCAGACACAGACCTGAGCATCCTGGTAGTCAGGGTTTGGCAATGCAGACACCTCTGTTCCAGCCTTCACTAATTTAGTGGTGTGTCCACCATTTTTTTTTTGTTTCCCTCTGGAAGACAGGATGAGAAGTTTAGCCTCTAGTGAGACAGAAGGCAAGCTCTATTTTCTGCTGCCTCTTTAAAACAAAACTACCTTTAAATTTTTGGTTTATATATTCACATGATAAATCACACATATAGTCATATAAAATAGTTAAGTACAACATACATACAGTGAGCATCACTCTTTTTGGTGTACAATTCTGTGAGTTTTACTATTTTCATGTGGCCCCTGCCCTTTCCAGAGGCATGACTTGGATACAGTTGGAGAAAGTCACAGAAATTGGGATCAAAGTTCATCCCTGAGCCCCAACAGTGCACTCTCTCCTGACAGAGGGCACATCCTCCTGTTCCTAGAGCAGGGTCTGACAAACCATAGATTTTTATGCATTGTTTCGTTTTTTAAAGAGAAAATGTAAGTATATTTATTGCTTCACTTCTGTGACCCTGTCTTTCTAGGTCCGTAAAATGGGGATAAATAGTATCAAAGTAGAATTCATGTAAAGTTAATCTCATGCTGTGGATATCGCTCTGTATGCTGTAAATGTGTTGCTTTGATTGGTTAAAAATGAAGTGATGATTGGCTAGTAGCCAGGCAGGAAGTATAGGCAGGACAAGCAGAGAGATTTCTGGGAACAAGAAGACTGAGTCAGGAGTCGCCAGCCAGACACAGAGGAAGCAAGATGTGAAGGCAGAACTGAGAAATGGTACCAAGCCACGTGGCTAAACATAAATAAGAATTATGGGTTAATTTAAGTGTAAGAACTAGTTAATAGTTAGCCTGAGCCATTAGGACATACAGTTTTAATTAATATAAGCCTCTGTGTGTTTATTTGGGTCTGAGTGGCTACAGACCTGGCCAGGACTGGAGAAAATTCCAGCTACAATCTCATTTGTATAGAAGCCCAAGTCAGGGCTAGGGAGATTGCTACACTGAGAAAGTGTTTGCCCCATGAGCTTGAGGACCTGAGTTTGGATCTTTAGTACACGCATAAAAAGCCAAGTCATGGCAGCATGCGTCTACAATCCCAGTTTTAGAGAGGCGGAGATGGGGGAACCCTTGAGGCTTGCTAGCCAAACCAAGCCAGCCAACCCAGTGAGCTCTGGGTTCAGTGAGAGGCCCTGGCTCAACAGATAAGATGGAGAGCAACTGACGTGACACTTGTCCTAAGCCTCCGGCTTCCACTTGCACCTGTGCACATAGTCTTCCCCACCTCCAGTGCGCATAACATAAGCTGTGAGGTTCAGGCAATACATAGGAATGTGCTTAAAACCGAAGGGAGAAGGATGGAACTGTCGCCTCACTGAAGCAACAAAATACCTGAGAGAAGCAACTTAAGGGAGCAGGGGTTTATTCTGGCTCACGGTTTCAGGTAGTGAAGTCCAGTAGGGAAAGTGTGGTGTCAGGAGTAGGAGGCAGCTGGCTACACTTCATCCAGCTGGGAAGTAGAGGGCTCAGTAGACGCAGCTCACTTTCTCTCTTTCATTTGGTTCAGGAGCCCAGCCTATGCATGGGTACCACGTTCAGGGTGGGTCTTCCCACCTCAATTAACCTAGTTGACAATCCCTCCTGGGCATGCTCAGAGGCATGTGGTTTTTAGAATCACCCAAGATAACAGCCAACATTAACCATCACAATGTCTTATACTAAAACAACCATATCTTTCAGAAAATGTCACCCTAAATCTATCATTTCAGTATCACCTTCATAATTCTAATCTTCTCTATCCACCCACACTATTTAACTACTAAATCAATAAATTTTTTGAAAATATATAGCTTTGTCTTTAAACTACTGTCATGTTATAGTGTCATAAAGTGGTGATTTTTTTTTTTTTTTTTTTTTTTTTTGTTTTTTCAAGACAGGGTTTTTCTGTGCAGTTTTTGGTGGCTGTCCTGGATCTCACTCTGTAGACCAGGCTGGCCTTGAACTCACAAAGATCCACCTGGCTCTGCCTCCCAAGTGCTGGGATTAAAGGCATGTGTCACCGCCGCCCTGCTCATGATAGATTTTTCTAAAACACATATTATAAAGCATACAACTGTCAAAGATTCTTCATGCTGATTGCTGTACCATTTAAATCACTTATTTCCTCCACACACATCAGCATATATTGGCTTCCCCTTAAAAAAAAAAAAAAAAAAAAAAAAAAAAAAACTTTAAAAAGGTTAATCCTGGAGCTTTATATACTGACTTCTGTTGGACCCACCCAAAATCCATTTAGGTTTCTAAAGGTCATGATTGTTTTAATTTTATTGTTTTCGAGTCTATAAGCCATAGACCATGGAACATCAATAACAATATTGTTATATCTAGCTCAGATGCCCTCAAGCTTCAGTGCTATGTACCCAGAACTGTGTGCATGGTCCCCTATTGGTGAGAAAGGCTGGTTTTCAAGGATGAAACTGAGGGTGTGCATTTGCATCACGTACAACTTTAGACTGGGATGGTCATGGCACCAAGAACGTTGTGGGACTTAAGCTACCGTTCATAGTATATTAGACCCCACCACTAGTAGACATTTTCTTCCCATTTCAAAGTTCTGCTTCTAGTTAGACATTGTAGAAATTTCTCTTCTCAGTGATGCCTCTTGCAGTGCTCAGCTCATTTTCAGAACAGAGATGACTGACAAGTTTAAGCTCCAATAATGAAGTATTTCCCAGGTCGACATTACTCCTCATTTCCTAAAATTCTCTGATTACTCATTGGCTCATTCATTTATTTGTTTTGCTAATGACAAAAGTCTAGAGATGTGGTTTTGTTTTTCTGGCTTTGTTTGTTTTGAGACAGACCTCACGTATCTGAGTGTGCATCAATGGATGACCTGAACTTCTGGTCCTCTTGCCTCCTCCACCTCTTGACTTCTAGGAACACAGGCATCTGCCACCACCCCATGTTTCGTGCAGTCTGTATGGTGCTTGCTGATTGTGTGTGCTGATCAAGCACTCTACCAACTGAACTCTACCCCTTCCCCTGATTTTCAGATGGTTCAGCTGAAAGCAATATTGTGGCAAAATATTGTGGAGGAGAAGTTGGAGATCTAGGTTTGTTTTACTAGTCTTGTTACTTTTAGATGATTAAATAAAATTCAAATAACAGCTAAAAATTAGTATTTACAGAGATAACAGTCAATGTATGTGTGTTTGTTGTAGTTAAAAACAATGAATAGGGCTGAAGAGATGGCTCAGAGGTTAAGAACATTGGCTGTTCTTCCAGAGGTCCTGAGTTCAATTCCCAGCACCCACATGGTGGCTCACAACCATCTGTAATGAGATCTGGTGCCCTCTTCTGGCTTGCAAGCAAACATGCAAGCAGAATACTATATACATAATAAATAAATGAATCTTAAAAAAAGAATAAATATGCCAGGCGGTGGTGGCGCACGCCTTTAATCCCAGCACTCGGGAGGCAGAGCCAGGCGGATCTCTGTGAGTTCGAGGCCAGCCTGGTCTCCAAAGCGAGTTCCAGGAAAGGCGCAAAGCTACACAGAGAAACCCTGTCTCAAAAACCAAAAAAAAAAAAAAGAATGAATAATTTCAATGTTGTACAAAGGAAAACCAGAACAAAACAAAAGAGCAAAGGAATTCTTTTTGCAAAAAGGTGTGCCAATCCAACCTGGGCTAGCAGGCACACTGGTACAGGAAGTGCTCAGGGTTTTATTCCAACACAGGTAGTGACTGTGTCTTTTCCCCATTGGCTGGGGGCCAACCTCCCAGTCTTTTGAAATTGGCTAGTTTTGAAAGAATTGTAGAAAGGAAATGAAGGGAAGTGGGAAGGGATGGGGTGCTTAAGTCACTTAAATCCAAGAATTTTATGTAAACAACAGTTTTAACAGTATGGGGGGGTGGGGTAGGAAGATTTAAACATTTTCATAATAGAGATAGGGAAGAAAAAAAGATTTTAATTCCTTGTGGCAAACAGCAGTTTTACAGTGTTTACAGAAAAGGCTAATATTTTTCTTCCAGTATTAACGTCAAGTAGATTATTCTATGATAATAAGAGCACTTTAAATAATCAATCTTAAGGAGACAGTAAAAGGACTTTTGCTCTTTTACAGGAAATCCACGGGATGAAAAGTTTGTGGAATATCACACAGAGAATGGCTATTGTGTCCGGAAAATTGGCAAAATGGAAGCATGGCTCCGTGAACAAGCAGTCCAAGGACAGCTTTTCTGTGACAGCTCTAGCTCTGACTCAGACGAGCCTGAGAAAGATCCGAAGAGACCACAAGCACTAGTGAGGACCAGGACAGAGAGGGTCCCTCTTTATGATGAGTTTTATGACAGAGAATGAGAAAACTACACACTACTCCAGACAGTTAAGACACCGAATGGTATGTCTGTTTCTCTGTTTTCATCAAAGTCATTCCTGTTTGCCCATGAAGTACTGAGGGAAGGAACTTAACGTTGGTACAGTGAAAGGATGTCATCTGGAGCCTTGTGGCTAATGGGTTTGTCATGTATGCTATAAGTCTAGGCCTTAAAACTAAGGGGCTCAAACAAAGGTCATTTGATTGTCTTACTTTTCTGTGGGTAGCTGGGCTCAGTGAGGATGTTCTGCTGAGCTCTTCACATAGCTTATGTAATTTGACATCAGATGGCAGCTGAGACTAGAGTCACATAGAGGCTGAGCTAGAACTCAAGACAACTGAAATTTGATCATGTTCCATCCAGTCTGAGTCTCTTAACAGTCTGTGCAGCAAGGTAGTACATTTTCCCTTTAAACCAGTCCAATGTTTCTAACATCAAATATTCCAGCTGGAGGAAGCTGGAAGACACAGAATTGACAGGTGTCTAGTCATTGAACCCGCCCTAAACCACTTCCACCATATCCTATCAATTAATGCAAGTCACAGGACAATTGCTAGCAAAGGAAAAGTCTACACAAGGGGACAGGTACCTGTGCATCCTGGAGGTCATCAACACCACCACACATTTCAAAGCTTGGAACTGGTTTTGTCTTTAGAAGCAAGGTGGTAGCCTTCAATCCCAGCACTCAGGAGACAGAGGCAGGTGGATCTCTGTGTCCAAGGCCAGCCTGGCCTACAGTGTGAGTTCCAGGACAGCCAGTGCTACACAGAGAAACCCAGACTTGGTGGGTGGGGAAGTGAGGAGTTTAAGAGGCATGGTGACAACATGCATGTAATCTCAGCACTGGAGAGGCTGAGTCAGGAGAATCATGAATTCAAGACTAGCCTGGGCTACATGACAGAAGCCTGCCTCAATCAATTGATCACCAATAAAGGCAAATTAAATTCTATAAAAATAGATGAGAGTATACTGTATATTTAAAAAGTTAGTTTTTAAAGAAACATCACCGTGATGCTATAGGAGACACTAAGAACATTTAGGGCTACTTTTTAAATAAGTTGCCCATATAGCAAAGGCTCAAGAAAGAGGTAAATAAAGCCAGGTGTGAAAAGTAATTGTGGAATTAAAGTTCCAAATTAAGACTTCACATAATCTACAAATGGTTTTAAGCATTTCAATTTTTGATAATTTAGTAAAACTTTAAAATAAATCAAAATAAAAACACCTTTTAAAGCCTTCAGTAGGAAATTTCCCAAAAGAAAAAACTAGAGGAAAGCACCACCTGAGTGTGGTATTCAGTCTCTTCAAACAGGTTGCTAAGAAGACCAAAGCCTGTCAGGATGACCTCATGTCCTCCAACAATGGAGAGTTATGGGTCTTTTATTGTAATTCCTTTCTGTACTTCCTTTTCTGTACTTTGGACAAGAAGCTAATCTGTACCAAAAGATAATTATCAATACTAGGTTGTTTGCCCACTAGCCTTCTCCAAATGGTAAGAACCATCAGAGGATATGCAAATTCAAAATACCTCTGATGTCTTCATGTTTAAAGGGTACCTGGAAACCTTAAAAGGAAGAGAAACTCCCAGTGTTCAAGATAGTGGCACCAGGGACGAGAGAGACGGTTTAGCAGCCAAGATCTCTTGTTACTCTTACAAAGGACCCAGGTTGTGTTCCCAACACCCACAGGGCAGTTCACAACTATCTGTAACTCCAGTCCCAGAGGATCTGATGCCATCTTCTGACCTTTGCAGGTACTGCATGCATGTGGTACATGGACATACTTTCAGGCAAAACATTCATACACAATGAAAATAAATAAATCTTAAAAAAAAAAAAAGTAGCACCCAACGTGTTGTCTAGACTCTGCTCTGTCACACAAAATTAGACAAAACTTCTACAAACTCCCTATGCCATGACTTCCACTAGAGCGTGGACCACAACCTCTTCCTGTATTACTAATACCTGCACTGTCCAACTTGACATCTGGCACAGATTTCATTATCAGATGTTTGTGAATTACTCAATTTACGTGTTGAGTTGCCTTGTCAGATGGGAGACACTTGTATCTCCCCAGCTCTGCATTTGCTCACAGTCCCTTCATTTCTCAAGACTTACATCATCCACAAGCTTCATTATATGTAAAGAGGCTTCTCAGAAGTTCTTCGAATGTGAGCATCTAAGTGGATGACCTCAGTCAGACACCATTGCGAGGTCCAGAAGATATACCATTTGCTGATGAAGATCCATAGCTCCAAGTATTTTCCAAAACCACATCAGAATGTGTTCAATGCAAGGAGAACCAATCACACTGCCTTCTGTGTGAGAGTTGATTTGCTTGCCCTAGAACTCTTCCTTGGTCAGTTTTTATCCAGAATCTGAAAAGGATAATGGCTGTAATGTGCATGGACTATTCGTGTGTGCGCCAGGCACACTCTTCGGTGCTTAAAATGATTGAAGTTTTGTGAGCCAGCATTAACATTTCCATCTAACAAGGACACGGGGCACAAAGGGGCTCAGTGAAGTGCCAGAGTCATCCAGCAGAACTTCCCTTCAGGCTTGATCATTGTTTACTGATAGTCCACTGATAGGCTCTTCCCTTCTTTACCAAATTTACTTCTAAGAACTCAAATGGTGACCAGCATCCCATACTGTTTTCTATTCCCTGGTTTTGTTTTGGTATTTTATTTTGTTTTGAAAGTATAGGAGCACATTGGAAAAGAAAAGTACTCTATGGGAGATTTTTTTTAGAGGAAGGAAGAATGGCCTGATAGACTGTGATCACAGGGAAGGCTCAAAGTACCTGCAGAGACTTGAGACAAATACAAATTCTACTGTGTCATTGGGCCTGGAAGTAGCTGGGTAAGCACTGTCCACCCCAACCCCTCAGCCCCATCCCAGACATAATGGCCATGATTGGGAACAGCAGTGCTGGGTGCTGGCCCCAGGTTAGAAACACCTGTTGCATGATCAAAACGCTAACAGCCATCAAGATTTAGGAGCCCTCCTTTTGTTTTAGAGGTAGTATTCAGATACTGTGTTGTAGTGGGTTACTTATTGTTAATAAGTATTCTAATTCTCAAATATGTCCCACCATAACATTCATTCATTCATTTGTGGGGAGTGGTGTGCAGGCCGTGACACACATGTGGATGATCCAAGACAACTTTCAGAATTTAGCTATCTCTGTCTGTGCATGTTCTGAGGGCTGAGCTCGGGTTGTTAGGAAAGGCACTTGCCACTGAGCCTATCAGCAGCTGGTTTCGCTGGGCCTCTAGATTTTATACAGGTGAATCTAATGTTTAAAATATAGAATGACTAGGATTGAAAACAAAATCACAGCTACCACTGTATAAATGTTTAACATCTATCTAAAGCAACAATTTCTTTGATTGATTTTTTTGAAGCCACAGACAGGAGGCCCAGAGCTCTACAAACAATGGGAGAAATGAGCATTTGCTACTGACAGCCTGAGAACATCAGTCCTATAGTACATCCTGAATCTGTTCTGGCCAAGCTACATCCTTCATAGACATAGCTGCTGTTGCTGCTGCTGAAAATTGTAACATCCAGCTGGAGGCAAAGCTGTCAGTTCCCTACAACTGAAAAGAAAAAAAAAAATCGAGATTTGGAAAGAAAAAGGCTTTGTCTATAATATGCATATATACATATATATGGAATATTTAGATATTCCTTCTTGTTTTGAAGTTTTCATGAGAAAGCTGTCTCTTTTGCATAGTTTTGGGAACGTGCTTCTCTCAATTCTATTTCTTCTTGTCCTCAGCTACAGGCCAGGGTTACAAAAGGCAGTCTTGTAAATGAATGGACACTGTCTACTTCGAGCACACAGTCTTTAGACTAGGAAACAGAAAGCTGCAGTGAGGAAACAGCTCACTGACAGCACCTGACCACTACATCCAGGTCCCCAAGTTCCAGAGTCCCAGAGTCCAGGTCCCTGAGTTCTGTCCACAGCACTAGGCAAAACCAGAATGCACAGACGCCACGCAACATCCTCCCTTCACCATGGAGCACACTGTTCAAACTGTGACGTGGCAGTGCTTCTGTCTTAACAACAGAAACTTGTTTCCATTTGTTGCCCTCAGGCCTCACTGATTTAGCACAATGTCAGAGAATTCAAAAGAGAGTACACTATCTAGATGAGGAAAGACCATTAAAAATCTAATTTACACTGGGCAGTGGCGGCACATGCCTGTAATCCCAGCACTTGGGAGGAATAAGCAGGCAGGTCTCTGTGCGTTCAAGGCCAGCTTGGTCTCCAGAGCAAGTTCCAGGACAGCCAGAGCTACACAGAGAAACCCTGTCTCAGAAAAAAAAAACATCTAAATTACATCTTATTTTTAAAGAAATACTATTTCATTCAGGCACATAATGAACAATGGATACCCAAGTCAGTAGTGAAGGCACATTTAAAATACATTTTCACAGTAAGTCTGTAATACATGCATTCTGTTTTTTACATTTTTTAAAGATTTATTTTTGTGTATGAGTTTTGCCAGTATGTAAGAGCACTGTGTGTGCCTGGTACCTGTGGAGGCCAGAAGGTGCCAAATTCCTGAAACTAGAATTCCAGATGTTTGTGAGCTGTCTGGGTGCAGGGAACTGAAACTGGATCCTCCACAAAAGCAGCAAATACTCTTAACTACTGAACCATGTGTCCATCCTATATACTATTCATCTAATCCTGCACTAGAGAATGGGTTGTGAGCATCTACTCTAGGCCAAGCAAGTGCTATTGCATGGTTGAGATTACACAATGCAGTGGGAGATTGTGAGCAGACAGCCAAGTATATGGTAAAGCTTCACAGGATTTGTGCATCATTAAGAACAAAGCAAGGAAAAAGACTGAGGCAGGATGCTAAGAGACTCTGTGAAAAAAGGTGTAAGCCGTGAGAAAATCCATGGAGCAGGCTTTCCAGGGGGCAGTGTGCAAAGGCCATGAGATAAACACAGCAACAAGACTAGAATAGCAAAGTGCCAAAGGGGAGTGCATCCGTTCATTTTTCTGTTACTATAACAAAACATGAGGTCACATGCTTTTTCCTTTTATCGTGTGTGTGTGTGTGTGTGTGTGTGTGTGTGTGTTTTATTCGAATGCATGTTTGTTCATCATGTGTATGTGATACTGTGAAAGCCAGAAGAGGTTGTAAGATCCTCTGAGACTGAAGTTATAAATAGTTGTGGGCTGCAAAGTGGGTGGGTGCTGCAGATTGAACCCAGATCTTCTAGAAGAGCAGCCACCGCTCTTAAGCACTGAGCCATCCCTCCAGCCACATCCACACTTTACTTTAAAAAGAAGTCTATTTGGTCCAGGTTTGGACAGCCCCATCAACTCAGCTTCTAGTGAGGGGTTTCCAGGCTACACTAACAGATGGTAGCTAGTATCATAGTACACATGCTAAGACACGTCAGAAAGATTCAGAAGGCAGGCTCAATCTGTGTGTGTGTGATTGTATTTGTGTATACAGGATGTATTACTCTGTGTGTGAGTGTGGGTACACATACCATAGTGTGCATGTGGAGGATGACACAGAGTGTCAGTTCTCGACTTCCACCTAATCGAAAACTCAGAATGTTCAACACAACCATGAGCCCTAATTCATGGAAACTGGAGGACAGTGATGTGTCATGAAGCTTCTTCAGGTGTAATTCATGTGCAAGGACATCACTCATGCAGAAGGCTGTGCATGTCTGGGCACAGGGGTATTATAGAAATGTGCATCTTATGGATAAAAGGATTTACTGCATGACTCACTGTGCCACACTACAGCTTCCATGATGAAATTGATTTTTCCTTTTTTTTCTCTTAAATTTTATTTCATTTTATTTGAGGAGGGGAAGGTTGCAAGGGCAGGGGGCAGATATGAAAGGATGGGGAAATGAATGGGATTGAGATGCATGATATGAAAGACACGAAGGATAAATAAAGAAAAAGAAATGTATATCTTCCACAAAATGTTGCTGTGAGCTAGAAACTGCTCTAGAGTATAAATCATTTCAATAAATTTAGCTTACAAAGGCTACCATAGATGTTACCACCCCAACTTCCTTTTTTTTTCAAACAAAAACTCTGAATCTAATCTCCCTGTTCAGCTTTTTTCCTGATGATTAACAACTTGTAACCAACCATTGTAAACAATGACAATATCCATAACAATTAAACAACCCAAATCCTCCCATCCCACCTCTTGGGAATGTGGACATCATTTTCTTAAAATTACTTCCTGCTTTCTGGGGGTGAAGACATCTTTAGGGAATCCTGAAAAGAAAATGTTTGGGTTAATTGTCAAGTCCTGAGAGAGTTAGCTGTATCTTTTGTCCAGTCTCTGCATAATGGGAAAATGCAGGGCTTGTCTCAAGTACTTGCTTGAGTAGTCATGAATTTGGACCATCTCAGCTAGCCATCTGGAAATTGTTCTGAGCAGTTTGTAGTCCAAAGCCAATCTTTCCATGGTGTTAATGGCTTTACCATAGTTCATGTGGAATCATCATTGTGGGATCCTGTCACCTTGTTGAAGATTTCAAAGCTACTGTTAGGTGTGGTCATGGTTCCCTGAAGACTTGGGGGGGGGGGCAGTAAATTTTGAAAGATCAGAGAGACAGAATAAACCACAGCTACCTCACCTTGCCAGTTCTTCAGCTGATCCTGTTTCCTCTGACTGGAAGCCTCTGATTCCTCGTCCAAAATGTATCTCAGCTGAACTGCTGCTCAAAAGCCTAAAAGCTTAACCAGCCCTAGTTCCTGGTTTTCACACCTTATATACCTTTCTGTTCCTGCCATCACTCCCTGGGATTAAAGGCTCTTATTACCACACCTGGCTGTTTCCAGTGTGGCTTTGAACTCACAGAGATCCAAATGGATCTCTGCCTCTGGAATGCTAGGATTAAAGGCATGTGTGCCACCATTTTCTAACCTCTATATCTAGTGGCTGTTCTGTTCTCTGACCCCAGATAAGTTTATTAGGAAGCACAATATATTGGGGGACACAATATATCACCACAAGACTGCCCAAAAAAAGACCATTGCCACATAATAATCAAACCACTAAACATACAGAATAAAGAAATAATATTAAGAGCAGCAAAGGAAAAAGGTCAAGTGACTTATAAAGGAAGACCCATTAGAATTACACACAGTCCTGGACAGACGTAATACAGACACTAAGAGACCATGGATGCCAGCCCAGACTACTATACACAACAAAACTTTCAATAACCATAGACAGAATGCACAAGGCATTCCAAGATAAAACCAGATTTAAACAATACCTATCCACAAATCCAGCCCTACAGAAAGCACTAGGAAAAATCCAACCTAAGGAAGTCAAATGCACCCATAAAAACACAGGTAATAGATAACCCCACAGCAGAAAATCCCAAAGAAGGAAAATACGCACACACTACCACCAAAAGATAACAGGATTAACAATCACTGGTCATTAATATCAATAATAATCCCTTAATATCAATAGATTCAATTCACCTATAAAAAGACACGGGCTAACAGGATGGATACGAAAACATGATCCATCCTGCTGCTGCTTACACGAAACACACCTCAGAGTAAAAGGCTGGGAAAAGACTTTCCAATCAAATGGACTTAAGAAGCAAGGTGGTGTAGCTATCCTAGTATCTAACAAATTAAACTTCAAACTAAAATTAATCAAAAGAGATCAGGAAGGACATTACATATTCATCACAGGAAAAATCCACCAAGATGAAGTCTTAACTCTGAACAGTTATGCCTCCAAAACAAGGGCACCCACATATGTAAAAGAAATATTACTAAAGCTTAATTCATACATCAAACCCCACACACTAGTAGTGGGAGACTTCAATACCCAACTCTCATTATGGACAGGTCTGCCAGACAGAAACTTAATAGAGAAATAAGGAATATAACAGATGTTATGACTCAAATGGACTTAATAGATAGCTACAGAACATTCCACCCTAACACAAAAGAATATACCTTCTTCTCAGCACCCCATGGAACCTTCTCTAAAATCAACCACATACTTGGTCACAAAGCAAATCTCATCAGCTACAAAAAAATTGGAATAATCTCCTGTATTTTATCAGACTACCATGGCTTAAAGTTAGATTTCAACAACAAAAATTACAGAAAGCCTACAGTCTCATAGAAACTGAATAATGCTCAACCGAATCACCAATGAGTCAAGGAAGAAACAAAGAAATTAAAGACTTCCTAGAATTCAATGAAAATGAAAGTACAACATACCCAAACTTATGGGACATTATGAAAGCAGTGCTAAGAGGAAAATTCATAGCACTAAATGCCCACATAAAGAAGTTGGAGAATTCTCATACTAGTGATTTAACAGCACACATGAAATCTCTAAAACAAAAAGAAGCAAACTCACCCAGGATGATTAGACACCAGGAAGTAATCAAATTGAAGACTGAAATCAATAAAATAGGAACAAAGAGAACAATACAAAGAATCAATGAAAGAAAAAGTTGGTTCCTTGAGAAAATCAATAAGATAAACAAGTTCTTATCCAAACTAACCAAAAGCCAAAGAGAGAACATCCAAATTAACAAAATCAGAAATGAAAAGGGAGACATAAAAACAGACAATGAGGAAATCCAGAGAATCATCAGGTCATACTTCAAAAACCTATATTTCACAAAATGGCAAAATCTAAAAGAAATGGACAATTTTCTGGATAGGTACCAAATACCCAAATTAAATCAAGACCAGATAAACAATTTAAATAGACCTATAACCCCCAAAGAAATAGAAACAGTTACTAAAAGTCTCCCCACCACAGACACACACAAAAAGCCCAGGACCAGATGGTTCCAGTGAAATTCTAGTAGCATTTCAAAGAAGAACTAATACCAATACTCTTCAAATTGCTCCACACAATAGAAACAGAAGGAACATTACCAAACTCTTTCGATGAGGCTACAGTTACCCTGATTCCCAGACCACACAGAGATGCAACTAAGAATTACAGACCAATCCCTCTTATGAACATTGATGCAAAAATATTCGATAAAACACTGGCAAACCAAATCCAAGAACACATCAAAAAATTATACACCATGACCAAGTAGACTTCATCCCAGAGATGCAAAGATGGTTCAACATATGAAAACCATATAAACAAACTGAAAGAAAAAAACCACATGATCATTTCATTAAATGCTGAAAAAGCCTTTAACAAAATCCAACACCCCTTCATGATAAAGGTCTTGGAGAGATCAGGAATACAAGGAACATACCTAAACATAATAAAGGCAATTTATAGCAAGCCAACAGCCAACATCAAAGTAAATGGAGAGAAACTCAAAGTGATTCCACTAAAATCAGGAACAAGACAAGGCTGTCCACTCTCCCCATATCATTTCAATATAGTACACCAAGTTCTAGCTACAGCAATAAGACAACAAAAGGAGATCAAAAAATTGGAAAGGAAGAAGTCAAACTTTCGCTATTTGCAGACAATATGATAGTATACATTAGTGATTTCAAAAATTTTACCAGGGAACTCCTACACTTGATAAACACCTTCAGTAATGTGGCAGAATACAAGAATAACTCAAAAAAATCAGTAGCTCTCCTATATACAAATGATAAATGGGCTGAGAAAGAAATCAGAGAAACATTACCCTTTACAATAACCACAAATAATATAAAATACATTGGGATAACTCTACCTAAGCAAGTGAAAGACCTGTATGACAAGAACTTCAAGTCTCTGAAGAAATAAATTACAAAAAATATCAGAAAATGGAAATATCTCCCATGCTCATGGATAGGTAAGATTTACATAGTAAAAATGGCAATCTTACCAAAAGCAATCTACAGATTCAATGCAATCCCCATCAAAATCCCAATACAATTCTTCACATACCTGGAAAGAAAAATACTCAACTTCATATGGAAAAACAAAAAAAACAGGATAGCTAAAACAATCCTGTGGTGGTATTTTCTTTGTGCACCCCAATAAAGTTTATCTGAGGATCAAAGGAAAAAGCCAACCACTAAAGTAGACTAGAGGTCAGGCAATGGTAGCACATGCCTTTAATCCTATCACTCAGGAGGCAGAGATCCATTTGGATCTCTGTGAGTTCAAGGCCACACACGGGGAACAGAGCCAGGCATGGTGACACACGCCTTTAATTCCAACATTAGTTAACTATAAAGGTCTGGAGGTCTATACAGACAGACAGGAAGTCATGTAGCTGGGCAGAGAGAGGAAATGAGATGGCAAAACAGGCACATAGACATGGGTAAACAGGAAACAGGGCTCTTTGGAGACTGAGGTATCGGTAAGGTGAGTTTGTGGCTTTTCCTATTCCTCTGATCTCTCAGATTTTTACCCCAATATCTGGCTCCAGGTTTTTTTTTTTATTAATAAGAGCATTTAGCAATTCATCTTACATTTGGTGGCCCAATGTTTTTGGCAAGAGTTCACTAAAAAGCTGCTTGTGGCCTTACAGGCCTCTAGCTCAGGCCTGAGTTGCATGGCTCAGGCCTGAACTACACATGGCTAGAGTTTCTTTGGCTTTTTCTCTCCTGGTGGGTGGTGGGGTCTCTCTGGATTCCCATCTCAGACTGCTACCATACTAGGTAGCTGCTGTGAAATTCCCTCACACTTCTACTCTTCTACAAAGTCAACAGACTTGATGAGTCAGTTAAGATATCTTGAAGGGAGGAATTAGTTAAAAGAGAAATTTTTCCCCACATTAAAAAATGGGAAACATTTTTACAATTGAGGGAATTTGGTCTCTGTTTGATAACACATTAGGCAGTCTGAAAATAGAACAATTAAATAAAAAGATAATTAATGTTGATGGGATTTACATAACATCAATTATGTGTATTATTTGTTTGATCATTTATATTTTAGCATTAAAAAGGTTGGTCAATTTGAGTGACAAGATAAAAGTTTTAGAAAATCCTGTTAAAATGGTTTAGAGAGAAATTCAGACCCAGACAGAAGAATGTAAAGGTGAACCTATCTCAACATTGAATTATATGATTACAGAGAAACAGCCTAAGGTTTCCAGACAGCAAACATTAATCTACCTGGTAACCTTACAGGAACTGCCAAATGCTCAAGGGTATGTATGAGCTAAATGGACTCCAGTGGAAATGTTAGATTTGAGGATATTCAAGAAGCTATAGTATCATATGGTATGCATTCTCCATTTGTAAATCTCATGGTCAACTTGTAATAGAATTATCCCTCAGGACTGGAAAGATTGGAGAATCTGGTTTAAAGAGGAGGCTAAAACTATAGAACAATGATGTAGGACTAGAGGCATGGACATTTCCTAGGATCAACTTTTTGGAGAAGGTGATTATGCTGATATACAAATACAATGTTTATGTGATAACCAAACCCTAATTCTATGCCACATGGCAGCCATGAATGCGTAGGACAGAATTGAAGAAGCAGAGAAGATAATTGACACTTACGAAAGTTATACAGGACCCAAAAGAACCCTTCACAGATTTCTTACAAAGGCTGTCTTCAGCAGTAAATAGAATGATGCAAAATTCAGAAGATAGACAGATAATTGAATCTTTAGCTTTTGGGAACACTAATGCAGCATGAAGAGGGTAATTAGGCTATTAAAGGCAAGATCAGCATCCTTGGAGGATTGGATGAGGGATACAATTAATATTGAATCTTAGGTCCATGATGATACATGGACAGGAGAGGTTATTTCAAGAGGGTTGAAGAATAATGTCAGATGCTTTAATTGTGGCAAACAAGGTCACCTAAAAAGGGACTATAAACAGGGCATTCCCAGAAACAATGTTTCTTCAAGGAACAATGGCAACAGAAAGCCTCTCCCTTCTAGATTATGCAGGTGTGATAAAGGCAAACGTTGGACTAACCAATGTAGATCAACAAGGGACAGACAAGGTAATCCTTTGCCTTTGCCATTGGGAAACTCCCTGAGGGGCTGGCCTCTCCCAGGCCCCATGGCAAATCCAGTTCAGTCCTTTCCTACCATCACAGAAGAAAACCCTTCTCAGAGCAATTAAATAATCAAATGCCTATTGTAATAAACGATACTACTCAGGATGATACTACATACTACTCAGCTATAGCAGAGAGAACAGAAAATTCAGGAGAAACCATAAAGCAAATTTTTTTGGAAACTTCTATAAATGAACAAAAACAAAAATTAAAAATACAAATAAATGACGTTCTCATGGAGGATCTTGTAGACATAGGTGAGGATATCACAATTACACCAGAACCTTGGCATCTAAATGGGCCTCTTCAGGAGGTAAATGTTCAGCTTTTAGAGGTGTGAACATTATCTCAAGTGAAACAGAATGCAAGAAGGGTCAAATGTATAGAGCCAGAAGGACAGAGAAGAAAATTAAAGCCATATGTGGCTAATATAGCTAAGAATTTATGGGGCCATGATCTATTATAACAATGTAACAACATTCCTCCAACCTCAGAAACAAGCCATAAGCTAAGACATGTTTCTGAGTGAAATATTAGGAGGTATAATAAAGAGCAGTCACTGGCCATCCAGATTGTACAAGAACAGGGCACAACAGCTGCTGATCTGCCAAAGACACCAACAGCCATACCTTTAAAATGGTTAACAGAAAATCCTGTATGGGTTCAGCAATGGCCTTTAACAACAGAGAAACTGCAGGCCTTGGAAAAGCTGGTACAAGAGCAGTTAAATGCTCAGCATATTGAAGAATCAACCAGCCCTTGTAATTCTCCTGTATTTGTTATTAAAAAGAAATCTGGTAAATGGAGAATGGTAACAGACCTAAGAGCAATGACAAGGTAATTTAGCCAATGGGCTCTCTACAATCTGGAATTCCTTTGCCTACTTTGTTACCTAAAGGATGGCCTCTTATAGTTATCAATTTAAAAGACTGTTTCTTCTCATTACCCTTCCAAGAAAAAGACAGAGACAAGGAAAGGAGAGGACAGGCAGAGAGGAGATGCCAGCTGCTGCCATGAGAAGCAAGATGTGAAAGTACCAGTAAGCCACAGCCATGTGACAATTTATAGATTAATAAAAATGGGTTAAGTTATAAGAGCTAGCTAGCAAGAAGCCTGCCTTAGGTCATACAATTGGTAATTAATGTTAAGCCTCTGAATGATTATTTTGTAAGCTGCCATGGGACCTTAGGGGCCAGGCAGGACCAGAGGAAAGCAGGACCATGGGGCCTGCGAAGGACCAGAGAAACCTTCTGACTACACAATCCTGTACAATAAAGCAACTACTGGAGGCATCACCATCCCTGACCTCAAGCTCTACTACAGAGTTTGTTATTGGCATAAAAACCAACATGTGGACAAATGAAATCAAATTGAAGACACTGACATTAATCCATACACCTATGAATACCTGATTTTTGACAAAGCCGCCAAAACTATACAATGGAAAAAAGAAAATGTCTTCAACAAATGGTGCTGGCATAACTGGATGTCAACATGTAAAAGATTGCAAATAGACCCATATCTATTGCCATGCACAAAACTCAAGTCCAAGTGGATCAAAGACCTCAACATAAATCCTGTTGCACTGAAAATGATAGAAGAGAAAGTAGGAAGTAGTCTTGAACACATTGGCACAGGAGACCACCTCCTAAATATAACACCAGTAGCACAGACACTGAGAGCAACAATTAATAAATGGGACCTCCTGAAACTAAGAAGCTTTTGTAGGACAAAGGACACAGTCAATAAGACCAAACGACGCCTACAGAATGGGAAAAGACCTTCACCAACCCCACATCTGACAGAGGACTGGTCTCCAAAATATATAAAGAACTCAAGAAACTAGACAGCAAAATACCAAACAATCCAATTTAAAAATGGGCTACAGAGCTAAACAGAGAATTCTCAACAGAAGAATCTCAAATGGCTGAAAGACATTTAAGGAATTGCTCACCATCCTTAGTCATCAGGGAGATGCAAATCAAAACGACTCTGAGATACCTTCTTACACCTGTCAGAATGACTAAGATCAAAAATACTTATAACAGTATTATTATGTTGGAGAGGATGTGGAGCAAGGGGAACACTCTTCCACTGTTGGTGGGGATGCAAACTTGTACAACCACTGTGGAAATCAGTATGGTGGTTTCTCAGAAAATTGGGAATCAATCTACCTCAAGACTCAGCTATACCACTCTTGGGCATATACCCAAGGGATGCTCAATCATCCTTCAAGGACACATGCTCAACTATGTTCATAGCAGCATTATTTGTAATAGCCAGAACCTGGAAACAACCTAGATGCCCCTCAACTGAAGAATGGATAAAGAAAATGTGGTACATATACCAATGGAGTACTACTCAGCAGCAAAAAAACAATGACATCATGAAATTTGCAGGCAAATATATGGAACTAGAAAATATCACCCTGAGTGAGATAATCTAGACTCAGAAAGACAAACATGGTATGTACTCACTCATAAGTGGATACTAGATGTAAAGCAAAGTATAACCAGATTACAACCCACAGCTCCAGAGAGACTAGCTAACAAAGAGGACCCTAAGAGGGATGCATAGGGAAATAGATGAGATCTCCATGAGTAAACTATGTGTGTGAGGGAGCAATAGAGGGTAGGGGATGGGGGGTGAGAACATAAGGGAACCGAATGGTCCAGCTGGAACAGGAACAGCGTGGGAGAGCAAGGAAAGAGATACCATGATAGAGGGAGACATCATGGGTAGGGAGAAATCGGGTGCTAGGGAAGTTCCTAGGAATCCACAGGGATGACCCTAGCTTAGACTGAAAGGACACATGCTCAACTAGCAATTGGTGGAAAGGGTGCCTGAACTGGCTTACCCCAGTAATCAGTTTGGTGAATGCCCTAACTGTCATCAGAGAGCCTTCATTCAGTAACTGATAGAATCCACAGCCAAGCACCAGACCAAGCTCCAGGAGTCTAGTCAAAGAGAGAGAAGAGGGGTTCTATAAGCAAGGGGTATCAAGATCATGATGAGGAAACCTACAGAGACAACCAAACCAAACTAGTTGGAACTCAGGAACTTTAGATCAACAGCTGTGGAGCCTCCACAGGACTGGACGAGGCCCTCTGCATAAGAGAGACAGTTGTGTAGCTTGATCTGCTTAAGGGGACCCCTGGCAGTAGAATCAGGATCCATCTTTGGTGCATAAGCTGGCTTTTTGGAGCCCACTACCTCTAGTGGGACACCTTGCACAGCCTTGATGCAGGGAGAGGGGCTTGGACCTGCCTCAACTGAATGTACCAGGTTCTGCTGACTCCCCATGGGAGGCCTTACCTTGTCAGAGGAGGGAATGGGGGTTGGGTTGGAGGGGAATGCTGAGGGGTGGGAGGAGGGAAGAGAGGAGGATCTCTGGTTGTTATGTAAAAATGAATAAAAAATTTCTTAATTAAAAACAAAAGACACAAATGGCTAGAGATAAAAGAACAAGATAGACAACACCAGCACTGAAAGACAAAACAACCCTCTCGCATAATCATAGTAGTGTAGACAAAATAGACTGAAGGGCCTGTAATAGGCACACTCACTATTAGTAGCTCAAGTATGCAATCTCTCAATTTGGCAAGAAGAGAAGTATTTCACACCTCACTCGTGTGAAATCTACCCCACAAGGAATCTGTCATGACAGTGGACATCCCAACTTTGAGAAGGTAGAATTGAGCACTTTGGTGGCATCACACGGAGCCAACAAACAGTTTCCCAAAAAAAAGGTCTCAAAGATTTAATAAAAGCAAGTGTTCATGAGCAGGTGCACAGCAAGGAACTAGAGGTGACATGCCACCCATCTGTAAGGCACACCCTTGGTGTGACTCTATCCAAGCACAATGTGACAACAATTGAGAGGTTAAAGGGGTTTGGAAGCTCATTGCTTCTAGAAATGATTTCATTTTGCTCCAGAATTTATCAGAGAAAAACTTTAAATTTGGGAGTTCCAGAAATGAAGAAAAAGATGCCGGCATCCAATCCAAGTCACAGTAAGGAAGGTTACTTTAGTAGTGTTCTGTTCTTTCAATCCCTTACTGAAAAGTCAACGCTTCAAAAGGTCTAGGGCTGCAGGTTGGGCTCAGTGATAATGTGCTTGCCTAGGATGCACAAGGCCCCGTGTTGATCCCCATGACCAATCAAAAATATTAGTCCCCAGCCACAAAGTCCTACAAAATATACCCCAAAGCTGCTCGGACTTCAGATAAATATGGGACAGCTGAGCACAAATTGCCAAAAGTGAATCTAAGAACCTGGTCATCCACCCTCTGTCCCCCCACATGGGAGGGGCAGAGATTCCCACAGCCCTCACATGTGACCAATTTTTATTCATACTGATTCAGTTTATTGGTAAATGTGTTCATAACTCTTTGAAGAGGGAGGAGGGAGAAAGATGGCTTCGTAGTTTGAAAGCACTTGTTGCTCTTGCACAGGTCCTGGCTTTGGTTCCCTGTAGTGGGTAGCTGTTCCAGCTTTGACCTGGAAGTACTACCCCCATTGAGGCTTCAGTAACTGTCACGCCTACAAGGCAGGGCTGAGACAGGAGCCCTTAAGACCCAAGATCCGGATGTGCCGGCTCTCTTGGTCTGTATCCTGGATGCTGGAGGTAGATCGAGCGGAGTTCTCCAGAGAACACTGCTGGACTGTGCTACACCTTTCCCAGACCCTGTAACCTATCCCTTTACTTGTAAGTTACCCCACCAAATCAACCTCCCTTTTAACTACATGGAGTTGCCTTAATACTACAGTTTCCCAAATCCACATTGAACAGTTCAAAACCACCTGTAACTCCTCTTCTGACACACTCCTCTGGCCTCTGCAGATACCTACATGAACATAGTGCACATATATACATCTAGGTAAAACATTCACATATTTATTCATAAATCTAAAATAGTAATAACAAAAATTATTTGGAAAGACTTCCCTTTTGTACTAAGTGTATGTCCAACATGTCACACATTTACATACACAAACCATCACTATCCACCCCTGACTTCAAAAAGAAGCAGGAACCTGAATACTGTCTAGAACTGGATGCAGGAAATAACCTGTGTCCACCTCTGACCACTACTACAAAGTATCTTGTTCTCTGTGAAATTCAATGGTAGTTCCACATATTGAGGCTTTAGTTTTTTGCAATCATTTCACCAGTTGAATGGGGCTTGTTTTTGTTTTGTGTTTCTTCTTTTTAAAAAGTTTAGTAAGAACTAAACACTCAAAGATGCCACATAAATATGTAAGAGCACTCAAGTTCCTCTGAGAGCCCTCTGCTGGCTATTTCATGATGAATATTTCTTAATTAAAAAATAAATAAAATTGGTCACACAAAAAAACATTGGAAACAGCAAAGACTTTTTAGTAACTTCCTGCTCTAACTCTGCTGCCTCACCTGTTTCTCTCTGGTCTGCTTGCTGCCCTGGGTCCGAATCAGCTGACAGGCATACTCCCATTGCTTTTTCTTGGAAAGCAGGCAGGCAGATCCTGCTCTGATCTGTCTTGCTCTAGGTTGCTTCCACTTATTTCATTATTATTTGCAAAGTTTCTATTATCTAAATTATGACTTCTTTCCTGGATTAATATTTTGGAGATAGTCCTAAATATGGGCTATCAAAGGCATACCAAGCCTTTAAAATAAGATGTAATTTCCAGGGGAGTAATTAGAGGCAGAAGTATTGAGCCATGCCCAGTTATTACAAAGTACTTCCCCAACGGAGTAAGCTATGAACATGTCAGGACAAGATGCATTGCCCACGGAGTTCTAAAGGCAGAATTCATCCCCACAACTTAATCCCCCTCCCTCGGGTCCACTTTTAATCTTTTTAGTATTCCTATTTCCTCTGCAGAATCTGTTAGGCTACTCTGTACCTTTTCCTGTCCCTGTAGGCAACAATCTTCTATGTAAATCTTGGAAAATAAAGTATCTGCCCACATGTCTGGGTTTCTGAAATGTCTTATCCTCCTCTAATTTTATGGTGATAAGTCAGTCTACAATAGAGTTGATTGCAAACAGTAGCAGAGATAGATTAGCTAAAGGGGTTTTTGACACCTGAAAACAAGTCAATAAAGATTGGCCTATGAGAAACATCATGCACCGAAGGGTATGATTATGCTAAACAAAATGACATCAGTGGAAAGACATGAAATGTCAAAGCTTGGGATAGGAACACACAGCAGATACAGTCAATAAAGATCAGAAATATTTGAAATTTAAAGTGAGTGTCTCTACCAGTGTTTCAGTCTAGCAGGTAAGATTGGAGAAACCCTTGCTATGACATATTCACACGAGACCCTGAGCAGACCTCCTCAAATAAAAGTACCTGGTCGTGAGAAAGCAGGCAGGGGCAGTGGTGAGGCAACAAGAATGATGTGGTTTCATTTCCACTTGGCCAAAAGCTGACTGATCCTCAATCACAAATCTTCAATCCAGGGTCCAGGACTCAAGACCAGGCAAATAAGAATAGAGACAGGCAGGATAGCCCTGCTTCAACCTTGATGCACTCTCCTACTCTTGACAGTTCAATTGTGATTTCTTAGATCACCTCAAAACCTAGCCCTTGGTAGCCTAGCTGGTGGCCAGTGAAGTAGGGGATCTAATGGAGGATGTAAATATGAGATGACATGTCTTAGTCATCCCTATTTTCTGTTTAGCTTTATGTTTAAAGAACAATAATTGAACACTCCATCATAAAAGACAAGAAAAATTTAAATATATGTTGTGAAGCAAAGCATGAAAAATAAAACCTATTACAACTTAATATGTTGTATCAGAAATTTAAAGTTACTGTTTGTCACTTGTGGATGTATAATGATCCTCGGAACCTGCAAAGGGACTAGAAGTGTGTATTAGTTACTTCTCTCACTGCTGTGAGAAAATCCCTAACAGAAGCAACTAGGTACCACTTCATACCTGTTACAAAGGTTAAATTTGAAAACACCAAATTTTTTAAGAATGTAAAGCAGTTGAATACTCTCACTGTTGATGTTAAGGAAAATAGGACAGTCAGGACAGTTTTGTCTTTTCGTGTCTCTCAAACTAGATATACTCTTTGTAAATAATCATATTCCTTGGGGCGTAACCAAATGAAGTGAAAACTATGTAAACACAAAAGCCTTCATACAGATTATCATAAAAGCCTTACTAATAATTGTCAAAACTTGAAAGCAAACAAAATGTTCTTCAGTCACTTGAATGGATAAACAAACTAGTATATCTAGACAATGGAAATATTAAGCATTAAAAAGAAATGAACTAATAATTCATACTTAGTCACAGTTCAATGCATATTATTAAGTTAAAGAGGCCTACCTGAAAAGGTTATATGCTATTCAGTTACAATTATATAAGCTCCTGGGAAAGGTAAATCTTCAAAAACAATGAAAAAAAGCTAGTTGCCAAGGGATGGAGCACAAAGATTGTTTAGGACCATAAAATTATTCTTTATACATATTTATTATACATTTGTCAAGCCTGTAGAATTTATACAACTCAAATTGAACCCTAATATCAATTTAAGATCTGGGTGACAATTGTTTTAATGGTACAGATGTTAATAGTACTGTGTGCATGTGTGGGGACAGAGCATACATGGGAACTCTATATTTTCTTTTTGTTTTTTTTCCTTTTATTGAAAATATTTTCTCATATAATATATCCTTATTATCATTTCCCCTCTCTCTACTCCTCCCAGATCCTTCCCACCTCCCCCTCCCTCTGGATCCACTCCTTTTCTGTCTTTCATTAGAAGATGAAGCAAAATCTGTCATATCAAAGTGGGACATGGCAACCCAACTAGAGAAAAAACAACCCAACTAGAGAAAAAGTCCCAAGAGCAGGCACAGGAGTCAAGAGACCCACTCGTTCTCATCGTCAGGAGTCCCATCAAATCACTGAGCTAAAAGCTGTCATATGTACACAGAGGACCTCCTGTGCTTGCTGCTTCAGTCTCTATGAGCACATATGCACCTTGCTTAGCTGATTCAAAGGGCTAATTTCTGGTGTCCTCCATTTCCTCTGGCTCTTACAATCTCCACTGGATTTCCTGAGCTCTGAGGGGAGGAATTTGATGGAGACCTCCCATTTTTATTCTATCTCTGCATAATGTCTGGCTGTGGGTCTCTACATCTGTTCCCATCTGTTGCCAGAAGAAGCCTCTCTGATGATTCAAGTTGTAATACTGAGCTGCAGTAATAAAAACTGCATGGTATTGACATAAAAACAGACATGTTGATCAATAGAGTCAAATTGAAGACCCAGGCATAAATCCACACACATATGAACACCTGATTTTTGATAAAGCCAGAAACATATACTGGAAAAAAGACAGCATCTTCAACAAATGGTGCTGGTCAAACTGGATAGCTGTATGTAGAAGAATCCAAACAGATCCATAACTATCACCCTGCACAAAATTCAAGTCCAAGTGGATCAAACACTTCAAAATAAAACCAGATACACTGAACCTGACAGAAGAGAAAGTGGGGAATAGCCTTGAATGCCTTAGCACAGAATATACATTTCTGAACAGGACACCAATAGCACAGGCACTAAGATCAACAATTAATAAATGGAACTTCATGAAACTGAAAAGCTTCTCTAAGGCAAAGGACACAGTCATTCAAACAAAGCAGCAACCTACAGAATAGAAAAAGATTTTTACAAACTCAACATATGATACAGACGATCCAAAAAAAAAAAAAAAGAAAGAAAGAAAAGAAAAGAAAGAAACTCAAACTAGATATCAAAAAACCAAATAAACAAGCCGGGCAGTGGTGGCACATGCCTTTAATCCCAGCACTTGGGAGGCAGAACCAGGTGGATCTCTGGGAGTTTGAGGACAACCTGGGCTACAGAGTGAGTTCCAAGAAAGGCGCAAAGCTACACAGAGAAACCTGTCTCGGGGGAAGAAAAAAAAACTAATCTAATTTTTTAAATGGGGTACAGATCTAATCAGAGAATTCTCAATAAAAAAAAATGGCTGAGAAACATTTAAAGAAATGTTCAACATCCTTAGCCATCAGCAAAATGAAAATCAAGATTAGAGATTTCATCTTGTACCTGTCAGAATGGCTAAGATCAGTAACAGAGTGACAGCTCATGATGGCAAGGATGTGGAACAAGGGGAACACTCCCCCATTGCTGGAGAGAGTGCAAACTTGTACAGCCACTAGGAAAATCAATATGGCAGTGCCTCAGAAAATCAAAAATCAATCTACCTCAAGACACAGGTATACCACTCTTGGACATATAGTCAAAGGACACTCCATCTTACCACAAAGACACTTGCTCAACTATGTTCATAGTGGCTTTCATAATTTCATAGTGGCAATTCATAATTGCCATAAACTGGAAACAATCTAGATGTTCCTCAACAGAAGAATGGATAAACAAAATGTGGTACTTTTACACAATGGAGTATTACTCAGCTGTTAAAAAAATGACATCATGAATGTATGTATTCACTCCTAAGTAAAAATTAGCCATTAACTAAATAATAACCAAGCTACCATCCATAGACCTATAGAAGTTAGGTAAAGATGAGGGGTTTAGGGGAGACACATAGATCTCCCTGGGAGGGGGAAATAGAAAAGACTTTGCCAGGCAGTGGTGGCACACGCCTTTAATCCCAGCACTTGGGAGGCAGAGGCAGGCGGATCTCTGTGAGTTCTAGGCCAGCCTGGTCTCCAAAGCGAGTTCCAGGAAAGGCACAAAGCTACACAGAGAAACCCTGTCTCGGGGAAAAAAAAAAGACTTTACAGGCCAACTGGGAGTGGGTGGGGACAGGAGGTGAGCATCAGAATGGGGATGAGGAGTGAGACAGTGCAGGTAGACACAGCTGGAATTGGTGGGATTTGGGGGGTAGTATGGAAACCTAGTGCAGAGGAAAATGCCTAGAATCTATGAAAGTGATCCTAATGAGGACTCCTTGTTGGTCTTAATAAAAACCCAGAGTCAAATTTCAGGGTAAATGTTGAAAGATCAGAGTGACAAAGGAGCAAGCCACAACTACCTCTTACCTTGCCAACTCCTCAGCCTGAAAGGGGGCTGAGCTCCTGTCTCCTCCTGCCTTGTATTTCTCTCTCTGCCAAGCCATATCACTTCCTGTCTCCACCTCCCTAATGCTGAGACTAAAGGCATGTGCCTCCCAAGCACTGAGATCAAAGGCAAGAGGTCCTGAGGTATGAGATCCTCAATGCTGGGATTAAAGGTGTATGCCACCATTGCCTGGCCTCTATAGTTAACTAGTGGCTAGCTCTGCACTCTGATTTTCTGGCAAGCTTTTTTATTAGATCACAAAATATCACAACTCCTAATAATAGGGGATATGGAGTCTCAACTGGCCATCTCTTGTTGCCAGGAACTCTGTATTTTCTACTGTTTTCTTAGGGGAAACCCAAAATTACTCGAGAAGATAAATTTTATTTTTACAAGTCAGTTGTTATTACATATAAAGAGCTCAATTATCAAAGTGGAAACAACCAGAGAAAACATTTATGGACCTTTTTTTTTCTTTTTCTTTAAGCAGGGAGCCATGTAATACAGGATGGCCTTAGACTCACTATATAGCAGGGATAAGCCTTGAAATCTCAAACCTTCCACTTCCCATGTGCTAAGATCACAGGTACCACCGCACTTGACTTAAAGTAAGTCTTTTAAAAGATTTGTATTATTTTAATGATGCATATATGTGAGGATATGTGGAGAGGTTATGTGCATATTAAATACAGGTACACGTGGAGTATGGAAGATGGCATCAGATCCCATAGAACTAGAATTACAGATGATTGTGAACCATCTACTATGGGTACTGGGAACGAACCTCAGGTCCTCTACAAAAGTAGCATGAGCTCCTGGCTGCTGAATCGTCTCTCCAGTGTTTCTGGTAACTCTTAAACACAGAATTTTGACTATAAAGTCAATTATACACTGAGAGACAGGAATAGGCAAATAAGTAAAAGATATGGTTGATATATACGCACTCTACTGGTTTGTTTTCTGAAGACCCAGACTAATACAGAGAACAAAGGTAGACTGTTGTCCATAGCAACAGCAATAGTCAGAGAACTGTCATTATGCTGATTCCCTGAGCTCTAGTTCCAGCAGAGCAACATAAAGAGGCACATAGTGAGTTGTATTTGAGGAAAAGAACACTAAAATTATGGAATTCTGATGTTATATGGGTAAGCTTGTCTGCCCTCTACCCAGATAAGAGACACTGTCTTTGTCTTCCAAAACTGTTCACTATACAACCATCTTTGAGAAGATAGGACAAGCAGAGTGCAGGTTTGCTTGCAACATATAAACTCAAGGGTCTCATGGAAGACTGTGATGATGAGTATATTAATTATCCTAATCTAATCTACATGCACTGCACACATGGGTTGAAATGTTACACTGAAATTCTAAAACATGTACTACTGTGAGTCTTTTTTTTTTTTTTAAATGAAAAGAACAACTTGGCAAGGAGACAATAAGCCAAACCTAGAAGACAGGATAATGTATGAGATAAATGATCCAGTTTATACAACAAATGCCAATTTAAAAGGTAGAAGGAGAAAAAATTGTTATGGACTAAAAAGACTTGGGGAAATGATGTAGTGTAAAGTATGTTTGATCCTAAACAAAACAATTTTAGGATAATTTTAAATGACAGATATTTAAGCATGGGCAGAAATTATTTTTGAGTTATGGTAGCACAAGATTGTTTTCTAAAATTCTTACATGAGTTACTTGACTATGACATGGGTTGGCATGTGCTTTAATAAAAACTGAGGGAGAAAAATGAAACCAGTTTGACAAACACTATTAATTATTAAAACTGGATAGACTACATAAACATGAACATTATTTTATATAATTTTGAAATTTTCTATTTAGTTTCATAACTAAATAAAACTATGATTTTTAAGATAAAAAAGAAATTCATTACAAAACTAGTAGTCCTAAGGGAACAGGTGCTTTAATTCAGACTCTAGTGAAGCATCTCAGAACTTCTGAAGCCCCTTCCAAAAAGCTGATCTGCATTTTCCTTGTTAATGTAATGCTTCATAACCTTTGTTCATTAAGAAAGAGTTCTCACTGGAGTAAAAGTGAGGAAGGAAGGGTAAGAAAGCAAGGGAAATGAGGATGGGAAGGAGAGTAAGTTCTACTGAAAGGAGACAGGAAATGGAGGAGGACGGGAGAGGAGAGTAAGTTCTACCGAAAGAAGGGAAATGAGGGGGAAGGGGACTGGTGAACAAAAGAACCAAAACCCAAGGTTTGTTTGATTTGGGTTTTTCTCTAAGTCCCATTCTGAAACAAAATTTGGCCAGTTTTCTTCTCGTGTCCTCTTATCACTAGTTACTCTTTCAACGAATTCTTTCATACCAGGCATTGTGCAAAGAGCAGGAGCAGATGAATAAAAGCAAATGCCTTCTCTCTTGCTGTGGCTTTTATAGTGGTGAGGAGGCATCCATTAATATAAAGCCACACAGTTGTGTGGCTACCAACTGGAACAAATGCTGTTAAAACAATACATTTCTGTATGAGCAAATAATGCAATTCAGAAGCAAAGACAACACTCCTAAGTAAATGACCTTGTTGTTACTTAGGCAAAAAATGTAAGTAGGTCTGCTGGCTTGACACTTTCATGCATGGCAGTGTCTATTTTCTTCAATAACGTCCTCCTGGGAAGGAAAAGAAACTCCTAATAGAAACTGTTGCCCGACACAATGTTTTATTGCACAAACACTGAATTTAAGTCAGAGTCTGAGAACTTCTATGACACTTGCTATCTGGGTAATCATACAAGTGTCACTCTCGTCTCCTTCTCCTTATCTAGTGGTAATAAGGTCATTTACCACTGGGTGACTTATGAAGACTTAATGTAGTAGTAAATGTGAAAGCATTCCATGCAGCTGATTAAGTATAAGCTTATTGATCATTTGTTTTCTTTCTGCTTACTCATCTGACTTTGTTCCATGAGGAACACTGAAGGGAACAGACAAACTATCGAATCCCTGCCCTCAGCCTGTCCCTAGTCACCTCAGTCTTGCTTAATAAAAATAGTCAGCAAGGCTTACTATTACTTTTCTGCCTGAAGGCCTGGCATGTCCGTGGCATCTGGAAAGCAGTTTGCTGCTGTCTGGTCTTGTAAGGTTCTAGTTTTGTTCTCCCCTCTTCCAGGACACTGTGTTGGTGGACAAATTGACACATAATATAGATGACTGAAGGCATTGGCAGTCTTCAAGCATTAAGACACTAACCTGCTGATCAAAGCCTTGAGAGGTCATAACAGCCAATTCAGTACTGCATACCAACTGTCGAACACCAGCAATGGCCACAGCTTAAGGACTCTTGTATTCTCAAGTGAGAACATGCTGATGCAGTTTCTTGTGCAGCTACTTGGGCTACCTACTCCTGAACCCACAGCATCTTATTGTATTAGAAAGTAACTGCTCAAAGAATGATGGGTAAGTATCAAGACGGAAAAAAAACCTATTCAAATGACATAAAATAATTAAACCTTTTATTTTGCAAATTTTCCATCAATTGAAAATTACTTCAAAATTAAGTTTAGAAAGGTATATATTCTGTTCTCATAAACTGGAAATTAAAAATAATATCACCACTCATTTGCTGTGCTGAAGAAGTTCCAACTTCTTTAATAACAAAGAAGTGTAGGTAGATTAAATGTAAAATGAAAGATTTAATTTTCATAAATAAGCAGTAGGCATTCAACTTGGGGGAGAGAGCTGCATAAAGAGTATCTGTAACTCAATCTAGGTCGAGCAATATTATCTAGAATCTCTGAAGCTCTTCAATTAAAAAAAATGGCAATTCTTTCTGTCAGACAACAGATCCCAGGTTGAATGTGTGGGGTGACCATGTCAACTGATGGTCTGCTGACAGCATGCTAAGTGTCTTAGGATTTATACTGCT
The DNA here is from genome assembly GCF_004664715.2 of Peromyscus leucopus. Classification (NCBI taxonomy): domain Eukaryota; kingdom Metazoa; phylum Chordata; class Mammalia; order Rodentia; family Cricetidae; genus Peromyscus; species Peromyscus leucopus. Next base: position 74,394,791 of record NC_051070.1, read on the forward strand.
GTGACAAAACAATGTGAGCACAGTAACTTGGGGAGGAAAGTTTATTTGACTTACACTTCCACATCACTGTTCATCACTGAAGGAGGACAGGAACTCAAACAGGGGAGGTACCTGGAGGCAAGGGCTGATGCAGAAGTCATGCAGGAGTGCTACTTAGTGGCTTGCTAAGTACTTGCAAACTGGTACTTTGATATTTTGGTTAGGGGAAGGTGGGAGGGGTTGCTTACAAAGTGTAAAAAACTATTCATTTTGTGCTCTTAATTAAAGACTTGACTATATTGTGTCCTCAGTCGAACTTTTAAAGGTGACAAATATAGGGCTCAAAAGATGGTCCAGTAGTTGAGAGCACTTGTTTTTTCCATTGTTGTTTTTGAGACAGGGTCTCTCATAGCCCTGCTGTCATGGAACTCATTATGTAGACCAGGCTGGCCTAGAATTCAGAGAGATCTACCTGCCTCTGCTGCTCCCTCTCCTCCCTCCCAGTGCTGGGATTAAAAACATGCACCACCACACCTGGTACAAGAGCACTTGTTTTTGCACAGGCCCCAGGCTCTGTTCCCCATTTCCCACACGGGCACCCAGAACCTCCTAGGGCAACAGACATGTACATGGTATACATACATGTAGGCAAAACATTCATACACAAAGAAAATCTTTTTTTAAAAAATGATCCAATAGCTCCTCCTGAATAGTATCTGCAAAAATAAACCAGGATTGTCCAAGAGCCAGATCAAATAAATCATGATCTCAAACTACAAGTCCAGGCCCAGGAGCTTGCAGGCTTTCATCGGTGCACAGTGGACAATCATGGAACATGCCCTCTCACACACTCCCTGAAGGATCTGCTGGAACTGCATTCATCGCTTTCACAAAGGAAATGGTATCAGTACACAGTAAGATCTGGGGACATTATTATAGGCATACTATTGACTTCAAATTATGAAAAAGAATTTGTAACTTTTTGAGTCAACTGTTATAAGTAATATGTCACAAGTAGCTATAGATACATTTTTATATATCCCAAGTTAAATTTGATTGGTTCTTCCTTTTAGGGTTATTGCCATTCCTCCCTTCCCCCTTAATTTTACCTTTTTGTATTTTACCTAGATCCATACCACAGAAACCCAGACAGGTAGTGGAGGCAAAGAAGTTTGTTAGCAATCACTCCCACCCAAGAAATGACACAAAGCTGAGATTGCCGGTTTTAAAGACCTTGAGTGAGTCTAGACAGCCAGGGCTACAGGGCTACATAGTGAGCCGCCCGCCTTCCCCGCCACCCCCCCCAAAAAAAAAAAAGATCTGTTCACTGACCTCTCATGTTTAGTTGCTGTATGCACCAATTTTGACTTGTATCAGTAAACTTTCATTGTAAATTGGATTTGTAACTGTAAAAAAGATACCCTTGAAGTTCCCATTGAAACAAATGGCAAGTATTAAGTATCCTGGAGGTGTAATTTGTTTAAAGATCATGGGGGAGAGAACAGGTACAAGGTCATTGGGACAGTTATATTATCTCTCTGGCTCACCTCCTATGCAGAATGACAGAAACTCTAGTTCTGAAGTTCTCTGGAACAGAAAACAAGGACAGAATCCCTGTGTCTTATGCTACCAAATGCTCCACCTCCTGTGGTTTAGAATTCAAGCTGATGTAGAACAGTACCTTTCACACACATCACATGAAGGCTAATGGCCACCAGGCCCTTAGGTCCTGTGTAAGAAATGGGTGGTATGTCAAAAGCTTTTGTGACTCCTCAGTCCCATTACCTTTCACACACATCACATGAAGGCAATGGCCACCAGGCCCTTAGGTCCTGTGTAAGAAATGGGTGGTATGTCAAAAGCTTTTGTGACTCCTAGTCCCATTTACTGTCCCAGACATAAGCCCAGAACTCACCCTAGAGTGATGAATGTATCCCAAATCGAAGTGCACTTCAAGCGAGACTACTCATTCCTCCAGTGACTCAGGCTGATGTGCTGGGAAGAAGTCATGAGCTATACATGGAAAAAACTTGCTAGAACCTTTTACTCACTTGAAAGCAAGATGAAGAGTTAAAACTTTAAATGGCAACTATGACACACACAGAATCCAAACTCCCAAGTGGTAGCTGTTTAGTATACTAGACAGCTTTGGGTATCTGATGTAGTTTCATGGCCTGTCCTCTGTGGATGTGAGTCCATCCTCCCAGAAGGCTGAGAAGCATAGGATAATACTTTGTGGAAGTCAGCCAGCCCTTCACCTTCAGTCCTAACTACTTTCTGCTCTCTTGACCCAAGCTTTCATGGTTTCCTCAGTCTCTAATTATGAACAAAGATCATAATCCCCTCTGGCCACCCCCTAGATTTGCTGAGAATTTAAGGTGTATCTCTGATCACTCACTACACTTTCAAGACACTGTTCAGACTCTACCAAGCCCTGCTCTTGCTCAAGACAGCAACAGAAAACTAGCTCTTCAACTTAGAAGCAGGCCTCCCTCCCAGAGCCTCATTCCCATGTATAAGATCTCTTAGCAGGTGTGGACATTATCATTCAGAGCACTGAAAGTCAAAGATAACAGAGCATTCCCTTGGGGTCTGTCCTTGTGTTAGCCACAACTAATGAAATGGGCAGGTTGGTGTCATTTACAAGCTGTCTTTGGTTCCTCTGTGTGGTTGAGCATTAAATGAACCAGAACTAAGCAGTAACAATGACGATGACCACATCACAGCAACTGCTATTTAACTATCACCACAAACACATAAAATAACTTATTATTCCTGCTTTCTAGATAAGAAAACAGAAGTTTAAAATATTTAAATAACTTAGATTTTAATTCAATTAACACTTATCTGTAAGATAAAATTTTCATAGGGCTGGGCCCTTTCACTGCCCATCCTTTAAGCCTAAACTGCAGTGGCTCTGAATTTCTTGGCACAGTTCTCCCATCTCTTATCATTCCTTATTGAAAAAACACCAAACTGTCTACTATTAAAGCTATCTATTAAAACCTTTGCCTCTGATCAACTCTGACCATCCTAGGCGTACTGTGTTCCCAGCGCTTCCTTGGGAAACAAGATCTGAGATGGAGATCAGCATTCTGGAAACTGATTAGGAAATATTCTTAGGTAGCTAGGCTAAGAAGTGGGAAGCTTAAGTAAGATGTAGTGCCAGTGAAGGTTCAAGCAACCTGCAAAGATTTCTGGTCCTACCAGATTGGCAGAAGTGCAGTTGAGCCTTTACACCCATATCAACCAGGCCTTGGATCTAGGCTGCCCCAGGAAAGGATGGAACACTGTGCCAACCAGTTCTTCTTGGTGGAAGCTAAAGAAGCTGACTGCTAAAAAGTATGTCAACAGCACTTCCAGCTCTGGGCAGCATTAAAGCCCACATTCCGGCAGAGGAACTCAATTCTTACACAGCATCTTTGTTTTGCTATCTGTGCGAGCTATTGCCTAACATAAGCGTGTGTGCACATGATGTGCACACACACACACCCAAAAGTAAATCTTTTTATTTAAAAATCTAGTATCTACTTCTGTTCAAATGGTGCCTTAACACTCACTATAACAGCTGATTTGTATTACTAGTAGCTTAGTTACTTAGTTACTATGCATTAGGTTACCAATAAACATTATGCCATTTATTCTGCATAACTTTGTCACAGGTTTCACCAAAAGTTCAAAAGCGTGATTGCCCAGAAATATGAAGACAAACACTTTCAATGTTCATCTTTAGTTCCTAATAGGAAGAAAAATAATTGTTACAGAACACAAAACAATGCTTCCATCCATATTAATGTACTTTGTTTCTAAACTTTAAGCTATTGAGTAGACATGACTGAAGACAAACTTGAAATCAGTTTACATTTACCTAGTTAAGTCAATGCTTGATGGGCTTAACTCTTTTAATTGCATTCACAGTAAAAGCAGGTATTCATGATGACTGTGCAGTCACAGGTTACAGCCAGTCTGGAGGAGAACAGCATCTAGATGCAGCAGGCTTAAATTTAAGGCAATAGGTTCAGCTCCCTTAAAAATGACATTAACAATAACAGGAAACCTGGCCCTAAAGATGTCAGTGATCAATTCCTTACCTACCAGGGCATTGAATTGCAAGTATAAACAAATTTATATTATTAATAATACATTATTATTTTAAATCAACTTTGAAAGTTTCATGCATCTGTAGAACTTAATGCAATAGTTCTCTTAAGGTACCAGTATTTTCCTTAATGCGGTTAATGAACTGCTAAAAAAGCATGCCATCTCTCACTTTAACTCTGAAATTACTTAAATCTCAAGAAATAAGACTTATAACTGCCTATTTGACTGGGAAATTTGGGGATTTGTGGGGGCTTTGGAGGGGTATTAGTTCATATAACCTGCTAACTTTATAAAATGCTGTTTCTATGACATGAAAGAAAAGTGTCAAATACACAGAAACTTAGTTGTAAGTGAACAAATAAAGATATACATTTCATAGAATGGAAATTTTACTAAAGAGTGCATTTACTACCCTGTCAAGTCTCTAAAACCTTTTTTTTCTCTAAAATCTTAAGAAATTTGAAATTGATTCACTATGTAACATCCAGTAACTCTCTAGACAACTTCAAGAGACAGGGTCCTTCCCCTAGGATATGGCAAGTTATTTACAAAAATGTCTTTTCTCAGGAGACTGAGGTATCAATAAGTTAAGATGCATTTATACAGCAAAGAAGTATTCATGAAAATCTACCATAAAGTACACTTATTTTTATCATTAAATAACTGGGCAGTAGTGGCACACACCTTTAATCCCAGCACTCGGGAGGCAGAGGCAGGCAGATCTCTGATTTCAAGGCCAGCATAGTCTACAGAGCAAGTTCCAGGACAGCCAGAACTATACAGAGAAACCCTGTCTTGAAAAACAAAAGCAAAAAGCAAACTTTCAATATACTATTAATTATTTCACCATAACCCCTATACTGTATCAATTTTAAGGTAGCAGAACATACATCTTGGTGCTTCTATTTTTGTCACATGGAAATTACACAAGCTGCGTGCTATCAACACAACAGGCTGAGAGCTCATCAAAGGGTGTACCAACCCAGAACTCTTCTGTGGTGGCATCCTCACTGTTGCCTTTTAAGGAAGGACAACTGATCAAATGACCAGCAAAGATGAAGTGATACTCCAGGAAAACAGATCCAAGTAACTCGTTAGAATTAAGAACATTTGCCTTTAGTCTCATTAGCTTTAAAAATGTATAAATATGACATACCTCCACACTCCAGTTTGACCACTGGTGAAATGAGATCTATTTGATTTAGCAGGATAATTATTTCAAGTTAATCTAAAATAAATTGTTGGGCCTAATGCTACAGGTTTTAAAGCTAAAAAGTATGAAGTCTCAGAAACCAGTTTCTAGCACTTGAGTCCATAGTCTCAGCAATTCCAAGCACTTGCAAGAGCAGTAAGATGTAAGAACTGCCTTTTCAAACAAAGGGTGATTCATGGTGGTGGTGGGGGGGGGAGCAGCACATGAAAGTGTCAACACACAAGCAGCTTCGTGTTTTTGCTTTTGTTCACAGACAATCTTAAGTCATCCATTAATTTCACATTTCAATAAGCTTTCCTCAGGCATATGCTGTCTAAAGTTCTGCTATCCATAAGGAGCCAATGGCTACATGTAACTAATTTCAAATAAGTAAAATTAAAAATTAAGTTCCCTGTCTAGTAAAGACCGAGGAGCAGCTCCCATCTGAAGAGTGCAGAGCATTTCCATTATTGTGAACAGCACAACCTGACAGCTCATCCAGCTGTCAGGAGCACAACTGTGCTATATGCTAAGACTGACTTTTAAACCCTTTAAGCTGCTTATAAAAAAACAAACAAGGACTGGACACCAACGGTCTCACATTTCTGGTCCTCTTTAAACACTAAGTTTATGAAGCATTCAGATCCAAGTACAATATGAACTCCATCAGACACTTCACACTGTTACAAAGAACAAAATACTCAGCAAGGGTGATAAAACTTAGCAGTCATAATTAAAACATATCATCTCACCCTTCAACTGATATTCAGTACTTCAAATATAAAAGCATACACAACTACCAATTTAAGGTCTTCACAAGAATGGGCCAAAAAGCCCATGAGCTCCTGCTCTACTTCACTGTTTAGCAGGAGGAAAAAAGTACTACTTACACAAGGAGGTACTGTACAAACAGTAAACATAAAATTGTCTTAAGAGTAAGTTGCGAGGAGTAAGGACAATAACTCCTTCCAGTTAATGAGTGTTTAAAAATGCTCTCCCTCGTACTGCTATCTCAGTTGACTAACTCTGAGTACATTTAGCAATCAAGTTTGTAGCAATCAAGTTTGTAATTTTATTTTCAAATTTACTTTGTCAGAACATAACGTAGGAAGATAACAACTGTATCATTCCTTCCAAGTAACTCTTGATGGAGGGCAGTGAGAAATAGAACAGGTTGCTTTTTGATTATCTGAAACCGAAGTATAGAATGTACACAGCTGTATCTTAAAGAAAAATACAAACACAACTTAACCATACTTTATTTGACTGCATGTTATTCACACAGCTTGCACATTTCAAATCCCATTAAATCTCTCTCCGAAAGGATAGGGGTCAATAGGAGAAAACTATGCAGCAATACCCCAGTCATTAAACAGCAGTCCAATATTTTTGAGATACACGTGATATTTCATAGATACTCAACTCATATGTGACGTCAATATAACTTATGGTTATGTTTTTACAAACCTGAAAGCCCTAGGACATTATAGCACTCATCCTAGTGATGTCGAGGTGTACTGAAAAGTAACTGGTGTACTACCAATCTGATTTCCTCGATGTTCCTGGAAAGTGATGAACCTCATCATTTTTAGACACCATAATAAATATACACATCCAGTCTTATACATGCCAGCCAATATCACAATACAGGGCATGGGAAGAGTTGAAATATGAGTTAAACTCCTTTACACAGATTTGTCTCACAGGGCATGGGAAGGGTTGATATATCAGTTAAACTCCTTCACACAGACTTTTCTCTTGTGTGTAGAGGGTAATTTGGAGAAGAGAGGCAAAAAAAACCTTAAAAATCAACATTTAATACTAATTTTTTCTTATTGTGCTGGCTTCAACATCAGGTACTAATGTTATGATTTGTGGACTTTGATTATTCCAGAGTTAAGTAGTTTCATCCCAATGTAAGGGAAATTATAATCAGCTCACACATCAAGACTGGTAGCATACCGTTAGCTTTCTTCAATACTAACATATACAGCTTCATGGTAGCATGTGTTTAATGTTCAGCAGTATCAACTGCCAAACCGATATCAGTGGATAGTACAGTCAGTCTTAAAGAAGCAGCACCCCACTAAAAGAAAGTTGCACCAATTTTGCTCAGTTTTAGCCAAGTGAACCCACTGTCAATTATAAATGGAATTACTTTAAGCTGATATAAGAAAAATGAAAGCCTAATATCAAATTAATGTTTGAAGCTATTTCAACTTGGAAAGCTTTAATTTTGTAATCAGGTTATCAAGTTAGAGGTAAAAATTTTAGGTAAAAAAAAAAAAATTGGTCAATTAATTAAAAATATCAAAGTATATTCATCATGTATCCATCCATTGAGCAGTATTGTAATGATCTGATATTTTAGTCACATAGTTCAGGTCATGTTTACAAATCACCAGACAATCAGTTCAGTTAATTCAGCAATTCTGAAGTTAAGGGGAGTCCTGACAGTCTCATTGACTACCTAGAAGAACAAAACTTTCGAATTGATAAATCTAGCATGTATCTACTTTACAACTATACCCATTAGAGTGAGTCAAGAAAATGTATGTTCATCAACAATTCATACTTATGTACCAGCAAATCAAAACAAACTTTGATGATGTCAAGTACACTGTTTAGCTACTTTCCTTCACACTGAAAATGAAACAGAAGCATCATGATGACTGGCAGTCTTCTAAATGTTGGAGCCCAAATGAAGTTTGACCAAAACAGACTCAAAATGGTCAGCAGAAAAGCTGAGTACTATGTGGCCATCACATTTTTAATATTACCAGTATTCTGCATTGAACTTTAAAGAGCAATATAAAATGGAAAGACACATTTTCTTAAAAATAAGGAACTATAAATGATCCCACCAGCAGGAATTTTTATTTTCAAATATAAAGTGTGCATCTTTATTTTAAAAGTACTTGTTACCATGTTCACTTTCAAAATATTATACTGAGCAAAGAGCAGCTTTCCTTTAAAAAAAAAAAAAAAGGAAAAAAAAGCAACAAACTTTCCTGAAAAGGGGCTTTTACCAACTGTTAATGGAGGTAGGGTTTTAAAAAAATACAGTAATTACAGCCATAAAATAAAATTCAAACCAAGTACTAGAGCAGAAGAAAAGTATAGTCAAATGAAAATAACAACATGAATGCCAGATTCCTATAAAACATTTTTCAGAGAATGAATCTTTTCCTTATGAGTGCTTAGGTTTTCTAGTTAAATAAATTATCCATCACAAGTTTACGGACTCAACTCAAAACAATTAGCTAAAATTTATTAACATTACACTGATTAGCCAAAATACACTGTAACTAATAAACACCTTGGCTGCTCAGAAAACCCAAAGAACTCATTAAAAAAAATTTTCATCCCTCCCCTTTTTCTGGAGAAACAAAGCAAAGGTCCCCCAAGAATCTGCTCGAGTGTAAAGAAAATAAATGCAGCTTAAAACGGATACAATGCTCTTTGAAATTTATTTCTAAGACAAAGAACCATAAGTGAAGTATTTTTCAAAAATGGAAGCAATGTGAATTCAAATCAAGTAAAAAAAAAAAAAAAAAAAAAAACCCAGCTACTTTATAGAAGCTGTTCTTCACAGCTTAGCAATCATTTTGATTAAATAAAATCATACCAATTTACATTAATTTTCTATTCCTTTCCAAAAATTCCCCGTTCTCAAAAAACAAAAACAAAAAAAGTGCATCCAAAACCCAGCAATTTCCAGCTCCATCCCTTTAAGCCATTTCCATTTCCCAAGTAGATTCAACTTCTTACTGTAAGGGAAAAAGGGACTCCTACAACAAACCACTGTCACTCACCTGGAAAAACTGTCCAAATTATAAAAATCTGAAATAATTTATTATCAAATTTAGAATTTAAATAAAAACAAGTTTGCTTGCAAAGGCATTAAAGAAAAAGAAAAGACAGCATGCATTCAAAAACTAGAGATGAAGACAGGAATACTTATCTACACAGGCACTGGCAGACGCAACTGAATTGTCATCTTTACTCATTGTAAGACAAATCCCACCCCACACTTTTCATCCACTAATTACTGAGGTACCAATAATATTCAAGAATGGAAAATTTAATATTGAAAAAATAAAACCTAAATTGAAGCTTTTCCCTCACCCTCTTCAGAAAACTATGGCAGGTTTTGTGTGAAATGTTAGTATACTTAAGAGACTTACTACATTGGCGTCTTAAGGAACAAAATCATGTCCCACTTCCTTGTTCTGTGATAAAATGATCACTATGTAAAGAGCACTGTCAGCAAACTTTGCAAATGAACAAGTCTTGGCTAGGAACTGGCACATCCTGTTGGTACCAAAAGAACCCTTGAAGTTTAAAACAATCTCATTTAATTCAGAACAAATGCGCCATGCCAAAGTGCAACAAATGTTGTGCGACACTCAATGGACACTGACAGATAACAGCTGCATGGGAATTACTACATCCACCTGCAAAGCAATTCTGCACAAATTGCATTGCATGCACAAGTCGCTTCCATGGGGGAGCCACTCCTTGCTGGCAGTCTCTCAGCGCAGCCACAGTTTAAGTCGCAGTGCGTCAACTCCGTTTAAATAGTATCTGAACAGCCTCTTATCGCGAACAAAACCAAGGTTTTCATAAAGTTTCAAAGCAGACTTATTCGTTATTTCTGTTTCCAAAACAACCTTCAAAAGAGGAAAAAAAAACTTAAGTTATAATTTTATATTAAAAACTGACAAAGTATATAATTAAATATTTTTAAAATTACATTGATTTGTTAAAAAAATAATAAAACAATACTGGTGTACAGAAAAAGTCATCAAAATACTAATTATTTTTGAGTTAAGATGGGTAAAATCACTGAGAACTTTTCTCCTGGTTTTTGTGCTGTTTCAACTTTTAGGACTTGACTACATGTTTATAAAAAAACAAAGATGAACTATTTTCCTGTGGTGAAAACTAAGGTGATATATAAAGAAAAAGAAAAATCAAAAATCAAAAGTTTTAAAAGTCAGTACTTGAAATTATTTAGTCTGACCTCTAACTCCTGTTTGTATTAACCTGTCACTGTTTATCCTGGTTAACAACTACCATATTGGCTAGAGCAGTGGTTTCTCAACCTTCCTAATGCAGTAAACCCTTAATACAGTTCTTCATGTTGTGGTGACCCCCAATCATAAAATTATTTCCATTGCTACTTTGTAATTATAATTTTGCTACTGTTATGAGTCATAAACATATATTAAGCACATGGTCTTTGGCGACCCCTGTGAAAGATCTGACATCATCCCTCTCCCCCCCCCCAAAAGGGTCACAAGCCACTAGTTGAGAACCGCTGGTCTAGAGTCTAGACCAGTCTGCAAACTACAAGAATTGAGCCAAATATCCTAATACTGTCAGTTTCCATAGATAAAATTTTCCTGGTGGGCTGGGGATAAAGCTCAATGGCAGAGTACTTGTCTAGCATGCATGAGGTTTGGGATTCAATTTTCAGCAAAACATCCAAAAGAAAAGAGAGGGAAGAGAGAAAAAGAGGGAGAGAGAAAGAAAAAAAAGAACACAGCTATATCCATTTGTGCACATGCCTATGGCTCCTTTCTTGACACAGAACAGAGCTAAGCAGCTGTCACGAAGACCCATGGTTTATAAAACTTAAAATATTTAGTATCTGGTCTTTTGCAGAAAAAGTTTACTGAACCTAACTAAACCAAGGACTTTAAACATTAGGGTCCATCAGTCACCTGGAGGGATGGTTAGAATAAGATCGCTGAGGGCTGAGGAAGAAAGATGCGAGGTTGAGCAGACAAGCACATCTCTAAATCACTGGCCTGTCTGGACAAATCAGCAAGCTACAAGTTAGATGGAGAGACCCTGTGTCAAAACTAAGGAGGACTGGTGATGGTTAAGCAGGTGATGTGTTTGCAGAGCAAGTCTGGCAACCTGAGCTTGACAGTGGGAAGCTCACACGGTGGTGTAAGAACAGAACCAACTCTGTTACAGAGTTATCTGATGTCCACATATACCATGGTGTATGCACTCACACATCACAACTATATACAAACAGTAATAATTACAAAACTAAAGTTGGGAAAAATAAGGCAAGCAACTGAAGAAGATCCCTTGTTGATTTTAGACCTCCAACTCGCATGCACATATATATGCCATACACATATACTCACACATAAAGAGACTTACTTAGAAGAGGGCCCAAGAATTTGCATTTTAAACAAATGACAAGGTGAGATTGATGTCACTGAGAATCAGTGGTCTAAATATTACTCAGATCAAAACTTAACAGAGGCTCACAGAGTATTAGGTTCCATTTGAGTCTTTTAGAATTATCACTGAACTGGTAGCCCTGACACCATAGGGCTGATATTTCTGAAACTATGAGCTCTTATTTCTACTTTCCTCTACCTAAACACTCTCTTCCTTCCCAGCTTTTATGTATGTTACTCTATTTACCTTTTGTATTTATTCTCACCTGTGTCACTGAGAATTAGCAACACAGCTAATCACAGTTCAAAGGTTGGGCACTTAGAATGAGGGGAAAATGGCAAAAGTACAACTAAACACAGACACAAAGCATCTATAAAGACTTGAGTCTCTTCCTGTTCCATCTTCGACAAGAATTCAAGAGACAGAACAGATAGCACCTCAATTTGCTTTGTCCAAAACCACTCAGGACCTGCACAATTCTGCATCATGGTGAAGAGGCTCTCTATCTCACCATCCAGTTCCTCAGCCTGAGACCCAGGGATCTAAACTCTTTTCCCACCACTCTCCTATACCCATGTAAGCAATTAGGCAATTTAATGTGAAAAAAAAAACTAATGTTGCCATGATGCAAAATTACTAACTGATTTCACTATAATAAAAAGTGAAAATTTTTAGAAGGATAGCTATATTTAGACAGCAACCTTAAGAAATAGACATGGCAGGGCTGGAGAGATGGCTCAGAGGTTAAGAGCACTGACTGTTCTTCCAGAGGTCCTGAATTCAATTCCCAGCAACCACATGGTGGCTCACAACCATCTACAATGAGATATGGTGCCCTCTTCTGGCCTGCAGGCTGAACACTCACTGTATACATGATAAATAAAATCTTTAAAAAAAAAAAAAAGAAAGAAAGAAATAGACATGGCTATCTGTATCACTGGTTCTCAACCTGTGGGTCGTGACCCTTTGACAAACTTCTATCTCCAAAAATATTTACATTATACTTCATAACAATAGCAAAAAAAAGTTAACTATTTTTCAACATTTTTATCACTTCAACACATAAATATTTTATTTATTTATTTATTTTTATTTTGTTTTTTGTTTTTCGAGACAGGGTTTCTCTGTGTCGTTTTGGTGCCTCTCCTGGAACTCGCTGTGTAGACCAGGCTGGCCTAGAACTCAAGAGATCTACCTGGCTCTGCCTCCCAAGTGCTGGGATTAAAGGCATGCACCACAGCCATCTGGCACCTTATTTTTTTAAATCAAGGTTTATAATGGAAATTTACTACAAAGCTCTTTTACTTTACATAGAAGTGTGACGAAAGAAGCCAAAAGATAATTGTTGTACAATAATATTGTAAGATGTGTTACATTTGTTTATGCTGTGGAACATTTGCTTAATGACGCAAAGACGTGTTGCATTTTTTTATTTTGCATTTGTTTAACTCTGTGAAGCTGTGTTAATGTGCCTGTCTAAAACACCTAATGGTCTAATAAAGAACTGAATGGCCAATAGTGAGGCAGGAGAAAGGATAGGCAAGGCTGGCAGGAAAGAGAATAAATAGGAAAGAAAAGGAGAAGGAAGGAGCAAGCGAGGAGAGGAGGACACAAGGGGCCAGCCACAGAGTAAGAAGTAATGAAAGGTTGACAGAAATAGAGAGAGGCAAAAGGCAGACAGGTTAACTTAGGAGAGCTGGCTAGACATATGCCAAGCTAAGGCTGGGCACTTGTAAGTAATAATAAGCCTCTGTGTGTGTGATTTCTTTGGGAGCTGGGAGGCGGGCCCCCCAAGGGTAAAGATCTCAAAGAGTAAAAAAAAAAAAAAAAACAAGATAATTCTGGAATTTTTTGGTCCTAAAGAAACACATAGGTTCCCAGCACCTATGTATCAAGACAGCTCACACCTTGAGCTATTGTAAGGGGCTCACTCTTCTGACCTTCTTGAACACCTACACACCAGCTGGCAGACAAGACAGACAGACAGACACACACACACACACTTTTTTAAAGAAGCTTAATGTGTTTGATTCTTTTTTACAAGAGAAATACAATTGCAGTGATGCTCCACCAATTATCCACCAATAACCCATTATGAAGATAAGCCAAACTGGCACAATTTGGACAATACCCTTTAACACTGTAGGCTGGAAGTTCATGGACAGCAGGCTGTACCCACTGTTATCTGGCTCCCTACAGACCTTGACTAGATATCTGATGAATGAACAAGTAACTACTGTTCTTCACAACAAAAGCTAAAAGCATATTAACATAACTTCACTCAAAATGACAGAGTAGGCAAAGTAAAATGATTTGCCCTCAATTATACAACTAAGTCACAGAAGATGGATAAGAAATCAAGGTGTCTCATACTGAGTTCTTTAAATAAGCCAAACCATTCACTCAAGATACTTACAGTATGGGGCCAGTGAGACAGCTTAATGAATAAAGTGCTACCAAGCCCAACTGAACTGATAAAGTCTAGGTTCAATGAAACCCTATCTCAAAAATTAAGGTGGAAAGTAATTAAAGAAGACAATCAGTTTCAACCTCTGGCCTCTACATGCCCACATACTTACACTTACACACACACACACACACACACACACACACACACACACACACACAATAAATACATACATAAATAGCAGTATTTAATTTTAAAATACATAATAAAATTAAGATTTAGCCATATACTAACACATTTTTTTCAAAATCTCCGCATACTATCTTAGAAGTTTTGATGAAAGGCTAGTAATTAGTTCAACACTTAGTAAGTACACATCTTGCCTTATAGGCAATGACTAATATAACTCATGAAAGCCTTAACCCCAGAAACAAAGTAGTTCCTGGCCCTAAGCATTCCTGTTCACAAGAAATAATTCTCAGTAGCAGAAAATCAAAATACAGTCTATCAACTCAAAGACTTCTCCAAACAGCTAAGCAACCTTTGTAAAGCCTAAAAAGTTATTACATCTGCATGAAAATATGCTTAGAAAATATGAAGGTAGATAATCAGCTTTCAGGAGAAAGGACATAGTTGAGGAACAAGACAGTAGGGGGAATTTTTTAAAAACACACAGAGACTCTTATTTTAAATTACTATAAATTTTATACCAAACACTTAACTTTATTGAGTGTAGCTAGAGTTTTCCAGAACATCCCACAGCAATTTAGCAGGGCACATTTCTGTAATTCTAGTACTCTGGAGACTAAGGCAGGAGAATAGCCAGTTTAAGGGCATCCTGAACTACCTAGTAAACTCTAGGCCAGCCTGAGATAGAGACCGTGACTCATAACAAAACAAAACAAAAACCCTGGGGTTTAAAAAGTCAAAGCATTTATTAAGGTCCAAACAAAGGAATCACCTAATGCCGTGTACCTGACAACTTTGCTAAGACACATCTACATCCTCACAGTAAAGACAGGTGCTGAGCATAATGGTACACACCTCTAATCCCAGCATTTGAGAAGCTGAGGCAAGCATCAGTGAGTGCCAGGCCAGCCAGGGCTACATAGTGAGACTCTGTCCCAAAAGACCAAACAAGTGACTTTTTTCCGTGGATAACTGTCATTTATTTGTGTTGTTCATAAAGTACAATAACTTTATTTCTTAGTCATCACTGCTATAAAAGGCATCCATTCTCTAGTTAACTGTTCCCACCTATATTAGGTACAATGTTAACATCCCCAGTTATCACCAATATTTACTAAGCATATGTAAAGCATAGTGCTATAGTAAAAAAGAAAGTACAGGTGGCAAAAGGCCTTACAGACAAGCAGAAGAGAGAAGATGTGCTCTTATGTTAATATGCAAATCAGTCATTCATTACTTAATACTTAGAGACATTTTCCTAGAGTGAAATGTCCTCCATACAGGTTGAGAGTTTTCCCATGTTTTCTTTTTTTTTAAAAAAAGAAAGAAAGAAAGAAAGGAAGGAAGGAAGGAAGGAAGGAAGGAAGGAAGGAAGGAAAGAAAAGAAAAGAAAGAAACAAAGAAAGAAAGAAAAAAGAAAAGAAAGCCAGCTAGCTAAACAGGACAAAAGGTAAGCAAAAGACGAACACCACCACTTAAATGACTCACCTGATAACAAAGCTTTGTATATTAAGTATTTACTGAATATGTTTAGATTTCAATCTGTATTCTGAAGAAATTCAACTTCGTTATCTTAAAATTTACTCTATAATTGTTTCTAAACAAAATAACTTTTCCTCTACAATCTGCATTTGTGTAGAAGATCTGCAATGCACTGACAGTACTATTACTACAGGATACTGTAAAAATCTACCCAGAAGAACCCTGCCTGGGACAAGAGGATTAAACACTTGAAAGACTCACCTCATCACAGTCTCCTTCAACCATGGCATATATAGCTTTCTTTACCAAGTTAGTACCTAGAATATAGATCTGAGTATTAATGAAGGGAAAGTATAAGTTTCTTAAAGAATCTAAATTATGATAATCAGAAATGCACAGAAATGTCAATATTAGGTTGAATATAGATACAGTGATCATCTCTAAATGAAAAATAAACCAGAAGTCAGCTGGGAGAAGCCCAGGTTTAAACTCATTGTCAAATAAATATTTATTTGACATATTTATATTTATAAAGATTTCTCATGACATGATCCTAACTTTGAATTAAATATGAGTATTAGGCAGTAATATCTATATTCCTTTAAAGCTACAAGTAACAAAACTGCTAATAGTACTAAAAGCATATAAAATATTATTTCATAAATATTGACTTAGCTTTAAAAACACCCTAGGATTTTACACATCCCAACAAGCACTTCTCCATCTTACTGTCCACTGTGAAAAAAGAACCAGCAGGTACCAGACACTAGGACAGTAGTTCTAACTAGGCTTACAAAACAGTCAACAGAGAAAGCTTGAGCCCAGCCAGCTGAATGAGATTCTCAAGGAGGGTCTAACCATCTGCTTTTAGACCATCCAGGTGATGCTAGTGACAGTTAAAACCACACACATGCTGACCCAGAGATGGCTCCACAGGAGATAAGATCCCTGGGACGCACAAAAGAGACTCCCCAAATTGTCCTCTCACCTCTACACATGCACTGTATCTCTGTCTCTGTCTCACACACACGCACACAAATTTTAAAAAAACTAAGGAATGCAACTTTAAAAGAAGTCTAGGAACATGCATCTCAGAATAATAATTACTGGACTCTCAAATTACAACAGGTTTGATAATTAGCATTATGTAATGATAACAATTACTCCATAATTTTAGCTCCATTAATGTCCAGTGAACTTGAAAGTAGTACCTGGTATAAAATGCTCTCATAACTCTATAAAAAAAAACAAGAATACTTTCTCCAGTACTTACTATAATACAAAGCATTCTGGATCAATTTTTTTAAAAACTCTCAAGACAAAAACTGATCATCATCTACTTGTTAAAAACATAATCTCTCAAAAACATTAATTATAAAACCTATTTTAAGAATGTTCTGAAAATACGTTGAAAAAAAAAATCTTAAGGACAGTGATATGGCCAAGCAAGTAAAAGCGCTTGGCCATAAAGCCTGATAATCTGATTCAATCCCCAGAACCCATGTGAAAGGAGAACTAACTCCCCAAAGCTGTCCTCAGACATCTGTAACCATGTGTATACATAGACACACAATAAATTTATTAAAAAAAAAAAAACTTTCTTCCCTTACCTTGAAGTTTATTCCTACATATTGACATTTAAATCTTTTGTTTCAAAACAAAAAATAAAAATAATTTATTCATCCTTTGTGAAATAACATTTTCCTTACCAATGCCATTTCTCCTGTATTTGGAATCCACGGCTAACATGGCTATATAACCTCTGCGGAACATCTTTTTGTGCATATCCAACTTGCAAACGATGGCACCTACACACTCCTCCCCTACCATGGCCTTGAAAATAAACAAACAGTTATGAAGGATACAATGCCATCAGGTACTGCAAAATTACCAAGGGAAAACAGCAACTGACCCTTGGTCAGCATTTTTGAGAGAAGAAATCAGTAGAACTCCAGAGCAAAACAGCAATCACAGAAAGTTTCAGAAATCTGAATCTCAAAATTCTTCAAATATTCTTGTTTCTAAAACTCAAACTTTCTTCAGATCATGACTTTTTTTTAAATGCTTATTAAAGCCCTAAGGGAGAGACAGACAAGATTTCTACAAGGTAAACACTTAATGACTTTTACAGACTACATATCAAGTGCTTACAATTAATATAGTTTGCAATAAAGACTGGTTTACATTTGGGAAGAGGGAGTAAACAAATTATTTTAAAGAAACATCTACTTATTAGAATACAATAAAATATTGTACAATTTTCCCATCAGCAGAGTATTACAAGTTTTTATAATAAAGATTTAATGAAGGATAAATATAAAACATAACTGAAAATTACACCTGGTAGTTAACTTTGATCAAGAAAAAAGTACCTGTAGTTTTTTTTTTTTTCTTCAGAAAAGGCACTGTTTAGAAGGTATTACTTAGATCACACTCAAAAGGCACTTTAGCACTACAAAAACTAATACATAATGGTCTCATTTTCAGGATATTCCGGACTGTATGAGTCATTATCATAAAGCTCCCAGAAATTCAATAGCCTGCACTCAGTAGGCTAAGATGGAAGGATCTTAGTCAGAAGGATCTAAGTTCAAGGCCAGCTTGATCTACACAGCAAAATCCTGTCTCCAAAATATAAATATATATACACAACCTTTTTCGTGCTGAGGACTGAACCCAGTCACATGCATGTATTCTATCACTGAGCTACATGCCCGGCCCAACTAATAGCATTTCCTGACTTGGATTGTCAGTATACATATACACAGTAATATATATATGCATATATATGCATATGTATGTATATATGTGCACATGTGTACACATATACATAATTATCACAGAACAATTCATATACTTCTAACAGCCAGAAAAAAAAATTTGCCCTGACCTAGTAAGCTAGGCTCATGAGAAATGGAAATACATGTAAATCTTACATAAGCCCATAGGACAGCTGTATCCATCCTACAGTTAATAAAGCCATTCAATAAGTAAAATTAAAGCCACTAAATATAGACAATACTTTCAAATTGCAGTGGGATTTCAAACAAATATTTGTTTTCTGTCCATGTAAGTAGAAAGCAAACAAAATATTATGTTAGTTTATTGTAAGTAAAAAGCAAACAAAATATTATGTTAGTTTATTCTTGAGACTACTACATTGTTTCCCTAATTAAAAAATGTAGAGAAGCATAAATCAAGTTGTACACATCATCTAAAAATAAAAATCTGATATATGGATATATAACTTGCTCATTATAAAAATCAATACCGCAATCCTAATAAATTGCTTATCAACATTTATAATAATCACTAAATTACTTGTTTTTTTTCCCAAGCAAAAGCTGCTGCACACACTTTTGAAGCATATTATTAAATGTGTTTCTGAAGTATAGGAAGTAGTAAATCTGTTTAATTTCTCAAGGCTTTTTAAAAGCCTGTCAAGTCTACAGAACTATGGAAATGTGTATGTGCAAAATACAGATTCCCGAATTCCAGAACATTACAAAGAGAACCCTGGAGGACACAAGAAAGTTAAATTTAGAACAAACAAGTGGAAATACTACATTGCATAGCTAGTCATAAGTTTAAGAACTTCTGAAAACACTGAAACTGAAAATACTGTGACCTATACAGGGGTAAAATTTATGGTAACTGACAGTGACTCATTTGTACTAGCTTCTATTTTCTATTTTCCAAAGTGTTACAAATATTAGGAAGAGTCTTTAAAAACTTGCTTTTATGAGTCAACCAAATATAGGCAATTTTAAGGTTCAACCTCACATATCCCATTTGGTCTACTACATGTTCTCCCTGGAACCTAGGGGCACTTTGGGGGTTCTAATCCCAAGACTGATGCTTAAAATGACAACTGTCCCTTGGTGACGACAATTATGTGCCATGAAAATATGGTTCCTCATCTTACCTGCCATCATGAGAGGCCAGGAGACCAGAGAGGTAAAGACCTCTCTGCTCCTAAACAGCTGAAGATTTAAACATTATACATCACCATGGTTTTTTATTCCCTTTAAAAAGAGAAAAGGAGGTGGGTCTAGATTATCTCTAAGGTTGTCCTTTCTGACATAATTTGAAAGACATTGTTTATAAAAATTAGTTCTTATGGGAAATTCAATTTGAAAAGCATATAAAAGATCTAGTTGTAAACTGCCTCTGTTGTGTAACTAGTTTTATTGTTCGCTATCTACAGAGTCATATTCCATGAGAAACCTTAGAGGCCAGCCACTTGTATACATTTCAACTTCTAGATATTCATAACCTAATGTAAAACTTTGGCTAGTAAAGGCTAACGTACAAATTAACTGGTCAATTAAGAGGGGTGTACATAAAAGACTGAAGTTTTACCATAGTATAAAATGCCAGAAAAACTGAGGTCTAGAGAAAACACGACTCAAGCCCACTACCACTGAACCACATCCCCAGCTCCAATTCAGTTTCCAATGGGACTCCATTATACACTCTGTGGATTAACTTACAATTAAATCAATACACAATTCTAAGGAATTGCATTTAATGACATTTATAATAGTGTTGTAAGTACTGTCCCATATTCACTGCCACTAATGTCTTGAACTTTTGTCTTTGTTTTTTGAGATAGGGTCTCTCTACACAGTCCTGGCTGTCCTGGAACTTGCTGTGTAGACCAGGCTGGCCTTGAACTCAGAGATCCTCCTGCCTCTGCCTCCCAATTGCTGGGATTTAAGGTGTGCGCCACCAAGTTCAGCGTAACTATTTTAATACAATGCTAAGAATCCTTAAGAAGAAAAAAAACCACGTTTTCTGGAATACAAAATAGTACCTAAAGTTTAAACAAATGTTCTAAAATAAAGTTCAAGCATAATTAACATGAAGGCTAGCAAAACTATCAATATCTACAATATCTAATAGTATTTCTGGATTACCACTAAGCTGTGGAAGCAACCACAAGACTTTTGATGTCTTGTCAAAACATACTGCAAGGAATACTGAGTGCAACTAAGTCAGGGTTAACACAAGAACAGGAGGACCTTTACTCTCTTCAAAGTGTGTGCTGTGTTCACTGACACACAGCTCACACCTCCAGTCTAACACTATCTCGGTTAAGGATTTCACATAGACAGAAAGTGGGTCAATGTTACTGTTGAGAGATTACTGGTGCTGGGAACGTAAACTTAAAATGGTTATTCATCTTATCCAATAGACCGATCTGTTTGGCTTACATATAGGTAGGAAAAAAAACAACTTCTGTCCACTATACCCGATACAAACCAATGGTACCAGTTTTTAAGTAGTTTCACGCTTAAATTTCTTGCATCCCACAAAAGGACTTTCTTTTCCAAGTTTCAGGTGACTTTCGGCCACCAAAGGTGTCAGGGACACATTCTGCAATGGCACACCTGAAAGCAGGCTGGCTACAACCACTGTCCTACCGAAGGGTACAATACCCATAATCAGTGAACATGGCTCTGAGATTTCATTCTCCAAAGCGGCCACAGCAAGTTTACAGACAACCATGTTCACCATAACATGTTTACTGCATATATCCTTCCCTGACCATGGTTGTAGCTGAATTATTACAAAGGCCTGTCTGCGAACAGCACCGTGTTCCAATTAAATCACTACAAAATGCTCTGAGGATGAAGGGGGGGGGGGGGTAATAATGAAGACTAACCATGATTAGGCGCTAAGGTAAACAGGACGGAAGACACCTCCTCCCCCCACACCCCAGGTGAAACACGCTTTGCGCAGGCTTGCTGCTGTTACAACAGTAGCAAGTTAACCCAGATCAGGAGCTCTTACCTTCCACACATTTTCCACTTAATAACTAGGAATGTGCCCGCGCACGTTAGCCAGTCACATCCATCTGTAAGGTACTACGAAAATGAAAGATACAACCACTGCCACAACCACCGGGCCCTCACGCTCCCTGCCCTGAGTGGCCAAGATCTCGGCTGGGCTCACCCTGTTCTCACGCCATCCACTTACCAAGAAACACAGCTGTGGCCAGTTGTGGATAAAATATCTATACGTATAAATGGAGTAGGGTTCAGACAGATCTTTGGTGATCAGTCTCATGATATCAGGCATTTGGAGCTCGGATTCATATCGGACGTATCGTATCGTCCGATCCTCCCCGGGCTCGGCCTCCCGGCCCAGGGAGCTCCTTATACTGCAGCCGGCGGTCAGAGACGAAGACAGCAGCCGCACCTGCTCGTCCTCCTCCTCCGGCTCGTTGCCCTCCACCAGTCCGTTGCGAGCCGCCGCGGGGTCGCTGGCCGCCGCCGCCACGGGGTCGCCGGCCACAGCCGCCGCCGCCACCGCCGCCTCTGGCCGGCCGGAGAGCGCAGTTCTTGCATTGTTGGGGACCGAGTGGGTTGGTCTCTCCTCCGGGTGTTCTCCGGCTCCTTTTGTGGCAGTCACTTTGGGGGCCCCGTCGGGGGCGGCCGCCTCCGCTGCACTCAGGACCTTACTCTTGAGGGTCGCCGCGGCCCGGAGGTGTCGCAGTTCTGGGCCGATCAATCCGTTCAGCTGCTGCTGCTGCTGCTGCTGCTGCTGCTCCTGGGGCAGCGGCGGGCAGCGACGGCAAGAACGCGCCTTGGCCGGGGTCGCCGCCTCGCCGCCCGCGGGGCTCCCGCAGCCGCCTTCGTGCTCCTCGTCGTCCTCCTCGTCCTCGCTGCAGCAAGCGAGGGCGGCCCCCGCCGGGAACGGGCAGCGGGGCTCGGCCGCCGCTGGGGCCGCAGGCGCTGGTGGTGGGAGGAGGCTGCTAGGCCCAGGCGGTACCTCCGCCATCCTAGAAGCGACACAGCCGAGAGAGGAGGCCATGAGAGGCGGCCGAGCGGCGCCAGGCAGCGCGGGCCGGCGGGCCGGGGGCGGCCGAGGCGGGGGGGAACAAAGGCAGAAACCGTCCCTCACCGAGTGTCCCCAACGCCGCGCCGCCCCCACGCCGCCGTGCCGGCCACCGTCCCCGGCCGCCCGAGCCCCGCCGCCGGCCGTGTCACCGCCTCCCACCCGCCCCTCCTCGCGGCTCACCCCGCGCCGCTCCCCGCCGCCGCCGCTGCCGCCGCTCCTCTCCCTCAGCCACCGCCGCAGCCGCCTTTGCCGCTGCGGCCGCTCCGCTGCCGCCGCCGCCGCCGCTGCCGCCGCCGCCGCCGCCGCCGAGCCTCTCACCCGGCCGCCGCCGCCGCCGCCGCCGCCGTAAAGCGCCTCGCCTGTTACCCCGGGTAAAGTTTCCTGGGCCAGGCTTTACGACACTTCCCTGCCTGCCGGCTGCCGGGCCAGAAAAAAGGGGCGTGGAGGGAGGTGACCTGGGCAGGGGCGGGGCCCGAGGTGTCTCCGGAGGGCTTCCGGGAGGCCGCGCGCCGGGGGGGGGGGTGTGGCGCTAGCCTAGGGTTCTTGGCCCCCGGAAGTCGCCGGGCAGCCTCCAGGGCAGGGCAAGGCTGGGCTGGCCCGGCCCCTGGGACTGCTGCGGCGGCTTGTGGCTATCGACAGCCCATCTCCAGAGCCGTTTCGCAGCCGCACGGTTTCAACTTTTGCTCTGACCTGGCGCGTGGGGCAGGGAGCAGCCGCTGCAGAAGGTAGCAAGTCCCCGACTGCACGGCGAAAAAGAGGGAATTTAAAAGCACTGGGCTGTGGAGATAGCATTTTGCAATGGGAAAGAACTTCATTATCCCGTTGGGACTTCCAAAGTCCCTTTTGCCCTATTCCTCCATCCCGAAGACTGGAGGCATAAATGACTAACAGGTGCTGGACTGCTACGGGCACCCCTGGGGGAGAGTGGCAGAGATGGTGGCGGCTAAGAAGCACATTGCTAATTTGTGATTGTAAATGTGTTAGGTTGAGAAGCACCGAGAAAGAGTTCACGGGATCCACTCGTGTGACATGCGTGCTAAGCAGGTGTAGAAGACTAGAGCCTCAGCATGCATTTGAGCATGTGGCTTACCTCTGTCTGCTCTAGTCCACAGCTGGTAGTTTGCTGCCTAGCTGAGCTCAGAGGCACAAAAGTTGTGTAAATAACTCACATGCATACTAATCAAGTTATTTGTTTTTGTTTTAAGTTGTTTGTAGGGGCTGGCGAGATGAGTTAGCTGGTAGGAACACTTGCTCCTGGGGTTAGGTTCCCAGCACCCATATGGCAGTTCACAACAGTCTGTAATTACAGGTCCAAGGGATGCTACAAGCTCTTCCGGCCTCCAAGGACTTCAGGAATGCACATGGTACACAGACAAGCACACATACAGGCAAAACACCCATGTATGTTTAAAAAAAAATAAAATGTATTAAAATAGTTTTTATTTAGACTGGTTTATAGAGCTAGTCGGGTGTGCCCACGATTAATGTTTTCAGGGATAGGCTTCTGTGACAGAAGATGTTGGCATATATGAGACCTCAAAGCCTACCTCCACAGTGACACACTTCTCCAACAAGGCCACATCTTCCATTTTAGTACCACTCCCTTTGGGGGCCATTTTCTTTCAAACCGCCATACTCATGGTGTTTGAGCACAGCAATAGAAACCCTAAGACAAGTTTGTGCCAGGATGGGTGGGGTATTGCTGTGACAGACCTGACCATGTTGTCTTGGGGGAGGACTGGAGGAGGACTTTGGAACTTGAGACTAAAAATGTCCTTGAGTCTTGAGAGCGCAGTGAACTCTTCTGTAGCTGCTTGATAAGAACGTTGAGAGCAGTGCAGATGGTGAAGGCCTGGCTTGTGACTCGACCAGGCCATTGGAATTAAGAATTTGTGGTTCTCGTTAGCTGGGGCTGAAGAATCAGCTGTGATTAACAAGATCCCAGAAACTACTAAAGTGAAAACCTTTGCTTGGCTAAAGTACTCCATTCTGGTCACCTGGAGCTGAGAAATTATCAGTGATTAAGAGACCAGTATCATTGAGGTAAAACCTTCTGGGGAGTGTTTCCTTGAGAGCACACAGAAGCAGTGTTTTAGAGGGGGGCCAAGGTTGTAATGACAGCTGAATGGTTTTGAAGTTTTGAAGGCATGAAGGGGTCATGGAGAGTAGCTGAGGTTCGGCACTGTGAGAAGCCGTTGGTGAAGGTGCAGCCACAGTAGCAGTTGAAGACCCAGGATTGGAGGGTCCTGCAGAGACTTTGCATCTTGGCACCACGAGGAGAGCCTAGGGAGAAGCTATCGGTGAAAATGCAGCCCAGCTACAGTAGAAGACCCCAGCATTTTGGAGATGACCACCAAGAACAGCAGTAGCTATGGAGCGAAGCCGTTTGGAGCCTAGAAGACAAGCTGTGTGTGTTGCAGAGGACAGAGCCGGGAAAAAGATCCAAGTCCTTTAGAGGAGCCCAGATGATGAGGGCCCCATACATTGGACATTGTGCTGTTTACACTGTTGGGAATTTGGTTTTTGCACAGTTCAAACTGTGACTGTGCCCTGCTTCTTCCCTCTTTGAAGCAATAAAGTGCTTAGCTTATTTTTGATTTTACAGGAGCCCACAGTTGACTTTAAACTTAAAAAGAGAGAAAGAGGTTTTGGAGTTTTACAGAAAAATTTGGATTTTAAAATAGATTGGATATTTTTTTAAGGGACTGAAATTTTAGTGTGTTTGAATTTGTAAAGACTGTGGGACTTTTAAAGTTATTTATTTTTTTTAATGTGAGATCTTGGGGATAAGTAAGCAAAGGTGTGACTTAATGGTGATGTATTTTTTTGTCAAGTTGAGAAGGGGTCAGTTGTGCCAGATGTGTGGGGGATCATCCCCCACTTTTATGACCAGGGCACTCTTGAGCAGGGGAGAAGTGGGAAATATTTAGATAAAAAGAGATACCTAGTTGACAAGAGGGAAGACAGAAACACAGGATAGCTTTGAGAGGGCCTGGGTCAAAACCCACCAGCACAGAACTTTATTCAAACGGGCTTTTTATAACAATGCCAAGGGGTGGGGCAAAAAGACCTCCCCCTGCTAGATATAACCAAGTGTAGCCCCTTCCAAACACCTGCTACCCAGGCCCATTGCCCAATCATCCTCTTATGCAGACCTACTGGGTAAAGCCACTAGGAAACCTCCATGGACTCCAATAGCTGGACAGTAGGGAGGCAGAGGCAAGAAGATCTCTGTGAGTTTGAGGCCAGCCTGGACTACAGAGTGAGTTCCAGGACAGCCAGGGCTACACAGAGAAACCCTGTCTTGAAAAACAAAAACAAACAAACAAAACCAAGCTGTAAGGCATTTTCTTAATTAGTGACTGATGGGGGAGGGCCAAGCCTGTTGTGGATGGTGCCATCCCTAGGCTGGTGGTCCTGGGTTCTATAAGAAAACAGGCTGAGGAGGCCAGTAAGCAGCACCCCTCCATGGCTTCTGCATCAGCGCCTGCCTCCGGGTTCCTGCCTTGCTTGAGTTCCTGTCTTGACTTCCTTCAATGATGGACTACAATGTGGACGTGTAAGCTGAATAATTCCTTTCCTCCTGAGCTTGCTTTTGGTCATAGTGTTTCATTGCAGCAATAGAAACCCTCACTAGGACAGGCCATTTGAGTTGCCATAGACACTTACATGGAAAGGTTTCCTAAAGCCAAGCTAGTGAGCCACACCTGTAACCTCAGCACTCAAAAGATAGAAACAGGGGAATTGCCACAAGCTCAAGGCCAACTTAGTCTATACGTGGAGTTCCAGGATAGACAGGACTACCTCATGAGACTCTATCTCAAACACAAAGGCGTGTCCCTTCCTGATACCTTATAGGAAAGGGAAGTAAGACACATGAGTGTGACATAATCCTGTCTCCCCTCTTCAAAAAACACAAAAATAAAAATTTCCAAACCCAGGCCTAGGGGCATACACATATAATCCTAGCGTTTGAGAGGTTGAGGTAGGAATGTTGTAAGTTCAAAGCCAGCCTTTGCTACACAGCAAGTTCAAGTTAAGCCTGGGCCACATGGTGAGACCTTGCTTCGAAAAAACAATACAATCATCACAGCAATCATATTTTCAAATATATGAATACATTGTTTAAAGATATACATTTTTCAGGCCAGGTATAGTGTTGACCACCCATAATGACAGTTTTCTGAAGTCTGGGGGAGAGAATTACGAGCTTGAGTCAGCCTGGGCTACACAGCGAGAGTCTATCACACAAACAAACATATATAGGGGCCTGGAGAGATGGTTATATGTGGTTTTGTGTGTGTGTGTGTGTGTGTGGTTAAGAGCACTTGTTGGTCTTACAAAGGACCCAATTTGGTTCCCCAAACTCACATGGTGGCCCCCAACAATCCATAACTCATTCTAGGGAATCTGATGCCACCTTCTGAACTCCATAGGTACCAGGCATGCACATGGTACACATACATACATACATACATGCAAGCAAAACACCCATACACATAAACAAATCTTAAAAAGTTCAGTAAATATATATATATATTCTGTGATATATGCTGTGGGATATTCTGTATGGCAAATGTGTTGCTCTGATTGGTTAGTAAATAAAACACTGATTGGCCAGTAGTCAGGCAGGAGGAAGTATAGGCGGGACAAGGAGGAGAAGAATTCTGGGAAGTAGAAGGCTGAGTCAGAGACACTGCCAGCCGCCACCATGACAAGCCGCATGTGAAGATGCCGGTAAGCCATGAGCCACGTGGTAAGGTATAGATTTATAGAAATGGGTTAATTTAAGCTATAAGAACAGTTAGCAAGAAGCCTGCCACGGCCATACAGTTTGTAAGCAATATAAGTCTCTGTGTTTACTTGGTTGGGTCTGAGCGGCTGTGGGACTGGTGGGTGACAAAAATTTGTCCTGACTGTGGGCAAGGCAGGAAAACTCTAGCTACACACACACACACACACGTTTCAAAATACATAGTTCCTAAGCATTATCTGGGAATTGGGCCAGAGGAACATGATCTGTTCAAATCACGAAGGAACAATACCCAAATGGCTTCACACAATCCTCAGAGAACTGTTTAAGGGAAATTCTCACTTAGAATAATGTGGCTTATCCTTTCTCTTTGGAATACAGCTGTCTCTTAAAACACACATAACCCCAGTGTAATAAAGAGGGGCAACTTGTCTTAAAGGTTTTTCTGTATTGTTAGTTGACAATGAATTTGGTCACATTGAAGGGCTGATTGGATATTGTCTCTCAAAAAGTTATTTTCAAAAATAAATAAATCAGAATTGTGGTTCAGGGAGAAGGTCCATAGGGTCTAGGAGGTCACCACCAAGCTGATGACCTGACTCAATCTCAGGGCCCTGAGTAGAGGAGGGACTGAAACAGTTCCCATCAGTTCATCAGTTGTCCTCTGACCTCCAAACAGGATCTGTGACAGGCATATCTTCTTCCCTCATCACACACACACACACACACACACACACACACACACACACACACACACACACACAAATGTTACAAAAAAGTGAGGTTTGGTTTTTTGTTTTGTTTTGCTTTTGTTTTCATTTTTTCAGAATGGGAAGCCCTCCTTAAAGCCAGGAGGCTGTTATTTTGTATTTCCCAGCTGACACAGAAAGGAATCTTAAGCTTTTTTGACACAATCCTTCAGCCGTCTTGAATTCTTACAGTAACAAAGTAAATTCTGGCTTCCTTTACAATCGCCAGAAATGTCTCTGACACCTGAGCACCAATGAGTTCTCTTGGTAATCCAGTATTAAAATCTCAGTAATGACCTCCTGGGTCAGATGACCTCTCTTGGAAGTCACTTTTCTACTTAGGAAATAGTGTCCCTTTTTGACTTTTCACTTGACATGGCG
Source organism: Peromyscus leucopus (assembly GCF_004664715.2). Taxonomy (NCBI): domain Eukaryota; kingdom Metazoa; phylum Chordata; class Mammalia; order Rodentia; family Cricetidae; genus Peromyscus; species Peromyscus leucopus. Next base: position 74,423,077 of record NC_051070.1, read on the forward strand.
ATAATGTTGTTGTAACACAGGAATAGAACTAATTCACTACAATGCTGCAGGCATATCTGCCTGCTGTGAGATTCTACAAAGAAAGCTACCTCCGTGAGCAAAGACTTCACAGGAAAAGAAATGGCCTCAGAGCAGGGGAGTGATACAGCTACTCCTCTATCTGGGTAATTGGTATTTTTGCTGCTTTGTAATATTCTATGATGCAATAGCCACTTGAAAAAAACAACACAACTGCTGTTGTTCTCTTTTGAATAACAAAAGGGCACATCTTAACTTTTAGAAGAAAAACACTCTCCTCATTAAACCAGTTAAAAAGACCAACAGCAATTTCAAAACAACATCTTAAAGCAACTTGGCGGAATTTCCCCCGAAGAAGAAAAGTTCTTTTCCAAGTCTCGCTATCAGCAAGACATTTTTCTCTTTTTGTCTAGGTTTAGCGGAGAAACTGATCTGCGTTACGGACCTGCATGGCAACCGTGGGAATGAAGACATTAATAATGAAAAGATGCTTTCAGTTCCCTTAACTCAGCAGGATGACACGATGTGCCATAGGCACAAACACTGAATAATTTAAGTATTTGTGTAGTTTTATTTTACATGTCATGTGGTTCTTAATCCTACTAATCTTATCTATTATACATAAAGTGCTGGATGTGTGTGTCCTTAACTTTTTTCATTCTAGTGGAAAGAACGGACATATCTCAAATCTGAGGGCTATTATGATTTAGCCAAAGGATGAATATTAGTAAAACAGTAATTTTATTCCCTAACCTGGTACACCAAGATTCCCAGTTTAAAATGCTTTAATTAATGTAGATTCTTCCTTTGAATGGAGGGCTTGGGGTGGTGGTCTGTTCTTTAACCTCTTGCCTTCTTTTGAGAACAGTAATTGGTGGTCTCAACTGCAGGCACAGACCAGAGGCCTCCGAAGCAGATAGGGTTATGGTCAAACAGCGCTCTTCCCATTACTTTCTACCCTGTTCTAATTTCATAACCACCCTACAGACCTGAATGCAGGGCTGGTAAGAGGCCCTGGGGAGAACTACCTTCCTTTCATTTGAAAGCTGTTGAAAATTATTGGTCCCCAAGTTAGCTGTGCCCTTAGCTGTTGATCGATACTTCAGAGACTTTCCGCCAGTCTCTGGGGCCAAGCTAACTGCGACCAAGCTGAATCACTGCTGGCTTATCATGCTCACACGGGCAACTGCTGCCATTTTACTAAGAAAGTGAACTATTTCTTAGCTGTGCTTGCCACTCTGTTGGAGCCCACTAGGTTTCCCAGTGGCTGTACCCAGCAGGACTGCATGGGAGGTTGACTGGACCACGGGCCTGGGTACCAGGGGTTTGTATGGGTCTAACTAGCAAGCGGGGGGAGGTCTTTTGCGCCACCCCTTGGCATTGTTATGAATAGACCTTTGGCGTAAAGCTCAGGCGGGTGGATAAGGATCCAGGTTATCCTGCATTTCTCTCTCTTTATTTCTAGCTAAGTCTTAGCCCTCATTCCTCAAGAGTCCCTGGGGTAAATAAATGTGGGGGCTGGTCCCCCCACACCACCCTATCCAACAAACGGTATCTGAGCTCACCCTCACCTATTGCCCCCAGTCCAGAGTTCTCCATGGCTCACACCTCCCTTCACCCAAGAGACTCCCGCAGCCTGTTTCAGGGGCTCTGGACCTTCACGGTCACGGTTGCCCCCTGGATGTTCCATGTGCCCCGGCTGGGAATGGAGCCTCGGAGTTGAAAAACACGCCCCATTGCAAACTCTCCCTTCTCTGTGCTGTCCCCATGGCCTTTCATGCAAAAGAATCCACACTACAGCTCCTGCCCCCCTTGAGTGCAGGCTCATCCTTCAACTAATGTGATGGTGTCTCTCTCCTCCGCTCTGCCCTGCGGCAATAGTTCCCTGCTGTGTTCCCAAAGCTGGACCTCTGGCCTCCTTAGTGCTCCTGTCAATTTGCTCCTCTGTGGCATTTCTTCCTGCCATGCCCTTCAGGACATTTTTTCCCCTCTTGGTATGTTAGTACATTTTCCATTATTTTCTTCTTCTAGTAACAAATTCAACTCAAAATAGTCAACTAATGGTGATTGTTTTTTAATGAATGAGTGACTTTAGAGATGAATTGTTTGAAGTTCCCAAAATGTGCCTCGCGATTTCCAGCCCCCGTGGCTGTGCTCGAGATACCGTCACCTGTGCCCGGAACCATCATACTAACCTCTAGTCCACTCCTCCCGGTTCTACACGGCATACACACTTCCCCATGAAGAACCAGCCTCTGTGTGCTTCAGATGTCTGTGCTTGCACTTCTTAGGACCATCCCTTTGCTTGTCTGTCTGTGACTTCTTCTAGAAAAGAGTTTTTATCAGACATGGATCTATTTTTATGGGTGACTGTGCATCATGAGCATATAGTGCCTCTGGAGGCTGTAGGAGGGTGCCAGAACTCCTGAAACTGTAGTTTAGGGACCTATGTAAGCCACCACATGAGTGCTGGGAACTGAATCCCTCCCGGGGCCTCTTTAAGAACAGCAAGTGCTCTCTCACAAAGCCATATTTCTAGCCCCTATGAAAGATTTCTTAGGAGTAGGAATGCTTTGTGCAATGCATTTATTCTAAAGTTGTGGGTACAAGATTGAGTTGTGTTACATTTTTTAAGAATGTAGCTCTCAGCTGGGCGGTGCTGGTACAGGCTTTTAATCCCAGCACTTGAGAGGCAGAAGCAGGTAGATCTCTGTGAGTCTAAGGCCAGCCTAGTCTACCTAGTGAGTGCCAGGACAGCCAGGGCTACATAGAGAAACCCTGTCTTGAAAGAAAAAAAATGTAGCTTTCTATTAGTATGAACATATTTAACTAAGTTTAACTATATAGGACTTTCTTTTATTACATAGATGATATACTTGGGACTTAAGATAACATTTTTTGGGGCTGGAGAGATGGCTCAGAGGTTAAGAACACTGGCTGCTCTTTCACAGGTCCTGAGTTCAATTCCCAGCACCCATATGGTAGCTCACAACCATCTGTAAATGAGATCTGACGACCTCTTCTAAATAAATAAATCTTTAAAAAAAGATAACATTTCTTAAAATCATAACTTACAGATAAGATTTTATCATTAAAATGAACATTTGGAGGCAATGTTTACAATAAAACAGCAGTTTATATGGTTGACTGCATTATTTTGGCTTCAGGTCACCATAGCCTGCATGAAATGTTTTATTAGTAAAAGGACATTTTTCAAGGCTGGGACCAAGGCTCTGAAAAACTTAAGTAGACTTTGTAGACTTTAATGTTGCATTAAAACACAAATCATCTGAAAAAAAAAATACTACAATGCTCATTGGAGTGGATGGGTCTCTCCTCCTAATACATACTTTGATTTGCACATCAATTTAGGTACGTGTTCAAAACCGCCAATGCAACTGTCGTGAAGAAAGAGACCGGTGCAGTGACCTTTTTTCTAGGTAATGTTGTGTTTCTCCACAGTAATGGAAGTCTCCAAAGCAGACGGGGGCAGCTGCTTCTCAGGGTTCCCACCGGAGAAACCTTTGAAGTTCCGGGAGTGGCTAATGGTTCCTTTGATCCTCACTGACTTCTTGCACTTCAAGGAGCTTTGGAGGAGAGCGGTTTTGCTTATCACTGGGACCTATTGTTAAGCAAAAGAAAAGCGACTTCCTAGATTTGTCGAGGTAACTGGAGCAGGTGAGGGGCTTTTCCTGGCCAGCTGTGGGAGCTGCTGCTTAGAGCCTGATGCATCCCTTTGGCCTAGTTTCTAAATCATTTGGAAATGAGTTAGAGTTACAAACACATTTGCAAATTGGTTAATTATCATGACATTCATGCTGATATAAAGATTTTTAATTCTTGGCCCTTTAACAAACATAATACATGCTCATTCAGAGAAAACACTAAAAACTCTAAAGAAAAAAAAACATTTTACACAGAATAGCCCTCAAAGACAATTATATTATAGGTCTTAATTATATTAGACCAGGCTGGCCTCAAACTCACAGAGACCCACCTGCCTTGCCTCCTGAGTGCACCACCGCAGCCATCTACTTCGTATATCTTAATTAAATACATAATATATTTTATATCAATTTATTTCAAATCATGCAGTTTGTATACTTAAAAAATATTTTTGGAAAGGAGAACCTGAAGCAGGCTTTATTCACAGCGAATATAATTGTGTATATAGCTGGGTGGTGATGGCACACACTTTTAATCTCAGCACACAGGAGGTGGAGGCAGGTAGATATCTGAGTTCAAACCACCTGGCCTAGTGGAGCAAGTCCAGGACAGCCAGGGCTACACAGAGAAACCCTGTCTCAAACAACAACAAAATTGTGTACATTAAAAAAAATAGTCCCAAGTTCAATCACTGAGCATACTTTTCACTCATTAATTAGACAATTAAATATATGTTAGACACCAATTAATAAGTAGCTAATATTAATTAAAATAAGTGAATATTTTCTTGTGTCTTTAGAGATTATTTGTAATCATTAATAAATCCTATTTTATTCACTTACTATTAGAGATGTCTCTAAAGTATTAGAGATAAGTCAATATATCAAAATTGACCCTCCCCCATAAAACATTTGAAAAACAATTTTAAAGTACAGAGGAGTGGGGTAGTGAGAGAGAGAGAGAGAGAGAGAGAGAGAGAGAAACAGACACAGACATATAAGACAAAATTGAGAGACTGACACCAGACACAATACCCCTAGCATCCCCCTGGACCATCATCATCACAAGATTCTCGTATTTATTTCAATATGAAATAAATATTTTATTTATAAAGAAATATTTATTTCATGTTTATTTATTGGAATGCTTTGCTAGAGTTGTGCAGAGGTCAAATATAATCAGGATATCTCACTTATTCACTCGCTCCATTACATTGAATGAACAACTGTTGCTTCCCTGCTGAGCACTATTGGGTGCCAAGGAGAAAAGGGAAAACTTAGCTCTGCCCTCACAAAGCCCAAAATCTGGATGAAGAAGAGAAGAGGAGAGTTAAGGGTGGGAGGCTGGGGTGTGCAGCATACAGTTTAGTGCTCAACTACTATCCTTGAATGCATGAGAACCTGGATTCTGTCCCCAGCGCCACAGAGATTTCAACAGCACCCAGAGCAAATTACACTAGGAAGAGCCGTGCCAGGAAGAATGCCAGCAGCACGGACCGTGCAGACTTCCAAAGAAAAGCAACATGATATCAGAGACTTAAAGGGTAGGCAAGAGTTAAACCAGAGAAAAGGCACATCCGTTTTAACCCAAATGACCGTGTGCGTGCGCATGTACGCACACATGGATGCATGTATGTGCACCAAATTTACATTTCTATTGGAATGTATGATTACCTGCTTTAATAATTAGACAACATTGAAAAGAAAATTTGGCTCACTGAATACACAAGGAATTTTTTTTAATTAATAAAAATGTGAATGTTTTATACATAGTAACTGAGACAGCAAAGAGAGAAACTGACTGGAGATATTAAGGCAAAGTCTCTCCGGTAGGCTAACTGACTGCATCTTCCATCACTTGGGTAGTATTGGGGCTTAGTATCTGGCTCTTGAAATTCTTTGACATTATTGGGGGGGGGCAGGAAATAAGGTATATAACTATTTCTCCTTGATTCTGGTTCTCCTTAATATTAGGCCATAGTATTTTATAAATGATGTTGGGGGTTAACCTCATTTCACAAGTCATAACACTGATCTGTGTCATTTTTCATGATTTAGTTTTAAAGTTAATTTAGGAGTCAATGAATTTTAGATAGAAAAGTTAGAACATTAAATCAGTAAAAAATGATTTAGCTAGAGAAAACACAAGAGGGCAATCTTGCACAGCGATAAAATGTTTGCATAAGATGAAACGTAAGTCATTGTTTTTCATCGACTGTGAGTTTTTCCATAGGAGATGCTTACAGACTTGTTAATATGTATTGTCTTGTTGTTAATTTATAGAAAGGTAAATTTGCAAGGAAATTTAGCATTGATATCCATATAATGAATTCTGGATTGGAATTGTGCTGATCTTGTTTATAAATCTTGGGGGGAAACAAACCACTGAATCTATATTTTATTTGACTACTGTATTTGTTGGCTTCAATTTTTAGAAAAGCAAGGAGATAGATATGATATAGAAGGCAAATAGAACAATTCTTCTTTTCTATAGGATTTGGTAAAAAATATCACATACATATAAAAATAAAACTCGGGGTGTGTGTGTGTGTGTGTGTGTGTGTGTGTGTGTGTGTGTGTGTAGTCTGATTTATTCTGTGATGGGTTTCACTATGTTGCCTAGACTCCTCTCCTGCCTCAGTTTCTTAATTCAGAGATTATAGACCTGTGCTACCATGCCCAGTAAGACTTTTATTCTTTTCTTCACTTTGTTTTTCTAATTATGGGTGTGTGTGTGCACGTGAGTACAGGTGTAGACAGACGGCAGAAGAGAGTCAGATCTCCTGTAACTAGAGTTACAGGTGGTTGAGCACTGCCATGTGGGTGCTGGGAACTGAACTCGGATCCTTTGGAAGAACAGTACAGGCTCTTAACCCCTAAGTCATCTCTCTGGCCCAAGGCTATTTTTAATAAATAAATTAATAAATAACTAAAGAAAGAAAATATCCTAATGATTTGGTGAAGTAAAAGTGTATGGTCTTTTAGCCACCTCCTGAGAGTCTCCTGACACTTAAGTAAAATATCTAGAAAAGATGGTCATGAGAAAATGGCAAGTTCCAGGCGATAACACGCCTGAGCATGAAAAGCCCCTTCTGGATGTTGACTTGCAGACGCAGTACCAGCTTCCATGCACCCTATCTAAACAGATTTGGGGTTTTATGGCAAGTAGCACGGGGAGATGGGGGAGTAGAAGCAGGCGTCATTCTGATAATATTGATAGAAGAACGTCGTAAGATTCAATGACCAAGTCTAGTACTAAAGAGCAGTGTAGCACTGTAGCTAATTGTGGGTTTGGATCCTCAGTTTCTACCATAACTTACTGTGGGCATAGAGCCTGTTTCTTCACCCGTTCTGTGCCTTATGTTCCTCATTTGAATAATGCAGTTTTATGGTGAAAACCCATCATTCCATCATGGAAAGGTTAAAAACTTAAGTCAGAAAATGCTTGTGGCAGTGTCCGGTTCAAGATAAGCTTTGGTTAGGCATTTTCTCTTCTACAAGACAACCTTGGGAATCCCTAAAGAAAATTAAGGTCCAGCCATCAGAATACAGGATACAGGTAAGAATCCAGCTGGAGGAAGAAGGGGAGATTAGCACAGGCTATGAGACAATAAATTCAGATTAGAGCTATTTTCCCCACCCACACACTTTTTTTTGGTTTGGTTTTTCCAGACAGGGTTTCTCTATATAGCTCTGGCTGTCCTGGAACTCACTCTGTAAACCAGACTGGTCTCCAACTTACAGAGATCTGCCTGCCTGTCTTCTGAGTGCTGTGATTAAAGGCATATGACTGACACCACACCCAGCTGCCATATTTTAAGATACACTTGGCCTTTCTTAAGTTCCTAGAGAGAAGGAATGGGAAATTAGCAGCAGATATACACACACATGTGCACAATATATAATATATATAAATAATATATAACATACATAATATATTACACACACACACACACACACACACACACATATATATATATATATATATATATATATAGAGAGAGAGAGAGAGAGAGAGAGAGGTCCATATTTATCGCAGGCTGGACTTGTCTGTGAATTATTGCTAAGAATGACCTTGAGTATTTGACACTCCTGCTTCTGTCCTGCAAGCATTACTGGTGTGTGCCACTACTCCCCATTTATGCCATGATGGGGACTGAAACCAGGGCTTTATGCATGCTAGGTAAGCACATTATCATCTAACTTCATCCCCAGCCCATAACTGTAACAACTTAATGAGTGTGCAAAGAGTGACTTATGGGACCTATGTAGAAAACCACACCTACTCGTTCCTCCATTTTGAGAGACCCTTGCTCTGTCCATAAGAGCCTTCATTAAGGAGCCTCAGCGTCCAGAATGTCTGCTGACAGGATCTCAAGTGGCACTGTTTTAATAAGGGATGAGTTTCCCAAGAGGACAAACGAACTATGCAGCGCTTTCGGGGAAGTTGCTTTAACAAGGCTTATGTCTACCATGGACAATATGACGTTCAGCGAAAGACAGTTCTGTCAGGTCACCTCCATACCCTCAAATAGTCTCCGTTTGGGGAAGACAGAAAACTGAAATTAGAAAGAAAGAAAAAGACACACAGTTCAGTTTGTAGAACTGTCCCTTGCTGCTTTCAGAGAACAGACGAGGCACATGCTGAAGTCTTCTGTCCTTTCCGCGAGACTCCACATTTTCACAGTTGCTTAGAGTGTCTGAGTGGGAAGCAAATGTGTCATTAAGAATACTATCAGCCATACTGTAAGTTGGGAATGTAACTTAATGGTAGAGCAATTGCTTTGCCTGAATGAGGCCCTAGGCTTCATCCTCAGCACCGAAAAAAAGAAGAGAAAAACTATTAGCTTTGCATTATTCCACCTAGATTTTGGGTTTTATCATTTACATGCTTGTTCACGTTTCTACACAGATCCTTTCCCAGCATCTGAAAACCTTTCTATCATATCTATGAGGCACTTGAGCAAACTTGAATTCCATTGGGCAAGGAGAGCAGACAAATAAGTGGAAAGGATTTTGCTAGACTGCCTGTTTAACTAGATGATAATGCAAGTTTATCTTGATGAGTTACTTAGAGTTGGCAGCTTCATCTTTTCATGTTCTGACATTTAATCTCCAGTTCTGAGAGAACCAGACAAACCAAATTTACGTGTGTGTGTGTGTGTGTGTGTGTGTGTGTGTGTGTGTGTGTGTGTGTACAATAAAAGAAACACAAACCTTGTCCTACATTTGCTTCAAGGAAAGAAACATTTATTCGACAAACACCTGGATAACTTATTATTGAGTTGAACTGTGAGTAAGAATGCTCTGGGGTCTACAGAACATACGTGGGTGGGCATGAAGGTTGAAGGTTATGGAGAAAGACTCATTTTTATGGAGTAGGAGGACAGGGTCTCACTATATAGCTCAAGATGGCCTGGAATTCCCTGTCCTCCTCTCTCGGTCTCTGAGTGCTGAGATTACTGACATGTGCCACCAAACCTGGATAGAACATTTTTTTACATTTATAACTTAGATTTTTTATTTCATAAATATGTGTTATGTGGTGGCATTTTATTCAACTATAAAGAAAAATGAAATCATGACAATTTCAAAACATTGGAACTGGACATCACTGTGAGTAAAATAAGTCAGACTCAGACAAATAGCACATTTTTTCATATGCAGAACCTATATTTAACTTGCACGTGTGTGTGTGTGTGTGTGTGTGTGTGTGTGTGTGTGTGTGTGTAAACTAGACAGGGGACTATGAGAAAGGAGATGTGGCTGAGGTGGGAAAAGAAGATAATAGAATATCTGTGTCATGAAGGCAGAAGGAGAGGTATTTGGGTGAAGAAGGGAACCAATAAGAGAGGACAGGCAGGGAAGGAAAGGGTAGTGAGCGAGAAGGCTGCATTATAATAAAGTGTGTATGAAACACACATGTGAGAAATGCCATAATGAACCCCACTCCTTTGTGTGCTAACTTAAAACAACACTGACTGTCTCACAGCAGTTTGCTGTGGTCACCTCGACAGTGGAGAAGTTTGCTCCACAGCCTCGCTCTTTCTGGTCTGCTTTTCACAGCTCTCCAACACCAAAGTCTACTTCTTTCTATACTTGTCTACAAGTCAGTTTTGATTGTTGATAATTTTTTTTTTTTTTTTTGTGACAGAGTTTCTCTGTGTAGCTTTGGAGCCTGTCCTGGATCTTGCTCTGTAGACCATGCTGGCCTTGAACTCAGAGATCCGCCTGCCTCTGCCTCCCGAGTGCTGGGATTAAAGGCGTGCGCCACCACTGCCAGGGCTGTTGATACATTCTTTCCTTGAACACACTGACATTGTGTGTCAGTTCTATGAATAAAGAGTTTTTTCAGCCTAGAAGCACCATATCAGTGCCTTTTTTTTTTTTAGCTCAAGTCTCTGACTCCACAGGTACCTCAGTGTACCCACAAACTCAAGGCAAAAGTGACGTAAACCATTAGGTAGTTGATGTAAGCACTCATCGAATTCCTGGGCCTTTAGAAGGAAGGAACAGTGAAGAGCAGTGCCAAGTGTGATGTAAAAAAAAAAAATAGCATCATTTTTGACGATAGCCAAAAGGTAGAAGCAACTGATCAACACGTAGATGGACAAACAACAAATTATTTAAACATACAATGGAGTACTACTGGGCCTTTTAAAAAAAAGTTCCAATACATGCTACAACATGCATGAAATTTAAAAATATTGTGTTCATTAAAATTTAGTCATACACCAAAGGCCAAATGTCATAAGATTTCACTTACTTGAAGTATCTACAAAAATCTAAGTGGTAGTGACAGAAATTATGATCATGGTTACCAGGGGCTAAGGAAGAAAGTGAAACTCTCCCCCATGGCATAGTTTCTGTTTGAGATGATGAAGATCATGGGGAAATGGATAACAGTGACGGAGACAGAGTAGTTTGAGTCGATGTCACTGAATTATATACTGACTGAGGGTGAGAATGGTGCATTTTATTATCTAGCCATCACCACAAGGACACAAATCTGTAATCCCAGATGAGTTGGAGGAAAACAACTGCCCAGAGTCATGATGATGGACTGCCTGCTATCTTATGGATTACAGACACCTGTGTGGTCTCACAGAGAGATCTCTATCACTGTGAGATGTGCTTGGGTGCTATGCCTTGCGGATCTTGACAAGAAATCCATCACTGTGAGATGTGCTTATATGTTATGCCTTGTGGATCTTCACAAGGGAAAGGCAACTGTGAGTTCAGCATGAGCGAAACTGTCCAAAGAGCTTGTTTTGTGATTTTAAAAGAGTATAAGAGATGCTATTATTCATAAAATAATGGAAGTTGTTTACAGATATGCTTATTACACAAAATTGTGTAATAGCCAACCCCCACCTGACCATCTAACAAAGGCAAACAGATAAGAAATACAGAGGTTTCCAACACTGTCTTACTGCAGATGACCCCTTTCTCTCCAGGGGCCCATGCTAACAGGGCCACATTTCATCTGAGTGTAGTTAAAACATAGAAAAATCCACAGTGAAGAAAGGCCAAGATTTCGTTTTTGTTTCTCTCCTTTTACTATAAAGTCCTTGAGGACTGGCATTGTGTTTGTCTGCTTTTTATAGTCTCAGAACCTAATATAGTGTTTGGTACGAAATAAGCACTAAGTGCTGCTCATTAGAGATTGTTGGTTCTCCTAGAGAATGTTTACTATCCTGGATGGGTGGCATTGGTAGACTTTAGTCCTGGGACATACAACCCAGACTGCAACCCATTACTAATATACTGTGTCAAACTGGCTTGTGTAAAAAACACCACTGGATGCCACTTGGCAAATGCCATGGAAACCAACAGCCGTAAGGACTCAGGGACTCACAGATACAGACGGTATGCTCAGGGCTTTCTTATCTCAGAGTTTCCATACTCAGGGGGAGGGTGTGTTAGGCACACTTTTCTGTCCCGCCTGCCAGCTCCCAAATAACTACAGGGAGACTTCTTATTAATTAGGAAAGCTCAGGCAATAGCTTAGGCTTGTTTTTAGCTAGCTCTTTTAACTTAACCCATTTCTACTCATCTATGTGCTACCCTGAGGCTCATTTACCTCATCTACATACTTCCCATCCTGCTTACTCTTTGTCTCATGGCATCTCCTAGCAACTCTGCCTTTCTTCTTCTCATTGTTCTCTCTACCCTGGAAAAAAAATAATCCTGCCTAGCTATTGGCCATTCAGCTTTTTGTTAAACCAATCTGAGTGACAAATTCTCACAGTGTACAAAAAGTTTATTCCACAACAAAGGTGACATTCCCCTGTGTCAGACTTCTAGACTATATACCATGCTTCATATGATCTCAGAGCCCTGCATAGCTTTCAGAAGGGGAAGTCTGAAAATGACCTTTTAGATCTGACTGTAACTATAGCATCCTTTCAAACACTGAGAAGAAAACCAGTTTGGGACCTACAGACAGTGCTGTAGAGCCAAGGCAGGATTGTTGCAATTTATAAATGTACATATGCATAAAGAATAAATTTAACATAATTTGGTTATTTGCTAAAAATGTATTTTTCTGATTGTATCATTAAGAATTAATACTTTGAAATATATTTCATCAAATAATAGTTTTAAACATAGAACACAACATGTTTTGCCTTTCCAAAGTGTGGGCCAGTGAATTGGTAGCCACTTGCCACCAAACCTGACTACCTGAGTTCAATACCCAGAGCCCACATGGTAGGGGGAAGTGACCTGACTCCTTCAAGTTGTCCTCCACCTCCATTCACACACTGTGGCACGTGTAGACCAGGCCCACAATAAATAAATAAATGTAAAAATTTTTTTTTTTCCAGAAACAAGTTCATGGAAATGCATGACTCTCACTGTAGAAGAGGAATGGTCACCATTTGCCCGACTAGCTGTACCGGTATCCAGAGTGCAGAGACTTGTAGCTAGAGTTTTCCTGCCTTGCCCACAGTCAGGACAAATCTTTGTCACCCACCAGTCCCACAGCCACTCAGACCCAACCAAGTAAACACAGAGACTTATATCGCTTACAAACTGTATGGCCGTGGCAGGCTTCTTGCTAACTGTTCTTATAGCTTAAATTAATCCATTTCTATAAATCTATACCTTGCCACGTGGCTGGTGGCTTACCGGTGTCTTCACATGTTGCTGATCATGGCGGCAGCTGGCAGTGTCTCTCTGCCTCAACCTTCTGCTTCCCAGAATTCTCCTCTCTCCTTGTCCCACCTACTTCCTGCCTGGCCACTGGCCAATCAGTGTTTTATTTATTGACCAATCAGAACAATTTGACATACAGACCATCCCACAGCAGAGACTACCAGTCTAGACTCTGCTGCTGTGGCCACGTAGCTGCCTTCACATCATCTTCCCTCAGCGTGTTGGCGCTAGTGTCCGGCATTATCCCACAGCATCCCTAGATTTCAGTAGAAGAGAATGAGTAGGAAGTAAGAAAAACAACAGCTTATCAATAGGATGCACAGGGCATGCCCAGTAAATCTCAAGTACTTTGTCCAGTGTGCTCTCCAGTTCTGCAAGAGCCACACTTCAAGTAAGGTGCTGTGGGATGTCTTTCTGTATGCTGTGAATATATGCTGTTCCCATTGGTTAGAAAATAAAGCTACATTGGCCTATGGCAGAGCAGGATGGAGCCAGGCAGGAAAATCCAAGAGAAATAATGAGAGGAGAAAGGAGAGTTGGGGGTAGGTGGGTGAGATGCCAAACCACCCTCCAAGGAGCAACCTGTAACGGGACTCAGGTAAAACCCCGGAACACGTGGTGATACATAGATTAAAAGTTGTGGGTTGAGTTATGTTCTAAGAGCTAGCTAGTAAGAAGCCTGAGCCATAGGCCATATAATTTGCAATTAATATTAAGCCTCTGAATGATTATTTTATAAGCAGCTGCAGGACCATGGGACCAGAGAAACACGGGACAACGGAGCTGGGTGGGACGGGAGAAACTTCCAGCTACAGTAGGGGTGTGTTGGCAAGCTGTATGACTATTCCCTCTAGGGAAGAACAAGTCCTGAAGTCCTCCATCAGACAGCACAGTTCAATCACTGAACCTCGCAGGGGTTAGCCTGAAGCTGTTTGCAGGATGGACTGGATGGGGAAACCAGTGAGGGTGGAACCCAGAGAAGAACACATTGCAATTGTAATTGCCGGCTCTGAGAGGCCTGGAAGCAAATCTTGAACTTCCAAGGCAGGGGATCTCACTGGTTCTGAGACCCTCCACAGCCCCGGTACGAGGACATAAAGGGGCTTGTGGTTTGCACATTCCCGAGGTCCACATGGGTCGCTCCTCTCCATCGGAAACATGGCTTGCAGGATACTTTTCCATCTGTCCATCTGACTGGGTTGCTCTGAGAGTCGCGGGGTAGTGATGATGTGTATCATTTGCGCTAAATGAGCCCCAGGGGTTGTTTGCGACTCTTCGGAAGGCCTTTCTGATTCTTTTCCATGGCATTTTCAGATGGCTTCGCAGAAACATCTCGCGTCAGGAAATGAAATTGAAAAGCGTCTTCTCATTTAAGTTCTTAAGAGCTTTTCTGCATCTTTTTTTTTTTTTTTTCTCCTCAAAAGGGCGTATAAAAGTGGGTTAATGGCCGAATTAAGCCGTGCCAGCCGGGCAGACATTGTGTGCGTCTGCGGAGGAAGCGTTCACCCGCCGCTCGCCATTGTGCTCGCCTCGGAGATGCTTACAATTATGGAGGGGATCCGGCAACAAAAGAAAATAAAAGTCACCAGAAATAGATGAAAAGTACCATTGTGTTCAGAAGCATGGGCGGCGCACATTTCAGAATGTCCTGTTTTCTGCTCTGAGAAGAGCAGCCAGGTGTGTGAGTGGGTATCAACCATGTTGTGAGACTGCGCAAGCTCCCCGCTTTGGGACTCTGTCCTTGAGGGTATGGAACACATGTGGAATTACATTGGTCTCTTTGTTCAGACGAGTCTATCCTTGGCTCCGTCTCTCACAGCAGTTGGCTTTCAATTCCATGTTGCTGCTTGGCTTGACCCTTACTTAGTCCCTTCTGGTGCAAGAACACAATACAAGGTAGCCACACACACAGGCAAAGAACCAAGAGCAAAACCCTGTGAGCCGAGCGAGTTCCCTGGGATGCCCTCTAGCTAACAGACAGAGGTCTACCATCTTGCAGAGAAGACATCTGGAAAAAAACTAGGGAAGTCCAAATCCAAATGCCAATGCTAAAAGCTGCTTTGATGCACCCTAGACTTGTTATACAGAGCGTTTTTGCTACGTATTACAGCAGCCATGTACGCTCAAGGTTTGTAGTATTCCACAAGAGGCCACACCAGGGCAGCAGACTGAGTGCTAATTGCGAGGTGGTCCTGAGCGCAAAACTGGGTTCAAAGTGTGAAAAGATGAAATGAAAGAATGTTGGCACCCAAGCTAGGCACTCTCAACTGACCTTTTCTCAATGTGGGGCCATGCATTTGAGCCCGGCCTGCATCCACTGCCCTCTGGAAGAGTTAGCCATCTGTTGACTGAGAGGAATTTGATTTTGTTATCAAAATGGCTTTTGTACACAGGGCTCTATACTTAGCTCAGCATTGTTAGTACCTTTTGTTGGAAGGAGCTAAAGTATTCCCTCAGCGATGCAATTATCTTCCAGACTACAAAAATGTGAACCTCTTAACGGCAAACATTAGGCTAGGAAAATCTACACAAATGATGCTTTGTAAAAAAATAATAAACAACATTTACTCTTGCATCAAGAACATTGAGAGGTAAAGGTCATCTTTAAAGGCGCTTTCTGTGAGATAAAGTAATGGGGAAGAAAAAGCATTTAGGACTCCTTTTTCTACATATGATGAGTACTCAGGAAATACATTTATTTAAAGAAATGGATATGTGGGTAGAGAGATGGCTCAGCAGTTACGAGTGCTGGCTGATCTTGCAGAGGACCTGGATTTAGATTCCCACCACCCACATGGCAGCTCACAGCCATATGTTAGTTCAGTTCCAGGGCACCTGATGCCCTCTTCTGTCTTCCAAGGGCACCAGACATGCTTGTGATACACAGACACACATGCAAGCAAAACACCCACACATAAAAATAAAAAGCAATTAATGGATATGGAGGTTGGAGACATGGCTCAGAGATTAAGAGTATATTCTGCTCTCTGGTAGAAAACCAAAGTTCAGTTCTTAAGATGGCTCACCACTGCCTATAACTCTAGTTCTGCCCTCTTCTATCCTGTGGGAGACCAGCTCCCACATTTTCTTCTCAGGGTACTCTTGGAGGGAGAAGTGAGAAATATTAGGTAGAAGGACAGAGGGGAGAGAAACAGATAGAAACACAGGATAGCCTCAGGAGGGCCTGGATCCTTATCCACTGGACCCTCCTGTATCATCCAAAGGGCTATTTATAGGTATGCCAAGGGGTGGAGCAAAAGACCTCCCTCCCCCTAGCCCAGCCAAGTGTAGACCCTTTCAATCACCTAGTAACCATGCACATGGCCAAGCCATCCTCTAAATGCAGCCCTGCTGGGTAAAGCAAGCTCAGATCTCACTAGGAAATTTTTGTGGGCCTCCACACTATCCTCATTGGGCACTGCACTCATGCACAGGCATGCACGCACACAACACACACAATTAAAAACACTTTAAAAAAGAATGTATATCGCTATATTAACACATGCACATATATATCAATAACTCACGCTACTAAGCTTTGTAGAAAACAATCCGTTCCCATTTCCCTCTTTCCTGTTTTTTCTTGATTTTTCTTTTGTTTCCATTTTCCCTTGCTGAATTTTCTTCCTTTTCTCCTTTCAATTTTTCCCCCTGAGACAGGGTTTCTTTGTGTAGCCCTGACTGTCCTGGAACTTACTCTTTAAACCAGGATGGCTTCAAAACCAGAGATTCCCCTGCCTCTCCCTCCCGAGCGCAGGGATCAAAGGCGTGAGCCACCACCACCCAGCTTCTCCTTTCAGTTTTTTTTTTCCTCCTTGGTTTCCCCATCACATTTAGTACCTATGACTCTACATGTAAGAGTTAGTAAGTATTTCAGAAAATATTACACATACATCAAATCGTTCTTAAACATTTGAAACAAAACTTCCCAAGCCCTGTACCTGTTAAAATTAAAAAAAAAAAAAAACACTGAGAGGTTGATCTGATTTTCCCCCTTATCTTTATTTTTCTTTAAGTTTCCAATAAACAACTCCACCTGTCTTACAAATACCATAATGTAAACATAAAAGAAATCATGAGATGCGCATCTGGAAATGTAAAAAAGTGTTGCATCACTTGAGGTGGACTGCTGCTCTTGCTCCGCTGTCCCCAAGGACAGCACAATTGACGAAAAAGCTGCTCATCTTGGCCCACCTTGCTTCATAGGAATATGGGCATTACAGAATAAGAATGGCTTGTGATAGGGAATATAACAGTCATGAGTAAGCTTTCTAGGAAAGAAAAATGCTACTTGTAGATCAAAGCCGGACACGTGCTAGAAGAGGGAGCATGGTAACTTCAAAGGATGTTCCCTGTACAGCTGTGATCCCGCTTTAGGGAAAAGACTTGCAAGAACTCAAGCTTCCTGAGAACATTCCAGATTAGCTTCCCAGTTGGGCAGAAAGCAGTTAAAGGCCATGAAAGGGGCAGTAGAAGGAGATCATAAATTCATCTCCAAAGTATTCCTTTTCTCTAGAACTCATTTCTCAGATAAAATTTGACAGAGCGCTCGGCATCCCCCCCCCCCCCGCCAGGAACTGAGTTTATTAAATGATAAGTATTCACATGGAGGAACAGCAGAAGACATAACAGAGTTACAATTTATAAATGCATTAAATATCAGCGGTTACACCAGAAGACACTGTCATTCTTTCCTTAAGCCTTTGATTCACAAAACCTCACCAACTCCCCTTCTTCCTCCTTACTTTTGCTCTAGCATCAAGGCTGATTCATTAGCCTCTTCCCCCTAATGGATAACTATCTGAGACTTCTTGTGAGTGCCTCAAGGAGGGCATCTTTATTGCAGGCAGACTGGGGTGCAGACGAAGCATTGTTTGGAATTTATACTTCAATACAAACACAATATCACTTTGTGTTGAAGTAGAACAAAGCTAACCCCCCTTTGAGCATCCACATCCATTGCTCTCTTTTCTTCCTTTGCCTCAGCAATGCCATTTTTACTCTACAAACCTCAAAAGTTATTGCTGATGCTGTGCCCAGCATGTGTCTGCTAAGATTGCAAACTTCTTTTTCTCCATGGATCCCTTCCCTGCCAAATGGAATCTGGGTTTTTGCTGTACACTGGGGCTTGCGTCTCCCCTGCTTTTGCCTTGTAACACAGCTCATCGATAGTCCAAGAGTTGCTCATCAATGAGGACAGTGATGGTTGGTCTGTGAGTGCCAGCCTTCTATTCCTTCTGTTTCCTTAGGGGCAGCTGCAGACCCTCTCCTGTTTTGAAGAGCAAGTCGAGTCCTGCCCACCTGAGCTTTAGCACGGCAGTGAAGCCTGCCTTCCCTGCCAGCAGAACCCCAGCTTCCAAGGCTGAATCGTACCCCTGTTTCATCTGGACGAAAGTACTCACTATGAGGTTTTAAAACGTCCCCTTCACCAAGTAAACCCACAATGAGTCCTATTTGTGTGCTGATGGAGAACCCTTACAATAGCCAGTGCAGGAGAAGTAAGGTGTGGTCAGTTGAGACCCCCTTCCGAAGGGAGATTGAAGCACAGGAAGCAGGTGAACTTGAAATAAGGTGAGCCTTAGGCTCTTCTCCGTTCCCTCGACTGCCATCTAAAGCATCTGCATTTGCAACTGTGCTTCAAGAGTTCCAGCAGGAAAAAGCTATATATTGGACTCCTAATGGGGATAACAATAATATACACTTTTTGACATTATAATGAATAGTAGTCACATACTGTGGAATAATCTTTCTGTACACTGTGGAAATGTGTTGTTCTCATTGTTAATAAAAAGCTGATTGGCCGATATAACTAGGCAGGATTTTCGGGGCAGAGAGAATGTCGGGAAGAAGAAGGGAGGAGTCTGAGGAGTCTTGAGCCAGAAGCGGAAGAAGCAACATGGGAAGCTCATAGATGAGGTAAACGGGCCTCGGGGCATCACATAGATGAATCGAAATGGGTTTTTTAAGTTGTAAGAGCTGGCTGGAGACAAGCCCAAGCTATCAGCTGAGCATTCATAATTACTATTAAGTTTCTAAGTGGTTATTTGGGAGCGACTGCTGGGACACAGAAAAACTCCACCTCCAGTGACATGATGACTGTCAACCTCAATGGTGCCTGTGTTCGAAGATGCTAATAGTTATTAGCATTGGTACTAGCTGATGGTTTTTAGCCGCACTCTTACCCTGCGAGGAAAAGACATGGAACACGACAGAACCCACTAGCAAGAGTTTTATTGAGAAAGGGGAGAGGGATAGATGTGTTCAGGCCCGCTGAAAGGACACATGAAGGGAGGGGGTGGGGAGGGACATGGGGTTTGCCTTTTAAGGACCACCCACCCTGTGCATGCGCACACAGGCCCACATGGCTACTCCACACATGCGCATAGATCACGTGGTCACGCCACCTGCGATTTATGTGACCACACAGCACATGGGCTACGTAGGATGTATGAACCGGAAATGACTAGGCGGAAATGATTTAAGTGTCCTACTGGGGCGTGGTCGATCATGGGAGCGTGGCTGGAATTCCTATCACTAGCTACTGATGTCTTACCTACTAAGCTACCCTGGCTCGCTATTTAATACAAAAAGTTCTGTAAGTGTAGGCTGCATTGACTCTAACAAGAAGTGAATTTCAAAAGTGTGTGTGTGTTTCCATTCAAACTTGTTATTTAATTGGCTTTGCCAAACACTAGTACTTGGTGGGAAAAAATGGGTTGTCACTTGTAGGAATCTAATTTTCTGTATTATATTGTTCTCAGTAATTCCCTTTCCTGATCTTGAGACCAAATGCTGAGGTGGTAGATGAACAAATAGCAATAACAAATAACAGTAAAGAATAGTAGTAATGACAATAATAATAATAAACAATGGGCCTGCACTTCGCCCTCCTTTCCCTTCCTGCATGCAGGTGAACCTGCACGCTGGGCTAGCTTTCCACCCTAACATTATGGAGGAATCTCAGAAATCAAAACAATGCACAAGAAGGTTCGTTATGGTATTCTGCCTTACAACTGGCAGCTGGAACATCTCTCCCTTTGAACACATACATTTTTTTTTCTGTCTATTGAATCCTGTGGTCTAAGACTAGATGAGCCCAATCTCACAATTTTTTTCTCACTGTTTTTGTGTTAAAAAAAAAAAAAACGTAAGCATGCAGTCTAATAACTATTGGTGGGAGCATAAATTAATACATCATCTTCAGAGTTTAGTTGTATTTTTATTACAACTTTACATGTGCATATGTTCAATCCTGCCTTTTCACCTCTAGAGAGTTCTTTTCTTCTGCAGGAGTGCGTGTACAAATACACAAAGACATGTGTGCTGGGATCATGACTACAGTGCTGCTCATCACAGAACAGTGCTGTCTTCATCCCTAAACCCTGGTTAAATCAACTCTGAGGCGTCTAGACAGCAAAATACGATACCGTTGTCAAGAAGACTAAGATAAAAATGCATGAAGAAAGCCATGATGAGATAGACACCTAATCACTGAGTTATCTCTCTAGTGTGGGTGTGATGTAGACCGGGACTTGTTGTTCCCATTATATGTTTTACTAATGGTTGAATTTGAAAAAATAAGAACAAACTGCCTCTTTTGAGCTCCGGTCCATTTTATTAGAGGGGGAAGGGGATGTGACAAGCCAGTTGTCACTCTTGGCCCTGTCATCTGTTGACCAAGGCAGTAAAAGATGAGGTCTTTAATGTTTGGAAACTGACACTGACTTTCTGGGTTTAAATATATCATCATTCTACTTATTGACTATGGCTTCGGAATCCATAGGTCTAAAATAGTGCCGTGTGTTTTCTAGCTACTAATTTAGATCTATCTCTGACAAATGAAGCTTTGGTCCCTCAGTAGAGGCTCTTTTGGGTTAATTTTCATGCATTCCAGCAAATGCTCCTTTTGTGTTTTAGCTCTTTTTTATTATTAAAATAATTATATCATTTCCCTCTCTTCCACTTTCTTTCTCCAACTCATCCCATACTCCTCCTCTTACTTCCTCTCAAATTCCTGGCCTCCTCCTTCCTAACTGTTATTGTTACACACACACACACACATGCTCATAAATGTAGAAATACAACTTGCTGAGTCCATTCAGGTGTTCCATGTACATGATTTCAGGGCTGACCACTTGGTAAGGAATAAACTAAATGGGGGTCTCCTCCACAGAGGAAGGCTATTTCTCCCAACCTTAGCATCCTTTGGTTGCCTGTAGTTCTTTGTCTAAGGTTGGGCCCCTATGAGTTTTCTGCTGTCCACGTTAGCATGTCTATTGGTGTTTGTGAGTTTTCTGCTGTCCACGTTAGCATGTCTATTGGTGTCTGTGAGTTTTCTGCTGTCCACGTTAGCATGTCTATTGGTGTTGTCCTTGTTCAACCGTATTTAGTCAACCATGTTATTAAGATGTCATGGTGAAGCTTCCGCATCAGTTTTAGGAGAGTCAGTCTCACAGCAGATTTCCTGGTCCTCTGACTTACAATCTTTGTACACCATCTTCCATGATGTTCCCTGAGCCTTAGTTGTGTTGTAGATGAGTACTCCAGATCTAAACTGTTTTTTTAAGTAGAAGCATACACATAAACACACACACACACACACACACACACACACATATATATATATATATATATATATATATATATATATATATATATATATATAATTTAAAACCCCTAAAGAAAGTGTTAGACAAACCAGAGCTTTGTTTGGTTATAGTAAAAAAAAATGGCATCTAATATTTGTCATAACAATATGCACAGATGACTGAACCCAAGGCTTTATGGGTGTGTTTCCCACTACTGTGCCTCAGTCTCAGAACCCAACATTAGTATTCTTTAGTGTGTGGTGGGGGAATGCACTGTTTGCTTGTGTGTGGAGGCCTGAGGTTGACACCAGACATGTTCCTCTATCACTCCCCACATTGTTCTTCACAACAGAGTCTCTCACTGGACCTGGAGATTACCCCTTCATTAAGACTATCTGACAAATAAGGTCCATGGATCTTCCTGGATCTGCTAGAATTACAGGTACACGCCCCCAGGGCAGGCTTCTGATGGTGCTGAGGGTCTGAACCCTGGTCCCCATGCTTGCAAAGCAAACACTTTACTAACTGAGGCACCCTCCCAGTTCTCAACATGCGTGTTCTTCAGAGAGCCACATACAGTACTGGTTTGTGTGTCTATGTCTTTTTAAACTTGATAAATTCATTATTTCTCTTTTGAAATTTTTACTACATATTTATTTATTTTGAATGTACTTGGGAGGATGCATGTGAACAGTTTGCAGGAGTCAGTTCTTTCCTTTCCTCATGTGGGCCCCAAGGATCAAACCCAGGTATTCAGTCTTGGCAGCAAGCACCTTGACCTACTGAGCCATCTCACAGGACCCTCTTTGCTTGGCCTTAGTGGTTCCATCCTCTCTACATCTTTGTGCCCTTCGTGTCTGAACAGACCATGTTGAACCTGCTTCTTCTCTTGAGGTAAATCCAGTGGAAATGAGTGGCTGCCTGTCATACCATGATGAAAAGGATTCTGAAGACAAACCTGGGCTACAGTAACATCATCTGTTAGACCATGGGCATCCTGGTGAGCATCATCCTTGGGGCAAGCAACTATGTTACTGCTTATCTACCCTGGGTAAGCCAAAGCCCCACACATTCACCATTGTGTTCTGGGCATAGGGATTTCTATCACTACATTGCTTAGTGTCTTTGAGTGGCTTGGGACATTACTGGAGGAAAGGGACCAGAGATTATGCCACTGATCAATGATTCTTGGTGATTTTTTTTAAAAGATTGATTGGTGTGTGTGTGTGTGTGTGTGTGTGTGTGTGTGTGTGTGTATGTGTATGTGTATGTGTGTTTACTCATGCAAGCATGTGCATGTATGTGTGGGTATCATATAAGGTGTCAGGACCAGTCGACCTGTCCAACAGCACCTGAATTAGGGGAGTGAGGATTAAGAAAAAACAGATAGGACGAAAACAGAGACATAGGATAGATTCAGGAGGGCTCTCAGTGAATACCGCAGCTGCCTTGAATTTATTTCTCATAGTCTTTTTATACCCAAAGCAAGGGGGGCAAAAGAGTTCCTCACCATGGTTTAAGGAGCAAACAAGCATAAACACCTTAGTTCTCAAAACATCTAGTAACCACGCCTTTGGCCAATCATCCTGTTATTTGGCAGCCTTGAGGAGCAAAAACAGCTTGAACTTCTTGACCTTAAGTCAAGACGGAATCAAGCCACAAGCTGGAGTCATTGTGGGCTCCCACAATAAGGCCAGGAGAAGGTGTTAGTTAGATCCCATGGAGCTGGAGATACAGGCTGTTGTTAGCCTCTCATTGTGGGTGCTGAGAACCAAACTCTGGTCCTCTGCAGCCCTCTGGGTTCTTTTTGTATTATGATTTTTACTTAGCATCTAGCTACTGACCTTCAAAGAGGATCATGGGTTTATAAAGAGGAAAATGGATGTAGCAAAAACCCAAGCATTTATTTCTTCTTGCCTTTTGTTTTTAATAAATGAAAAGAAAGACTGCAACTTCTTCCTGTGGGTTCAGAGCTATAAAGAATCATTTCCATGGCTCATTTCAAAACCATTTATGTCTCCTGATGACACTTCATGTAGTTTCCATGGACTCCGCTCTCTTGCCTCTCCTCTACTGTTTCCTTTCTTCTCCTTATTTCCCTCTCTCTCTTTCTGCTCCCTACTCCTGACTGGTTGTACTTTGTTACTTGACTCATCTGATGACTGATCTCTTGCTTCCAGCAGAGATGATCCTTCTTGAGTAGCTAGGATTACAGGTGTGCTCCACCACGCCTGCCTTCTTAAGAGGGTACAGGCACAAGGACAAGAGCTGCCCGGAGATTTCTGAAATCTCACCTGAATTGATCCAAAACATAAGGAGACAAATAATGAAGGAAATTCTAGAGCATGGAGGCAAGGGTGCTTGTGGTTTGTCCAGGATGCTTTGGGTTTGAAGGACTGGTTGATTACTGTATCTGTGAGTGAGTTCCCAAGCTAAATCTTACTCTTGGAGACTAAAAAGCCTTTTATAAGTTAAAATTTTTTGAAATCTGCTAACAAAGAGCTATGAAAATTCTACCTTTGAAGGTCATTTCACAAAGGCCTAGATCCTTCCACACTCCATCTCTTCTAAGCATAGAATGAAGACACTCATCCTAAGTGTTGAAAACTCACTGAAATGCCCACAGAGACCTAAGACGTTCTCATCCTCTGTTACACATGTGTGTAGCACACATATATACAGCATTTTTCAACTAAAATAGGGATTGCAAGGTATTTCTCTCTTGGCGTGTATAAAATTATCTCTGCTACCATTTTTACCCATTTCCAGAACGTTCCATTTTCTAAAAAGCTAACTTCACGTAAGTGGTTTAGGAACTGGTGTGCAAAATACAAATACCTTAGCCACTGTTTTCCAGGAAACCAGTGAGTTCATGCTATAAGTCACTCCCTGTATTTCACACCTTCTTCATTGAAAACTCTGAGCTTAGCTTGGGAAATAATTCCCCTACCCAGCCAACTCAGTATCTATCCTGTTAGTGCTGTTCCCGCCCTTATCACACCCAGGCCAAGGGTGTTTGGGATGTTTAGGATCAAGAAAAACAAAACCAGTGGATCCAGATGGGAAAGGAGATGGAGAGGAACTGAGAGGAGGAGAGGAAGGGGAAACTGTACTCAGGATCTATTTATGAGAAAATGCTAGTGTCTGGGTTCCAGAGACTCACCAGGCTGACCGTGAATACATTTTTAATAAATAAGAGGCTTTATTAAATACTGGCCAGGACAATGGATACTGGCCAGGTCCATACCTGAGACTCATGTTCAGAATATGGCACCAAATTACATTAGTTTGAGGCTGTTAAAGGCAAAACCCACAAAGCTCTGTACTTCCTGCCTTTGTCCAGTAAGAGGCAAGCACACATCCTGACCGTACCTCCTCCCTATGTGAGATCAAGCCCATGTCCTGTGCTGTTGGGGCAAGCTTGTTTACAGAAGGGAGAACACTCAGCTTGTTGTCTTACATGAACAACAGCCCCCAGCATTCCAGAAAGTTGTCTGTCTTTGGGCAAGTGGGGCTGACAGGGGCGTTTTTTTTTTTTTTTTTTTGTTGTTGTTTTATAGTTTTCTTAAGTACAGTCATTTAAACTTAAAATATAACAATAGTCATCACAAAAAGAGTATTTTTAATAAAAGTGGAGGAAAAAAAAGAAAACCATTCTGTTTCTCTTTAAGGTTCTTACTAGATGCCTATCTAATTTTATTTCTTCTCAAATGTCATGTATAACTCACACACTATGAGATTTATAAAAATGTAATTCAACACATTTTATTCAGGCTTATACAACCCCCACTATAAAGTATTTTCCTTGGGCTGGTGGTGTGCCTCCATGACAGAATGCTTGCCCAGCACGCAAGACCCTGGGTTGGGTCCCCAACACTGAAATTGTTTTCACCACTTCCAAAAGGAATCCAGATTCCATTAACAGTCGCCTCCCCCCTCTTCCCCGCCACTCAAAACCATCGATCGGCTTTCTATTTCTGTAGGGTGGTTCACTCTGAACATATTTCATAAGTAGAATTGTGTATATAATATGTGGCCTTTGGTGGCTGGCTTCTTATACTCAGTGTGTCGTTGTCAAGACTCAGCCATGCTGTCGCAGAATAGGGACTTGTTTTCTTTCCATGGTTGAATGAAAAATGAAATAAAAGGAGGAGGAACTGACTACGCCTAAAGTAGGGAGAAGATGTTTATTGTAGATACAAGGGAGAAAGCAGGCCAGGCTGAACATGGCTGCGGACTAAACTGGACCGTGAAAGGAGAGTGGAGAAGGAAGAGCAAGAGAGGGGCCAACAACCAAGAAAGCTGGCCTGGGCCAAGAGACCAAAAGACTAGCATAGCCAAAAGGTCTGAGTTATACAGGAATCTGAAGCTGGGGGAAGGGAAGGGACACCCAGCCCCTGGGAGGGAGAGGTTTAGGTTAGGGGGTTCAGTGAGAAGTGCTGGAGGAGCCACAGGTACTAGGTGAGACTTGTTCTGGATTTGAGACCTAACATTACGGCCTTTTGCTGATGATAGAGGGACCACATGGTCTCTTCTCTTAGAGAAGAGACTTCTCTTCACTATTTCCTGCTGAAATCTGGGCATCGTTGTTGGGACCCAGGGAGGCTGGAATGATGCTCAAAGAATGGGAAGGGAGAGGGGAGCAGGGACATCTGTTTTGCTCAGTACCCAGGTTTTGAGAGACCACCAAGGGCTAGTGAAGTGAGGGCAGCTGTAAGCAGCCTGTGATGTTGGCTCACCGAGCTTTGGAGCAGTCTAGGATACAGGAGCTCTGGCTGGTTGGAATCCCATCAGAAGCATTTAGGGCTGACACATTTGGAGTGGTTTTCAATCTTCATTTGTTCTCCTGGGACAGCTACAGATGAAAGATAGAAGGTAAAGTTAAAGAGTTTAGGGGAAAATGTTTATCTTGTGTGAACATTTGCAACTTTCAGGCCCATGGTCATGGTAACTGGGGGAGGGGAGCCCCAGGACCAGGGAAGAGGGTGATCCCATCTTCAGGAATAGGCAGGTAGGGAAACTTAGATGTACAAATCTGGAGTCAGTTTGACCTTCAAGAGATGACTCCAAGGAGACCCCTTGAAGCTTACATGAATTTTTTAAGTTTATAAAAGGAGATAAAAATTTTAGCTGTATTAGAATTACCACTGTTTGCAATCTGTACTGAAATCCACATTGTAGAGAGGGCAGTAGACTCAAACCTTTGAGTCCTAGTAGAAGTTTGGGAACCCCCCAAAAATGATTCAGGGTTAAAAGCATGAATACAATTTTCTCTGTCCAGATGGCTGGGTGTATAGACTGGACAGAGATGTTTTTGGTACAATGAGAAGCATTTTTAGGTTTATACTTAGAAGACAGCCAAAGGAAATTTAAAACTTTGTGTTTGTGTGATAAGAATTCCATTGATTAATGTTAAAATTCCAAACTTTTGAAATCTTAGTACAACAATAGCAAAGCAAGAAGGAAAGAAATCTGAAACCGTTTTCATTTTTCACACACCTTACATCACTTCCTTAGACCTTATAACTAAGGCTGCATTTAAGACATCTTAAAACACTTATCTAGACCCCAACAGCCTACTGACGCTTTAAACCTTGTTTCCCTATCCAATCATTCACCATGAGACACAGGTGGTTGATTACTGAGAGCAGTCATTGCAAAGCAAGTTCCTTTAAATAAAGGAGTAGTAAAAAGTTACTTTGGAACCCGTCAAGTGTTTATCTCTTTAGGAGTCTGTCAGCAAGGTCAACTGTCTATTCCTGCCCTTTTTTAGCAGGAAACCTGAGAACTAGAAAAGTGAGGCCCAGGGCCTGATTTTATATATGAGATGAATTAATAAGGCAGCTGCAGCCTTGGGGAAGGCGCTGGTTTGCTTGCTGCTATTAACACACAGCAGCTGTCAATATCATCAGAGATCTGAGAAGGATAAATTATACCAGGAAGTATAACCCAAATGGCCTATGTATCAATTAATATGACAGAGATTTACTGTTACCTGGATGGTTACCCTAGGCTCCCAAGGTCTCAATGGCTCTGTTGCGGGGCAGAGGCCATACACAGGTCTTTGACTGCCCTACAGGACAGTGTTAAATCTTCAGCTGCCACACAGGACAGCACTGGCCTTCTGCTGCCAAACCCAGAAGGTCTCGGAGATTTTTCTGGAGAGAAGGGAATTGAGAAAGTTGACCTTCAACAAGGTAGCATAGCACAATCAACCCAAGAATGCCCACAGTTTTGGCAGAGCCCTGGCAGCAGGCAAGGCATGGGGCAATGGATAGTGTTAGCACAATCCAGGTGGCATAGTCTGTGTCCCATCTGTCTTCTTTAGAGACCTTAGGATTACCTCTAGGAACAGAAATCTGGCATTTCTGTCTACACTGGGAAGCTGTTTCATTAAACACTTTAAATGCCACATTCAGCAGATCTCTGAAGAGTCTGAAGACCATCTGTTAAGTAAACCTGAGTTAAACAAGCTTTGCCCTACACTTAACCTTGAAAACACATACAGGAGGCTGAATAAAGCTTATCATTGTAAATGAATTGCATTTGAACTTATCATGACTGCAAGTATAGTTCTGAGACCATTAAAGAATTTGATCCTTTATGAGGTGTCTAACCATTAGTTGGCTTTATCCCTGGAAAGTTTGAGCTTTAAAATTTTGAGTTAAAGATTTAATTGAAGATCCTTTAGCATCAAAACTAAAACTTTAAACCATAAATACAATCTCTAGAGAAACTGGGGACTTTTGATCCTTTCATAATGCACCATTACAGAATATTACAGTTTCTTATAGGACTCAGTTTATACAAATAGCTAAAGCTTAAAAAAGTTAGTAAAGACAAAAAGACTAGATATATATCGTTAAGTCAGTTTTTTGTTATTTTTTGAGACAGGGTTTCTCTGTGTACCAGCTCTGGATGTCCTGGAACTCCCTCTGTAGACCAAGCTGGCCTTGAACTCACAGAGATCTGACTGATTGCCTCTTGAGTGCTGGAATTAAAGGCATGCACCACCACCAACCGCAAGTCAGTTTTTTTGTTAATCTGGGTAGACCTTAGGAATTTATAAACCTTACTTATCAAACATATGCTGTTCCTAATTTAAAATTTTCTAGAAGCCTGGTGTTGGGCAGTTAGCAAAGACATAAGTGGTTAGACATACATCTCTAAGTCACTTCCTGTTAACCTGAGTATACTTTTATATCCTTGGGAATTTATAAACCTTATTTATCAAATATACATATATTATTTATCAAATATATATTTAATAAATGTTACTTATCTAAAATTTTCTAGAAGCCTGGTGTTGAACAGTTAGCAAAGACATAAGAAGTTAGGTGGAATCTCTAAGTCAGCTTTTGTTAGTCCGAGTGAGTAGACCTTTATGTAGTCGGATTTTTCTTTGTGCCACCAGCTCACAAATAAGAACACAGAAACTTATTATTAATTATGAAAGCTCAGCCTTAGTTTAGGCTTGTCCCACCAGCTTTTATAACTTCAATTAACCTGCTTTTATTAATCTACATTTTGTTTGTTTTTTTGAGACAGGGTTTCTCTGTGTAGCTTTGTACCTTTCCTGGAACTCGCTTTGTAGTCCAGGCTGGCCTCGAACTCACAGAGATCCGCCTGCCTCTGCCTCCCGAGTGCTGGGATTAAAGCTTTCTACCACAGCTTTCTACCTTTCTTCTATTCATGTGGCTTTTTACCTTTCTTTCATTCTGTATCTCCCTGTGCCTCAATTATCTCCTCTTTCTTCCTCTCTCTGTGCCTAGAAGTCCCGCCTATACCTCCTGCCTAGCTATTGGCTGTTTGGCTTTTTATTACACCAATCCCAGCAATACATTTTCACACAGTGTACATATATCCCACAACACCTTTATAACCTTAAAAATTATAAGCCTAGATTGTATTAATTTAAAAAACCATTTTAATCCAAGATATTTTGGAGACCTGTTGTCTCCTTAGTCTAAAAAGAGGATAGGATGATAAACAGAGGGTTCAGCAGGACTAAGAGGTTTTATAGTTGCTTTAGTTGCTTTATACCACATGGTCATCCTAACTGTGATGGCGGCTGAGTTACATGGCATGTACCCCTTAACCTTAGCAAAGATGGCTGCCGGTCACATGGCTACTTCCATCTTAATGAGTTCATCAGCCAAGATGGAGGCAAGTTGTATGGTTACTATTTAAAACATCTATTTTTCTAATAGATCTACTTTTAAAAACAAGTCTTGAATCCAAGTTTCATATACAGTATATTCTAAACCAAAGTTGAATCACATACATAGTATGTTGTATCAAATTAAAATTACATATGCATAAGCTTTTTGTTTTAAATTTAAGCTACCTTTGTTGTTGTTTTTTGAGGCAGGGTTTCTCTGTAGCTTTGGATAAGCTGACTTTCTGTTATAGATATCTTTAACACATCCAATGAATTTACAAATCCTGGGAGATAAAGACTTTTTTAAAAAGATTTGTTTATTTATTATGTACAATGTTCTGCCTGCATGTAAGTCTGCAGGCCAGAAGAGGGCACCAGACCTCATTACAGAGATGGTTTGAGCCAGCTGGGAACTGAACTCAGGACCTCTGGAAGAGCAGCCAGTGCTCTTAACCTCCGAGCCATTTCTCCAGCCCCGGAATAAAGACTCTTTATACAATAGTTTTAAAGGATTTCTTGAGAGCAGAGTTCAGAGAAATCATAGAGACCAAAGATTTTCAAGAGAGGAAAGTTGAAAAACCTTAGAGATAAGAAACTTTGGGATCATTTACTTGTGTGGTGGCAGATGCTACAATCTGAGAGAATTTGAAACTAGAATGCTCCATCTTTGGCTGTTGAGCTGTACAGAGGCTGTACAGCTGTTTTCGGGAACAGGCTTTAATAAACTCTCTGAGTTGAGAAAGGAATTGAGTCTGAAGAGAAAAGGAGGATGGGAAATGATTCTACCATAGGAAGGGTTCTAATAAGCTCCAAGAGGAAGCTGAGAGAGAGAGAACAGTGTAGCCCTGAGGGATAAGGAGGAATAAGCAGGAACTCCACCCATCAGACGGTTCCAATACTGCAGAGGCCATAAGGACCTAGAGAAGTTGCAGGACTTAGCAGGCAGCTCCTAGGGGAAGATGAGAACAGGATTAAGTCTTATGCCCTCGTGATGGGTGCACTGGGCATAGGAGGCTCCTTAGTAGAGAGATGCCTATGTGGTAGGTGTCCCAGAGGGCATAGCAGGAAGAGGGGGAGGGAGAGCAAGAGAGGAGCCGACAACCAAGAGACGAAGCCTGGGCTGAGAGGTCAAGAGACTGGTGTAGCCACAATGGCTGATTTACGTAGGAATCAGGCTCAGGAGGAAAGCAGAAGCCCAGCCCCTGAGAGGAGAGGTTTAGGGTAGGGGACAGGATGAGGACTGCTGGAAAGAGCCACAGGAACTGAGTGAGACTGCCCTGGGTTTGAGACCTAACAGTGAAGTCATAGTTACCAGACAGGTAGATCGTTTTTCTGCTTATCAGTTCTGTCCTCTGGTGGACATCTGTTCCCAGCACTTGTTGGCTTTTGTGAACTTAGTTCTGTGAACATTCCTTTACCTGCACATACGAGTGCCTGCTTTTAGTTCTTTTGGGCCCACGCCTACAAATGGAATTGCTGGGTCTTTCATTTATTCCATATTTAACTTCCTTGGAACTTCTAAGCTGCCTTCCTCGGGGACAACAGTGTATGAAAGTTCCATGTTCTCGGCTTCCTCATCAACACTTGCTCTTATCTTTTATTTTAGGAATTCTAGTGTGCATCAGGTAGCCTGTCACAGTGGTGACATTTTTTACCTCTCTGGTGATCGGCTATGTCGAGCATCTTTTCAGCTGTGTATTAGCCGTTTGTTTATCTTCCTTGAGGAAGTTTCTGACCAAACTCCTTGACAGCTCCTACTTCTTTTTTTACTTTTATCATTGACTTTACCCCCCCTGGATTTGTCAAGATCCAAATCTATATAATAGCAGGATATTGCATAATAATCTATATAATAAAGGATAACTATTGTCAGATTTTTATATTATTATGAATCATAATGTAAATGTGTGTTTTCCAGTGGTCTTAGGTGACCCCTGTGAAAGGGTTGTTTGACACCCAAGGGGACCGCCACCCACAGGTTGAGAACCGCTGCCTAGAGCTAAACATGATGCCTGGTATACAGTAGGCTTTTATAAATTCATGCTAGCTGAATTAATAAAACATCCTAAGTCTCACATTAGCAATCCCAAGTTCTCTTGAAATCCTCTTTAGGAAAACGAGAAGGACAGAAGAATAAAAGTCCTAGCAGATCCCTGTGAAATGGCTAGGCTGTGGTACATTATGAGTTGAGTACCTTGCTCCCTAAAGGCTATGGTATGTATGGAGCCAGTTGCTTCAAATAATGTGAATGCTACAATTCCACCTGACTTCATTATTAAAGGAGAATCTTGACAGATGGTATGCTCAGGTTTGGAAGGATGCAAAGGTCCCCGGGTTGATAGCTGTGTAAAGACGAGTCCTTTGCCAGTCAACACCTTTTCTGGATCGATGCTCTCAGTATCAGCAATTGAGAACGCCCCAGAGGGAGGTGCACATTCTCAAAGTCACCTAAAGGGAAATATGGAAATGCTGATGTGTTGGGCAACTCAGGATATCTGAGTGTTTAAACATGGGGACCTCTGGTTTTGTTTTTAGAAATGATTGCATGCCAAGTGTCATCAAAACTAATATTTAAATTGATGTTTTGCCATCAATATTTTAATTAATAATGAATATTTCATATAGAATCATCCCACCTAACAAAAATAGTCAGTCTTCAAAAAATATTAAGATAATGTTATGTAAATCAGGATAATTTACTGGTCAGTACATAATCCACCATGACCAACAGAGTCTGATACCTACCTCATCATGAGCAAGATTTGACTCTGGGTGTGAAGAAACAACACAATGCAAATTTGAAATTTCATTTTCTGTAATATCACAATAGTCTATAAGGAGCATCACAGTGTATAATATTTATAAAGTGCTTCCTGATACAGTTTATATAAATTCATCTGGAATAGTTGAAAAGCTATTGCCTTTTTAGTATTTAAAGAAAAAACGAAAACCTCAGGGCAGGAAGCTGGAGAGATAGATCAGGGTGAAGAGTGCTCGTTGCTCTTGCAGAGGACTCATGTTCTATAGCACGAATATTAAAGGTCTTATTAATAAAAACAAACCTGAAGCCAGGTATTGGGGTGAACGCTGGA
Source organism: Peromyscus leucopus (assembly GCF_004664715.2). Classification (NCBI taxonomy): domain Eukaryota; kingdom Metazoa; phylum Chordata; class Mammalia; order Rodentia; family Cricetidae; genus Peromyscus; species Peromyscus leucopus. The sequence continues at coordinate 74,455,760 of NC_051070.1, forward strand.
AGATCAGAAAAGCAGAACAAGCCACAGCCAGCTCACCTTGCCAATTCCTCAGCTGATCCTGTTTCCTCAGACTGGAAGCTTCTGTGTCCTCATCCAAGTGGATCTCAGCTGAACTGCTGCTCAAAAGCTGTTTCCAGTGTGGCTTTAAACTCACAGAGATCCTTGGGCGCTAGAGAGATGGCTCAGTGGTTAAGAGCACTGACTACTCTTCCAGAGGTCCTGAGTTCAATTCCCAGCAACCACATGGTGGCTCACAACCACCCAATGATATCTGGCGCCCTCTTCTGGTGTGCAGGCATACATGCAGATAGAATACTGTATATATAATAAACTCACAGAGATCCGGATGGATCTCTGCCTCCCAAATGATAGGATTAAAGGCATGTGTGCGACCATTTTCTGGCCCCTATGTCTATCTAGTGGCTGTTCTGTCCTCTGACCCCAGATAAATTTATTAGGATGCACAATATATTGGGGAACACAATATCACCACATTTCCCCCTTTTTGTCTAAAATTTTAAAAAGTTTATAACTAATACAAGAAAAACTATATCAATAAGTATATACAATATATACAGTCAAGAATTGCATTAACAATGTCTAGTTTATTAACATTTGACAGATTCAGATGAAAAATTCCATTATATATATTAACAATGTCCAGTCCAGTAACATTTGATAAACTCAGACAAAAAAATTTTCATTACTTATCCTATGTAAAATAAGTAGTTCCTTTTTAAAAGTGGATTCAATAATCTACCTTTTTATCTTATCATATCCATAATGTTCTGTTCTCAGTGCCCACAGAGTGTCTTACAACCATCTGAAACTCTTGTTCCAGAGGATCCAGCTCCCTCTTCTGACCTCCGCAGCACCAGCCAGGCATGTACATACACACAGACAAAACACTTATACACATAAAATAAAATAATCTTTAAAAAAAGCCCACTCTTTGATAACTTAACTTCATATTACACTGTTTCTAAAAAGGAGACCTAACATTTCAAAAACACATATTTCACCTTGATGAACATGGACAGCCACGATGTGTGAGCCTTAAGGAAGACTCTCTTTCTTCAAGCTATTAGGCCCAGAGCAGGCATGGAGAATGTTGCAGATTCTATTCCAAACCTAAACCGGAGTGAATTTCCTTCCTGGAGCTACACTAGACAGAATAAAAAGACCAAGGTATTCTGGCTGGCACAATGTGCTCCTGAAGCAGACTTTGAAATAACACCCATTGAAGATAAGCTGCTCAACACCGTGCCACCCACCTTAGGATAGTTCTGTTCAGCTGGGTCTAAAGTAGACTTTCCTTGTAGCCTCTCATGATTCTGAGCAGTTGCTGTCTGCTGTGGGATAATGCTTTTGTACACTGGTTTAATAAAACGCTGATTGGTCAGCCAGGCAGGAAGTATAGGCAGGATAAACAGACAAGGAGAATTCTGGGTGGAGAAAGGCTAAGTCAGGAGATGCCAACCTGCCATCCAGGGAGCAGCATGTAATGGCACACAGATAAAGCCATGGAACTGGTGGCAACATATAGATTAACAGAAATGTGTTGAGTTAAAGTGTAAGAGCTAGTCAGTAGTAAGCCTGAGCTAATGGCCGAGCAGTTTTAATTAATATAAGGCTGTGTGTGTTTACTTGTGTCTGAGCAGCTACAGACTGGGTGATACACAGAAAAACTTTCAGTTACAGCTGCCTGTGGAAGGAAAGAACTGGCTCCTGAGGGGGATGTCCTCCAGCGGCTATGTGTGCACTGTGGTACCCATACCCATACCAAATAAATGGATGTAATGAAAATTCAAATAGATTTTATGTGTACATGTATGGTTGATTGTCTGTCTATGTAAACAAATATTCAGGTGCCCAAGGAGTCAAGAAGAAGGTGTCAGATCTCCTGGAGCTAGAGTTACAGACAGTTGTAGGCTGCCCTATGTGGGTGCTAGGAACCAAACCCAGGTCCTCTACAAGAGCAGCAAGTGTTCTTAACCTTTGAACCATCTCTCCAGCCCCCAATACATTGTTCTAAAAACAGTATTTGAATAAGATAATGTTTTTTGCATCTTCTCTGTTATACATTGACTTTCAGTTTCCCTTAGAAATCTAGTTTCAATTATTCATATTCTTAAAACCATTTTTATCTGCTCCATAAAAAATTTCATGACCACAATCTTGGTAACATTTATGTAATTCAGGGGAAGCTATCCAGTATAATTTATTCTATCATCTCTTATCTCCTATTATATCATATTATGCCACATCCATCATATCATGGGCAAATGAATAAGGAGTAATAATTTCCTGTAAAATATCCATGTGCCTCTAGCTGAAGTAAAGGAAGTAAATGGTCATGGTGATTTGGAGAATCAGTAATTACAAATTCAGCTAACCTGTTAAATAACTCCCACTGCTTTGGGTTACCCAAGACAGACCGGTCCTGTTTTCTTTTATTTATATTTTTAATATCATGATGTTGCCCCTCTCCTCAAGATTCTGTCATTTCTTCACCTTGTTATTGCATAATAAGTATCTTGGATGTGAATATATATTTATTTTCATCCCATATTATTATCTTTTCAATCTATGAAAACATAGAAAGCATGCTACCAAATTATACAATTCCGACACCTTTATATGTGCTTTTACTTTCTTTTGAGAAGTGCATCACTATCACTCAGAAAATGATCAGAAGTCTGAACTATTTCTCAGTTGTAATGGCCTTAAAATCACTAATGCTTTTATTCGAACAAGCCCCAGCAAAAGGCATCAAGATGGGGCCCTAGTTACATCCAGTTACAGCTCAATTGTGAATTTGGTAGATCATTTGGACTAACTGTCCTGACAATTTCCACGTCTACCTCCTGTAAATATAACGAGTATCATCATCCTTACAGGATGCTATGGCTATGGCAAACTTGGTTTGGGGCAAGCTAAAAGCTTCTCAGGAACCTGAGAGAAAAGAACCGTTCAGGGAGGTCGAGTCTGTCAAGAGAGACACTTTTTGTCACATTTACTTGAATCCTCAATCTTCCTATGTGCATAGTAGAGATAGTCACATGCAACCTCTGAGTAGCAATAAAGTCCAATCCAGAACAGACTTTCAAATGTGACCAAAGCTAAGGCAGGTGAGTTTGAGGGAAGCCTGAAAGTCAGGGGCTCTGCATTTACCTCACACAGCCTCTAAAACACACCAACGCCCGAGGTTCCATTGCAGATTTTTTCTTTGATGTTTCCCCAATGCAGAATATTCCAGCACTCCTGTAACAAGGTGAGAGGTGGACATGGAAGAATTTTATGCAGTGTGTGGTGCAGCAGTAGAAACAACAAAAGACCTCACCAAGGTGGAAGGCAAGAATCGACTCCCCAAAGCTGTTTTCTGACCTCCACACGCACACCATGGTACACACACACACACACACACACACACACACACACACACACACACGAGTTGTAAAGTTAATTAATGTCTTTGGCTCTTCACATGTGTTACAGTCCTGATCATACTGTATATGATTTTGCTGCAAGACATATTGAACTAAGGCTAGTTTAATCCCCCAATTCCTCCCTCCCTTTTCTTCTTCTTTCCTTTCCTTTTCGATGCTGGGGGGGGGGGGCGGAACCCAGGGGCTAGTGAGCTAGGCAAGTGTTCTCTCGTTGAGCTACAACCTCGGCGCTAGTTCGTATCTTTCATTTAAAACATAACAGATTTAATAAGAGAGAGCATTTAAAGCTAATTGTGTTGGCTTTATAACAAAGGCCATCCCTGTTTCTTCTGACATCCCATAGCCACAGATTCCCCTTTCTGATGTTTACTGTGCCTCTTCCTTGACTGAAGAGCTGCCAGTCACACCTGTTTGGGTTATCAATAACTGTTTGCAGCCGGTAAAGACTTAGGCTAAGAACATTCTCTTCTATACTGCCATCAAAACGAGCCATCTCTGCAATCTTTACCCTCTGTGTTCTGGACGAAAGCGTGAAACCGCTTACCAAGAGTCTATCTTCCATTTCCCAATTCTTTTGCTTTATTATTTTTTTCATTCCTCCCTCCTGCAGAAGTTAGGGTCTTACTTATTTTTGTGACACTGTTACTGAAACAGGGATCTCAGTTGCTTCAAAATGTTTGGTTTTATAAATCTGTGAGGCATCTGTCCTTTGTACACAAGGTGCCGTCTGTCCTTTGTACACAAGGTACCCATGAAAGCATGTGACCCCCACCAGCATTACAACCCCCCTTCAGGATTGGTGCATTCTCTCAGTTATATGCAGCATTTGCGGTATCTTCACCGTGTTAAGTCCTTGCCGTAGGCCTTTCCCCGGTACCGAATTTCCACAGAAATTATTTGTGACAAGTGATCTTTTGGAAACGTTAGTTTTCTGCGAGGGCACTGGTAGCCCGTGTGCTTCATGACGGAGGCAGAGGTCCACGTTGGGAGGCTACATGATTGATTATGAACTAAACAAAGAGTGTCCCCCTTTTACCAGCTTTAAAAATAAAAAAAAAAATGGGCTCTGTAAATGAGTTGCCAGGACATATGTGGATTACCACATCCTGCTGTCTTTCTTATGTTGTGCAAACAGGCTGGAGGGATGGGTTTTAAGGGACAGCAATAGTTTCAGGAGCGGTTGCCACGGTGTCACCGACTCTTTTGATGTCTTTATGTACCGCAGTCACAGGTGACATTTGAATTTTATCCAGTGCCATTTCCATCTTGCACAACTGAGAAAGCGGTTCTTGTGGGAATTCTTTGTACTGTTTCCACCTGCCACGGGGTATTAGCAGATTACAGGAAACACTGGGAGGTGCCCTGTGACATCTACGTGAACAATGGCACACTTGTTTGCCTTTCTGCTTTCAAGGATATTTGAAGGTCGACTTCTGAAAAGCGTGTTTTTTTTGTGAACATAAAATAGCTGTGTATTTGTGTGAATACAAACAGATGCAAGACATAACTGGGACCTTCCATCCAGGTAACCGCAAATAAAAGTCTAACACAAGAGGCCAGTTTTCTCTGTAAGTAGTTTTTTTGTTTTGTTTTGTTTTTCCCAGTATGCTCTGGGCTTCAGCCACTCCTAGGCATCTCCTGCTCAGGAAAGCACTGTCTTAGAAACATCCAGGATCACACTGAGGCTGCAGCCACCAGCCAGTAATCCTACCCTGCTGGAGACAGAGGAGAAAAATCCCAAGGCAAAAAATATGGAGAGGAATGCCATCCGTCCCACAGCTTTGCCTCTCATAAAAGACACACATGCAGATTTCCTGATGGCATTCCTGACCTGATGAATGACAGCAGAACTAACAATGATTAAATCACTCTGGCAATAAGACTCACAGTGGTTAGGTCACTATGACAACCCAGCTGACAGTGATTCAATCACTTTATTCCACAACCTTTCTTTTCTTTCCTTCTTTTCTTTCTTTCTCTCTTTCTTTCTTTCTTTCTTTCTTTCTTTCTTTCTTTCTTTCTTTCTTTCTTTCTTTCTTTCTTTTCTTTCTTTCCTTTCTTTCTTCCTTCCTTCCTTCCTTCCTTCCTTCCTTCCTTCCTTCCTTCCTTCCTTCCTTTCTTTCTTTCTTTCTTTCTTTCTGGTTTTTCGAGACAGGGTTTCTCTGTGTAGTTTTGGTGCCTGTCCTGGATCTTGCTCTGTAGACCAGACTGGCCTTGAACTCACAGAAATCCACCTGGCTCTGCCTCCCGAATGCTGGGATTAAAGGCATGCGCTACCCCCACCCCCACCCCCTACCCCCAGTCTCCACAACATTTCTAAACCTCACAAGCCCAGATTGCATGATAGAATTCTATAGAAAGCATATGGCCAGTCTGAATTTTATTTTCCATAAAATGGAAAAGGTACCAGTTGGGCGATTCTTAAGTGTCAGGACTAGCCCCCCCCCCCCACACCATTCCCCACCCCCTCCCAGTCTCACAGCTCTGGCTGTCCTTGAACTCACAAATTCACCTGCCTCTGCCTCCCCAGTTGTGATTAAAGTTGTGGGCCACTACGTCTGGCTAAGTGTTAGGACATTGGATGCACACTGAAAAATGTTTGTTTGAAATGAACCCAGGGGGCTGCTGGTTCTTAGTGCCCACTAATCTGTTGTTATCCTGCATCATGACCACTAGAAAAAAAAAAAAAGAATAGTCGGTGAGATGAGGTCTTGTGTTATCACAAGAGAGTAAAAAATTGAAAAGAGTGACTGGTTTGGGGTGTCCAAAGGTTGGGCGGGTAACAATCCAGATACGTGGCTAGTCCCATAAACCTCCAGGAAACTGAAACTGCAGAGAGGCTGGATCACTGAAGGAGAGATACTGTTTACAGCTACTATGCTTTAATTTATGTTCAGTGTAAAAAGACCCAAGATTAAATCAGTAACAACCAAAGAATAAAAATCTCCCTGCCAATAAGCATCAGTTGTGCATAGAAATGGGCCTTCACTAGGCAGAGTTCAGTCTTCTTGCCCCGGAGAGTTTTCCAGAAGTCTAGAGGAGTTGATGAGACCAAGCCTCAACTGGCCGCAGGTGCAGCGGCTTTGCCACGGGCAAGAACAATGTCTGTAGCAAATCAGCATCGGTTGGCGTCCCCCATGGTGACTGCCAGTTGTGTGCAGGCTTTTGTCTATTCTTTGTGTACTATTTGACTCAGCTAGAGCCAAAGGAATCAGCGCTCAAGCCAGAGCCTACCTTTCCATAGCAAGCCTAATGTTTGATGTTCCTTGACATTTTCACTGCACGCAACCCCTGCCCTGAGCTCCCGCGGCCTCACAAGCACTCCTCACATGAAAGTACAAGAGTCGAAAATGGTCCAATCCACACACTGTCCTCCCATCCAGGAGGCAAGCAGGCAATGCTCCCCGACAGCTGGCTGTCCAGCTGGTGTTTGATGTGTGGCAGAAAGGCACCATGGGACAATAAGGGAGATGGATGTTTCTCTAGGGTGGAAACTCTGTAGTCGAGTACACCCTCCCCTGGGCTTCCAGCCCCTCTGCCCTACAAGCAGCAAGGTTACCCAGGGCTCCACCATTACCTCGCCTCATTCACAGTACACCTAAGCTCTATTTACTTACCAGGCTTTTCATGTGCCCACATTACCCTGATCACAACAAACGTTTCAACACCTCTGTTAAACTTTATCATTGTGAATGCATTGCAAAGGTTTTTGTCTTTAAACAATGTCTACTCTTTTTCAGCTCTCATTCTTGCCTGAAAGCTGGGAGAAATGTTTATGCTAGTCACAGACCTTGCAAACCATATCTGGCGAAAGGTAATCTAAAAACAAACAAACCAACAAACCCTTTGATGATCTTCACTTTGTGAGAAATGTATAAATAGTTCAGATACCTACATAGACACTCCTATACCGTGGATGCCCAACTGAAGAACTGTCTAGAGAAATATCATCAGAGATGACTGTATTTAAAAGATTGTACTTGGGTAGGGTAGGGTGGTGCACAGCTTTAATCCCTGCACTGGGAGGCAGAGGCAGGCAGATCCCTGAGAGTTCAAAGCTGGCTTGGTCCCCATAGCGGATTCTAGGCCAACCTAGGCAACATAGTAAGACACTGTCTCATAAATTAAAAAAAAAAAATTGAACTGGGGTCTGGTGAGATGACTCAGTAGGTAAGGGTTGAGGCAAAACCTGTTGACCTGAGTTTAGTCCCCAGAACCCATGAGTTGAGGAGAACTAACTCCCACAAGCCTCTGACCTCCACATAATCATACACACATATCTGCATGTACACATAAACACACACACATGCATGCACAATAAATAAATGTAATAAAAAATTTAAATTGTACTTGGTGGCTACAAAAATGTTCTGTACCTTTACGGACAATGTTTTACAAGTAATAAAATATAAAGGAATGTGAATTATTTAAGTGACAGAGTTTTCTAAATTGTCATATTATTGATAAAATGACTGTTTTCAAATAACATAGATAGCAGAGGTTCAAAACAAAATCACAGTTATGCAATGAAATAGCAAAATAATTTGATTTCTTTTGACATCTAGGTTGTGATGTTAAAGTAAGCAATGCACAGAACTCATTACAGAGGAACACCTGTTCTAGCCAGCATTCAGTTTCTACAATAAACATTATGACCAGAAACAACGTGGGGAGGAAAGGGTTTATTCCATCTTCCGGGTTACAGCCCATCATCAAGAGAAGTCAGGACAGGAACTCAAGGCAGGAACCTGGAGACAGGAACTGATCCAGAGACCATGGAGGAGTACTTCTTACTGGCTTGCACTCTGGCTCAAGTTCAGCTCCCTTTCTTATTCAGCCCAGGCCCACCTGCCTAAAGGATAGTACTGCAGGGAGCTAGGCTCTCCAGTGTCAATTAACAATCAAGAAAACGCCCCACAGACATGCCCACGGGACAGTGTGATGACACCAATATGTCAACTGAGGGTCTGTCTTCCCAGGTGTGTCAAGTTGAAAACCAAGATTAAACATCACAGCACCCAAAGGTTGACCCTTAAAAAGGAGCATTCCTGAACGATGATTATCAGGACATTTTGCAGGAAGCAAACAGCCCCCTAATGGAGCGGTCTGGCCCCTGCCATCCTGGGGGCCCTCTCTGTGATCCATGAGTATTTTGAGGACCGCCAAGTCTTCCCTCTTAGCAAATGCTGTCTTTGATGTATTTGTCTTTAGATTTTGCTCATTTGTAGCAGGAGTGAGACTCCTAGATAGCTTCGAGTCACGGCCTGGAATCTAGTCTCAGGACCCCTCAGATTGACAGATGGGAGGGGAAAGTCAGGGGGTTGCCAGATCTACCAGGCCCACCTCTTGGATCCAACAACTAATTGTATTCTTCTGGTAAAAGAAAATCAGGAATTAGAAGTTTTTTGCCTGCTGTGACGTCAGACTAGTGGACGTGGGGTATAATGAAAATGGCAATTTTTGCTTCATAGTTCCTATCAACACAGAAAACAAAGAAAAGACTGGTGTTATAAATGATTTCAAATAAGTTAACTGTTAATACTTTTTTGATACTATGTGTCTTCTTTTAAAACAGATAAGAAAATCTTATTCCAAGGAATATGATTTAAGAGGCCCAAAGAGGTGTCTAATGTTTGCAATGAAATAAATTTTAAGGTAAATTAGAAAAGGAAAGTGGAGAACTCTCGTCATCACTATGATGTCCTGGAACTTCATACATACTGCAGAAGGCCTCGAGAGTCTGATTCTGCCTTCCCCTCCCCAGTACTGTGGTCACAGGCATGAGCCACCATGCCTTGTTGATGCCCTACTGGGATGACTCCAGGGTCTCATATGTGCTAAGCACTCTACAGTTGAACGGCATTCCCAGGTGTCCTCAGAGATTTCCATGTTTTCTAGTTACCTGGCCTTTTTGTTTTTTCACCAAAAAAGGAAAAGAAAATAGGAGAGAAGGGAGGGAAAGACAGAGGAAGGGAGGAGAGAGAAAGACAGAGAGAGAGAGAGAGAGACAGACAGAGACAGTCACACACACACACACACACATGCACACACACACACACACACACACAGAGAGAGAGAGAGAGAGAGAGAGAGAGAGAGAGAGAGAGAGAGAGAGAGAGAGAGAGAGAGAATTTAAACACCAAGCTTGATTATCATGTCCTATACCTAAAGTTTGGTGTCCTCACACGACTTCTCATCTTTACTCTTTCTAGAGTGGCTGAGGACTGTGGGCCAGCAAGGCAAAGGAACATCAGCTAGCTGGTCAAGGGCAGTAATAGCCACAGGACAGAAAACAGCCATGCCTGGCCCTGCCTAAGGTTGAAGTAAAACTGGGAAACTGCCCATGAGAGTGGAGAGTGTGACTCAGAGGTAGAGCATTTGCCTGACGTACTGGAGCTGGGGGATTCCTTCCGCGAGTTTGGGGCCAGCCTGGGCTACATGAGACCCTGTTTCAAAACAAAACAAAGTAAATGGATCTGTAATTCCAACACTAAGGGGACTGAGGCAGGAGGGTTCAATTTAAGGCTAGCTTGGATTACATAGCAAGCCATTGTCTCAAACTGGGGGTGGAGGGGGGATGGAATATCTCAATGGCAAGGTTGAGACGGCAGAGAAGAGCTGGCAGGCTTGAAGAATCATTGATAGAAATGATCCAGTTGGGGCGCACACCTTTAATCCCAGCACTCTGGAGGCGGAGGCAGGTGGCTCTCTGTGAGTTTGAGACCTGCTTGGTCTACAGAGTGAGTTCCAGGACAGCCAGGGTTACACAGGGAAACTGTCTCAAAAAACAAAACAACAAACAAACAAACAAACAAACAAAAAAATCCAGTTGGAAGAACAGAACCTCCGGCACCTGCAGAACTTAGCAAGCAGCCTGAGATGAGTTACCAGAGTCCTGAGAAGAGGAGGAAAAAGCAATTGGTGCTGAAAATTTACTTGGAATGTGTGAAAAATGCCTACCTTGTGAAAAGCTGTGCACATAGTCAAGACACTCCATGACTGTTAAACAGAAGAAATCCAAAGACGTCTTGGCCGGACAGAATGAAAATGGTGAAGTCTGAAGATGGCCAGAGGAGACCACTGCAACAGGGGAGGGGGGGGCAGAGCTGCTGCAGTGTCTAACTGCTGCTGGCTCCACGGAGGCGGCAAGGAGGTTCTAGAAGGTTCTTATACAATCTTCTACTTTCGTGGTTTTTCATTCCTGGCCCCTGGCCTAAAAGGCTCTCTTTTCTGTGTCTGCTGAGTGATCCTCTAACTTGGCTCACCCTTCAATAAAATCTGGAAGACCAAGAAGCAAAAACGCCAAAAAAAGTCAAAATTCAACCACAAAAGAGCAGACACATGACCGCTACCATTGTGACACCCATCCCACAAGAAAGGAATGAGTTCAGGTTCCAGAATTATCATCTGCCAGTCCAGGAAGTCACCACCATTGTGATTTTGCCTCACGTTTTGAATTTCTCCTTCAAACTGCCTTATTTAACTTTCCTGTCTTGAACTCCCAGGTAGCTGGGTCTTGCATTGTGTACAGAGATTGTATTTGCGCAAAGTAGGCACCAAAGTCAGACATACAGTGTGATTACCTGTATGCAAAAAATATATGTAGTTAGGTATAGTACTTTTAAAAAAGGGCCGTAAAGCCCAAATTATCATCATGATTACCGAGGACTGGCGGGACTATTGTTTCCCCCTGTTTTCTATTTATGAAATGTTTTGCAGCACACCTTCCTCAGCGTCCTCCAAATCTCTGACTACTGAGCCCTTTCAGAAGGAGCATGTCGTTTACAACCACTGGAAACCATTAAACCCGGTCAGAGCTGCTTTCAGCTGCAAGAGATGGAAATCACCGAGGCAGTACCTCAAAGAATAATGAAGGACATTTTCTCACATAATAAAACGCCCCGGGAAAGTCACCACAGGGTCGGTTGCCTTTCTATCATCACCTGCTACCCTGCGCTGGGCTTTGGGCTCAGGCTCGTCATATTTGCAAAATGGCCGCCGTAGTTCTGGCTGTAACTCCCAGACACCTCAACATCCAGTGTCTGCAAATAGCCATGTCTTCCTTTGTATCATTTATTTAGTGTTAGGATTGAATGCAAATGTCAGAAAAAACGAAAAGCAACGGTGGCTGGAGTGTGGTTTCTTTTCTACTCTGTGATACATGGTGTCCATTCCCAAAGTCATCCGCAGACTGAGGTGACTGCTGTACCCCCAGCTATGACATCCACATTGTATGTAGCAAAACCAGAACAGAAAGAGGCAGAGAACACGAGTCAGCTGTCCAGGAGGAGCTTTCCACGCTGTGTCTGCTTGCACATGTCAGGCTAAGTGGGTTGAGAAATACAATCTGTGTTCTGGGTGTCACTGTGCCCTTGTGACTTCATCCTGCTGATCCATAAATGGAGTGTATCTAGTGGCCAAGCTACAAGTAGTCATGTCATGTTCACGTGCCTCTCAAATCACCCGGAAGCCGCCAGCAGGTTCCTCTTACACATTACTGCACATTCGTGCCTAAGCCAACCGTAATGAAGGAAGGGTGCCATGGAAACGGCATGTGTTTATGTTATGTTACGAAGTTGGGTTCGCCTCTTCTGAAGGACATGGCTTCCAGAAATAGGACAGAGGCTGAGTGACATCATCGTTCTTAGGAAGGAGGAAGACACAGCGAAGGCAGGGGCCCACAGTCATTTCAAGAGGAAGGCCACCTGTACTTCCTTTGTGAAGAAAACAGTTGTCCAGGTCTCTGATTGCATCAGGTGTGAATGTTCATCTGTGACATTGTCTATGTGGGTCTCACTTCCCTATAGTCACTAAAATCAATGTGGATTCCCTGTGTCTATGAGAGAGGCCGAGGAGAAGGAATTGGAATACTTACTCAGAATCTATTTACTCCTCCCCATTATTCGGTCTCTTCTTCTACTTCATTCAAACCAAAATTATTTATATCTAGAAGTATCAAATTTTTAAGTTTTCCAGCAAAAGCGTAGCTGTCCCTCACTAGGGCTGACTACGAAGTATGCGGCAGAAAAACAAGCGGGCCTTGAGAATTCAGAATGTTTTGTTTAGTTATAGGTATGCTTTTTGTGGCTGCATCTTGGAGGGGGTGGAGATCAAGCCTATGAGAAAGAAATTAAAAAACCAAACACAAACAGATGCAGACTGAACAGAAGAAACTGTAAAGGGTGTGCATGTGGCTCAGCGGAGGAACTGTATGCTTTTGTCACTATTGTGTTGCTATGGTAATGAAGCAAAACTGGACTGGTTGAGCTTTATGAATTTGCTATAGATGAAGGATGAAATATGAGCAAGCCAGATAACCAGAGGAATCTACATGAACCACGGGGACAGTTTGTTTATCAGCGATTCTCAACCCTCCTAATGCTGTGATCCTTTAATACAGTTCCTCATGGTGTGGTGATCCCAACTATAAAATTATTTCATTCCTGCTTCAAGTTTGCTACTGTTATGAATGGTAATGTAAAATCTGATATGCAAGATGTCTGATACAAGAACTCCAAAGGGGTCTCAACCCACAGCTTGAGAACCACTGGTTTAGACCATCAGCTGAAATTTCATTCCCGCCTTTGTAAGACTTCCTGTCATTGGAGCATCAGCTGACTTACTCCAGAGATTCATACAGTAATTTTGAAATTTCTTCCCATGAACTGATGGTGAATGAATGAAAACTTCACAGTTACAAAGAGCATATTTCCCATAAAAGGAAAAACAGACAAACAAAAACAAAACAAAACAACCACCACCAACACACACACACACACACACACACACACACGCACGCACGCACGCACGCACGCACGCACGCACGCACACGCGCGCAGAAGCAAAGCAAATGATGAAAAGGCTGTCTGTCAGGCTGATGATCCTGTCTGTCAACTCTTTGATGCAACTCTTCCGCCTTCCCTTTTACTTGCTTTTGCTGAGGCAGCTTATTGGATGCCAGATGTAGGCGTTGGATTTAGTTTGCCACTGTTTCCGATAAGATTTCCAAGGAGGAAAAAAAAAAAAAACTTAGATATTTTGTTACACTCCCTTAAGGACCTAGAGATATTCTTGATACCGTGTAGCTATCCAACACAAAGGAACTACCTTGGTCTGTCACAATCCCAGGATCAGGTTAATAATCATTTGTTGACTTGTCCATTGTGTTTGTTGTTCAACTCTTACAGAATGTGGACAGAGATGGGATTCCGGTGGATGGCTGAAGAGCCTAGTAGCCTTCTTCTACCTGGGACTCACGGGAAACATACATTGCCTCTACATTATCTACCTGTTTAATCAGCATCTGGGGGTGCGAGCTCACATACCTCAACACAACAGGATGGGTGAATTACAGCAAATTCATTCATTTAGAACAGGAAAGCATGAAAACCAGGCTCCCCTTGAAAAAGTTTGAAGGAGAACTTAGCACACAGCTTTCTCTTTTCCGTTATGAGCATCTCCCGTCCCACCTCCAATATCAAATACTGAGGTGTGGTGTCATTCGTGTGAATGGTTTTTGTTAAAGCCCACAAGGAAGGAATATGACCCCAGCAAGTGAATCCCTTAGAGGCTGCATCCACTCTCCCGGAAGCAGAGGGAAGAAGTTGGTCTTTGTCTTCCTGAGACTCTCTGAAACACACAAGGAGAGAGTCCAGGGAAAGTCGGAATCTGTTTTGCACACAGTAAAGCCATTTCCTTAAGGGCTAAACATTCAACTGGAGGTGTCTTCAGGCATACCAGGCATTCCCTGTAGAAACCAGATCAAAAGCATTATGAGGTTTTGGACTGATGAGTCAGGATGTAAGAGCCCCAAATCACATCCCAGCCGGACCCAACATCAAATCTCAGCTGTGTGAGCCTGTGTGACATTTGACCTCTGTGCCTGAGTTTTTTTATCTTTCAAAAGGAAGACATTTCACAGTTTTTCAGAGGGATTTCTGATGGTAAATCAGGTTTTATGAGAACTGTGTAGCACGAGGTAGGATCTAACAGTACTCCATAGAATGATCGTTATGCTAGATGGGAGCAGGCGGAGTCCAGTCAGTGAGGTACGTGCTCTGAATTTTTCCATCCTTTCTTTTGTCCTTCAGTGGGTGTTGATATGGGTCTACTCTATGTCAGGCTTCCGTGTCTTCTTCCTGTGTCTCTCTGTGTTTTGTCCATCGGTAAAACTGACTCCCAAAGTTTTCTTTCAACGCTTTCCTCTCATTTCTGTGCTTACAGCTTAGAGATGTTTATACACACTTAGCAAGTTAGCTTGATCGAGGCTTGCTTTAGTAATAGATATCAGTCAATTTATTAGGTATTTGACTTATTTGAGTTATTGCATCTAAGATACAATTTGGCATTTTACGTGGATTTTTAAGAGTGTTTTATAGGTGGCCAATCTATTTATCAACTATTTGCCTTTTATCACCTTGCAAGTGTTAATGTCTTGTCTTGTGATGGTTAAGGGTATTTGCCCACCTAGAGAATAATGCCAGCCAAAGTCATCAACCTGCACTTGGTGGGGAGGAAGTTAACCTGGGGATGGGGAGTTTTCATCTTATTTAAGCTTCTGGGCTACAAGGTTTCATTCTGAGCCACAGCGTGCACGCCATCCTCATGTGTGTAAGATGTGTGAATACGTGTATTTAAAAACAAATGTTGTCATGCATGACTGTTACAGTATTAGATCAAAGCACCCTGCGAAACACATCGTTAACAGAAGTCTAATCGAGATAATTGCATTACCAGGCATCTCTTTTTCATGTCAGGAATTCATCGTGTATTTACACTGACTGAAGAGACTCTCCAAATATACCCGAATCGAGGCTAGCGGGTGTAGCTCCGTTGGTAGAGGGCTAGCCTGGTATGAACGAAGAAGTGGGCTCATTTCCCAGCACCACACAAGCAGGCCTGGTAGTGCACTTCTGTAATCCTAGCCCTTGGGATGGTGGATGCAGGAGGATCAGAAGGTCAAGGCCATCCGTCCTCATGTACCTAGGAAGTTTGCCGTCAGTCTGGATTACGAGAAATTCAGTCTCAAAAAAGCAAGTAAAATAACATATCAAAGCTGAATCAATTTCTTGCACACTTACAGTTGAAGAATATTAAAAATGCCAGGCAATGAGCCTGATCTTTATAATGACACAGAGGACAGAAATATTTCCAGCGCTGGTAGCCTTGAACTCTCACCGGTGCCTAGCAGGGAAATCCATTCCCTCTATGAACCCGGCCCTCCTTTTCTGTAGGCTCCAAGGATGCCTAGCTAGGCAGCCTCAAAATTCCAGTAGGGGGCGCTGTTGTCTAATGCAAGACCTACTGTCAATTTGGTTCTTATGATCATTCTAAACTCTGCCCTTTCCCAAGATTTAATCTGTTTAAATGGATAGTGGTTATTTGCTCTTAAGTTCACTATAAATTTAATCTCATGTTTAATACACTGAAGTGCTATATGGTTGCTTTCCTGCACCGATTAGCATAACTTTCCCCAAAATGTGTTCTGAATAGGAAGTGATCTTGTTCAGGAGCATGAATTATAATTTCATTGTTTTTAAAACAAGGAAATATTTGATGACTTTGAAAAAAATATCAAGTGAATTTTGATGAGGTTGGTTCTGGAATTAAGCTGGGACTTTTGGAGAAATTGAATATACAAACTTTGCCTTGAAATTTTATTTTATTTTCTTAGCTGAGAGAGAGGCATTCTATTTGCATTTTTGAGCCTGAATAATTTTAATTCCATTTTTATTGTGCAAGGCCAAGAGGAACATTTACTTTGTTTTCCCTGATTACTTATACAATTATTCTTCTCAGATACCACATGAACCATGAACCATAATATTATAGTCCTTGCTAATACATTTTGGCAAAAGTATTAGTATTTAAAGTATTTACATGAAAACACAATACATAAATGTAATGACTTTCTCAACTGTGTACATTGTTGCCACTAAGCAATCACCTTTAGTTTAATACAAGTAAAATTCATTAACTGTTTCTCAATTAGCTGAGCAACTTTTCCAAATGAACTAGCAAAGAAAAACATTGCCTGTTCTACTGAAGCCAGCCTGGTGGAGAGGAGAGAAACAAAGAGAAGGGCTTAATTTTAAAAAATGCAATGCTGACTTCTAGGGGATTAAGTATGGTCCCGGTACACCCAGTTTCTCTTTAGTTCATTTCTGAGTAAAGTTAGATTTGAATGTAAAAGCCTTTGAAGCCAAGGTTTGTGCTCAAGATTTTCTCAGGTTAAAAGTAGAATTTGGAGGCCCAACTGAGGGAATCCTTTGAATGGCAAACTTATTTTAAAGAAAAGAATGTATTATTTTTCTCCCTCACTAAAATTTTACATCCCATCGTAAATTTAAGGCCACAGGAGTTGAGCTGAGTCCTGTATTTTTGAAGTGCAAATCAAATGTAGCATTTTGGGGAAAAGATACAATTAACTTTGAATTCACAGTTACATAGCACAGATTTCATACAAGTTTAACTTCTTTCTGGGTTCTACTGTTGGCTAATAATAAAGGTACTTAAGATTAAAAATGACAGTGCCTACGCTAAAAGACTTGGTATTGTATTTATGAAACAAGTTCCATCTTCTTAATAATAGACTAAAACTGTTAATTATCTGATGTATTAATGGGACTTCAGGTACTAAGGTGTTTAATATTACTGTCTCTGACACTTGGATTACATGCTTAGCATTTTTAAGTGGCTTGTAAATCGTTATTTTTAGTTACTATTTCTAAGGGTATTAGGAACATATACATATATATGGAGCTCTAAATTTGTTTTTACAATCTTCTTTCATTCTACAATTATTCTAAAAGTGGGAGTTTACTTTGCAGAAAGGATGTTTAAGACCAGTTCCGTTTCACAGTTCAGATAGATTTCAGGAAACTGGCGAGGGTGAGTGTGTGTGCATCATTGTGGAAAGCACTCCTCTGCCACACCCAAGGCTTTTCATCTTTCTGGGTATTGGTGATCAGGGGGTTGATTGGGTTTGAAGAAGTCCATGTTTTTGTTTGAAGCTGATGTTCACATGAAGGGTGTGCATAAGCTGGTGAACATATGCTGGGCATTTGTTACTTTTCTACTGCTCTGATAAAACACTATGACCAAGGCAACTTATAAAAGAAAGAATTTATTTGGGCTTCTGGCACCAGAGTGATATGAGTCCATGATGGGAGAGAAGAGGCATGGCAGCTGGAGCTGGAAGCTGAGAGAGTTTACATCTTGAACCACAAGCGGGAAGTAGAGAGAACATGTTGGGTATGGTACCCAGCTTTGAAACCTCAAAGTCCATCCCCAGGGTCACTGTTTTTCCAATAAGGTCACACTTCCTAATCCTCCAAAAGCATCACCAACTGGTAGCAAGTATTCAAATGCCTAAAAGTATGAGGGACATTCTCACTCAAACCACAACAAGCTGCAACTGTAGTTATAAATGTATATTTTTCACATATTCCTTGATAGTGTGTGTGTGTGTGTGTGTGTGTGTGTGTGTGTGTGTGTGTGTGCGCATGCGCGCGCGCCTCAGCTATACAGAGGTCAGAGAACAACTTGCAGGAATCAGTCCTCTCCATTTACCATGCGGATGTTGAGATGGAACTCTGGTCATTGGGCTCGGCAGCGAGGCTACTGAGTCATCTCACCAGCCCTTATTCTTTGACAATTTCATACATGTATACAATATAACTTGATCATGTCCACATCTCACCACCACCACAACCCCTCTCACGTTCATGACCTCTTCTTTTTCTGCATAACCCACTGAGTCCAAGTAGTGCACATGTGCACAGGTGTGGAGCCATCAGCACCCTCCCAGCAGCCACACCCACAAAGAGAATGATACCAATGGCCAGGGGCTCCTCAGCTAGGGATGAGGCTTCATGAGCCCCTCCCCTGTCCATGATGGAATGCTGACTGGCTTGATCGCAGGCAGGTAACCACAGCAGCTGTGGGTTCAGGAGTACCACGACCGTGCCATGTCGGGAAACAGGGTTACGTTCTCCTCCCCATCCCCTAACTCTTGTTCTTTCTGCAGCCTCTTCCAAGGTGTCAGAAATGGGGTTTGGACATGACCCAGTGTGGCACTAGCTCTAAGTTCTGTTGTTCTGGGATTTCTGTTGCCTCTTCAGCCTCTGCAATATCGTCTAGTAGATTGTAGGTTTTCCTGATGAGCTCCCCTTTTTTCTTTCTGTGGATGGAAGACTTTCTGTACTAGTCTCATAAAAATTGACACATGAGCAAATTTGGGGCAACTTGAATCTCTACATCTGTAACTCAAATGGTGTTTCTACTGAGGTTAGAACTCTGAAATCCCAATTATCTTCCCTCATTTTTTACTGGCTCCCTGTCTTCCCCTAAGAAAGTTAGTTTTGAGACCTGGCTGTTTGTAGCTAACCTATTACCTCTGAAAAATTTGTAGGTCTTTTCATTGTTTTCTGAGTTCTAAAAATGTCATGTTTATGAGCCTAGTATATTTTTATTTGTTGTGCTAGACACAGCCAGAGCCTTTGGGATGTAAAACTCTTCATTTAGTTATGGGAACTCTCCATGGATTTTCAAAAGAGGATTTTATGTGTTCCAGGCAGGCCTGGAACCAGCTTTGTAGGTAACGCTGGCTGGGAAGTCATGCTTTGCCTGCCTCGGTCTCCCAAGTGCTGGGTTATAGGCGTGGGCTGCCAAACCCGGCTCTGCTGAATGTCTTTGCTGCTGATTTCTACCCCTCTGTCATGCTGGGAGGCTGAGGTTGGAGCGTCTGCTTCCCTCTATACTAGCTTGTGATTACTATCCCCAGCCCCTCTTTCGACCTTCCTGACATTATCTGGCGGTGTGGCTGGCCTACACTGCTGAATTCTCAACCCTTTGGCCTCTACTTTCCCAAGTGCAAGAATTACTGAGGAGTATACTCACCCAGTGCTCCAATTTCAGAAGGGGTTGTCAAATTTTCTTCTGATTTCTTGGATTTTTCTACTAGACTTTTAATTTATATATGTATATATATATAATTATATATTTATTATAATATATATATATATATATATAATGTGTGTGTACATATATACATATATATGCAGCCTCCCTCTTCCAAGATGTCAGAACTAGGGTTTGGACATGACCTAGTGTGGCACTACCTTTAAGGACTGTCCTTCTGGGATTTCTGCTGCCTCTGCAGCATCTGCAGAGTGAGTTTCAGGATAACCAGAGTTACACAGAGAAACTTTGTCTTAAAAACTCAAACCCCACCCCCAAAAAATGACTTGTGGGCGACGGCGGCGGGGGATGGGGGGTGGGGGGGTGGGGGTGGGGGTGGGGGTGGGGGCTTGGCAGGTGAGGAAAACCTGGAGAAGACATTTTTTGCTATATATATGTTCTTCTTATGATATCCATTTTTTAAAAAAAGTTAAATTAAAAATCATTCCATTTTAATAACAAATCCACAACAAACTAAATAGGATTTGAAAGAGTGTTTTGTTGGTTTTGTGCTCAGAGTCCAGGCTCAGGACCAGGTGGGTAACACATGGCTAAAGAAGCTGGGACTTTCGTGTGCTCTTTTCCTTAGTATCACCCATTCTCAGCTCCTGACTACATTCTTTCATGGAGCCTACGGCTGTCCTCTGAGGCTCTGGAGAAATGGCCGTTAGAGCCAATAGGTTTATATTCTTCATATACCTCGTCCAAGAGGAAGAGAAAAGCCTCTTTTATTCTTTGGCAATAAAGTCTCAAGAAGGACCCTTCCTTACACCATCTAGGGCCATATACAAAACATCCTCGACCCATGAACCAAACTGTGGTCAGGAGGAAGCATACTCCACCTGGGGAGAGGCATAGTTCCCATGCAGATGTTACAGCTGTTTACACCTTCACCATGTAGGAAGGGGAAAGGTAGTCTCTCAAGCTAGGATCGATGGGCAAACATCCACATGCACTATAGAAACACAATGCATAGAAAATGGTTCCCTGTAACATTTTCTTTAAATCTAGACCTGCTGAAAACACAGTGAACTGCAAGATGTTAGGGAAATTGAAAGCAGAGTATGATATCCCCTTTTTTTTTTCTCTCTAAAAGTTGTATTATATAGATCTAGAAGCCCATCCAACCCCTTCTCTGAAAACATTGTTTATTCCCTCTTGGTTTAAATAGTTTGAAGGCTAGATTATAATGATGAGACAATGGAAAATTGATGCCAAAAGAAAGTAGAAGACAGGAAGCTCTGATTTCAGAAACGATCAACTGTTCTTTACAGTCTTGTAGTTTTGTTTGTTTTTTTTTTTGCTTTGGTTTGTTTTTCTGGTGCTAGGATGGAGCCCAGGGCTCTCACATGCTGGACAAATGCTATTTCACTACATGATATGCTATCTCTAATTTGACAAGCACTTAAAAAATGAAAAACTTAGCCGGGCGGTGGTGGCGCACGCCTTTAATCCCAGCACTCGGGAGGCAGAGGCAGGCGGATCTCTGTGAGTTCGAGGCCAGCCTGGACTACCAAGTGAGTTTCAGGAAAGGCACAAAGCTACACAAGAGAAACCCTGTCTCGAAAAACCAAAAAAAAAAAAAAAAAAAAAAACTTAGCTAAGTTTATCAGTTAGTCATCTTCCCTGATGACTGAAGACAGAAGGATGGATGTTCAGAGGGACAGCTAACACTGCATCATGTAGCCTTTTCAGAACCTACAGAGAATCTGTATACTTCAAAATATAATTCAGATACACTCAAAGACAGCTGTCCCTTTGCATGGCTAGAGGCAGAAGGGTGAACCAAGCCATGTAGACACGTTTAAATGTCCCTTTCCCCATCTACACCAAGATGGTGGCCTTGCTTTGCAAAATGGCTGGAAGCAGTGTTAGCATCCGCCATAGGAGGAAGGTTGATGTCCCTCCTCAGACTCACATGTTGATATTTTCAGAGGTGGGGACTTTAGGAGAGACTGAGGCAATAAAGGCATAGATAGCCCCCATGAATAGAATTGTTCCTTAGACAAGGGACCCCAGAGAGCTCTTCTCCCCTCTAGACATGGGAGGTAGGTTTGTTTTCACTGTTGCTACAAAATGACAGAAAACCAGCTCTAGGAGGGAACACTTATCTTGGCTGTCCATGGTCACTTGACACCATTGTTTCTGGGCCACAGGAAGAAAAGAACATCATGGCAGGAAGCACACAGAGAGAAAGGTTTCTCACCTCAAGGCAACCTGGAAGCAGGGGCAATGTTGAGACAAGATACAGCTCTAGGGGCACACACCTCATTGATCTACTTCTTCCAACTAGGACCCATTTCCTACATTCTCCACTACCTCCCAGAAGTCAATGCAATTGTGAATCCACCTGAGGATGAATCCATTGATGAGATCAGAGCCCTCAGAAATCCAAGGACTTCTCCAAAAGTGCCACCTATAAACACTGCTGTGCTGAGGCCAAGCCTGAATTAAACACATGAGCCTTTGCGAGATATTTCAGATCCAAGTCATGCATGAGTGGAGGCTGGTGCATGTTTTTCCCCTGGGGTTACAGTACTCCAACGCCTTTAATGGCTAAATACAACTCCCATCACTTTGAGGAAAGTGTGTGGTGGCCTTGGAGAGCCTCTCAACATGGTTCACGAAGTTTAGTCTTTGCCTCTAAATAAGGGTACAGATTAAGGCTTTAGATGTTCTAGTGAAGAAAAACAAAACACAACAACAACAACAAAAAAAATCCCACCCATGATACCCAGAGGGGTCAATCTCTGCAGGAAGGAAGTTTATATTTGGTATGGTGGGCCATCCCTGGTAGGTGTTCTTTCTGGCTAATAATAGTCTTTGTTGAGTAGTCGCTCTCCTGGGAGGGAACGCTAATGCAGAACTCACTGAGTTTTCTGCGGCTGGCTGGGAATTATCAATAGGTCATAAATAAACTACAACCACACGGAAAAGACAATAAGATTATATGTACTCCCACCACCTCCAATTACCGTAAGAGCAACAATTATCAGGTTGTACTCCTACGGCCACCCTGGGGAGAAAATGAGAGGAAAATGTTCCATTAGCCTAATGAAGAGAGTAGCAGGGTTGCAGGCAGGGTTTCTCACTATTAGCACCTATGGTGTGCCCCAGCACACGGGGAAGCCGGAGCTGCAGAGTAACAATTAAACTTTCTGACAATTAGCCTCTGCAATGCGCAGCCCCTGTCCGCAAAGGAGACATTTCACAGAACCGCAGTTACATTGGTCTCGCCTCTTGACTGTGAGATTGGAGTGAATCATTTTCTTGTGGAAAGGGAGGGACTCAAGGTGACTAAGAGTCATCATTGTCAAGGGTGCTGGGGAGCACACGTGGACGAGAGACGCCACCACTGGGCAAGGCGGGGTTAAGGAGGAAAGGTAGGAAGACATGGCCACACTTCCTCACTAGGGAGAAGATGGACGCGGATGGTAGTTCCGTAGCTTTGGTGTTGTGTGTCTTTCTCCGAGGGAAAGAGGAGATGCGAGGCTTCGCTTTGCAAATGTGGCTTGTCTCCTGGATGATGGAGAAGGGAGAAGGCTCCCCAAAGAGGTTATCCTGGCCTCAGAGGCTCGCTTCAGCATTTAACCTTCCGAAGCCCCAGTTTTCCTCCTTTGTACAATGGAAGTACTGAAAGAGCCAACCTGTACGTGTTACTTAAGGATGGAGGAGACAATGCTCAGGGATTCATCCCAGGGACAGCCGAGTTGTCCGTGGTACCCAGCTATCTTAGTTACCCAGGTTCAGAATCAGCCTAAAGCGCTGCATGCGTATAGCATAAATAAACACCTGTGTAATAGTGATTATTACCAAAATGTCCTCCTGGAGACCAGGATTTAAAACCTCGAGTGGCATCGAGTAAGTAATTTTACCTGGTTTCCTCTTGATTTAAGAGCAGTAAATGGGGGCTGGGGAGGTAGATAGCTCAGAGGTGAAGAGTACTTGGTGCTCTTGCTGAGCACCTGGGGTCAGGTCTCAGCACTGACATGGTTGCTCACAACCATCTCACTTTGACATCCTCTTCTGGCCTCCAAGGGTACCTGGCACACACACACACATGGTGTACATACACATATGCAGGCAGACACTTTTATAGATAAAATAATAAAAATAATCTTTAAAGAGCAGTAAAGGATATTTGTGCAATTTGGGGGCGGGAGGGGGGGGCTGGAGATAACTCCAGTAACAATGTAGCATAAACAAAAGTAACACATCTTTGCCTAGTTAAATATTCTACAACAGGACAGTAGTTGTTCTCAAGTGTGTTCACTTTTATCAAGACATTGGGGTTGAGAAGTAGCACCGATTGTAGTGTCACCGGTGCTGGGGACTGCACAGGCACACTCAGGTGTCACTCAGGCACTGACCAGCTCCATCCTGAGCAGCATGGGTAAGAGCTATTTCACAACATGTTCGGCTCCTTTCTGGATGGCTAAGTGGTTCTCTTTCGCCTTCCCTTACCTCCCACCCCTTCTGCGACCAGGATTCATTAGGTTGTAAATGTTGCACACCCGTCCACCCCAAGCCCTTTAGTTCTCTTTCTTTGTTCATTTCAAACAATGTGTAAACACACAATCCCATTTGTCTTTCATTCATTCATGTCTTTATTTTCCATCTGCTACTGTAGCCCAACTCCATGGTAATGGCAGGTTTTAATCTACCCCCTCTCCCCCATGCCTAAAACAATGCCTGGTGCTAGTAGATGCTAAATAAATAGTTATGTGTAAATACAATATGTTAAACATTTTTAAATAATTTATTTATTTTTGTTTTATGTGCATTTGTGTTTTGCCTGCATATATGTCTGTGTGAGAATGCCAGATCCACTGGAAATGGAGTTACAGACAGTTGT
This sequence comes from Peromyscus leucopus, assembly GCF_004664715.2. Classification (NCBI taxonomy): domain Eukaryota; kingdom Metazoa; phylum Chordata; class Mammalia; order Rodentia; family Cricetidae; genus Peromyscus; species Peromyscus leucopus. The sequence continues at coordinate 74,480,024 of NC_051070.1, forward strand.
GAGCTGCTATGTGGGAGCTGGGAATTGAACCTGGGTCCTCTGGAAGAGCAGTCAGTGTTCTTAACCACTGAGCCATCTCTCCAGCCCCCAACCTTTTTTTTTGTGTGTGTGACTGACACTGTATATGGGAAAGGTTTTTGTAACTCTACGTTTTTCTTCCTTCTGTGATCTGCCTGTAATCACCGCCACCACCACTTCTCCTATATTAGTAAAAATTTGACTCTTCTCTCAAAATTATGTGGCATATAAATGAAAAAATTTGATACCTACATTGACACGATGTTAGGAAGAGAGGGGAGCAGGGGAGGTGACTTTGCAGGTAAAAGCCTGACATGAGTTTGGTCCCCAGGGCCTATACGGTCAAAGGCAAGATCTGACTCTTGCAGGTTATCTCCACATATGTGCTGTGGCATGTACACACACACACACACACACACACACACACACACACACACACACACACACAAATTAAAGGGGGTAGGGGAAAAACCTAGTCACTTCTCCCATCCCTATTTGCTTCCCATATGGGAAGCGATGTAGATGATGTCATTGTACAGTTTCCCTCATTGTTTGAATCTGGGTTTTGTGCTTCAGTTCTAGAGAACCCATCATTCATTAAAAAGATTTGCCAGTCTCTGCTCATCAAGGAGGAAGCTCCCTTAAACTCATGAGGCCTCGTCCCCCATCTGCAATCAGAAACAACTAAGTTCCATGGTTACCTCATCAGGGTGGGCCACATGAGCAGGACGGACGGGGGTCACAGACCTAGTGTGATGGAGAAGGAGCACAGAGACCCTAGACCCCAGCAAGGAATACTCCCATCCTCAAAAGTTTTACCGCTGGGCTTTGCGGTAAGCCTTACCCATTCTACGATCCTAATTGCAAAGCGAATCCCCCGAATGCTGCAACACAAAAGGTTCCTGATACTTACTGGGGACACAGAAACTTTGGTGTCATCCCAGAAATTCCGGAGAACAGAAGTGCTGAGAGCCCTGCAGAAAGAGCAGCATGGATGCTAAGGCTGCACCAGTGCTGAGGGCCAACTAAGCACGTAAGGCCAGCTGAGTTTTCTCTGCATTGGATGAATTAACAAGGCTTGGAGTTTTCACAGTGAGTGTCAACACATGGCTAATCACGCCGCATAAAGGCCCTGGGAAGCATCTGGATGAATCTGGAGAATTGTTAGCGACGGGAGCACCCTTAGATCTGCTTCTCACCCAGTGAATGCTGCTGAACACATAAGGGTGGGGATGAGTCCATACCTCTGCCTTCTGTTACCAGATGTACCTGGCACCAAACTACACAATACAAGGCATGTTTGGGGGAGCAGAGATGAAAGTCAGTAATGTAGGATACAGAATAATGTAGGGGACACATCATCTGCCAGGAAGTCAGAATAATAATAACACTGACCAAAAGTTGGCTGCTTTTTCTTCCTTCCCTCCCTTCCCCTCCCCTTCCTTCCCCTCCCCCTTCCTTTCCCTCCCCTTTCCCAACTCTTCCCTCCCCTCCCCTCCCCCTTCCCTCTCCTCTCTTTCCCTCTTCTCTTCTCTCCTTTCCTTCCCTCCCTACCTCCTTTCTTTTCTATTTCAAAACAGAGTCTCACTATACAGCCCTGCCTAGCCTCTAACTTACTTGCTGTGTAGACCAGGCTGATGTCGAACTCACAGAGATCTTCCTGCTTCTGTCTCCCAAGTGCTGGGTCTAAAGGGAAGCGCTAGCTGGCTGCTTTTTGCTACTGCCATATGCAACCCTCCCCAAACCACCTCTCGCTCAAGCAATCAAGCTGATAGCACTCTGATAATTTCTTCGTTAGTAAACACCGTGTCCTGCACCCATGTTAGTGTAGAGAATTCCCAGCTGAATCTCCACACAGACTCGGCTGTGACGACACTCCTTTTGGGAGAACCTAACTTCTGAGCCATGTTGAAGCTTGTTTCCCAGACACTTTTCATCTCCAAACTTTGTCCTACTCCGTAACTTCACTTTTGAAAAGCATACTTGGTTTTAAAGAGAAAGAAGCAGAACCCGAGGTGCGGCTAGGTCTCTGGGTACAGTTGTTCTGACAGCTGTGAGACAGCCCAACACCTGAGGTGCAACGCTCGCTCTAGAGGTGAGCGTTCCTCCCAGACATCAGGTCTTCCGCCGTAGTTGAAGAGTGCTTCAGACAAATGTAACCATTTGTTTTAAACTAAAGCAGAGCTGAAGAGAACACGGTCAAATCAATGCTATTGTGCGGTTATTCAAATGGCTCTGATGCCTTGCAAGAGTTTTGATTTTATTAAAATCCTCTTAATTGGTTATTATGTTCTTACACATTATTGTAATGGGTCAATATTAGGTATAAACCTTCCTGTTTCTAAGACACATTTATGTGAATTAAAGGCCTGTATACTTCCTTATTCTTCAATACATATTCCCTATTGGTACTAGTATGGTTTGGGTTTGGTTGGTGGCAGGATACTGTTCTATAGCTCAAGATATCCTGAAACTCATTATGAGACTAGCCTAGAGTTTGTGGCAATCCTCCTGCTTCAGCTTCCTGAGTGCTGGGATGACAGGCATGCCAGCATACCTGGCTGGTAGCCACGTCCACAGATACATATTTAACATTCTCCACACTCCTTTTCTGACATTCACTCTTGTCCCTTCTGTTGTAACTACTAAAAACCCTTTTCCCTGTGGGGGGCGATGGATGGCCCTTGTCAGCCCTAGGCTTGGCACTACTTTGTATACTGCTGGTATACCAAGTTCTTCTAGACACTATTAATGAGAGATTGTTATTGACCACTTGCCACTTTGCAAATATATGCTCTACACCTTGACTTTATTTTTATGTGATTACTAAGCCAATGAGGCCAATTTCACTTCCATTTTAACTCCATTACAAGATAATAATTCTTATCATACATTGACTTAAGTTATTGGGTTTTCTGTGCAACTGTATAGTCAGGGTTCTCTGGATGAACATAACTGGCAGACTAACTGATAGTGTATATGAATAGTATCTATTAGCGTAGTTTACAGGCTACAGTCCAGCTAATCCAATAATGACTGTCTCCTGATGAAATGTCCAAGAGGCCATTAGCTTTCAGTCCATGAAGCTGGATGTCTCAACTGATCTTCAGTAACAGTGACATCCTGAATAATAATAATAATAATAATAATAATAATAATAATAATAAAAAAATAGGTTCTAATACTAGTAAAGGAATGCCTTAGCAGGAGGATAGATTAACTTGCCAGTGAGGATAAGGGCAAGCAGGCAAAAACAAAAGCTTCCTTCTTTCATGTCCTTCATATACGCTGCCACCAGAAGGTGTGGCCCAGATTTAAGGTGCATCTTCCTACCTCAAATGATCCAATCAAGAAAAAAAATCCCTTACAGGTGTGCCCAGCTGCTGGGTTTTTAGTTAATTCCAGATGTGGTCAAGAATAACCATCACAGCAACATACAACATCTATTTACCTTCCATGTGTCCAACATAGTCTTGCCACAGAAGCAGCATGCTAGCACGAACAGCAATACAACAAATAGGCAAATGCACACCTTTTGTGAATTGAAAAGAAGTAATTATGTAGGCCTTACAGCGTTTGTGGGTGAACAGTTAAACATAATTGAAGCAAAAATGTAAGGAAATATTTAATACAAAATATAAATAACCACAAGATTGTCATAAGAATGATCCATAAAACATAATTCTTAGTTTCTCTTGATAGGGCATTCAAATCAGAATACAAAAACATGTGTACAAACATGCTTTTATTTCCTCCTCATTTTAAGCAACCTCAGCCCTCGACTATACCACACTCCAGGTACAATTGCTGTAATTTTCCTGTCAAAATAGATATTTTCTTCAAAAGATCCCCAAATTACTATTTTTATTTTTGGAATTTATCTTTATGCCCTGTGTAAATGGAACCCAAACAATTCTAATATTGAAATATTTTGGCTTCTAGAAACGTGGGCTTGTTATGTTCCAGATGTCTGTACTGCCAACCAAGGTTGGCAGGATGGTTCAGTGGGTAGAGATGCCCGCCACCAAGGCTGACAGCCTGAGTTCAATACCCAGGACCCATGGAGTGGAAGGAGAGAACTGACCCCTGCAAGTTGCACTCTGGCCTCACATGTGTGCACACCTTCACAAAAGAAATAAATGTAGGTTTTTTAAGAAGAGGAAGCTACAAGGTTCATTCTCCTCCTAGGGCTTCCAAAGTAGCTTCAAAGGTTTTTGCAGGGGGGGGGGTCCCCTAAATATTTTTGTGAAGAACATTACTGGAACTATAGCTTTCTTTGAAAACATACATTCATGCAGTTATTGATGTGATTTTATTTATTTACTATCTATCATCTATCTATCTATCATCTATCTATCTATCATCTATCTATCTATCTATCTATCTATCTATCTATCTATCTATCTATCTATCTATCATCTATTTGTCTGTCTGTCTGTCTATCGAGGCAGACTCTCACTATGTAGCTCTGACTGTCCTGGAACTCATAGACCAGGCTGACCTCACACTCAGAGATCTGCCTGCCTCTGCCTCCCAACTGCTGGGATTAAAGGTGTGTGCCACCACGGCCAGCTTGATGTGCTTTTTTTTTTTTAAAAGTTTCTTTCTTGGTGTGTGAATGTGGGTATGGGTTTGTTGTGTGTTTGTGGCAGCCTCAGTTGTCCTTCCTCAGGATCCATTCACCTTGCTCTTTTGAGACAGCATCTCTCACTGGGACCCAAGGCTGGCTGACTAGGCAAGGCTGGCTGGCCAGCCAATTGCAGGGCTCACAAGGGGGAAGGATGTGGGTTCAGGAGATGGAACTCAGGCATCCCCAGCCACTCCCCCTTTTAATAGTCCATCAGATTCTAATGATATTAGAAGTGAAGGCCTTATGGATAAATAATGTATCTATGTTTGGGCAGGAATGAAACATAATCAAACATTTGACAGGAAAGTGCCTGGCAAAAATCAGATTTGTGTTTCTCTATGCTTTCCCCCTTAAATTGGGCCCGGATCCTTTGTGGGCAGTGGATTCATGCCATTATTTGCAAAAGTAATTACTTTTAGCCTTATTCCAAATTTCTCAAAAATTATAGTGAACACAGAATAGTATAACATCAACCAAGGCCAAGGCCAAGAGTGTAGCGCAGTAGAACATAACGGGGCAAAAGATACTGAGACATAGATGGAAGGAAAGACAGAAGAGTGTAATTAAAACCATTTTTAGGCTGTTGCTTTGCCTTGTTGACCGTATCCTTTGCTCTACAAAAGCTTCTCAGTTTCAAGAGGTCCCATTGATTGATTGTTTCTCTCAGTGTCTGTGCTACTGGTGTTATATTTAGGAAGTGATCTCCTATGCCAATGCGTTCAAGACTACTTCCTACTTTCTCTTCTAGCAGGTTCAGAGTAGCTAGATTTATGTTGAGGTCCTTGATCCACTTGGACTTAAGTTTTGTGCACGGTGACAGATATGGATCTATTTGCAGCCTTCTACATGTCGAGGGTCTAGGGAAAGAGAGCGGGAGATCCCAGCTGGATCAAGAACAGAGAGAGAGAACAAGGAATAGGAGACCATGGTACATGAAGACCACATGAGAAAAGGAAGAAACAAAGTGCTAAAGAGGCCCACAGAAATCCACAAAGATACCCCCACAAAAGACTGCTGGCAATGGCCTAGAGACAGCCGGGACTGACCTACTCTGGTGATGGGATGGCCAAACACCCTAATAGTTGTGCCAGAAACTTCATCCAAGGACTGAGGAATCTGGATGCACAGATCCACGGCTAGGCCCTGGGTGGAGCGCCGGAAGTCTAATTATCGAGAAAGAGGAGGGTTTATATGAGCAAGAATTGTTGAAACCAAGGTTGGATAAATTACAGGGACAAATAGCCAAACGAATGGAAACACATGAACTATGAACCAAAGGCTGAGGGGCCCCCAACTGGATCAGGCCCTCTGAATAGGTGAGACAGTTGATTGGCTTGATCTGTTTGGGAGGCATCTAGGCAGTGGTACCAGGTCCTGGCTCATTGCATGAGTTAGCTGTTTGAAACCTGGGACTTACGCAGGGACACTTGGCTCAATCTGGGAGGAGGGGACAGGACCTGCCTGGACTGAATCTATCAGGTCAGTCTCAGTCCTCAGGGGAGGCCTTGCTCTGGAGGACGTGGGAATGGGGGAGTGGGCTGGGGGGAAAGGGAGGGGGGCAGGAAGGGGGAGAACAAGGGAATCTGTGGCTGTTATGTAGAACTGAATAGTATTGGAAAATAAAATAAAATAATAAAAAAAAGAAAAAAAAAACCATTTTTTAAAAGCTGCTAATCACGTGTGGAGAAAAGGCACTTAATAAAGGCGGGAATTTCAGCTCTCGGCTTCCTAGTTAACAAAACAGAGAAATTCATCAGTTATAAGGATATATCTATGCATTCACTTGAGACCTCTCCTCTTTCTCCTTCCATCTCCTTCTTTTCATAAGGTAGGATCTCGCTGTGTAGCCCAGACTACCACCTTTGAACCTGTTACGTAGCCCAAGCTACCCCTAAACTCATTTTTCTCCCTTCTTAGCCTTCCGAGAGCTGGGACTGTAGCAGCATCTCTGCAGTGTGTGCTCAGTTTCTGGGTGTCTGTGCGTGCTCTTGTTAGCTCATCTGCCACTGAGATAAAGTCTATGTGCTGCAATATAGATTCAACACTTGACCTTTCCCTAGTTTACTAAAACGTTATCAAAAAAACCCCATGTGATATGTAAACACTTGGCCTTTTCCTAGTTTACTAAAACATCAAAAAAAAAAAAAAAACAAAAAAAACAAAACTGTATTCATGCTCAGAGGCTATGAATAGAAGTATGTGCAACTTCATGTAATCCATACACTCATGTCACAAGGTAATAGTACTATTTTGAAAGTGAGGACCCTGGGCCCAAGGTCTGCTTGAAGAGAGATGGTATTTGAACCATGCTCGGCCTCACCCATCAGAGTACACCCTCCACTATGCTGGTCACGAACTCAAGCTTCACTGGAAATCTTAGGCAGTATGATGCTTTCCTCTATTATAGATTCCCTAAGCATCTAGCTTTGATTTCTATGAAGGCCCTAGGTCACGTTTGTGCATCCTGAGTTTCAACTTCTATATTAGATATGTACCTTGAACGGTTATTGCTTAACTGTTATTCAACATTCTCCTTGATGTGAATTTATTTTTAAAAATTAGCAGAAATTTTGTTAGAATTGGCAATGTAAAACCAGTGTATCTGGAAGAGATAAAAAGAAAACACAAAGAGAAATAACTACTAAGATGTATATACAGTGCTTGGGCACTGACAACCGTATGTGTGAGGGGTGATGGGCACAGGAGTTGAGTGTTGGGAAGCAGCTTGAGTGGACAGGGTGGTCTGCAGCAGAAGTTCCTGTGGCCCCCGGCTTCCGGTCATTCACTTCTGTAGATGTCAGTAAGCCTGGTGCTCTGGTGGAGATGCTGGTCCCCACACAGGATCACGTCTCCTGCCAGGAGAAAACGAGCTCCACAGTACCGCATGGAGCTCATTTGGGCAGAAGGATTGATAGAATTAGAGGGAAGAAAACCTCCTTTATTAGGCACTGTGCCCTTCTTACTTTAAAAGTCACTAGGATGTATTCATTTTACAAAATGATGGGCTTTATTGTGACATTTTCAGGCATATAGACCATACACTTCATATTCAAATCCTCATTCTTCATCCTCTTCTCACTGGTCTCCTTCCTTTTCCCCAAAAGATCCCCTTCGTCTTCATGTCTTGTACTTTTTAAATACAGATTCCACACAGAAGATAAAACTGTCTTTCTGAGCCTGGCTTGTTTTCCTAAGTACAGCGATCGCCAGTTCCATCCACTTTCCAACAAATTAAAGTCTCTTTTAAAAATATCATTTATTTGTTTTCATTTGTCTGGGTGTTTTGACTACCTGTATGTGTGTGTACCATGAGCATGCCCAGTGCCTTTGAAAGCCAGAAGAGTGTCAGATCCCTTGGAACTGGAGCTACAGATGATTGTGAGCTGCCCCATGGGTGCTGGGAATTGAACCTGGGTCCTAGGGAAGAGCGGTCAGTCTTTAAGCACCAAGCCATCTCTCCAGCCCTGAAGTCTCTTTTCTGTAATTACTATTTTCCCTTTAGCATGAATGCCCTTGTTTTGAAACAAACAAAACAGCTTTTTAGAAGCTAAATTTTATAACTCAGTAATGTCCCATTAAATCATAAGTCAGGCCACCTGACAAGTATTTGTCAATTAAATACTTTAAAACATTTAAATTAAAAAAAAAAAAGAGAGAGAGAGACCTAAGCACTTTTAGATCTTCTGTAAATTGTAAATTCCGAGAAAGCAAGCCCGTAGTCAAATCTTACATTTTTTTTTTCCTGGGCAGGTATGGCATAATAAATATGATAGGATGTTCATAATATAGTCATCTCTACCAGATAGCCAGTTCATATTTAATCAGTGATTCATCTTATCACAGCGCCTTCCACTCACAGGAATTTATTATAAATGACACATACCTTTCTTTAGACAACGGAAAGACCTCCAGAAATCAACTGAACTCCATTAACCGTTTGGGGTTTATCATTGAATTTGTGCACTGTTTCTGAGGGCAAATTTTACTTTCACTCAGCTTTGCTGTTAATAAAACATGACTATTTTTTTTATGTGGATTTTGAGTGAATGTCGTTCTGTGAATTCACGACGGAACACACACGGTTTTACAGCTGTTCTACTCTCAGGCCCCAGTGAGGCAACAGACTTAGCTCCTGCAACATAACACACAGCCCCACACTCAAAACTACAGGCATTTAAAAACAGACAGGTCCATGGAAGGGCTGCTACAAATCTTTGATATAGAAAGGAATGGGCATTAAGTACTTACGAACTTCTAACTTGGTATCATTCAGTGCTCACAGTAACCCCAAGAAACAAGAAACCAAAGACCACAAAGGTTAAATAACTTCCCCGGGACCACCCAGCTTGTAAACAGTGCATTAGGATTTGAAATCAGGCCTTTGTGACGTCAAGGACTATTCTCTGGTCGTATGGTTAAAAGAAATGTTTAAAGTATCACTGGGGGCTGGGAATAGTGGCAGAATACTGGCTTAGTAAGTGTACAAGGCTCTGTGTTCCTTCCATCATTATCACCACACACATACGCGCGCGCGTGCGCGCGCGCGCGCACACACACACACACACACACACACACACACACAGAATCACATACTTTTTTTAGATACCAGCAAGTCCATTTCATCGCTGTACAGGAATGAATGAATGCTGTGGCTTTATGGAAGGGGGTGCCTCCCTGATCATATAGTATCAAACCAAATCAGGTTTGCCTTTGGGAAATAGCGGGGAGCCTACAAAGCTGTTTGTTGTCGCGTAAGTTCCAGAAGGGAATTTCTGAGGTTCACTGAAGCAGAGCCAGGAGTCTCCTAGGATCGCAACCTTAACTAACGTTAAGTCTTACAGACTGAATACTCTGCAGTGAGTGGTGCCCTTAATGCCACCAGCTTCCCAGAGTGCTAGAAATGGCAGAGTACATCTTACCTGTGTGCAAGGCAGTCAAAGCACAGCTTACACCGGGAGCTTTTCACACTCACACCTCTAACAACAGTTGCTGACGTGTCTAGGTGGGAAGACAACTGTCTTTATTACACACTTGAGATTCTGCTACGCATTACACCATTCCTCGGCTTCTTATTTGTTCCTAGTGGCTTTGGTAATAAAAAGATGTGAAGATAAATGTCACTGCCAAAAAAATTAGGTAGGAGCTAGGGAAAGGATTTGTATAGTAAAATAAATCAATTTGATCACACACACACACACACACAATGAATACACGGCTTGTAATGTTACAAGGCAGAAAGTTTCCTAGATGTGAATCAGTGACTACAAATCATATGCATTTCAGTATCGATATGATCATATGGAATTTCGTGTATGTTTTCCCTTTAATACTATCTATACATTATAGTTTCTTCACTGACAATGTAGCAATAAAATGGGTCAATGGGAAGACACATATTTAGTATGAAGGCATATTTGTATCTGGATTTAACCTGGCATATTAAACACACTGAATTAAACGTAATTACTTTATTCTACACATCCAAACTGAAATCACTTGGAAGCAAAAGGTATTTTCTTGCATAAATGGGCTCTTTGTAATCTACTTTTTGTCTTTTCAGGCATGTCGGACAGACCTACAGAGATGTATGTTGCTCTTGGGATGCTCCTCTTGTCTACCTGGTGATTCAGCCACCATCCTTTTGGACAGTTTCTGTATGAACAATGGTGAAGAGTATTTTTCCATGTTAAACTATCAATACATTGTAGAAGCTATAATGCATGATCCAAGTCTGTACTTTCTTGTCTGCCTACATCTGGAGAGCCATAAAAATAGTAAAACCATGTTAAAAGTTTAAAATTAGGCATCAGCTACACAAGGACTCCAGTTTCAATTCTGGATTGCTCAGCAACTTTTCATTCTGATGTGTCTAGTTCATGTTTAGGTCTCAACATTAAATACAATGAATAGTATGTTCTATTTTAGTTATATGTAAGGGAAGATGCATTTTGGGCTTAAGGCCAGTGACAGTCACATTAGTTGAATTCCTTGGGACTGAGAATATAGCTCAGTGGTGGAGCACATGCTTAGCCCTGGGGTTCAATTCTCAGGACACAACATATATGCACACAACACACACACACACACACACACACACACACACACACGCATGCACACACGCACGCACGCGCACTCAAAGCCCTTTGGTAGGACATTAGTTTAAAAGGTTACAAGCATCACTAACCCCCTCCTGTTACTGATTAGCCAAAGCCACGTCAGAGGACTGGAACCTTCTTTATTCTAGATTCATACAAATTTTCTCATTACAGAAAAAGGATTTTTATAATTCTGAACTATGAAATAATCAATGTAGGGTGCTCCATGTGTTGCAGAAATAGTGAATGAGATGAGAGATTAACAATCTCATGTCCTGATAGTGAGTCTAAGAAAACAGTCCTCCAGAATTTAGCTGATTTGCAAGGGGTTCTATAATGAACTTTCAATCAACACCACCTAAGGAATGCAGGAGAGTATAGTACTTTAACTTTTGTGTGTGTGCGCGCACATGTGCATGTTCCTGTGTTTGCAAGTGACTGTGGCCACACACATGGAGGCCCACGGTCAACTTTGGGTGTTGCTCCTCAGGAGCCATCTGCCTTGTTTTTTGAGACTTTGCCTTTCACTGGGGTGTTGGACTCGCTGCTCAGGCTGGCTAATGCACCCCAGGAGTCTGTCCATCTCTGCTTCTCTAGAGCTGGGATTACAAGCATAAGCCATTACACCTTGGGTTGTCTTGCGGGCACTGGAGAGCCAGCTCAGGTCAAGCTTATGAAGCAGGCACTTTTTTACTGACTGAGCTATCTCAGACCCAGCCCCTTTAATCCCTATTAAATGCTATACTAGCTTTACAATTGAAAAGTAATTCATATTGCTCATATTAGGAAGATCAGTAATGGCGGGTGGTGATGGTGTATGCCTTTAATCTCAGCACTCGGGAGTCAGAGGAAGGTGGATTTCTGAGCTTGAGGCCAGCCTGGTCTACAGAGAGGGAGTTCCAGGACAGCCAGGACTACACAGAGAAACCCTGTCTCAAAAAACAAAACAACAGCGGTATTTCTGTCAACTTTCTCATTTTACTGGTACAAATACTATGTATTAGACTCTCAGATGTCAGGTTGGCATGTTTGTTATACAGTGACTCTGCCGTTATCAATTTAATTTGTGTGAGGGAGCTCAAGATAAATGTCACTCCCAAGAGTCCACACCAATCTGGAAGAAGCTGTCCAATACACACTAATACTCAACTGGACAGCCATGCCAGTAATTTCATAATCATTTTCATGTTCTGTTATTTGTGGTGTATTAAGAAATAAAACCATTATTTAAGCGTAACAGTTTCCGAGTCATATAAAGGACTTGGAAAAAAGCGGAATGTGTGGGAGTAAATGAAGGTCCCTCACCCTGAATGGGATACAGTTTTTACAGAAAAAAAAAAATACAAGCAAAAGCACCATTCTGTTTAAAAGCCATCTGTCTGTATAACGTCTAAGTAACTGGTTTTTACTATCAGCTATGCAGTTTTAATCCTCCGAGGAGCAGCGGGCTGCTTGAAGAGGCAACACACAGACTTTGAACACTTCAATAAACACAATGTAAACATTCACTTTAATGATGTTTCCTTTGTCAACCCCAAGCAGTGTGTGTTTCCTTTGCCTCTGGCGGAGCCATGGCCAGCACAGTAGCAACAGCAGAGCACTGGAAGAATTTTCAATAGTCCTCTGCCTGTTCTAATTTGCTTTTCAAGGTTGATGGTCAGAATCATTACACTGCTTGCAAAGAAACCTGTTTCTGTGGATCTGACCAAGCCACTTCTCTTGTTCTCACACTTAGCTTCCCAGCAGCCTCGCTGAGTTAACTGAACCAGAAGTGCCAGCCGCACCGAGCTCTACAGCGTCACAGATGAACTACATCTTAGAGACGAATCTGCTATGCCCAAAAGAAAGGAAGCGTACACTAAGTCGAGGGGCTGGTGTATTCTGCATGGGGCATATTCTACACCTTGGAGGGGAAAATGTTGCCTTCAACTAAAAATACTTTTATTAGTGGGGGAAACCTACAGACTAACAATACCAAAGCGAGGTCGACTGGTCCCTTTAAACACGGACCCCTAACGTGACATCACCTGGTTACTTGTGCAACTTTTAACTTTTTCATTCAGGTAATTATTGAACTTTATTATTTAAAAGGTATAAATTTTAGAATTCATGTCATTTTACTTGATGCAAACTGAAAAAGCAGGGCTTGCTATTTCAAATGTATGGGTTTTTAAAAAAGATAAACGGTAACATGAAGCTATTCTCAAAGTTTTGAATAAACTTAAATATATTGAAATATTCCCCATATTTTCTTTCAGTGAGGGAATGTGAGCCCTAGACAACATTCTGGATATTTCACTGGAATGACATTCCTTGTACTAAACTCAACAATAAAACCAGCAGAGAAAGGAAATTCCCAATTTGATAACCGACAATTAACACTGAACAATACAAATGGGATCACATTTTTTTTTTTTTTTTTTTTTTGAGATCTGAAGGAAGCAGGTGATATTTTTTGAATAGGGGAAAAAAAACTCCACAGTTTTAAATTATAGTCATTAATCATCTGCTTGTAACCTGCAGAGGGCACTCAAGTGCCTTGAAGAAAAGGTAAACATTTTTAATTTTTTAAATTATCATCATTACTAGTATTTATCAAAAATGATTTTTTAAAAACAGAAACTATCATCTAATAAAGGACACTTAAAGGAAACATGCAGTTTGCAAATTTGCACCTCCTATAGGAAAACTCATCTCTCCACTCCTGGGCATTCGGCCCTCATCTGCTAGGGCTGGAGCATCAAACACTAAGCCACACTGGTGTCAATCACACAAAGTATCCAGGGCTTAAGGAAAACCTAGACCTCAGGGTATCATGCTTACAGGGCAGCTATGAGTGGGAGTTATGCCACAGTGCTTCTGCAGGCTCTCTATGTTACACCATGTCACAGGTATAAAACGGGTGGTGAAGAAAAAGGAAAGCTACCAGCTCTTTAAGGTTCTTTTTTTTTTTTTTTTTTTTTTTTTTTTAAGTATGTAAGTATTTTATTTATCACCGAAGAAAAAACACAGCAGCAAGTTCTGTGTTGGCTTCAATAAGACCAAATGGTTACTCTTTCACACAGCTACTACACTCCAAAATTGAAGTCAACACAGTCATCACTACAAATTACTTGTTGAAATAATCTATCCTGAAGAAAGAAAATTAGGAAAAAGAATTTAAACAATTCCTCCAAACCACACATTTATAAATATCGTTGTATTTAAAATGCTTGAAAGGCATGAATTAGTGGAAAAGCAGTTTTCTTTTGGCAACAGAAGAGAAGAAACAGCAACAGTTTACCAAATGCTCTAGGAAGATCAGAACAGTACAGCTCTTTAAGGTTCTTAACTATTTTCTGAGACAAATCTCATAGGACCCTTAGCAAGTTTCATTTCATTGAATCTTTAATATTGTGAACTAACGCTGTTTGTAGCGATGTACGAACAGACGACTTCACAATATTTTTCCCGAAACAATGCTGAAGTGGCTCACAGGTAAACTCAGCTACACAGGCATGGAACACATTGCAGAAACACAAATGCCTATGTTGAATATATTTATATTCCATAACGACCTCACTATTTATTACATGGAGTAGTTAACTACTAAAAACATGAGTTTCTTAGCAACATAACTATGGAATCTTGACCTTTGACATTTTTTTCTATCTTCCGAAGTATTTGAAAACTGACGATTAAATTGGAACCACAGGAGGCCAGTGTGCCACAAACTTATGTATACATTTCTTTGAGTTGTTTTGATTTATAAATTAGTTACAAAAGGTTTGAGTCAAAAAAGCGTAAGAAATGATTTAAACAGTAACTTTTATTGTAGATTGCTACTAGGAAAATGAGCAACTACATAACATTTATAAGAATGTTTTGTCTTATTTATAAAGTTAATCATTGATAAAAAATTAAAAACAAAGTTTGTTACAAATAATGGTGTGTATATTATGTATCTATGTATTTATAGGACATGAAGTATACTAAAGGAATAAATCTTTAATTTGACATCTTGAAAAATAAATACTAACACTGATAATAGTTTTTAAAAATGAATTCTTTGAAAAACAGCATGAAATACATCTGAATTTTTTTTCTTAGAACTGCACAGACATTTCAAAGTCTAAATATATGGAAGAAAAGATAAAGCAAAAGGCAGAAAACACTTAAGAGAATGACTGCTCATGTACTTTGGCAATGATACCAGTTATGGGGAAATGAATGCAGTTATTATTTTAATGAGAATATAAGGCTCTATCTACTTCCTCACAAAAATAAAAGCTAACAAGATTGTGTGCTGCATGTCTCCCTGGCTGGATTTCTTTACTACACTGAGTTTTTTCTAGTGGTCCGGGGGTGGCTGGACTTGAAGACACATGAAACACAAGTGTTTTTCAGCATAACTGTAGCCATTCCTTTGATTCTTGGGTTATCTGGGGGCAGTGAGCATGCACTCTAGCACACGACACAAACAAGAAGCTGTACTTGGAATGTAGCCTTTGTTTTTTTCTCTCTTCAAAGCCTATGATTCCTAATATCATTGATAGGCAGAGCAAAAAAGAAATGTTTGTTCTCTTATGTAAGAAATAAACTTCATTTGGTATTCAATTGACTTTCTAACTTAGCAGGCAGGACTTTGCATCTTCAAAAACTGAGAATAAATTGCATTCTTGGCCCTTGCTTTAAAAGGTTATAGAGAATAAACGCACGGGCTGGTAGTGTTCTAGTGATCTCCCTAATCTCAGTTGCACTTTGTCAGAACGAGGTAACTGGTAGTTAAGTGAATACCCCAGATCAAAGGGGGATTAATCACCGACTGAATCCTTGCTGAATCAACCTGTCATTCAAGAAAATTATTTCCACGGAACTTAGCAGAGGATTGAAGGTATTTGCATAACAGCAACCAACATACTTCAGCCAGGTTAAAAGGTTCAGAATTCATCCCATGTTTAGCTTTTTGCCTCCTTCTCCTTTCAGCAGCCGGGTACAATGGTTTCTAATCTGATAATACAGCTAACTATCTAAATGATGTCAGAACAGGAAAGTATTGCAAAGTTTGGATGAGGGATGGATCAATTTCACTTTCAGCAACTCCTAAATCTGATTTGTTGGAATTTAAGATGTAATCCTAAAAAGTCCCTTAAACCTGAGGACTGTTTATTAACATCCTTTTTTTGACCTTTGTCTTAGAAACAACTCCTCTACTAGGGCAGCAATCCCCGCAGAGGAAGTTCACCTAGCTACCTCCCAGGGGCAGTGGAGGAATCTGAATGCTTGTTCAAGTTTTTTAAATATTGTTAACTACAATAACAGAAAAAAAAAAAATCAGCAATGGATACTATGTGTCTGCTGCTAAACATAGCACATGAAATCGAAGACCACAATATTGTAACAGTAGAAATACTAAGATGGCATGAAAAGAAAAAGATTTTGAGATAGGCTAATGTTTAAATAAAATTTAAAGACTCGTAAGATTCCCAAGGAGCCTATTTACTTTTAATTTGACAGGCTCAATTATTTAAGAGTACAAAACATCCCCACTGTTTAACTACTACATTGTGGGCTTTATAATATTGCTTAGTAAAAAAAATGGAGAACAGGTATCACACAAATCATGACCCATCTTTTCTAGAGTTCATTCTCAGATATTTAAAACTTTCTTTAACCCTTTGGGTTGAGTAAGAATAATTACAGCATAGATATCAGATTTCATAATCACATTTTGGCACTAAAAGGGAATTTAGCAATATTGTATCTAGAGCAGGTCTGACACCATCCAAATCTGTCACTGGAAGTCGATGCTCACATTCACTGCAAATGCAAAGCACCTTTCAAGTTAAAAAAATGAAAAGAATAGCTATCAAAGAAAATGAATAAAATCCATAGTGAGATAATTTTTTAGAAAATGATTGAAGTTTTAACCAAAGAAAGGACTCTTAGAGTGTCTTATAGCTTAGAATAAGAACATGTCAATCACGATTAAGCTTCTGGAATCGGAATCCCTTTGAAATGCAGCTGTTTCTTCTTTAATTGTGGCAGTGGACTCTGAAGAAAAGAAAGGTCCAGCCTTAAAGATGAGTAAGGAATACAAAATAGCTCAGGATTAGTTGTGGAGTTCAAAGGTCGCTAATTACACTAAGGAGTTCCCAGACACAGGGAAAACATTAAACAGGTCACCTACCAAACTGGGAACAAGCTTTGTCTTCAGAAATTATCCTGAAGTGACAGGTTTCTAGACAAAATCAAAAGCATCAGTGTGCCCAGCTGATCTCAATGGGATGAAATGTGGGCTGGCTTTTAGTTCCTAGTGTTGTGTCAGAACGGAATGGCAACAGATGGTCTTGGTTCCCCATCACGCCACGCTTTTCTAGGAACCCCTAGATTTTCCCCCAGGTTTCTAGAAATGTCAAATTAGAGGTCACTGGTTTTTCTAATTTGTTTATGAAGAGAGTTTGCCTCAAGGATTATATACTGAATCTTTCCCTACTCACTAGATGAATGTGTCTTGTCTACCTTAGTATAATTTGCTAAGTATTTATACAATCAAAATTTCTAAAAGGCTCTACTAATAAATTGAAGTAAAATGTTGAGCTTTGAGTTGAGGAGTGAGAAAAAACCATTATGGGACAATGTTTTCTTCTCACAGAAGAATTTCTACTGCTGACTCCCTTCGGGTCAGTCGGAACAGCAAGGCACTGTCCTTGTCAGGCAGTTACTCCCTCTCCTGACTTAGGATGACTGTGAAAACAGAACTTTGGGCTATGATAATGCTTTGCAGGCAATGAGGGTTTATAATGAGGACTGACCCTAATTAAAAAATTGATTTTGAGTCCTAAGTTTACACACACTTCCCCATTCAATGATTGAAACTCTCCTTCAAAGAATCAGCAGCTTTTCTAAGTCTTTTTTTTTTAGAAGACTCATTTTAAAAAAGACAAAAAAGAAACAGAAGCCAGGATAAATCTAATTAGAGATCAATCTGCAAGTCCTATTTTCTGTTAGGCTTCAGCTGGAGTCAGCGAAATTCTCAGGATCTTTAGATTTTTTTTTAAATGGTCGCTTGAAGTCCAACTTGACGAGAGCATACTGCTCTGAAGCAGGATATGTGTAATAGGAGAAATAGGCAGAGGATAAAGAGCATGGCTAGGTAGTTTGGAAGGAATCAAGAAGATGGTAAAAAGAAATGACAGGGACAGATAAAGAAAAAAAATGCTACATTAAATAAGTGTAAATGATACTCATGAAAAGGTTTTTGAATATTTACCTGAGTTCATTCATTAACAGATTTTAATTAAAAAACAAAACAGAGAGTATAATACCCAAAATTATTTTTAAAACCTTGTCCCAGGACACTAAACATCATAGATGACTATGCTCCTCTTCTGAAGTTACTGCAGTCTTCTTAGGTCGACTGGCATCTTAGACACACGTCATTGTGGCAGATTATCAAGTCAGTTAAAGGAGCCTGAGAGGGGTTAGCATCATAGCTCAGTTGGTAGGGTGTTTGCCTGGCACGCATGAAGCTCAGTTGGATCCCTAGAAGGACATAAATTGGACATGGTGATACACCACTGTAATCCCAGCGCTTGAGAGGGAGTTCAAGGTCATCCTCAGCTACACAGTGAATCCCTGGCAGTCTGGGCTCCACGAGACTCAGTCTCAGAAAGAAAGTAGCTCTAGAACATCAAATAGAAATATGCAGGCTTTTTATTGGCCAGGACGAGAGATGTGATGAAGAGTGGGTTACTATTTGAACATTATCTCCACTGGCTACTTTGAAAGAAAGGATTTATGATTATTTTAACCAGATCATGGGTATTCTGTAAAAGCATGCTGTTTGTACTGAGGTTTGGATAAGCACATAATTTCCTTGTAAATCAACTACAAACCACAGGACAGCTGCCTGAGACTGCACCAGGAGAAGACTGAGCTCTTACTGAAGGAGGGGGTTCTGATTGACTAGTGCGGTCTGCCCCACAGGATGCCACAATTGGCCCTGTCTTGGCTGGGACTGAGTCTGGAGGCCTGCCACAGGGACAGGAAAGAACATATGGCATGGAGACCCAAGACTGATCCTAATTCAAAATGAATCACTACTTTTATGTGTTCTGAGTCATACTGGCATGAAGACAGAGGGTAACAAAAAATGGAGACATTAGCTTTGAAAATAGTCTTTCACATTGTATCAGACAAAACCCGACAGATACGAATATATGTAAGAAATAAAAATACTATGATTTTACTACAGAATGTTACCGTCATCTAAATCCTATTTGACTATGAGAAAATCATGGTAACAATGACGCATATGTTACTGGAGCAGGTGCTTTAGAATTCCAGATGTAATAGTCAGAAGAAATTAGTTTCCGGTCTACAAAAGGAAAAAGGAAAGAAATTAATGATAAAAATGTATAATTTTTAGCAAAAATCCAATAAGAGAACAAAGCTATCCATTTTGAATTTGTGGAGTACAGTCATGTCATGGTAATAACTATGAAGTATTAATATTTATTTTACTCTATTGAAGCTTTATTGCTACTTATATATCATTAAAATGAGCTCATAAATATTTGGGCAAACCATACTGGAACTTATACGAATCTCTTATTTATACCAAATGTTTATTTCCCCTACATCTTAAATTGATTTTTTAATAAACCATTCTGGGCTATACAGTTGAGACTTTATCTCAATAAATGAGTAAAGAAGTAATTAGGTATGTTACTGATGTATTAAAAACCAGGTATATTATAAAAACTTTCTATTCTTTATTATACTTTCTAAAATGTTTAGTTAATATTAATAAAATATTTAAACATATTTTAGTTATCTAAAAAGATAACATTTCTCACAGATCAAAAATACTCATCTGTATTTAGACACAGTGATGATGGTTTAATATTACACTTTCATAAAAGAACATATACACTGTGAACATGCCTTCATCAAGTCATCTAAAAACAGCAGGACTGCTAGAGGACAAAACACAGGGGCAACACAGAGGTCAAAACACTGGCTTATCTGAGATGCCTAGATTCTGTAGTTCAGTTTCCCAGTTCTTCTGAAGCATTCAGGGACAGTCTGGTCCTAGCCTTCCAATTTTTAGGGACCTTAATCCTAGTTCTAGAATGTAAGTCTGAGGCTAGGGGTGTAGCTCAGTGATCGGACACTTGCCAGGCATACATGGGGCTTTGAATTGCAGCTGCTCAAGCTCTGCCCAAACCAACCAACCAACAAATGTACCTAAATACGAGAACTTTTATAAATTGGATTATTCCAATCTAGATACATAATCTGACATTTTTCTTAACCCCTACCTTTACCTAGATACTTACTTCTTTTATCTACTCTTCTATGCCACCTGTATGTATTTGATCTGAATTAAACAATTTTGTTTTGTTTTTCACATCCTGATATATTCATCTAAAAAATATGTGGCAGGAAATCATCTTTCTATTGCTTGCCACTGGTAGGACAAAGAAGGTGCTAAATAATGCTTACTGGCTATGGCATTTACTAAAAATAATTTAAATTTTAAAATGATAATTTATTACTCATTACATCTTATGTTAAGCTAAATGCTCAATAAATACAATTTATTCATATAAACCATAAGGTATATAATATTGTCATTTCTACTTTATTAACTTTATTACATTAAAAGAAACCTAGCATGTATGTTGTTTGTGTGTGTGTGTGTGTGTGTGTGTGTGTGTGTGTGTGTGTGTGTATGCATATGAGTGTCACAGGACAACTTTTAGGAGTCAGTTCCCTTCTTCCATTGTGTGGGTTCCATGGATAGAACTCTGGCCATCAGACTTGACAACAAACGTCTTTATCCACAGAGCCATCTGGCTGGTCCAGTCAGAATACAGTCTAAGAATGGAGTTGTGTGAGGGGAATTTTAAGTGCTTGTGAGAAAACTCCAAGAAAATAAGACAAAAGTCTTGTGACCTCAATTTCTTCAAAAAGATTTAATTGTTCTTGGAATGTGCTTTCATGTCACTCCTGGGTGTAGTGGATAGGCGTGAGTTGACTTGATTATTCATTACAACTGGTTATTGTTATTGTTTATATACCACTATGAAAAAATATGTTTTTGCCAATGTGTGGCTTGTCCTTGTGATTGTACACTTTACTCATGTGACCTCTCTTAACCCTCTTAAATTGTCCGATGCTCTGAATAAAGTTGGCTATTGCCTGAGGCTTTAGTCCACCTCGTTTTTTTTTTTTTGTTTTTTTTTTTGGGGGGGGGGGTTTGAGACAGGGTTTCTCTGTATAGCTTTGCGCCTTTCCTGGAATTCACTTGGTAGTTCAGGCTGGCCTCGAACTCGCAGAGATCCACCTGCCTCTGCCTCCCGAGTGCTAGGATTAAAGGCATGTGCCACCACCGCCCGGCTTCCACCTCGTTTTTTTAGGCTCCTCTCCCATGTCTCACCACCTTTAGAGTGCTAAACAGTCCCCTATTTCTTCTCCTTTATAAATGAAGACACTAAAACTTTAAGACATTGACTAGATTTTGAAAGTTACATTCACTGAAAACAGACAAGAGTTTAATATAGCCAGAGCAAAGCATATCTATATATACTATATACTAAAGCCCACACCAACTGGGTCCTACTCATCCAGACTGTGTTTGAACAGAGGTCAGAGGGCAACATAAAGTTCACAAAGGGTTATGTGGGAGTGGACTGAATCACAGACATTTTTATAAAATGAGATTATTTTCCAATCTCCAAGTTTCATTACATTTTAATTTTGCCTTAGGTAGTGACAACATAGTACCATTTTAATTCTGTTTAGTTTGAACCTGTACAACTTACATGCACTTATTTTTGGTTTTCCTGATGCAAAAACTTGAACTGAATGCTGATCTGCATAACATCCAGTGAGTGTATAATCTGAGATCCTGAAATGAAGCTAGGGAAATGAGAGAAAGAGTCAACTGAGGAGGTGATTGGCTAAGAATCTTCATCATATTTTCCCCTTCACAATTTTTAGAGCGTCACCTGATAGTTCACAAACTTTAGACCCCAACAGTAAAGTACAGTTGTGAAAACACACAATAAGTGTGTGCACACCACTTTGTACTAGTTCCATTTCTTTGTGAGTGCTTAACTCATACAACTACTCCACTACTGTGAAGCCTGGGTACAGTGAAGCAGAGCGTGCATCATACCATCTGATAAATTCATGTGACAATCTTTTTTTAATTAATTAATTTTTCTGTATATAGGTGTTTTGCCTGCATGCATGTCTATATCCGATGGAGGCCAGAAGAGGGCACTGGATCCCCTGAAACTGGAGTTACAGAAGCTGGTGAGCCATCACATGGGTGCTGGGAATTGAATCTGAGTCTTCTGGAAGGGCAGCAGCAGCAAGTGCTCTTAATCCCTGAGCCATCTCTCTAGCTCCAATCATAATCTTTTATATGTAGGAATGTATATGTTGTTTAATAAAGCACATAAATGCAATCACAACAGGAAGAAGTATCTGTTTATCTCATGCTTGGGGAAATGGCCTGCTCTACTTAATTTTTTTTTTTTTTTTGATAACCAAAATCTAACTTTTACAGAACTGTTACCAAGTTATCCCTTCCCTCATCTTGAAAACCTTTCTAAAATGTAACCCACAGCTCTTGGATTCCATTGGTGATGTAGGGTTATCACTGTGAACACCAGCACTGCACTGTGTTGTAATGAGGCACTAGTACCTTCCTAGTCTCCGTTTTCTGTGGTTCTAATCTGTGCTGGTAAACACCTCATGTAGCAAGATCCTGCTCTTTTCAACACCCCTCCCTACACTAAACCAAGAGCCTTGCACATTCCTGGCAAGCCCTCCATCTCTGGGTTACATCCCAAGCCGTATACTTTTTTCTCCTCTCTTCTCTGCAAATTTCTCCCATTTTGTGTTTGTGCATGTGCGTATAATAACTCTGAGACTGTAACAATCTCTTTCTTACAGCAATTCAGAGTTTGAAAGCAAAGAGCTTGTGTTTGCATCAGTGTTATAATTCGCAGTGCTGGAAGTTATGTAGACAAGGTCCATTTCCATATTTATTATATGCTTTGGATCAGACTAGAACTGATTAAGGGAAAGAAATAAGTAGAAAATTCTAAAAACTACCCTTGGTGGGCACACAATGTAGTAACATTCCATATTTTTTTTTGAAAAGAAAAACCAGGAATTTAAATAATAAGCTTTCAAACAAGATAGTAGGCAAAGTCAGAGCTCGCCTAGAAAAATGAATTCTTAGCAGTGAACCCCAGTCTCGCTACTGTTGCTTTCATAGATATTTATCTTTCAACTTTGACTTCGCCAATAGCATTCTCTTTTCCTGTAAACTCTGTGGTTATTCTTTCCATTTTCCTTATTGATTCTTCTGAATCTTTCCTTATTTTCTTTTGTTTATATGATCTTATTCATTTCCTTGCATCAAGTTTTTCTTTTCAACGGGTACTCCTAAATCCTTATATATGGTGGATCTCCCATGTGAATCAAATTCTAGGGCTTTATCTACCTGTTGTACACTTATATTAAGAAATGCTGCTATTACTAGGTACACATATACATATATATTCAGCAAATATTTAAGTACTAGGCACTGGACTAGATGTTGAATATGAAACAAAAAAGGAATAAGACCATACAGTCTCTGCCATCATGCACTTGCCTTGAATCCATTGCAGATTAACACTCATAAATGAACCATTTTGAAAAGCTAAAACATCTACCAAAGGAATAAGAGATGCATGCCTTCTATATTCCAGCCTAAATAACTTGTCCTTCCTATGTAGAACTTACATTCTAAGCACCGGCTTCTGAAACTGTTTACCTCTTTTCACTCTCTAAGTCACTTTAAAACATATTATGTTTATGCAAGCATGTACATTATGTGTGCTGAGTTGTGTGTAAGCACAGGCACATACATGCCACGTGTGGATGTAGAGGCCAGAAGTCAATGTTTGAGAGCTGGTTCTTTCCACCCTGAGTTCCAGGGACTGATCTTAGGCTAATGCTTTGACCCACAGGGCCATCATGCCAGCCCTTAGCCCATTTTTTCAGATGAAGACGTAAATTAACCTTCATGCTTATCTTGTCCTCAGAATTTTCTTTGGCCAGAAGGACTCATGTTTTCTCTGAGACACCAAAAGCAGTTAGTTGTAGTTTTTTGTTTTTTTTTTTTAACTCTTTGGGAGCCCGCCACCCAGCTCCCAAATAAAAACATGGAGACTTATTCTTACTTATGAATGCCCAGCCTTGGCTTGTTTCTAGCCAGCTTTTCTAATGCAAATAATCCTGTTTCTCTTTAACTATGTTTTGCCTCTGGGCTTTCACCTTTATTTATTCTATATAGCTTTCTTTTCTTCTTGCTCTGTGATTGACTGTGTGGCTGGCCCCTGGTGTCCTTCTCTACTTCACCTTTTCTTGTTTCTCCTCCTTTTCTTCCCTAGATTTCTCCTATTTATTCTCTCTGCCTGCCAGCCCCGCCTATCCTTTCTTCTGCCTTGCTATTGGCTATTCAGCTCTTTATTAGACCAATCAGGTGTTTTAGACAGGCAAAGTGACACAGCTTTACAGAGTTAAACAAATGCAACATAAAAGAATGCAACACATCTTTGCATCATTAAACAAATGTTCCACAATATAAACAAATATAACACACCTTAAAATAATATTTCACAACAGTTAGTACTGATCAGTCACTAATCCACACTACTGAAAACACTAGAGATCAAGGGCTGCATCTTATTTTTGAACACAAATCTAATTTGATAACTAAGAGTTGGGTAGTTTAAATTGGAGTGTTTAGGTTATTCTTAACTACTTCCCTTACAATTTGAGTACTTACTGAAACAGAAAAATAACTACTACTGGCCATGTGTGGTGATTCATGCTTGTAAACCAAGTGTCTAGGAGAGGCTGAGGCAGGAGGCTCCTAGCCTAAAGTCAGCTAATGTTACATAGAGATATGGAGACCAGTTTGGACTATGGCACAGATCCTGTCTTAAAAAAAAAAAAAAAAAAGAAACACAGAGCACCCCCCAACAAATGTTTTTAAAAAGGAACTTAGCTACACAAAAAGCACAAAAGTTTTTTTTTTTTTTGTTAGAAAATACTAAAACTCAAATATATACGCAGTTTAGAACTAAATTAAGGGGTTCTAATGCAATGTTTCATATATTTACCTTTACATATGCTGTATTTCCAATGCAAATATGATCAAATGGCTGCTTGTTATGGCCCTTGACTCCAAAAGTTAGAGTTCCAGAAAGACTAATTTCCATTGATTTGGGGAACTTCTGCCCTAAAACGCAAATGTACAAATCAATTATTCTAAAACAGAAGATTCTACAGCAAATGAGAAAAAAAAATCAATAAACAAAATCTTGCTCACCAATAATCCAGACCAATAAGCTTTTTTCTCGAAATACCTCAAGTTGGCCAAAACTAACTTTGTATTCCAAATGGGTAATTGGACCTCTTTAAAAGAAAAAAAAAAAAAAGGAAAAAGAAGAAAATAGAAAAAAAATCTCAGATATAAGTTTTAAAGCGATGAGCCAAATCTTGTTTTTTATATCACAAAAGCAGATCTGTATTCCTACTGCAGAAGAGAATGAATAATATAGATTTTAGAAAACAGCAGTCATCACATAAACATTTATAGTAGCTATATATATACATTAGCATTATAAAATCATATCACAAAAACAATTATAAAAATCATATAGATTATATCACATGCGTTGGAACAGCATTAAAATTATGTTTTACTAATTAAGTACACTTTGTAAAGAGCTTCACTGCAGAATACATTTTCAAAGAAGAACTGATCTATGCTCTAACTGACTAATTCACCAGATTGCTGATGGTTAAGACTGATTTATATGTAGACTTCAGAGAAACTATAGCAATAAAGCCAGTGGCACAATGATCCTAGAGGAAGTTACAGATTTAAGCTTGAAATTTATTTGCAAGCTTAAGTGGAAAAAAATGAGGCACCATTTAAAATTAAATAGATTCTTTTTGCAACCACATTTTAGCTCAGAATCAGTATTTATTTGAATATAAAATTATTTAGATTTTAAAAATATGGAAAATGAAGAAGACATTTTATTGTGGGGCAGTAGGAATCTAGTAGAGAGGACAGCAACCATGATGCCATATTATTCACCCTACCTGTTGTAAAAAGGTATATGAGCTTCACAGATTTCAAAATTATTTTTTACACTTTCATGAAGTTTTAAATTAACTGTTATTTTTAGTTGTGCTTCTTCTTCTTTCACGTGATAAGAACCCAGTATTGGTGGGACAGGGACCTGAAACCAGACACAGTTCTTAATATAATTCTCATGTTGATGAGTCTAAGATATAAATGCTGACAGGGAAAAAGAGCTATACTTTATAATTATTATACAGGTATGGCTTTAATAGCTGGAGGGCTGTTCTCCTTTGCTTTCACAACAGCAGTGGTGTATCTACATTCATCCTGAGGGCATTCTTCTACCTCTCTGAACAGAGATGAAGGGTACCTTACAGTCCATACTTGTTCCTACTCTTGCTCTTGTGTGTTCTCACACCTGCAGCCCAGGTCATCCTTTACGCATCTTGCTAACTGTTCCGCTCACAGTTCCGCATGTTCCTTTCCTATCTCATGACTGTACTGTTTCTCCTTTCCTGCCTCTAGCTCAGCAATAGCTTACCCGGGCATTAATGACTGACTGAAATTTTACGCTGATGTGAGCTAATCATCTTACTGGTGCACACAGGGAGGTTCTCACATGTAGGTCCGAGAGCTGTAAGAGCATTGCAAACAGAGAAACCCAGAGACAGGGAGCACTGGGGAAGATGGGAGACAAGGGAGGCTGTCAGTGTAGAATGATTTTAACGTTGGTTCGAATTCTCGGGTAGCCTACATCTGTTTCTTCTCTTGAATGATAATAAGAATTCCTGCTGAATTTACCAAAATAAATTATTTCTAGTCAGTCTGGCTTGAACACGATTTTCTAATCTGACTGGCTGATAATTAGGACAAGAGACAAATGACACGTTATAGTAGAAAACACGCCAGCTTCTGGGAATTTGGAAGACTTGGGTTCAAACCCAGGCTGTGCCACTTACTGGCCAGAAGATTTGTTCAAGTCATTTAACCTCCCTAAGACTTTCACCATCTATAAAATGGAGATAATAACATCGACCTTAAGATGTGTTGAAATTCCCAGAAAAAGACACACCAAGTGCCTAGGACAGCGTCCAACACACAACACTCACGCCGTGAGCACAGATCGCTACGGCTCATCTTACATGTTCATTGAGCTAAGATTTTGGGGGATTAGAGTTATTTCCTGTTTGTGTTTAAAGCCGGGAGTACCTGAGAGGTGTAGTGGCATAAGTTGAATGACTCGAGAGGCGGAGTGAATGGGAATTTGTAAGGCCCACTAAATGCAGAGTCGTCCACTGTATCAATGCTACTGGAAGTCAGAATGGCAGAATCGAGAGAAGTCACACAAGGGTGAACGATGATATCTTGAAGTGGAGAGCCATTGGTGGGGAGGTTCAAGCTGATGGTGACATTTGGCATGATTCCTTCCAAATCACACTGGAACGAAAGCAGAAATGAGTATTACCAGGCGCTTACATCAGTGCAGCTTGCCTGAGGCTTTTCTGAATTCAAGTCACTTCTGCAATTTAACTTTTTTCTCTAGGCATTATTCTCTTTGTTCTGTTGAACAATTGGATACAGATAGCCAAGCCAATGGTCAGAGGCTGCACAGACCCCTGGCTCACCTTTAAGGCCCTATAAAAGCTAGTTCAAATCCACTGGTCTCTCTCAGGCGCCTTTGCAACCAGGCCCTCGCAATGTTACAGCTGTTACCTGACTTGCTTTCCTCTAGTGGTTCTCAACCTGTGGGTAAAGACCCCCTTGGGGATTGAACAACCGTTTTACAGGAGTCACATATCAGATATCCTGCATATCAGATATTTACATTACATTCATAACAGCAGCAAAATTAGTGATGAAGTAGTAATGAAAATAACTTTTGTTGGGTGCTCACCACAACAACAACTGTATGAAAGGGTCACAGCA
The DNA here is from genome assembly GCF_004664715.2 of Peromyscus leucopus. Classification (NCBI taxonomy): domain Eukaryota; kingdom Metazoa; phylum Chordata; class Mammalia; order Rodentia; family Cricetidae; genus Peromyscus; species Peromyscus leucopus. The sequence continues at coordinate 74,507,844 of NC_051070.1, forward strand.
CCAGTCACATTGATGAATGGTAATTCAACTTTTGTTACATTGAATCCAAGATTCAGACACTTCAATGGTTCTTCTTTCATTTCATATACTTTGAAGCCTTTCATTGTTTGATTCCCATCTAACTCTAATCTTCTACCCCTTGATTTATGTTGCAAATATATAAAAATTCTGCATCTTGTTTTCTGAATAAACCATATTGTCTTGTATTTCCATGTGCACCTTAACACCTGCGAGTCCTTGCAGGTGTGTTTTCTCCCTATGTAGCATTTCACTTAGTCTGGTGTGATCACTGTCTGGATAAAGGCATCTGCAGCAAAGCTTGACAGTCTTGAGTTTAATCCCCAGGACCCACCTGGTAGAGAACCAATTCCCCCAGGTTGTCCTCTGACCTTCACATGGGCGTTGCGGCATGTGCACCCATACTCATAACCCCCCCCCCACCCCCCCCCACACAAAATTAAAGGTTTAAAAGAAAGCCGTGTAAGCCTAACACTGTACAGTCTTACTGAGGGTCTCCTTTTGCATGGAGACACAGGGTCTTCTTCCCTGTGTGACTGGGTTAGTTTGCCAATGGTAGGGTAACTACGAGGGATTTCACTGGGAGGAAGATAAGACAGCTCCATAGGTCTGTCTATGAACTCCTATGTCATGGCTAGCAGGGCCAGATGGAGTACTTTCACAGCCCTCTCCTTAATTTCTTGCTTTGGGGTTCAACAGACTGAAATGGCAGTTCACAGACTTCTCTGTGAACTCCTCTACCAATTCTGGTCTCCAGAATAAAGTCTTAAGGGTTTTGTTTCTGTAATCAAAAGAAAAGATTTATTCCCCAGCTCCTCTGGTACTTGAAAAGTCTTAATGTCTTTACTTCATAAATCTACACCAACAAACTTTACTTGTGTGTGTATAAATGTGGGCGTAGGGAGAGGGGTGTACTCAAGGTCTTCCTCTGTACCTTCATTCTAACTTGACATTTACTTCTTATTTTATTTTTAATTATGTTCATGTGTGTGAATCTGCGTGTGGGTATGTGTAATGAGTACAGTGTCTGTGGAAGCCGACCAGAAGACAATGGATCCCCTGGAGCTAGAGTTACAAGCAGTTAGTTGTGAGCTGCTTGGTGTGGGTGCTGAGAACCAAACATAGGCTTTCTGCATGAGCAGTAAGCACTCTATTTGCTGAGCCATCTCTCCAGCCTTTACTTGGTAAAGTACTGGATCCCATTAGCCAAATGAACCACAAGAGTTCAGGGGCATTGTTTGATTAGACACAGAATGTGTAATGGTAGGCTCAGCAGGCAAAATGCTTAGGTCTAGATGTATACAGTCCGCACCACACAGTGACTACTTGTCACCATGTAATTTGTGCTTCTATTTGTTTCCCTCCTGCAACTTTAGGTTCTTTCAAAGCAAGAGCTGTTCTGTGCTTCTTCATATATCCATTGCTATTCACAGGAGATCCTAAAAATGTTTCCATTTTATACCCCTTTTCTAATTTTGAACCTTATCTCTTCCTCAATATTAATATAAAATCTTTCACTTTGGAAGGTTTTAAGAGTCTGTTTAGTTTTATGGTTTGTGTGTTTGCCTGAGTGTATGTATGTGCATCACATGCAAGCAGGAACTCACAGAAGTGAGAAGAGGTGTCAGACCACCAGGAACTGGAATTAGAGTTGTGAGCTGCCATGTGGGTGCTGGGAACCAAATGCAGTCCTCTGCAAGAGCAGCCAGTGCTCTTAACCACTAGGCCATCTCACTTTGTAATGTGTGATCTACCATCTAACACATATGAATTCATTAGTGTTTCTGCTTCAGATTTAAGTACTTCACCAGTAGGCAGGCATTCTGAACTGTGCTGGGGTACAATCAGTAGCTTAGAAGTATCTTTTTGTCCTTTGTGACAATTACAAGAATATCAATCAAATCTCAAATTTGAAAGTTAAGATGACAATCTTCTTAATAGGGAATTTAAAAACATGTTCTATATTGCATTTGTATATTAGTAAGAATAAAAAATTTTGGGTTTTGCTATTTATTGAGATAATAAACACAGATATTTAATAGTAAATAGTATTAAAACTTAAAACATCCTTTATGTGTAAAACATCCTAGCAGTGTATCATTCGCAATGGGATCAAAGGCACTGCACCACTATGGAAACCTTCAATAAGTTATCCACTATCTAGTCACTTCTAATACCGTAAGTACAGGATGAGGATTGCCAATCTCGAAGGAATCTCTAAACTCTTTATTAAAAGTTTAGCATAGATGAATCTGGACCTCAGAACTATAAAAGCAGAAGGCACATAAAAGGTTATCTTCCTTTAATGATAAATGATAAATGATTTACAAAATTATGTGACTTTGTAAGAACCCAGGACATTTAGAGGTAAAGGACAACCTCAAAGAAACATTTAGTATTAGGTTGAGGTGTACTCCACCATCCCTCCTCACTTTAGAACGTTTTTTTAGAAAATTACATTGATTTATTTTAGTGTATGTGAGCACATATGTGTGTATATCTACGTGTATAAACATGTACGCTACAGCACACATGTGGAGGTCAGAGGATGACTTGTGAGAGTCAGTTCTCTCACCATGTGAGAGTCCAGAATGGAATTGAGATTGTTGGCTTGGAGACACGTGCCGTTACCGGCTGAGCCACATCACCAGCCCATCCTCCTGACACTAACAAAGATTTCCACTACGGTCATTTGAACCAGCACTAAGGCATCAGCTCACACTTCTCACACACAAGAAAGTGGGGTCAACTTATCAATGAACAGAGGAATGTACACATCATGTTAATCACAATATATATAACATCCAGGATGAAAACATAGTGACCTTTCTAATTTTTATTACACTGAACTCATGAGAAAAAGACTCGACTACTTTAAGAGTGATGAATGACACAGTCCATGATTGTCAAGCGTCTTAGAATAGAGGTCCTAATAGGATGAATAATTTGAATGCAATTTTGAGCATGACAGAAATTTTTAGCATAGGCAAAACTTTTAGGTTACTTTAATTAGAAGAGTCAATTTGCCTGTCTAATTCTCTTCTTAAAATTTACTATATTCATAGAATTTATATATAGTAACTAAACATTAAATTTATAAAGTATACAAAATAAAGGGCTACAAAAGATATTTGAGAATAGTATTAATATATGCATGAAGTGTTTAATTGGAGGACTTTGATCATTATTCATCCTGACATTAATCACTGTTATTTCTATTGATGTTTCCACTGTTTTCCCCATTTTCTAACTTTAAAACAGATAAATCGACTATTGAGTTATTTAAATAAAACAAGAACTCTTGTTATTTGATGTAGTCAGAGGACCTGTCAACTTCATCTACTAGAGAAATGGAAGTGAGATGTTAAGTATATTCATAAGTTCTCCCTAACTACTCTTTTCCTGTGGTGGACCTGATTCCATATCTCTTCAGTGTGACCAGACTTAGTGATTGGCTTTGCATCTAAGAAACAGTATGAAGTAGAAATGATGCCATGTGGCTTTTCAGAGTAAGTAGTAAAAACAATAGCTTTGAGTCTTTCTCTTTTACATACACACAAACATACACTATTTGATCTGAAAGAAGCCAGTTACCACGTTGTAAGGATACTTAAGCAGCCAGTGGAGAAGTCCTATGGAGTGGAACAGAGGTCTCCTTCCATCAGACAGTCCTGACTTGACAGTCATGTAAGTCATATTGCAAGCAGGTATTCGAGCCCTACTCAGGTCTTCAGATGATAATAGCTCCCACCAACATCTTGACTATAGGCTCATAAGATTCTACACTTAAGGTTCACAGCTAAGCTGCTCCTAAATTCTGACCCATAGGAACTATGAAGATAATGTCTATTTTAGAGCAATGGTACAATTCATTATAGAATAGTCATTAAGTAAACAATTTGTAAAAGATACAGATAAGGATAACAAGCATATCATTAAAAAAATTGTAAAATACAACTGTAAATTTTACTGTTCTTCAGTGTTAATGCTGTGACAAAACAAATCCTGGAGAAAACCTCACCTTGCAAGCGACTGTTCCAACAACTTGCCATGTGTCTGCTATATCCTGTTTACCATACTGCATGCACTTTACTTTTTCACTGATAGAAATAGAAATCTGTGGTTTTCCTTTGTATGTTCCAACTCTCCATGCTGGCTGTTTTTGTGGCTGGGTCACAGATGAGCAATTAATACTAGTCAATGAATTCTGCAAGTTAGCATCCAATAAAGTACCCAATGGACAAGCCTGCAGAAGCAAGTCAGGCAACTGACTCAATTTTGTGTTTAGGTCAGTGTCATTTTTCTGACTTGAGTAAAGAAAATCCTGTATCCCAAAAAGCAGTTCCAAGCCTTGTGAAATTCCACTAATGCTAATTAAAGATGGTCGAGGGGACAGAGCTTGTTCAACTAGTGGAACACTTGCATATATCATATCATTCCTCAGAAAAGCAATGACTGGCCAGAGTTCTTCACCTCCTACTAAAAGTCCATAGACAGGTGATTTATTGATGTATGAACAGCTATCACGCCTCTCCACGAAGTCTTTATCATCATCCAATAATCTAAGTTGAAAGAGTAATGCCTTAAGAAAGGGACCATCTTCAGGTACAGGAACATAACTCAGTCCATTCAAGATTTTGGCTCTCTTTTCAACAGTAGGATATCGTCTGTATTAAGGAAACAGAAACATTACAAATGATTCTTCCAAGTAAAATCAATGAGAGAATTAAAAAACTTTAAAATAGAAGGCAAACAGTCATAATTATAAGACATAAAGCAACAAATAACATACACTACCAAAGGAAAAAACCCTAAACCATTAAACCTGCTGACTTATGTCTGGAACAAATGCTTCATATTTAGGTTTTTTTTTTTTTTTTTTTTTTTTTTTTTTTTTTTTTTTTTTTTTTTTTTTTCGAGACAGGGTTTCTCTGTGTAGCTTTGCGCCTTTCCTGGAGCTCACTTGGTAGCCCAGGCTGGCCTCGAACTCACAGAGATCCGCCTGGCTCTGCCTCCCGAGTGCTGGGATTAAAGGCGTGCGCCACCACGCCCGGCTATTCCTTTTCTTTCTACTTTTAGGTCCAGAATAAAGCTATCTATTAAACTACTCATTTTTTGAGTAAATAAGCAAACTCTCTGTGATGGTTCTTCTTGGTTGTCAACTTGATTATATCTGGAATTAAAAGCCTATGTGTCTGGGTATACCTGTAAGGGATTTTTTTCTTCTTAATTAAATCATTTAAAGTGGGGAGATCCACATCTAACCTGGATCTTTGACGTGGGAAGATCCACCTTTAATCTGAGCCACATCTTTGGCTGGCAGTCTATATAAAGGTCATGGAAGAAGGAAGCTTGTTCTCTTTGCCTGCTTCCCTTCAGTCTTGCTGAGAAGTCCATTCCTTCACTGGAATTCAAGCCTACTTCTTGTGGATTCTAGTGTATATGGAAGACCAGCTGAGGCATCCAACCTCATGGACTGAACAACCACTGGACTCTTGGACTTTCTATTGGTAGACAGCCATTGTTGGACTAGCTGGACCACAGGCTGTTACCTACTTCAGTAAACATATATGGACGGACGTGCGCGCGCGCGCGCGCGCACACACACATACACACATTCATTCTATCAGTTCTGTTCCTCTAGAGAACCCTGACTAATATACTCTACTAAGCCTATTTTCTTATTTATAAAATAAATGATAGGTCAAGGGGTATATGTCAGTGGAAGAGAATATCTTTCACATGCATGGAAGATTAGGTTCAATCTCCAGCACCAAAACCAAACAAATAAAAGCCTAGCAAATGGATAGGAACTACTAAGACTTTTAAAAATAATTTTCATAACAATATTTTTCTTGACGGGTGGTGGTGGTGCACGCCTTTAATCCCAGCATTCGGGAGGCAGAGGCAGGCGGATCTCTGTGAGTTCGAGGCCAGCCTGGTCTACAAAGCGAGTTCCAGGAAGGGTGCAAAGCTACACAGAGAAACCCTGTCTTGAAAAACCAAAAACCAAAAACAAACAAAAAAACCAATATTTTTCTCTAATAAGATGGTAATGTTTGATAATAAAAATAATGCATTAAAATGATCTACTAATTAGTGGACCCTTACTTAGATTCTTATGTATTTTTCTGATTGAAAAGGGGAAAAATCAGCTAGTATACCATTAGTGACTTGTCATACTCTCATAGTTGACAATAAAGAAAATAAACTAATCTGGGACCTTAAACAATGTCTCAATATGTTTAAAATTTTGTAGGATTACTTAATCTGTCATTCTAACTAATCTAGGTTTTGTTTCATGTTGTGGGATATTTTGATTGCACTCTGACACTACTGAGACTGCCCAATAAAGTTATACCTTGAATCAAGGGGTAGAGCCAGTGACTAGCTGACCAGAATTGGCCATAGAGAAGCCAGCAACTTGGATAGAGAAGATGCACATGAAGGAAAGGGCAAGGACTAGAGTTTGAGCTCTCTTAGTTCTGGGACAAGATGTATCTCTTGCAGTATCTCCAGTCTAAAAGCAAGGTCAGCTAGTTGCTACTCGGCATCTCTGAGCTAGCAGGTTTTCACCCCAGTCTTTGACTCCCGAGTGTTACTGATAAATAGAATGGTAGAGTCTTAAATTAAACCTACATATTGCAGCTATGGCAAGCCAGGGCCGCAGGACCAGAAGTCTGGCCAGGCCATGGTACAGCAGATGATAATTAAAATATCAATAGATTCATGTGCAGTTGCTAAACGAACAGAAAGACATCAGTTTCAAGACAGGATTCAAGCCTTAAGTGTCCCTATAGCTATGGATGTAATACCAATCAGAGGTGCACTTAAGCTGATACTATAAATCAAGATTGTTGTATTAAGATCATCCGCCCTCTTGTATCATAAATGATAGCCACTACTCTTTGGCATGTATGTAGAGAATATGCAGTGGTGTGGCTATTTCCTCTGGGTTGAAGTAGAGTAGCTATGATGACCCAGGAACCTCTCAAGGCCTCCTCTCCCCCAAACACCAACTACTACCACACAACAGGTAAACAACTGACTCAGGTGACTTTGGCTGGTGTGTGTTCTTGTGAGTCACCCATGCTCCCTTAAGTAATCCCAACAAACACACTGGTTTGCCAATCTCAATTTGAATAGATTCCTTTGGTCTGTTATTGTCCTTTAAATCCAGAGTTATTACACATTTCTTTACATCTTTCCAGAAAAGGTTAAGGAATATATGTTAATTCATATCTATTAGCCTTAACATCAGCTCCAAGTGGTCAGAAATCTGAAAATGGAGAACTTTACAAAACTAGCAATTTATTCAATAATACAGAATTAAAGTGACACATAGATGAATCCTGTGAGACACTCCCCCACCCCCATTTTGCTACCTCCACAGAGATGTAGTGTAACTCACCTAAACGTATCTGAACGTGTCTTCTAAAGTATATAATATACACTACTGGGAAAGCATTCTGAAAACTAATATGACCTTTTAAAATATTTATTTTTGTCATTTTTCAATTATATATAGAGAGGGGTAGTTATGTACATTTGAGTGCATATGGCTTTGGAGTCCAGAAGAGATGTTGGATCCATTTGGGGCTAGAGTTCGTGGTGGCTGGTGAGCTGCCTCACCTGGGTTCTGGGAAGTAAACTCTGCTCCTCTGGAAGAGCCTCTGCATGTTCATAAATATCAAGCATCTCTTCAGCCCTCCATGACTTCTTCAAAGGACTTACTTTTTCAGTTAACGAAAGTCTTACATCAATTACAATGCTAAGATACAAGTGTATACACATAAAATCAGAACATTGGCACAAAAAGGACAAAGTAGTAGAACAGCGATAGACCAGTGTTTCTATGAAGGACTATAGCAAGCATCAATACTGAGTCAATGGAGAAAAGATATGGGGCTTACATGATGATGTTAGGAAAACTGTCAAATAGTATAAAGAAAAAGTGTATTCCCACTCAACACCATATCCAAAGCTGTACAAGTGGACTAGAGGTTTAAATGTAACAGATAAAACTATACAGAATGGATAAAATAGTATCTCTGGAAGGTAAAGGTAATTCACAGAAAAGGAAACTCAAGACACTAACAAATATTGTTACAGAAAAATATACAAATAGAAATTAGACCTCCTTTGTCGGTAAAAATTAGAGTAAGAAGTCGGTTAAGTACAGAAATCCACTAATTCCTAATGGATGTGTTGGCATTCAGGGAAGCTGCTTGTCAATATTTTGTCAAAATCTGTATAGACTTGTCCTAAAGCCCTGTTTGAGGAGGTCTACTGAAGCACTGTTCTGAACGGGAGAGGCAGCTTGAATCTATCACTAAGGAATGTGAGTGAAGAAATCCATATATTCCTATGGATCAAATATCTAGATCTGCAGTGTCAAATATGGTAGACGCTAGGTACATGTGCTATTTAAATGTAAGCAAAACTAACAGCTGAGGTCAGGCATGGTGGTTGCATGCCTTTAATCTCAGCACTCAGGAAGCAGAAGCAGGAGGATACCTATGAGTTTGTGGCTAGCCTGATCTACATAGTGAGTTCTAGGTCAGTCAGTGCTACACAGTGAGACTCTGTCTCAAAACAACAACAACAACAAAAACCTAATAACTGAGTTGCTCAGTCACACCACCCATACGTGCTTACTGGTTTCTAACATTAACATAGACTTAGAATCCATCCCCTTTCTATCATGCAGGAAGTTCTAGTGTATGGTGCTGCTTTCCAAGAACACAAAGCTACTCAGCCAGACAGAGGCTTCTCAGAAATACTGCCAAGAACAGAAAACAACTCAAAGAATGACAAATGGGATCACATGAAATGAAAACCTTTCTGCAAAACAAATAAAATTACAAGCAAAATGGAGAGAGAGCCTACAGATTGTGGAAAAACACTTAGCCAGCTATACTTCATAAAGAACTGCAAACACTAAACACACACACACACACACACACACACACACACACACACACACAAACTTCCAATCAATAAATGGTAAAATGAACTGAGTAATCAGTTCTGAAAAGAAGAAACAAAAATAGCTAAAACATATATTTAGAAGAGTGCATGATTGCTGTCCATATTTTGAGTTACTATATAGTCCTCTCCATCGAATTTTTTTGGTAGTGCCGGGCGGTGGTGGCGCACGCCTTTAATCCCAGCACTCGGGAGGCAGAGCCAGGCGGATCTCTGTGAGTTCGAGGCCAGCCTGGGCTACCAAGTGAGTTCCAGGAAAGGCGCAAAGCTACACAGAGAAACCCTGTCTCGAAAAACCACAAAAAGAATTATTTTGGTAAGATATGGCAAAGTCTTAAAACCGGACCGGATCACTTATGTCACCCAGGAAAAAAGTGAGTGTAATTTAAATTTTCATAGTTCCTTCTATTTTGTTCAACCACTAAAAACTGCAAACGATAATGATTTCTAACAATCGCGTATACTGATAAGACGAAAACAACAGTATCGCTCAACAAGGAGATTCCGTAAGCATGAATTAAAATGTTCTGAAATAATTTTGCCACTGAAAGTTGAAAAATCTGAAACACGTTTAGTGCTCAGTAAGTATTTTTTCCTTCATCATTTCTGTACCAATCTTGCACAGATGGAATTCATTTTAAGATACAATAATACTGTCGGGTATGGTGGCCCACACCTTTAATACCAATACTCAAGAGGCAGAGACAGACAAATCTCTGTAAATTCGAGGCCAGTCTGGTCTACAGAGCGAGTTCCAGGATAGCTAGGGGTATTTTTTGCCTCACAACAACAACAACGACGACAGAAAGATACAATAATAGTAATGTTAGAAGGCATGTAGCAACATGGGTCAAGCAACTCATTTCTTACAACAATGTCAGATAAGGATAGCACACAAAGCTTAACTTGCGCTATGGCACTCAGCTGGCTGGCAGATCTGGGATTCGATGCACCACAAAAACTGCGACATGATCCATCCTGGGCCCCATCATGCCCGAGGACCCAGACTTGCAATTACCTGGAGAATCTGACGGTGCCACCGAGTGGAGTTCCCGGTTCGTGACGTATGAGCCACAGTGCCCGCTGGGCCATGGTAAAGCCACCGAAGGATCAGCTCATCCCCGAAACTAAGGTCGCCAGCCAGCCAGAGCAGACGGCCCTGCGCCGCAAGAGCTCACGGGAGATGCTCGCTCTTCCCGGTGAGGCGACGCCAGTCTCCCGGTCCCTCCAGGAGGTCAAGACACACTGCCGACAGGTCCTGGGAACCCGCACCCGGAATCCGGGAGGACCGCAAGGCTCTACCTCCCACTTCCGGGATGGCGGCCCGCGAGGCTCAAGGCGCGTCGCTCGCTCGCTCACTCGCAGGCGAGCGTCTCCGCGGCCCGCCCGCCGCTCGCTCCCCTCGCCCGCCCCGCCAAGCCCGCCCGGCGCGCGCAGCCCCACTTCCGGCGTGCGAGGCGGTGACAATGGGAGCGGCGCGGGCGGCGCCGGGAGGCAGCTGACAGGCGTCTGGGGCTCCGCTTCATGGCCGCTCTCCCGCGCAGCCTGCGCCGTGTGAGGAGCCGGGCAGCCCGCGGCGGTCGGCAGCCGGGCCGGAGGCGGTCAGGCCGAGCTGGGACGTGCGAGCCGCGCCGCTGAGGCGCAGCATGTGAAGCGGAGACGGCCTCGAGCGCGGGGCGAGCCTCTCAGCCGGCCGGCATGGCCACGACGGCCGAGCTCTTCGAGGTGGGTCCCGGGGCTCCGCAGGCGGCGGCGGCGGCGGGGGAGGGGCGGGGACGGAGCTGGGGGGTGCGGGGGCCGCCAGGACGCTGGGCCCGGCTCGGGGGGCGGGGGGTCCCGACGTCCTGGCGACCGGACCGGAGGAGTGGGCTGGGCTGAGTCAGGAGCCCCGGCTGGGCGAGCCCGGTCTTGCCGCGCGACAACTCGCGATCGGTGCTGCTGGAGCCACCTGAACTGGGACTCTTGGAAGCTTCTCCCCGTGGACGGACGTTCCGACCGGCAGGAAGCGGCCCCGGGGTCCCCGCCGGCTTACCGTGCAGGCTGGAAGGCGGAGAGGATGGTTTTTTAGGACAATGAAGGCCTACTGAGCCTTTAGCAGCTTAGGGAAGCGACACATTGAATGGCTGTGGAACCACCCAACCGCTGGTTAGAGAATCCTTCAGGTGCGAGAGCGCCTGTGGGCGTTCGTTCCGATCTCGTTCTGGAGTGGTTCGGCGTTTGGACTTGAAAACTGGGTTTGGTGGCGTTCGTTGTGAACAGCTGTGATGTTTGAGATAATGGAATGGGGTTACAAAACAATGAAACAGTATTTCCTTATGTGGGAAAAAAAATAGAAGTAGAGATACGAAGGAAAATGAAGGCTACACCATCTGCCCCGTTTGGGGCGTGATTACTTCATATCAACAGAAGTGAAAGTTGTAAAGAACACTGCGGTTCACAGTTAAGAATGTCACCGTGGGTGAAAATTGTATCCTCTTGGTTTGCGCTTCAGAGTGGATTGTGGCTTGAATTTTAAATGCCATAGTTTCCATAACGAATTGAACTTTTTTCACTGTTACTTTTTTGTTACTACACCTTGGCTCGCAGTCATCCCCAGCATGGATATCGCATTTGTTAGGAGAAATAGCGTTCTTAAATTGTAAGTTATAATAAAAGTGATTTGAGTGAAGGGTTATTATTGCACTTGAGAAAAATGTGTTGCTTTTTCTCAGACATAAGTGTCTGGAGATGATTAATATTAGCGTCTCTAATCATAAAATTCTGCCATCTGTTTATTTACACTAGGCCAGGAAAACTGTCTTAGTCCTCTGAACATTTACTGTGTATCCTTGGTCAAAATACTAGGTAATTCTGTAATTACTTGTTTCAATTTTTACATCTTTACAGAATTTGAGATATTTAAGTAATGGATTTCACTAGTCACTTATTAACAAAATCATTCCATTTTCCTACTGTTATAATGGGTTCTCTTTGGCATTCACAGTTTTGTCTTGGCTTACAATACATTTTCTTTAAATATATGGCCAGATGAGTCTAGTAACTTACTTGAAAGTGTGTTTTCTTTCCCAGGGATGAAGAAAAGGGGTGAAGAAATGTGTGTGTGTTCTCTAGGTCTTGCCAGTTAGTAGAGTTGTTAAAGTTGTTTAACTTGGTGAGACCATTGCTATAGTAGCTGATGAGGAAGCCGGTGATGATACAGTAATCAGAAGATTCTTAGGACAGATGAGCATATCGATAGGTCTTATAATTGAAGCGACCCCTCCTTCATATCTTGTTTCATCAAAATTAAAAACATAGTAGTTACAATTAAATGCTATCAGTTATGTATAATTAAGAAGTCTGTCTTTTCCTGGATGGTTGTGAGTCTTACCCTGTAAGGAATAAGCTTTCATTCCCCTAGTGAAAAATTGATTTTACTCTCAAGAGGGGAGAAGGATAAAGGCCCCCAGTTTCTGCTGCCATTTTCTGCAGCTACTGCCATAAATATAGGCTGCAGAGCTCCTGCTTCCCATTCACAGTCACAGCTGGAGAACTGAAGGAAACAGGGCAGGATGTAGTCAAGGATATTTGGTTTTTATGCATCCTGGTTTTCATGTACTACTAAATAGAATTGTACTTTCATTTTCCACATTAGAGAAATTAAATGGAAACAAAGTAGAGTTTTGAACCCATGAAATTTCATTGTTAACTCGACTTCTTATAAAATGTTATTATTGGTTTGGTGACTCATCTTTTTGAACAGACAGCTTCTGACAATAAAATCAAACTGTAGGATCTTTCCTCAGTTGACAGAATAATTTATTAATAGATGACTCAGTGATTGCAGTAATGTATATCCTGGAAGTTTCCCAGAATACCTTCTTAGTTTCATATCTTGTTGACAGGTCTTTCTGAAAGAATCCGTCTGTGGTGTTTTAAGTAATAAACTCAGGATGGCCTATCTGAACTGAGATTTCTCAGTGGTTTGGATTAGTGATATATTCAGCATGTTAAAAAAAAAATGGCTTGAGTGATAAAACCTTTCCTGTTGCTGCAGACATTGCTCTTTTATTTGTACTACTGAAGATACTTTCTTATTCCTTTGATGAATGTCTCCCTGTCATTCTCACAGATTCTTCCCATTTCTTTGGGCAGGTTACATTATAGAGGAGAGTTCTTTGTTTAAAACTAGAGTTAGTTATTCATTCAGGAAATATTTTTGAGTACCCATGAACTTCAAGATAAAGTGCTAAAATTAATAACACTGCATGTCTCATCAGACATGCCACAGAAAATTCATTTATGCATTAATGCAGCTGATAGTCCAGGCATTGGGCTTAAACGATCATGAAGTAAAATTATAGATGGGGTAGACAGATAGGTTAACTAATAAGCCCGGTGCAGAGGGAGGGCAGACTCCTTCTTTCCTGGGATAATTAGGAAAGGTTTCATGTAATACCTGAAGTTAGGTGTTGGTAAATGAGTAGAAACTTCAAGCAGGAGAAAGGAATTCTAAGACAGTGACAGAAGGTCACTCCAGTTTGTAAAATGAAGGGTGTTAGAAAACTAGGAAGACTAGGGAGGTGTGTGTGTGTGTGTGTGTGTGTGTGTGTGTGTGTGTGTGTGTGTGTGTGTTTAGGGAGTAGTAGGTCATGGCAAGTCTTGAAGATGATAGGAGTTTGAGGAAGTTTTGAGAAAGCTTTTGTAGATCATGTATAAAGAAACTGATGACTTTTCCCTAGTAGGCTCAAGTGAATCATCTGACTAATGTTAGTTTGAAGAATGTCCTTCAGTGGGGATTATAGATAGACCGTCCGTCATTGTCATTGACTTCCCTTCTTGTCATTTGGTAATCCTTCCGGAATTGTCTATTGTTGATTGATGAACCTAGGAGGTAAAAATCTTAAACTTGTTTAATGGAGACAGAAAAATCAGAGAATTTGGGGAGACATTTGGAAAAGAACAAAAGAATTTGGTTACTAAGAAGTTAATTCATGTATGTGAAATTGGGAAAGTAGGTGATTAATGATATATTAAGAAAATTGGTAGGGCCCTTTCAGGGAGAAGAAATAATATATTAACTTTAAGTATCTATTAAGGAGAGAAGGAATGAATTTTTAAGAATGTTAGGCTAGATCTAGTCATACTGATCTATAACCCCAGCTATTCTAGGGACCACTGCAGGAGGATTGCTAGTTCAAGACCAACTGGGGGCAACTTAGATTCCTGTCTCAAAATAAAAAGCACCAGAGGACTGAGGATATGTTGAGTGCTTGATTAGCATACAGAAGGCTTTGGGTTCAATCCCAAAGTATTGCAAAAAAAAAAAAAAAAAAAAGGAGAAAAAAAAACAGTATAGATTAAAGCTGGACATTGTAGCACATACCTGTAATCCCAGCAGTCGGGAGGTAGGCAGAAGAAGTTCAAGATAAACTTGGCTACAGAGTGAGACCTTGTTTCAGAATGCTAGAAATAAAGAAAGCTAAAACAGCAAAAAGGGCTTAATCAAGGTATCCTGTGAAGATATCAGAAGGCAGCCACTATAACTGTAAATATGAATAAGTAACTTGGAAGGAAGTTACAACTAGTTTTAGCCCTTTAGAAATGATTGCTTCATATGGATAATTTAGACCTGAGATGGATGACATCTCTCAACTGTACATCTCATTAGTTAGATGGTCTGAGCAGGTTACCTATTTTCTTTGTACCTCAGTTTTCCCATCTGTAGAAGAAAGTTATTTTGAAGATTGCCTTAAGTTTTTATCTCAGGGGAAAAAAGTGAAGGTTTACCTTAAATTTGATAAACCTCTTAGAAGAATGGTAGCTGCTTTGAATTTAAGTGGATTAGTAGGGCAGGAGGGACCTGGCATGGAAGTGCATACTTGTAGCTGAAGTTTTCTCCAGTCCTGCCTGGCCCACAGTCAGGACAAATCTCTCTCACCCATCAGTCCCACAGCCACTCAGACCCAACTGAGTAAATGCACAGAGACTTATATTGCTTACAAACTGTATGGCCATGGCCGGCTTCTTGTTATCTAGTTCTTCTATCTTAAATTAACCCATTTCTATAAATCTATACCTTGCCACATGGCTCGTGGCTTACCAGTATCTTACATGTTGGTACTCATGGCGGCAGCTGGCAGTGTCTCCTGACTCAGCCTTCCTGTTCCCAGAATTCTCTTCTCTGTTTGTCCTGCCTATACTTCCTACTACCTGGCTACTGACCAATCAGCATTTTATTTATACAGAGCGATATCTACAGCACATACTTGTGATTCTGGTTTTGGGGTTGCAGAGCAGGAAGGGTGTGAGTTTGAAGTCATGGGCTATATGGCAAGCCCCCCACCGTCCCCAAAGACAAAATTGAGCATCCATCAGGGAGAAAAGCCTTTCAAAGATTGAGAAATAGTCATACTGGAGAGAATGATAGCAGACTACAATGAGAGATTACAAATAGTGAGTGTGGAAGGTTATATTATTCATGATGTCTACAAGGTCTGTCACCCTACAGTGTGACTTACACTCATCCTCTTAGGTCTGCTTTTTTGTGAACCTGGAAATTTGAAGAAAGTCATTTACTGGGGTGAGGAAACATACATGGCAACAGACACCCAGACAGAAGACTGTTCTGAAAGCAGCAGTGGGTCTCAGCCAGACGATCCCTCTAAGATCTTCTCTGTTGTCCTCAGTTCTTAGAAATGAAAGAAGAAATGAGATGAAAGAGTTGAGCTAGGGTGACATTTAAAGACCATTCCTGCTTCAAAATTTTTAAATCTAATTCTGTGATTCTGTTAAATCATGTAAAAGATGTAAAATCATGTAAAAACTATTAAATTCTGTTACTTTTCCTTTGGAACCTAAAACATCAGATATTTTTTAAAAATAAAGCATATTCTCATGGAAAAGAGATTTTACTTGATGTGACCTAAAAAACTGATGCAGTTCTTTTAAAGCATTGATATCTCCTTCAAGATTGTATTGGTAGTTTCCAAAAAACTTTTTAGTTTGTCTTGATTTTGTATCTTAATGTGCTTTGTTTTTCTACCTTTATTTTATTATTAATTTGAGATCCATTTTGGTAGCCTGAGACAAAGGATTTTATAGTGCTTTTCAAATAGCCAAAAATCAATAGAGTTTATTAGTTTATAGGAATTATATAAAGAATATCATTAACAAATCAAGTGGAACTAGAGAGGAGGGCAAAATAATGTACTTCTAGTGTTATTGTTGTATTAGGCTCATATTTCTAATATATCTTTTGTTGGCAGCACCATGTAATACCAGTTTTTTATTTCTAGTTCATGAACTAGTAGTTTGGGGTTTGTATCTAGGCCAGGGTGTGATTTTTCAAGAGCCTTGCAAGGGGATTTGCACATACCCCTAGCTAGCTAGTATTTTGGCTTGTTCAGCATTGTTCCCTTGACTACAGATGGAACGGAAGAACAGCATGTGACAGAGCTTGCCTTTGCTTTCAGTTAAAATATAGAGGAGAGAGTAAAACAGAAAAAAAAATTGTTATGAAACAGTAAGTGAGACTAGATCTGGTGTCACAAAACTGGAATCCCAGCTACTTAGGAGTCTGAGGCAGGAAGATTGGAAGTTCAGTGTCTGGTTGGACTACAGAATCAGTCCAGGGCCAGCCTGGGCAACGCAATAAGGTGTTGTCAGAAGGCTGGTAGTATAGTTCTGTGGAGAGTGCTTATTTAACATGTTCCGATCCCTGTATTTACGTGTTTGTAAATGAACAAAACCCAAAAAGGAATAAATGGCAATAAATTGCTTTGCATTGGCATTTGAACTTTTATGGTTTTTTAGGGGGTTGAGGAAAAATGGTGGAGTTAATGTGGGGGAAGAAATGGAAACTTCCAGTGATTTGAGCTAGGCTTTAGTCATTGTGTCTTGTTCTTTT
This sequence comes from Peromyscus leucopus, assembly GCF_004664715.2. Taxonomy (NCBI): domain Eukaryota; kingdom Metazoa; phylum Chordata; class Mammalia; order Rodentia; family Cricetidae; genus Peromyscus; species Peromyscus leucopus. The sequence continues at coordinate 74,524,738 of NC_051070.1, forward strand.
TTTGTTTGCTTGGTTTTGTTTGTTTTTTGGTTTGTTGTTGCTACTGTTTTAACAACAAACTCAGTAATTTTAAAAGAAATTCATTTTTCTCGGTACTTGGAATTGAAATATCAAGGTGTTAGCATCTGGTGAAGGCCTTTTACTTTATTCTTGGTGGAGGACAAAGAAGGGTAGGAGACAGGTAAGAGATTGGAGTAAGCACATACTATTTGATTAATGAACTCACAGCCTCAAGCTTCTTTATAACTGCAGTAAATCTGTTCATGCAGGTAGTCTTCATTATCTAAACATCTCCCATTATACCTTATCCCACAACACTACTTCATAGGAGATGAAGTTACCAACACATGCTTTTTTTTGGAAAACATATTCAAACCATAAGAAGTTGTGTTAATAGGGAACAAAAGGCATTCTGTAGAGTAAGTAACATGACCCCAGATTAGGTAGCTGGAGTAGCCTGAGTTTAGAGTAGTCAGACAGGCTGATGGGAGTGTGGCTGTTCATTTTGGGAAACAGAAATCAGGGTAGGGTGGCTTAAGATAAACTGTAAAGCAGAGACACATGAATGTGAACTCAACTGGGGTTACGCCTGGAAGTTTCTGAATAAAAGGTAGCAGTGTTTTAATGATTTCTGTGACAAATAGAAACATTATAAATCTAAGGAAAATATACTATAGGTAACAGTTGTTGGCCTAAGAGAATACAGAAATACTTGACGTTGAAATTCTCTATTCTTTCACCTAGATTGTGGGGGAATTACTCCAGTTTCTTTGTTTGTGGGTAGTTCTGACACATCATATTGATTTATTTGGGGGTAGTGGTGTAGGAAAATTAAAATTAGTTGGTTTTGTTTCAATGGAGATTTATATTCTTGGCTAAAGGGAATAATTTCCAAGAAATTTCAGTAGGAATGAGCATAAATGCCATGCTTTGTCTTTCAAATTTTCAAATTGTTATTATTTAGAGAATATGAAACCAGTTTGCACAGTGGCTAATGATGTAGAATTAAATATAATGTGATAGTATCTAAGTACATAGTTCTTTGACCTTTGTTGATTGAAAAAAATTACTCTAAGTCAGGTGGTGGTGGTGAATGCCTTTAATCCCAGCACTCGGGAGGCAGAGGCAGGTGAGTCTCTGTGAGTTCAAGGCCAGCCTGGTCCACATAGTGAGTTCCAGGACAGCTACACAGTGTGAGACCCTGTCTTGAAAAAAATAAATAAATAAATAAATAAATAATTACTCTAGCAAAATAAAAGAGGAATGATACATCTTTATTAGGCTTATAAAGTTCTATTTTTTTTTTAAATGAGAAGCCTTTTGGGAGGACCTATTTAAAAGCCAGGGTACTTGTTAAATTATCTTTTTCTTAAGGTAAATGCCATTGCAGCAAGGTTATATATTAGAAAATAGGACTGAGATTTGTTTGGTTTATAAGCAGAATTTTTTCCTAAAGAATTTTCATCCTGTAGTGATCAGTAACTGCTTTGTTTTAGACCTTAGCAATAATTTGATTGTTTCAGAAGATAAAATGTAACTGGAGGCGGAGCTTTCTGTCCTGTATGCCCCATTATACCCAGCAGTCACTTTCCAAATTGTCACTCAGAGGCTTATATTAATTATAAATGCTTGGCTGATGACTAAGGCTTACTACTAGCTAACTCTTACATTGAAACTAACCCATATTTCTTACCTATGCTTTGCCACGTGGTTCGTGGCTTGTTACCTCATTTTCTACATGTCTTGCTTCCTCCACGGCTGGCTGGCTGGCATCTGCCCTAGCTCTGCCCTTCTTTATCTCTGTCTTCAGTTTGAATGTACCACTTAACCTTATTCTGCCTTGCTATTGGCCAAACAGCTTTATTATCAACCAATGAGAGCAACACATATTCACAGCATACAGAAGGACATCCCACAGCAATAAAACTTCTGTTTTGCTTCTAGAATATTGTTCTCTCAATTTTCCTCCTCCTTCATTGGTATCTCCTGTTTTGTCTATTCTGTAGGATCATTTTCCTGCTCTTTTCCCCCCAAATTGGCATGCCTTCTTCCTTCCTAATGATGTCATGCATTCCTGAGGTTTTAAATAACTGTCTATGTGTCAACTCCGAAATTACATATTCCGTACTTTTGTTATAACACCAGCCTGGTTTTTTAGCTACATGTTTTATATTTTTACTCTGACACCTAATCTATAGTATGATATATACAAAACAAAACTCTTGTTTCTTCATTCCCTTTCCATCTCCTTCCCTGGTCTCCTCCATGTCAGTAAAAAGTACCACCATATAGTTGTTCAGGCCATAAACCTCTTCAAGAAATTTCTGTTTCTGACTGGCAAAATAAATAAAGAAATAGTCAGTGAAATGACTCCTAATGATGTTCTGCTATACCTAGATCAGAGCCTAGCATCGTCATCATTGAGGTTTCATTCAGCAACTGGTAGGAGCAGATACAGAGACCCACAGCCACACATTAGGAGAGCTTGAGGAATCCTGAGGAAGAGGGGGAGGAAGGAATGTAGGAACCAGAGGAGTCAAGGACACCACAAGAACACGGCCCACAGAATCAACTAACCAGGGCTCCTAGGGGCTCACAGACTGGAGCGACAATCAGGGAGCTTGTATGGGTCTGACCTAGGTCCTCTACATATATGTAATGGTGTGTAGCTTGGTGTTTTTGTGGGACTCCAAACAGTGGGAGTGGGGTCTGTCTCTGAGTCCTTTGCTGGCTTTTGGGACCCTTTTCTTCCTACTAGGTTGCCTCGTCCAGCTTTGATATGAGAGTATGTGCCTGGTCTTGTTATAACTTGTTATGCCATGTTTGGTTGATTTCACCGGGAGGCCTGCTCTTTTCTGAAGGAAAACGGAGAATTGGATCTGGGGGAGAGCAGAGGTGGAGAGGAAGGGACTGGGAGGAGCAGGGGGAGAGGGAAACTGTAGTCAGGATGTAATATATGAAAGAAGAATAAATTAATTAATTAAAATAAAGAAATTCCTGTTCCTTTTTCTCGTTTCTCTTCACTTCCATCCCGTCAGCAGGATTTAAATATATCGCTTAAAATTATATGAACCCATTTCTCAACACCCTGACCTCCGCCACTTTCATCTAAACAACTGTTATCTCTTGACAGTGTTGTTGGTTGGGTCCTCTTAGAAGCAGACACTGAGAGAGAGAGTTTATTAGGCAGCACATTTATTAGGAGGTACCCCTGGGGTGAAGAGGTAGGGTGGGGGAGTAGATAGGACACATGGAGAAGTAGAACATCTATGGCAATGTGCTATGCTGGTAGCAGCTGTGTGAAGAGCTATGAAACTAAAATGACTTGTCACTTTGGTTTTGACCATACACATCAGGCCTTTATGCGCCTGACTCAGTCTTTGGAGTCATGTTACATTGAGAAAGGTGTGTATTCAGTGGAATGGCACTCAGTAGCTGAGAGGGTCCCTGAAACACCACCCGGTAGAAGCACCACTGCTGGCTCAAGGGAGTCCCTTTCTGCAGGGAGAGCTGGAGGGACATCACTGTCTACAGTAGGACACCCGGTGCCACTAGCTTCTACCCCTTTAATGCACTTCTTACTTCCTTTGTGCTTAGGCAAACACATTCCCCCGTTGGTGTCACGATCTCTTTCACTGTGGATGTGAGACATGAACAGATTAGGAGCTAGGGTAGGCAGGGCAGTTTGTACTTTACTTCTTGTTCCTAATCCCGATAGTTTTTCCTCATAAGAAAACTTTAAAGGTTTTTTAATTTGGAATATATCCTGCAACTTAAGAGGACAGAACTCCATCTCTATAGAGGGAGTACCACCTTTGAACTGGTGCTTTTGTTATAACTTCAGTGTAGGTCTAGTTAGTCTGTTATGATAAACCTGAGTCCTCTACTCCCCTGTTTTGTTTGTTTTCTCTCTCTCTCTCTCTCTCTCTCTCTCTCTCTCTCTCTCTCTCTCTCTCTCTCTCTTAATTCTGGCCATTATTGAGAATAAGGTATTGAAATTCCTATGATTTTATATAGCTCTCTTCTGTCTAGTTCTGTCATGCCAATACACACTAGGTTAACACATTAAAGATAATAACCTCAGAAGTCCTGCCCATGTTTCCTTAAGGAATGAAAACAGCACTTTCTTCTTGGGTTAATTTAACCAAGAATGAGCCCAAATTTCAATTCTCTGCCTCTTCCTGGGTTTGTAGTCTGGTTGCTTACCTACCTGTCTGTAATCTGTCCCTGTTGCCTGTAAATTGTGCCTTATGTCGGTTATGCCCCTGAATCTCTGACTGTCCCTAACAAATGACTTTCTTCTATATTTACTAAACAGCACAGTAAACATGGCGTGTGAATAGAATCAGTGATACTTCACAGAAATCTTTAACAGAATTTTACAAGAAAAATTACTTGACTGGCCCAAGCTGACTCTTGAATAGCAAACAGTACTGCAAATAGGCATCATCAAGCTATATCCACATTGCTTCCAACATTTATGGTAGACATTGGATGCTTCCAGCCTCTTGGCTGCTTTTAGCAAATGATTACAACACACATACACAAATACATTACTTTGGTTCAGGGTAGAAAACTTCATAATTTAAAATTCAAACTATGTTTAACTTAGATTGTAAAAGTTGATTGCCCAGAAAATCCAAGACATAGTAAGATTGGTTACACTGTTTTCTTAAAGGCAGGTTAAATTTAAACAGGCTGAGTATTATCTTAAATGATCTCAGTGTTCATTATTAACTTTGCTGTCGGGTCTGCCAAAAGTTAAGACTTTTTGAATTAGAGATATTTTCATAAAAATTTATTACTATACTTTCAGTGTTGTCCATATGTTTATATGTGGTTTCTCATTAGGTACTTAAATGTTTTAAATTGTTGTATCTTATTGTTAACTGAAACCTTTGTAGTATTATTGTCTTTTGTAATCTGTTTTCAAATTTCAAGTCCTCCTTTTGGTTAATATTATAATTATATAAACGGAGTTTCTCTCTGTTCCAGCAGCCACTCCCAAATAACCAGACTGATACTTATTATTAATTATAAATGCTCAGCTGATAGCTTAGGCTTGTTTTTTAGCTAGCTCTTATAACTTAAATTAACCCATTTCTGTTAATCTATGTGCTGCCCCAGGCTCGTTTACCTCATATATGAACTTCCCATGTTGCTTGCTCTGTGCTTCATGGCGTTTCCTCTGACTCTGCCCTCTTCTTCCAAGCGTCCTCTGTGTCTCACTGTCCTGCCTATACTTCCTGCCTAGCTACTGGCCATTCAGCTATTTTTTTTTTTTTTTTTTTTTTTTTTTTGGTTTTTCGAGGCAGGGTTTCTCTGTGTAGCTTTGCGCCTTTCCTGGAACTCACTTGGTAGCCCAGGCTGGCCTCGAACTCACAAAGATCCGCCTGCCTCTGCCTCCCGAGTGCTGGGATTAAAGGCGTGCGCCACCACCGCCCGGCTCCATTCAGCTTTTATTAAACCAATCAGATGGCACCTTGGCAAGGACACATCTTCACAATGTACAAAAAGATTATTCCATAACATATTAATATGGAATATCATTTCCCATCCTTTCACTTTGAGTCTCTTGCAAACAGCATGTAGTTAAGTCCTATTTTTGATCCTCTGCCAATCTCTGGAAAGTTTAATACTTATATGTAAAGTAGCTGCTAATTAGGAAAGACTAATATAATTTGTTGTTTACTTTCTTTGTACCTTACAGCTTTTGCCCTTCATTTCTGGCCTGTCTTCTCAGTTTAGTTGCTACTTTGTTCTGAAACACTTACATTCTGTATTCATTTATTTTTCTGTATATTTTGTAGAATTATGTTTATTGTTACCATGAGGCTTGTGTTTGAATTCTTAGCACACTCGAGTTTGAATTTATAACAGCTTCAATTCAATAAATTAATAACTATGCTCTATTCACATCTCATTTATTGTTGAATCACCAAATTACCTTTATATATTGTATGCCCCAAACATAAGCTTATACTTTTTAAAATATATTAATTTCTTAAATTATGCATGAAACAAAATATTAAGTTGTAGCCAGGGTTATTATTGTTTAAGACTACCTATCTGTTTACTTATCCTTTGCAGCTCTGCTTCTTCCTTGGGATTGTTGCTGCATTGGTCCATGAGGGTAGAGGGAGCAGGAGTAGGGAACAGGGTTTGGACAGCTGTGGGTATGATGGAGACAGCCCTCTGGGAGACAGACTTCAGTGAATCAGCTCAACTTTATTCCAGAGTATAAGGAATATATAGGACTGGGGAGCCTGGGGACAAACCCTAATTTCCATTAAGTGGCATGCTCTATCACAAGGTTTCATCTGTGGCAGTAGGGTCCTGTAGCAGAGCTCCTAGTACAAGTCTTTTAGCAGGAATCTGTGCCAACGGTCAAGCTAAAGATAAATCAGGCAGCTGGCTTAGAGACAGCTTTCAGATAGGTCAGTCCTCAGGGCCAAGGAACATTCTCCAGATAAGGGCAGGTAGAAAGCAGGAAATTTCACAGGGGAAGGAGGAGTCTTCGTGTCCCTGAGCTTTTGGGAAAAAAAAAAACTACCAGGCCATGATAGACTGCAACCTCTGACCAGCCAGCAAGACCTTTCAACAATCTTTATTAGGATTTTTATTTTATATGTTGTTAGGTTGTTGTCTAGTGCCCATTTATTTTGCCTTTTATCCTGGGCAGGTCTAGTGGTAACAGACTTTCAGCTTTTATTTACTTATTTATTTTAATCTAGGGACATCTTAATTTCTCCCTTGCTTTTGAATGCTGGTGTTGCTGGGTATAGGATTCTTTGACAATTTTTTGTCTTAGCACTTTGAACTTATTAGGCATCTGGCCACCAATGTGATAAAAAGCCCTGCTAATATTCTTAGGTGACCCTGTGTGTGTGACTTCATTCTTTCATGTTACTTTCACAAGTCTTTGCCCTTCAAAAGTTTGAAAGTGCTAGGATTACAAGCAATGCATCATTTTGCCCAGCATATTTACTATTTTTTATTGGAACTTCTACTTTAATAACTTAAATAATAGTAATCTAATAATAACTTGTCTAAGAAAATTTAATATGCTTGATATCAGATCATGTACACATGTTTCTTCATTTCATTGACTATTGTTTTATTAGGATATAGCTTTCCATATAATTTTATGCAGTTTTATTGACTATGTAGTTATCAGCATTACACACAATGCTTAGTTACTCCAGAATTTTTTGTTTGTATATGCATTTCCTTGCAATTTTTATTTTTAATTTCTGTTTTTAAGTTTTTGAGACATGGGCTTGTTAGGCAACCAAGAATTTGTTGTGATCTTGCCTCAGTCTCCAAGTGGTGGGAAAATAAAGCCAGGAGGTTAGAGTTGAGCATTTTTAACCCTGTTGATGTTGTTAAAAGGTTGCTGCTGTCTTCTAAAGGTTCTACCTGTTGTTGCCAGCAGTGCGTGTGCAGATTTCAGTATTATCCTCTCACCACACTGCACTCTGAGGTTAAAAAAATAATAACCTGCTGGATGTCATGTGGCACAGGACTTCAATCCCAGCAGCCCTGGCAAGGCAGAAACAGTAGGATCTCTGAGTTTAAGGCCAACCTGGTCTTCATAGCAAGACTGGCCAGGGCTACAGAGGAAGGCCCTGTTTTCCCTCATGCCTGCCCACCCACCCAAAAAGATCACTTGGCTTTGTTGGATTACTAGTAAAGCTATACAGTGCATGTGTTTTGTTTTCTCATTTCCTATTTGGTTGCTCCAACTGGTCAGTAATGCTGTTCTAATATTTTAGTATACTACTTTTCTTTAAACAGCTTTATTTATTGAGTATTTTTAAACAACAAAATATCTTTTAATAATAATAGACATTAATTTTCAAGTTCTGTGTAGTAAAGCCTGTTTTAGACCTGTAAGTTGTTCTGTAAGGTCTTGTTAAAACATGTTTCTTCTGTGAACCAGGAGCCTTTTGTGGCCGATGAATACATTGAACGTCTTGTGTGGAGAACCCCAGGAGGTGGGTCTCGAGGTGGACCTGAAGCTTTTGATCCTAAAAGGTAAGCTAAAAAACCAAAATTTCCATAGTCCCAATGTAGGACTACAAATTGTGTTTAGATTAGAGATGACTGTATTGGGATTCCTTTCAGTGTTCATATAAAACGAGTTTAACAGTTTGTCCCTATCTCAAAAAAACTTCTCACAGCATTAGAAGTCTGAAATTGTGTTTTTCCAGAAGCACTTTAGCTGATTGAATGAAGGGATTTTATTGACATTAAGAATTTAATTTCTCTGCTTAGCATTAAGTTGAAAAAATCTGGTTATATACTTGTAAAGTTAAACCATGGCTTGGTGTGGTAGTGCACACCTATCATCTCAGCAATAGAGGCTGAGGCAGAGCTGGGAGCTGGAAGTTAGCCTGGAATCCATAGCAAAACTCTGAGCCTGAACAAACAAATAATAATAATAATAATAAAAAGTTGACTATGTTCTTTTAAACCTAACAGCTGTAAATCAGAGAAACAAAGTCATTGAAGTCTTTTATGTGTACTTTTTATTGTGCATTTACCTTCTTGATTTTTAAATGATAAAGCTTGTTTGGATATTTAATGGGAATTCTTTGAGGTTTTCCTTTGCCTTAGAGATAATCCATTGCAAAGTCAATAACAACTGCCTATATTTCCAAATGCTATGTCACCTGTTAAAAGTGAAAAGAAAATTATGACATTGCCAAAATTTTTTTTTTTTTTTTCATTGAAGAAATTACAACAATATACTGTAAGGATAACATGCTTGTCCTTGTCTCACCAAACCCTATTAAGACCTTCCTGAAGGGACCTGGTCATCCCTTTTTGATTAGTAATAGTCAAGTTGATTGTATTATTACTGTCCTCTACCAGGCTATTAGAAGAATTTGTGAATCATATTCAGGAACTCCAGATAATGGACGAAAGGATTCAAAGGAAAGTAGAGAAGTTAGAACAACAGTGTCAGAAGGAAGCTAAGGAATTTGCTAAGAAGGTCCAAGAGCTCCAGAAAAGCAATCAGGTATACATTTGGCTGAGACTATAACATATTTTCATTTTTCTTAGGTTATAATATTGTTGTGATCTTGCCTTTTCAGCTTTAGGCATTTGAAGAGTCAAGTCAAATTATAATAACTTCTAACTTTCTGGTCCTGTGTAATAAAATGATGTATTATTGCCTACTGTTGGCATTGGTGTGCTCATTGGGTGGGTTTGGAAGCACAGCACTCCTCTTTTCAGGTTATGACCCTTGCTTCAGCTCTTGAGTAAGCGTTCACAAGATTGACTGACTAGTCCATAGACCTGTACTTTGAGAAACTCCTTATTAGAATGGATGTTTAAGAAGTTGTTTTAATTCTATTTAATCATAAATACGACCAGATCTGGATCAAGTGTTCCCCTAGAGCGGTGGTTCTCAGTGGTTCTCAACCTTCCTAATGTTGTGACCCTTTAATACAGTTCCTCATGCTATGGTGACTCCCAACCGTAAAATTATTTTTGTTGCTACTTCATAACTATAATTTTGCTACTGTTATGAATCATAATTTAAATATCTGATATGCAGGATGTCTGATATGGGAGGTGTCATGACCCACAGGTTGAGAACTGCTATCCTAAAGAAATTTGATTTGAGTAGTTTCACAAAGGGCATTAGGATATGCCTCAATGCAAGTTCTACTGTAACTGGGAAAAGCAGGTGGAGAGCTCTCTTCCTCAGTCCATTTTCCAGTAAATTCAGTAAAACCAAACCACTAGTCTGGCCGAAAGGGCTACACATGCCAGACTTCTTAGCTCCTATTAGGTCTTGGGATTGATCTAAATGTCTAAATCTCTTTCCCTGGCTTGGTTTAATTTGGAATTTGTCTTTTCTAATAGTTTGAAGAACATTGTTGAACTTTGTTCACTCTCGGGGAGCAAGCTCATTTCTGCTATAAGCTCATTCATGTCCTTTTATTTAAGCGTATATGGCTATGGTAAAGTATTTGATTAAAGAAATCAATAATATAAGTGTGTTTTGAATAATCATGGTGACAGTTTCCATATACTTCTAACAGAGTTTTGCCTTGATTAATAAAAATAATATTAATAGTTAATGTAACAGACTGGAACCAGTCTGTCTGAGTTTGAATTATAGCCTGACCACTAAGCTAATTGTGTAATCTCAAGCAATTAAACATCTCTGAGCGTCATGCTTTTATGTGTAAAATGGGTTATGATAACTAAGTAAACATATTGATAGTAATATATAATTGATAAGCGATATATTTAGAATAGTATCTGATGCAAAGCAAGTCCTTAATAAATGTTGCAGCTTTTCCCCCTCTAAAGATTAGAACAAAAGTATCCTACTGAATTATCAGCAGTTATCAATTGTCCTGCTATTGGCAAATCTAAGGAATTGATTGCGTTCAGTTTTTTTGTATTGTAGGACAAGGGAAAGAGAATGCAGAAAGTATTATCTTTGCTTTAGTAGAATAATTTCTGTAGTCTATCCTGTTTTCAAAACTTGCAAAGAACAAATTTATCACAGATTTACTAGTGTCACTTGCATTTTGGTTGGAAGTGTTAAGGCAGAGTCTTGATATGTAGTGGAGATTGGCCACTCACTTGCAATTTTCTTCCTATCTCGGTGTCTCATGTGCTGAAATTACAGGCATGTACCACCAAGCACAGCTTAGTATTGCTTTTTAAATATTTTTAATGTTAATATTTTCATTTTAATCAGTACCCTTCCACTTCTAATACGTTTTTTCTAATCTTTTCAGTTTAGTAGCGAAAGTATTTTTTAAAAGTCCAGTCCCATGGAGCTGGGGAGGGGGCTGTGCGTAAAGGGCTTGCTCTGCAAGCATGAGGACCCGAGTTCCTGAAGAGCTGGGTTTGGTGGCATTCCTCTGTAACCCAGCACAGGGGTGGGGTGAAGGGATGGCAAAAACAGACAGGAGGAGCCCTTGAGCTTGCCAGTTGCCATGACAGTAAGCTCCAAGTTCAGTGAGACTGTCTTACAAAGTAAGGTGGAGTGCAGTAGAGGAAGGCATCTGGTGTTGACCTCTGATCTCTAAACTGCATTGCATAGGCAAGCATACCTCCCCACATGCATGCTCTCCCCTCCCCTAGGTCTAGTCCCTTTGATACTCAATTGTTTTCACAATCATTATTTAGGGCTCTTGGGTGCCTATGGTATAAAAGTTGGAAACTTGGTTAAGAGTTTTCAGATCATGCCGTGCTAATGAGTATGAATTGTTTTATGGACCTCATCTATATGTTCTGTGTTATTGTTAGAGAGTAATAGTGAGGTTGGTATAGTAAATATGTTTTTACTGTGTTAGGGGTCAGACCCAGGGACTTGTTCATGATAGGCAAGTGATTTACCATTAATGCCCTGAGTTGGTAGTTTAGTTTTGAGAAGTATTAATGTATAAACTTAATAACTTACAAACTTCTCTGATTATATTCTCTGTGTGCACATATTTCTAGGTTGCCTTCCAACATTTCCAAGAACTAGACGAGCACATTAGCTATGTAGCCACCAAAGTGTGTCACCTTGGAGACCAGTTGGAAGGGGTAAACACACCTAGACAACGTGCAGTGGAGGCTCAGAAGTTGATGAAATATTTTAATGAGTTTCTAGATGGAGAATTGAAATCGGATGTTTTTACAAATTCTGAAAAGGTAAGCATTGTCCAAATAAAAGCAATAATCAAATTTTAATTGGTTTGCCTTGTATTTTTAAAAAGATTTATTTGTTTGTGTGGGAGCTTCATACACCTGTGCACAGTTGCCTTGCATTTTTATTTATGGAATTATAATTCATTATAAATACTGGGATAACTATTTTTAAGTATTTCCTTATCCTTTTACTTTTAACATTAATGAAATTTACATAGTCTTTAATAGTTATATACTATACAGTAGTAGACCTGACCTGAATTGTTGAGGAGCTGAACTCTTTTTATAAAGGAATCCACAAGTCCTAGTTTCTTCTATTTACTTGAATAAAGATCCCTTACAAAGGATTAAAGCAAATTAGACCATGATCATTGAAAACTCTTGAGTTAGTTTTGTTATTTTTTTCATAACATAGCCACTTAATCTTCATCTAAAGGTACCTTTATGTTATTGGTTGTTCTACAATTAGGAGGAAGCAACTTAGCTTGCTTTCCTCCCTTTTAGGGAAAAATAACAATTTATGAGAAAAAAGATAGTCTCATGAATCATATGCTTGTTGTATTGTTACCCATTCATTTGTTGAATACAGTTTTACTGATTTATTCCAAATTTATTGTGTAGAACATCAGATTTCAAGATGTTAAAAACTAAATGTTAATGAAGTTTGTTTTGAATTAAGCAACATATTCTTATGAGTAGAACTCTGTAAAACTAAAAGATTTATAATATCTATATATAAAAATGGTTACATGTCAGTAGATAATCCCTCTAAAGAAAGACAGTGTTCTAAAGATTGAGTTTTGAGAATTATAGTATAAAGTAGTCCGGATAAATATCATAGTATTGTTTTATATTTATGTGGTTTATATACAAGAATGTATTTGAGACTTGAACAGCAAATTGCATTTCAGGATGGTTGTGGAATTTTTAAGCTTTTTTTTTTTAAATCTTAATAAATATAGTATGAAAGTACCGATTTAAAACATGAAAATTCTATTTTCTATTGAATGAGTTGGATGTAGTAAGACTGATTCCTTGGATTACTTTTGGTTGTATCTGTTAGATTGTATGCTCTAAACAAAATACAACTAGCTTAACCAATATGTTAGCCCATTTTTTTTTTAAATATATTGTTTTTAATATAATATTATGATTATGGTTTTTCCTCCCCCAACTCCTCCTGGATCCTCCCCACTTTTCCACTTTCCCAAGTCTACTCCCTTTCTCACTTATTATGATACAATCAGGTATCTAAAATGATTATTGGGATTATACAAAAATTATTAATAAACAATTCTGATTGTATATTCTGTGTGCACATGGTCCTAGGTTGCCTTCCAACATTTCCAAGAACTAGATGAGCACATTAGCTATGTAGCCACCAAAGTGTGTCACCTTGGAGACCAGTTGGAAGGGGTAAACACACCTAGACAACGTGCAGTGGAGACTCAGAAATTATTATTGTCATCATCAAAGTTGTTATTATTATACAAAATAAAAGCAAGCCAGTATAAGACAAAAAACAAAACAAAACAAAAAAATAAGCCAAAGAAAAAGTTCAAAAAACATACAGATTCAGATTCACACATATAGAAATCCCATAAAAATATAAAACTGGGAACCATAATATATACAAAGGACCTATAAAGTTAAAAATAACAAAAAGCCCTTACAAAGCATTATGAGACAAAGTTAAAAAACAAAACAAAAAAACCTTACAAAGTGTTATAAGACAAAGAACCTCCAAAATGCCATTGTGTTCATTCTGTGTTGGCTATCTGCTGATGGACATGGGGCCTGGTCTTTGTATACCAAGTGAGACACAGTTAGATAAACCTAACTTTTCATTATTGTGAGTGGTTATCAATGGAGAGAGCTTCTGGTTTAGGATGTGGGCTTGTGTCCCCTCCCCATCTCAGCACTGGGACCCCATCAGGCCCAGACTTGTGTAGCCACTGTGCATGCTGTCATAGTTTTTGTAAGTTCATGTATGTGTCAGAAGGTCTTGCCGTGTTTAGAAGGTCTTGTTTTCTTGCTGTTTTCTCCGGTTCTTATAATCTTTCCGCCTCTTCTGCAGGGTTTCCTGAACCTTGAAGGGAGAGAAAAGCTAGAGATATCCCATTTAGGACTGATTGCTCTAAAGTCTCACTCTTTGCAGTGTCCAGTTGTGGGTCTGTCTGTTATTTCCCATCTAGTGCAGGAGGTAGCATCTCTGATGATGGCTGAGTGAGACGTTGATCAATGGATGTAGCAGAACGCCATTAGAAGTCATTTTATTGTTATGTTCCTTTTGAAACTCTGGATAGAAGTAGCAAAAAGTATATTTACATTGACTGATTTTTTTTAACTTGATTTATATTTACTTGAATGTTTACTCTTTAATCCTTAAAATTTTAAAGTTACCATCAACTAATCACGTATTTCTTGATGTTACTGTTGACTCTTAACCCCTTTAGGTTTTAATCGAAAGAAAACCATCTTTACATTGTTAGTACCTTTCTTGGTTCCTGAGTCATCATAATTGGAGACTCACAGTATTTAAGTTAGTTTCTCTCCTTTGCTTCACTTTGACTTGTAATCCTGTTTTCCTTGGTCTCCTGTGCTCTGTATACTTTATTCTGCTTTCCCCACTTGGCTTTGTTTTGTTCTTGTCACTTGGTTACTCTTTAGTAATTAGGAGTCATCAGTTTATGGGCTGGCACTTTAACAGCTAGCCATATGTTACGATTGCAAATACGGAGACTTGAGAGTTGTCTGTCCTAAGAGACACAGGTTCAGTTCCCAGCATCCACATGGGTGCCTGACAACCATTCATATTTCCAGTTGCAGGGGAGCTAATCTTTATGGGCACCAGGCATGCACGTGGTACACATACATATATGTAGGCAAAAGCTATACACATACTTTTAAATAAATAAAAAAATTAAATTCATATGTGACATTAGATTGACAATTATCAAATAAACTTCTGGCTATCTCAGTTTCTGAATTTTTGCCATTTACTTTCCAAATGGAAAGAAAAGGAAAATCACCCACATAGCTCTAAAGAAGTGTGACTGTAGGAGGAATTAGAATTAGATAAAATGCCAAACACATCATATTACTTTTTCTTTTTCTCCTCTCTCTCTCTCTCTCTCTCTCTCTCTCTCTCTCTCTCTCTCTCGTGATATATGTGTATTTTAAAAAGCAAACTCTACTTGCCTATTCTTACTTCATACGTTAAACAAAGTTTGCAGTCTTTTAGGGATCTTATACTTTTTGCTTTTAAAAAAATCTGTTTTATATTTATTTCTGTCCATACACGTATGTTTGTTTTCCTTCTTTTTTTCCTTTCTTTCTGTTTTTTTAAGATGAGTTCTTGTCCAGGCTGTCCTCAAACTCTCTACATTGCCAAAGATGATTTTGAATTTCTGCTTCCTTCATCTGCTAAGTCCTGGGTACAGTTGTATATCACCACACTGGTTTTTATAGGATACTGGGAATGGAACTCGGGGCTTGTGTATGCTAGGCAAGCAATCTACAAACTGAGCTACACCTTTTTCTTAGAGTAGTAGTTTAGTGCTTTTTGTGTGTAAGACCTGATGACTGCTTTAAACAGTTCAAATGCAAACAATTTATTAGGTGCTGTTGATACCTTTTGTATTTATTGATGAATATTTTAAGTGATATTGTAAACAATTCTTACCAAACAATTAGCTCTGAGGATTCAGTAAAAACAGCTTTTCAGAAACAAAACTGTGGTTCTTCTACTGCATCAAGCAGAATTTACAAACAGCATGCTTCCTAAAAGGAGTAAGAACAAAATCCTGATGGAAGCAGAGCTGGCTGACTGGTAGCTGTGTTCTGAAGAGGATACTGACTAGGAAAAAATGGTGGGCTTTGCTAGTAAGACTGAGCGGCATGGCCAGTAGTGCGGCTGCAGTAACACTTACACTCACATGTGTCAGGGTTCTGAAGAGAGCACATGGCAGCTAAGATGAGTGACTTGCTGACTCAGACAGGGAGAGGTCTAAAGCAGCAATACTACTGTGGACTATTGCATGGAGTAAGCAAGAACAAGTCCTGCCACTATTCCTTGCCAGGGGTCACATAAGCTCTTAGAAATATCTATACTAATGTTCTTAATCCTTCCTTTATGGTTCTATGACTCTTCATGTAGAACAGTATGAATCATCACGAAGTCAGTTACTAAAATGGTGTGAAAATAAAAGTACTAAATTGAAATTTAAAGGAAAAAGTGGCCCCTGTATGACTTCCATACACTCTCATAAATAAGCATAAATGTCTGTATTTAAAGAATTTTAGAAACCTTACCTAAATTCCTTTATTCTACTTGAAAATAAATACTTGAGAGTATATACATATTTCATTTAAGATACTGTATTAAATTGTATCTTTTTTTTAACGTTATTAAATCATTCAGCTTAATATATGCAGTTGTATACTCTAAATCTTCTCCTTAAGTCTTGTCTGTTTTGTTTGACCTCATAAACTTAGAAGAAATTTCCACTTTGCTTTTGACAAACAAGGATTTTTCATTTTTTCAGAGAGTAAAATTGAATTGCAGACTTTGTTGGGGGAAGAATTGTGGCATCAAGAAAAAAAAATCACAATATTTTAAGCACCAGAAAGATACATGGTTGGCTTCTGAGTTGATATGGTGTTGCCCCCAAGGCTTTAAAGAAGATTGTTTGGGTCAGGCGTTATGGCTATGTATTACTCTTTTCAGCTATACTATTAATTTTTGTAATCTAAGAGTTCTTTTTAATTGTTGCTTTTACTTATTTCTAATAGATAAAGGAAGCAGCAGACGTCATTCAGAAGTTGCATCTGATTGCCCAGGAGTTACCTTTCGATAGGCAAGTTTATACCTCAAGAACTTAATAGTAAATATAATTTATGGGATAAAATTGCATTTTTCCTGTATTTTTCTTGCTCATTAAGGCAGCAAGAATTTATTGAGCACCTCATTTGTATAAGATACAGTGTAATATAATGATATACCTTGAAGAAACTTCATTGTTTTTTGAAAAACAAAATTGATGAAGGAGATCTTTTAAATTGACAAAGTAAGATTTTGAATTTTCCTATTTGGAACTTTGAGAACCAGGGTTAACTTGGCTATTCAACTCTTTTTGTATTAATAGACCAGGATTAAATTGGGGGGATTCTGGTCACCTTTGAAAGGCTGGTGAGAGCTATATAGTTTCTTCAAAAAATTAAGATGTATAAAGATTGTGGTATGTAATTGTATGGAATTTTAGACTACCCATAGAAACTATCCTAGAGAATGTAAGTTAAGAATGCCTGTGTAATGCAGGGTCCTGGGGCCATCACTAACTAGATTCTACTTTAAAATAAAGTGTCCACTGAGAAAGAAATGCTCTTCATGATCTCTCATAAGAAACAATTCCTTCAGGTAACTATCTGAAAGAAATACAGCTCTCTGCATAATATAGAACATGGTTTTCATCTGTTGATACTTGAAGATCTTCGGATGCAGATAGAATGTGGATATAGTTTGTTGTACTAAAAGCTTGACTGTTATTTTCCTAGCTTACAGTTAACCACCCCCAATAAATTTTTTCACTCTCAACCCTGTACCATCATAAAGGATGAAGAGTAATAGTTTTCTTAGTCACCCAAGAGTTGGACCCTTACTTAAGTGGATAAAATGTCTAGGTCAAGATTAAGTAGATGTTAATAGTTGGCTACATTCTGTATCCTGCTTTCCATTCTGACTTTTCTCCACCAGACTGTTACTGTTCATGCCTATATTTATCTTTTCTATTCCTTGTGGGGGTGGAGGGTTCTGAATGCTGGGGAGTGAACTCAAGCTCTCATACATTTGACATGCCTCTAGCCAAGCCTGGAGTTGAATATATATCCTAATCAGATCTAATGTATTCACATAGATCAATATAGCCATTCTGTTGTGGGCTTTGTTATTTCTATATAGTGCTTTAACTGTGTAACCCTTCCTCACCTGCTTTTAGCATCTTCTTTCTTCAAATGATCAGTTGTAAAGGATCTCTCAAAATCCTTTTTTCTTGATGCTTAATACTTGAAAAGTTTTTAGTGTATTTTACGGTTTTCAGTTTGTAAAAATTGACAGTTATTCTCCTAGACTCATCTTTAAAGTGGAAATTCCATGGAGTCTCTCTGATAGTCAAAAGGGATTTATTCTGAGTTAACTCACAATATGTATAAGGGAGTTGGTCACAGGATCCAGGAGGGGTGGGGCACAGTCCAACACAGTTCTCTGGAGAACTCTGCCTTGATCTGCAGTACCAGCATCCAGCATCCAAGACCACAAGGTAGCCAAGAGAGTGAGTACTTACACATTCCAGGTCTTAAGGGTCCCCTTCAGCCACGCCTACAGGGTGGGAGGGCAGGTACCTAGCAGTTACCTGCTGCCTACTAGGGGTAGTGCTTCAGGGGTAAAGCATAGACAATCACCCCTTCCTCTCCCCCTTTTGTCTAAGGAAGAAAGTTCTAACCTAACACAAAACCATATACAATAGGAATAATTATCAAGGAGAAATAAAGGGTATTGGCATAAACAAATGGAGCTACAATTAATGAGAGCAGCATCAAACAAGAGACACATACTAAAATCCAGAGACGTCTGGAGCATAGGTAAATGGCACTTACAGAGATCATTCCAAAAGGTGTCTGTCCTGAAGAACCTGAATCTAATACTTAACATGTTCTAGCTAAGATACAAGAAGATTCTAACTGTAACTATTAGTCTTCAATCCCATCAAAGACCTGAGAAGAAATATAATAATATCTGAGAAACTGGGAGATGGACGCAAGCACCTTTCAGGAGTCTTGCAAGAGTAGACAGAGACAGCTGGCAGCCTGGACAGTCACCTAGAGTTTCTTAGCATCGTTGGTGCATTCAAATTGGCTACAGGCCTAGAGTGTCTGACAGACCATTCAGAAGCAGGAATTTTGAAAGACCATCTTACTGTCTTAGACGGTAGAGTTCAGTAGTCACTTTTCCTTGTATCTTGCTCATTCAGAAAGGACAGTGTTCGTACTGTGAGCAGTCAAGGCAAGGGCAGTTCTTTGCCCAGTAGGCCATTTTGTGCCAAGAAAAAGACAAACTTCCAAACGGAAATGTCTTAGAGGCCCAGCATTCTCTCAGGATCAAATCAGTGCTGCCAGGAGCAATCATGTCTCATGTCAGTAGAATTCTAAGTTATTTAAATGCCATATTATCTAGGTCCATGAAGTGTTTGAAGGTTACCTGTCCATCTGACCTATATATCTGCAAATCTGGACAACCTAACTAACTTAACTATAGAGATGACAAGCATGGGTGACTATAAATCTGTCTTATCTACCTAAATAATCTAAGGGCTAAGGCTTTATGTGAACAAGGTAGACAGTCTTTAAGCAAATGTATAGTAAAAAGACAGTGACCTCAAAATTGTGACAATACACAAAACAGCTTAAGCAGAGGTAGGAATGTATGCAATATGACAATAATTCTAAATATGTCTCAATATAAAAATTATCCTAAACAGAGGTAGAACATACATACAGTATGACAAATATAATTTTACATTCATATCAATATATAAACATTTCAAATATGAGTAGAAATATATGTACATTACAACAAATATAGTTCTGTATTTGTATCAATATACACATTATCTTAAATAGGAATATAAAAATAGTTTACATTTGTATCAATATACAAGTATCCATAAGAGTACAATTTACCTAAGGCTGATATTTTGCTAAATTAGTTTACTAGTATATACAATAATCTACCTTAATATCCTATACCTATCCATTCCCTATTTTCTTTTCCTAAGGAGAATATTGAGTCCAATATTTTCTTCCACCCCAACCCTATAACCATTATCCATAATCCTGAGAAACATGAAACATTTGGGAAAAGGAGCATCGTTTTCTTAGAATTGCTTCCTGCTGTTTTGGGGGCTATGGTATCTCTGTGGGGTCCTGGAAGAAAGCTCAGGTAGTCAGGTCTCAGTTGGACTAACTGTAGATTCTGCAGCCAGTCTCAGAGTAATGGGTAAGGTTGTCTGAGATTCTGGCTAAAAGTGTGATATCATGGACCATCTTATCATGGAACTAATTTGGAGAGTTTTTAGTCCAAGGTTAATCATTGAGTATTGTTCATGGATACTGTGGCTTCATTCTGGACTGGGTAGAGTTGTTGTGGAACCCCATCTTCCTTCTGGAGACTTCAGAGATTGCTATTAGAAAAGATTTGTTTTTTTACTGTGGAAAAACTTGAACATTTTCAATATCAAAATGGAAAACTTTGGATTTATATTGGATAGAGAAGGGATTTTTCAAAGGCAAGGAAAAGCATAGAAATAGAGTCTAGATAACAATGGTCCCTAAATAATTGGTTTTCTTCTGTTTCACACCAGTTGGCTCTTCTGATATGAGACAGAATCTCCTAATTTTTCTTTTAGTAATATGCTTGGATTTAGAGAAGGAGGGAGCCAAATTCCAGCTCCAAAGTCAGCTTGATTTATAATTGAATCAACTATTCTCGAGTTAAAGAGATATTGATGTCAGGCAGTGAGATATTACCCTGTAGAGTATATTGGTACCAGTAGGTTCTTTCCTTCTGCTGTAGACGTCTGGGTATCCAAGGCCTTAGGATTTCTGGAAGATGGGTGTTTCTATTATCCTGTAAAGACAGAAAACAGAACCCTGCCCCAAATCTTGTTTGTTAAATTTTTCTTACAACTTGTAGAGATGTCACATCGGTGGATGAGAGCATTTATTTCTCCTCATCAAGGGGTTTCTCCTGTTTGAATCAAATTTTCCGTAGAGCATGGGACTCTTAATCCAGGGTCATGGGTTCATGCCCCACATTGGGAGCCAGATAAAGTGGAAATTCCACGGACTCTGTCTGATAGTCAAAAGGGATTTATTCTGAGTTAACTCGCAATATGTATAAGGGAGTTGGTCACAGGATCCAGGAGGGGTGGGACATGGTCCAATGCAGTTCTCTGGAGAACTCTGCCTTGGTCCTTAGTACCAGCATCCAGTAGCCAACAAGTCTTAAGCGGTACCCCCTCTTCGGCCACAGGGCAGGTACCTAGCAGTTACCTGCTGCCTACTAGGGGTGGTGCTTCAGGGGTAAAGCACAGACAACCACCCCTACACATCTCTGAATCCTTTCATGGTCTCTTTCATTTTCCTAGTTTTAGAATAATTCATTTGTGGTTTTTGTCATTTGTAATTGCTGTATCATCATATATGATCATTTAAAAAAAAGTAAAGCTTTACATTGTGGTTCTTCACAGCTGCCAAGTGAACAAGTAAGGACAGTAACCTAACTTTGAGATTGGCTGGGTTGTTAGTGCCTCAGGTGGAACTTCTCCTTTAACAAAGGAATTAATGAGTCCATGTACATTTCCTAAATAAGAAATAGCAATCTCATCTGAATTGCTTACATTTATTTTTGTCACCTGGCATGTTTTCTTTCAGTATTCTCTTCCACAGTTTTTTTCTTTCTTTTTTTTATTGTGGCATTTTACTTTTATGGTAGTTTTATATTTAAGAAAAGTTAGATAATATAGAGGGTCCCCATTCATTACTGCACCCACTTTCCCCCTTTGTATTGTCTTATATTATGTCAGATTTGTCATGAATAATGAACCTCATCATTGACTTTCTGTTTTTCAGGTTTTCAGAAGTAAAATCAAAAATTGCAAGTAAGTGCAATCTATTTATTAAGCACATCTTTAAAAAAGAAAAAAAACTCATATTAAAAAAAATAGCAACAGGTGAGAAAGTGGGAATGATACCATTGATCTATGCCATCCTATAGTTTGAGGCTTCTTTCCTCAAAATATTTCTGGGATATTCTAGTAGTACCTGTGTGTACTTTGATGTATCTTTCTATATTTTAAAATAATTGGGAGCATGTAGCTTTAGACTTTCTATATTTAGCTTTACTATGTATTTTTAGAAATTGTATTCATTTACATATCTCTGAACAGGGGTTTTTCTATTATATTGGGAAGACATGAGCATTTCAATTCCTGTTTAGCTGTTTGGTTCCTTATATGATTATAGTTTGTTTTGGTGGGGGAGTTATTTTGTTTTCTTGAGATAAGGTCTCACTGTATATCCCTGGCTATCCTGGAATTCACTATGTAGAACAGGTTGGCCTTGAACTCACAGAGATCTATATGTCTGCTTCTGCCTCCTGAGTACTGGTGGGAATAAAGGTGTGAACTACCACACCTGGCTTATGCCAGTCTTTGGGTTGTCTTTTAAGCCATACCCATGCTTCTGGGGGGAAAATCCCTATATTTTTTAGCAGCCTTTACCTATGTTCACTGTTTGGTAAGCTATTTCTCAGAAAGCCAACGACCTGTTTTTCCAAGTCTTAGAATGAGGACTTGTATAGATATTTGGATTCCCTAGGAATATTTTTGATTACTATAAACTAGTCTAAGGTTCAAGTAGTAATTAAGAACTATAATAGCCTTGAGAATATGGTATTACATCAAGGACCACATACAACCTTAGGATAAAATTTGATATTTAATCGACTTATTCTCAGTAGAAGTATTAGCATTGGTAAAGGCATTCTAGTTCTCATACTTCCTAGCTTTAGATTAAAGATTAAGGATTTTTTTTTCCTATATTTTGCCATCAAAATTGACATCTGAAGGGTTTTATTTTTCTTCTTCTTTTTCCTCTCCTTTTTCTTTCATTCAAATATATAGTCATCTTTTGGTTTAAGTAATAATTATAAATGGCTATTATACTCTGAAGAGCTCAACTATTTTTACCAGTTAGTAATTTTTGTGTCTTTAAATACAGATTTGTGTATGTCAGTATATTGTATGAGTTAGTTAGTATCACTGTTTGTAATCTCATGTTTTTGTAATTCTTCCAAGAAGACAGACCCATAGCTACTATAAATTTTGCAATATTTGTAGATTGAGATGGCTGTATGTAATTTGTATACAGTTGGATGATTTCCTGTTTTTAGGTAAATACCATGATTTAGAATGCCAACTGATTCAGGAGTTTACTAGTGCCCAAAGAAGAGGGGAGATCTCCAGGATGAGGGAAGTAGCAGCAGTTTTACTACATTTTAAGGTAAATGGTAAGATTTTCACTCAGGATTAGTCTTCAAGTTTCTGAAGATTTTATATTTTATGTCTCTTGATTTCCCCTAACTATTGTATAACTATATGACAGAATAATTTGGATTGATTTTTGTTAATTGTTACTTAATATTCAGTGATTTTCTGGTAATATTAATGCTATAACAAGCAGTGTATATAGTTAGAGAAAGAAAATCATGCCATCAGCCTTCTTGCTTATAGTACATCATTTTCAATTAAAAATATTTGTAAATAAGTAAAAAGTAGGAAAACCTGAATATAAACATCTGGTGGGAGATATGAACCAAAGAGTAGATTCACTGTAGCTAGAAATAGGGGTCTGAGAGATCTCGGGTGCTGAAGACAAAGGTGTGGGTTATGGAGCTATCTTCCCGGAACCTGAGCTGGAGAGGAAAACCTCATTTGAAAAACCCTATTAATTTAATCAAAGAAGATAGGATAAGATACCCATTAAGTTACTAGCTAAGTTACTAGATGGTTCGATGCCTCTAATTTTATTTAAGTCTGATGACTGTTGATCATTCACTGGGATACAAGATATAGTTTTATTACATGTAACACTTTGTTGAGATTGTTATTATAATTAGAACCAGACCATAACATTGTTTCTTCTTTAACAGGGTTATTCCCATTGTATTGATGTTTATATAAAGCAGTGCCAGGAGGTAATTTTACAGTATACTTTTGAATTTTATTTTATACTAATTTGTATTTTATACTAATTTGTATTTTGAAGCCATTTATAAGTAATATATTGACAATGTAAAATACCTCTGGCATTTAGGGTGCTTACTTGAGAAATGATATATTTGAAGATGCAGCAATACTCTGTCAGCGAGTGAACAAGCAAGTTGGAGATATCTTTAGTAATCCAGAAGCAGTACTGGCTAAACTTATTCAGAATGTGTTTGAAATCAAACTACAGGTAACTTCAAACAGTAATGAATTAAATAGTTCTTAAGGCAATGTGTTATTGGGTTTTTTTTTTTTACAAAATTTTTCAAATTTATTTTCATTATTTTCAATCATGTGTGCACATGTGTATGTGTGAGTGTATATGCGTGTGTGCATGCATGTGTGTGCGTGTGCGTGTGCGTGTGCGTGTGTGTGTGTCTGTATTCATGCGTATGAGTGCAGGTACCCACAGAAGCTAAAGGTGTTAGATTCCCCCTGGAGCTGCAGTTATTGGTAGTTATGAACCACCTAATGTGGGTGCTGGGAATTGAACTCGGGACCTTTGAAAGATTTTTTTTTTAATTCTTCTTCTTATTCTTATTATTATTATTTTTTTTGGTTAGCATTTCAGGAAATGGGTGTCATTATAGCAGCTTCATATGTTCTTCTTTGTTCTTTGCCGCTTCCCTGCCCTGTCCCCCTCCTCCTCCAGGAAGTCCCTTTGTTTCCTCATGGAAGTCCCCTTCCGCTTTCACCCTCTTATCTCTTACCTCCTTAAGATCTCTTCCTACCTCCAGCCCCCTTTCTGGTTTACCTTCGACATACTCATAGAATTTTAAATCTAGGTTTCAAAGACAAGGAAGAATGATATTTGTGTTTTTATGTTTTGTTTATTTATTTAACATAATGATCTTGAGAAGTTATACAATTTTATATTTCCTTAACAGAATGTTACTTTAATTTTTAGAGTTTTGTGAAAGATCAGTTAGAAGAATGTAGGAAATCGGATGCTGAGCAGTATCTCAAAAGTCTCTATGATCTGTATACCAGGTATGTGGAGACAGGGCTAGCCTGGAACTCACTGTGAAGACCAGGCTGACCTCAAGTTCACCAAGGTCTAGCTGCCTGTCCTCGTGAATGCTAGCTTTCATGGCATGTGTGACCATGCCTTGCTGAGGTCTGTTGTTACTTATTAGATGATAATAATACATTTCATATTCTCTCTCTCCTTTAATAGAAAATGGGAAGTGTTCAGGTACTTTATCAGATAGCAGCATCCTGTTTTGCATTAAATTCTTGCCTGTATAGACTGGAGTTACAAAAGAGCAGAATTCTTACTGTACTAGCAAAAGACCTTGTTTAAACTGACTTAAGAATTTTATTTGTTATTTGTGAGCTAGTTTTTGTTGTTCTTAAGAATTAGTGCAGTTACATTTATCCGAAGTCCCATTGTTTTGGGAGAAAGTTCATCCTAACAACAGCAGCAACATTCTCTTCAACAGTGTGAAATAAAAACTTAGCGGTCAGTCCCCACAAACAGAGACAGAAGTGGTGAATAGACAGTAGAACTCTCAGAATCATGTGGGTGCCTTATGGGGAAGGCTTTAGAACATACCTTAGGCTGCTCTCCGTTTTTGCTATTTCTACGTTAGTCATTGCTCCACAGCCTTCTTTCTAGGTCATCTCTACCATTTTATGTCAGTTTTCAAAGCTATAATATTATTTGTAATATTTTTTTCTGTTCCATATATAACTTTGTAAGTTGCTTTCTGTATCCTAAGTAGTCTCCCAGCATTTAAGAAATGATTGTTTGATATAAATCATTAAAGTCCTATTATGAATATATAGGATCTTTAATCTTGCTGCTGTATCTAAAATATATATTAATCTTTTCTCTCTTTTCCATGAAAAGAACCACCAGTCTTTCAAGCAAATTGATGGAGTTTAACTTAGGTACTGATAAACAGACTTTCTTGTCTAAGCTTATCAAGTCCATTTTCATTTCCTATTTGGAAAACTATATTGAAGTGGAGATTGGATATCTGAAAAGCAGAAGTGCTATGATTCTCCAGCGCTATTATGATTCGAAAAACCACCAAAAGAGATCCATTGGCACAGGAGGGTAGGTTTCTAAAAATTAAATATAGTTAACATTAAAAACATTAAGAACATTAAGTTTGGGCAAAGTTAGTAAATATTAACTGTCATTAAGATTTTCTATGAACCGCTCTTCATACTGTATGTGCTATTGACCAAATCCTGCTTTCGAATGACACACTGAAATGACCTAAACTAACATGATTAAAATGTAAATCATATACTTCTCAATCAAAATAATATAAAGATAATGCTAGTAATATAAAGTATTCTGTAGTTTAAGTTTCTTTCCAGTGTTAATTATTCTGGGTTATTAAGTATGAATCACATCATTCATTATTGAAGCTGTAAAGAACAGAGCAAATATTTTACATTTTAGGCAGCACTGAATTGATGAGCTTTTTTGGTCATTTGTACATAAAACTATTAGATTTATACTTTAAAGTCTGAGATAATTTGCATATGAAAAGAAGAGAATTTGCTGTAAAGTTGATGACATTTAGTTGCTCAGATCATTTCCAGATGTGACCTAGCAGATCCTGCAAGTAGGACCAACCTCTATTGGTGTCTTGCAGACTTGTACACTTGTACACCCAGGCTGCTCTTGTTATGATTGGAGGTTATAATAATAAATAAAGATAATATCTGAATGGCTTTAGTAAAGGAGTGAAAATCTTGGGCTGACAACATGGCTCAGCTGGTAAAAGTGCTTCTGATGTGAGCCTTAATACCCATGTTCCATCCTCAGAATCCATGGTAGGAAAACTGGCTCCTCAAAACTGCCTTCTGACCCATGTGCACCTGTACAAATGCATGCACACATACCTAATAAATTTTAAAAAGAAAAGTTCTTGAGATGTTTTCATGCTAAATCAAAATCTTTATTTCAAAAAATAAAAACCTAAAGAGTAATCATAAGACTTCAAAAAATGAGTTCATAGTAGCCTGAGCTATATGTTCTAGTAGCAAAAGTAGTTTAGCCTAGAGATGTCAACATAATAAATGTTCTAGATGATCCCTAGTCACTAAGAAATGCTCAGTTGTACGTAATAGATCTAGTTTAATATAGTGAAGACATAAGCCATATATTTAAATGGTTGTGTTTTTAAAAAAAGCACTAAAATTTTTAAGTTTTCTTTGTATGTAAGACTACTTTTAGTTATTTGTTATTTAGAATAGCTTCTTGAGTTGAAATTCCAAAGCTGTAAAATGTCTTTAAAGACCATAACTTTAGAGACTGGAGACATGGCTCAGTGAGTAAGAGCATTTGCTATTCAGTCATAATGACGTGAGTTCAAATCCTTAGCACCTATATAAAAAGCCAGATGTAGCCATATACACAACTAGATTGTCAGCACTGGGTGGAGCGAGCAGGCAGGTGGACCCTTAGGGTTTACTGATTGTTAGCCCAGCTTCAGATGCAACAAGAGACCCCTTCTTAAGGAATAGGGTAAACAATGATCAAGGTCAGACTTCTGACATCTTCATCTGGCTTCTTTGTGAGCAACCAGGTGCATGCACCCAGACACACTTGTGCACATACACTCCAAAGCTATCCTTTTTTGATAAAAGTGATTAAAAATGAGTTTTTGTAATTAGCATTTCAATGTCTTGTTTATTGGCTTATTTTGTTTTTTTTTTTAAATATGCATTAAAGTTGAGAGTATTTGCAGTTAAAACCTAAATATAGTAAACTTCTTTTTTCATTTGTCTTTTTGATGTACTAGTATTCAAGATTTGAAAGAAAGGATTAGACAACGTACCAACTTACCACTGGGGCCAAGTATTGATACGCATGGGGAAACTTTCCTATCTCAAGAAGTGGTAGTTAATCTTTTACAAGAAACCAAACAAGCCTTTGAAAGATGTCATAGGGTAAGAATAATAAATTGATTTTTTAAGCTATAGTTGTGTATTTTAGGTTTTGCCTCATTTATAGAAAGATATAAATGTACTTCCTCATTAGGACCAATTAATTTTTTAATATTAATTTTTAATTGACACAGTTTATACAAATTGCATGTACTTATAGGTACCATGTGAAGTTTTGATAAAAGTGTACATTGAGTAATATTCAAATCAGGATGAGCATATGTATCCTCAAATATTCATCATTTCTTTGTGGAAAACATTTCAAAATCTATTCTAGCATTTAAAAATATAGAGTACATTGTTAATCTGTTGTCATCCTACTGGTGCAGTAGAATACCAAATTATTTCTCTTCCCTATTGACCAACTTTTTCTCATCACTCTCTACCTCTTTCCAGTCTCTCCTCAGCTGCTAGTGACCATATTCTACTCTTAATGTCTATGAAATTCCCTTGTTTGGTTTTGGTCTATGAGTGAAATCTGGCAGTATTTGGTAGTGATAAATTTTCTTAGTGTTTGTTTGGAAATGTCTCTTACCTCTCATCGTGTCTCCAGGCTAGTTTTGCTGGGTATAGTATTCCTGTTGGTTAGCTTTGCTGGGTGTAATATTCCTGTTGGCAGGCTTTTGTTTTTAGGTTTTTGTTTTGCTTTGTTTATCTTCTTTCTGCCTTCTTCAATGTGTGAATATCTCATCTCAGTCTCTTCTGGATGTTAAAGTTCTGCAATTCTCCAGTTGAGTGATGAGTGGCTGAGTGGAATTAAAAAAAAAAGATTCCGATGCATACTACTGGAAGGCAACAAAAAAGCCAAATTTCACCTCTAAGGACAGGTGTACACTATCGATCCCTTTACATGTACATGCTATTTGTCCCCTTTTTTTCTTATTTCTTTCAGAATCTTATCTTTAACCTTTGACTTGGTTATAATGGATCTTGAAGTATAAACTCTCCATTCTTACTTTCCTGTCCTTCTTGAACCCTAGTAGCCCCAAAATTTTCTCTTTTAATGCTTTCCTATAGTTCCTGCAATCTTTAGATATTCTTACTCCTTTTTTCTTTTCCTTATATGTATACTTAAAATAGTCTGGTTTGGGAGATAGCTGATTCTTCTTGTTTCTGCCATTGATGCTTCTATTACATTTTCCATTTTATTTACCATGCTTTTAGCTCCAGGATGTTTTGGTTTTATAAATTATTTCAACTTTCTTTGGCAAATTGCAGAATTATTTGCATATATTTTCTTGAGGTTCCTAGAATTTCTTTAAAACATTTACTTTGAGTTTTTTGTCTTGAGAGATCACACACTTTGCGTGGTTCTGATGCCTTACTTTGTTCATTTTTGGGACCCTGAAACCTCTGGGTGCTTGTTGGCCTGCAGCAGTGTCTGCATATTGGATGTTTAGATGTTTATTACCATCATAGTAACCTGCCCTTGTTTTGTTTTATACTCATTGTTCCACAATAATCTGTTTATTATTTTCACCAAGACCTTGGTCACTGTTCTTGTTTTAGCACTAGATGGCACCCTGAGTCTAGATTGTTGCCAACTCTGTGGTTCTCTTGCTGTCATCATGTCAACACTAGAGAGTGCCTTCAGCCTGAGTCTGTCACAGATCCACAGTCATCCTATAAAGCTGACATTGGCTTGATAGCAGGAAAGACCTAGACATTAGGAGCTCCGTAGAAAGGTAGATAATGCTGTTTATGCATCTTTCTACTGAGCCAAGGTAGGCCCAAAAGCTGTTTCTACAGTTACTGACCTGTGTTCAGCACTTCAGGGTTCTTGCCCAGCACTCCGCAGCCTTGCTATGGGAGGTCTGGTTTATACCTCTGGAGAAATGATATGCATCCATCTGTCTTCTTTTTCCAAATGAAGTTACTCTGTCTTTGCTGTCACTGATACCATAATGCTTGGTCTTACCCAGAGCTCATAGTCCATCAGAATGAGTGCAGCACAGAGATAGGACAAAGTCCCACACTGTTGTGGTCTGCACAGAACTATGGTCTGTTTGTGGCCTGAGACCTCTGCAGGTCTGGGGGTGCTGTGGCTGGTGCACTCAGACTATAGTTTCCACCTGGTACTAGGACAGGTTTAAAGGTTCCATCTGTGGGCTAGGCTCAAGAGAGGGGCTCTTGTGTTCTATCTTGTGTTAACTTTTACCATGGAAGGCCTGGCATTCAGTTCTGAGGAAAACTGTGTGCTTAGTTTCCTGTCCTTCCTTTAGCAGATGAAGTCTTTTACACATTGTGTTGTTCAGGTCTTGAGTAGCATGGTAAAAATGATCCCTTGGTTGCCATGACTCATCCTAAGTTGACCTGTGACTGAGACTTGTGGCTGAAGGACCTGGGATTATCCTAGAGGTTTACTCAAGGCCCAAGCTGCAGCTGATAGTGATGTGGCCTGAGCACAAGTCTGTCTTGTTGCACATTTCTGCTTAGCACTGAGGCCAGTCCAGAGGCTCCATCCATAGACTTTGGCTTGGGGCAGTAGTAGTGAGACTTTGCCTGTTACTGTATTTTATAATATGTTTTAGTAGCTAATCTAGATACTTCAAGTATTATATATTAATTCATTTAATCATCATAAAGACCCAGTGAGATGACTCTTACACTTTTATAGTGAAAACCATAGCTCTTAAATACTGGAATTAAGAACTGAGGAAAACTTAGTATTTCACTTACATGCATATTTATCACTTATGCATTTTGAATGTCAATAAATTAATATACAAATTGGTAGGAATATTCAAAGAATATACATATATAACAAAGCATAAATTACATATTAATAAGAAAGTAAATTAGGAATGATGCCATTTAATTTTTATTAAGGTGGCATAAATTAAGAACTATGATATTGTTATGTGTTGGTAACAAAGTGAGGTAAAAAACACTTTCATATACTACCAGTGACTTGGAAAATTGTTACAGTGAGAACTGGCACTGCAGCTCAGTGTTAGAGTCTAGCATGTGAGACTCTCGGTTCAATCCTCAGTAATGCTGAGGGTTGGGGGGAATTGCAATAGTTACTTGGAAGAATAATTTGTCAGGTTTTTAAAAATTCTTATTTGCATGTGGTAATCTAATTACAGCATTCTTTATTACGACAAAAAAAAAAAACCTAGAAGTAAACACATGAAAAAGAGAGAATTAATGGCATTGTTCACACACTAGAAAACTATACCAATTTAAACGAATCAGCTAGAATTACACCAATCAGCATGAATTAATCTCCAAAATACTTGGCAGTGGTATGGTCATAGGGTATTTCTTCTTAAGAACTAGACTAGTAGAGTGTGCAGTGCTAGCTTAGGCTTTTTTTTTTCTGTCTTTTTTTTATTTTTTATTTTTATTTTTTGAGATAGGGCTTCTCTGTGTAGTTTTGGTGGCTTTCCTGGATCTCGCTCTGTAGCCCAGGCTGGCCTTGAACACACAGAGATCCGCATGGCTCTGCCTCCCGAGTGCTGGGATTAAAGGCATTAGCTTCACACTGGATATCTTTTCATGTGTTTGTCGTCTGGACATCCTCTTTAATGAAGTGTTTTATTCATCTTTAGTGCATTTTTAAAGTCGGGTTATCTTTTGAACACTTTTTAAGTTCTATAATGTGGTTATAGTTTGTTAATCAGATATATGATTTTGCAATTTAATATTTCAAAGTATAGAAGTTCTTAATTTAGATAAAATGAATTTTAACACATCTGTTGTGAATGGTACTTTTTTGTATTGCAGATACATCTTTGTGGAACTAAGAGTTACAGGAATTGCCTTTTAGATTTTCTAGTAGTTTTATAATCTGCAGTTTTGCTTGTCAAGCCTATAGTCAGCTCTGAATTAATTTTGGAATCTCATATAATCATGTATGGATTGAAGTTTATATATATATTTTTTTTTTTTTTGTTTTTCGAGACAGGGTTTCTCTGTGTAGCTTTGCGCCTTTCCTGGAGTTCACTTGGTAGCCCAGGCTGGCCTCGAACTCACAGAGATCCTCCTGCCTCTGCCTCCCGAGTGCTGGGATTAAAGGCGTGCGCCACCACCGCCCGGCTGAAGTTTATATTTTTTACAATTAGGTTTCCATTTGTTTTTGCCATCATTTATTGAAGACTTCTTTCTCCAAAAAATTACTTTCTACTTTGGTTGAAATCATTTGACTGCTTATTTATGGTTTGTTTTAATCTCTGTTCTGTATTATATATCTTTCATGTCAATATCATGCTGTTTTAACTGTAATGGCACAGGAGGCCTTGAGTCAGGGAGTATGGCCTTTGACATTTCCATATACACTATTTTGTATTTCATATATGTCTAATAGCTTATTAGTTTCTCTCATGGGAAAGTCTGGTTTTGATTGGAATGACAGTGAATCTTTGATTCTACTTGGGAAGAATTGATATATTTTTTATTACTATAATATAAAAAAGCATTTTCAATTTGGCAGGCCTATAATCCCAGCACAAGAGAGACTGATGCTGAAGGATTCTATGAGTTCAAGGCCAGTCAGGCTACATTGTGAGTTATAGGCTAGCTTGGTCTACAAAGTGAAACCTTGTCTCAAAAAAACAAAAAATTAAATGTAATTTTTAAACTTACTTAATTTCAAGTTTAACTTGGTATGTAGAAGTATGTAGTTGGGTCTTTACATGTTAGGTTTACTATTCAATAATCTTTTTTGTAGAATTTGTTAGACCTTCTACATAGACTTATGTTATTTTGGGCTGGAGAGATGGCTCAGCCGTTAAAGGCTAGGCTCACAACCAAAAATATAAAACTTATGTTATTTTACCATTAAGAAAGCTTTACTGACTCCTTTCCATATAGATGCGTTTTGTTGTTGTTTTTGTTCTTGTGCCTTGTTGCTCTGACTAGAGTTCCAGTACAGTGTGGAATGGAAATAGGCGCAGAGAACAAACACTTGTTATTATACCTGGCCATTGTAGTACAGCATTTTGTCTTTGACCACTTAATGTGATGGGGACTGTAGGTTTTTCATGAATACTATCTTTGAACTTGAGGAAAGTCTTTTTTTTTTTTTTTTTCACTTATTTATTTTTGTTGTATGAGCATTGATTGGTGTTTGCCTTCATGTATATCTGTGTGAGGATGTCAGATCCTCTGGAACTAGAGTTATAGACAGTTGTAAGCTGCTGTCTGGGGCCTGGGAATTGAACTTGAGTCCTCTGGAAAAGCAGCCCACATTCTTAACTGCTGAACCATTTCTCCAGCAAGATATGTATACAGGTTTATTAAAGTGGCATATTAAGTTTAAGTATTATTAGATCCCAGTACTTGGGAAGTAGAGGTGGGAGATCTCGAGTTCAGGGTTATCGTTGGCTGCATGATGAGTTTGAAGCCAGCCTTGGCCACAGGAGACTGTATCACACAGATAAACAAACAAATGAAATAAAACAAAAGATTTTTTGTTACTTTTTGTTTTCTTTTTTTCTTTTGGGAGAATCATGTTAACTATGCATTTCTTTAATAAATCCCAGTTGGTCGTCACTAGCCATTTTCTTATTGTCCTAGTTATACATTGTTGGATAGGGTTGCCAAATTAAAACAAAACAAAACAAAACAAAAAAAAACCAGAAACAAAACTTTTTTTGTTTTTAACTTCCTTTGTTTATTGTGTTAGGGCACACATTTTGGAGGTCAGAGGAAAACATGAGGAAGTGGGTTCTCTGTCTACAAAGTAGGTTCCAGGAATTGAGTCACGTTATCAGGCTTGGCAGCCAACTGCTCTCTGAGCCATCTTGCTGGCCCATATGAACTAAATTTTGTTGAGAATTTTTGCATCAGTGTTTATGAAGGATATTGGCCCTTAATATCTTTGTCTTGTTTTAATAATGAAGGTAATGCTGTACCCATAGGATGATATGCTAAGTACTTCTGCCTCCCCTTCCAATTGTTTGTGGGTTTAGATGATGGTCTTTCTGTCTTAAACGTTTGCCGTAACTCACAAGGAAAATTACTTGGGGCTGTGGTTTTGTTTGTAAGGATTTTTAACTAAAAATTCAGCCTACTTAATGCATGCAGAAATACTCAGGTAATATAATTTTAAGTGAGTTTTGTTTGTTTTTAAAACAGGGTCTTACTATGTAGACCAAGCTGACCTCAACTCACAGAGATCCATCCACCTGCTTCTCCCTCTCAGTTACTGGGATTAAAGGTGTACTACACCAATACATCAGCCTATTTGTATCTTTTAAAGACTTTCATTTATCACCAAAATTGTATTATTGGGATAAAGTTATTCATGACCTTTTTCTTTTTTTTTTCTTTCTTTCTTTTTTTTTTTTTTTTTTCAAGATAGGGTTTCTCTGTGTAGCCTTGCGCCTTTCCTGGATCTCGCTCTGTAGAACAGGCTGGCCTCAAACTCACAAAGATCCTGTGCTGGGATTAAAGGCATGCGCCACCACCACCCGGCATGACCTTTTTCTTACTGTCTTATAACTTTTTGTAGAAACTGTTGTAATAATTGCCTATTTTATTCCCAACGTCAGTATTTGTTTCCCAAATTTTTTTCCAAACAAATCTTGATAAAGGTATATTATTTTTACTGATTTCCCCCCAAGAACCACTTTTTGGTTTCATTAATCTCTCTCTCTCTTTAAATATCTCTGATTTCTGTTCTTGTTTTTTTTTTTTTCAAGACAGACCTGCTTTGTGTAGCCCTGTGTGTCCTGGAACTCACTCTGTAGCCCAGGCTGGCCTCAAACTCAGAGATCCACCTGCCTCTGCCTCCCGAGTGCTGTGATTAAAGGTGTGTGCCACCACCGCTCTGATTTCTATTCTTTATTGTTTCCTTCCTTCAATGTAGGCGCTATATGCCCCTTTCCTAGTTGTTTGTCTTGGTTTGGTTTTTTTATGTAAAAGCTGAGTTTGTTGACCTTTTCCAGTGTGTGCATTTACTTACCTTATTCTCAAGTACTGCATTCGCTGAAACTAAGTTTTTTAGTATTTTAATTCATTTCAAAATACTCTTTAATTTCTCTTTGATTTTTTTTTTCTTGTCCTAGAGTGATTGTGAAGTTGTGTTATTTGGATTTTAGATTTTATACCATTGTAGTTAGTGGGTAAACTTTGCATTATGATGTCAATCCTTTTTAAATTTATTGAGATGCAACATACAGCCCATATTGATGGTTTTCTGTATACATGAGAGAATGTGTACCTTCACATTGTTGACTGAGTATTCTATAAATGTCAGATCTTATTCGTTGATGTCTTCTTGAATTTTTTATCAGTTTTCTGTTTATTCTATATGTTATACATGGATTTGGGGCTATAAGCAGGAGAAAGGTGAAAACTTAGGCTTAGTTTTTATGATTTGTGATGGAGGTGAGGGCGCCTGTTGAGCACCAGAAACAAAAGAAAAGGAGTAGAGAGATTAGTAAAAGTGAAAGGTTGGCGTAGCGATTAAGAAGTCTAGTACCAAATGGGGATATTGAATCACTGGGGTTTTAAAGTGGTTTATGGAATTCTTTATAAACTCAGTTATAAGTCAGGCTCTCGTTATTACGTTAGGGTTGAGTGTCCTTGGTTTGAAAATACAGAATCTTTCACACTCCAGAATATAAAATTCTTGATTACTAATATGGTGGCACATTGGAAAGTTCTACTCATGGCCTTAAGGTTAGGTTTTAGTAAAAAATACTGTATTAAGTTGTCCTTGGACTGTCTATATAAGGTATTTATAAAACAAGTGAATTTTATGATTAGATTTGAGTCTCTTAAGATACCTCATTATTTCAAAATCCAAGAAGTCCAAAGTCTCTAGCACTTCTAGGCCTAACTCTTTCGCATAAGGAATTCTCACCTGTAGCATTATCCTGAAAATCATGTGAATAGATACTGTAAGTAGCTTTGACAGAGGCAGAAAGCAATTTATAATTAATAGAAAGCAGTTCAAAGAAGTTGAGAATAATTTCCTTTTAAGAACAATTCATTTTTCTCAATGTAACTACTAATAATTCTTTAGTCTAGCAGCAGCAACATTGAAGTGAAAATTGTGAGCTTAGTGCAAATCAGGTTCTGTGTTATAAACACTTTGCAATTTTCCTGTTTTATTCGAACCTTAAGACTAAAGTGAAATACTGTCAATGTTAGACTATCGAATAAATGAAGAAAATGAGATGTAGGGAAGCTCAGTAACATTCTAAAGTCTTGCTCCACCAGATGTGATGAGTTAAAATTTGATTTCTTATATTTTACTATGAATATTAATTGATTTCATATCCTGATTCCATGAGAATCTTTACAGTTTTGTTTTGAGTTTTACTAGAACAACCCTCTTTGTTAGTGGCTCTCAAACTTCTTTCACTGTGATCACCATAGTTAAAAATGCATCTCACATGGAAGCAGAATATGCGTGTGTGTGTGTGTGTGTGTGTGTGTGTGTGTGTGTGTGTGTGTGTGTGTGTGTCTGCCTGCCTGTGTCTCTTGAAAGTATAATTGGATTTCACTCATGGATTACATACAATCTAGATTTGAAAAAACACTGCTCTAGATCAGGAGAGTTACAGACCAATCCAGAGCCTTATAACTGTTTTGTGGACAGTCAGAGGGGAACACTGACATTTTGTTACCTGAAATAGTGTTCTACACAAAAGGGATTGCTTTATTAAGAGTTGGCTTTTTAAAAATATAGATTTGAAGAGTAATACTGTTTTTGCTTGTTTTTAAAGCTGTCTGATCCTTCTGATTTACCAAGGAATGCCTTTAGAATTTTTACCATTCTTGTGGAATTTTTATGTATTGAGCATATTGATTATGCTTTAGAAACGGGGCTTGCTGGTAAGTATACTTATACTATACTTTCTTTTTAAACGCCTTTGGTCCTGTTTGGTTGACCAGTACTCTTAATGCTGTTTTGTATGACTTCTATGTGATAAATTCAGTTCAAAACAATGTATTTAGAGCTTATATAATGCTAGGATGTGTGAGGTGCTGGAAACTAAACATAGGCATAATTCTCTCATATTGTTTACATCCAGTGGAGTAAGACCATAGACTACAAAACACAGCACAATATATTGGCAGAATTTATAACAATGCTCTATGCTATAAAATGTCAAGAAGCATACATAGAGATAAGAATAATTCTGCTTAGGAATTAAGTAACAAAATTTAGAGAGAAAATATTTAAAAATAAATTTGGAAAGGAATAAATTTATATTAAATTTTTTGGCCTTGTTCTTTTGGGTTTACTACCTGACCCCATGACCTGTTAAGTGAGTATCTCAGATTTAACATTTTAAAAATGAAACTCTTCAGCTAGGCATGGTGGTTCACGCCTGCAATCCCAGCATGCAGGAGGCCAAGGCAGAGGTCACTATTAGTTTGAGGTCAGCCTAGACTATATAATGATTTCTGAATAACCTAAAATAACAAAGCAAACAGATTGTCTTCCTCCAACACTGTTCTCCCAAGATTTTAAGGAAGTAGTTATTTACCAAACCCAGAAAGTGCTTAACCTTCCTGTTTTCATTGCTGATAGCCAGTTCATCAGCAAATCCTGTCAGTATACATCCAAATATAGCTTGTTTATCTACTTTGCTTCATCTACTGATGTAACCCCACCTTAAACACTGTCATCTCCTAACTGGTTCCTGTGTCCATTCTTGCCTTCCTAAGTTACTGTGTAATAGCCAGCTTAATTCTTATTTTCTTGTTGAAGACTCCTTAGTGGTTATTACTCTTGAGGGAAATTAAAAACAAACTGCTTAGAACAACGCGATCTGTGGTGTGTTCCACGTGTTCCTCACTATGCTTCATTTGCCTTGGCTCTTTATACTTGTCTTTTAACCTGACCTCAACTAAGATGTCACCTTTTCAGAGACACTTGTGCTGATCACCTCACATAAAGTAGTAGTGCTCCTGTTGCAGCGTAGTTATCCATTATTCATTATTAAATTTACTTTTTATAATAATACCACAATGACATTTCTATTTGTTAATGTCTGTCTTCTGTCAGTATTCTTTCATTTAGCACATATTTTTTACATGCCTAATCATGGGTTCATATTCTTGTAAAAATAATGGACAACTTATTAGGAAGTACGGTAAAATCAAAACTGGATAAGGGGTAGAGAATACTATTGGGGAAGCAGAGTGAAGGATTTACAGGCAGAAATCCTTTTTCTTTTACATTATTTATTATTTACTTTGTGTGTGTTCACACATGTAGAAGTCAGAGGACAACTTGCAGGAGTTGGTTCTCTCTTTCCACCATATTTGTTCCAGGGATCGAACTCATGTGGTCAGGCTTGGCAGCAAGTACCTTTACCCACTGAGCCATCTCGCCAGCCCCCCAAAAGCTTATTATGAAAGGGTAGTCAGAGAAGGCCTCTGAGAAGACACATGAATCAGAGAGCTCATTAAAGTGGTGAGTAAACTAAGTATTTGGAGTAAAACTATTGTAAGTAGAGACAACAGCTTATAAGTTCTTAAGAGTTGGAATCTCATTTTGTTCAGTATCCCTACCCCCAGCATTATACTCTGGCACATAGAAAGCATTTACAGTTCAAAAAGTCTCTTTTTGCCTGTGTAGAACACCATCCTAGAAACCTTTAGTAATGAACCAAATTTAGCCATAAATCAGTCACTTTGGCATAACTCATTTATTACCTTCATAAGCAACAATGTAACAATGTATTTTAACTTAATTATAGCAAACTATTGACATCAAATATTTAACCCATGCTGGCAGTAAATGACTTAGTATGGTCATTTGTATTGAAATTATTTAAATCTTCAAAAATGTGGTAACTACAGAAGATATTAAATAAGAATAAGGACCAGCAAAATGGCCCAGCAGTGAAATTGCTTGCTGCCAAGCCTGACAACCTGAGTTCAGTCCCATGGTGGAAGGAGATAACTGACTCCCGAGTGTAGTCTTCTGACTAATACACATGTCTCTCACACACACACTCAAATAAATTGTTTATTAAAAACGATGATAAAGTAATGTGAATTTAAATCTGATATGAAGGATTTATTGTTTATCTAGTATGGAAACCTTCCTATTCATTTTACTAGCAGTATTCTGAACTTGGAAATGTTTAGGAAATTTTCATTTGGATGGGGAATATTCCTCATATAGTTAGTATTCTTGGTCATTGTTTTTAATGATTACATAAAATTCAGCCAGGTGATAAGAAATAATGCTGGAGTAGCATTGTAGAGTTTACTCTTTTTAGGTAAAATCCCAAGTCAAAGCATATTATGTATACATGTTTTAAAATAATTTTCATTACTTAAATCTTTAATTTAAAACTTACTTTAAATTATTTATTATTTATTTTAAATTAATTTACCATTTTTCCTGAGAGGCTTGTTCCCTACAATTTCTGCTGCTTCTAGCTTATATGTGTATATCAATTTTTATATATGCTACTAAATATTCTTCAATTTTTTTTATATTTTATTGGTTAAAAACATTCATGAGTACTGTCTTAATTTCCATGTTTTATTATGATTAGTGTTTTTTACATGTGCTTCAATTTATTATGTTTGTGTTGGCACCTTTAATTTTCCTACCACCCGATTGTTTCTTTTGTACAAAACAACACCTTTGTTTTCCAATTGTAAAGTTGAAGAATCGTCATATAAAGAACTCCAGTTTATAAGGTTATATATTATCATTAGCTGTGGGTGTTTTTCTTAGTCTAGTCTTAACTGGATAGAAACACAGGCATCTAGAGCTAAAAAGAACAAGGAACCTTGAGTCTGTGAGTTACTCATTATGAAAGGAGGAGACAGATCCAGAGAGGTTTCAGTTCCACATTTTGGTGTCAGAATGTGGTTGATGACCACACAGAATAGTAGGAGATGTTGAAGAAACACGTCTCTGAGGTGTTGAGATTGTGGATGAGTGCAGTGTGTCATTGACAGGAGTCTATGTAGAGTAGAGGGTAAAAACTGAAGTAGAAGACCACAAGGAACACACTTGCATGTCAGAGGGAGGGAGACCTGTTAGAAGGAAGATGGTTAGATGTGTCCATGAGACATGGTCAGAGGTTTGGGGAAAGAAGAAGGTAGAGCCCAGGCTCTGTGTTGATTCATTTCCGTTCATCTAAATGAACCATGAGGATGATTAACTTTGGGTTATAAAAATAGCTTTGGATGAATTTTGTTAAGCTGTTTAACAAAATCTCTGTAGAACCATTGCTGATTTATTAAATGTCAGTTACTTTTATTCGCGTGGTATATATAAAATCATTCTTTTGCCCAGTGTTTTTCAAGGTTGCTTCTCACTTATCTGTGCCTTCCAATTTTAGGAATTCCATCATCAGATTCTAGGAATGCAAATCTCTATTTTTTGGATGTTGTACAACAGGCCAATACTATTTTTCATCTTTTTGACAAACAGTTTAATGATCACCTTATGCCACTAATAAGGTTAGTTGCATTGTCATATTTTCATTGGTATTTCAATGAGTATTATATTTTTATTTTTTTAAAATAATACATGTTCATGAAAACATCAAATAGGACAGGAGGTTTGAAATAAGTCTTTTCTTCTTTTCTTGAATTCCTTGAATTCTTGTTTTCTCTTCCCACTGTGCTGTTAATTTTGATATATTTGAAAAGTTTTTAACTATCATTACCAAAATTGGAAATCTAACATGAAAAAGGCCTTCCAGCCTAGTGCAGCTAGGTACCAGGCATGGTAGTGCACACCTGAAATCTTAGCTACTCAGGAGGCTGAGGCAGGAGGATCTCAAGTTTGAGGCAGTCTAGTCAACATTATGATTTCAAAGTCAGCTTGGACAACCAAGACCCAGTCTCAAAAGATGTTTTTTTTGTTTGTTTGTTTTTGGTTTTTGTTTTCTTTTTTCTCTTTTTTCCCTAAGGGCTAAGGATAGGAGGAGTATTTAGGGGGAATTTTCAGGGAATAAAGGGACTAGAGAAATTATGTAATTGTTATACTATCAAAAAGAAAATTAAAAAGTTCTTTTTTAAAGTTAAGGATGTAGCTCAGTGGTAGATCTTGCTTTAGTATCTGCAAGGTCCTGAGCTCACTCCCAAGTAACACACACACACACACACACACACACACACACACACACACACACCCCAATAGACACAATACACTTGTTATAAAGACATACAAGAAACGTGAATGAACAAATTTTAATAAAGCATCAAGATTTGGTTCATATCATCATATCAATTTATATGGACTTCTAAAGCATTTGAAAATTAAATGGAGTAATATATAATGTTACGTGTTGCTAAAGTTGTCTCATTATCACTAGTATCTGTGCAGGAAATGTTCAGATAAATGATCGAGTTTGATAGTTTTTGGTTTTTTTTTTTTAAACAGTGCTATGACATGTCTAGACTAGAAACAAGTTCACAGATCATTTGTGATTCCTGAATCATACTTGGAAAGGAAATGTACTCTTTTGCTGTGTAACCCAGGCAGGTATTACAGACATGAGCCACCAAGCCCAGCTTAGGAAGTTTTCTTGATTTACTTTGCAAAGAGCTGTTATGTCACATTCACAGGTGACATAATTCACAGGTGTTGTAGTGTTGTGTATTCCCTAATATTTTAATAGAATTGAGAAGCTGACAAATATTATTAAGTTTTCGTGTCTTTTTAGTTAAAAAAGCTAAATGAAACTGGATTTACTTACTACTGTCCACATTTTTATTGGTAGGATTAACTATATTCTTAAGAGTTTGGTGATGTCTGTGACTTTTCTTACTATTATACCAGATATTTAGATACAGAGGAAACTAGTATCAAAATTTCAAAGCTACATGGTGATGTTAAGTGCTATCTCCTCAGAGGTCAGAATAACAAGTCTGTCTTTGCTTTGCTCTTAATGGGTTAATTTTTCTAGTGTGAATGAATTGGGTATGCTAATGTACATAATTGTATGTAATGATTTATTTTGTAATTATTGGGTATGTGAGCAAATGAAAATAATAGGTGTTAGAATGTATTTACAAATATGTATTCATGATGTACAGATTAGAAACATAGAAAGTAGGTTATTAACTGGAGTTTGTTTTCCTCTTTAATAAACAATAGCTCTTCTCCTAAATTATCTGAATGCCTCCAGAAAAAAAAAGAGATAATTGAGCAGATGGAGATGAAATTGGATACTGGCATCGATAGGCAAGTTAACTGTTTTTCTCTCTTTTTTCCCCTGCATTTTTAAAAATTGTAGAAGTGCATTTGCATTGCAGCATGAACATTGTTTATTTTTACTCTTCTGGCAGTAAAGTTGATACTTTAATATATTGTTCTTATTTTTAGGAGAATGTTATTTTTATTAATCCCCATGGTGTTTTTTGTTTTGTTTTGTTTTGAAAGTCAGTGTGCTTAGATATACTTTCAAGTCAAAACAGTTAGAAATACTTTTTAAACCCCATTCCTCTGTACCACACTTATACAAGCTACAAATTCCTTTGAAAAATGAGATGCGGGGCTGGGATATAGTGTAGGGGTAAGGGTACTTTATTATCTGAGAACCCTTGGTTCAATCCTTAGTGCTGCTAAAACAACAAAGGTAAGCAGTGTTTATTGTTATATTTCCATGTAGTGTGAGATATTTTAGAAAGAATGTTTGAAGAAGTAAAGAAAATTTTGCCTTGCTGGGGATTACAAATTGCTCCTGAAAAGATACAAAGAGGAGATTCTATTAATTATTTAGGATATAAAATAGAGCTACAAAAAATTAGACCCCAAAAGGTGCAAATTAGGAGAGATAGACTACAGACCCTTAATGACTTTCAAAGATTATTTGGAGATATTTCTCATCTATGAACTATTGTTGGGGTAAAAAATGATGAACTGAATAATTTGTTCAAAACGTTAGAAGGTAACAAGGACTTAAATAGTCCAAGAGAATTATCACCTGAAGCTGAGAAAGAATTGGCCTTGGTAGAAAAGAAAGTACATGAAAGGCACGTGGATCGTATTGATCCAAAGCTGGATTGCATTTTGGTTATTTTACCTTCTAGGCATTCTACTGGAATATTAATGCAGAGGGGAGATATTATATTGGAATGGATATTTTTACCAAATAAACC
The DNA here is from genome assembly GCF_004664715.2 of Peromyscus leucopus. Classification (NCBI taxonomy): domain Eukaryota; kingdom Metazoa; phylum Chordata; class Mammalia; order Rodentia; family Cricetidae; genus Peromyscus; species Peromyscus leucopus. The sequence continues at coordinate 74,567,244 of NC_051070.1, forward strand.
AAATAAAAAATTAAAAACTTGCCGGGCGGTGGTGGCGCACGCCTTTAATCCCAGCACTTGGGAGGCAGAGCCAGGCGGATCTCTGTGAGTTCGAGGCCAGCCTGGGCTACCAAGTAAGCTCCAGGAAAGGCGCAAAGCTACGCAGAGAAACCCTGTCTCGAAAAACCAAAAAAAAAAAAAAAAAGAAGAAGAAGAAGAAAAAAAAAGAAAAATTAAAAACTTATGTGGAAAAAAGGAAAATTGAGACTTCGTCAATTAGCAGGATTAGACCCAGCAGAAATTGTCGTACCTTTAACTAAGGAGGACATTGAAAAATTATGGACAGAAAGTGAACCTTGGCAAAGAGCTTGCAGTAATTTTTTGGAAGTTGCTTGCATGCACTTCTTTTTTTATTTTTGTTAGCTAATATTATTTCCTTCTTGGGTCTCTGAGGGAGTTGAAGATTAGTTAGTTACAGTTGAAGGTTAGTTAGTTATAGTTGAAGATTAACTAGAATAGAAAGTGAATTAGATACATTTTGGACTTACCAAAATAGGATAGATAAAGGAATTATTTTCTCTGATTTGTCAAATACAAATGGACTAGACATTGTTTAGGAATTTATTACTTGTATATATTGTATATAGTTATTGTACTTTTGTATATAGTTTTTCTTTTGTTAGTTATAACCTTTTGCTTTTTTTCTTTTTATTAAAATAGAAAAGGGGAAATATGGTAGTATTTTATTTGTACTGAAATGTGATTTTAATTGTATGTTAATAAATAAAGTTGCCCGGGGGTCAGAGCTATCAGAGCCATAGCAAGAGCGTGGCGGTGGTGGCGCACACCTTTAATCCCAGCACTTGGTAGAAGAGCTAGGTAGATCTCTGTGTGTTCAGGGATACAGCCAGCATTGGAGACACACGCCTTTAAGACCAATGAGAAGACAGAACAGAAAGACTATGTAAAGACATACACACAGGAAGTAGGTCTCTTTCGGAGAGGTAGGAGCACCGAAAGAAGAAGGGTAAGATTTTAGCTCTGAGCTCTGATCTCTTGGCTTTCTCTTTTACATTGGTTCTGTGTTTCTTATTTAATAAGACAGTTGGTTACATCTACAGGTAAGGGTACTTTATTATCTGAGAACCCTTGGTTCAATCCTTAGTGCTGCTAAAACAACAAAGGTATGCAGTGCTTATTGTTATATTTCCATGTAGTGTGTTCTGGCTTATCTATGAAATATTTTAGTAGTTGTACTGGTTTTGTACATGTAACTTCTGTTGAGTGAATTTTAAAACTTTTTATAATATTTACTGAAAACTATAAATACTATTACTTTACAGGTTTCTTTTTTCAGATGATGGTGGTCTTATATTGATTGAAAATTAGTATAGCTCCCTGTTATCAAGTATTTGCCATATATCAGGCAAAGTACAAAGACCATGATTTGTATCCTAATCTCACCATCTTATGTTGGTCTACTGTTATTTTATAACTTGACCTCATTATTGTTGTGCTTAATTATGTGGTCTGTCCCTTAAATTTAACCTAAAACTTATAATTTTGACCACTCTGCTTGCAGCCACTGAACTCTAAATTAGTGTAGTCTGTTTTATTCCCATAAGCTTATTTTTGGAGAATATCACACAAGTTAGATATTATTGGTGCCTTCTAACCAGTGCCTTTATTTCTCAGCTGGGATTTAGTGCACTTGTTCATCTTCCTGATTGTCCTTTAACTATGGGACTCAATGTGCCTACTACCACAGCCATTCTTTTGAAGCCTTTTATCTTCTACTTTCCTTAAGATTCTCTATGTATGGCTTTGCCTTAGAAGAGCCTTAGTTAGGAAGTAACTATTGGTAGATTGCAAAGATCTTTTCATGGGAGAAAGATGATAAAACCAGGAGCTCTTGGATATCAAGTCATAAAATGACTTTTTTTTTCTAAATTCTAGTTTGCCAATACCAAAGTGTTTTATAATTATAGGAAATTAAATACTTTAACTTAATTCAGTATAATACAAAGGTAAAATTGAGTAAATTAAATGTGTCATATATTTTGTGTTCTCAATCTTTAGGACATTAAATTGTATGATTGGACAGATGAAGCATATCTTGGCTGCAGAACAAAAGAAAACAGATTTTAAGCCAGAAGATGAAAACAATGTTTTGATTCAGTATACTAATGTGAGTGGAACTATTCAGTTTGCTAATATATTATCTTCTTTATTAAAGCTTGAACAATCATTAGTGTGCATAATTGTGTTTTAAGTTTTTTCTCTTATACTTGGAAATTGAAAAACTATTTTTCTTTGCTAAGCTAATACACATATCTGTATAATAAGTGTAGAAAAACTTTTACAGGCATGTGTAAAAGTCTGTGCTTATGTAAGAAAACAAGTTGAGAAGATTAAAAATTCCATGGATGGGAAGAATGTGGACACAGTTCTGATGGAACTTGGAGTACGTTTTCATCGGCTCATTTATGAGCATCTTCAACAATATTCCTATAGTTGTATGGGTGGCATGTTAGCAATTTGCGACGTAGCTGAATATAGAAAATGTGCCAAAGACTTCAAGGTACGTTTAAACAAATATCGAGCTTGCAGGCCATACCATTAAAAACCTATACTGACTTGTTAAGAAGTGTGTGATTTCATTGGCATCATAAGGAGAGCTCTAATACAGCTTACCTAAAGGCAGTTATTCCAGTTATATTCCAATATTAGCATTTCCCCCTCGGGGTTTTATTTTAGTTAAGGTCATATTTCAGCACATTCCATCCAGGTGCCTTTTAACATTCATGAAAAATTATGGTTATGTCACACATTAGGAAATTACCCTTTTTTTCATGTGTGTTCCTCTAAAATCAGTTTTCTTTTATATTTAAGTTATTTTTAAAGGTGCTATACTAATGATAATTAGTTCTAGTGTATCAAATTACAAATTATTGAGAAAATTGAATAATATGGATCTTTTCAAAGATTATTAAGAGTTTTAACTATGGAAACCTTTGAGATTTAGCTCTTCAGAAGCTTTAAAAATTCTAACATATGGAATGTCTCCCATACAACCAGTATGTGAGAAGAATTTGCAGAACTTACTAGGAAGTAAGTTGTTCTGGTTCAATGCTTTTCTTTTGCTTTCTCAATTCAGATTCCAATGGTATTACATCTTTTTGACACTCTGCATGCACTTTGCAATCTCCTGGTCGTTGCTCCAGATAACTTAAAGCAAGTCTGCTCAGGAGAACAACTTGCCAGTCTGGACAAGAACATCCTTCACTCCTTCGTACAACTTCGTGCTGACTATAGATCTGCCCGCCTAGCTCGGCACTTCAGCTGAGTTGAAGTCACAAAGGAAATGTGTTGTATTTCAGAAGGCCTCGGGTGATAGAAGCACAGGAGATTCCTTATGACATAGCCAATGTTTTATGTGAAAAAATGACTGGAAGAAAGCAGCAGCCATACTTACCCAGGAATTTCATTGGAAGTTGGACACCATTAGCTATATTTTGCTTTTTTTCTTTTCCCTGTTACATTGAATTCCATACTTTAATTTATAAATTTCAAATTCTTTAAACCTATACGTGACTGTTATAATCCTGAAAAACGTTGGTGTGAGAAGATGAATGAATTTCACCAGTGTTCTGGTTCTTGATCTTTGACGCATTCTCTCTGGAAACCCTACCATTCCTGTTTTGATTAAAATAGGTGAAGTGCAGTAAAACTATACTTCTTATTTATCAGTTCTTCAGTTAACTTTCTAGCACCGGTGATGTTAATTAAGTTATTAGATTTCCCTAAAGAACTTGTAACAACTCAAAAAGACCACAGTTGAGCATCATTTCCATGGGTGGTTGGGGGGCTTTTCCTGAGGTATAGCAGTACTAGTCCAGGGAAAATGTTATAAACTAAACTAAAATGATGAACTGTTTTAAGTAGATGGTAGGAACAAATCAGAATATATCTGCTTTCTGGGTAAAACTTCCAAGTTTACTATTTCTTATTTGATAAATAGATTTAAGCCAATTAATTAGTAAAAAATTAATGAAACTACCTTATTTTATATTTAGCTTAAGGTGGAATACTTTAAAGGACCATGTTTGTTATTTTAATACTCTGAGTAAAAAAGTGACATATAGTGTAAACGGTATTTATGAGAAATAGCAACATGTTTAGTAACAATGCAGTCAGTCCCTTAAGACCAGCCAGCCTTGAATGAAATGGGATGGCTAAACATCCAGTAGTCTTCTATTTTAAGAGGAATTGAGAATTTCAGGTAATAAATATTATATATTCCAAGCTTGGAGGCAAGCTCACAGCAAAAGCCTGCTTTTCAGTTCTGAAGATTCTTTCATTGTCTATTTTCAAGACATTTCTGAAGTTATTCCTACTTGGATATTATTGATTGAATTGGCTTAATATGGTACAATAATAAAACACTCACAAAAGTTTAAACATCAGATAAAAATTTAGAAAGGCCATTGCTCTGTAAACCCTATTAACTTACTCTGTAAGAATACATTCTAAGTTATATATAGTCCATTATATTGTTCATGGTGTTCTAGGACCCAGGTGAGCTGTAATATTCAGTTCATTCATAGCATTGTTTTCTCTTAATGTAGGGTTTGGCCTAATTTGGGGTGAATTGTTTATTTCTTCTGAGAACCTCACTCTGAATAGTTATCAACATTACCAAGCTGTCTAATCCAGAATTAGCTACTGTACAAGTTACTGTTGACTGTATTTCCATTTTCTGTTTAGCCCAGTGTTACAAAGGTAAGCAAGGGCAATGAGCATGCCAACTTTTGTCACTTTTATAGGACGTTGTGGCAGTTTTAGAGGCTTTCCAGAAAGCAGTCCTCAGACCAGGGAGAGCCAGAACAGGTCTGGAGACTAGATAAGATCTATACTTGTACTGTTGCCACTTTAAAAAGTACTGATGTGAATTCAAATTATACCTCTGTTACTTCAAGCCAACAGTTTTCAGGCAGTAGTTTTACTGGCCATTTGAACTCTTTGTACAGTGTCAATTTGTAAAAAAAAAAAAAAAGAAAAAAGAAAAGAAGAAGAAAAAAATCAAAACATGAGATAACATTTTAAGACTTCCAAATCAGAGAAGCACTTCAAATTATTTTGTTTGAATTAATTTTTAAAAATGTAAAGCAGTTACTTGTTTAGATATTTTGTTAATTATTATTTCCATGCTTGAGTTCTGTGCAATATTTTCCATTATGTCCACTGACAGGACAAAGAAAATTCAAAGTGAATACCTTATTTAGAAGTGTTAACTTTCATGCTCAATAAACAAATTCCCTGCAATTGTTTTTTTTTATTTCACCCAATTTTTACATTTTAAGAACATCTATAATGAATTATATATTTGATTTTTTTTTAACTAAAAGTATTCCTTATTTTTCATAGTTTAGATTTCTCCCTTTTTTAGCAGAAAGGAACATGACTATATAATCAAGATTTAAAAATCTAACTAGAATAGGGTGTTTCTCTAAAGAAATAAAAATATGTGTTGTGTAAACCAGTATACATTCTTTGCATTTCACTCTTAAAGTATTTACATATATGGGCATCATAAAATTTAGTTCAAAATGTATAACTCAAAAAAGATTGCCAATAAATAAGATGCTTTTATATATACATGGGAAATTTTTAGTAAGAGATAATGGAGCTTAATAAATTTTACCAAAATTTAAATAATCTTTATACTATCCCACAGTTCTGTGTGAACTACACATAATATTTAAGTATAAATATTTCATTTAAAATGTGCTTCAAAACACTGAGAAGTGTTTGTCTAAATTTGAGTGTCTTAATTTGAGATGCAGAACACAGACTTCAGAAGAAGGCTAGTTTCTGAATTACTGGAAATGATAGATCACACAAATCCTTATACATAGGTTTAGAATGGCCCCTGAATTAATTGAAAATGATAGAGTACACTGTGAGCCCCTATCAAGAATTATTAGATTTTATTGGGTGGATCGATTTTTAGAATATGGCAATGTAACCATTCCAAGACAATTACTGGCCTCCTTTAGGAATGCCATTGCTGTGAATCCCTAGGTTCTTCCTTGTTTTAAAAAGTGCTGCTATCATAGGTTAAAGGAGGTTAAGTTAAATTTTAAAGCAGGTAATTTGTGGTATATTTTCTTTGCTCTTTCCATTTTTCTTTCCTTTTATGCCTAAATATTTTACTTTCTGAATACTAGCTTCTTATACACAGTGAAGTAATTACCAGTCAATAGATTGATTCAAAGTAGAGAATTTACTGCTTCCTTGAGACGTTTCTGCCTACATTAGTACACATCCAGATGAAGAGATATTGGCTCCTAAAATATCCCTGAACCTTAAAGTGGTCATGTTCATAAGGCTAAGACATGCTTGAATTGTTGGTGCAAGAATAAGGGGCACTCAAATTTATGCCTTGTGACCAGAAAAGATTATATCTCCTGATTAACATGGTGTTCTTACAAAAATAATCTGTCATTGCCCACACACTGTTCACTGCTTTTTCAGGAGTGTGAGATCTTTTCTAGAAGCCCCCTGGACTTACTTGATTTCTAACAGAGACTTTGGTATACAAAGTACTCTGATTTATCCAGTTCGTTGAATTATGTTCAATTCCTTTACTACTCTACTTGAGAAGGCTTATCCTACAATTTACTACATATTTTGGGAAAGAAGACCAGTGCATATCATTGTGCCAAATAATTTTTCATGAAGTTAAAGGCAGCAATTTAAAATTTTAACGCATAGTAAAGGTAATTATATCTACATTTATTAGACTTAAGTCTCATGTGCTATGCTAAGTCCTTTGCATATATTGTTGATTCCAGAGTAACTATCATTTGGGTACTATTATTTCTGTTTGGCAGGTGAAAGACCTAAGTCACAGAACAGGTAAGGAGACCTTCAAGGTCTATAGGCTGACACAGGCTTAGACTTAAATCTCGTATAATGGGAGTGATAATGTCTTTTTTATAATTTATATTGTATTTTTCTTATTTGTGTGACATTATGTATATTGCTTATTTTGATAGCCTCATCAGTTTTACTTAATTTTCTTTTCATCCAGTATTTGATTCTCATTGTGAAGTTTAGATAATGAAGTTGGAATACAGGATCTGTATCAAGCTACTGTTGGATTTTTTAAAAATATTTTAGTGTACAATCATACTATCTCAGTTGGTGTTTAAAGTTATATAAGTAGTCGTTTAATTTTAATTCAATATTAAGTTTGTATTTAATGGAAACCTACCCATCACAAAGGTTTCCCTTAGTGAATATATTATACAGTCATATTTCATATTGTTTCTGCTTAATAATTTTAACAATAGAAAGAGTCTAGGTATTTCATAAAAGTTTTTGAATTTTTTATTTTCTGAGATTATAATAATTACATAATTTCCTCCTCTTCTTTCCTCCAAACCTTTCCATTTGCCCGTCCTTGCTCTTTTTCAAATTCTGGTCAGCCTAGAAAACACACATAACAAATACCATTATATAGACTGAGTAGGTTGTAATTATGTATTTAGGAGTATGTGTATATATACATGCATATGCTCATACAGTTTTCTTATAGCATGGGAGAAAATAATAACTCCCCCTTAGGGGATACAAAGAAAGCAGTGTTTTTACATTCAAAAATAGACTACTTTAAATGTCATGGGCTTGCTGATTCTGTTAGCTATTTAATGCATCTTGAAATGGCTAATTCTAGAGTGAAAATATAGGACAAAAAGTAATTTATTAATAATTTATAATCATTAGAATTTTCATTGGTGAATGGAACTGGTAGCCCTGGACTTAACTAAGTATGTAGTTTTAAACTAGGCACTGCATATTTTATCACTGCTATTTGGTGATATTATTTATTTGCTGTAGGTATCAATAAGCATTCACTCTTATGACTAAATATCCATGTGGAGCAAAAAGGACCAGCAGTTAAACACAGTTGCTCATTTTCTCAATGGCTTAGAGGGTTGTCATCTGCCTTAACGTACAAGACCAATTTAAATAGGAATATATCGTATCATACTCCAAATAGCAAGCAACCTCAGAAGAAAGGCATTAGGAAGGCATTTTTTGTGTTGGACATCAGTGAGGCACTACAAATGTATAATTATTTGCACTAATATTTGAGCAGATGGAATGGATTAGAATATGATCCACATTATTTTGCGGACATATATTTTTCTATTAATATGTACTGTGCAATGTGTTAAAGCTGTCAATAATTCATTTTAGCCAGGATACTAATACTTATATTACTGTGTTTAAGAGGCAGTATCCAATTGAGCCACTTTTAATTAAAAAATTTGAGACCAGAATTATGTTTACATTCCAGAAAGCACTTAACTTACTTTATAATCAAAAGATCAGTAAGACAGACTTACCATGCCTGCTACTTAATAAGAGGAAATACAGAGGGTTGAGATTGGAGGTAGGAATCTAGAATGAGAAAACTAAAGGCTCATTTATACTCATAACTTTTATCACTATTGGCAATTTTAAATGAAGAAAAGATCCCTTCCATAATGTCTTTATATTAGTAAGCTAGATGAAGATTGGGTAAAACCTGTTCCGTAGAACTGATCTCCTAAGGAAGACTTCCAAATCGTAGGTTAGACCTGACGAAGTGGAAACCTTGATGCCCCTGTAATCCTAAACAGGCAAGTGCCCTTCAGTGAGGCTGATCTTATGCCTGACAGTCATCTTTATCTTCATTCTGTGGGGATCTCGGTTTCCTGTTGTCTTGAACTCTGGCCTTTGGTTGTAGCACTTGTGTCAAATGTGTGGCTTTTCCCCTTAGTTCTGTGGGGATCTTGGTTTCCGGTTTTCTTGAACTCTGGCCTTTGGATGTAGCAGTTCTGTCAAATGTGTGGCTTTTCCAACTAGAAATCCAGACACAGTACCAACCTAAAGAAGACTGGGGCTACCTCTGCACATATTGTTTGTAAATACTGTAGGGGACACACATGAAATTATGTGACGATACTTGATAAATATTTTCCTAAGTGCCTATTAAGATTCTCCAGTAGAACGTATTTTCAATTTTGACCACAAGGGGGTGATGTTATTTTTATAGTGGTAACTTATTTTTATTTAAAAAATAGAATTCATGTAATTTTATTGAACATCTATGAACACTACTGTCATACACTGCAGTGTGTGTGTGTGTGTGTGTGTGTGTGTGTGTGTGTGTAATTCAGAAAGTCATCAATGAGGAAAAGTCTAAGAAAATTAAGAGCACAAAATCCAAAACATGTTTGTATACAGAGATGGACGACTTGAACCAAATTCACCACAACTAAAATTGTGTTTTTGGAGTTTTGTATGTTACATTGAATTCTTTGTCAGCTTTTTAAAAATAAGGTATTCATTGTCTGCATTCACTTTTTAATGGGGAAACTTTTGGAATAAACTCAAGTGTAAAGAAATAATTTTAAGGATGTACCAAACAAAAACTTCCCCTTTGATGGTAAATTGCTCCTGTGATGTTATCTTACAATTCTTTAGCATTTTCCAGAAGAAGAATTCTGTCTGACCATAATACAGCTGTCAAACTCGGGAATCTGCTCTGACATGTAACTGACATCTAGTCCTCAGACCCCACTTCAGCTTTATAGGTTTGTCTCAGTGTCTCACTCTGAGATCCAGATAAAAAACATGTGAGGCTCCATATGATCTGCAATTCATTTGCTTGAACACCTGTTGCTTCTGACTTTTCAAATCCCCCCCCCCCCACACACACACACACTGTGTGGGTTATAGGTAGTTACTGTGTCCCTGAGTTTGGTTCCTGTTTGCTCATGGTTGGATCCCAGTCATACTTGTGGGGACCTTCACAGTTGCTCTGCTGCACTCTCTTTGCACTCTCCCGGGTCTTCACAGCTCCACCTCAGCCACTTGTGGAGTGCTCATTAACCATGTGTTTAGGGATCAGGCCTGCACTGTGTAGAGTGCTCTTTTCCCTGTAAAATGATGTGGGGAGTTGCTTTGTATGTGTCAGAGTCTAATCACAATTTCAGTTATTACCAGTTTTTCTATTCAAGGGACTCATGAAGATTGTCTCTAGTTGGGTCAGTGGGAGCCTCTTCAGGTTGGCTCTTGTGCTCCTTTGGCATTCCCAACATTTTAAAGGCACTGGCTTGCACTCAGTACAACAGACTTTTCTAAGTTCATTTTGTACTTGTCTACCCTAGCTCTCCTATCCAAGTACTAACCAGGCCCAACTGTGCTTCACTTCCAGGATGAGGTAAGATTGGGCCCCCCCAGGGTAGTGTGGCTGGAGATTTCCTGCAGCTCTCAAATCAGTCATCCTACTTTTCAGTGGAAATTGGTACTTGGAAGCCAAGGTTTGTGCACTGGTTATACTCATTAAAATGGAGGTGCTGCTGCTTCTAGTGTGTAGTGCTGGGAGCTTTGTGTGATTGTCTCTACATATACTCATTCTTAAAACACATATCCATGGGCATACACTCCTGTGCCCTCTCCCCCCTTTATCACACACAACCCCATGAGATTCAGTGCCCCATACTGGATTTCCCAATCCCATGCAGAGGAGGGAGGGCATCCTCATCCTACTCAGCTACTGAAGTATTGACTTTAGGACCAAATTGGAAGAACAGGAATGGTCATTTTAGAAATCATGTAAGTCAAGTGTTGGTGGTGCATACCTTTAATCCCAGCACTCAGGAGGCAGAGGCAGGTGGATCTCTTAGTTGGAGGCCAGCCTGATCTATAAAATGAGTTCTAGGATAATCAGGGTTACACAAAGAAACACTGTCTCAAAAAAAAAAAAAAAGAAAAGAAATCATATAAAGATTTTTAAATTCTAAATAAATTATAGCTTTAGCACTCAGGCAACTATATGGGGGTATACTGTAGTGAGGAAAATAGTAAAGGTGAATTGTTTATAAAATATTACACTAAAAAGTTAAAATTTGGAGGCAAATTTAAAATGCATAGCCTGTTTATCTCTTTACTGCTGTAATTGCTTATTTAATGATAGAGTACATCATAGGAACTGTGAATGACATTTTAGCTGTTAAATACTGGATAAAATTATTTTGCTAATAAATTTCAAAGGAAAAAATACTTATAGAATTGTTGTTTTTATAGGCCCTTAAAAAATATGTGTTCAGATTGACTTCATGTGAGACAGATGTCTATCAACGCTAGGTCTCATACATACTAAGGTTAACTTCGTGTGAAATGATAGACTGAGACACAGACGTCAACCAAGTTGTATTTCGAAAAGATAAAACAGGATTCAAACTTTCTCTGGCTCTGAGACCAGTGTTTTAAACACTTGTTTGTGTTACCCATAGAAAGAGTTCACAAAGGTGGCCATGTTTCATCTGGACTCATGCAAGCATTATTTTACAAAATGAGGCAGGAGACGGGGCAGAGTGCTTACAGATGTGTAGAGTCTGAACCACTGCTGTGTTCACCAAATGGAAAGATGGCTTTGAGAGGAGAGTTCAGCGTGAGTGAGTGTGTTTGAAGGCAAAGCTGGGATGGTTTGGGTTAGCCGATTAAGTCTTCAGTGATAGGTCAGTTGATTTATTATAGAAACAACAAATCATAAGATGGAGTTTGTTTTAGACAATGCAGTATAAACATGCAGTGAGAGAGAAGAGAGAGCAGAAGCCAGGCTCCTGCATTAATGGGAGTGGTGAAGGCCTGAACTTGGATAGTGCTACAGGACCAAACCATTGGCTTGTTTGTGTATATTAGGAAAGTAGGATTAGGAGGAATATCCCTGTGTGCCGAAAGCTCGTCAGACCTGTCTCCAGAACTTGGCCTAGGTTTTGTGAGGGATTGAAACTTTCAAATTTTCACTCTTTAGAAAAACAAGGTTGGAAAAAGAAATGTATTCCTTTTGTGGCTTTGATAAGGGAATGAATTTTTGAAATTTCATTTGATAGCTGTATATGTCTTCAAAATTTCCTTTGCTTAAAATGGAAAACAAGCGCCCTAGTATTTCCATACTCCAGTGCTAGCTGTAGTAGGGAGACTGGGGGAATAATACAGTTGTCCTTGAGGTCACACCTATAGAGAGTACAAACTGGAAATTCTGGCTGTCTTTGTGTTGAAGTAATTGCTCATATCATTAGGAAGTTTTATATCCTGATTCCTAATTCTAAGCCCTGATCTTTCACTTTTCCAAGGGTATCTGGAAAAATACTCCAGTTTTGTAACACAAATCTCACCCACTGTTATTTTAACTATAATCCCAAACAGTTGCATGTTTATCTGAGTAAGGCTACCAAAATGACCCCTTGGCAATAGTGTATGGAAGTGTAATTAAACAGTTAATTGTCCTTGATGCTTTTCGTGTTTTGAAAGCATGTTTTATGACCATTTGGAAGTTTGATGTGTTCAGTTATTTCAGTTGGACTGCCAGTTCACCAAAGGATGAGTTATCTCAGAGTACAGGTACTTTCTAATCTGCTGTGAGAGCTTATTGACACAATGAAATGAAATAGGTTTTATTTGGATTTCTAATGCTTAGACCAAAAGTATGTGTGCAGATTATTCAATATTTCAATAATTCAGGAAATTATAAATACCTTTTCATTAACATTATAAAATTATATTTAGTAAGTAACTTAGTGCATATAATTTTCACTAGTGACATTAAGATATTTATATTTGTTTTTTTTTTTTTTTCCATGAAGGAGATTGTAAAGCACTAACCCGCCATTCATTCAAATTAACCAGATTCAAAGTCTATACATCTCAAAGACCATAGCCAGCCTGGGTTAAAGAGTGAGATGTTGTCTAAACAAGAAAACAAAAAACTTAGACTCTGGTGACATACTTGAAAAGTTCCTACAACTATTAAAAGGAGAAATGATACCAGTTTTGTACCGACTTCCCAAGGAGTAGAACACCTAACATACAGCCAGTATAACCTCCAGGCTGAAAACCAACAGGAAAAAGGGAAATTACAGAATCTCTCAGGCATGTAGAGCAAAAATCCCAAAGTACTAACAACCTAATCCCAGCGGTAGCTAAAAACTAAACTGCATTATATCCACATAAGGTTTATTTCAACAATAGATTATTTAAAATCAAAATCTACCGGGGTTGGGGGTTCAGTGGTAGAGCACTTGCCTAGCAAGCACAAGGCCCTGGGTTTGGTCCTCAGCTCTGGAAAAAAAAGAAAAAAAAATTTTAATAAATAAATAAAAATAAAAAACCTACCATGTTTATTGAACTAAGATGCAAAAAAATTGTTAATGAAGTTCAGTATTCATTGTTTTTTAAAGCAAATTAGTAATAAAAGAAAACTTTTTACAGTAGGTATAAAAAGTAGCAAGACTTATTAAAGTGTTAAAATTCTGATTTCTGAAATCAGCAGTGAGACAAGGAAGTATGCTATCATTTCTGTTTAATATACTAGAGCTCCTTGCCAACATAATAAGGCAAGAAATAAAATTGCATTGTTTGGGAATGTGATTGTATATGCAGAAAATCTGTAAGAATCTAGCAAGATTGCTGGGCACAAACCAATATTTGAGAAATGAATTTTCCTTTACACTAGCAATAGCCATTTGAAGATAAAGATCTTCAGACAATACCAGTTGTACAAGCACTAGCTACCTAAGAGTAACAGATGTGAGAGCTGTGCCTAAGACTTTAAAACATTCTTGAGGGAAGGTAGAATACAAAGCCATCATGGGTCAGAGGGCTCAAGGTTATAAAGTGATCTCTACATTTAACAGAATCTTAACTGAGATACTTGAGCTTTGAGAAATCCATTCTGCTGTGATAGAATCCTGGAATTCTGTCTTCTGGAATGTGTAAGTTAGTTCATTATGCAGGTAGGACAGAGCCTTTAATCTGGAAGGAAGAAATATTTCCAAATTCATTTTGCTTTTTCATTATCTCAAATCCTAAAAGAGCTTTCCAGTGTTCTTCATATCTCCAAATACAGTCCTCCAACTCCCTGGCTTCTAAGAGCAAGAGTCTCCTGTCACCACTCCTAAATCCAAAATCCATTCATTTTCTGTGCAGCCAAAGAATAGAGAAAAATACCTGCAATAGTTAATACAAGTTGTATCTACAAAATATATATATCCTTAAGAAAGATTCAAATAGAAAACAGGCAGACCATTTGAGACAGCCACAAATGAAGGCATTTAACAACCGGTAGAAATAACATGAAGTGCTCAAACTTCCTGCTTACTGGATACTTACCTGTGAGAATCCACATCCCACAGAACAGCTAGCATTAAGAAGGTCAGACAACTCCATCACATAGCCATGTGAACCAAGTGGAGGGCACACCTTTCTGATGGGGTGGGCATATCAGGATTTGGGTTACTTTATTTTTTCAGTTCCATATGCATACAGGAAAGTCCCATTCTTGCCTTTAAACAGGCAAATTAATGTCCAAAAGAATGCAAGGGGGCATCTGAGCACAGTTAACATGAGTGCATTTCTTTTTTGATTTTTTTTTCTTTTATTGGAAATAGAGGGTTTTTTTTTTTCATACAATATATCCTGCTTACAGTTTCCCCATCCTCTACTCCTTCCAATTCCTTTCTACCTCTTCTTTCATCTCAGTCTACCTCCTTTCTGTCTCATTAGAAAACAAACAGGCATACTTACCTGACAAGGGAGATACCATGATCACAAAAGTGGTTTTCCCAAGGTGAGGCTTATCCATTGCACTCTGGATGTGCTGACCCCTGTGACACCCAACCCCCAAGAGAAAATAAAGGCACCTAAGGAATAGTAATAAAATACAGTAAGATAAAACAAAACCAGAGGAATAGGACAAAGCAAACATGGAAGAAAAAGAGCCCAAGAAAGAGCACAAGAGCTGGGCGGTGGTGGCGCACGCCTTTAATCCCAGCACTCGGGAGGCAGAGCAAGGAGGATCTTTGTGAGTTCGAGGCCAGCCTAGGCTACCAAGTGAGCTCCAGGAAAGGCACAAAGCTACGCAGAGAAACCCTGTCTTTTTTTTTAAAAAAAAAAAAAAAACACAAGAAATAGATACAGACTCAGAGACCCACTAGTTTTCACACTCAAGAATCTCCATAAAAGCACAAAATTAAAAGCCATAATATATATGCAAAGGACCTAAAGGGTAAAAAATGAGAAATTTTAGAACTTAGACAAATATTTTCTTTAAAAAGAGGCCTTGACACAATATTATGAAACAAGGACCCTCCAAGGATATTGAGTTCATTTTCTGTTGGCTATCTACTGTACTGCTGAGCATACAGCCTACACTTAAGAGTAGTTTGTTTCCCTGGTAAGACTCCCCTGGAAAAACTAAACTTTAATTTGCAAGTGGTTATCAATTGGAGGTAGCTCCTGGGTTAGGGATGTGGGCTTGTGTCCACTTCTTTCATCTCCAGAACCCCAATTGGTGCAGGCTCCTGCAGACCCTGTGCGTGCTGCTTCAGTCTCTGTGATTTCATATGTGTGCCAATCCTGTTGTGTTTAGAAGGCCTTGTTTCTTGGTGTCCTCAGTCCATCCCCTCTGACCCTTACACTCTTTCTGTCTCCTCTTCCTCAGTGCTCTCTGAGCCCTGTCCCATTTAGGACAGGTGTTCCAATGTCTCTCACTTTCTATAAAACGTCTGGCTATGGGTCTCTGTATTTGTTCCCATCTGCTGCAGGAGGAAACTTCTCTGATGAGAGCTGAGCAAACTCTGACCTGTGAGTACAGCAGAATGTCATTAGGAGTCATTTTACTGCTAGTCCCTTTAGAAGAACATATTATTTGGCTTTACCCTAGGTCCTAGCACTTTGTAGTCTCAGGTGTTTGGTCACCCAAAAAAGCACCAGGTATGGGTCCCATCTCCTGGAGCGGGCCTTTAGTCAGATCAGTTAGGGGTTGGTTACCCCACAAGCTTTGTGCCACTGTTGCACTAGTGGAACACCATTGTAGATCAGAAGATTGGTAGCTGAGTTGGGGTTTACTTTTCTACTTTGGTACTGTGCAGAGCACCTTTGAGTACCAAGAACACTAATCCATAGAGGTGAAGGCTTTAGGTACACAGCACCTTGACATCTCCATGTTCTATGAGTTGTGTAGGTGTTGTCTTCAGGAATTGCTTTACCCTCAGTTTGTGGAGAGCAACCTATAGTTTTGGCAATAGCCTCGTTGTTTGGGGATTCCTGTGGGTCTTCTTGGGCCAATAGCTCAATAAGAAGTCACCCAAACCCAGTACTAGAAGTTACATTTGGTGACAAGATATGGCCAGTTAGGGCTCTGTCTCCCCCGTTGTTTGGTAATTTCATTTAGATCATCTTCATACATGCAATGTATTTTAGGAAGCTTCTACTATATTAGGTTTTCATACTACCCCTCAAATGACCCTTAATTTTAGCTGTTGCTCCCCATATCCCCTCCCCTTCCTTGCTTGATCCTCCTATTCTAGTCCCCAGCCACCTTGTCAACTCATAGCTATCTATGTGTTTCCCTTTCCTAGGAAGATTTATCTGCCTTCACCCCCAGTAGAACTGTGGTTCTACAGGTTGTAGCTTTATTGTCAAAGACTTAGCAGCTAATATCACATATAAATGAATACATACCATATTTGTCTTTCTGGGTCACTCAAGATGATTTTTTTCTAGTTCCATTCATATTTACCCACAAATTTCATGAGTTTTTTAAAGGCTGAGTAATACTCCATTGTGTAAATGTCCCACATTTTCTTTATCCATTCATCTGTTGAAGTATTCTAGGTTCTTTCTAATTTCTGGCAATTATGAATAGAGCAGCAATGAACTTGGTTAAGCAAGTGTTTCTCTGGTAGGATGAAGCATCCTTGGGTTATGTGCCCAAGAGTGATATAGCTGAATCTTGACGCAGATCAATTCCCTTCCTCCTGAGGAACTGCCATACTCATTTGTCATAGTGATTGTAAAATTTTCACTCCCAACATTAGTGAGTGTTCTCTTACTCCACATCCTTGCCAGCATGAGCTGTCAACTTGTTATGTGTATCTTAGCCGTTCTGACAGGTATAAGATGAAATCTCAAAGGAGCTTTGATTTGCATTTCCCTGATAACTAAGAATGTTGAACAATTCTTTATGTGTTTCTCAGCCATTTGAGTTTCCTCTTTTGAGAATTCTTTGTTTAGATCTGTACCCCACTTTTTAATTGGGTTGTTTGTTCTCTTGGTATCCAGTTTCATTTAGTTCTTTATAAATTTTCAGTGTCAGCCTTCTATCGGATGTGTAGCTGGTAAACACACACACACACACACACTTTTCCCATTCTGTAAGTTACTGCTTTGTCTGAATGCTGGTGTCCTTTACCTTATAACTTTTCAGTTTCATGAGGTCCCATTTATTAGTTGTTGATCTCAGAGCCTACACTAACAGTGTTGTGTTCAGAAGGTCTTCTCCTGTGCCAATGAGTTCAAGGCTATTTCCCATTTTCCCTTCTATCAGGTTCAGTGTATCTGAATTTATGTTGAGGTCTTTGATCCACTTGGAGTTGAATTTTGTGATAAGTATGAATCTATTTAGATTTTTCTACATATGGACATCCAGTTAGACCATCACCATTTGTTGAAAATTCCGAGAGTTTGGGGGAGCAGGAGATCCCAGCTGAATCAAGAACAGAGAGGGAGAACAAGGAATAGGAGACCATGGTAAATGAAGACCACATGAGACTAGAAAGAAGCAAAGTGCTAGAGAGGCCCACAGAAATCCACAAAGATACCCCCACAATAGACTGCTGGCAATGGCTGAGAGACAGCCTGAACTGACCTACTCTGGTGATGGGATGGCCAAACACCCTAATTGTCATGGTAGAAACCCCATCCAATGACTGAGGAATCTGGATACAGAGATCCACAGCTAGGCCCCAGGTGGAGCTTCAGAAGTCCAATTAGCAAGAAAGAGGAGGGTTTATATGAGCGAGAATTGGTGAGACCAAGGTTGGATAAAGCACAGGGACAAATAGCCAAACGTATGGAAACACATGAACTATGAACCAATGGCTGAGGGACCCCCAACTGAATCAGGCCCTCTGAATGGGTGAGACAGTTAATTGGCTTGATCTGTTTGGGAGGCATTGAGGCAGTGGGACCAGGTCCTGTGCTCATTGCATGAGTTGGCTGTTTGAAACCTGGGGATTATGCCGGGTCGCTTGGCTTGGCCTGGGAGGAGGGGACTGGACTGGACTGAGTCTACCAGGTTGATCTCGGTCCTCGGGGGAGGCTTTTGCCCTGGAGGAGGTGGGAATGGGGTATATCCTGGGGGGAAGGGGAGGGGGTGAGATGGGGGAGAACAAGGGAATCCGTGGCTGATATGTAGAACTGAATTGTATTGTAAAAAAAAATTAAATTAAATTAAATTTAAAAAAAACAGGACAGGATCAGAATTTGAAAGAAAGCTAAAATGGGTATTTGGGGGAGTTTTTAGGGGGGATGTAAGGGGGAATAT
Organism: Peromyscus leucopus; assembly: GCF_004664715.2. NCBI lineage: Eukaryota > Metazoa > Chordata > Mammalia > Rodentia > Cricetidae > Peromyscus > Peromyscus leucopus. The sequence continues at coordinate 74,585,671 of NC_051070.1, forward strand.
TGTAATTATATGATCTAAAAATAAAGTAAATAATTTTAAATTAAAACAAAAAGAAAATTCTGTCTTTTTTCCAGTGTGTATTTCTTTCTGGTTTCTTTACCAAAAATGTCTATGAGTGTAGGGATTTATGTACAGGTCTTCAATTCATTTACATTGATCAATGTGTCTTTCTGTGCCAATACCATGCTGTTTTTATTACAATAGCTCTGTAGTACAATTTGAGGTCAGAGATGATGATACCTCCAGCAGTTCTTTTAATATTCAGGATTGTTTTACCTATCATAGGGTATTTTGTGTTTCCATATGAAGCTGAGAATTGTCTTTTCAAAATCTTTGAAGAATTGTGTTAACATTTTAGTGGGGATTGCATTGAATCTATAGATTGTTTTTGGTAGGATGGCTATTTTTACTGTATTATTCCTATTTATCTATGAGCCTGAGAAATCCATCTTCTGATATCTTCTTCAATTTCTTTCTTCAATGTCTTAACTTTTTTTACCATACAAGCCTTCCACTTGCTTGAGTTACCTCAAGATATTTTATATTATTTGAGGCTATTGTGAAAAGTGTCATTCCCCTGATTTCTTTCTCAGTCTGTTTATTATTTTTATTTTTTATTTTTTTTATTGCTTTGGTTTTTCGAGACCGGGTTTCTCTGTGTAGCTTTGTGCCTTTTCCTCGAATTCACTTGGTAGTCCAGGCTGGCCTCGAACTCACAGAGATCCACCTGCCTCTGTCTCCCGAGTGCTGGGATTAAAGGCGTGCGCCACCACCGCCCAGCCTGTTTGTTATTTTTATATAGGGAGGCTATTGTTTTGTGAGCTAATTTTGTATCCAGCTACTTTGTTAAAAGTTTATCAGCTGTAGGAGTTTCCCAATGTAAATTTCAAGGCCACTTAATTAAACTATTATATCATCTGCAAATAAAGATATTTTGACTTCTTCCTTTCCAATTTGTATCCCCTTCATTTCCTTCAGTTGCCTTATTACTCTAGTTAAGACATCAAGTAGTATGTTGAATAGATATGGAGAGAGTGGACAACATTGTCTTGTTCCTGATTTTAGTGGAATTGCTTTTAGTTTTTTTTTTTTTCCATTTAATTTGATTTTGACTATGGGCTTACTATGAACTGCCTTTATTATGTTGAGGTATGTCCCCTTGTATCCCTAATCTCTCCAGGACTTTTTTCATAAAGGGGTGTTGGATTTTGTCAAAGGCCTTTTCTGCATCTAATGAGATGATCATGTGATTTTTGTCTTTCAGTTTGTGTATATGGTGAGTTACATTTATTGATTTACAAATGTTGAACCATCCCTGCATCTCTGAGATGAAGTCCATTTGATCATGTTTGATGATCCTTTTGATGTGTTCTTGGATTCAGTTTGCCAGTATTTTATTGAAAATGTTTGCATCTATGTTCATAAGGGAAATTGGTCTGTAATTCTCTTTCTTTGTTGAGTCTTGCTGTGGAATAATCCTTTTGTAAACTCTGAATACTTGTCACTCAGTTTGGTTTAATAAAAAGGTGATTGACCAATAGCCAGGTAGGAATTATAGGCAGGACAACCAAACTAGGAGAATGATGGGAAGAAGAAGGATGGAGTCAGAGGAGCCAGCCAGTCACCAAAGAAGCAGGACATGTAGAAAATGAGGTAGCAAGCCATGAACCACGTGGTGAAGCATAGATAAAATATACGGGTTAATTTAAGTGTAAGAGTTAAGTAGTAACAAGCCTGAGCTATCAGCCAAGAATTTATAAGTAATATTAAGCCTCTGTGTTGGTTATTTGGGAGCAGGTGGTTTGGACAGGAAAACTCTACCTACAGGGTCTTTAGAGTAGCAGGGTAACTGTGGCCTCTTAAAATGGACTGAACAACGTTCCCTCTGTTTCTGCTTTGTGGAATAATTTGAGGAGGAGTAGCATTTACTCTTCTTTGAAAGTCTGCTAGAATTCTGCATTAAAACCCTCTGGGCCTGAGCTTTTTTTGATTAGTAGACTTTTAGCAACTGCTTCTATTTCCTTAGGGGTTATAGATCTGTTGAAGTTGCTTATCTGATCTTGATTTGATTTTGGTAGGTGGTATATATTGAGAAAATTACCCATTTCTTTTAGATTTTCCAATTTGGTAGAGTACAGAATTTTAAAGTATGTTTTTATGATTCTGTGGATTTCCTCGGTGTCTCTGTTCATGCCCCCCTTTCATCTCTAATGTTGTTAATTTGAATCTTCCCTCACTACCTTTTAGTTAATTTGGCTAAGGGTTTGTCAATTTGATTGATTTTTCTCAAAGAACCAACTCTTCGTCTCATTTTTTTGTATTTTTTGTTATTTTTGCTTTCATTTCTATTTTATGGATTTCAGCCCCATGTTTGATTATTTTTTTGGCTACAATTTCTTCTTCTAGATGTTTTTAGATATGCTGTTAAGTTATTAGTAAGAGATCTCTCTCTCTTTTTTTTTTTATGTAGACACTCAGTGCTATGACCTTGCCTCTTAGAAATGCCTTCATTGTGTCCTGTAAGTTTGGACATGTTGTGTTTTCATTGTCATTCAATTCTAGAGAGACATTAATTTCTTTTGTAATTTCTATCTTGACCCATTTTTCATTCAGTAGTGATTTGTTCAGCCTCTGTGAGTTTGTAAGCTTTCCATTGTTTCTGTTGTTGTTGATATCCAGCTTTAATCCATGGTGGTCAGATAGGTTGCAGGGTGTTATTTCAATTTTCTTGTATTTGTTGAGGCTTGCTTTGTGTCCAAGTATGTGGCCAATTTCAGAGAAATGGTCTGTAAATATGTTTGGTCTTTTTGGTTTATGACTTCAGTGAGCTCCAGCATCTCTCTGTTTAGTAGTTGTCTGGGTGACCTGTCTATTGGCGAGGGTGGGTTATTGAAGTCTCCCACTATAAGTAGGTGAGGGTCCATACGTGACTTAAGGTACAGTAGTGTTTCTTTTATGAACTTAGGTACTGTTGTGTTTGGTGGAGAGATATTAAGAATTGCAATGTCCTCTTGGTTTATTTTTCCTTTGATGAGTATGTGGTGTCCTTTCCTATCTCTTCTGATTAGTTTTGTTTTGAAGCCCTTTTTGTCAGATATTTATGGCTACACTGGCTTGTTTCATAGGTCCATTGCTTGAAATTTTTTTTTTTTTATTATTTTACCCTAAGGTGATGTCTGTCTTTGACATTAAAGTATATTTCTTGGATGCAGCGGAAAGATGGATCTTGTTCTTACATCCATTCTGTTAGTCTGTGTCTTTTTATTGGGGAATTGAGACCATTGATGTTGAGAGCTATCAATGAGCAGTGTTTATTGATTCTGGTTATTATGTTGTTGTGTGATTTCTTTTCCTCCTTCTTTTGATTTGCTGGTCTGGTATTATTTATTTCTCGTGGATTTGGGGGGGGTTAACCTCTTCAGATTGAAGTTTTCCTTTTATTGACTTCTGGATTTGTAGATAAGTACTGCTTAAATTTGGTTTATCATGAAATGTCTTTTTTTTTTTCTCCATCTATTGTGATTGAAAGTTTTGCTGGGTATAGTAGTCTGTGCTGGCATCTGTGGTCTCTTAGAGTTTGTAGAACATCTTTCCAGGCCCTTCTGGCTTTTAGAGTCTCCATTGAGAAGTCAGGTGTTATTCTAATAGGTCTGCCTTTATATGTTACTTGAAGCTTGAAGCTTTTAATATTCTTTCTTTGTTCACTGTATGTTCAGTGTTTTGATTATTACATGCCAAGGAGATTATTTCATGCCAATTTCTTTTCTGGTCCAGTCTATTTTGTGTTCTGTTTGCTTCTTGTACTTTGGTAGAGCAATTTTTTCCTATGATTTTGTTGAAAATACTTTCTATGCTTTTGACCTTGGTTTTTTTCTCCTTCTTCTATTCCTATTATTCCTAGAGTTTGTCTTTCATAGTATCCCACATTTCCAGGGTGGTTTTTTTGGCCTGGATTTTTTTAGATTTAGTGTTTTCTTTTACTGAACAATCCATTTTTTTCTATTGTACGACCAAAACAGGAACAATATACCTTGTATGTAAAGGGTTCTGTTTGCAGTTAAAACAGTTAAGAATAAGTTTCTGTTTGTCCTGTGTTAAGTCCTTACAAGGTAAAGTTTCTGTTCGTAATTACCAAGCTCCTGTTTGTCCTGTGAAGGTTAAGGCTTTGGTTTGAAGTTGAAGAATATGTTCCTGTTTGTCCCGTGTTAAGTCCTTGCAAGTGAAGTTTTCTATTTATAATTGAGAATAAGTTTCTGTTTCTTAGATCTGATGTAAACTGCTTACAACCCCATTCACATGACGTATATCCATACCCTTGTTCCTTCCCTTCCATTGTACTTTTCTAACAATGTATAACGTCCAACTCTCTCGCCCCTGTGAACACTATCTCTCCTAGAAAAGGGACTTCAAGAGGCCAGCAGAGGCTGCTCTCTCAAAACCCAATTTAGGGTGAGACAGCTGGGCTTGTCAGTCCTGGGTGCACCCCAAAATATAGCTTGCTTTAATTGGACAATCATGGATTTGATCTTTTCTCTTCACGATTCTTAGGTTTAACACTGTCTGGTCTCCAATGCCTGAGATTCTCTCTTCTTTCTCTTCTATTCTGTTATTGAGGCTTGTCTCTGAGGTTCCTGTTTAAGTTGCTAAATTTTTCACTTCCAGATTTCCCTCAATTTGGGTTTTCTTTATTGATTCTATTTCCACATTTGTGTCCTGAACTGTTTTATTCACTTCCTTTTTGCTGCTTGTTTGTGCTTCCATAGATTTCTTTAATAGATTTCTTTATTTCCTCTTTGAGGATTTCTGTCATATTCACTTCAGCTGTATTGCATTTATGAGGACCTGCTGTAGTAGGGCTGCTGGTCTCTAGTGGGGACAGATTGTTCTGGTGCTCATTGATTGTTTTCACACTGGCATCAAGGCGTCTGAGCTTGGGACGATTGTAGTTATAGGTGCTGGTGTCTGTTCTTCTCTTTGGTGGGTGGATGTTTAGTGCCTTGTTTCTGTTGCCCTCTCTGGGTCTTAGGAGGATGTAGATGGCTTTGTATTGCCTCATAGGGAATTATTCTGGGATCCTGCCAGGTATAGCCACTGGGAGTTCCCAAGAAAATATGTTTCTAGGTATTGGGAGATGACACTTAGGAATGGGGATGGGATAGAAGAGGGGGATGCTAGAGTGGTCCACAGGAAGGAGGAAAACAGGGTGTGCCACCAGGATCTGCTTAGTCCCTGGGGAAGGGTGTAGAGAGTGAGGAGAAGCCACAACAGGTAGTCTGCTACGGACCTGGAATGAGACTGAGGGACTGGATTGGAAGCAGAGGAGAGAGAATGAGGATCTGAAGCTCGCCTACTTCTCTGGCAGGCTGGGCTGGCAAGTTCTCAGAAAATGCCTGCTGGAGTTAGGGCTGAGACAACAGGATGAGTGGGGAGGGAAGTCGGAGGAGAAGCAGAGTGAAAGGGAGGCCACAGCAGGTGGGGGTGAGACCAGGAGATTGGATGGGGGACCAGGAGAGACAAATGAGAGCTGCAGTCAGCCTCCCTGCTTCCCTGGCCAGCTTGCTCTGTGGCATCCCTGGGCATGAAGGTATTTCTTAAGAATACATTTATATGTACTTTTCGGAGTTTGTTATATCCTAATAAAATGTTATTTAAAACAATAAGTAAATTGTAATTCCTTCCTTTTTTAAATCCAGAACTCTTAATGGTGTTGGTAAAAATACTATAGATGCCACAGCCCATTCTTAGAACATTCTGGATATAATATACTGTAAGCTTATTGGGTTTGTTGAATAATTAACATCATTTTACCTGAGACATGTTAAAATATATTATAATAATCCCTGGATGGGTGAACTTATATGTGTGTATGACACATCCTTTTCATTTTTGAAATAACATAAACATGCTATAAATACCCCTAACCTAATTATATAATATACCATGAGCAAGAAAATATTTTGCTGTGTAATGCTACTTACATTGGCTGGGCTAAAAAAAAAAAAAAAAGACCAACTTAAAAAATAATACAATACTTGAATTCAGCACCAAGTCTAAGGTTATAGTAGTCAATGAAGCCTTACGACATGCTTGGTACTTGAGTCCCCCCCCCCCCCCATGATTTACTGTACTGATGGTGGTGAGTTTTCTCATTTGTGAACCCAAAACTCAGTATCAACAATCCTGTGAGGTTCTTATCAGGCTCCAGGTGTTGAAGTCAATTTAACACTGTTCACCAAAACTCTGAGAATATTCGTATTCCAGATGAACACTTGGAAAAGTTATCCCTGCTCCACAACCTTACTCCTGATGCCAAGGCCCATTTACCTTTTCTGCCTTAAAATGATTGAAAGGAACCAGGTCAGTCACAGGTAAAGTGCATGTTTCTAATCCAAGGTTAGCCTATTCACACCATCACATAAGAAACACCGATGCCCCCATCTAAATCTAAGGAAATCTGCACATAGGAAAGCACTTCTCCAATGCCGCGATAGCCAGCACAGCCAGTCCCATATTTATGGAACTCCTAATGATGGTAGTTAGCACTCATGGAATACTTCTGTGGCAGATTCTGTTTTAATCTGCACACATACTCTCCAGCAGGTACTGCCGCTTGTTTTATGTTCGAAATGAATTAAGGCATGGAGAAAAGCAATGGAAACCCACCCAGGTAAGAAAAGGATCAAACAGGACAGGATGTCTCCCTGTTGGCGTCTATATTCGTGGTACATTTCTTTTTTTGTTTGTTTGTTTGTTTGTTGCCACTTACGTTTTTTTTTTTCGTGGTACATTTCTTTAAAAAATATCTGCTTAGATTATAAAATCTGGATTTGTATTTTTCCATGACTTCACCTTCCCAAGATCAGCAGATGAACTATTAGATTAATTTTGTCTGAAAAGAGCTTCTTTCGGGGCTATTTTCGCCATAAGGGAATACATCAAAATATAATGAGATCGTCTACTGTCAGCAATCCAAATTATCTAGCACTCCTCCTAAAAAACAGATCACTTCATCAAACAAGCCAGAAACTTTCAAGAGTAAAAAATCTCACCGCTGCTATCAAAACCCTGATTATAATCAAGCTATAGGTTTTTATTAATATAGCTTCAGATAGCTTGATCTCAAATAATCAGTGTCTTTCATGCTTAATTGTGCAGCAAGCACATCACTAATATATGGCCTTTTGCTGCCTCAGCAAAGGCTGGAAATACCTACACCAACATGTAAAATTTAGGTAGTATGCCATTTTATAATTCTGAACAAATAGTTAAGATTCAGGAGTTAGTTGATGGTAATGTTCTTAGAGCACTGGGTTAGGACAGCCCCAGAGCCTATGTGTTAATAGCTTACTAGATTCCAAGGCCTGATTCAGGTTCGATGATGAGTAACAAAGACAATATGAGCCCACTTATAGGTTGTGTTGCCCAATTAACTAAACCTGTAAGTTGTAACACTCCAACTGTGCGAATGATGAGTCTTCCCAATATCAGGTTTGCTCTTTTCAGGAATCAGGGCAACATATTTCCAGGGAAGAGCTACCACAAAATTCTCCCTCGTGGAGTTTGAGCCCCAGGTAGATAGAGGCCCAAGCAGCACTGAAGGCTTTATCTTCTCGTTCACCAAAACCACTAAGCACCAAGTAAGTGCCAGGCACTGTAGGCAAAGGGAAGAAGTCACATTGTAGAACTTGCACTCCATCCACTGAAAGTCAAACAACATAATTAGTAAATAAACTCTGTAATACATTGAAAGTGATAAGAGACAAAGAAAGATCCTAGATCAGACCATAGTGGGAAAGCAGAGTAAGTGTGGAAAAGCATCAGTATAAAAGCCAGGGGTCAGCATGTCATGGTGAGCCCTGTGTTCATGATACCTGTGCAGCTGCTCTGGACCTGCTCTCAAAAGGGCCTACAGTTGGTCCAGTGTTCTGCTGACATCAGCTTTGGAAATTCTCCATAAGCTCACCCTTGAACTTGTGTTTTTAAAGCCAAAACAGGAACACACATGTAAACAGAAGCAGTATTCACACTATGAGTGTCTGCTAAGTTTTGGTGGGGTTCTAATTAAAAGAGGAGCTCTTGACAAGACCAGCAGTGGTCATAACAGGTTGTCCTGAGTGGTCACTTATAGCTGTGGGTGTTAGCAAAACCGGTGAGAAGTAACCTGAGAGGTCATTGACCTTGTGGCCTTTTCGGTGGGATCTACATATATGCCTTTGACGCTGACGCCAATAAGGAAAGAATGTGAATAACAGCTCACACAAGGGCTCCAGGAGCTCCTCTCCTGACTTGTGAAAACCAGAGGAAATGCATTTCATGCCAGATCCAAGGTTACAAACCTTCCTGTAAACTACAAAGGATACATTAAGTCAGCACAAATGATTTCCTAACAGCAGTGTGAAACATGCCAATGAACGGAGATGGAGAAGCCAGATGAAAACTCAGAACAACAGTAAAATGGCATGAAATCATACATGCGTGAAGATGCCATGATGAAATTCATTGCTTCATATACTAGCTTAAAAAACAAAGGTGGCTAGCAACTCTACAACACCTGTTCAGGTCACTCGACACCACCTTCTGCCCTCAGTGGTGGTCACGAGCAGTGGTGCGCAGACATCCGTGCAGGCAAATCACCCCTACACTTGAAATTAAAATGAAATAAATAAAGGCTCTGTGGCTCAGTGGATAACCCAATGGGCTTCTAACGAGAAAAAAAAAAAAAAAAAAAAAACAGCAAAAGAAGATATAAAGCTAATTGTTTCTCTAGCTTTAACTTGGTCATAAATTTTTTCTTTTATGTGTGTGGTGGTAGATAAGTGCATAAAAAAATCAATTGATAGTGAAAGTGTAAAATCCAATATGGAGCACCACAGTTCAGAATGGCTATTCTAACTGTATAGAAGTTTTGAAATGTTTAGACTCTGAGCCTGGCTAATCTCACTGCTAATGTTTTTACTTGAAAGTTCTTTACAAAGTAGTTTTATTGTTGTTATTTTGTGAATGTGTGGTCTTTTTTTTGAGACAGGGTTTCTCTGTGTAGCCCTGGTTATCTTGGAACTCACTCTGTAGCCCAGGCTGGCCTCGAACTCAGAGATCTGCCTGCCTCTGCCTCCTGAATGCTGAGATTAAAGGAGTTCATCACCATCGCCTGGCTACCATGAAGTTTTAATTATTTGTAAAATAATAATAACATTAATAATAATAATAAAGTCCTAGCCATAACTTGATGGCAGAAAGACATGGGCAGAGTTCTAGGTTGAAATGTAGTGAACACAGAGGTGTTTCTGATGCCATGCCCCTCAGCATTCTGCTAAAGACGTCGTGACTTGTGGAAAACATTCAGCTCGCTAATGGACCCTGGAGGAAAGAAGGCAGAGGAAAGCGGTAGTGATACAAGACCAGACTGTGGTTCTATCTGCTCTGCAAGGGAGTCCATATCTTTAGGGGAAATACAGGGAGTGTACTGAATGAGTTGTGCCTATACACCAACCACGCTATGGGACCTAATGTCATTTACTCGTATACATGTTCCTTACCAACTCATTCCTTTTTCACAGTGGCCAAAGAAACGTACATTCACTGTTAAAATAAACAAAGGGACCTCCTGTGCCAGCCGACTTGCCCGCGGCACTGAGTTCCTACCAGGACACAGAACTGCCCGGCTCTGGCAGAGAAGACCACTGCCCTTACTTGGTTAGGGGAAGGAGATGGGAGGCTATTGTTCGGATCCAGGAATGGCAATCTACACTTGAATATTTTATTCTCTACCTAAGTACTGACGGAGCCACAGTCCAGGAAAGTGTTAACCATGTCAGACTGTATGCTCAAAATAAAAAAGAGGAAAACATATCACCAGCAAAGCTTTAAACAAAAGATGTGAAAATGGAGGTTCCTTGGGTATGGAAATTTTTTTCCTTTTCATCCATATTGACAGCCAGAGGGAGTTATTATTGAGAATATGGGTAAAGTTACTGCCAGTTTCCGCTTGCTACTCATGTTTAAAAAGAAACTATGGAAACCAAGAGAAGGAATATTAATTAAGTTCAAATTTGGAATGTCTTTGCCAAGCGTGGATGAATGAATTAAACAAAGCAACCTGTTGGGTTGAAATTTGGTGTTTTGTTTGCAATTTAAAAGAGTGCTGAACTTTTCATAGCTTAACACTTTTTTCAGTAATCTTATTAAAGGGTTATTTCTTCATAAGATTAGTTCAGGAACGTGTTTTTTTTTTTTTTAATTTAAAGAACCAGTAGATATTTTCTTTCTTTTTCATCATTTTAAATGGCTGAATTACTAGGTATACCTCCAAAATGTTTACTATGAATACAAATGTTAACACACTTGTTTAAAACAGCACCAAACGGCAAAGACAAGCAAGCGTCCAAACTTCCTAGCCTTAGAGTCTTCCCCTACCTTTAACTGAAGAAACCTGTCACCAGTCTTGGGAATTCTTCAGAGATTTGTTTTTATAAAAAAAAATAATAACTTCTCTCGCCTGTAAATCCAAGCAAGTTACAAGTTTCTGGGCCTGTTTTAACTCTTTTCCAAGCTCCCGTGATATGAAAAACTATAAACCGTTCAAGGCCCTTGGATGGTTACACCTTCTAAGTTTTATTTATAGCACGTGACTTCCCAAAGAATATTTCCGGTACTGAAAGACAGAGGCCCAAGTGCGAAATACTAATGAGAAAATCGGAAACGGGTGTGTGTGTTCGGAGGGGGGGGGGGGTTTCCGCTAAATAAGTCCAGAAGAGCTTCGCTGGACCACCGCGGGGTTTAAAGGAGGCTCCCGCTTTACAACGCGAATAAGTTGGGGTGGTCTTAGTGCTCAGACTAATTCGCTTCTTTCTGGTAGGGAGAGAGCAATGCTGAGGAAAACAGTGACTAAACTGGAAATCAGCTCGCTTTAGTAAATGGGAAGCTGCGTTCCAAACACAGGCAGCAGCATCCTAAAGGCTCAGCACGCGCGTTAAGCCGCGTGCCTGGCTGATGGGCCGCGGCAGCTGCGAACAATGCACTTCTCGGAGATGGTAGGAGGGAGGCAGTCTTGTTTCAAGTAATACTATTTCTGGGCGGTAATCCAAAATGCGCAGTAGGCAGAAGTTAAAAGGAAGCGCTTGCTTTTAGGTTTTTAAAATATATCCCTTAATCCCGGGCGATGATTGACAATCACGATTTAGAGTATGAGGGGCCGCTCTTTAATCCAGTAAGTTTGATGTTATTTGTGTATCTAGTAGGGCTTTTATTCGACTAAAACTAAGTGGAAGCCTGTGCAATTGATGCCGCATTTCAGAATTGATTCTTGGCCTGTTCTCTATTTACAGATTAGTAAACACACGGGATCCGGCCTCCTCATCTTTTTGAAATTTAAAGGTCCTGAAAGGCACATTTACAATTAAAATGTTTCTTGCTGTGTACGAGTGTGACCAGGAAGTGACGTTTTTCCTCCCCTGTGATTATTTTTTTTAACTAGAAAAGAAGCAGTGTGTAAGATTGTCTAACTTAATTATCAAACTATAACATTAGCGATTTTGTTTACAGATGGCTGAAATATTGTTATTGTTGCCTTCGTGCAATTTGTTGGAAGTTACATTTGAGATTTTTTTTTTTTAATTTTTGGGCCCCCCACGCCTTTTGTTCCCACTGTAAGTCTCCAGAAAAGCTTTTCTAGAGAATAGATCGTCAACCAGCCATTGTGCACCTATTATTTTCATCAGCTGTGACAGTACTCCTATCCAAAGGCCCACGTGATTAAACTGTCATCTTGGAATCATGAAATCCAAAACTAAGACACAACCAAGCAGACTGTGGGAAGGAGTGAACGATGTGTTTTCCAACCGGAACAAGGCATGGGCTTCTTTGAGTCCCTTACACACTGTCCTTGCAGACTGGGCTCGGAAGAGGGACAGGGTTTTGTCTGTGTTCTGATATTTTTTTAATCGGGAAATTCTTAAAAGCAGAACGCATCCATTGCAGAACATTCGGGAACGACTGAAAAGGAAATAACGCTGTCATTCCCGGCTCCGAGGCAGTCCCTGTGGCAGAGACAATCTTTACTATGTTTTTTCCTTTTTGCATGGCAAGGTCCTGGACTCCAGGGCTAAAACACTTCTTCCCAGGAGACATCCTGGCTGCTGAGGGCTGTGTGGAAGGGATCAAGAAGTGTTTCCTTCAGCCTCCGGAGTGTGAGGAGGGCCAGACAAAGAAAGTGCCACGGGTTTGCTTTCTGTTTGTACTTGTGTGAGCAAAACTTTCTGTTATAAAAAGAAAGTGATGGGATCCTTTGTGTTTAGAATATATTCTAATGTGATAAGTAAATGTTTACAATACTGCTTTCTGCATTTCCAAAGCCCTTTTATGGGGTGGGGAGGGGCCAGGAATTGTGCACTTGATATTTAAAAGCTAATTTAAAAAAAAAAAGTGACAGGAAAAATCATGTCAGAATATCTGCTGGACCAGCTACCAGCCCATATTTCCTTTCTGCCTTTAGACTTTCAGGTTCTTGTCATGAGTGACTGAGTAACTGTTATAAATCACAACTTACCTCAGCTCTGGTCAATTGATTCATAAGAACTGTGTAGAAAAGTCATCAAATCTTAATGGGGATTTCTGAGACCTGTGATAGGCAGAGCTAAGTCTAAGCTCAAGGATTAAATCCAGACTCCTTAGACTGCCAGGGAAAAGACAACATGTCCTCTACAGTAAGCAATGGCCTTCATCCTAGAAAACCAGACCAATCCCATGGCTTTTCCTTTGCCTAAAGGATACTTTCTTACCTTGTCTTCCAGTCTCACTGTGTCTCCCTTGAAGGTGTGGCTTAAATGTCTCCTTTGCCTGCTAGCTGGAGCCCCTCCTCCACCAAATTCCCAGCATCTCTTGCTGCATACAACACACACACACACACACACACACACACACACACACACACACACACCCCTTCAGGTATCATCACCTCCAGTTTCTTCATTTGCTTCCTGTCTGCCTTCCCTCTTAGCAGTGAACTTCCACAGCCTAGACAGCATTATGAAATGGTTTACTAACTGAGAGTGTTGCTAACCAGATGAATACATAAATGAATGGTGGGTTTTCTTATGAGATAAGGGTACTAAATACCCAGAGTCCAGCCCGCATCAAGCACATAGTACTCACTTAAGAAATAACGATCTCAAGCCTTTATTACTCTTACTAAATACTCATCAGCTTTGTGTTTAGTGCTTTAATGAATTAATTGCTTATGGTGATCTTATTTTTATTCGTATTTTGCAGAAGCAGCAACTCTGAAGCTTAGAAAGAATAAATCTCTTGTGTTAAAGACAAAAATGCTCGGTACCCATGGGGCAGGCATTCAGCCTTATGCCCGTCTCATTCTAAACCCATGTGTTCCCCAAAACCAAACACTGCCTTTTCTCTAGCAGAAAGCTAACGGTCATCATATGAGTAAATGAATGTGCTCCCTGTATGAAAGAAATGACAATAAAAGGTGACAGTAAGTGCTATTTGCATAGTAAATGCTCAGTAAACAGTGATGCTACTGGCCTTATTACATCATACAGCCTGTCCAGAAGTAACTAATGACATCAGTCAAAATACGGTGCTACATAAGGGCTTGAGTGGGAAGGTTGCTGAAAATAGGAATTTAATGTCTATTTAGTGGGAGTGGGTCAATCTTGCAAAGATGCTGTTTTCCTCTTCTTTCTTTCTTTCCTCCTTCCTTTCTTCCTTCCTTCCTTCCTTTCTTTCTTTTAAATACATGCCTTTAATCCCAACACTTGGGAGGCAGAGGCAGGAATGTTTCTGCGAGTTCAAAGTCATCCTGGTCTACATAGTGAGTACCAGAGCTACACAGTGAAGCCCTATCTCAAGATAAATAAATAGTAAGTAAATAAATTTTATATGAACAATTGCCCACAATTTTACTGTTTCGAATATAATGGTGTCACAAGCGTTTGTCTGATTTTTCTGCCTAGTAGCTGCTCCTATGTAAAGATAGATGTTATTATGATAGTACTAACATATGTCACCAGCATCAGATGAGTCACATGATCCAGCAGCTCTCAGCCTCGGGTTTGAATCCATTGACTGGGGAGATTGGAGACTCTTCAGAGACCCCCAGTGCACACTCTCCAAGTTTCCTTGGAGGCTGAGAATTGCCGAAGCTTCGTCCCATGGGTTGGGATGTGCAGTCAGTGTCTAGAAGGGAGGACACAGCATGCACAAACCACCCTTACCCTTGACCTCCTAAACAATACAGTAGACAGAAGAGAAGCAGGGATTCCAACCTGTCTAGAGGAAAGGAGAATCTAACTGCAGAAAGGCTAGTAGTCATTTTCAGAGACATGGTTTGCTGGTTTATGAATGTAGGTTTCCACTGGAATTAGCTGGGAGATGTAAGGAAAAAATAATAATCTAGAGCATGTAGGCATACATTTCTGAGGTATGTGTAGCACTCCTAATGTACTGATACCAAGAGATCCTACCCTGGGAATTCTGAAGTAACTGGGCTGGGGTCTGGCCCGTGTATCAGGAGTTTTGAAAGCTCCCCGGGGGGGGGGGGGGGGGGCGAGGGTGCGAAGTTTGAAGAACTTCACTGGCCGTGGGATAACGGCTTTCTTTCGGCCATGCCTCTTAGCAACAATGTCCTTAGTGCTATTTTTTTTCTGTTACTTCCCAAGTCCAGTTCTTAGAAAGCCCTCGTCTGAGTCAAAGGCAAGGAGAGGCCGTGCAGGGAGCAAGACTGCTGTCTGGTCTCAAGACCTTTTGGACGGGACGTCTGGTAGGCTCTGCTCTGGAGCACACCTTTGCTGGGCCTTCAACCGCTGACCTTTGCTCCCTCAGCTAAGGGATTGTCAGTCTGGCAGTCAAAGACCTGGGTGAGCGCATTGGAATTGGGACTTCCCTGTGGGAGACTAGAGTGAGCCATTGCCAGAGCTTGATCACCTTCTGGGCAATGACAAGCCTGGTTCAGAGCCCTCAGAGCTGGGATTTTACCAAACTACCTTCCTAGGAGGTCCATCCAGAAGGGAGAGCGAGCTTCTCCCACCTCTTGTACAGGGTAACACGAGAACCTCCACCAGGGCACCTTACTCCCTTAGCTGAAGGCTGAAAGTCCTGGGCAGGTGTCTGAGTCAGCTCTCAAAGAAAACAATCTGCCAATGTGGAAAAAACTGCCAATGTTTGTTTGTTTGTTTTGGCAAACCAGAAAAACTGGGGCTGAGTCCCAGCGACAGAAATGCCAAAGTTTGGTGTGTGGGAAGCAAACCACAGAGGGCTAAGATAAAGTCAAATTTAGGGTCTGAAGGACACTCCCATAGTTGGGCCCATACATCTCATTAATGAAACCACAGGGCAAGTTCTAGAGTGCTAGCCTAGAAAGCACAATGTCCTGGGTTTGATCGCTAAGATCACATAAACTGGGCCTAGTGACACAATGCCTATAATCCCAGCCCTCAAGAGGTCGATGCAGGAGGATCAGAAGTTCAAAGTCATCCTCAGCTATACAGCAAGTCTGAAGCAAAGCTTAACACCTCCAAACCTGCAAAAGGAATCACCCTCCCCCGGGAACAACTTCAACACAGGGGTCATTTCTCGCTTTACTGCTCCCTTATCCTGCATCAAACTCATAACCTGTTTGGAAAAAAAATCCCACTGCTAAGGCACCATTATGATATAAAAAAAACCAAGCATTTCCAGAAGGTGTAACATAATCAGCTTTTCATGGACGTATATACTATGACTTACGGCTCTGGCTGCATGGTGGAATCACCAGGAGCGTTGCTCGGCTGGTTTTGTCCGCTACATACCAATACCCACTGTCAGTAACTACCTCCAGGAGTTGGTCAAGGATGGGGGTGGGGTGGAGCCCAGGCCTCGGTATATTTAAAAATAATAAATAAATAGAAGATAGCTTTAATGTGCAGCTCAAGTTGTGCTCCATCGGTTTGAGTGTGAAAAATTTGATCATCTCCTTTCTGGAGGGCAAGTTTTGATTGGGAAGGACAGAAAATGGAGTTTGGCTGAAGGGAGGTAGGGAGAGGCACCTGGGGTGGTTATAGGGGAGGTGGGGGAGTGCAGATTAGGATGGGGGTGGTGGTGGTGGTGCTGGAAATAAACCTCTATTTGTCGGATTTGCCTGAGGCTGGCTCTGACCCAGGACGGGAGAGAGATAAGAAGCAAGGAGGAGACTGAGTTTAGGAGGGACGTGCATCTTCATAAATACATATTTAAAGCGCTCTCCTGGCATTCTTAACGTCACTGGGTCCTGGAAGTTGACCACCTTTAACAAAGCCATTTTAGCTCCTGCTGTAGTGGTTCTTCCTGGGTTAACCCTAAAATAAAAACCAGCCAAAGTGAGGATTTAAGTCTATCCATGGGCCCTGGTGAATGAGGTGTCTGCTTACAGATCCAGTGGGTGGTTTAGAAAGGAAATAAATTTTTCTGTTACTGGGGAAATCACTGTACAAATTTTTTTTTTAAATCTAATTCTTTTACATTGTTTTTGTTTGCTTCTCCATCTTTGCTGGCTGAACAGCCTGCGCCTTGCCCTGTTCTTCTGTTGTTTTGTTTTGGCAAGAATGTTGGTGAGCTGTCTCTGGGCTGTCTGTACTGTGCCTCCACTTTGCTACCTCTGAGAGGCACTGTGGCACTGTGCATTGAATGCCTGCAGCCCAGTTTCGATGGCAGTTCTCCATCTGGAAGGAAGCTGATGAGATGTCCATGACCCATCTGTAAAATGGGAACCATGTGAATCCTAACGCAGACCTGAGAGTTCAGGGAGGACACGTGTGAAGTTGCTTTGTCAACACTCGAGGTATGGCAGGGAAAGGACTGGGTTACCTGAGGACAATGCTCTTGGTATGTATGTGCTGAGTGATCCTCTGGCTCACCTGAGGTCACAGCTCAAGGTCATCACTATGGTATCTAGGAGCATCATTTATTGGATGTTCTGCCTGAAGATCTGGACCAGGCAAGTTGGCATGATGGATAACTGGGTTTGTGCCTCCATCCTTTGGTATCAAACCAGTGTTTCCTCTCAAGATCATCATAACTGTAGGTCCACCAATCTCCCATCCCTTTGGGGAGCAGCTTTTTGATCCCTAACTTCTTGGGGATGTGAGAGTCTCCCCATGCATACAATCAACACAATCTGTGGGTAAAGCAGAACTCCACTGGTGGCCTTAGGGTCGTCCATCAAAACTGTGTGATGAATTCTAACCTGTGAAAAACACTAAAGAGGAAATACTTATCATTGTTGTCTCCTGCCCTAAGACTACCCTACTCTTGACCTAGGACATTTGTGGAGGCCCACAAAAGTTTCCTAATGAGATTTGAGCTTCCTTTACTCAGCAGAGCTGCATTAGAGGATGGCTTGACTATGTATGTGGTTTCTAGGTGATTGGAAGGGTCTACACTTGGCTGAGCTAGGGGGAGGTCTTTTGCTCCACCCCTTGGCATTCCTATAAATATCCCTTTAGAAGAGGCAGGAGGGGCCAGTGGATAAGGATCAAGGCCCTCCCAAGGCTATCCTGTGTTCCTATCTGTTTCTCTCCCCTCTATACTTCTATCTAAATCTCTTATCCCTCACTCCTCAAGAGTACCCCGAGGTAAAATGTGGGAGCTGGTCTCCCAGCTGGTCTCCCACAGACATCAGCTCTCAGAGTATAGTATTCAGACCAGCAAAATAGGCATCAACATCATCAAGGGAAGTTGTTTAAATGCTAAGACACCAGTAGCCATACCCCAGAACTCTTGAACTAGATACTCTGGAGATAGGGCCCAGCAGTCTGCCTTCAGCAAGCCTTCTGGGGAATTGTGATGTGTCCTAACATGTGAGAACCATTGTTTTCACAAGTGGGCTACTCAGGAAGCCATAGTCACCTGTTTCCTTTGGCTCCATGAGAAACAGAGATGAGGAAGGCTGGGGGTGACTCAAGGGAAGAGTGCATACTTAGAACACAAAGCTATGAATTCAATCTCCAACACCACACACACACACACACACACACACTGGAGAGGATGGCTTTCAGACACTTTGAGGTATTGCCAGTCATCTCTTGTGGGACCTGGACTTCATTTTGTATGTATTGGTCTCTGTCAACTATACTAAAGAAAGTTTAAACTGTTTGCACTCACAAGTCTCTTCTTATAGTGTGCCTCTAAGTTTGTTAGGGCAAAACTCTTGGCCTGGTATGTGTTAATGGGGAAAAAAAAAAAGACAGGGTTTGGAGGGAAAACCGAGACATCTTTTGAGATTCTATAGTCCATGGGTAGAATTGGTTCCAGGAAGATGGCTTCAAAGCCAGAGGGGCGGGGAGAGGTTGTAGGTCCTATTTACCCATATGGTTGGTAGGGGCACAGAGTGGATTTAAGTCACAGATTTTTTAAAAATGATTTAATTATTATTGCAAGTTGGCAAATTATCAGTGTATATGTTTATGGGGTATAGTGCTGTTATTAATTATGAAGATAACATATAATTAAATCATACTTATTAATATCTGTCATCTCAAATATTGATTTTTGAAGGGAGAACATGCCAATTTTACTCAATAATTTTGAGACATACACAACCCTGTTTTTAACTATATTTGCCTTGCTGTACAGTATCTATCATATGCAAACACCGCTATCCTATTCCTCCTGCCTACCTGAGCTTTTGACCAACGCACCCCATCCCTCCAACCCCCTGGCCTTTCATGCCCGCTGCATGTGAGAAGATGTAGCATTCTCTTTCTGTGCCTAGCTTATTTCATTTCACTTAATGAATGTTGTCTAATTCTATTCATATTATCACCAATGGCGTTTCTCTTTGTAAGGATTGAATAATATTTCATCACGTGTATGTACCAAATTTTCTTTGTCACCTCACTCACTGGTGACCACTAAAGCTGATGTCCCAACCCTACTGAAGCCTTCTCTTCTGCGTCCTCATTTCAGGTTTCTTGAGAGAATCTCCAGAAGGAGTACCTCTGAGTCACGTGGTAATTCTAGTTTTAGTTTTTTGAAGAATTAGAAAACAGTTTTCCAGAATGGCCATATTAATTAATTTACATTCCTATCAATAGAGTTATAATGTAGATTCATCTGAGGGGTTTGGGAATGAAGGAACCATACACAGGGCCCAAACCAGAGGCAGCTTACCTAGTAAAGTCATTTCTTATCTGAATGCTACTTATTTCTTCCCTTCCTGAGCCAGAGAGTGCAGTTCAGGTCAAAGAGAACTGACCTATGGGCAGGCAGAGCCCTTGCTTCGGGTCCCACCTTGCCACCAACTTGCTATGTCTTGAGTGAGTCGAGCATCTTGATCTCTGTTCCCATGAGCAGAAAAGGGGTGACAACATGATCCCTTAGGACTCTCAGCTCTGAAACTTACAAATTGACCTCCCATCCCAACAGCATACTACTACTTAGTTATCTGCTTCCATACTACTCTTAGTGATCTGCTCCTTCCTAACCATCATGAGCCTCTCACCTCCATCATTTTTCTTATGTTTGAAATAGAGGGAAACAAAGCCTCCCCAGCTCCCCGTGTCTCCCAGGGCTGGTTTCATCCCTGCAGCCTTCAAAGGAGCATGACTACAGGGGCCAGAATGGCCAGCGAGAGTCCCACCGGCCTGGACCCTGTGCTCTGCAGGCTGGATCGGCTGTTTTCTCCCTGGAGCTGTGGGTCTCTCAGAGCTTGGCTAGACCCAGTGCCTGGTCTCAGCTGCTTTTGCTTTCAGGATTCGCAACCTTAGGAAGAAAAGCTTATGATTTCTCTTCCTGGGTAAATGTGCATTTTGTTATCTGACCTCAAGAAATAGCATGAAATTAACTTATTTCCCCTACCGTTGGTTAAAAGAAATGTAATTTTTTTTTCCTGTGGCTCTCCACACGTTTAGTAATATCTGACCATAAATAGTTTTAGGACTAGAGAGGGCCAAGCAAATAAAACAGCCTTGCCCATGGGCTGGAGAAAAAAATTCTGCCCAACAAATTTAAATTGCCTTCCCTTTGATCATAACTCTTATTGGTGGCCTGAAGGGGGACAGCACCAGTGGGCTGAGGGCGGAGATTTCCATTTCTATCACTTTCCCTTCACCCGCTGAAGTGGCTATCTGGACTGTTGGTCATGTTCTCTGAGTGAGCTGTGCCACTTTCTGCTTCCAAAATGTACACGAGAGCCGTGCAGAAACAATGCTAATGAATCCTGGCTTGTTTCCCATAGGACTGCCATTCTAATACGAATATCTGAGAAGTCACACAGGGGAGTGTGGGAACGGATTGTCCTTACCTTTTATTGGATTCTCAACCTGGAAAAAGATGACTTCTTAGAACCTAGTTAAGGACAAGGGACACTGAGGCCTATAAATCAAGAGTTTATTCTTGGTGTTACTGAACTCTGAGGCTCTGTAAATCCAGGACTAAAGAATCCTTCTTAGGCTAATCCCACATTAGTGTCCTACTATGTGGCAATAAGCCCTTTCCCAAGTCAGTAGAGCTGATACCTTCTTACCCAGAAGACTTTGGAGGACGACAGTAATATTTCCCCACATCTTAAGTCTTCCTTAATATGGGTAGTAGGGTTGAAAAAATTAAATGGTTGAGCCAGGTGGTGGTGGTGGTGGTGGTGGTGGTGGTGGTGGTGGTGGTGGTGCACACCTTTAATCCCAGCATCCGGAAGGCAGAGGCAGGCAGATCTCTCTGAGTTCAAGGCCAGCCTGGTCTACACAGTGAGTTCCAGAACAACCAGGGCTACACAGAGAAATCCTGCCTTGGGGGAAAAAAAAGAGTATATTCTTATGGAGCTGGAGAGGTGGCTCAGTTGTTAAGAGCATTGACAACTCTACCAGAGGACCCGGGTTCAATTCCCAGTACCCATGTAGCCGCTAACAACTGTCTGTAACTCCAAGATCTGACACCCTCACCCAGACATACATGCAAGCAAAATACCAATGCAAATAAAAAACAAATAAAATTTTTAAAAAGCAATTGAATGGTTGACATAAAGAATGAAGTCAGGTCACTTACAAGAAGGTAAATGCAGTTGGGGACAATGATATTAAGTCTCAGAAAGACCGTGCTGTCTCTCATATGTGGTTTCTAGATTTTATATGAATGCATAAAACCGTGTATGTGTGTTTGACATGAGAGATAATATAAACTGTCTAGGGAAACAAAGAGAACTAATGGAAGGGGAGGTATGAGGAAGGGTAAGGTCGGGAGTGTGGAGAGGGGACCACTGTTCAAGTGCAATATATACTTGTGCAAAAATGCCCTTAGGTAACACAGTGCCATGATTATAGACAATGAAAAACGTTGGAGATTATGATACACATAAAATAAAACAAGGCATGAAAATGACAATACAGCAGCATTAAGAACATTCACTGGCTGAGCTATGAATCACAGGCTGTGAGAAGCGAGCACCAGGAGCTTGTTCTCCTGTCACCGATGATGAGGAAACGAGGCACCCAAGGCCATCCTTTTGCCCACCTTGTCTCCAATGACAGTAATTCCCAAGTCCCCCCTCCTTGATAACCGCCTGTTCTCTCTTTGACCCAGTAAAGACAGGTAGCTGGGGAGAGGTGGGATGTGGGAGCGCCCCTCTGCATGCCAATGCTTCTCATGAAGTCTTGCCTCCTCACACCCAGCTCCACCAGAGAACCAGTCTGGGGAGGACAGGAGCCTCTCCAGTCTTGACATCTCCAGATCAGTTGGGGGTTTCTGTAATAAGACTGCCTCTTCACTCAAAGTAGGAAAATGACTGATCTATATTTGATTAATTAAATAAAACAGAAGTCACACACACACACACACACACACACACACACACACACACACACCTCTAGGAGAAAATGTTAATTTTAATTACATCTTTAACTTATCCTTGACTTCATTTTATCAGTGAAACTTTACATCATGGTCATCATGGTACACTGGGGCCTTTTTAATGATCTACTTTGTGCATGTGTTTTGTTTTGTTTTTCAAATGAATGCCTTGCCCAAGATCACACAGTGCAACAGCAGTAGCTATGAGGACTGATTGCAGTTTGTGATGCCCAGTCCAAATCTGTTCCTTCTTGTGCCTGGAAGCAGTTGTGGCCAGGTGGCCTGTCAGTTCTGTTCAGAGATGCCTGGAGCCTCATTCTCTGTGGCCCACACCAGTGCAGTAATTGAAACAGCAGTCTGGGAACTGTAGCTTAGCTGTAGACCCCTTGCCTGGCATGAACGAGATGCTAGATTCAATCCCTATCCACATACAAAAACATCTACCATTAATAGAAATAGAAACACATTTTTAAAAGAGAATAAAAATATCAAAATGATACTTGGACTCACAAGAGGACAGGTTTTTACTTTGCTTCAGTTTTAGAGACAGTTTCAGTCATAGAGACGTACCAGGAACTTACCTTTGCTAACTTCCCAAACTATTGGGATAGTGTGTGCTGGGAAGTTCCCTTTTGTATCCTCCTTAAATTCACAGGTATTAAGGTACTTTACTTTGCTGGCAGAGCATATTTTGAAATTAATTTCTGTGTCCATGTTTTAGAGAAGCAGAAACCACTTTTATATTCCTCTCACTATTATCAAACCAAATACTATTTAAATGAGGAATTGTTTAAATTCATTGGAAGCAGTGCATGTTTTCTCTGAAGACAAATAAATTTTTATTTGGACAGACTCTCATATGGCCTCGAACTCAGTGTGTAACAAACCTTAAACGCCTGATGCTCCTGCCTCCACCTGCCTTGTGCCAATATTGTAAGAGTGCACCCCCACCCCCAGCTGGGGTTGGAACTCAGGGCTTCGTGCATGTTTAACAAGCATTCTGTCAATCAAACTCTACCCCTAGACCCCAAAAAAGGATAAACACATGCTTATGCTGTCTCCTTCCTCGTCTCATTTATCTTCATCTATGCAGTCATTCACATTGTGAGTTACCTGTTCCCCACTAGTCTTCATCATTAAAATCAACCAGGCAAACACATGCCCTTGCTGGTCTGAGATGATGGGAATAAAGAATGATATTTTCATGTTATAGCTTCAGTATCTGCTGGGGAAAGTTAACTGGTAACCTTGTCTTGGCATTTAAGTTCAAGGTTTCTTTCCATGATGGAACTGTGAAGAGTGTGCCCAGGAAGTCTGGTGTGCAGGGAGGGCTACTCTGTATTCTTTACAACACATCTAGTCTCTTTCCCAGCCTCAGCGTAGATCTGAAAACAAGTTTTGTTTGGGAATTAAAACAACCGTTTGCAGGAGTGAGGAAGGGCATGGCTGCTAGCCTCGGAAGTCAGAGACCGGCGTCCCTGGACTCAGCTTGCTAGCAAGAGAAGCCAAGTTGATGACATGATCTGGGTTTGACTGAGAGTCCTTGCCTCAAAGAATAAGGTGGACTGTGGGGAGTGTTCCAGAACTGCCACCACCTCACCCTGAGTGGATAAAGATGCCCATGCTTCACATCAAAGGCCCCAGGACACGCCCAGGTGTGACAATGTTTGGGAGCAACTGCTTTATACTGTCAAGGAACACTGGTTGTCTTTACCAAATGAAGGCCTCTCCTTGAAAAAATAAAGATCTCAGCTCCAAATGCCAAGAAGACTCTTGCTCCCAGGGTCAGCTTACATTCAATCTTAAATAGCCATCTTAGGACCCAGGACATAGAGACAGAATTCTCCAAGCAGGTAACTGAGACATTCACAGAGGGGGGGGGGGACACGACGACATGTTTCTCATGGGGCCAGGTTCTTCCCTGGTCTTATCGTCACTCCAGATGCAAATGAAAAAGAGGGAACTGAGCCCCAGTTAGAGGCTTCTCTAGTTCTAGGGCAGGATCAAATGTGCAATGGGTTTGCAATAAATTTACACGGGCACCACACACACAAATAGGAACACTCATACCCATACACATAACAAGAAAAAAAAAAAGCCCATGCTGCAAACTGTGGACCATATTATTTAGCCAGGATGGGACCTTCACGTTTGTTCTATGAAAGGTCAGATAATAAATGGAATAGATTTCTCAGATCATAGCATCTGACAAGCTAGTTGGCTCATTGTGCCGTATCAAGAGCTGTAGACAACATGTACACACACATTCACACATGCTGGAACACACTGGCACACACACTGACACACTGACACACACAGGTTCACATACACACACACATTCAAACACTCACACACTCAAACACACTGACACACACAATCTTACACTCAAACACCTACTGACACACACAGACACACACACACACTCATACACTCAAACACACACACTTAAGCAAACACGGCTCCATTCCTGTGGAGGCCTCAAAGGTTTCCTAGTGAGATCTGAGCTTGCTTTACCCAGCAGGGCTGCATTAAAGGATGGCTTGACCATGTGCACATGGCTATCAGGTGTTTGGAAGCGTCTGCACTTGACTGAGCTAGGGGGAGGTCTTTCGCTCCACCCCTCAACATTCTTTAAAAGGCCCTTTAGGAGAGCCAGAAGGGGCCGGTGGTTATTGATCCAGGTCCTCCCGAGGCTATCTGTGTTTCTATCTGTTTCCTTCTCCTCTATTTTTTTATATAAATATTTCTCCCTCCTCCCTCCTCAAGAGTACCCTGGGGAAAAAGTGGGAGCAGGCTTCCCACAGAGAAATGGGTAGGCCTCCCACACATTCCAAAAACAAACTTTATTTACAAAGGCAGCCATATGGCCATGGTTTTCTGACTTCTTGTCTGAGAGCTTCTTGAGATAAATGTATTGCAGTGGAAAGATGGGGAGATTGATCACAGAAAGAAAAGGGGGAGGCAGTCAGCTGTAGACGAGGAGCTCTCACTCATGATTCCCACTCCTGTGACTCAACGTCTAGAACTGCGCTTTTCAAAATGACTCATGTCCTCCAATTGGAAACTAGAGTGAGTCAGTGGAGAACTTGGAGTGCCTTGTTCTAAAATACAACTTTTAAATGAGATAT
This sequence comes from Peromyscus leucopus, assembly GCF_004664715.2. Classification (NCBI taxonomy): domain Eukaryota; kingdom Metazoa; phylum Chordata; class Mammalia; order Rodentia; family Cricetidae; genus Peromyscus; species Peromyscus leucopus. The sequence continues at coordinate 74,610,606 of NC_051070.1, forward strand.
GTTCCTCAGAGAAAAATAAATCTCACGTGTGCATTATTCCTGTACATAATGTATCCATAACTCTAAAATGAGTATGCTTATGTAGTTGTGGTGTGGTATCCATGAGGATTGCTTCCACATCTGTGGTGCTCAAGTCCCTTCTCTAAAGTAACTGTTTGCACATAACCTTAGGTTATGTTAGCACAGCCTCCCTTAGACCGTAAATCATTTCTAGCTTACAAAGGATACTTACGCCAAATGTATTTGTTATACTGTAATATTTAGGGACTAATAACAATAAAACATCTGTATATTAAATTAAAGGCATACACATTATGTGTGTGTGTGTGTGTGTGTGTGTGTGTGTGTGTGTGTGTGTGTGTGTACATATACTGTGTGTACTGGAGATTAAACCCAAGGCCTCATGATACTGAGCACTGAGCTGTAGGACCAGCCCTCCTTTATTTTTTCTATCTAAATTGGTTAAATCCGTAGAAATAGAACCCAAAGATCCAGAGAACCAACTATATGCCATGAATTCAATAGCCAAACTTCATTTTCAGTAGTTACTTTCACAAATAGTCAAGCTGGGTTGCTCTATGTCCTGCAATTGAAACAGGTATCCCAGGTTCACACTGTATCTATTTGTGACCCATCACAGGTCTATCCTAGATGAGTGACCCACAGGGGCAGGATGGGACTTGTGGCCCTCTGGCTGCACCCGCCAGAGGGCTTGTCTGTCAACAGAACACTACAAAAAGTTCCGGAGCCCAGGTCCTGAAGACAAGGGCTGGAATCTGAGAAGGCCATGATCATCACAGGTTTGGTGGGTGGACAGGAGACATTCAGCGAGCTGGAAGAGAGACAGAACAAGCCATAAAACAGGCAAGAGAGCAACTCAGAATACAGTCTGGAAACCTTGAACTTCACGTCTGCCGGGATGCCCCTTGAACTTTACATCTGCCAGGATGCCCCTTTCAAAGGCCGTCTGACCCCATTTCCTGGCTGCAGGCTGTCTCTCACACAGTGACCCATTCCGGTGAATCTGCAGAGTGGCCAGCTCACCTTGGGTCCGCGGCATCAAGTAGACTGCCCAGAAGGAGGGTTAGTAAGACTGCCACCATGCCAGTGTGAAGCATGGACTGCCCTCGGAGTGCCTCTCAGCAGTGTTTTCAACACAAGGTAGAGGCTGGTTGAGGAATCCTTCCAGGCAGCCAAGTTTTAATGCCAGGGCTTTGAAGTTCATCTTTCAGGTTCAAATGTCTGTTATCTCATTTTATGACTATGTAATGGCGCTCTGTAATTAAAACGGCCTAATCTCTCTATAAAAAAGTCATTTTGTAAGATAATCTAGTCTTCCTTCAGGAACACTGTCGGCACTCGCCTGCCCACCCCACTGTCCTATTCCGCACCCCAAACATTTTCCCCTGGCTGCCATAAAAGGTGGGTGGATGGAATCATACGAATTCTAAATTACTTATAAAAACTGACATTGCTTTGCTGCAAGCCAACGGCTCTGAAAGCTGTGTCAGCTAAAGGTCCCCCACCAGCCACTCTGAAGAAGTTACTGCTGTCCTAGCTGTCCTGCTAATTTAAGCAGAAACTGTAATTCGATGTAAGTGGTCCTGTTTCCACAGAAATGAATGGCGGCATCTGTAGAGAGAGCCAGCCGTTCCAAACCCTTTTGGCTACCGGCACTCTACAAGTTAGCAGTATGGAGTGAGGCCCAGATCCAGACTTCTGTCGGCCTCATTTCATATCTGTGGATGCACAACACTAAATCCAATCTTCTAACGCCTTGCTGTGATGGGTGCGAAGCCAAGCACATTCCAACTTTGATGCTGGTGGTGTCTCCTGAGAAGGGCACTCTGTGTGTGTGTGTGTGTGTGTGTGTGTGTGTGTGTGTGTTTCTCAAGCACTTGGCATTAAGAGGGAAAAAATAAGGATAAATTTGGGCAGAAACTTTTTTTAAAAAGTAAAAAGCTATGCCTATAACAAAAAAAATGGAAATCTAAAGATGATTTTAATAAGGTTTTCTTGTTGTTTTTTTTTTGTTTACTTCTCTAGGAAAGGAGTATATTGCTTGTGTTTTGAAAGCCTGACCAATGATAGTGCCCCAGTATGAGAGTCTCCTGATAGGAGGGGCTGTCTTTGGGAGAGGGGTGTCTAGGCTTATCGGTTTCCAGGTAGGCAGTAAAAGATAGTCACATTGGGCATAAGAGGTCGTTCTGTGGGTATTGTGCTTGCAGCAATAGCCTAAAGACCTGCATTTGATCCCTTGATCCCACATGATGTTCGTAGGAAAGAATCAACTCTACATATTTGTTCTCTGGCTGCAACATGTATACATGCATACACAGTAATAATAATTTTAAAAGGCATCAATATTGAGATATCACATCCTGTACTACTGTGAGAGGGACATACACAAAGTGTAGATGACTCAATTTCTCCATGAACTTGCAATATGATTGGGGTGTGTGTGTGGGAACTATACTAACTCAAAAATAATATTGTATGAATTGAGACCAATAAAAAGAAAAACTTACTCATGATGGGAAAAGTGTCACCTAAAACCTTCACTTACTTCAAACCTGGAGCCGTATCACAGGATGGATGATGTGACCAGACTGAGGTTACCCACTAGCTGGCCGTCTGAGAGCTCAGGGTCCTGTGCCATCTCAATCCATCCCGACCACAGTGATTTAGGTCAGGGTTCTATTGCTGTGAGGAAACCATGACCAAGACAACTCTTGTACAAGGAAGCATTTCACTGGGGGCTTACTTGATTACAGTCTTAGAAGGCTAGTCCATGATCATTATCGTGGGGAGCAGACAGGCACGGTGCTTGAGCAGTAGCTGAGAGCTTTGCATCTTGATATACAGGCAGCAGAGAGAGAGTAAGGAGACTGGGCCCAGCATGGGCTTTTGAAACCTCAAAGCCTACTAGCAATGACACACCTCCTCCAACAAGGCCACACTTCCTAAAGCATCCCAGACAATTCTACTAACTGGGGACCAACCATTTGAATATATGAGCCTAAGGAGGTCATTCTCATTCAAACCACTATACCCTAGAAGGAATGAGAACATTCTAAAGGGACACTTGTGTTCCTAACTCTGGCTATCTGGTCTGTTGAAATATGGCACCCCAGGTAACTAAAAATTCTCCCCAGCAATATCTTGCTGGGAGAAGACAATGGTTAAAGACTCTCCCAACCAGAGGAGCAACTTGTCTACCAGCAAGGGTCATATGGTGCTGAAAACTTGCCACACCATCTTACAATGGAGAGTGGAGCCATGGTAGTGATGGCCAATGAGTGGGAACTCACCTTGAACATAACTAAATCATGCATATCTCTTGCCTTGTATTTAAATCTTATTTTTATGTCAGGAACCTGAGGGTGGACTTGGGGTTCCCTAGATCTCTTTGCCTCTCTTTTCAACATGGTCATATCAAATAAATCTCATTTTTCTGCCTTTCACTATTAATTTGGCTATTTAAAAAATGAATTTAGAATTAATTAATTAATTGTGTGTGCGTGTGTGTGTGTGTGTGTGTGTGTGTGTGTACATGCATGTGTGAGTGCCATGGCACATGTGTGGAGGCCAGAGGGCCATTCCTGAGTTGGTTCTTATCTTCCACCTTGCTGAGAGTCAGGGTCTCTTTTGTAGTTCCTTTTATACTGTGTACTCTAGGCTGCCTGGACTGTGAGCTTCTGGTAGATTCTCTTATTCACACCTTCCATCTCACTGTAGAATGCTGGGATTATAAATGCATGCTATCATTCGCTTTTTGTAAGTGTTAGGCGATGGAAGTCAGGTTGTCAAACTTTCAGGGCAAGTACTTTTCCACACTGAGACATCTTCTGATAGCTAATTTGGTTCTTTGCATTGGCTTATGGAGGATGAGTTACTGACTCCAGTAGCAAAAGTTTGTTAGCACCTGGTGGCAGGTGACCAGTCCAGACTGGCTTTCTGTAGAAGGATTCTGGGGCCTATCGTGGTGGTGGTAGGTCCAGGAAGGATATGGTGGGTCCAGGAATCTCTCAATGATTGGCACGTTTTATCTCATGAGTCACAGTCCAGGAGCATTGGAATTGGGGCCAACCTGTGTTTCCTGCTTTCTGATGGTGTCACCTGCATTGGTCCCCTCTCCAGGCCAAGCACATCCTCTTCACCAACTGCTGTCTTTGAGAACTACACTTGCAACCAGCCATTAGGGTTTATAATAAGCAAACTTGATTTTTAAAAACACTTTAAAAATTTATAAACTTAGAGGGGAGACTAGGTATGGTGGTATATGCCTTTAATCTCAGCGATCGGGAGGCAGATACAGGCAGATCTGTGTGAGTTCAAGGCCAGCCTGGTCTAAATAGTGAGTTTCAGGACAGCCAGGGCTATGTATAGAGACTGTGTCTCAAACAAAACAAAAATAAAAACAAAACAAAAACCAAAAGAAAACATCAACAAACAAACAAAAACAAAGCTTGGTGAGGAATTGTTCAGTACAGATTGTAGCAGCAAAGCTTTCTTGAAAGATGTCATACTTAGGCCTCAACAAAACTTTGAGATTTGATTGTTTCAAGGAATAGTGATGGCATTTCAGAAAAAACAAACTCTATGATGCCAGCTCAAGACGATCCCTCTCCCTAGCTTTGCAGTTTCCCAGCAAACATGTACTTGGCTTGCTATCCGACCCAAACAGGGTGTATCTGCAGAACTTCAGAATCTCTGTGGATGGCAGTAAGGGACCAGAATCTGTCCTCGTACCAGACAGTGTTTTCTCTGAGCTTGTTAACGGCCCTGAAGCATGGTGGAGGCCAAAGGGGGAAAGACTTCTTTTCTTAGGCAGATGTTTACTGGTCACTGTGTATGACCATCAACTGTGCCATATTTAAAGGTGAAGATCAATGTGCATGTGAAAGAGAGAGACAGAGACAGAGAGAGTACACACCTTAAATGCCCAAGAACTAACTTTCCTTGAATTTTCTCATTTAAAAAAATGGACTGGTCCCATATAAACACAGCATCTTTGCCTGGAATTTTGATTTTAGTTAAGTCTCAATCAGGGAGCTACAGATATTCAAGGGATCAAGACAGGCAATCTAAGTTTATAATAATTGTTTAGCTCATTTTTAGCAGGGCTTACTTGCCTTCTGGTGCACTCTCTTGTTATTGCCTCTTCTCTTAGTGATTTTGATATTCTTCACTATAGCTAAAGCTTTGGTTCTTTTAATGTAGCCCATTTTAATCTTGAAAGTGCCATGTAGGCAAGAATTAATCTCTGGTGGAATTTTTCCATTTGGCTGATGGAAGAGATAGCAGAGGAGATATAGAGCACCTGAAACACTATGAAGTGGCCAGAAAAAGAACCATTGCCATGAATCCCTGTATCTAAAGCTGTTGTATTCTAACATGGTCCTTTGGAATCACTGGGAAAGACTGAGAAAGACCTGGGATTTGGTGGCAGGCTCCAGTCCTAGAAATCCTGAACAGTATTCATATTTCTAATTGTTCCTGTAGTATAAATCCTCTTGAACCAAGTTTCTGTGTGTTTATATGGTGATGGAGAAAGGGGATGAGAAGTAAATAAGGGATAGAGTTAGAATAGTGTATTCTCACTTGATTCAACTAAAACTAATGAGACTATAAGAACACCACTGACAACATCTGGCATGAAATAAAGAATGCTGGGAAATCACTTTGCCCCTTGGAGTGTGATAACCCCCATGGATACCAACAGAAACAAGATAGAACTGTGTACTGAGCTACTGCTATGATGCCAGGAGCTGAGGTAGGCATCTTCATAACAGTCACAAAATTTTCCCAGAGTCCAGTAACATAAAAATGAGATTAGAAGAGCCTGCATGAGTTCCCCACTGTCCCATAAGAGACAGCTTGCTATAAGAGGTCCTGGTTTGCTGTGATGTCGTATGACCTCATCATGTTTAAGAAAGGACAATTCAATGAATCCAAGTAGAAAATAGGGAAATTGTTAAAATTTGGATCTTGGGACCAGGGAAATGACTCAGTGGGTCAAGGCACTTGCCACCAGGCCTGAAGACTTGAATTTGATCCCCAGGACCCACATGGTGGAAAGAGAGAACTGATTCCTGCAAATTGTCCTTTTGACTTCTGTGCATGTCTCCCAAAATAAATAAAATTACACACACACACACACACACACACACACACACACACACACACACACATTTTAACGCAGATCTTTGCAGGAATGTTACATGGAGTAAAGACAGAATTTCTTAATTTTGATTCCACATCAGCATCTCCAGGGGGGAGTTTAAAAATGCCTTGATGCTTCAGTTCATCCCCAGACACAGTTAAGCAGAGAGAAAAGCCACCAGTCCAGCCTTTCTCAATGTCTCCCAGTTATCCCAAAGGGCTAGAGTAGAATATAACGGCTTTAGATGCAGGAATTCATGCCAATGAACTTTTTTTTTTTTTTTTTGGAAGTGATCTCATACACCCAGCTTCCCATCTCCCCCATCTCTTCTGTTTTCACTCTTGCTAGCAAAGGGGAGGAGAGCCATAATGGGGCTCCCTTATCATTTACAACAGGGTGATTGCTATTGGGGTGGGGGAAAGGGACCATTAATAACAACAGGCATAAGCAGCAAACATTGGCAACAGGTTTGTTCCTGACAAAGACTTAGCGGTGCATGATCATGACATGCCAAAGCATTAGGCAGGAGACTCCTCACACATGACTGGCTCAGATCACTTTGCCAGCAGATATCAGCAGGCTCTTGGGAGTAGCTCCTACAGAAACAGAGCCTTGTGCTCTACTTTGCGGGGGAGAAACAAAAGTGATGTGCAATGTCAAAACATTCCCATGTTCTGAATGACCCAATGCCATATGGGATTCTACGAGCTAGAAAACAGTTGATTAAAATTTCAGTCACTTCAAAAAGCTTATCTCCAAATCTGGCATCCTTAAGCCGTGGCTGCTTCTAGAGTTGGACTATATCCTCATGAAAAATGACAAGGTCTTGCTCCGAGTCGGGGCCTCTGCTTTGGGATTTGATCTTACTCTCTCTGGAACATGAAGTAATGTGGAGCATCATAGAATTATAAGCAATATCCAGACCATGTTATGTTTAAAATACAAATGCATTTTTCCATAGTAAAGTGAGACAAGGGAGACTGGGTAATATTTTGTGCATCATTTCCAGGATTTCCCCATGATATACATGTGCAAAGAGTCAGTGTTTTCTGGATGTTCTTAACTGAGTGAGAGAATTAGCAAGCATGAAAAGGCAAATTGAGATTTGATTGTCAACAAGCTGACTCCACGGTAGGAATGAATGCTTTCAATAATTTTTTAATGTGAAATAGATGCACATAACAGAAAAAAATCAAAATAAATAAAAGACTTGGCTCAATGGTCTGTCATAAAGAACATTTGCAGATCTACCTCTAGGGCAAGATAGGAAATGTTATCAACTTTTTGTGTGAGTCAGGTTTCTGTGGCTGTGAAAAAATACCTAAAAAAGTCATCTAGCAGGGGAGAGGTTTACTTGGGCCCATGCATTTACCATGGTCACTTGGTTCTGTTGCTCCTGGGCCTGCACCATGGTGGGAGGGTGGGGGGGGCGGAGTAAAGTGGTTTCCCTCATGCATAGGAGACAGAAGGGTGGAGCAGGAAGGGATGAGGGACAGAATGCACCCTTCAAAGGCACATCCCCAATGTCCCACTGCCTCCAGCCAGGCCCCATTCCCTAAAGCACTCAATAGTACCAGTAACTGGGAACCAGCCCTTCAGCACACAAGCCTCGGAGGGACATTCCACTTCCAAAATGTAACATAGTCTTAGGGAAAGAAAACTCAGATTGAAAGAGGCTAGAAAGGCTGCCCTCTTGAAATTCTGCCTATCCACTAAGAAAAACATTTAAAACAAGTTCTGGCAGATTCCCAAGAAGAAGAATGGGAAATGCTGAGGGTGAAAGAGGCTTTTCTTAGCTGTCTTAGATGTTGCTGGCTGTCTGAGCACATTTTTGTGTCCTCCTCCTCCTCCTTCCTGTTCTCTGACTGGAGAAGCCAGCCCTCTGCATCTTCAGGCGAAACTTGATACTGAGCATCCAACCAGACACTTGGATCATCACACAACCTAAAAACAAACTGAGGCCCCAGGAACCTTCTCTCTGTGCCATGCTTCATTCTTACAGGACTGTTAGCTATGGCAGCGAAAGGAACTCCAGTTCTTCCCGGCTTCACTCGCAGGACATTTCAGGGACCTACTTCATATTCAGTGACAACCATCCGCACGCCTCTTGCCTCTCCCAGGCTCTGCATCCAATCTCTGGGCCTGAGCTGTATAAAAAAGGGAGGGCCACCTGCCCAGGGATGGCACTGCCCACCGTGGACTGGGCCCTTCCACATCAATCATCAATTAAGAAAACGTCTCACAGGCTTCCCTAGAGGCCGATCTCATGGGAGTGTTTCCACCACTGAGGCTCTCTCTTCTCAGATGATCTCACCTTGTGTCAAGCTGACACAAAACCAACCAGCATGCATGCATTCACACATATTTAATAAATTATTATATGTGTATATAATATTTTTTCTTTCTTTCTTTCTTTCTTTTTTTTAGCAAAATCACCAGTTTTATTGTTACAACCAGGATTCTTACATGATCTGTATTCTATTAACAACAGCAATTCAAAAGATTACAAAATAATATGTATGGTATTCAAGAAAGCAAATTGAACATATTTTTCAGCAAACAAGTAACTGGAAATAAAACAAAACATTGAAAAAAACTTTTTTTTTTTTTTTTTTGAGACAGGATGTTATATAGCACAGGCTGACTTTCAAATTCTAATCCCCCTGCCTCCATGTCCTGAGAGCTGGCATTGCAGGCCTCCACCACTGCTCAGTGTTGGCGATTGAAGCTGGGCCTATATGCACACAAGACAAACACTCAACCAATTAAGCTATGTCCCCAGCCCTTCAAAATTAAAAATTTTGATAAATACGAAAATTATACTCAATGTATCTTTAAAAATTCCCCTCTAAAATAATTAAATTTATATAACACGGTTAAAATACAGACAATATTGAATACCAACATTTCAAAGCAAAGTTACTTAGACAAACATCTTTTGGAATAAAACTTTGCATTTGTTTGTTTGTTTGTTTGTTTGTTTGTGTAATGTATACATGTGTGTGCTATTGAACAACTGTGGAGGAGGTCAGAGGACAATGTACAGGAGTAGAGTCTCTCTTTCTACCACGTAGGTTCCAGGGATCAAGCTAGGGGGTCAGGTTTGGTACTGTGTGCCTATCCTACCGAGCTACACGAACATTCCATTTTGATTAACTTTTCTAAGCACTCATTCGTTAAGCAGTTTTATTAAAATTAAACTGTATAAATATCTTTACTCCTTGGATATTGTATTTAGATTCTCAAATGCAAGAGCAAGGTTAATTGTTTAATATTGCAAAATTTTCCTCAGGTCCCACTAATTCATGAGACCCCTGGAACCATGAATAGAAAAACAAAAGGAAACAAGAAAATGGGTTTTCAATACTGTCGAGGAAAATACTTTTTTATGCCGGAATCACTTCTTTTATGCAGAGAGAAGGCTTTGCTGGGTGTTAAGTGATAGTCAATATCGGCTGTGATTTTGGAACCTAGCCTCCCGTGCTCACACCTGCCAGCACTCCAAAGCAGTCTCTCCTGCAGAGGCCACACTAACACAACAGCACTAACCACTCACCTTTATAGCTGATGCCCAACTGATGCCTTAGGGAGGTAAAGGCAGGAGGATCGGGAGGTCAAGTCCAACCTTGACTCTACTACCAATTGGAAGTCAGCCTAGGCTACATGAGATCTTGTCTCTAAAAACAAAATCAAACAAAAAAGCAAGCATAGGATTAAAAAAAGGTGGAATGTAGGATATTTTTTAGGGCCTAAGGGGTGGATGTAGTGATGGATTGCATTCTGAAATAACCCTAACCCTAACCCTAACATTGGACCTAGAGAGACACTCCAGTTTTTCACGAAATGCAACTGTTTTGAATTTTTGTGACATATGAGGTCTCAAGCCTTCTTGCCAGTTTTTTTTTTTTTAAAAAAAAAAACATTTTCCCCATTTATATATTCATTTATATTACCATGGACTCTGTTCTGATACAATCCTTCCTCTGCATTCTTCACATTTGACCTTTAGTCTTGGTTCTTATTTTGTACTTGACGTTGATAGTCCTAACTGTCTATGGGTATTTCACCTGTCATCCCATCTAAATTGCTTGAAGATGAATTTTTCCAATATTGTGTCCTACTGGACTGCTTCCTGGCTTCTGAGTCTGCAGTGGTGATCTGCTGCTCTTTTCAGTTGTTTTCAGGAGAATGGGCCCAAGGCCCTCCACTCATTGACTGAACACTTCGTTCACTTACTCTCCTTTCCTGTTAAGGTGTTCCCTTTGCTGGATGGATCAGCTCTCTTTGGACCTCTCCAAACTCACAGCTCTCATTCTTCACTAAGTAACTTCAGTCAAATATGCACCAACAGCTCTATGCACCTACTATTACCTAATGTAATTGCAAGCATCTGTGGACTTGCAAGCTCACTTTCTACTGGGTGTTTTGTGGATCTTCCTCTATCTTAGTTATATTTTATCTTCTTGTATAAAGATAACCTAGTTTTATTTCTCAAAATGACATTAAAATGGTATTTTAATTACACACCTCTATCAAAAGTTACAAGTGTATAAAGTAAAATGTGAAATTCCCTGTATCATTTCAACCCTCATACCTGACCAAAAATTTGGTTAACTGGATTTGGCCCTTGATTTCTATGTACACATGTTTGCAAAGGCTTTTGTAAACAGTTTTGTTTCTTCTTCTGAGGCAGGGTCTTCCTATGTAGCCTAGGCTGGTCTGAAACTCAGTGTGTAGATCAGATTGGCCTCAAACTTGAGATCCTCCTGCCTCTGCCTCCCAAATTCTGGAATTACAGCCTATGTGTCACCACATGTGGCTTAAAGCATTCTTTTTCCAATACTGGGCATTGTACAAGGCCTTGTACATGCTTGGTAAGTGCTTTACCAGTGAGCTCTATCCTGAACCTTAGTACTTTTCTGAACACACAAAAGAGTGACCTTTCTCAATGTCCTCTTTTATGGTTTTGCTTTGCTTGCGTTCCAATGTACTATGGGTACTGTTCCACATCAGCACATCAGAATACTTCACTCTTTAAATGCTGAATATAGAAATAAGCAAGATGTGAATACGACCAACAATTACAGTAAGACAAAATACTAAAACGCCAAATGCAACGAGCGTTTTGTGTATGCAACTGCTCAGCTGGAAACAGCATTATAACAGTCAGTTTGGGTTGTCAACATGACTGGACTGAGAGATGCCTAGAAATTAGCAAAGCACACTGTGTCTGTGAGGGTGTTTCCGGAGATCCCTGGTGGCTGGGTCAGCTAACTGAGTGGGGAACGCATGCTTTGACATTGCCATTTCTGCCGTCTGTGGTCAAGGCAGAGGAAAGTGCAGAGGAAGGGGACGTTGGAGAGCAGGCACGCTCCACTTTTCTTGAGCACATGCCTTTTTCTCTTTTCTTCTGCCCTTGCTTGGGAACATAGATTCTAGGTTTCTTCAGCCTTTGAATGCAGACCTGCGGTGATGGCTCTCTAGAGGAGCTGCCTCATTACCTCATCTTGGCCTCAGCAGCGCTTGGCTCTAGCTCTCCAGCCTGCAGTTGGCCAGGGTGGACAGCTCAGCATCTTGTCATCCAAACAGATCTCACCAATCCTCTCACAGACGTGTTTGTTCTGTGGCTCTAGAGAGCCCTGAAACAATAGAGCTTCAAAGAGTTATGATAATGGTTGAAAAGTTACGAAGCTTGAAGTGCTCTGAAGTATATCTAAGAGATCTGATAACAGCAGCAATAAGAATTGTTAATATATATGTGGTGGTATTGTGTTCCCCAAAATATTGTGCACCCTAATAAGCTTATCTGGGGTCAGAGACAGAACAGCCACAATATTAAACATAAAAAGTTAGGCAGTGGTAGCACATACCTTTAATCCTAGCATTCCAGAGGCAGAAATCCATCTGTTCAAGGATACAGCCAAGCATGGTGACTCACGCCTTTAATCCCAGAAAGTGAGCCTTTAATCCCAGGGAGTGATGGTAGAAAGCAGAAAGGTATATAAGGCATGAGAACCAGAAACTAGAAGCATTTGGCTGGTTAAGCTTTCGGGTTTCTAGCAGCAGTTCAGCTGAGATCCATTTGGATGAGGACTCAGAGGCTTCCAGTCTGAGGAAACAGGACCAGCTGAGGAACTGGCGAGGTGAGGTGGCTGTGTCTTGTTCTACTTCTCTGACCTTCCAGCATTCACCCCAATAACTGGCCACAGGTTTGATTTTATTAATAAGACTCTTTAAGATTCCTGCTACAAATATATATCATAATTGCTAATTTATCCATCTGCTCTCCTACTGATACTTACGTTTTTTTCTACATTTTTACTTTCTCTAAATAATATTATGATGAGGGTCCTGACATAGCCTGTATCTTTACTTACTAGATGATGCCTGCCACTGATGTATCTCTCCAACAACAGTGAAAGAGGATCTGCGTGACAATTTTAAAAGTGCCTTTGATTATGTAAGGAATATGTACAGAGAATTTGAAAAATGTCGGAAACTACCAAAATGTTTAACTTTGTCCTAACTTCACCATAATTCAGAAACAGAACAATTGCTAATAATTCAATATATTGAATTAGGGACAATTTTACTGAAAACATTTATGTTCTCTTTTTTCCATACGCTATTACAAGCAAAAACTTACCTGTGACATTAAATACATAATCACACGAACATCATCTCTTCCCTAAAGTTTCCAGTTATTGAACATTCATGCCATTTCCACTTCTTTTTTTTAACCAGATATATACATCCTCAGTTAGCTTTTTTAGAGGAGGTGATTTATTTTTATTTATGTGTATTGTGTACAGGTGCCTGTGCAAGCCACAGGAGGGTGCCTGCATGTATGTTTGTGCACTACATGTGTGCAGGGGCAGAGGCCAGAAGAGGGCATAGGATCCCCTAGAACTGGAGTTACAGACAGCTGTGAGCCATCATGTGGGTGCTAGGAATGGAGCCTGGATCCTCTGGAAGAGCAGGAAGTGCTCTCGACTGCTGAGCCATCTCTCTAGTCCTACAGTTAGCTTTTGAATATAAGTTTTTGTCCAAATTTCTGTCTCACTTAAAACAGGAAAAACATAAACTTCTGGTTGTCCTGGAGCTGTCAGAGACAGTTATCAGCAATGTCATTGACACTCAGGTCAGGAGCAGTGCCCAGAGGTCAGCTTTCATCTTCATTTTCATTTCATCTCCAGCACAGAGCTCAGTCACCATTGTAGGACTCAATATTGTTTACACTGGAGCCTTGCTCTGTGTACCCAGCTGGTCAAATACTACCATTTCACACTTTTTACAGGTTTTTCCTTCCAAATTCTTTATGACAACTCTTGAACTTGCATGTGTATGGGAGCATGAGTGTATATATGGGAGTTGTGTGTGAGTGTATAAGTGTGTGTATGTTTGTGAGTGTGAACATATGATGTAGATGTGTGTGAGTGAATGTATATGAGTATGTATGAGTGTGTGTATATGTGTTGAGTGTGTGAGTTTGTATATATGAGTATGTGTATGTGAGTGTGTATTTATGTGTGCATGAGAGTGTGCATAAGTGTGTGTGTGAATGTGTATGTGCATGAGTGTGTATCTACATGAGTGCTTGTGTGAGTATGTGTTTGTGTGTCTGAGAAAGAGAAAGAGAGCTCAGTGAACCATGTAAGACTGAAATGGCCATGAATCTGAATTCTGGTTTTTGTTTAGGCAGATGCTGTGTGGTTTGGGTAAGTGATGCATCCCCTCTGTGTCTCAGGATCCTAACCAAAAAACCAGAGGTGTGTATAACAGACCTCTTCGCAATGTGGTGTTTAGTAGTGACACACGGAATGAAATCACTATAAAATAATTCAGGCAATAGAAAATTCATCTGCAGGCATGCCTGGGATGACCATGTGTGGCTAGTTTAAAGAAGACTTGATTAAAGAAGAAATCTCCTTTGTTAATCACGCTGAAGTTAGCTTTCCTCCTACTCTGAGGGAGACGACAGCACTGATTTTATTCTGTAATGCAACCTCAGAATAAAAGGCAGTGATTGTGTGTGTGTGTGTGTGTGTGTGTGTGTGTGTGTGTGTGTGTGTAAAGGTGGGTGTGAGAGGCAACGACTAAGGAGCCAGAAGTACCTTCTACCTAAGGCAAGTCAGTAGATTTGGTCAAGAATTCACATCAAGGAAGTCAGGCACAAAATACCACCATTTCTTTAGCCACAGGCAGAGAGTTTATGTCAGTTTCTTTTTCCTGCTTTCATCCATATGCAAGCAAGTGATAACATGTACTAAGTTAAATAATGCATGGTACTCCAACTATTCTTACTTTCTATCCTTTGGTTATTGTAATTACATGTAATTTTGTGATGGATTTTCTATTTTTTAAGAAATCGCACTTTTGTACTTGATCCAGCTAACAGGATTTTCTTACATTACTTCATAAAGAGACCATCTTTTAAACTTCTAATGTTATTTCCTATTCATTAGTACATTTGCCTGTGGGGTATGTTCATAAATGGGTTAAAGTTACAAAGTTATGCTTATAAAAGCTCATGGTAATTGGAGTATCAGGAGGATTTATTAATTTTGAAATCTTAAAAGAGCAAAAGCTAAAATGAGATTGGATTAAGTATATTCTTGCATGCAGTTATTCTAAACACCCTTAAGGACCAAAGACTAACTTACAGAGGACATTATGCAAATGTGGATATATCTCTAAGTGCCTTGTAGGCTTGCTGATGTAATATTTTACATGGTTAGTTAAGTACATCAAGAAAAAAGGTTGACCTTGATAGGGTATAAAGGTGCTTATTTCAAAACAACTGCTTTATTTTCCAGGCCACTGCCGTCCAATCAAGAAGGCAAATGGAATCAAGAAGCCTTCTCATTAGCATCGTAGACAGCCGAGCATCTGCAGCTCCGCGGGAAACCAAGCGTATTCTTTATAACACACCCGTGTCTCCCATTATTGTATTCGTCGTCTAAATATCACATGTGCATGGGTGATCCTCAGAGACCACACGGTTGCAATATGCAGAAATACTTCCTAGGCATGAATGATCCCAAGAATTCTCTGGGCAAGTTTTTTTGTTTTAAATACAGGTCACCGGGTCTCTTGGGGATTTATCTCAGCAGATTTTTTTTTTTTTTAATGATGGGCTTAAGAATTACAAGTTTAAAAACACATATTTTAAAATTATGTCTATGTGTGTATAGGGGGGCGTGTAATAGGTGTGCAGGTGTCCTCAGAGGCCAGAAGTCTTGGACCTCCCTAGAGCAGTCTCTACAGTAGATGACTGAGTAGTCACCGTGGGTGCGGGGAAACGAACTCTGGTCCTCGGCAAGGCAGTGCATACCCTACCCTTGAGCCGTCTCACCAACCCACAGAACCATGAGCTTTTCCAAGTGTCTTCCTTATGTGCATCCCTGGATCTTTTCAGGACCCACAGAGGCTCCATTAACTGTGATCGACAGACTTCTGCCGTCTGTTGCATCTTTCCCGACAGCTCCGTGTTCGCCTGGCCAGGATGAGGAATAGACAGGGTGTCCTGGAATTTGCCGTTTCTCTGTTAAGACGCGTGAAGTAAAAGGGATGTTAGGACTCCCATTCTAGCAACTCAGAGCAGGCGGGCCCATCTGGTGCTCTTTGGCTCACTTGTTCTGCTTTTTTGTTTTTGAATTAATTTTTGTATGTGTCTTGTTAGTGTTTTTTTAAGACAGGGACTCACTATGTAGCTCTGGCTCTCCCAGAACTCACTATGTAGATCAGGCTGTGTTCAAGCTCTATAAGAGATCTGCTTGCCTCTAAGGCATATGCCACCACACCAGGCCCTAATTATTTTTTTTTAGTTAGCGTACAAAGTGATGGGTTTAAATACAACATGCTCACATGCACATCCTGTCACACATTTCCCTTCTTCGTCCCTCTCCGTCTGGCTGTCGCCCTTCCTTCCAAATAACCCGACCCCTCTGTTTTCATGTCACAGAATCCATCACTGCCTCTTTTCTCCCTCTCCCCTTCCTTAGGTTGTTTCCTCCTCAGAGACTGGAGAGATGGCCCCGTGGCTCAGAGCACTTGCTGTTCTTCCAAAGGACCCAGGTTTGTTTCCCAGCACCCACGTGGTAACTCACAACTGTCTGTGACTCCAGTATCAGGGGATCCGGCATCCTTTTCTGACCTCTCCAGACAACAAGCACATACACTATGCACATATACTCATGCAGGTAAAACACACATAAAATAAAGTTTAAAAAAGAGTTCTTTTCTCTCATGGCTCCCCTTCTACATTCATGCATCTCTCACACACACACACACACACACACACACACACACACACACACAGAGTTAAATCTAGAGTCTACATATGAAAAAAAAAAACCACACAGTGTTTATATAGCACTTAAAAAAATCCAATCATCTGCTAACAAATATCTGGACTAGTTTTTGTTCCTGGCTCTTGGAAACAGTGAAGTAGTAAAGATGAATGCACAGGTTTCTCTGTGACGTGCTGACTGAGGGCTATGTATATCTGGGTCATATGAAAGATCTATTTTTAGAAGTCCCCACATGGCCTTCCAGAGTGGCTGTAGCACTTTACCCTTCTACCCCTGCTCCCCTTTGCCCACATCATTACCTCCTTGCCAACGCCTGCTGCCTGGCCTCGCTGCCATCCCCATCCAGAGACTGAATCAGGGCCCGTGCATTCACTCGACCATCAATGGAGCCCTAGTCCTGCTGCCCTTGGTTTTCCTGATCAATGTCATTCTGACGCGGGGGAGACAGATCTCAAGTAGGTTGTAATCTGCATTCCTCTATTTGCTAAGGATGTTGAACATATTTTCAAATGTTTACATCATACTAAGTTTGTTGGCTCATTTATTAACTGGATGATTTGGGGGGGGTTGGTGTTTAATTTTTGCAGTTCTTTATTTATCCTATATATTAATCCTTTGTCTGACGTATAGTTGTCAAAAATTTGTCCTGATTCTGTTTGCTTATTCCTACATATTTTATAGTTTTGGAATTATTGCCCCTAAATATTTTATATTTTGGGAATTATATATTAGGAAGCATGAATTTTCCTGATTTTTTTCTCTCAGGATGTTCGTTATTGGTATATAGAAAGGGTACTGATTTCTTTCATATATTGGTTTTATATCCTGTTACTTTCATTATCAGGTCTAAGGGCTTTCTGATGGAGTCTTTGGAGGTTTTTAAGTGTAGGATCATGTCATCTTTCAATAAAGATACTTTGACTTGCTCTTTCCATGTTTATGTCCCTCTTATTCAGTTCTCCTTATATACTGCTTCAACTAAGACTTTGAGCGTTATGTTGAGTAAGAGCGCTGAAACTGGCTGCCCTTGTTCTTGGTTTTCCCCTATTAGCATAATTCTGGCTATAGGTTTGTCATATGTAGTCTTTATTTTGTTGAGGTATGTGCCTTCTATTCCTAGGTTCTTCAAGGCTTTCGTTCTGAAGAGATATTGAGCTTTGTCAGAAGTTTCTTCTATATCTACTGAGATGATCACGTGGGTTCTGTCTTTCAGTCTACTGAGTTGTACGTGTTAAACCAACCCGTATACATGAAATGAAATGAAACCAACTTTGTCTTGGTATACGACCTTAATGCATTCACGAATTTTATTTAATAGGGTTTTTTGTTGTGTTTGTGTATGCCTGTGTGCATATGTGTGTTTGTGCATGCGTGCGTGCGTGCGTGTACATGTGTGTGTGTATGCACAAAGGTGTACCACAACAAGTGTGTGAAGGTCAGAGGACCACTTACAGGAGTTGGTTTTCTCCTTCCGCCATGTGGATTCTAAAGACCAAACTCACATCATCCGTCTTGGTAGCAAACACGTATTTGTTTATTTGTTATTTATTATTCATTTATCTGTTTGTGTGTCACAGCACAAATTTGGAAGTCATAGGACAGCTTGTAGGAGTCAATTTTCTCCTTCTATCAAGCGGATCAATGGGATTTAATTTACCTGCTAATTTATCTCACTGACCCCCATCTCTGATTTTTAAAGAATTTATTTTAGAGGCCTTGAGAGATGGTTCAGTAATTAAGAGCAGCTGCTGCTCTTGCAGAGGACCCAAGTTTGGGTCCTAGCACCCACATGGCAGCCCACAACTATCTATGTCTTCAGTTCCAGAGGATCCAAAATCTTCTTCTGGCTTCTGTAGGCAGCAGGCATGCACATGTTGCACAGACATACATGCAGGCAAAATATGCATACACATTAAATAAAAATAAATACATGCTTTAAAAAAGAATTAATCTTTGTTTTCATTATATGTATACTTTGGGTGAATAGGTGCATATGTGAATGCAGATGCCCATGGAGTGTAGCAGAGGGTTTCAGATCTCCTGCAGCTGGAGTTACAGGGAGTTGTGAGCCGCCTGAGGTGAGGCAAGGAACTGAACTCAGATCCTCTGCAAAAGCCGTGTATGCTTCCAATGCTGAGCATCTCTGCAGCCCCTGATGGTTTTTAATGTGAGCACTTACAACTATTACCTTTCCCATAGAACTGGTGCCTTTGCGTCCCGAAAGTTCTAGCAAGCCGTGCTTTCATTTTCATTTTATTCTAGAAATTTAAAAATATTCTTAATATAATATTCTTATGTAATATTTTGAATATCCTGATTTATTTAATGGTCTGCTGGTCATTCAGGAGTATATTGTTCAATCTCCCAGTATTTATGCTGCTATTCTTGTTATTTATTTCTAGTTTTATTACACTATGGTCTGACAATAAACTAAAACGGCATTTTTGTGTTTTTGTATTTGTTAAGATTTTGTGGCCTAGAATGTGGTCTAGTTTAGAAGGGTAAAAGTCCTGCATCTATTACATAGGATGTTCTGTAGATACCGGCCAGGTCCATTTGACCTACAGTGTAGTTGGACTTTGAGGTCCCTTGGTCAGTTTTTCGTTTGGATGACCTGTCTGAAGATTGAGTGTCTTCTTATTGAGCAGCTTACTTCCAAGGGCTCAATCCCCAACACCTGTCAAGGAGGAGAAAACCAACCGTTGTAACAGCAGCAGCATCAAGTCACACGTGAAACAGAAGTACACATAAACTCAAGCACCGCCCACCAACGGATCAGCAATGGTCATCATGGAAAATGACAGAATGTTCTGTGGAGTTTAAAACTGTTCAGACTGAGTGTGGAGACTGAGAAAGGAGAAATAGAGAGGAGAAGCAAGGATGGATGAAAGTGAAGAGGCATGGAGGAGAGTACTGTGGAAGAGAAGAGAAAAGAAAAAAGATCCCCTGATAATTAGAAAGTTTAAAAGAAAAATTAGACAAAGGTAAGGGGAGGGAAAATAAAGATGGGAATTTCTAAAATAAAATTCAGATGAAGTCAAATACCACATGAGTTATAACAGAGACAATCTCAGAGGATGCCAGTGCCTGCTGGGTGTGTCAGTCTGTGGGTTGTGTTCAGTTGGTCTCTTGGTTCAGTTTACTAGTGGAGCAAAACCAATAGAATGGATGCATACTAAGGGGGATTTATTAGATTGGTTTCCGTAATATGAATGGGTCGTCCAGTGGTGACAGCCTTCACACCGGAGAGTCTGAGAACCAGGTCACTGGTCAACTCCCGAGGCTGAACTCACTAGACCCAGTCTGGCACTTAAGGCCTAGAGAAGTCCTGGAAGCCACTGGTCTTCGGTCCACATGGGGAGGCTGGAGAAGCTGGGCGTGGTCATCAGTGAAGAATGGTGGTGGTGGCAGCAGTAGCAGCAGTGGTATCAACTCACAGATGCACTCACTGGCAAGAGGTGAAGGCAAGCAGGTAAAAAGAAAAGCAGTAGCTTTTCTTTCAGACCTTCTTATATCTGGGGCTTCCAGAAAGCACTATCCATGCTAGAAGATGGCGTTTCCCACTCAGTTCATCCCTCCAGGAAATATCTTTTCAGATCCATCCAGAGGTGTGTCTCTTAGTTGATTCCAACCATCAGAAGTCCACCCTTCACATCCCCTTCTGTCATGCTTGATTTCCAAATAAAAATCGTAAAGAGTCCACAATCCTACCTAATATGAAGTAATCACCCCATGAACAACATAAGCACACTGTTGTTCCCCACAAAGAGGTGGCAAAGTCCCTTGTAGATTGCTTAGTCTTGTAGTGTCCCATGACTGACTTAACTGTGACAATAGAGATTTACAATACTTAACTACTGGTATTACCTCAACTGATGTTACATTATATGGTAAAGACATAGAGGAAAGAAAAATATGAATATCTGTTTAATGTGTGTGTGTATATATGCACAAATGTATTCTTAACAAAATAGGACAGAAATACTCATGGCAATTATAATCTTCATTTCTGTAAACAGTAACATCGCTTAGCTGGTATTTATAATTGCTTTTTTCTACTACCCATTCTGCATTTTCTCCACTCTCAGCAAGCATCTCAGCAGGTCTTGGTAATTTAACTGGAGGGATAACTAACATCTTCATCCCTAAAGAGTCTGGGCCCTTTGTCATCCTTTGTAGAGAAGCAGTCCGATCTCCCCATCCCCATCTGGGTAGTGGGGATCAATTGTCCCTCCTAACCCTATAACTCCTTTCTTAGCTTGTTGACTTGGGGTGTCAGGAGACTGAAGTGGTCAGGCAGAAGTCTCCACTTTCAGTTCAATGTAGTACTTATTGTGGCCCCTGGAAGAAACACCTACTTTACCTTCTGAAACCAAAGCTTCTAGGCTAACAGAGCATAAGGTTATGGGATCAGGAAGTAAAAGTTTTGCTAAAGGGTTGATATGGATGATAGTGAGTGGTACCATTCTCATTTCAACCTCATGAACTCTGGACCCATGTATTCTAACAATAGGACAGACAGAACCATATATGCTTGTTCAGAGAATATTCAGAATACCTCTATCCCAGCCCTCCAATCTAGTGCCACGGTGTTGGCTCTATAACTGGATCTTAAAAGGTCATTCAGTCTGTAGGATACCACCCCAAAGGCACCTGATCTCATCTGAGTGCTGTAGGAGAGAGAGAGAGAGGGAGAGAGAGAGAGAGAGAGAGAGAGAGAGAGAGAGAGGAAGAGGAGGAAGAGGAGGAGGAGCAGGAGAAGGAAGAGAAAGGTCATTCCAGCGTGCTAGCAAGGCAGCTGCTTCAGGAAGGTGAGGAATGTGGTGAGACTAGTGAATTCCATGATCACCAGCCCACGGCTGCCCTTCTTCGGGTATTAAGCGAGTTCCTTGGTCAGAAGCAATGCTGTGTGGAATCATATGGCAGTGGATAAGGCACTCTGTAAGTCCATGGGTGATAGTTTTGGGGAAAGACTACCTGTCCACAGAACCATCCTATCTACTTGATTATTGTATTGCATTGTAACCTGCTGAGGTTATTCTTTGACCAGCATGAAACACAAATATCTTCGTTTTCTTTGCCCGTTTGCAGGAATCTATCCACACACTTCTTTCTCGAGTATCTTTCTCCTCAATTTCCCAATCATGTTCCTTCAAAGTCCTTGACCATCCAGCTAAACCATGGCCCACATCTGTAACACACATCTGGCCATTTCCCCTTCCAAGCAAAAGGCATGACCATATGTCCTGCCTGAAGTTCTGCCCACTGGGAAGAGTTCCTTTTAGAGTTTTCCCAGAAAGGGTTGTAACACTGCAGCTGTTCACTTCTGGCCAGTGCCTGCATGGCAAGTGAGGAATTATCTGTAATCCAGGTCCTCATCTTTTCTTACTTCGTGAATGGCAGATAAGTGGCTGCAGAGGTTGATCCACCTGCTGACCTCAGATTCTGGGCCATCTGACTTCGGAATTCACCTCAGCTGGTGAGATCTCCTGAACACCAATAGTGCTTGGGCCCAGCCTCCAGGGGCCTGGACTTCTCAGCCTGTACACATGGGGCCTTCCTGCACTCTACAACTACCTCCTGGGACGGACGGTCTAGGAGGCAGCCTGTTGCCCTGGGCTGTGGTAGGTTAAATTCAAGTTTCCTAACTTGTGGTCACTTCCTATTCTCAGGGCCTCAGGCTAGCTCAGTTTTAAATGATAGACTCTCTCACCCAACCATTGCCCTCTGGGTCATGCAGAGTATCAAACTGAGATTCCTCCCCATCACTGACCCGTGTGTCTCACCTCAAAAACCTGGTTTTGGGGTTTGTAAGAGCTGTAGACTTGTCCAGAGGGGAAGACTGCCACTGTATTGTTTTTTTAAAAACCAGGGACATCTGGTTTTCTTTTGGGTGGCTTCTGCTTCAAGCACCAGTTCCACCATTGGGAGCCCTGTGGATGAAGCTGCTGTTCATCTAGGCTTCTTTTTGGTGACTTGCCAATCTTTTTCCGGCACTGGCTAGCTCTTCTGTCCCAGCTTTTTTCTCTTTGGAATGGGATGTTTTCTTTCTCCTTTTGATTCTTCTCCATAGCCAGGTGGCTTGGAAGCAGTTTCTCATCTTAGCTTACCCGTTATCAAGTAGCTTCTACTATACAAGTGTTTATACAGTTGACTCAAAGTAAGGGAGGGAGAGACCGGGAATGCTCCAGAGAAAATGAGACATTCGTTACCATATCTCACCTCAAGGCATCCATTAATTGATGATGAATGACAAATTGATCACCAATTTATATAACTATTTACTTAAAAAAATCTACTCAACAAATATTTTACTGAACATTTACAGGGAACAGAGTTCTGTGTTTCCCCAGAGCAAGGTGATTCCCTGACTCTCTGCTAATTCCTGAGCACTGGGTCAGGAGAAAGTAGAACATAAGTCCAATAAGACCTAAATCATGTTTTTAAATAAACTTTTCTGAATAGGGGGGATCAGGAAGAGGGTGCACATTATTTGGGGCCATTGCCTTCTTCCCTGTCCTAATAGGAGATGTTGGTATTCTCTTCTGATCACTTTTAAGTACCACTAAAGCCCCAGCAGCTCTGAAATGGGGATGTTCGGTAGGTGGGGAAATGATTAGGAGAAGCAAAGTGTAATTTCCTCCACTATAACTCTCCACCAGCTGCACAGACTCTGCAGTTAAGTAAACACCTTTAAAGACAAAGATTTTGCATTTTCATTTAAACACTGCTGATAATGGCTGCTCACTTTCATTCTTTTGGAGGCTGCCCAAACAGCCAGTGATTTGCATTTTCTCAAATAATCTCAGCAGTGTGCATGCTTCTGAAGCACAGAGAGATGAAACCTCGCATTCTCCAAGTGCTGAGTAAAATCACACAAATATATATATATACACATCCAAGTAGCATCGTGGATGATTTGCAAATACAGCTAATATTTATTTTTAACGCCGTGTGTATGCATGTAAACATGCATATATGTACATACGCATTTGTGACCGTGGGTGCACATCTATCTGTCTGCCTGTGGAGACCAGAGGCCTTCATATCACCTTTGAGACAGGGTCTCTCACTGGTGCTCACCAATTTGCTAGACTGTCAGTGGGCTCTGAGGAACCAGCTGTCTCCATTACCTTGTGCTAGGGTTACAGAGATGTGCAACAATGCCTGGCTTTTTTACATAGATACTGGGGATCCCAACTCAGTTTGCATGACAGAATTTTACTGACTGAAGCTGACTCCCCACCCCCTATTTTTGTTTATTATTGTATGTAGCAAACTTTCCAAATACTTGAACGTCACTCTTTCAGGAAATATGATGTCATCACTGCCTTCTCAACTGAAGAGACCTTGAGTCGATTCGATTCTTCATGATATGAACTTTAAATAGCACCTTTTTTTTTTTTTTTTTTTTTTGAGGCAGGATCTTATGTTGCCCAGGTTGGCCTCAAACTCACTATATAGCCAAAGGTGACCCTTTACGTCTGATCTTTCTGTTTCATGTTGGATTTGGATTCCTAAGAATATCTAAAGAGACTGGTAGAGATATTTAGTTGCTAAAGAAAGATCCAACGTGATGGAAATGTAAGAGAGAGATGGATTGTGAGTAATTATATGGATAATCTTCTCATCCCAACACGTCAGTGATGACCCTATGGGTTCTAGTTATCCTCTGACAAGTCATTTAACATCTCTATACTCCATCTTCCCCCATTTAAAAATGAGGATGTGGCAGAGGGTGAAGCTCAGTGGTAGAGTGCTTGCCCAGCATGGGCAATCCCCCAGCATTGTGAAAACATAAATAAAATGGGATGGTGTAGTATTTACTTCAAATTCACAGAGTGTCTGTGAACAGAATGTTGTGTATAGGCCTTAGAACAGAGGAGAGTACATTTAAAGGGCCCAGAAAGAGTTAGCATTCATTACAGTCAGAGAGCCTAGCTCCATAATCATGTTCAAGAACCCTCTCAAAGCCTCGCTAACGGCTTTGAGAAGCACATGGCTTCAGCCAACACTTTTCCTGAGCTTTTCCCTGCTGTGGACTTTTGGCACACCAGTGACCTCCCACAGATATTCTCTACAGCCCCCAGGAGCAAGCCCCCCAGCTCTAAACTTGCTGTATGGTGGACCTCAAGGTTTAGATGATGAGTTCTTTTTTTCCTCTCTCAGTAAGTTACCTTCCTGGGTTTCCAAGCAAACTGCCACCCTGTGGAGCTGTCTGCTCCTCTACCCTTCCTGTCTATGCCTTTCCTGCTTAGTTCCTCATTCCTCATTAGTACCTCCATGGATGAGGTACTGGAGATACAGGAGAGCCTCATTCTATTAAAACTGACTAAACTGGTTTCATATGACTGAGGAAGGACAAGAGTAAGCCACCAGGTGAAATCTCCAGGGTGACCCTAATCCTGAAGCATCTGGAAGGACTGTTGGCTCCCAAGTCGCTCACAGTATCAGATTGTTTCTGTGTTCATGGCCTCCGAATTTCAAGTTGAATTTTAAAGGTACCTGCAAAGGTCTCATTGGGAGTGTTAAGGGGAACTCACCAGAGAGACCAGTTGGACATAGTTTACAGTCAATTGAAGGTCTTTATTCCAACTCATTGGGATTTGGACCTAAGTGTAGCCCAGAGCATTTAAAGGGGCTTTTAAGGAAAAAACCCACATCTTGTATCTCACTCAGCAGCTGCAGAGGGAGGTTTGCACAAGCAAGCAGTTTAACAGAAGCTAACGTAAGTTAGTTGGGGCATCTTGACTTCAGGTTCCTAGAATAGAGTTGAGTGATTTTCCACGGGATTCTCCATCAAGGAGATCGAATTCTAGTTAAACCTGAAATGGCCTCAGCAAGAATACAAGGTGGAGAAACCTCTGCATTGTCTTGCCCCCCATCACAGGAAGAGTCCTTTACTCAGTTCACAGCACATCCTGGTTCATGCGTTTTACACCTTGGCCTACATTTTTACTATGCCAGTAAGTTCTACTTATTTGTTTTTATTTTTTAATATTTTAGAGTTGCTATGTTTCGTTTTAATTTTCATTTGTAGAAAAATAAACAAAACACAACATTTACCACTTTACTTTTAAGTGTAGAGTTCTGTGGTATTAAGCACATCCATTTACTATGCAGCATTCCTTATTAGAGGATTCCACAGCATGTATGTAGTGGTTTGAATGTAATTGGCCCCCATAAGCTCATAGAGAGTAGCACTATTAAGGCATGTGGCTTTATAGGAGTAGGTATGACCTTGTTGGAAGAAGTGAGTCACTGTGCAGTTGGGCTTTGAGGTCTCATACATGCTCAGGACACCACCCAGTGTCTCAGTTCACTTTGTGTTGCCTGCAAGATGTAGGACTCTTAGCTCCAACACTGTGTCTGCCTGCACACGGCCATGTCCCACTATAATAATAACGGGACTAACCTCTGAACTGTAAGCCACCCCATTAAATGTTTTCCTTTATAAGAGTTTCTGTGGTCATGGTATCTCTTCCCAGCAATAGAAACCCTAAGACATATGTATTTAAATGCCATATTCACCTGTTCATTCACAGAAGTGTGCTTGGATGTCTCCTCTCCTTGGCTATTGCAAATAATGTTGCTAAAAACATGAACATAGAATTAATTATCTGAGACCCTGCTCTTTAGTTCTTTGGGTGTACATGCTTAGAAGTGGAGTGAAAGGATCATACATCAATTCTGTTGGTGGTGTTTTTCTGAGAAATTGTATGTCGGTAAGTTTTATGCCAGTGGCCCATGAAGAGTGATGAGATCATTGACTAAATCCCATACAAACCAGCATGAGCCTTCCAAGGCTTTCGGTGGCAGATTCAATGTACTATGAAGAAAAATTAAAAGTTTAAAAGTCAATTCAGGGGACTAGAAAGGTGGCTCTGTGGTTAGGAAAACGTCCTGCTCTTCCAGAGGACTCGGGTTCTGTTCCAAATACCTATAGTAAGTGACTCACAACTGCCTATAATTCTAGTTCGAAGGGGTGCCATATATTCTGGCTTCTGGGTGCACCAGCACACACATGATTCACACACATTCACACAGGCACAAAGGCATACACAATAAAAATTTAAAAACAGTTCAGGAAAATTAGAGGGGCAGGGCTACACAATGGAGGATAAACAGCTCAACGTCAGAGTCACAGTCAGTGGCAGGATCCAGATTCTGGGTCCTGGAGAGTGGCTCTCCACCAACAGTAGAAAGCAATCCATATTCTTGTTTGTCATGGTAATTCCCTAGAAGGAAGTCAGGGCCAGATGTTCAAAGGAGCCAGGAATGGATTTCTGGTATATGCCTTGTTGGATGCTGACCCCTCCTGATATAAAAGGGGGTCTCTCCTGTGAGTACAGAATGCTAAAAATTCAATGGTATTGTGCAATTCAAATTGACATAATTTTGTGTTTCAACAAACATTAGGAACTGAAAATATGAAAATTAGTAACACATAATAACTATTTTCAAACCACTCACAGTCGAGCAAAGGAGAAACTGATGTGAACAAAGGACAGTGCCAGACACAGAAGGCTAAGTGCTTGGATTAAATTGCTGTGGACTGATGCTCGTGGTCCCCGCAGACTGGTATGCCGCCGCCTAATCTGTGTGGCAGTGGCTCTGGGAGGCAGGATTTGGGAGGTGGCGCTCTAGTGACGAGATTCACATCCTTAAAGATAAAACATGCAAAACCTAGATTCCCACCCTCCATCCCATGTGAGGATCCATGAGAAGATGGCCATCACAAACGAGAAGATGAGAAAGTGGGCACTCACCAGACTCAGGTTCTTTGACCCTGGACTCACCCACCTCCTTCCAAACATTAAGAAATAAACATCGGTTGTTTCAGCTGCATAGTCCATTTGGGTTTTGACAGTAGTCTGAGATGGTGAGGATAAGTACAGCCATACACAAGGCAATATGGTAGGCAGGGGAAGAGGTCACCAAAAGGGGAAGAGGTCACCAAGTCTGCTGTGCAGCCATGGGGTTGGCACATGGGCAGAAATGGCTGAGCAAAGTGCTGAAGGTTTTCACAGAGAACTAAAGATCTTCTGGTCCCCAGAGCATAGGACCCAGAGGAAGGAGATCAGCCTGTCTCAAGGTCTAGTTTCTGGTCATTCTGGTAAAGCATTCAAATGCAGCCTGACTGGCTTCTATGGCCCTGGTTGTGTGTTTTCTTGTACAACATCCTTAAAAGCACAAATTTTTGATGTGATCCGGTTTAATCCCAGCACTCGGGAGGCAGAGGCAGGCAGATCTCTGAGTTCAAGGCTAGACTGGTCTACTGAGCAAGTTCCAGGACAGCCAGGGCTACACAGAAAACAAACAAACAAACAAACAAACAAACAAACAAACAAACAAACAAGCAAGCACAGATCACGTGTTGCCTATTACACAGTTCCTAGAACACTCCAGCATACAGTTCATATTTAATTGAAGGACACCTGAGTTAATTTCTCAATGTTAGCATGGTTTTTGTAAGTAAACCAGATGCTGAATATTCCTGACTGTGCTCTGGAGAAACATATTCATTGTTCAAATTTAATTTCTGCTCAATATGATTTTCCGTAGCGGTTTGAGCTGGGTATACTAATGCATACCTGTAATCACAGTGGTCAGAGGCAGGAGGATTGCTGCAAGGTCAAGGACAGTCCAGCTTACACACACACACACACACACACACACACACACACACACACACACACACACGTATATATAAATGTATGTGTGCACGTATGTGTATGGGAAATTGGCTCAGTGGGTAAGAACATTTACTATGCAGCATGAGGACACACACACACACACACACATGTATATATAAATGTATGTGTGCATTTATGTGTATGGGAAATTGGCTCAGTGGGTAAGAACATTTACTATGCAGCATGAGGACCCGAGTTTGAATCCCCAGCACCTCCACAGAAAAGCCCGGCATAGTTGCTTATGCCTGTGGTCCTGATGTTCAAGGTAGGGGTGGAGATAGACAGATCTTGTTGGCCAATGATTCTATCCAAAACAACAAGCTTCAGGTTCAGTGAGAAACCTTGAGGAAGAGTCCCAGCACCCTTTCTGGCCTCTGTAAGAATGCACATCTTCATACACCTGTGCATGTATATACATATACCATACCTACCCATACCA
The DNA here is from genome assembly GCF_004664715.2 of Peromyscus leucopus. NCBI lineage: Eukaryota > Metazoa > Chordata > Mammalia > Rodentia > Cricetidae > Peromyscus > Peromyscus leucopus. The sequence continues at coordinate 74,639,220 of NC_051070.1, forward strand.
CACACACACACACACACACACACACACACACACACACAAATACACCCACATACACATCAGACATAGCAGCTCTCAGATATTTACACTCTCACAGTTCAGGTATTTATACTCATTTATATTATATGCATATACAGCTGGTGTGAGTCAGATTTGTCTGCTCTTTGCAGTAGAGCTGGTTGAAGGTAATCTTGTTAATGAAAACGAAGAGTAAAAAAGATTAAATCTGTAAACACCACGGGACTCGTCCTGAGTCATGGCTAAACTTCACGGCCCAGCCTTCAAATTTGCCTATAGCAGACTCTCCTGTTCTAGGACTCTGCAGCATGATGTTGGGTAGAGTCAGGGAGAGGGACTGATGTTTATACTTTGGTTGCAATCAACAGAAGTTCAACATGAATTACCTTAAGCAAAGATGCAAATTCATTAGGTCACATTACCTAGAAATCAGGCCCTGCTGGGTCCAGGATCTCAAAAATCAGGCCAGTTTTCTCTGTCTTGCAAGTTTGCCTCTTTCTTCTTCTTTGTGTATTGGTCCCCATGCTCTCTTACTGCAGAAATTCTTACTCTGTGGGAGGAAAGGAGTCTACCAACACCCTCAGTTCCACAATTTTGCATTTCCTGATCCAAACGGAAGAGAGGGAAGACCTCTTTTAGTCTTTGTGTAGCTTGAGTTCCTAGGGTGAGACTTCAACTGATCCAACTTGTGCTACCTGCTTCTCTCTCGGACCTGTTCATCTGGTTGTGGCACAGGAGAGCATAATTGGCTGAATCTGAGTCACATGTCAGCCTTGCAGCAAAAGAGGAGTGATGGAAATCCACTAAAAGCCACACCGAATAAAGAAGCGATGAACAAAGGAGACAGAAAGGCCTTCCCAGGAGAAGAGAAGGCAACAGGGTGAGCAGGTTGAAATAGCGATTCCAGCAGCTGCGCAGCACATGCTTTGGCACACAGCTGGAGCCGGAGGCTAGGCTGAGTTGCCAGGCGTCACTATAGGACGCTGGTTTAGGTATATCTCTGACTCAGAGACCCATGGCACACCTGGTGCTGGGCATCTGGTGGCACCAATTGCCTTCCTTCCTAACCCGGAACAACTTTGTTGATAGCTCCTGGTCACCTCCCAGGCCCCTCCTTCATACCCGCTGATGAATGTGGCTGTATGGGATACCGTCCTTTCCACACCTCAGTCCCTGAGTCTCCTGTCGTTGGGAGCAGAGGAAGCCCTAAGTGAATGTGTGCTGTGGACGCAGGCATGACCATGTCAAGGACCCTGGCCTCAGGCCGATGGGAGTGGCAAAGCCTTCCCTGGTGAGTCTCAAAGGGAAAGGGTAGAGTCTTCCTTGTGGGTCCGAGTGTGGACATTGACAGTGAGTGCAGAAAATGTCCACTACAGCGTCACCCCTCACCCTGGATATTTACAGTCTGAACACTGCTCCACTACAGAGAAAGCTCCCACTGAGGCTAGCTAAACCTGTGTCCTTGATCCAGCTGTGTACCGTAAACCCTGCCTCCTTGTTTATCTGTACATAATAACCCTAGCTCCCTGGTTCGGCTGTAATGCAATAACCCTGCCTCCCTGTTCAACTGTAAATAACAAATGCACTACGCTTCGGGGGTTCTGACATGTCTCCTGCAAAGAGCCAGGTCCACACCCAACCCCAGCTTTGCTTCTGTCTGTCTGTCTGTCTGTCTGTCTTTTCTTTTTCTGTTCTCTCGTCACTCCAGTCAGGTCTGTCCCCAGAGCCATGTAAGGATGTGGCAGCTTGCTGCTTAAGTCCTCTTTTTAAATTCCCCTGAGAATAAATCCTTATTTAATTTGACCTTCCAGACCCTCAAGCCTCCAACTCCAGAGGACCTCATTGAACTCCTCGCCCACTCCAGCCCCCTCCCAGGCCTGGCCCCTTGCGCTTTTCGTTTGCACACATCAAGCTCCTTGCCATCCTCCTGTCGTCGTCAACCTAACTCAGATGCCACTTTAGGAGAGGGGCCCACATAAAGGAGCTTCCTGCCCTCTGCCACTTCCATAATTTCCCCCTTAACAGCACCTACCACACTCTGAAATGGCCTCTCTGTGTTTTCTTCTCTAACGCCAGCTTCTTTCCCAAGAGAATGAATGTGGGAACCATGTTGACTTTATCTAGGGCTTCAGAGGTCGTGTCAACTGGTGAGCTCTCAGGATGGAGAGGTGAATGCTATAGCCCTGCTGCCTTCCCTGTGAGACCAGTTCTCCCTTGAGCAGAACTGGTGTCTGCCTCCACCGGGCAACCATGGTAGCTTACCTCATGTACCTCACAGCTCTAGCCCTCGCTGTGCTGAGCAACAACTGCTTGCCTGGACCCTGTGCTCGTATGCAAGCCCTATGAGATGGGGCCAGTCAGACTTGCAGCTTATCTCTGTACACCTCAAGCCAGGTAAGTGGTGGTACCCAGGAGACAGCAGGGGCTCTAATGCTTATGAGTGGAATAAGACAGCCCCAAATCGGTCAGCAATCCGCAGCTAGGTTGATGTAGTCACAGGAAGGGGAGGGCTGAAGAACCCCAGAAAAGATGCTGGTCCCTTCAGCTGGATTTGTTACTCTGGCAAGAGGTGGCAGAGATGAAGGAAAAGCTTTCTGAGCAGAAGGTGAGAGACAAACCGACAAAGACAGCATATTTCCAAGCATTTCAGACTCAATTAATAGCCTCCAGTGGGTTAAAAAAAAAAAAAAAAAAAGACCATCTTGTTTTGGAGAAGCAAAAGACAGGTACTTGACAGCATCCTTTTAATGCTTCTCCGGTTCCTTGATGTATTGTCTTCTTGAGCAAGTATCAATATTGTGTGTGTGCAGGGCAGAAAGCACCATCTCCAGATTGTAATGAATCTAAAATGAAAACGAGCCACGCAGTTGGCCAATGCTGCTTTAAAATTGCGCATCAAGAACACTCCCAGTGACAAACACTTTCAAGGCAAACAAACCAAACAGAAATTAAAAAATCTCTGTGGGGTATAAATATGTAATTACACTCACACAGGGAGCATTTTATCAGGTAAACCATCCCACTTTGTTAATTGAAATGCTCCAGCACTGAGCTTTTTTGACAAAGCGTCTGAATATGTATGTGTACGACGTAGACACGCTGCTTCGCTGCGGCTCTTCCTAGCTGGGGTTAACCGCCTCAAAGCCATTTTCCCGTGCAGCTGGGAGGTGGCTTCTCTAAGCCTTCCTTTTGTTTGTTTGCTCTGGTTTCCATCAAGCTGAATTCATCGGGCTGCAAACTGGGTTGGAATGCTAAAGATCTGCCCCCAAACACAGTTATTTTTAAAATAGCTAATAACTTGATTTTTTTCCCCTGCATCTCATTTGAAACACATCCATCAGCCATTCTTCTTGATAATTTAGGAATGTTCCGACAGCCAGAATGAGATGCTCCAGCAGTGTACATTAGTGTGTTGTGGTGGGAGAAAGACCTGTGTTCTAGACGTGTGACCTTAAGCCATCCAAATATCATTACTTCCATATAAATTGGTCTATGATTTCCATGAATAGGAGAAATTGTTTTTCTACTCCAATATCGCCACTGCATTTTCTGCGAGGTTTTGAGCAGTTGGATTAATAATTCAAGCCAAGTTTTATGAATGTTGAACAGGTTCTCCAAGAAGACCCATCTTCCTCTTCTGGTATGTTCGAGGCTCTGGCCTTTCTTCATGCCCTTCATGTGACCTGCCCTGTGCTATAGCTCCAAAGTGTCCAGTGAAGATTTACTGGGTAGCCTCAATGCTCTACCTATGAACATATCACTGAGGTTATCTGCAAGGGAGAAACATGAAAGGGCCTGTGACTTGAGGCAGTTAAATCCTGGGTCCCAATGTATGGCTTCTGCAATATGGGCAGAACCAGCCCTGTGGCCTTTCCTAACTCCCCAGAAATGGTCATGTCTACATTTCCTAGGGCTGCTGAGGAAATGACAACAAACTAGGAAGTAGAGAAAGCGCGGACTTCCCCACACTTCCGGAGGCGGAGACTTGTTTCTGGAAAGGCTCTGCTGTCTGCTGGCGGCTCCAGGCCTTCCGTGGCTTGCAGCTCTGTTGTTCTAATCTCCGTGGCCAGGGTCACCTTCCCTTCTGTGTCTTTGTGTCTTCTTGCCCGCCCCATCTAACGACACTTAGCATGGGAAGTTTATGAACGCAGCATGTGCATACTCGGAAGCTCTTCCTTCCTTCCTTCCTTCCTTCCTTCCTTCCTTCCTTCCTTCCTTCCTTCCTTCCTTCCTTCCTTCCTTCCTTCCTTCCTCACTCCCTCCCTCCCTTTTCCTATTTTGGTGTGTGTGTGTGTGTGTGTGTGTGTGTGTGTGTGTGTGTGTACCTGTAGATGCTGAGTATCTTCCTTAATCACTGTGTGCCTTGTTTTTTCAGGCAGGATTGATTACTGGGACCTGAGGCTGGCCCATTCAATTAGACAGGCTGACCAGCAAGCCCCAGGAATCCTTCTCCCCAGTGCTGGAATTATAGGCACATGCTACAGTGCGTGGCTTTTACATGGGTGCTAAGGACCAAACTCAGGTCTCTGTGTTTCACAGAAGGCATTGTACCAACTGAGCTATCTCCCCAGCCTCATAATCCCTCATATACATATATAGAATATGTATATTATTCTATACATAGTCTATAGGTTCTGTTCCTCTAGAGAACCCTGACTAATACCATGAGTCACAAAGAGATGAAGTCAATTACTCCACATGGAAGATTTAGATGTTGCCTCGTGATGACTGCTGCTATTAATGTCATCATCGGTTATTAGCGGATAGCTGTGGAACGGTTCTAGGTGCAAGGAGATGAGCAAATTTACTTCTAAGCCGTAACTGTTATGTGATTGCTGATTCTGATGAACCAATGCAGGTGCTGAGGAGATTCTGCTGTAGTTGCTTGGAGAAATGAAAAGCCACTGAAAGAGCAGCGTGAACACGGACATCCACAAGTGCGTGTCTTAACAGTAACATACAAAGTTGATTGACAACAGATCTAGTGCATTAGTCCTATTAGGGCTGGCGTTTTAAAAGTCATAGTTTTGGTGATGTGAACAATAGACACTTATCATCTCAGCTCTGGAAGTCCAGCACCCAGCAGTTGGTTGGGAAGCTAGTGATGTTTCTCCTGTACAGTTCCTTCTCTGTTTCTGGTTTCCACTGAGGTGACTCGTGAGATCTGTGGCTCACGCCCATACTAACCTCCCAACTTGTTGCCCGGCCACACTCTTAATAGTCTCTTCAAAACACATTTTATTTTTCTTGTAGTCAGTGCAGCCAAAGAAATTTTCAAATCTTCACATTCTCTCCCTCCCTGTCTTTCTGTCTTTCTTATGATTCATTCACTCAGGGCTGGAGAGGTGGCTCGGTGGTTAAGGGCACTTGACACCCTTACAGAGGACCTGGGTTTGGTTCCCAGAACCTACACCTGGCACCTCACAACCACTTACAACTTCAAGGGGGTCTGATGCCCTCTTCTGGCCTCTGTGGGCACTGCACTCACATGCAAATACAGACATACAAATAAAAGTAATTTTAAAAAAAACCCACCGCATTCTGCCTCTCCCCTCTTGCATTTTGCTCTAAGCAGCAAGCGGAACCCAAGCTGCCCCTCCTCAGCAAACACCGGCACCTGCTGCCTTCCCAAACACCAGAGCACAGCACGGCCACGGCCTGTCCACTCTGTAACAAAGGTCAACTTCCGTCCAGGTTCAGTCACACATTTTTGTGTTTCTGACAGAGGCCTTACCAGAATGGCCTTCTAACATCTGTATTCCTAACATCTGTATTCCTAGTGGCAATCGACCGTGCATAATGTGTGTCCACTAAGACAACAGAGGCGTTTTCTGACGGTAGACTCTCTCTTCTCCTCACTGCTCTCGGTGTTTGCCTAATGTGCACCTCACAACTTCCGGCCTGTGAAACGACCCAGTTCCCAACCACTTTGGCACTGTGTGGGGTTTGCTGCAGCAGCCCCGCCCTGTACCACAATCCTCTACTGTTCTTTTGTAACAAAACCACACGATGGATGACCTAGTCAACATAAATTTATTTTCTGACATTTCCTGAAGGCAGACGTCCATAACCATTGTGCCAGAAATGTTGATGTCTGCTGGAGTCTCCCTTCGTGACTTCCAGATGGCCACCTTCCTACTGAGTCCTCTGCATGTGTGGAGAGCGATCGAATGAGCCGCCTCTTTTCTTCCTCTGGTAAGGACACTAATCCTATTGATTAAATTCTTATTCTTATGACCCAACTTAACTTTAATTACCTTCTGACAGGCCCTACCTCCACATAAGTCACTTTGGGTTTTGGGGCTTCAGTGTAAGAGTTGAATTCATCAGCTATCATTGGTATTGCTGTTAAAAAAAAAAAAAAACACCAACTCACATTTAAGGCATTGACCCAACATTATCAGAATGATAATGCCCTACACTGCTTTGTCCCGTTTGATTATGGGTACCTCACTTTGAGAGGAAATAGACATGGGTGGAGCATACACATGCGTAAGTTGGCAACTAGGGTTTGAACCCAAAGAGAGTTATGGAAATGAGATGCCAATAGAAAAAATAGTCTGAGAAAAGGGTGGAGGCATTCTGGATGATTATCACAGGAAAAGGGACTTCACTCACCATACTCAGAAGATAGCTCAAGGGTGGTGTACTGAAATTGCAGAAAAGAATTCTTTGAATATATAGATATGCCTATATACACAGAGCCCAGGACACAATTCTCCAAAATAGTCTATTTTAGGGGGTAGACGATGCTTCTTCCTGTTGAAGATGTCTGGAAGCTGGGAGCCTAGGGAGACCAGAAGTCACATTCAGACACTGAATGATTTTAATGGAGGATGTTATTAAATGTCCTCCACTCTTCCAAGTTTGGGGCTATTTTCTGTTATCATAGAAATAATTGGACAAGAGCAACGGTTGGTTCATGAAGTTCTGAATACTTTAACCTTTGGGCAAGAGAGTAGGGCAAGAGTCTGACTGAGCACAGAGTTGTTGCAAATGGCATTTAAATATTTTCCGATAGAACACAGTCAGTTCAGCAGGGATCTATTTTAATTAAGTTATAAGAAAAATTTAAAAACTCACGAGAGCTATTTCCATTTATGACAGCTGGAAGCCATCTCCCAAGTACACCCTAATAATTACACTTTGAGTTGCTTATCTAGGGCACATCAAAGAATTAGGTGCAAGTGGTCATCACACTAATGAAATGCTTATCTTCCTCTGCTTGTTCTAAAGAGCTTAGAGAAATGTCTGATACCGGACTCTTCTTCTACTATTAATTAATTGAATGGGCATCAGGGACTCTATGATCTATTAAACAAAGAGCGAAGCCCAGACAGAGTCATATGAATTTCTAATACAACACAGATGCTTGAAAGCTATTCTCACCCTAGTCATAGGTATAAGAGAGTGGATGCCCATAGACGGCAGCAGCCAGTCCTGCTACTCCACCTTTGCGGTCAAAATAAAATTAAATTCAAAGAAATTAAAAAGGGCTTGAGATTCTCTTTTCTTAGAGAGTCTGAATATAAGTTGAAGCATTGTCCTTTGCAGTGATAGCTCATATATGTTTGTGACATATGGAGATGTTTTTACGGTTCTCCACGTGAGCTTGCGCTCCATGGAGAACTTAGATGTGTTTGGCCAGACAGCTCTCAGTTGAAACCTTTCACGAATGCTTTTCCTGCTTGCTGGGTCCACCTTTTTCCATTCAAATGCTTCTGGCAAAGGATCTCAGCTGGGCGAAAGCTCAAATCCCCTAAGAGCTCCTGGCCCAGGAAACTTGTCAAAACTTTATCTTTACCCTCAAAATAAACACAGGCACCAGTAAGAAAGATTTACAGCAAGTTGGCCCAAATGGAGAACACTGGCAAGGACTATGAAGTTCTCAGTGATGGAAGGTGATAGTTGGGCGACTAAAAGAACCACCTGAAGAAGCAGGGGGTGAAAATCGACTACTTAGAGGCACTTCCGCCTTCATATGGCTGTCGTTACGCGCAGGCCTCCAGACTGGCTTTTACTTGTCTTAGCTGTCTTTGGTCCTTTTCTTATTAATGAGATGTGAGTTAAAGGAAGAAAGATTTCTTTTGGCTCACAGTCCAGGGATAGCCCATTATGGCAGATAGGCATGGTGGTGGCATCGTGAGATGTCTGGTTATATGGCCTTGGCAGTCAGGAAGCAGAGTGTTCTGGCTAGAATTAGGTTTGGACTATAACCCATAATTCCTGCCACTATAGCCCTCTTTCTACCGGTTGGTCCCCATGTCTGAAAGGTCTGGAAACCTCCCCAAATAGTGCTACCGGCTGGTGATTAAGTGTTCAGACACATGAGTCTGTGGAAGACATTTCACATTCAGACACGTAATATTAGCCATGCTTCATAATATACCTGGAAATTCTAGCCTCCTTTCTTAATCTGCACACTTCCATTCTGACCACCATTCATTTCTTCATGTAAAAGAAAGCTTCCAAGGCTGGGGAGATGGGCTCAGTGGGTAAAGTGTTTGTCATGACTATGAGGACTGAAGTGTGTATCCCCAGCATCCATGTAAATGACGGATGGGCACGGCGACCTGCTGTGGATATCGCTCTGTATAAATAAAATGCTGATTGGCCAGTAGCCAGGCAGGAAGTATAGGCGGACAAAGAGAATTCCGGTAACAGGAGGGCTGAATTAGGAGACGCTGCCAGCCGCCGCCATGAGTACCAACATGTAAGATACTGGTAAGCCACGAGCCATGTGGCAAGGTATAGATTTATAGAAAAGGGTTAATTTAACATATAAGAACAGCTATCTAGCAGCCTGAGCCATTAGGCCAAACAGTTTAAATAATATAAGCATCTGTGTGTTTATTTTATAAGTGGGCTGCGGGGGCTCAGTGGGACCCAGAGAGAAGCTCTCCAGCTACAGCAACCTGCCTGCAATCCCAGCATGTGCCTAGCTGAATTGGAGAGGTCTGGGTCAAGTCAGAGAACCTGCTTTGGTATACAAGGTGAGAATGTTTAAAGATTCCTGATGTCAACTCCAAGTCTTTACATACACCAGAACACACATATATGCCCCGCTCCCCCCCCCCACCATGCAAGCGTACCTGTACAAGTGCATATGCCACACACATACACATGCAGATAAATAAATAAACAACTAGTCAAAGCTAGCACTTGGCATGGTTTACTCTGCATGGGTACTGATCATTCTAAAGTCACTTTTTGTTGTTTTGTTAGTTTTTAACCTGCTGGGTGAGCCTCACACTTCCTTTGCATGCTGCCACAGGCTAGTTTTTGCTGGGAATCCAAACACATGTTGATCTCCCCACGACATGAAGACTTAGTGGGAGGGCGCCTTTGTTGGTTTTGTGTTACAACAACATTGCAAAACAAGCACGATGTCAGGTTTTGACAACCTGCTTTGAAGAAGTTAACCTTTGACTGAACTTAAAGGGGAAAAAAATGATCGTCAACTGAGTAACTTGATGCAGACTATAATGGTGAGAATGTCTTTGACAGGAGAAGGATCCAGGAGGTGCTGGAGGGCTCTGACTTCAGAAAGTCTCCGGCTGGGTCAAGTGTACAAGGTGATTACCCAGTCAGAGTCACACCTGCAAGTGGATAGGAAGACTCCAGGCACAATCTGTAAGCAACCTGCTTTTTAAGACCTGTTGTATGCAATGACTTTTAACTACAGTGTGTGTGTGTGTGTGTGTGTGTGTGTGTGGTGAACAGTGTGTAAGTTCATAGTCACGGTGCTCTGTTTGGAAGGACTGTACAACAAGTCTGTTAAGTACCAGCTATATTGGGACTTCTGAGATCATCTGAAGCTTTATTCTCTTTTGGAGCTAGAGATACATACAGCTCAGTAGTAAGAGCACTGACTGCTTTTCCTGAGGACCCAAGTTTAGTTCCCAGGACCTACATCAGGTGACTCACAACCACCTGTGACCCCAGATCCAGAGGATCCAAGACCTTTAGCCTCCATGGTCACTTGCACACACATTCACATATCCATATACCAACACATAACTTAAAAAAAAAAAACCTCTTAAACAAACAGAATTACTGCCTTGTTAACCCCGTGAGATCGAGAGACCTTTGGCCTCTGACTCTAAGGGATGGACGAAACCTCCAATGTCATTGTGCCCCTACTTTGTTCTTCTCGGCAGAGGTATCTGTCCTACATTTTCACTCAGTTTCCTAAAATTCTGATGCCAAATCCAAAAGAGGAGTCATGCCTAAGGATGTCAAAGGTCCCAAACATTTGCCCACAGCAGACATGATTGAATCTGCACCCTCTCCCCACTTAGCTCAGACCTAAGGCCTTCCAGCGCTTTCTAGAGCAGCCAGCTCCCACCCACCACCTACTTCTCTAGTTCGGGGACAAAAAAAGATTTAGTTTGCACCCCTCTTTTAAGGTATCCAGTTCCTGCTGTGTGGCAATTTAATTGGCTGTGTGTCTGGTAGTTCTAGAGAAAAGCCTACAAGGATACAAATGCATTCCATCTGGTATTTATCTATCTCATTTCTTTTGTCTTTTCACAGTAGTATAGTCTTAGTTTTTATTTATTTTAGGATATTTTGATTTATTCTTTGACAATGTATCTTGATCATATCTCCCCCAACTCCTGCTCTCTTTCCTCTGCTCCCTCCCACCTTCATGCCCCCCCCAATAACTAAATGAATCCAATCAATGCCTCCTGCACATACATGGATACAGAACCACCACTGGAGGATAGGCAAACTATCAGTAGCTAGGACCCTGAAAAAAAGTGATTTCCCCTCGCCCAGCCATCCTCTGCCAGTGGTTCCTCCACTAGGGATGGAGCCTATGAGACCCTCCCCAATCAGCGTTGACATATTGACTGGCTTCATCTTGTGGCAGTAACTACAGCTGCTGTCAGTTCAAGAGGACGTTGGCCATGTCACGTCCACAAGACAGCATGTCACAACACTCCTCCTCATCCTCCCGCTTACTTTCTTTTTTCTTTTTTCTTTTTTTTTTTTTTTAGACAAAACTTTATTGGTAATAGTTTTCAAGTATGTTTGAGACAGCACATTTTTCATGAGGAAATCTTACCTTTTACATCACACAGGTTAACTATCATACCCCACTGGCCCTACCTCAAGTCAGACAGTTCCTCCAGGGTAGGTAGGGAGAATTTATGAGAAAGATGAAGATGAAGATGAATAGAATGCTTCCTTAGAGAGTCTCCATTCTTCTATTAAGAGAAAACACACAAATAAGATGGGGTTGGGAGCAAGGTGGAGGATGGGAGACACAGAAGACATGATGGGCATCTGACAGTTAAACCAGAAGAGAGGTCCCAGGAGGGGAAGAGAGCCAATAAAGCTGCTGTCCACCAAGAAGTCATCCTCACCAAAGTTTTTGTTTCTCCCTTAAGTAGTCAGGGTTGTAAATTAGGTGTCATTTTAATTCAACATTAAAATCATTTTAATCATTGGATACACACAATGCTAAATGCATGTAGAGTATTTCATATCATTGATAGTATTTACTTTTTCCTTAGGCTGAACATTTGATTTCCTTCAGATTATTCATAATGTTATTAACAGAATGGAATGCATTTAACATTTAGAAATTTTTCCCATACTTGAGATATTTCCTTAGGTTAGGTTTGTGGAAGTGTCTTTACTAGTATACAAACATTTTAAGAGATGATAGGTGACCCAACCACTTTTCAGGGCACTGCCAAGTTCATCTGTCACAGTGGTCCTCAACTTTCCTAACGCTGTGACCCTTTAATACAGTTCCTCGTGCTGTGCTGACCCCCAACCATAAAATTATTTTTGTTGCTACTTCATAACTGTCATTTTGCTACTGTTATGTTGGAGCCCACTAGCTTACCCAGTGGCTGTACCCAGCAGGACTGCATAAGAGGTTGATTGGACCACGGGCCTGGGTACCAGGTGTTTGTAAGGTCTACACTTGACTTGACTGTAACTAGCAAGGGGGAGGTCTTTTACTCCACCCCTTGGCATTGTTATAAATAGACCTTTGGAATAAAGCTCTGGGCCGGTGGATAACGATCCAGGCCCACTGTAGTCTGTCCTGTGTTTCTCTCCCCCCTATTTCTTTTTTTTTTTTTTCTTTTTAATTTTTATTTATTTTCCGGAGCTGAGGACCAAACCCAGGGCCTTGTGCTTGCTAGGCAAGCGCTCGACCACTGAGCTAAATCCCCAAGCCCCTCCCCTCTATTTCTAACTAAGTCTCTTATTCCCCATACCTCAAGAGTCCCAGGGACTGGCCTCCCACATTGTTATAAGTCATAATGTAAATATCTATTTTCTGGTGGTCTTAGGTGATCCCTGTGAAAGGGTCATTTGACCCCCCCAATGGGGTCAGGACCCACAGACTGAGAACCACTGATCCCTTGCAAAAAATTTATAGGTAACAGACAATAAATAGTCTCTCTGTCTCTCCTCCTCTCTCTCTCTTTCTCCTCCCCCCCCCCCCCGTGGTGTGCCTGTATACATGTTTGGAGTCCAGAGGTCAACCTCAGGTGTTCCTCAGGAGCTGTCTACCTTAGATTTTGAGACAGGGTCTCTCACTGGTCCTCTTTTCTCGGTGTTCTCTCTTCTTACCACTAACAGTAAGGACACAACTGCTGCTACTGCTTTGACTATCACTTATTGAACACTAGTTCTGTGCTGGGCATAATTATAAATATCCTACATTGTGTACTCATTCAGGCCTCACTACAACCTGCAGACATGGACGCTGCCGTTCCCAGCTCACCAATTAGCACGAAACAGAGAAGCTCGGGAACTTCCTCATGAAGATTCAGCTTCTAGACAGAGGCAGTATTTATTACACTCTTCCATTTCTGAGCCTCTTGGGCCCTGGTCTGCCTGCCCCTGCCAGTAGGGCTTCAACGGGTTCTCGACCACCCTAAGGACAGAATGATAGGGACAGGAGACACAAAGGAAATACACCAAGACAATATTCTGATCAAGGTGCAGCTTTATTTTTCTCCAGGAGGGTTTATATAGTTCCTGCAGGGTGGGGGGAGCAAGAAGCTGTTATCTGCATAGGGTGGGGCAAGCTAACAGGATGTTTATGTAGGATGTTTACAGGGTGAAAAGGCTCTGACTCAATGTCCTGTTGCTAGGCAACCTGACTGTAAGATGATCTACTTCCCTGTCTTATTGGGGGTCTGTATTTTTTCCACTAACTAGAGATCCTGTCCTTGTCCCTGACATCTGCCCACCTCTAGGCTTGGTCAATGTGATGGCTATTCTTAGTTGTCAATTTGACTATATCTGGAATGAGCTATAATCCAGAAATGAAAGGTATACCAGATCTTGAGGCAGGAAGACAACAAGCCTTTGATCCAGATCTTAAGGCTGGAAGACACACACCTTTAATCCAGACCTTGAGCCTAGAAGGCACCCCTTTATTCTGGGCCATACCTTCTGTTGGAAACCTATATAAGAACAATGGAAGAAGGAAAGGTTTGTTCTTCATCTGCTTGCCCTCACCTTGTCAGCACATCCATTCCTTCTTTGGGATCCCAGCAGACCAGCTGAAACACCCAGCCTCATGGGACTGAGCAGCTGCTAGATTCTTGGACTTTCCATTCATAACTATCCGTTGTTGGACTGCAGCCTGTAAGTCACCCCAATAAATTCACATAGCTACAGATAGAGATAGAGAGAGTCATTCCATGAGTTCTGTGACTCTAGAGAACCCTGACTAATAGAGTCAATCTGTTGATTGTGGAACCAATCCCATTCTGAGTTGGAGAAGATTAAGGTGCTCTAGCCTAGCATCAGAAGTCAGTCTGGCTACTGGACCAACTCTGGTCTTCTGCTCAGTTCACACTAAGTGGTAGTCAAAGCAGTGCAGCTAGAAAGACCTCGGGGAGACATGCTATGGTGAGAACACTTGCGAAGACAAGAGGACATCCCATGTGGTAGCAACCTTCAGCAATTTCTTCTCCCAGTGGTTAGATCTGACTACCTATCGACTTCTGTTTCTTCCTTTGTCTTACAACCAAATCTCCATCTTGTTCTAATTCCTGTATCTATGCTTTTTCCTCAGTTTCCCACAACTGATTCTGGGTTAATTTTCCAATAGCTGTGTTTTTATAACTACAAAGCAAAAAACAAGATTTATCATCATGTGCTGGCAAGAAAGGTAGGCACACCAGTAGAAAATGACCTTGAGGATTGTAGAATAGGGGCTGGCATATAAGGCTGTATTGCGTGGCATGTAGATATTCACCCATGATTCTGAACTTGATATTTTGTCAACACCTGTGAAGCTGGCCTAAGAGTTTGCTGGGGTAAAGTTTCTTAACATGCAGGGTTGAAAATGGTTTCTGAAGTAAGACAGAGACATCAACATTTCCTTTCTATACAGTAACAGGTCAATGGGCTCAAGTATATAAGAACGTTGGAAAAGATTTGTGATTGATAAACTCACACCCCAGCACCTGATTATCTTCCCTAGTAGAGCTGAGGATATTTTGTTTTCATCTTTGATCAATGGTTTTTTTTTTTTTGATAGACCTTTGATAGTGGTTATCTTGTATAAACTGATGTTCAGAGAATACTGCTTTGGAGCTGGGGTCTCTACTAGGAAACGGGTGCTATGATTGAAGAGTAGTCGTGACCACATCAAATGTCTTAAGTGTATAGTAGATGCTGTGGTGTCCTGCCCAAATCCCTCACCCATGGCCAAGCATCGGCTGCTTGTGAGTGCTTGCTGAGGGCTCCAGGAGGAATAGGTTCGGGAGACTCCTAATCAGAAAGTCTAGGGAAAAGGCACATGAAAACCCCATGGAAGTGGCTGACAGTATGCATTCCTCCAGGCACATATGAATGACGTACAGAGGACGCCTGCCAAAGAAGGGGTTCTTAGACAGGAATAGAACCCAATCCACCCAACCGACGTCAGGCATCCTTCTTCCCTAACTGTATCCATGGTTTCTCAGTAGGCCTGTTGGCATAGCAGCCACGGTAGAAGGCTACTACCATGAGGCTGAACCTGGCGCAGTAGTATGGGTCCTCTCATCAAATCTAACCTATCTCAAACCTGTAGGAGTAAAGATGGACACTGAACCCTCTGGCAGCCATCATTCCTCAGGGAAACCGGCCAGATACATGGTAGGAGAGCAATTACATCTGACCTTTGAGGTAACGATGGGATTTACCCTTACTGGAATCACCATACAGTTGACTAGGGTCTGCCTTACCTGCTTGTGGAATATGTGCCAGCATCACCATCTGGTCTACCAATAATCTTTCCTCCACAAATTACCCTTGGGCTAATCACATCTGCAAAAGGAATATGAAGACAATTCATGATGAAAGGTTCATCATAAGCTTCGTTATTCAGAAACACATAAGTAGCTTATCAAATTAAATATTAGAACAGCCTATTGAAAGTCCATCTAAGATGTCATGGTGGAACATCTTACATGGTTGTGGCAAGTATCTTTTGGGAAATGACACATATACTAAATTAGTGGTATTTAGTTATTTTTCTTTTTAAAAAAGATTTAATTTTTAACTATGCATATGTGTGTGTACCTTTGTATGTATATGTGCAGGACTAAAGGTGCCCTAAGAAGCTAGTGGTGTCAAATAACCCTGGATCTGGAGATATGGGTGGTTGTAAGCCACCTGACATGGATACAAGGAACCAAACTCTGGTCCTCTGCAAGAGCAATACACATTCTTAAACACTGAGCCATCTCTCCAGCCCAGCATAGTTCTTTATCCTCAATAGCTAGAATATAGAAGAAGCAAGACAAAGCCTGGGCATCTTCTAATGCATTCAATGACTGATTTGGGGGATTTATCCTTGTTACATAATAGATAACATGTGCATATATGTCATATGTAATAATGTATATACATACATACTTGCACACACATACATTAATCATGGATATCCTAGTTGTACTGTAAAGCATACATTAAAGATCCCAGAGGCTGAAACTATGCCTTCCATCTAAAGCAATGTTCTACATCTATGACATTTAGTTATTAACATTAGTAAGAAGCCAATTATACTGTTCAAGAGTAAGACGTTTTACTTGAAAACCACAAAAAAAGACACATGCAATCATTACAATGTGAGCTACCATCATATGGGATATGCAATAATCCCTCTAGCAAGCTTAAGATTTACATATTAATGGCCATATTGGAGAGCAGGAAGATGCCTTCATAGTGTCGGTGAGGTTTTTACAGCTCAGAAGTGCCTCCACTACTTGGTCCAGTTACTTGTGTGTGTGCTGGGGAGGATAACTCTGGTCTGTGGGCTCTCCTCGACTCTGTTCTTTCTGCTGTGAGCAGGAACGTACAGCGATTAATAACTGAGGAAGAGAATGTTTGCTCAGCTGTTTGGCAGCATCTTTGTGACTCTCTGTGTGGGTCTCCTGTGGAGTAGATATGCCCCGCAGGGAAACACTGCTGAGGCTTTATGCTTGAGCACGTGACTAGCCAGCTGTCAGAGACAATGGTAACCTTAAAATTCCTACTCAGTGAGGACCGAGTTGCCATCTGTAGTCTCAGGCTACAAAGGGGATGTAGTTCAGTCACTAAAGTGCTTGCCTAGCGTGCACAGACCCTGGGTCCCAGGCCCTGCTCTCCATAGACCAGGCACAGGAACACACACTTGCAATTTTAATACTCAGGAGATAGAGGTAGGAGGATCAGAAGTTCAAGGTCATTCTTGACTATACCGTGGGTTAGAGGCCAACCTGGGTTACATGAGTGAGATCTTACCAGATAGATAGATGGATAGATGGATGGATGGATGGATGGACGGATAGATAGATAGATAGATAGATAGATAGATAGATAGATAGATAGATAGATAGATAAAAATAACAAAAAGAAACAAAATCTGTACTCAAAATTATAGCTTTTACATTGTGCAAGACATAGATAATGCATATTTCTTGAAGTGTTAGTGTGGGGAGGGCTTCCTTGACCGTTAGTCTACAACTCTTCACTATGGAAAGCTAAAGCAAAGAAAAGCAACTGTGGACTAAGGGAGACTACAGGGAAGTCAAGGGAATGGAGATTCTGGAGGATGGCGTCTTTCTTGCTTCATCCTTTCTGGAGGATGAACTGGGCACCTACTGAAAGATATTTGCTTGGTGATATGCTGTATGAAGCACCTGCCTTTTTTCCCCTCTAAAGATTCAAAACTGCAGAGAAAACAGCTTCAATATCGATGATAATGAAAGATAACAAGAAAACCCACTCCTTAATGAACACTAAGAGGGAGCCACACAGACAGTTACATGGATGTCACCAAGCCAAGGAGAGGCAGGAAACTGAGCCTGCTTAAGCCTGCATCTTATGATTCAGAAACCGGGACAAGTGGACTATCTTGTCTAAATGGAGGTCCAAGTAGAGGCATTACAGGGGTCAAAGGCTCCGGGTGTCACAGAACTTGGGGTGGAGCTTGCCTCTGGAGAAGGGCCAGAAAGAGATTCTGATTGAAAGAGTTGATACAGTGTCCAGTCATATTGTGCCTGGCTGGCCTCTTCTGATCAGTGTGCTCACTTCTCAGCTCCACAAAACCCTCTCGTCTCCTCAGCTTCTGCTCCAGGGAGACTTCTGGTTCCAGCAAGCTTTCAAGGCCATTTTTTGTGCTTGTGATCTGAAAGAGACCTGCTCTTTCATGGTCTTGTTTCAAAAACAGCTAATAAAAAAATGAAGGGGAAGAAGAACAGCTTAACAGTTCACTTCAGAGGTCATGCATTTGTTCACGAGCGTGGCATAGCCATAGCACAGTGTATGCACATTTGAAAACATTATACAGTTTCTACCATAAAAGTGCATAATCTGTGTGTGTCCACTGAAATAAACATCGTTGTACTTCAGTACCCCTCTCCTGTAAGAACATAGATGCAACTCTCCTGGAGCAGACATGTCGCCAGTAGATAACGATAATGGGTACTAATGTGAAACTGTATCCGACGAAATGAACCCTTCCCCGCATCCCAATAAAATAAAACCTTAAAATCAACTGACCTCAGAAAGAGGAATAAGAAAAGATGGCTGAATCAACTCAGAAGAGCTGCAGCCTGTAGCAGTCGAAGGCACAACAGGGCTGTGGCCCAGCAGGATCTCTCTCCAGATGACCTCGGGCCTTCCACAGTGTCCTTACCCTAACTGCATTTTGCAACGGTCCAAATGGTGCTGGGCTTTTGGAGAGGGGTGTGGAGGGGGAGAAGTGGGGTGGGAGAACGGAGGAGGATCTGCTACAGAGATGATTATTGAAAGTTGACAGCTGCCCAACACACTGTGTCCCTGGCAGCACCTGTTGCGTGTCCGTGGCGGCAGCGAGAGTCAGATGAAGAAAGACAGCTGTATACACGCCAACAGCAGCAGGATGCGGCGCTGGACTCGTGCTCTGCCAGCCCAAGATGTGCCAAATTCGCTGGCCCAGATTCAGATGGCTGGGTGTCCGCTTGGTGTGCCAGCAAGTAAGCCCGGGAACACATTTGCATTAACACCGCTTGGCCACCTCCCCCTGTTCCTGCCTCCCGCGCTGCATACAACATCGGTCTTCGTCCCAGAATGTCATCTTGAGGCCGCTTTTCAGAACCAGTGCTTCAGCGAAACATGAGGTAAGCCTGATGCTGTGCCGAATTGCCTCGAAGGAAGCCAGCATCAGCTGAGAGCAAAACAGAAAGGTCCAGCTCAGGTTCTTGGCAGCTGGTTAGAAAAATACGCTGGGTGGTTTCATTGTGTGTGTGTGTGTGTGTGTGTGTGTGTGTGTGTGTGTGTGTGTAAGAAAGAACAGATGAGGTTTTGCATTTTATCTCACGCAAACAATGCTCTTACCCAGACACTTTTATTCAAATTCCTTGAAATTTGGGGGGAGTTTTCAAGTTGACTGGGAGAGTTTCACAAAGACAGTGGATATTATAGGGAAAGTTTAGTTCTGCCTGCAAAATTGCTTCCTAAGATGGAGAAGTGCCCGGCACATCTGTCTAATTTCTTGTCTTTTTTCAAAGCTGTGGGGTGAGTGTTAAGCAATAAGAGACTTCAGATCTAAATGGGGATGCTTTTCTTTGCACAGACTTCTGTTTGTAAGGAAGGATATATATATATATCCTCTTAGCCCTTTTGTGGCAGCATGTAGGTGGTGACAGAGATGAAGCCTGAGGAGTAAAGAGGCCCATAAATCACAGCTTTTCAGAGATCTCTCTGCAACTTTTTAATCTTTATTTATTTGTTCATTTTTACTCTATTGAGATTATAATGACATTTCTCCCTTCCCTTTCCTTCCTCCAACACTCCCGTATACCTCTCCTTGCTCTCTTTCAAATTCATGGTCTCTTTTTTCATTAATTGTTATTGCATTCATGTATGTGCATGTATATATATATATATATATTCCTAAGTATAACCTGCTCAGAAGGGACATTGTCCATCATGGTAGAGACAGCATTGTGGCAGAAGTGGGTGGTGGAGGTCTGCTTGCCTCATGGTGAGGGGGGGTGAAGAGGGGGGGAGTGCCAATACACACTTCAAAGGCACACACCCAGTGACCTACCTTCTTCTACTAGGTCTCATTTCCTAAAGGCTCCACTTACCTGCCAACAGCATCATCACCTGGGGAACAAAGCCTTTAGTACTTGAACCTTTGAAGACATGTGAGATCTAAAGCTTAATTTATAAATTTTGTGGGTCATGATATGTACATTTTACTTATTGGTCATAAAATCATTCAACTTCTTACTTTGCATAGTAGTGTGTGTGTGTGTGTGTGTGTGTGTGTGTGTGTGTGTGTGTGTTCACACTACTCAAAAAAATATAAGTGTGGCCAGGTGTGGTGGCCCAAGCCTTTAATTCCAGTACTTGGGAAGCAGAGGCAGGCTGATCTCAGAGTTCAAGGCAAGCCTGTTTTACATAGCAAGTTCCAGGCCAATCGGGGCTCCATAGTGAGAACTTGTTATAAAACAAACAAACAAAAAAGTGCAAGTGTGTATGGAATGTAAGGCAATTGGCACAAGATGCCTTTAACCTCTGTTATCTAGTGAGAACAGTGAAACATTGGCTTCATGAAGAGAAACCAAGAACCATTAACACGTTGTTCCTGCTTGATAAAAAGGAAAGCAGTGAATTGGGTAGCGACCCATAAAGGACCATGTTTCTTAACATACTTGACATGAAAACATATCAACCACCAATCTCTACTTATTAGTCTAGATTTAGGAATTATCTTTCATAAGCTTTTCATCTCAGAACTTGACATAAAGTTTACTAAAAAAATTTTAGCTTACCAGTTGCATTTTTATAATAAGAATGTTGTGTTTCCTTAAAATTTTGTATCTAATTGTATTTTGCATCTTGCCTTTTTGCTTTTGTTAATGTGCTGTTTTAAAATGTAAGGTATTGGGGCTGGGGAGACAGTTCGGTGGTTAAAACACTTGCCATGCAAGTTTAAGGACCAGAGTCTGGATTCCCAGGACCCACATAAAAGATGGGTGGACCTGGCAGTCCACCTGTAAGGCCAGTGCTCATGAGGAGAGACAGGATCCCTAGGGCTAGCTGCCTAACTAGACTCGCCAGATCAGTGAGTTTGAAGTTCAGCAAGAGATTCTGCTCAATAAATACAGCATCAAGCAATCAGTGAAGTCACCTGACATCAAACTCTGACCTACACATTCACACACACACACACACACACACACACACACACACACACACCTGCATACATCTGCCTGCGCATACACACATATGCACATACATACACAGACATAAAATGTAAGATATCTTATGTGTGCATGTCTCATATCCATGCTCTCAGAGACCATGATGATGGGAACTTCTTCAGCATCCTAGAAGAGTACCAAGCTCAGGAGAGCACCAAGCTTAGCAAAGCACCAAAGTTCAGTGGGCTGCACCTGGTTGTCATTGTGGGAAATGTGGGTTCATTGCCACTCGGCACACACCCGACAGCTTTACTCCCAATGACTTAACAAATGGCTTTACTCGTCTAGATAAGCAACATTCAATACAAAAGTGAATCTGCTGCCCCCCCCAAAAGGGACAAAATGTGCATTCAAGCAAACTGTACACATTATGAAGGTGCAGTATTTCTAAACAGTTCCCAAGCACTCAACTTTAAAAACTCCTCAATAGTCCTGTCCTGCAAAGAACTTCATATATTTTGTGGACTTTTTTATAAGTGTGGTAGTTGTTCTCTTCTTTTGTAGCAAATCCAGAAAGCATTAGTGTCTAGATATGGATTTATCACAGGTATTATCTTTTGTTGTTATTATTTTCATTCTGTATTTCACATTAATTTATTTGGCTTTAATAGATAAAGGAAGCTGTCCTGGTGTTTGAAACCAGGAAAAGGTCTGCCTTCCTTTCTGAAGTTTATGAACTCTGTGGCCCCTCACTAGTTTTGAATATCCCCCTTCCCAGTAGCAAGCTATCACCAAGGATGTACAATGTATGAGACAGTCACCCCTAGGCTTGGATTTCTTCCTATCCAGATATATGGCCATGTGACTGGGGGTGGGTTTCTTGACTTCTGTAATCCTCAATTTCTTCATCTATAAAATGAAGATAATAGAGATTGTAAGGATTAAGTGAGATAATGAATGTCAAATATTTAGCACAGTTCCAGGTGCACATTAAGTACCCAATAAATGTTAGCTGTTCTGATTAGCAGATA
Organism: Peromyscus leucopus; assembly: GCF_004664715.2. NCBI lineage: Eukaryota > Metazoa > Chordata > Mammalia > Rodentia > Cricetidae > Peromyscus > Peromyscus leucopus. The sequence continues at coordinate 74,660,911 of NC_051070.1, forward strand.
TTCTTCCAAGCCATGGTTGGATTCCCAGAAAGGGTGCCCTGCTCTCCAGATCCAGCCCGTGTTGACTTGGATGCAGGTCATGGAAGGTATACCTCACAGTCACATTGGCTATCTTCAGCCACACCTTGGATTCTCTCTATGTATATTTAAGTGAGAGAAGCCATGAAGATCTACAAATGAACGATGGCCAGTGTAAAGGCCAGGGACTTGTGGAAGCATTTGCAAGAAGAAAATCTCACTGGAGGTTGTATGTGAGTAGCATCAGTATTGACCAAGCCACTCTTTGAAGTAGAAGGCTCCAAGGGTTCCAAGCAGTTTAGACCTGGGGGCTCTAAGCAGATGCCTGTTTCTCTTGCGTGTAATCTGTCCTAGGTAGAGTTACTATTGCTGTGATGAAAGACCAGGGACAAAATCAAGTTGAGGAGGAAATCATTTATCTGGCTACACTTCCATATCACTGTTCATCACTGAAGGAAGTCAGGACAGGAACTCAAACAGGGCAGGAACCTGGAGGCAGGAGCTGATGCAGAGGCCATGGAGGGGTGCTGTTTGCTTACTGGCTTGCTTCCCATGGCTCGCTCAGTCTGCTTATTTATAGAACCCAGGACCATCAGCCCAGGGATGGCCCCACCCACAGTGGGCTGGACCCTTGCCCATCCATCACTAACTAAAAAAAAAAAAAAAAAGTGCCCTACAGACTTGACTACAGCCTGATCTTAGGGAGGCATTTTCTCAGTTGAGGTTCCCTTCTCTCAGACGTCTTCAGCTTGTGTCAAGTTAACATAAAACTGGCCAGCATCATATCTGAAGGGATTTATCTGGGTCTTGACCTTACTTTCTAATCAGATTTCTTACCAAGATCCTTATGATAGTTTTAGCTTGTCCCACACTTTCTTACTTATTTCCCAACCTTAGGACACTTCTACTTGAGTGGGAGATCTCTCTAGTGTTTTCCTGAGATATCAAATGATGCCAGGTGCTATAGTTTAGATCTAGAACATCCCACAAAATTCTACTAAGTTAAGGGCTTGTCCTCAGCTTGGTTCTTTGGGGAGCTTCCTGAACATCTAATGGATGGAGCCTAGTAGGAGATCTTCTGTCAATAGGGGTGGTCCCTTAAGAGGGATAAGGGAATACCAGTCTCTTCTCTGTTCACATCTTCCACCAAAAGAACAGCTTCCTTCTCCACACACTCCAGCCATGATCTACTGTACCACATCAGGCCCAAATGTGGCAGGACCAAGAAGCCATAGACTAAGACCTCTGAAGCTGGCAGCCAGAATAGAACTTCTTATTATATAAGCTGATTCTTCCGGGTACCTTGTCACAGTAGGGAGTGCTGGCTAATAGACCACGTGACCTGAAGTGCTCACTGATATCCCTTTCCATAAACAAGGTGGAGAAGTGGCTCCCACCACATCCTTTGTTAAAAATCTTGATCTTTAGGCCAGGTGTGGTGGAGCATGCTTTAGTTTCAGCACTCAGAAGGTAGAGGAAGTGGATTTCTGTGAGTTTGAGGATAACCTGATCTACATAGTGGTTTCCAGGTCAGCCAGGCTACATACTAAGACTTTGTCTTAAAAGGAAAGAAAGAGGGGGAGGAGGGAAGGGGAGAGGGAAGGAGAGAATGAGAAAAAAAGGAAAGAAGGGAGGAAGGAAGAGAGAGAAGGAAGAGAAAGAAGAAAACAATTTCTGACCTTGAGAAGGCGATAGTGAGGTCAATCTCCTAGCATACAAGCTGACTGCTGAGCAATTAGAGCAGTGCAGAGGTGGATAGGAGGATCTGACATGGGTTCCCGCATTTCTTCATTTTGTCCTGGGTTATCTGTTGCTCCTGACCCAGCCCTGAATGCATCATGAGATTTCAGACACCGAAAGTCTGCCTTCACTGTCAGCCTGGTCTTTCATGTTATTAAAAACAGATACTGTATGTATTTTATTTCTGAGAGTAACAAATAGATATTGAAGTATAAAGAAGCTGGGTAGAGAGACGGCTCAGTCATTAAAAGCACTTGTTGCTTTTACGGGTTCTGGGTTCCATTCAGTTCTCAGAACCCACAGGATGGCTCACAACCATTTGTAACTCTAATTCCGAGGAATCCAGTGCTCTCTTCTGATCTCTGACCGTACTACACACATATAATACACATCCACAATGCACATACATACATGCAAGCAAAACACTGTATACATAAAATAAAATAAACAAAAATAAAACCAAAAGAATTTAAGCCTACTACCTAGTAACAGTAACATCTGCAAACTTAGTGGAATATTTGCTGTTACTATTTTTAACACAGAGAAACCTATGTTTTTGTTTTTATAAGAAATGAAATGTATGCATCAGAAGGAACTAAACTTTGGTGGCAATTACTTCAAATTCTATCACCAAACATAGTTTAAGGAGTATTAGACAAAACATTTTGGATGCATTTTTGTGGAGAAAGCAGCTTGGGGAAGGAGGAAGGGAGAAAGGGGGTAAGGGAGAGAGATTGGAGGAAGAGAAGGGAGGGAGAGAGACATTTATCAAATGCACTTACTGTATTTCAAGAGGCAATATTTGGGAGCTAAGGGAAGAGGATTACTTGAACTAGAAGTTCGAGGCTACCTTGGGCAACTCAATAAGACTTTATAGTTCTGAGACAATATGAAAGCTGAAAACTGAGACCATAATCTAGAACTATTTGTTTTTAAGTCAGAGTTACCCGTTCACTCAAACAACCCCCTCACACAAAAACAAAACTATTCTTTTTTTTTTCTTCAGTAATATCTATATTTTAAGCTTCTCCATAAAGATCACTATTTTTGTCTTTGACATTTTTTAGTTCAAGTTTATAACAAGCTTCACATCATATAGATATGGGTTTGGGACCTGCTGCTGACCATCTTTCAAGTGTTTCAGAATATATTATATCCAAAGCTACAGCTGACTTAGCATGCTCCACATGTGTTTTGGCTTTGGAATTCCTGTGTCACTTTTGTTGGGACACTCTGGGATAAGGAGGCAGAGTCCAAGTCGTGCACACGCTGGCTCTCGGAGGATGGCGCAGCATCTCTGTGGACCCTACACCCCGAGTGTCAGTCTTTAGTTCCTGCCTTGATACGTGAGTCTCTCTTCAAACAACTGTGGGGCTCACTGCTGCTATTAATCTGTCTCTGTTGCCAGATCTGTAGCTCCAGAGTGAGGAAATATTATCTGAGCAAATATTTAAGCAGAATTCTCTACACTGCACTGGTTCATTAAAGAAGAGTTTTCCCTCAGTTTGTTCTGGAGTAAAGTGAAATGCCCCAAACAAACACACTCTCTAGCTCCCCCAGGACTTTTTTTTTTTTTTTTTGCCATAGTAGGAAGACAGCATGTCTCAAGAAGAAAGGCTTGATGATGGTGACTCCCTTCTCCTCTTGGACACAGTGTGCTGGGGAAAGCCCAGTGAATAGAAAGTGATAGGACAAAGTGAGGTCTGTGCATGTTAGTATTTCTAGAGTACTGGATGGAAAACAAACTACCTGTCTCACTTATTTCATGTTTGCATAGCTGATTTTAGGAAGTTTTTTTAGTTTCTTTCTTAGAAAATATTTATTTTGTGTGTGCGCGCACAAGCGCGCGTGCATGCGCATGCACGTGCAGCTCAGAGGACGACTTCCGAGAGTCTGTTCGCACCTTCCACCTTGCTGAGGCAAGGTCCCTGTTCTATGTGGGCCTGTGCTGCCTGCTCTGGGCTAGCTGGCTCTCTGGTCTCTACCTTTCTTCTGGGAGCAGATGTAGTGAGATTACAGATGTGCGTCACTGCGCTGGGCTTTCGATGTGGGTTCCAGGAATGAAACCTGGGTTTTCAGAGTTATGTGGCTAGAGCTTTTACCCATAAGCCATCTCCCCAGCCTGACTGTGCTTTTCTTAAAAGCATTTGTGTTGGGAGCAATGACTTTGAGCTGGCTCTGCTCCTGTCAACAGCCACCCCCCTAATGTTTTGTCAACACTAACCTCAGGAGTGAGCGCAAGGCACAACAATCCATTCATGAAGAGTTCCAGCACAGCAGATCTTCAGCTTCTGACCTGACCCAATTAGTAGAGGACATTTGGCTCCAGCAGGCCAGACTGCTCCTGAGAATCTTCCCCATTACACTTTATATCTACATCTACCACGAAAATGACTGCTACTAGCTCCTACCACACGTTTTTGTCGAATATAAGCCATGGATAACTATTCTCTACTTCCAGAATGCCTACACTCTCGGTATCTCCAAGCAGATATATCAATTCTATTATTAAGAACTGCAGTGAAGGTTGTGGTGTGTGTGTGTGTGTGTGTGTGTGTGTGTGTGTGTGTGTGTGTAGTGGTTTGCTTGAGGATCTGTTGAAGTTGGGTTATATAGATTTGGGTTTTTTTTCCCTTTCTTTCTTCAAATGCGTATGTTAAAAGAAAGCGACTGTTTATTATTTGGGACCACAAAATTGTATTTGGAATCAGAGATAAAAATATCAAACTCTCATCTTATATTTAAAAATAGACATTTTATTATATTGAGGGAAGCTCTATCTTGTTATTTTTTATCACAAAGGAGAGAGAAGTGAAATCCGACTTTAAAAGGCTGTGGAACATTGCGCATTTAAAGTACTCAGCAAGTTACTCCCTAAAGCACTCCATATGATATGTAAATCTTTTGATCTTTCACAAAATGCATGAATACTATAAAGAATAATGAGGACAAGCTTGGAAAATACAATATTGACTGTCAGTGCAGCACTTAGCCACAATTATTATTTGCATGGCTTTTGCAACGTAACCAGGGGGGATACCTCTGTGAGTGCGTGAAAACCGTGCCAGTCTCTGCAGAAGACGATCGGATTTTCTGAGGAAGATTTCTTTTGCCCTTCCCCATGCTTTGGTTATTCTTTCCTTCCAAAAAACCCTTTTCTGAAAACAGAAGGAAATCTTTGGAAAGGGTAAAATTGACTGGAAGTTAAAGAGAAGCTTTGCTCCCCCATTGTCATTAATTATCATATGATGGATAACCTAAGTTGGCTTTGGGAAGTATCACTCCATGACACCCTGCAGAAAGAATATTTAAAACCTGCTAAGCTGCTCTTTGTAAAAAAATCTTTATTTGAAACTTAGGTTAGCAATCTGAATAACATGTTTTCCTCAAGCTTAGTGTGAGAATAGTTCAGCTGACATTTCTGAATGTTTTATGAATTACAAACTCTGAACTGTAGCATTTATTTGTAATGGGCAAGTAACAATGATTGTATATGTCAGTGAAGATTTTGATGGTTGAAGCCACTTTGTTATAGTCAAAATAGGTAATGGGCTGTGTTGTTGTGTCTGGTTGAAGTTATAGGACAGGTCCTGCCAGCTTCATCCCATCTGAAGAGTACAGAGCTGCTCTCTAGGGACAAACAGCTTATGGGTGGAGGCAATGTACCACAGCTTTTGGGAGCAGTTATACAAATGAGAAGAAAGGTAGATTTCCAGGCTGAGATAGGTGAGCCCAAGATGTCAACACCAGGATTCCATCCGACATGGTCCAGGTACCTGGAGCATAACTTGGATGCATGATTATAGATATTTTACTTATTTGTGTGTGTGTGTGTGTGTGTGTGTGTGTGTGTGTGTGTGTGTGTTTGTGTGTGTCTGGTGTGTGTGCTATCTTCCTGGAGCTGGAGTTACAGGCAGTTGTGAATAGCTGTACTGGGAACCAAACTCAGGTTCTCTGTAACCACTGAGCCATCTCTCCAGCACTGATATAAGAATAGATTTTGATTTTAAAATTTGTACAACTACTGCAAAGAGCCTAGAAAATCTAAAAGGATTTTGAAGAGGAAAAATTTAGAGGACTTTGTTATCTGATTTAATAACTTACGATAAAGCTACAGTAATGAGGACAGATGGTATTTGACATAGAGGTAAACAGACAATAAAATAAAATGGAGAGTCCTATATTATAACTCTGTGTGTGTGTGTGTGTGTGTGTGTGTGTGTGTGTCCACATGCATGTGCTCATGTGGCACTCAGGAGAGCTTGCATTGGTTCTCTCCCGCCATGTTGAGGCGGGGTCTTGCTTGTTTCTGCGCATGCCCGCTCCTTCCCCCTATCGCTGTCTCCTATCTTGCCACAGGAGTGCCGGGTTTACAGATGTGTACTTTCTTCCAGCATTCCAGGTATTGAACTCAGACCCTTGGACTTCCACATCAAGCACTTTTACGAGCTGAGCTTGTTTCCTACTCCCATGTGACTTTTGATAGAGGATCCACGACAGTCTATCTAATCCAGCAAAAAGTTTTCTGTTAAGTCATGTTGAAACATGACATCCACATAGGGAAAGAACTCACCTCAGTCTGCTATCACACCATCTACAGCAAACTGTCAAGGTAGGTCACAGGCTAAGAATCGTAGAACTTTGAGATGCATTTTAAAGTGCTTTATCTATTATTGCTAATGTATGTATGTGTGCTCATGTACACATGGTGTAGACAGGGCACTAGTGCCAGAATGTGCATGGAGCATCCATCCAGAGGACAACTCTGTGGGTTTCTTTTCTCCTTCCTCCTCCACATGGGCCCCAGGCATCAAGCGCAGGTGGCCAGGACTTGATGGCAAACAACTTTACTCACTGAGCCATCCTGCTGACTCAAGCTTTAAAATATTTTAGGAAGTATAGTAAAAGTTTCTGAAAACTGAATATAGAGAAAAGTTTCTCAGGGGATGCAGAAATCATAAACAATAAGATAGAAAAAATATGATAAATTAGATTTTATCAAAATTTAAAATTCCTACTCCTGAAAAGACATCGTGAAGAAAATAAAAGAGCTGAAAATATTTATAAAGTATTTATCTGGTGAAGAATATGTGTTCAAAGTGTGTATATATATGGAAGAGTGGGTGCATATGTCCAAAATACACTGTATGAAATTCTCAAAGAATTTAAAATATTTTAAAAGTATGTATAGAATGTATGTAACTCAAAACATAAATAACTCAACTTAAAAGCTAAAAAACTATTTGAGCAGTAACTTTATGAAAGAAAATGTATAAGTGATCAAATGTGCTCAAATAAAAAGCCCTCAAGCCATTTTTATAAAAGACATGCAAATTTGAACCACAGTGAACTATCAGTTCACATGCATCAGAACAGCAGAGATGCAAGACTGCTGTCAGCCGTGAGGATATGGAGCTGCTGGCATTTCCACAGTGTTGGTGAGTGGGCAGAACTCTCTTACATAATGAATATATCAAAACCCACATTCTCACTCAACAATTCCATTCCCTGGTGTTTACCCATGGGAAAATAAAGTATTTAAAACATTGTTGGGAAGACTTTTATACCAGCTTTACTCATAACAGCCAAACTCCAGAAACAACTCTGGTGTCCATCTACAAGGACTGAATAAACTGTGGCAAATACATCCATTGTTATGCTACTTAGCAGCAAAAAAAAAAAAAAATGAATTACTGAAACATGCAACATGTGTAAGTTTCAAAAGCATTATGCCAAGTGAAAGAAGGCAGGCACTAAAGGGTGCATATTATACGATTCCATTACAGGAAATTCTGGAGTAAGCAAGACTGATCTAGAGTGCTTCTGGGGTACCACTGCTAGGCCTGACCCGAGTCCACAACTGAGACCCACATGGTGTTAGGAGGGATCCAACTCACAAAGTTGACCTCTGGTCTTCACACACTACACCCCAGCACACACACACACACACACACACACACACACACACACACACACACATATGCACGCACACATGCACGCACGCACACGCATGCACATTCACATACAACTGGTGTCCTTTATAAAAACAAATAGATGGAGAGTTGGCTCAGTGGTTAAGAACATGTACCGCTCTTCCCGAGGATCCGAGTTCGGTTCTGAGCACCAACATCAGGTGGTTTACAACCTCCTGTAGGTCCACCTTAGGACATTTGATGTCCCTTTCTGCCCTTCACAGGAACTGCATTCATGGTCACAAACATAATTTTAAGTAAATAATAAGTTATGAAAGGTAAATTATTTATGAAAAGTATAAATAGTTTTCATTATTGTAGATTATGCTTTATTGTCTACTCATTTAATATTTAGGGGAAATTGGGCAAGTGGAGGTTTTCCTTCATTTGACTTACTTAGCTGATGGATGTTCAAAGTACACTGGCTGTCTTTAATAAAAATATGATGCAGTAATTTTAAATACATGAATGGGATTAGCACCTCCCCTTTTTTTGGTTTTTTGTTTGTTTGTTTTGAGACAGGGTTTCTCTGTGTAACGGCTCTGGCTGTCCTGGAACTCACTTTGTAGCCCAGGCTGACCTCAAACTCACAGAGATCTGCCTGCCTCTGCCTCCCGAGTGCTGGGATCAAAGGTGTGTACCACCACTGCCCAGCTGGGATTAGCCATTTTTATTCACAATTTTAAACTTGACCAAGTACCAGGATTGCAAGAGAAAAATATAAAAATAGAGGCTCCGTGGCCATATTCAGACTTGCGAGTACCTAAGAGCAGGGTCTAAACTCTGCTGTTCTAACATACCAGGGATTGCCCTGCAATAGCTGTCTGGGCAACTGTGGGCAGTAGCTCAAACAATGGCACGTGTTTTTCACAGGATTTCTGAAGCCAGAATTCTGTAGAGGGCTGGAGATTTAAGCAGTAACATGTCTGCTTTCCAGCCTGGGATCAGATCCCCTGGAGCTGAAATTACAGATATGAGCTGCCCAACATGGGTGCTGGGAACTGAACTCAGGTCCTCTGTGAGGGTAGCAAGTAGTCTTAACCACTGAGTGATTTCTCCAACCCCTTCTGGGAATTTTTGAGATAGAGTTTCACCATTTATCATTGGCTAGTCTCAATTCATAATCCTCCTGCCTCAACCTCCCCAGTGCTTAGATTACAGTCACCCACTTTATAAATGATTCCTTCAGAAAAAGAATTCACATGGGTTTCTCTTGCATTGCGTTACACCCGTTGAAACTCTTTTCTTCATTCTGTGTTTTATACATTGGTTAACTATTCTCTAGTAATTTACTGTAGCAGACTACATTTTATACACCTTCAGCCCCTCCCCCCAACATTTAATAATTGGCTTAGCAGCATCATTTTCTCCCTTTGGAGAAGACAGGCCAGTATAGTAAAGGAGTCAATTTTTTTCCAGGGGAAAAAAAAAGAAAGAACTATCCTGAGGATTAGAAATAAAGTTTTATTTATCCATGGCTAGTGATTATTTTTTCTTGCTTATCAAGAGCAAAATGCCAACAGATAATGTGGATCAATATAAACAGGTTCTTTAGGCAGTTTCAAATTTCATTGGTTTATCCTTCCAGAGCCAAAAGAGCCACTTTTAAGATCAAATCATGCAGATGTAGGGCCTCTGAAAATCCTTTTTCTGTATCAAGGACAGGAGACAAGCCCGTACATGCACTTTCTTGTTTACAAATGTCTTGGCAATTTTTCTTTCATTTGATGGTGCGTGTGAGAAGAGTGTGAGGAAAGCACAATGCTGCGCTAGACTTCTAACATGACACTCAGTTTACCTCTTAAATTACCCCCTGAGAGAGACTTTTTTAATGTCAAGATTAGCAAAAATCCCCCTCGGAGTCTTTAAAGTCAGAACTCCTAAGTGTTCTGCCAAGACTTTATCTATAATGCCATCAAACCTGTTCTCAGCGTCATTTCCTTGAGCAAACTTGTTTGTGGAGTCACTCAAAATCTGGAAGCCTGAAGAACAATTCAAATCTCTGAGCAAACTTCTGGTTAGGATTCTCTTGTTCAGCTGTAGCTGATCCGTGGCCTTGATTTGAACTACTGACATGTGTTTGACAATTACCTCGGCAGGGGAGTGGACATGCTAGCTGAGAAGGCGTGTGAACGGCTGCTGGCGTCAGCATTCTCTTCCTCACATGGCAACAAAACCATCAAGAGTCTTGTGAGACAGGACCTTCGGGCTTTAATTAATGAATTATTTTTAATCTATTTCCTTTGCAACGGACTCATTTAGACTCTTCGGGGTCATTTTTGAAAAAATAAAATGGTTCTCTAAATAGAAATCAGAAAAAAATCTGGACTCATGAACTTCTCGCACCATGGCTCTGAAGCAGATTGAAGGCTCCAACCCCAGGGGTCACTCTGAGTTACTTGTCTTTGGAAAACATGCTTCTTCCTTCACTTATTCACTCAATAAACATGCATTATGCCAGCTATCTGCCAAGTTCTGGAGCAGACCTGAGATATGAAAATGATTAACAAGTAATCCCAACCTTGAAGGAATTCAGTTAGGAGAAACAGACGGACAAATCATTCTTACGCTGCAGACAGGTCGGGAGGACTTGACGCCCCATCCCTGGGTCTCTGGCTGCATGAACGAGGAAACGGGCGCTAAGACGACAAGTTGAGGGGAGAGCACTTCACAAGGCCATTTACTGAGACCACATTTCAGCCGGTTTGAGATTTTTATGAGAACCCCCCCGCCCCGCTCCCCCCGAAATAACCGGAAGACTGGCCAGCCTGAAGCATGAACGGTGGCCTCCAGAGGACAGCATGCATCCGCAGAGGCTAAAACTCTGAACCTAGAAACAGCAGCTCTTGAGAACAGGCCCCTCAGGGAGATGTAGAAACAGCACTAGCAAAAGGCACAGAGGAAGCCTGGGCTGAAGAGGCGTGGATAGAACAGGACCAGAGAAGAGGGGCCCTGGGCGATACGGCTGCCATGGATACTCTGTAGCCGTAGCTCCAAACCCTTCTTCCCCTGGCTGCATCATTGAACATACAGGCCACAGAAACTTAAATACTAAGCTTCAAGGCAAGGTCGGCCCACGGGGAATTCAGCTCCTTTCTTGGTTGTCACACTGATGAAATTTCTATTTTTTTTTTTTTTTAAATGTCGTGTAACAAGACTCTGAGAGTGGACCTCGGGATGTGACGCGCAGAGTCACATCCTACTCCCCACCCCCACCTCAGGCCCCACTGCCACGGAGTGTTTGCATGTTTTCATTAGTGGTCAGAGGGATCTATTTGCATGGGCTTTGCAGCCGGTATCCCTAAATATGAAAGGCAAAGGGACTATTTCAAGATGATTTCTACGCAAGCACCTGAATACTTAAATAAAAACGCATTTATTGCCGCTGCAACCCGGGGGCCTTGAGAAACTCTTCACACTGATTTGTTCTGACTGTATGCCACATCCTAAGTTCTTTCTAGCATTAACAAGCTACAAAGGGCGTTCTCCAAAGAAATTGTAGGCATGTCTGTATATCAAAATCTTCCTTTAGAGTCAACTTTTTTGGTGTTTGGGGTGTGTGTGTGTGTGTGTGTGTGTGTGTGTGTAAGTTTTCTTATTTTGATTGACAGCTCATAATTACACCAACAAACACTCCTGGTCACACAAACAGATGATTCTCAGATGAACCTGCTAGAAAATCTAAAATGACCAAGACCTACATTTTTGGTGGGGGCTGGTTTATTTCATTTATCCCTTATTACTTTTTTTTTTTTTTTTTTTTGCTGTTGACTACTCTCGTGCCATTTGTACCCCAAATTTGAAATCATCAAAATTCATTTTATTAAAAATTAGGTCATTAAAAAAAAAAAAGCAAAGCACTATTCATTCCTGACAATCTTACTTTAATTTAGACTACAGTTGCAGTGTTGCTTAGCAATAATCATTTTATTCAGATTCCAGTCTGACTAAACTATCTTTGATAAAAGATTAGAGGCTGGAAAGTTGAGAGCAGGTTCAAAATCAGACTTTGGGGGTCACGGCTGAAAGAACATCTTTGTATGGTCAGTGAAACAGAGCATTTAAAAAGAAACGTGACATCATGCATGATGTGAAATCCACAAAGAATCGATAAAAGTTTTTTTTTTTAAGTAGTTATACTTTGTTTTAATCTCATCTTTCTGGTGTATCTGCAAAGTCCAGTCCATTTGATAACTATGTTAGCTCGTGTAAACATTAACAAAGGAACCTTACTTACTACAGTGGCGTAGAGAAGATGGCCCTGCGTCCAGCGGCATGCACTGATGGGATGGTTCTTTTCTGCACAACCTTTTATGAATCCATCTCGTTCTGTGATGTCCTTTCCTGACTTGTGGTTGTGTCCCTGCTCCACCTTAGCAGGGAAGAGAGGACGTGTCAGAGGAGGTGACTTGTCTATGAAATCAATGTCCCAGAAGTTGGGACACTGGTCCCTAGGTAGTCACGTGGCCACACATAGATTCAAGGAATGCTGACATGCAGACTCTAATTGGGGTCATATCTTCCATTAAAACAGCAGGACCAGGGAAGAAGAGGAGAACAGATTCTCACCAACCAGGGGCTTTGATCTGTGTGGTGCATTCTAGCAGATACGTTATAGTTCTGAGTTTGGACTTAGCGCATAGATAATTAAAATGCATTAAAGATAATATTATAGAAAATGGGAACTAGAATGCAGTCTGTTCCCAATGGATATTTTTAAAAGACACCTTAACACAGAAAGACAGCCAAAGGCCCAGAGTTTACATAAACACATTTGAATAGGAGATGATGGTGTTGCAAGACAAGTGAAAGTCGTTGATTTACCATGCCTCTCTCCAAATGAAAATAAGGTCACCCTGATTCTGAGAGGCCCTATAGGAAAGGGAACGGATTCTAATTAGGATTAAGAACATTATCTCTCTCCAAATGTCTGCAAGCATACAATGCTGGTTCTGTCTATGGCTATACCTATAATTTTGCAATATGACTTTTTTAAAAAAAAGAGGATACAATTTGGTAAACTGATAACTAATTTAGATAATGCTAATTGTATTGGGTAGAAAGTGATTAGGGAAGTCATCAAAGAAACCTCAAGTGTGCTGTGCACTGAAAACATGAATATTGTGTGAAGCTTTGATCCCTTCCCCAGAGTAGAGGTGACTCCTAGAGGTGCCTGTGTTAGACAGCGTCAGGAAGAGGTGCTGCTGGAGGCAGAGGAGAGGAGCAGCCTGACCACACTGACTTGGGACACACCAGACTCGCTTTTAAATTTCCCTCTGTAAGTGGAGTGTGTGCATTTGCGCACACGGGAGCTAACAGTGCAGCAGCATCTTCTGCCTTCATAATTACACGTCACCCTCTGCACGAGCATTTCTAGCAGAGACTTCCCACTTCCTTCCCAGGCAAAACCAAATAGCACAGATATTAAGTTAACTCTCTTGATTTTATCCAGTTACCAATTTTTAGAGGATTTGTTAACAATTTGTTTCCTATTTGAGGTGGACGTAGCATTGTGATGGCTTCTTTTTGGTATCAACTTGACTGGCTTAGGGGATATCAAGCTAGCTAGCAAAGCATTTGTTGGGCACCAGGACTCCAGGATTTCTGGACTCCTCCAGCCCTGCCCTAACTCTTATGCTTCTGGCCATAGAACGAGGGCGATGCCGCCTGCTTTCTTCCTCTGGGTTCTTTTGGCCTTGGACCAATCCCTCTGTTTCTCTAGCTTCTAGCCTACAAGTATTCTATTATAGGTCTTGTCAACCTCTGAAATTGTGTGAACCAATTATTTTTTTTTAAAAAAAATCCCTATCATCTATCTATCTATCTATCTATCTATCTATCTATCTATCTATCTATCTTTCTATCTATCTATTACCTATATACATATTTGTCTGCCTATTTAAGGATAAACCCCACTGTCTCTTCTTTCACAGTGTGCAAGATATAAATTCATATATATGTATGCATGGAGTGTATGCATCTTGTTGATTCTGTTTCTCTGGAAAACCTAACATGGTGTGTGAATCTCCACAAGTATGCATTATTCCAGTTCCGGTTCTGTTGCTGTGATAAAATACTCTGACAAAATCAACTTAGGGATGAAAGGGACTTGTTCCGGCTTGAAATTCCAGGGTAACAGTTCATCATTGTGGGGAAGTCAAGTCAGGAATTTCAAGCAGCTAGTCATATCACAGCCACAGTCGAGGGCAGTGAGAAATGAATACATATATGCTTACTTGCTTGTGTTCAGCTTGATTTCTCTGCTTCTCCATCATTCAGGGATTCCTGCCTAGAAAATGGTGCCTCCCGAGGTAGGCTAGTTCATCCCACAGCATTAATTTAATTAAGACAATCCCCCAAAGACACACCCACAGACTAACCTATATGTAATCTACTCTACCCAGGTGATTCTAGAGTATGTCAAGTTAACAATTGAAACTAATCACAGGTATTCTGTACAGAACGTTTCCAGTGTCTTTTTTAAAAATAAACTTTCTATATCATGCGATGGTTAAAGGGATATATGTGAACTGGCCCAGGTGTTGAATAAACAAAAGGTATGTCCTTTTAAGATCCAAGAAACACCCTTACACTTCTGAAACTCAAGTCAAGCAACCCCTCTCAGCTAATTATTTCTGCCCTTCCTTCTCCACATTGTTTTTTGGCTTTGCTTTGTGGTGCATGAAAATATTTCTTTGGACCACATCTCTAGATCTTCCTTGCCTGTGGCCTTCCAGTTAGACTTGGCCACTCTAGAAGAAGAAGACGAGAGGAAAGCCTTCTGGCTCTTCCTTTCCAGGCTCTGTCTCAGGCAACAGCTGGCTCTCTCTGTAACCTGACTGTGTAATGCTTTTCTATTGTTTCATGTCTTGTTATGTCTACTAGCCTGAGTTCTTCTCTTTGACGCTTCATGTCAGTGTGGTAATCACTTTGCACAGTACCTCATGTTTGGGTACCACATCTGCTGCTTAATCCCTTAGACTAGCTCATGCCTGTATAAAACAGACTTTCCTGAAAATTCCTTCCTCTTGCTCATCTGGGGTGAATTCTGTTTCCTCTCATGACTGTGACAGGGGAGCTAGTTGACAAAGAAAGAGTTGTCTGTAAACTTCAGTTCTTCGTCTTTATTTCTCATGAACTCACTCTAAGTCATTGGAGTGACTCCCGAATCACTCCATCACTTTGGTGTCAAAGGCACCAAAGACATTAATTTCTGATAATGGTCAACTGTCATCTCACTCAAGCTTTCAGCTTTGTTGGGCACTTGTCCCTGAAATCTTCCCATTCCTTGATTTCCTGGACATCACACCTGGACTCCAGATTTTTCTGATACCTTGGTAACCAAACCCTCCCATTGTCCCTGGCTGTATCCTCCCTGTCTCAGAACCCAGATGGCTCTTATCCAAACCTTATTTCTGTTTCTCATAAGCACTTAGCTGGGCTTCATTGTGAATTTCCACTCTCATTTAGAGGAGTCACAGGTGCAAATTCTAGGCCCGCCTCTCAAGGTCTTACCGTATACCACCATCCATGTTCTTTCTCTCCACATGATACAGATGCTCATGGTGACCTTAAAAACCAAAGCTAGGAGGTATAGAGTAGCTGCAAAGTGAGAGGAGAGTCACTCACCAGACACACATTTGGATTTGATAAAAGTAAGAAATCAGCTACAGTTGAGATTTTGTGGTTTGTTACAGCAGATGGTATCAACTCAACAAATTCACTCCACAGCTTTGGGTCCCTTTAGCAGCAAGTCACCAAGGCTTAGTCCTTGGGTTTCTTCTTCTGTACTCTTTGTGACCTCACCTAGTCACAAACCCAGATGATTTCAATCCAAATGGTTCAACATCATCTCTGGTTTTGTAAATAAAATTCTTCTATTTGCTTAGTATAAAAATTACCCTTGGGCATCGCAACTCATCTGCTGTTGAATTCCATGAGCTCAGCCTTCTCAATACCAAATAGCTTTCCCTTTGTAGAACTCACAGTTGTCATCCTGGTCTTACATCTGCACCTGGAATGCTGGGATAGCCTCTCACTGTTTTCTGGCTTCTGTCCTGGCCCTTTCCACTTGATTTGTAGCACAGTCAACAAAATCAGAGTGTGCCACTCTTCTCCTCCATCCCCTTATAGCCTTGTGTCCCACTCTGAAGGGACATGGGAGCTCTAGAAGGATCAGACACAACTCTTGATACCTCTCAGACCTCATTACCACCACTCTCGGTCTCGGGGCTTGTCACACAGGCCTGATGGGTGCTCCTCTGTTCATGCCTATCTCAAGACCTCTTTCCTTTCTCCCCTTTCCCACTATAGTCTCAGAACCTTCATGCCTCAGTGCATATACAACCTTAGCAGTAGATTTCCCTGGCCATCCATTTAAATTGCAACCACTCTCCAAATACCCACCTCTCTTCTTTCCTTCATTCACCTTCCAGGTGTAACCATCATCCATGATTTATTCAGTTAAATTGTCTTCTTTCTTGTCTTGCTGGAATTTAGCTCAATGTAGGCAGATATTTTTGCTTATTTTATTTATCGCTACATTTCAGCACCGTGAACAAGACTTGGCCAACTGAGGTCTCAAGAAAGTGGATTTTGGTTCTGGTGTGGTAGCCAATGCCTTTAAGACAGCACTCAGGAAGCAGAGGCTGGCAGATCTCTATGAGTTTGAAGCCAACCTGATCTACATAGTGAATCCTAGGATAGCCAGAGGGATCATCTCAGAGGGGCTAGGGTATTGGTGGATTGAATGACTGAATGAGCTTTCTCTGCTCTTTTTTCTAACCAGGAAATTTTAGATTTTAAAGTGCCGTATATGAAGCAAGCCCTAGAAGCATTACAGAGGAGACTCAGCTATTACTGTGAGCCCCCTGAAGAAATCCAAGGGTGAAAAAACCCAGAGGAGGGACAGCAGTCTACAGTGGTCCATGTCCCCTCGATCCTCGCAGGGTCAGTCAAAAGCAGCACCACTCAGCATCTGTTCGCTGATAACATCAAGAAGCCCTTCACCAGGCACCACAATGTGGTGCTTAAGCATTGGGAGAGATGTAGATCTAAAGCCCCAAGAGCTGCAGTCCAAAGCGTCCCACAAAGATCTGGGCTTCGTCAGGCTGTCCCTTGCACTGGGACTTGGCCATTCTGGTTCTTCAGAATGTGCTCATTCTTTCTCCTGGCAGTCAGAACTTGCTCTAGTATCCTGCAAAGACCTGCCCTTTGAATCACAGATGCATGCACATTCACACCCACACCGTTACCAACCAGCCCCACACTCCTCAGACTGAACCTGTCCCATTAGTGATGCTAACAGAGCCACTGATTGGCTTCCTCTGACCAGCATCCAAGACCAATCAGCCAGCACTTGAAGCTAATGTTGCTAGGCTTAACGTGTTAAAGCAAATATCTTGTCTTGTATAATATTATTAAATGGCTATATTTTTTGAGACCCAAAATGGGTCTTGTTTCCCAGGCTAGCCTCAAACTACCTATGTGGTTGAGGATAGCTCTGAACTTCTTATCCCCCTGTCTCTTCTTCCCAAGCCCTGAAATTATAGGAATGTGCCACCACAAACCATTTATAGAGTGCTGGGGACTGAACCCAGAACTTCAGTCATGTTAGGCAAGCACTCTATCAACTGAGCTACATTCCCAGTGCCAAGACAACTATAAATTTAATAAATGTATATATGTATGCACTTTCCTGTATAAAAATACTATAAAGTCAGTGTACATAATTTGCAAAATCCAAGAAAAGGTTAAAGAAAAAAATAATGAGAGAGGAATGAAAAGATAGAAAGTGTAGAAGGACGGGGGGGATATATGTAGTTTCAAATGTGTAAATGGTTAAGAGATGGGTACATGACTGACAATTGTTTTTCCTTGTGTAAAGAGCCGTCGTAGGCTGAATACATGAACAGAAACCTCAGTACACACAGCACTCGTCGCTTACCTGATTCAGAATCAGAGCAGCTCCTGTTTCTCAGTGAACTTGGAAATCAGTCTGCATCTCCCTAATTACCCTGTCATCATCAGCATTTTGTGACAGACAGAACCATTTAGACATTATAAACAGCCCCAAGTGCAGATTTCACTTACCCGTGTCCGCCGTGTGAAATAACAACTCCAGCTATGAGGTACAACGCAACATCTCGTACTGAAAAACCATGAGAGATTAAGCACAGATTTGGCTTGGCCTATGAAGGATGATGTCAAGTGATGTCGTGGGGGGTAATTATTGTGAAGACTTAATTCCTGTGTCATCAGGTATTTGTAGATATACAAAGCATTCTCCTGATTAAACAGCATTCAAGGTGACTACATATTCCCCGTGATTGACAGTTTACAGCTCAGACAGACTAAAAAGATTAAAAACATTAGAAAGTGGCGGTGACTTCTTCCCCTCAGGACACTTCCGCCCTGCGAGGAAACTGATTGAGAGTTCTAATAATATTGCTAACAGGTAAATTCTCGAGTGTTTGCTTGCGGCGGTCCTTCTCCGGTAAGGAATGCAAATCCTGTTATGCATCTTTTTCATCTTGGTGAGCTTCCAGTGGCTCGAAGAGTCAGATACGAGGTGAAGGCAAAATATAACTTCCTTGAGACTTAGCATGCCCTGAAACATGTCCAACTTCTCGGAGCAGATAATGTGTCAAAGCTGTTAGCCAAGATCAATTGGTTTTATATCTGATACATTCGCTCTCAGGAACGGAGCCAAGGTTATCCAAAATTCGGTTATTCATAATTTCAGGTAACCAGCATTGCTTCTCTGTAAAATTTCCCCTGTAGCTACCTGGTCCTTTACTGATTTACATGATTTCTAATTATATTCCTAGGTATGCCTTGCCTCGGCCCCTCTTTTTTTTTTTTTTTTTTTTGCTTTTTTTCTAGAAGATTCAGAAAGTTCTTAAAATTATCTCTGCTTCAAGTTAATATTACTGTTTCCTACAAAGATATACTCATAAAACCTTATAGTTCTTTTTTTTTTTTTGTTTGTTTGTTTGTTTGTTTTTTTGAGACAGGGTTTCTCTGTGTAGCTTTGTGCCTTTTCCTGGAACTCACTTGGTAGCCCAGGCTGGCCTCGAACTCACAGAGATCCGCCTGGCTCTGCCTCCCTGAGTGCTGGGATTAAAGGCGTGCGTCACCACCACCCGGCTTAACCTTATAGTTCTTTGAGCTATGTAAAAAAAAAAATTTCTTTCTGCCCCCTCTTTTATCTCAAAGCAGCAGTAGTGCCAGGGCATGAGGTCATTGGAGTGCTAGATGAAGAAACTCAAAGGACAGACCTACACCATTTGCCAAATATTTGTGAGGCGCTTTAATTAACTACTGTATGAAAACCTTGTAACAGCCTCACAGAGTGGATGAGACAAGCAGAATTGCTTTTGTGTCCTAGTTGAAGCATCCAAGGCACAAGGCTTGAGTACCTTTCCTAAATCTCAAGATTTTGTTCAAACCCGCAGTTTCCCAGTCTAAATGTCCTACCAAGAGTCTCCTAGAAGGCCGGGCGGTGGCGGCGGACGCCTTTAATCCCAGCACTCGGGAGGCAGAGCCAGGCGGATCTCTGTGAGTTCGAGGCCAGCCTGGGCTACCAAGTGAGTCCCAGGAAAGGCACAAAGCTATATAGAGAAACCCTGTCTCGAAAAAACCAAAAAAAAAAAAAAAAGAAAAAGAAAAAAAAGAAAGAGTCTCCTAGAACCTGCTGCCTTGGTGAGGGACACACATGACTTCTGCATGTTTTGTCCCTTGAGGCCAGTCAACCATCACTAAGGCCCCCAGCTGAGTTTTCACTGAGTAGGAAGACTGTATTTTGTGCTAATTAGGAGCACAAGCTTCCTCCCCTGACATAGCCAGGCAAATCTTGGAGGATGCTTACTAATTGTATATGAAATGGACATAGGGTTCTCACGAGAAGAAAGGGAAGTGAGACACTGCCCATGTTGCATCTGGCTCATGGTACGCTCTCCACGTTGGAATTCCTGGCCACTCACCCAGCTACACAGCCGCACATGAGCAGTTCAGTAGCCAAGCAAGGGGGCCTTATGTCCTATGTAATCTGGGCGCTGCATGATCGCATAATTTGCGTGCAGTATGATCATGCAATCTATGTGCATGCATGGCAGTAGCTCCGTAAGCCCATATATGCATGTGCAGGGGAATCCATAAGAAGCCGGACACAGACTCCTCTCCCTTCTTCTCCTTCTCCTCCCCGTCTTCTCTCTCTGCACATGTCTTCCATTGGCCTGGTCATGCTCTCTTCTGTCCCTCTCTTCTCCTAATAAACCTCTGATAGTGAGTTTTGTTGTGCCTCGTGGCCTTTCTCACACGGTAACAGCGCCGCCGCATTAAAACCAACACTCCATGAATTATTGTCATTGCTATTATTATTCCTAGACAAACTCCAGAGCTGTGCTGCTGTACCTGCCGGCATGTCCACGTCTCCACACCAGCTGTCTCCTTGGGCTCCAGCCAACCTGGCTCATGGCCTCAATACTCGGCTGAAGCTAATGGTCTCCTGTCAATGGATTCCTCCTTCCCCCCAGTCCAGGACTCTCTCTACTGAACGTTCTTCGGGCTTGGCATCAGTACAGCTGACCCCAGAGGCTTTCTCTTCTGAGAGTAGCTCTTCCCATCCCACTCTTTTGAGTTTTGCCCATCCCTGCAAATGAGTCTTATTATTCAACAGTGCATAACAAAGATGGAGGTCTTATTTACTCATCCGTGTTTCTCCCAGCTATCTGCTACCCCTTCCACCAGAGCAGTGAATTGGTTTAGTCCTACCCATTGTCTCTTGAGTCTTGTGGGGAGCCGTAGGTTGGTAGGAAACAAACCACAAAGCAAAATGTCTAAACATTTCTTTGCCTCTGCAAGCCTCCAGGGGTGCAGCGGCAGAATCCCCAGGGGTCCATTTCTCTCAGGCAGGCATCTGAAGGCGATATAAGCAAATAGCAGCTCATCTCCTTCTGACTCTTAACCATCTCTCTCTGCAGGGCAGAATGGGTGAATACCTCAGCACCGAGCCCCATCTACAGTCTCACTAAAACAGCAATAAACTCAAACTCAGGTAACTGGGCCAGCCCCCTCAGGCACTCCAGAAAAAATGAGACTTGGGTGTCCTGCTTGAGTCACCCTCTGCATATGGCCACAGATACAGCCGCAGCTGTTATAATTTGTTCTATGAGATCCTAGGGTTCTGAGAAGCCCTCTAAAAGCTCAGAAAGCACCCTACCCCCATTCTTCCCAGACAGATGCCATGGTGAGTCTTACAGCATCTTTACTGCTGTTCAGTGGAGTGTCATAGAGTAGGGGCGTGGCTGTGCTCCCCCAATCCAGGGCGTCTTGGATACCTTGCTACATTAATGTGGATATAGAAAAAAAAAATTTTGTGGCCATTGATGCAAAGTGATTCTAACAAGGAAGAAATTTGGGGTCAAAGGGTGGGAACTCTAGAGTCTCTTTCTGCTTCTCCAGTCTGTGCCTGGAGAGACCCTAAGTGTGGTATAGACATGCATGTCAGTGCCCTTTTGCAGAGAAAATAGGAAATGAATTCCAAACAATACTGGAAACAGCTGACCCTTTTAGCACAAAGCTTAAATATGCTAGTGCTCAGCCAAGGCAGCATGTGCAGAGTAAATATTTTAATCCCTAATTAATCACTTTGGTTAGATTGGTAAAACAGAAGTCTAATGAAAATAATTTGAAATTTCCTTCATGAATAATTGCCTTGTTCAGGGAATTGTGGGAAGAGTCAACTGACTGACCTTCCCTCCTCACTCGGCCGCACTGCTCCGAGACTTAATTTGTGTCCTTCAGCCCCGTTCAGTCCCCGGTATGAGATTAGAAATACCTTCTGTGCAGTTTAGCAGCAACGATGTGGTGTGACAGTTAAGTCAGCAGAGAGGTAAAGGACGCAGTGACTCCTGGCTCGCTCGCCCGCCCGCCGTGGAGCCTGGTGGTGGTTGGTGTTGGTGTGGGGGGGGGAGCATCTTCGAGACCCTGCAATCTTTCATTAGGCTGTGAACATGATGAATTGCTGTAGGTGATTGAACTGCTCCTGTTCCCCCTCTTTTTCTTTTTCCTTTTTTTTTTTTTAATTAGAAACTTGAATAATAAGGTGCCCAGGGTTTAGGCATTTACAAAGGGGAGAGAAAGAATTTTCCAGCTCTGAGTGCTGAATGCTACCTTGATTAGCAGTATGCCACCAGATTTAATTACTTCTTTGAGTAAATCAAATCTTTCTCGGGGGGCAATGTTTCCTAGTGTGTGGAGACCAAAGGTTAAGCCACCTTACTAGTTACCTATTCAGACATGTTAGAACCTGTTAGATCTGAGTGTGCTCCACTCCACACCACTTGCCTGTTGTCCCGACCTTCCTCCCACGGCCCCCCAGTCCTCTTCAGCAATGAATGCATTGCTTATCTGGTTGGAATGTCACTGGGAGTGATGGCTGGCACTGGGCCATGTGGCTGGTGCACACTGGCTCACACTGCCATCATTGCTAAAAATTGCCTGGTCCACCAGTCGCTTTGGCCAGTTCTGTGGACTGTCAAAGTCCACCTGGTAGACCATCTGCCACCTCCCCCTAGAGGTTCCTTCTCTCTTTTGTTTTCCAGTCTGGTCTTCTTTCTCAATCTTGCTCTTTTATTTGGGAGATTCGAATATTTGGGGGAATTTTGCTTTTGCTTCTTAGCAATCAGGAGGGCAGGATGTTCTTGGGTTGCTGGAATGCATTTGGATAATTGTACCTTAACTCTTTGCTATCCTGAATTTATCTGGTACAGTGGCCAGTAATTTGCTTTAAAAGCTTGCTTATAGGGCAGAAATACTTCTCAAATAGAAAGCATAAAGATAAACAATGTGTAACCCAGGTGCTAATTGAATGAAAATCTGGATCAGATTTGGTGTCTCTATTCACAAATGGAATTAACTACATTCCATGCCAAAAGAGCTATGGAAGTCCTCCATCTCACAGGATCAGAGGCATGCAGAATTGGAAGTCAAAGCAATGGTTTTTGATCCATTTTGACTGTTATGAATGTGTGGAAGGATACTGTGGATCCAACAGTATAATATGTAGGCAAATATGAGTAACTGAATGTATTATTGTTCTAATGATCATTTTTAATGGTAACTACATGAAGAAAATGTAAATTAGTGTATTCAGTAGAGAAAATAGTATGGAAGTTTCTCAAAAAATTAAAAGTAGAACTATTCAGTGATGCAGCAATTCTACTTATGAATATATATGTATATATATATACATATATATGTAGAGACAGAGAGTTAATAGATTTATACAGAGGAAATGATATCAGACTATATTAGAAATATCTGCATGCCCACGTTCAATGCAGCACTATTCACAATAACCAAGAAATGCAAACAACCTTTGAGCCTTTGAACCAAAGAGTAGATGAAGAAAATTTAATTCCACCACAAAGAGAACGAAATCCTGTCATTTCCTACAGCATGAATGGGACTGGGGATCGTTACGTTAAGTGAAATAAGCGAGGTGCGGAAAGACAAGCACTGCATTTGCTCATTCACGGTGGAGTCTGAAGAGGTGGGACTCACAGAGGTTTAGAACAGAGTGGCAGTGACCACAGGTGGGAGAGTGTGGAGGAGGAGGGGCGTGGAAAGGAATTGATTAATGGGACTCAGTTACACTTGGAAAGAGGTACAAAGTTCTGGTATGCTACACAGCATAATGGGGTGACTATAGACAGCAAGCGTGTGCTCCATATTTCAAATAATTAGAAGAAAGGATTTCAAATAGTTCCAAGGTAAAGAGATGCTAATTGTTTGCAGAAGTAACTTGAAACTGATTTAAACATTGTCAAAAACGTGCATGTACAAAACTATCATGAGACGCCTCATTAATATATGCAAATTTTATGTTATACTTAAAATGAGCCTAATTAACAATGGCTAAAAAAAATAATTTTAAGGGAATCCCAGAGCTCCCACTGTCACGCCTCTGAATCAAAGGGTCAAGTCCAAAGTCTAAGTGAGTCACTTTCTGCTGCTGTGACAAACCACCTAGAAGAAGCAGTTTTGAAGAAAGGAAAGATTAGTTTGTCTGAGCTTGTCGTTTCATAGGTTTCGGTCCATGGCCTCTGGACTCTGACACTGCATGCCTGGAGGGAAGCAGGGACTATCATGGCAAGGAAGGTGTGCTGTAGGGGGTCTCTGCAAACACCAAGGCCAGCAGAGTAACTATCTGCCTGAGGCAAGAAGAAAATCTGATTCAACAAGACTCAGTAGCCAGTGTTGGTTCAAACTTCTAGAGTCTGACACTGGGCAGTTTATTTTAGGCAAATGTAAGTACAGTATAATTTGGGGGAAAAAAGTTTCTTGGTTTAACACAACCCCATGCACACAAGGAGACATCATTACATCAAAACTCTTCTCAAAGTACATGTAACCTAGGTGAGGGGGAGTCTGGTGTGATCTCAACCATACAGATACCACAAAGGTCATCAGAGCTATTAGCCACCTCTGGTCCTAATTGTGGGAGCTTGGGAGATCCTGGTATGGCCTAGTTCTAGAGATAGCACAGGGGTTACCTAGGCTATTAGTTACCTCTATTCCCAGCCTTCTGAGTGGAAACATCTTTTTCCTTGGAAAAACAGCCCTTTCTTGGTGTTTAACATTCCTGGCTTTCCTGGTGCTATTTGTGAACACAAGGACCTTTGAGCTCCCCACAGTGCTGGACCAGAGAGGTTGTTTCCTGGCAGGCAGAAAAAGAGAGACACAGGATGGGGCCAGAGTAAGATACACAAGTCCCCAGTGACCTACTCCCTCTAGCCCAGGCCTCACTTCCTAGCTTCTGATTTTTCCCAATGACACTAGCAAAGTAGGAATCTATCAATGGGTTAATCCATTCATGGAATCAGATCCTCCCTGATCCAATCAGGGGCAACCAGGACTTGATCACATGAGCCTTCAGAAGACTTTTCAGACTCAAGTCAAATGGGCCGAACCCATTTGACACATGGAGAAATGCCAATCAATGACACATGGAGAAATGCCAATCAATGACACATGGAGAAATGCCAATCAATGGGTTCCACAAACAGTCTCGACATTAAATGTGCTGCCTGATCACTTTTCCCAGGCCGGGTCCTGCTGATGACAGCATGTTCTGTCCTTTACTTGAAAGTGTTCATTTTTACGTTTGCATTCATTCAGAAATGTTTATCGAACACCTCTTTGATACTAAGGGTATCAAGCACGAGCATGGCCCTAATTAAACTTAACCCCTAACTCTATTTCATTCTTCCTTGATACTACAGTTTAATTGTTTTCTGCAGCTTGTTCAGTTGTCTTGATACCTACCATTCAGTTGAAATTCTTTTGGCCGTTCATGTCTTTCTTTTTTCTACGCTTTGCTTGTGAGATGGTCTTGTGTGTCTTGGGCTGGCCTCAGACTCACCGTGTAGCTAAGGCCAGCTTTGAATTTGTGATTTCCCTGCCTTCATCTCAACTGGAAAAAGTCTGATAGGCCCTGTAGCCATCTCATACATGTTCATACAGGCTCATGAGCTTAAGAGACTTGCTGAAGGGCACAGCTAACTGTACAGGAGTCGAGGCTTGACAACCAGCTTCTGGTGCTAGACGTTGCTTCCTCCAACCATTATGACCTTGTGTTGTGACATTATAGTCTGAACCACTCAAGGGTGATCACTTCTGCTATCCCGAGGGAAAAAATAAATTATTAATTTAAAAAGCTAAATCAAGTCCATTTTAAGCAGTGGGTAAAATATCAGGAAGATTAAAACTATCTAACAATAATAAAACATGCACAAAGCTTTCTGATCTCATCTTCCCACCACATACATGTCGATAGAGTCATGCAATGTGGAAGTTTTCAATGTTGTTTTCCTGGGGTTAACTAGTCTAGGCAACAACCCAGAATCTGGCCATCATGAGCACTGGAGAGCATCCAGCCCACCCCACCTCTTCCCTTACCCTGTTTTAATTACTTTTTGGTGCTTCTTCATCAGCAGAGCTTGCACATAAAGGCTGAATACCTGGCTCAGGGCCAGGGCTGCCTCTCAGACGAGGTGAAACTCTGAATCTGGCTGTGGAGGCCAAGAGGTGAGTCCTTCTGTTGCCGCATCAACCTTTCTCAATGACAAGCCCCTGAAGAATATAGGCCTTCATCCTTCATCATAGCTGCCTAGCTTCTGGGAACCAACTGGTTAAGCCTGAAGTAAGCTGGATTACTTTTTTGGGCAGGCATCTCATTCACAGAATATTATGTTTCTTTATTCAAATCTTCTAGCAGCTTCTTACTGATTTGCTTGTCTTTAGCAGAGTGGCCAATGGGTTTTTTGTTTTAAATAGATAACCATAAAGTCTTAAACGTGTAAAAGCTCGAACAGTTTAGGTCTATGAAATTGGGTCACAGCTATCACAATGCATGTAACCCAGTACTTAGTGCAAGCACTCTGCTTTGCTTTGTGAGTCATTGACAGAAGCCAAGACTGGAGAGATGGAAGAAACAAGCTGTCAAGGTCAAGGGCGTGAGGACTAGGTGGAACATCGGTTGTTTGGAGGCACTGAAAGACTGCTTCCTGGAATGAAGACTCCTCGCCATACAATCATTCCTGAAAATGTTAGAATTGAACTGTTTATCCATGGGTGCTGGCTTCGGCCTTTGGAAAATCCTCCAATCCTGGGCCGATTTGTAACTCCACTGATCTGACAGTGCTCCTAAGAGAATCAGTTCACTCGGGCATGTCTAAGGAGAAAGAGAAAAGTGAGTCCCAGGTGCTTGTCTCACCCTGCATGCACACTGGGCTCACAGAACGGGCGGGTCAGCACTCAACATGAATGAGAACAGAAAAACAAGCCCAAGCTTAGGGGAGCACAGAATTCACCAGCACCAGGAGTGAGAAGCTAAGATATTGTCGTCAACAATTCAGAGGGTCCCTGCTTCAGGTAGACAGTTGGATCAGATGACTTTGAAGATTCATAGAACCAGAAGGTTTAATTCCCTAAATGCCTTTGCTCTTCTTATCATCACTGCACTAGCTCATTGGCTTACATGAAGGCCGTGGCAAGCCCAGAGCAGGCGACAGCTTCTACAACTTGCAATCAGAGACACAGGGAAGGCTACACAGGTTAGAAACACACAAATACAGCCTTACTCTTTTGTTGAGGCTCCATCCCCTGGTCAGAAACAGTTAATGTACGAGGGAGACCCCGCTAAGTGTTAGCAGTTAACTGGTATGGATTCACTGAAGCAAACTGAGGATGCTGTGTGGTTAGGGGGCTCTGTGCTAAGACTTCCTCGGATGGAATCTCAGTGTGCTTTCAGAGAAGCCTAGTCTAGACTCCAAAGCAAGAAGAATAATGCCCACCTCATAATAATCCTGAGAAGCAAATAGCATTATGTGCAAAGTGCTTAGACCAGTGGCTAGTAGACAGCAAGAGATCAGTGAATTATTACTGCTATTTATTCCATGGGTTCAATAGTTTGGTCCTACTCGTTCTTGAGAGGAAGTCTGGTGGTACACAGATGATGTCTGCCTTGGGGAAGGGGAGGGGTTCTTTGAAGGTCAGGATTGGGAGGTACTGAAGAAAAATGAAGAGTAGAGACAGAGAGCACTGGAAGCTCACACTCCCAACTGTAGCCCTGCCTAGTCCCCGACTGCCCGCTACTATTAGTAAAACCTAGACAGAAATTTCTGAGGACTCATCTGCCTAGCCACTCATGACACTCAAGTGCCCAGGAACCCACCACCTCGGCAGACTCCAGGTTCTTCCTTTCCCAAACAGAAACCAGGAGAGATTTTCCACGGCTGCTGGGACTGCAAAGGCTTAATGTACTGTCTGGAAAATCGACTATGTACTTTAATTCAGTTCCTCCAAAGAGTGGGGACCCTAGAGGGCTACAAACAAAGGAGGTGATGTGAGCAGCCACCTGGCATATTCCCTGGTACCTTCCTCCAGGTCTTCATGGGTAAGTTAGGGTAGGCATCTCTGTTTTTGTCTTCCCCATATCTGAACCTAGCTTCATCTCAGCATAAAGAAAACTGGTTACCTGGTGTAAGGGCAGCCTTTGATGACCCCTTCACCAATGGTTCTGATAGCCCAGGGACAGGAGCTTACTTTTAGCCTAACCCCACCCTATCCCACTCACCCCACTCTCTGCTTCTGTGTGCTTTAAAAATTAATTTGGAGCACAGCAAGATCAGAGAAACAAGGGCATTAGATAGTGTCCCCTGAAATGGACTTCTTGTACTCCAAAAAAAACGTTCTTAGAAACACACGTGAATTTCTTTGCACTCAAATTAAGGAGGATTAAGGCAGCTAGACAGTTGCTGCCCAGTTCCCTTGGATCATGTGGCCAAGGCTGAAAAGCCTTAAGTTGCTGGCATGAGCCTAAGTCAGCAGCCTGATCTCCAAATTAATTTTTGAATTAGATGATTGTCCCCTCCCCCTTTTCCTTCTAATTGAGACTTCCATTGAAAAGTGCTTAGCAAACAGATGGAAGGACCCAGAACAAAAGGCTGTTGTGAAATCATAAAATAGAGGTCATTGGAAACAGTTTTAGGTTAGGACTGGAGGGCCAATTAAACCTTTCTTTTAATTACATTTTTAATAACTATAAAAATGGTTTAAAGTAGAGGGGAAACAGCGTAGTTAGAAGCTAGAGAGTGGTTGGAAACCACTTAGATCATCTCAGAGTTCATTTTTGTGAGCTTCATATCCTTCTAGGAACTCAGAACAAAGGCTCCAAGCAGAACACTGTCAGGTTTCATCTCACAACAATTAAGATGGCATCTCCTGGGCCTTAAACAATATTCTGACTGTCTGTTCACTCACAGAAAGTTTCTATAAGGTTAAATAAAATGGTCATTTTAAATATGGAAAAAAAAAAAGGAACCATTCACACATTTTCTCAAGACAGACTCAGGCAAATGTTATTCTCAAGCCACATTCTGAAAGGAGAGACATGTTGACTGTGAACCAAGCAAACACTGGCGCACAGAACATGCAAGAGCTGTGTGTAGAAACATGCTGCCATCCTGCACCTGGGAGGCGGAGCAAGAGGCTGGTTACCGGTTGGCCTACCTGTCTTGCAAGACTTTCTCTCAAGGACAACAGAGGAGTGCTAATGGCTTAGAATAAAAAGAAAAAGTTCTACATGGGAAAGAAATCAACATTGAAAACGTATGAATGGTTTGGATATTTCAAAATATTAAAACGCCAACTTGGTCAGGAAAACAGTCTCAAAGCCAATGGTATTGATTGACAGTGAACTAAACGCTTGTCCGGTCAAATTGATTTAACCTTGCTATTTCATCAGGCCAGTAGCGAGACTCTCCAGCATAGAAAAAATTTGGACTTTTGTCGCTTCAAAAACCTCTTTATGGACTTGGAATAGGAGAAGAAATAGGCACAAATAAATATTAATTTTTTTTCAAAGTCAGATGTCCTACTTTGTTGTTTACTCTGCGCATGAAGTGATGAAACCCACAAGGAAAAAAAGCACTTCGCCAATCGCAATTCCTGCACACTTCTAGCTTCAGTTCTAGGAGAGAAAAAAACATATGGAAACATCATAGTGACTGTCACAGGGCGTGCCTTGGAGGAGACGATGGGGGCGGGGCTGGAGAGATTGCTCCGTGGTTAAGAGCACTTGTGTCCTTACAGCACCCATGTTGAATGGTTCTCAGCCCTCTGTAATTCTAGCTCCAGAGGATCCCACCCATCTCTGGAGTTCATGGGCACCAGCAGTCACATGTAAACCAATTACCCCACGAATATACACATAATTAAAAATAAAATCAATCCTCAAAAAAAAAAAAAGAAAAAAAGAAAAGAAAAGAAAAAGAAGAGATCATCTATGCCAGTCTTCTGGTGTGGGGAAGTACATCTGGAGGGCGCAGTGAGGACCCTGGGGTTTAAGAATGAGAAATCTCCGGACACACAGAAAGAAGCAAAAGTGTTGTAGAAAAAGTGAGCAACCAAATGACCTGTGACAAGTTTCAGATACAATGTCCCCAAACCATAGCATTCTCTCAGGCGTCAACTGTTTTTCAGTGTCTTTTGTCACTTTGAGATATTTTCTAGTATTTCTAAAGTAGGTGTTGGGAGGGCTCCCTGTGGCTCCTTGAGTCATAAAAGCACATCTCAGAGCTCCTTAGATACGCTTGTCGTACCCACACGGGCTTAAATTATACATCACAGACATTTTATTAAAGAAAAGTCGCTGATGAGATGTGCTGAGGCGAAGTCTTCGGAACCAACAATCAAAGGTTAGAGTTGTTACCCACAACACCCAGGCTGGTTCTCTTGAGGCTCTTTAAAACAAAGCAGAAGAAACTTCAAATTACTTTTAGTTAAGTGTGTGTGTGTGAGGGGTTCCACAAGCCGTGTATACATATGGAAGTCAATTCTCTCCTTCAACCAAGTGGGTCCTGGGAATGAAACTCTGGCCATCAGTTTGACAGCCAGCAAGCTTTTACCTACTGAGCCACCGTACCAGGCCCCTGTCACAGTTACTTAATGTTGGGGAGGGGGGTTGTTGTTTTGTTTTTGTTTTTTTGTTTGTTGGTTTTGTTTTTTGAGACAGGGTTTCTCTGTGCAACCCTGTGTCCTGGAACTTGCTCTGTAGACCAGGCTGGCCTCAAACTCAGAGAGATCTGCCTGCCTCTGCTTCTTGAGCGCTAGGATTAAAGGCATGTGCCACCACCACTGCCCGGCTTAATGTTGGTTTTTAAAATGTTGACTACAAACTCCTTGATGATTAACTTGTGCTCAAGTTCCAAGAGAACCTTACTGATGAACAATATTTTAGAAACACTGAAATTCTCTTTGTTGATCCAGCTATAGGAATGATAGGAAAGTAGACACAGACTCTAAATGAGTTACTCCCTGTTTGGAAATTCCTTCATTCTAAAAAACACTCACTGTAGGCCTAAACATATGTAGTAACTCATTTGGTAGAGTACTCGCCTAGCATGCACAAGCCCTAGGTTTGATGCCCAGGATCTCATAAACCAGGTGTGGTGAACACCAATAATCCAAGCACCTAAGAAGTAGAAGCAGGATGATCAGAAATTCAAAGTTATCTTTAGCTACATAGCAAGTTCAGGGCCAGGCTGGGATATGTAAAAAAAAAGAAAATAAAAATGAAAATATTTCATACCTATTATTTCCCTGACATTGCCTCAGCCACTAGGGATACATTAGTGAACAAGCAATACAAAAATCCTGCCCTTGGGGGCTAGGGAAATAACAAACCCAAAGCAAAGCGTTGTGTCACAGGATTACAATACTTTGGCAGAAAGCAAAGCATAGATGGAGAATGAGGACATCGTGCAGAGAGAAGAAAGCTGTCACAGTTCTGATTGGAAACGTCAGAAAAAGGACCCATGAGACTCGATCCTTCAGCAAAGGAGCCCCCTGGTTGATATCTGGGACAAGAGCTGTCCAGGCTAATGGAACAGCCAAGACAAAGACCTTCTGTGCCGTGTGCCTTCTATGGCTTCAGAGTTCACCAGAATATAGAAGAACCTGCAAACACCTCAGTGGGCTGGTTCCAGCAAGGCAGAATCAAACAGGATTGACTGGGAGTAGACATGTAATAATGTTAAGGAAATAATGAGGGATCCTTTTACGTAAGCACTCGTGGACCACTGTGGGAACATTTCACATTCCCCCAGGAAGAGACAGGGCAGTGACATTGGTCAGCTACTATCTTAGTCAGTTCAGGCTCCTGTGACAGGTTCCTGGGCAGTTTAAATAACAGAACTTTATTTTCCATGGTTCTTGGAGGCTGGAGGGGTGGGCTTGCCTCAGTGATGAGGCTTTTGATAAAAGCACACTTCCTGGCTTTCTGTAGGGCATCTTTGTACTGTGTTGTCCCAGTGGGGAATGAAGGAGGTCCCTCAGGTCTCCTCTTCTGAGGGCCCCAGACCCACTTCTGGGGGTTCCCACTCTCATGACCTAATGGCATCATATGGGACATTAGGATTTCAAGGCATGTGTTTTACAAGCACACAAACACATACCCCTTGTGAGGAATAAAAGGACAGAGGGACAGGAGCAAGATGAGATGAGATGGACAGAGTCTGCTATTTCGAAGCTATAGTTGAAGTCTGAAAATTCTAAAGCAGGGTTACTTCTTTCTTCCTTTTCTTTTTCTGTAAAGATCAGAAAATAAATATTTTACACTTCAGAGACCATCCGGTTGCCTTCACAACAGCTCAGCTCACCGCTGCCTTTCTGGTTTCAAGTGTAAGTGAGTAGGGGTAGCCTACATGTTCAGTGAGCAAACCAGAAGATATATACTGGGCTTACCCTTAGCCTGTAGCTTGTGAGGTTGTGGGTGGGCAAATGAAAATAATCAAAACTTAGTTAGTGCATAGTAATTTAATTTCTTCACTTGGTAGAATATTAGTCTACAAAGATAAGTCCTCTAGGATGGTAGTATTCATGGGAACACATCGACTTCTTCCCTTGTTTTCTTGTGAACAAAACAGAAAAATGGTCTTGGATTCAGAAATAATCCATCAGTAACTGGCTAAACAAGCCTATCCAAAGAGATAATGAATATCACCCAGTTTGAAGAGATAAAATGCTAAGTGGGAGAGCAACTGAGTGGAGATGGCAAAGATAGTCCTGGATGTCTGACTTCAAATCTACTCCCCTTCTGATCTAAATCACGGCAGTTGATCTAACCAAGCTGTGGTTGCCAAGACCCTGCCTCAGCCAGCTCCCAGCTGGTGGACTTAACAGAAGGGAAGCTAAGGGCCTTTGGTGGCAGCTCCCACCATGGCTACAACTTCTCAGCTTTACCAAATCCTCCCCCCTTTTATTAAAAATAGATTCTTTTCTCATAGAATACAACCTGATTACAGTTTCTGTTCCCTCCGCTCCTCCCAGTCCCTCCACTTTCCCTCCCCTCTGGGTCCACTCCCCTTCTGTCTCTCATTAGAGAAGAATGGGCTTCTAGGAGATAATAACCAAACATAACAAAATACAATATAATAAAATAAAACAAAAACCACCACACTGGAGTTGGACAAGACGAGACAATAGAGAAATAAAAGAGCCCCGAGAGAACACACAAGAATCAGAGACTCACACGTTCACACACTCAGAAGTCCCATGAAAACACTAAGCTAATAGCTACAATATATACACAGAGGTCGTATGCAGACCCATGTCTGCTCAAAGCTTGCTGCTTCAGTTTCTGTGAGTTCACATGAGCCTTGCTCAGTTGATTTGGAGGACTTTGTTCTCCTGGTGTCCCCCATCCCCTTTGACCCTTCCATTCTTTCTGCTTCCTCTTCTGTGGGGTTCCCTGAGCTCTGAGGGCAAGGGTTTGATGGTGACACACCTTTAGATCAGCTTTACCTTTAAAAAATGTATATATTATTATTGTGTGCTCACATGTGACAGTGCAGGTGTGCAAATGCCTGGCATGTATATGGTCACATGACTGACTTCAGGAGTCAGTTTTGTCCTTCTGTTATGGATTCTGAGGATCAAACTCAGGCTGTTGGGCATGCCTGCTGGTCCTTGGCTCTATCTTCTGCCGATGGGATCCACCAACACAGTCCACATGGTGACTCCAGCCTCTGAATGACAGCAGCTTCCTGCTCTTGCCGTCTCTAGTGGGGTTGTGTTATTCTTCAGATCATCTGTGGGTTTTGAAACAACTGCCCTCCATTAAACCCTTCCTGTTTTGAATGCTGCGGTGGTTTCTGCTTTTGTGTTTGGCTCTTGACTGTGCAGGAGTCCCCTTGTGAATGTCACTCTGGACAGAGGGTTAGACACCGGTGTTTACCAGGCCCGCACGGCTGCCCTCACCATTTTCATTAACAACCTGGATAACGATGTACCAGATATGGAAGCTAATCACACTTGCAAATGCCCCGGAGCTTATTGGAAAAGCTGTTTGCTATGTGACAGAATCAGAATCTAAAAATATCTTAATAGACCAAATCTAACAAGAAGGAATTTAATAAGAAAAATGTGAACTCTTTCACTTGGGCCCCCAAATAAGCAAAGGATGGTGAGAAACCAGGACACTGTGGTATAGTGTGCACTTTCATTTCATGCATGCTTCTTTTGGGGCAAATTTTTCCAAAAAAAAAAAAAAAATTCAAAGGATGCACTTGTGGCGTTAAGGACTGTGGCATCAACTGAGACTTTTCTACTCTTTCTGAATCAGCCCACTCTTTGTGCTCATCATACTGGGGGCACAGTTTTTGGAAGTAACAGTATCATTCTTGAGGACAATAATCAAGGGAAGGAAAGCATGAGCCATTGAAGGAAACTCGAGTTTTCTACCCAGTTTCCTCTGTGCCGTCAAGAATTCTACAGATGTGCTATTTCCAGAAACATCATGGCAGCTCTTGCGATTTTTCTTCATTACACATTCAGCAAATTATGGTATACAGGCTTAGGTGAAGACAACGATGTCTCAGCTGCCACCTGTGAGGCAGATTTCAAATACAGCCTCTTATCAAAGATGTTAAATACTGAAAAAAAATGAAAGGAGAAAGAAAAGAAAGGGGGAAAGGAATGGAGGAGGGAGGGGGAAAAGGGAGGGAGGGAGGGAGGGAGGGAGGGAGGGAGGAAGGAAGGAAGGAAGGAAGGAAGGAAGGAAGGAAGGAAGGAAGGAAGGAAGGTCATGTTGTCCCTGAGAGGGACTCCAGCAGAGGGCTGTGCCCATCCCATGGTGGTAGAAGGTTACAGACAACTGGAGAGAAGGAGGGATAATGTGGTATCATAAGATGAAGATGCCAGGGCCATTGACAACGAGACTGAGGTCCTAGCAACAGCACCTGGGTCTAGGGTTGATGCTGTTCTGGGACTGAGGAAGGTGTCTTCACTGGACCCTAAGCCATCACGGAGCTGTGTCAGTAGGGAAAGGAGGAGGGATTTACAGTTTGGAGGCAGTGATGCTGTGTCTTGAGGCACACACCTCCATTTTTTGCAAACCTTTTTGTGTAGATTATTTGCTATTGTAGACAATCCTGGCTGCTAAGAACATTCCAAAGACCTGCCTCTCTGCCCCTTCCAGGGAAACCCTGCTCAAAGCTCACCTTTCAGTCCAGCCTCTCCTTCCTCTCATTCCTTCAGTCAATATGATCTGTTCAGAACCTTTAACTTCTTATTCTATGATGAGAAACATCAGAAACTTGGTACTGGAATGAAAGATGCACTGAACTACAGTCGACAGAGGTTCAAATCCCGTGGTGACTAAGTGGCCCCGGGCACCTGACGTAACTTCTCAGTCTGCCCTGTGCAAATGGGACCCTATTGTCTGTTTGCCTGGGGTTGCATATCAATTGTCCATCCTTGTGCTGGGCACCACCCAGGTACTAAGTGATTATCTCCCCCTCCCAAATTCCTCCAAACTGCAGGTCATCACCCACCAGTTAACGACTACTTCGCAGTAGTTTTAATTTAGCTAGAATTCACTTAGAAAGAATGAAACACAGTAATTCTAAACAACTGATCCTTTAAGAATAATTTTTTTAATCCATTAAACCTATTGGCAGTCCTGCTTCAAATTCCATTCCTGTGGTTATTTTGAATAATGTAAAGAGTTAATGTTTAGATCTCACTTGACAGCAGAAAATGGACTGTTTTGTCTGTTTTTTTT
This sequence comes from Peromyscus leucopus, assembly GCF_004664715.2. Taxonomy (NCBI): domain Eukaryota; kingdom Metazoa; phylum Chordata; class Mammalia; order Rodentia; family Cricetidae; genus Peromyscus; species Peromyscus leucopus. The sequence goes on from NC_051070.1 coordinate 74,696,272, forward strand.
ATATTTTTTAGTGGTAAAACGTCACTGACTGTGTCTCATCATGACAAAGGGCCATCTGGCTGCTTTAGAGTGAAGGCTTCCAAGAAAATGGGGACAGTACCGGATTTCTACGCTCTTCTGCATACACAGGAGTAACACAGTACAGGCCGTGAGTAGTCGTGGTCAGTATGTGATTTTTAGAAAATTAAAGGGAGGAATCAAAAGGGATTTTGTAGCATTACTCACAAATGGACAATGAAGACTCTTCGGGCACACGGTGACCTGCTTCCGCCTATACGATCTGCGTCCTGTATTTCTTGGTGTTGAGGACAGGTGGTCTCTGCCAGTGCTCCACACTGACTGACATCTTTGTCACCCTGGTGCCCTTAAGAATGGGACGATCATGGGCCTCCTGGAAAACTGCTCGGCTCATTTTTTTTCAGGATCTTGTCTGAGAGTTGAGGAGAGAAAGAAAGGACATTGAAATAGTTGGGGAGCAAGAGCCTTCCCCAGATGTTGGGAAAAGGGAAGCCAGTTCCCAGATGAGGAATTGTTCAATGAACTCAGAGTACCTGACCACAGGCTGCATTAACCAAAGGCGCGCCAAAATGATAATGGACAACTGGCGGCGGTTGCAGCTTCAAGAGTCCTGGGCTTTCGCCCTCGTCATCCACAACAGTTCCTTTCCCTCTGAACACAGTTCCTTCCCTCTCCCCTCAAGAATGCTTTCAGAGGAAGAGGGTGCCTGGAAGGTGTACAGTCCCACATGCTGTCAAAGAGGAGAAGCTGGGGTCCCTTCTAGTGGGTGGTAGGTAAGAATTACTAATCCAATCTGCTTGAGTTAACTCAAAACAAGGATTAGCGCAGAGTTCCAGAGTACGTTAATCTCCCTTTATGGGAGTAGACTTCGGCACTGCTACCAAGCCCACGGGTTATAGTTCTTGGGAACAATGAGCCAATTAAACTTGAGAGGGAAAAAGAATCTCACCCAAGTTTACTGATTGTTACCTAATACTTTGAGTTGCTTTGACTCTTGATGATTTGGCTTTGTGTCTCAGACACAGGAAATAAAACATTTCTTATTCATTAGAACGCTTCTAAGTACAGTGTGCCTCCTAAGTAAATACATACTGTTGCATGCTGGTTATTTTTCATCTCCTGTCTTATTAAAGAGGCTGTTTGGAATAGCTTTTATATACAGCTGATAGTGCTTTGCCAAATATGTCCATCAATATTAACATACCCTTTTTTTTCAAAAACACATATTTAAAGCTCACATGAGTTATGAGTGGAACAAATTGCTACCTATTTAGATTCAATCCACTTGGTAAAGACTTTCAAATGAAAAATAGATACTTTTTAAAGGGTAAATACCACATCTCAAGAAATGCTGGAAAAAATATTTCCTTTTTTTCCACCAATTTGACACGGTTGCTCTGGGGAAAAGTTTTTATACCCATAATTGTTGATGTTAACTTAATTTCAAGATTTGGGTATCTGAATTATTTTAAAATTGTTCTTATTTGCTTTTTGATTTGCATAAACCGTGGTTGGCCTATTTTACTGATGTACTGAATCAGGAGTAGAAGTCATAGAATATTAATTGCTTTGATCATTAGGAGCTGGGTATTTGTCTAAAATGCCATGGACCAAATGACTATTAACATGGCGACTTACTGGACACAGAGGAAGTCTCATGTACCTTTCCTCATGGAAGTGATTTTAGTCAGTCTTAAGGTTCAGAATTATTTGGTGATTTGCACAGCATAAAACTGTCAGGAAAAGACTTGTATAACATTTCCAGAGACTTGAGTTAGGGTATGTGTCCCAACTTTTCCTTTTAAGGGAAGTTTAATGATAAAACAGTCATTTTAATTAATCAAGCTTGCAATTAAACAAATACATTTTTATATTCTGTACCTTCCAAAGAGATATCTTCACTTTTCCACTGAAATTAGTGTCGTCAGAATCATTTTAGAACACCTAAACTTATTTATACTCGTTAAGTAATGACGATCTTTTTATCTGTGTTTCATTTCCTAGTGCAAGGTTTTTTGTTTGTTTCTCAGCATCAGAAAATTTAACAAATGATAGCTGGAAAAGGCACTAAACATGATTTTTAAAAAATCTTAGTTCTTTCTTCCAGTCAGTGCCCATGTGTAAACTCCACCTACATCAGCGGCAGCCAAGTCACCATGGGCAGGCTGTGGGAACCCATTTCAGGAAGTTGATATTTGCTGCGCAGATGGCCCAACAATGTTCTCAAAGAAGTGAAAACTGTTTCCATTTTAAGTTTGTGAAACTTGGTGTGTGTATGTGTATGTGTGTATTTTTCAATTTTATTTGTAGTATCAATATGCAAATTTATTTATTATAAGTTGAATCTCATTGAAATGAAAATGAAAAGGCAATACTGTTCCTTTAATATGGTTCACTAACCTTGTTCACACTGAGTTACTGATGCTCAGTAGGAGCTGGCCAACACCAGTTCTACTCAACCCTTGATGATTATGGAGGATTTAATTATAATTGAAAATGAAAAAAAAAAACTCACTAAAATCTAATCCAAAAATCAATTTTGCATAGAATTTAATAACAGATGGAAGCTTAAAGTTCTGTAAGTATCAAATGAAAAACACTAACACGAAGACCTGAGACTTCAGTCTCCAGAGCCAGTCCCACTACCTGTGTGGATGCATCCTGACCTCTCCTCTTCCATCAGCTTCATGACAAAGGAATTGGCCTCATGCTGAGGCATGGTAAATACATTATGAAATAAAAGCGGACGTCGTAAACAATACTGGCCGTGTGAAGCAAAGGCGAACCAGAGGCTGTGGATAATTCCTCTCTTGTATGTAGGCAAAGGGTTCAGCAACCCTAGTTGCTAGTTTTTGCATTCTTCCTCTGAGCTCGCTGCGGAGTGGACTTCAGTGATCGCCCATGAAGCTAGAAAAGCTTAAAAATGTTTTCTCTTCTGCTGAGTTTTCCTGACTTGCCGGGTACATCAGCAGAAGAACCACCGAAGGGAGGAAGGGAAGAAGAGGAGATGCCTGCGTTTCCTGTTCATCTGCCATGCTTGCGGGAGGGCTCAGGAGTGTGGTCCTGTTCTGTTTCAAACATAATAAAAACCTCTTCTAGATAGCAATAAAAAGCTAGCAAATACTATTTTGGCTTTCCTGATACAAGAATCCAAGCACTTTAGAGAGATGACTTCTAGGTTGTTTTTTTTTTGTTTTGTTTTTGTTTTAACATAGACTGTGATAAAATAGGGAGGTTTGTACAGTGTCTATGCACTTTAAAGAAAAAAGCCCTGACTCCGATAGTCAGGGTGGATGTGAGGCTATAGATGTATTCCCCATCCAGAAACATGTTTTTCCAATGAAAAGCAGGGTCTTGCTATTCATAGCAATGAAAGGCTCCCCAGCTAGAACCCTTAACTTGGTTCTTCCCTTGCAAATAAATAAATACCCCAGCCCTTCGAGTCCTGGCTGCCCCAGGAAAGCCCATGGTGGCTGAGCCTGGCCATCAGTCTCTCGCAAGCCAGTGACACCAGTGATAATGGGACTGAATCACAGTCCCATGCCGAAGGGAGCAGCGGACCTTTGCTTGCAAACCCGACCTTTCAATTTAGACAAAAGGCTTGAAAAAAATAAAAGTAGTTCTTAAATACAGTTTAATCAATCAGGCGAGAGAAGGCTAATGAAGCCGCCAGACAGATCTGTGGCCAGACTGTCTCTCCAGCCATCATGCCGCGGGAAGACACAAACTCCAGAGAAATTTCCTGGCTTAGGGACGGCTGTACTTTTGACAATCTGACAAATCATTTTGCTGCCAGGGTTGTGCTTCTGAAGGCCTGGGGTGTAAAAATTTAGTTTTCTGGTGTGAACCACCACTCCCACAAATGGTCTCAACCAAACCCCAAACTGGTAAATTCACCTTCATCTTTTCTTCTTGTATTATCTGATATAGGAAAACTGGCCTTTTTACTCAAACTTTCCTAAGAGTTTTTTGTTTGTTTGTTTGTTTGTTTTTGTTTTTCCCAAAAGCTTTCTTTTCCAGATCCAGGACTATTTGCCCACACACCAGTGTGACCATGCCTATCAGGTATTAAACGGTCTCTATACAATTCATATGTCTACCACATTGTGCCTTTTGTCTTCAGAGAAAATCTGAGCAGAACTTTTAGAAACTCCACTTCTGTGAAATGTTGAACTGCTGGAGTTTGGGTGAGCTTGTGTGCTTAGCATCCTGACTTAGCCCCTTTGGACACACCAAATCCTAATTCCCTTCTGATACAAGTGATCATTGACTGTTTAGTTCAAGACTTTCAGTTGAACTTGATTCTTCAAGACATTTAAACATATTTATCACTTTTCAATATTTTTAAAAACTGAAAAATTTAAAAAGGAGAATTAGTGTTGCCCTGGGGGAAAGCCAGGGGCTGGCCCTCTTCCTCTCTTGTCTTTCTTTTTCCTTCCTTCCTCCCTCCCTTCCTTTTCTCCTTCCTTCTGTCCGTCTTTCCTTTCTCTGCCCGTATTTATTTGCTGAAAATGGCCTGCAGTTGGGCATAAACAATAATATCCACTTTGCTTCCTCTTATTAATCCAGGGATGCCCGGCCTAATCTCCCACTCATTTCATGCCTGAAGCACAAATGTATTGCTTTGTTTTACGACATGTTTCCTTCCATCTGTTGGAAGCCGGGTAAGTCAATATTTATCACATTTATAGATTCTGCATCCCAAGCGAGCCCAGCACAACAGGGAAACAGGCCCATCATTCTTTCTTCCTGATTTTGAAGTTTAAAAGTCTTATCTCTGTGATGTTAATTTCACCATTTTCTGCTAAAATACTGAAGTCTGTCTCATGTTTAAGTAAATCATGAAAACACTACATTTTTCAAAGTTTTTCATTCCCCAACCCTCTGTAATTACCGTGTCGTGATTACCATTTCCCTTTCACTGCGGCTCTCTGTGCAAGCCCCGGGAAAGAGTTACTAAAAATTAAATTTCATGCTTGCGTGTGTTTCTGTGATCTGCTGCGTGTATGATCTCGGAGTGCAAACTTCTCTCAAAATAAATGGATTACCCTTTTACTACACTGTCTGAAGTCTCCTCCACTGATAGCACGGCTTCCCTGTGATCTCCAACCCACCGCAATCAGAAAGACAGGCGTTGAAATGGGGGCCTCACGGTGGCGCCCTCTGCCTTCGCCGGCCCCTTCTGCGGCATCGAGCGGCTCCGGCTGCAGGGCGTTCTCAGTACCTCCTGGACCCCTCTCTCTGCAAAAGCCCCCAGGAATCCTAACTCCCACCAGTGGAGCCCACTTTAGGAAACGCTGGCCTGAAAACCAGAGTCTTGAGTTCTCAGTGCCTTGAGATGGACAATTTTTTTGCTGGAAATAAAGTTCCGTCCTCATTCCTGCTAGAAGACTGATGGGGTGACTCTGTTATTAAAACGAATTTCATATATCTTACATATCTTAAAACTGCGAAAAATCTTGAAAGTTTCCATGGACACACACCCGTGGAAAACCTGTTGGAGGAGCAGGTTTCCCAAAAGCAAGTGCATGGTTTGTGGGCAGATAGCCTCTGACCTTTACTAAAGTGTTCTGTAAATATCATCATTGCTGAGTTTGTGAAAAACTAATGTGTTCCCACTAACAAAACTGTCTCAGGGTGGCTGCTCTCTAGAATAATGCCTGTTTTCCTACTGGGCTTTCTATTGCTTGATTTTTTTTTTTAAAGGCAATTAAATTTGTCTAAGGGATTGTACTTTGAGGCTATCCAAGGAATTTTAATCAAGAATCAAGGAGAGAGCCAGTTTTTGAGTAGGCGTTGGAGCAGGGACAAAGTAGCAGACCTCAAAAATATTAATCAGGTACATTTTCTAATATTACCTTCTGACTAGAGGCAGACTGTTTTCTTTCTTTAAAAAAAAAAAATCTTAAAGTAAATGTTATAAATAAACAAGTTGTCCCGGAATACCAGCTCCTCTATGCACAAGGTGACACTCACACAACAGGGAAGTCCTGTAATTGCTGTTAACACAACAATGGGTTGCTTCTCTTCGAAGAGCACCCAACCACCAGGGATGTTCCTTTAAAGGAAACACCAGAACCTGTCTACACGGCAAATCCCAGGTCAGCCAAGGCTGCATAGGAAGACTGCCTCAAAACAAAACCAGGGAAGAAAGAACAAGGGAGCGGCTCTGGAGAGATGGCTCAATGGGTAAGAGCACTGGCTGCTCTTGCAAAGGACCTGGGTTCAACTCCCAGCCCTCACATGGCACTTGCAACCATCCATGACTAGTTCCAGGGTATCCAACTCCCTCTTCTGAGTTCCATGGGCTCCTGCATGTATGTGGTGCACAGTCATACTTGAAGGCATGACATCCATATGCCAAACACACATAAATGTTTCTAATTTAAAAAAAAAAAAGTAAGTAGAAGATGCCGGGCGTTGGTGGCGCATGCCTTTAATCCCAGCACTCGGGAGGCAGAGCCAGGCGGATCTCTGTGAGTTCGAGGCCAGCCTGGGCTATCAAATGAGCTCCAGGAAAGGTGCAAAGCTACACAGAGAAACCCTGTCTCGAAAAAACCAAAAAAAAAAAAAAAAAAAAAAAGTAGAAGAAAAGAAACACCAGAATGAATGATGCCCTTAAAAAATGAATTCTTTAAAAAGAGAGACTTAAGTTAATAAATTGATGATGTTGAAACTAAGTTTATAATGCTGGTGTTGCCATAACATGGCACAACTCACTTGTTCCTGTAACAGAGCAAAGAAACCAGCCAGTTGGCAGCAAGGGAAATCAGCCTGTAAATCCCAAAGGTCCTAGGTATCAACACTGTGTTCTTAGGATTCTAAAAAGCTCCCAATCACAGGTGAGGCTGGCCCAGCTGTCTATCTTGCACCAACTCACACACCTAGAAAACAAATATATATAGTTGGTCATGTGCCACCGTGAAAATGTACCGTGAAACCAACAGAAAGAAATATAATAAACATGTCCTGCAAGAAGTAGACGTACAGCTCTGGATCCTCAACAATGCAGCTTTGTTATAACAACCACAACACGGACAGGTAACACACAGAACAATGTCAACACATGGGCCAGCAGGAGCCACCAGTCAAACACCCCGCTTGGCTAAGCTTGGCTCTCCAGCCTGAGGAGACGTAGGCTGCACTAGAAAGTAGCCTTGTTCATCCCAGTAGTTCATAGAGCTAAAGCAATCTTCGAGCATGAACTGATGCTCACTTCCGATAAGTCACAGCAGATCTGAAATCAGACGCTTTGTTATTAATTTCAGCCAAGAGCTGTTTTGGTCAATCTGATGATACGTTGTATGTTTCAGAAGGCTTCCGACAGCCTATAATAAAAACCTAAATATTAGGAAAATGTACATTTTTGTAAGAGGCTTAGTATATCGCATATGTTAAGAGTTAGGTCATTTTATGTCACTGTCTTTTATGTGATCATTGTTTGGTAGGCTTAAAATATTGCACTAAAAATATGTTTAGAGTTTAATATAAGATATGTAGGGTATGATGGTTGCACACCTGTTATCCCAGCCTTCAGGAGGCTGAGGCAGGAGGACTGCTGTGAGTTAAAGGCCAGCCTGGGCTGGAGGGTATTTGAGGAAAGTCTGGGCTCCCTGGTGAGACACTGTCTCACAAAACCAAATATATGTGTGTTTGTGCAAATCATAAACCATGCCTTTAATTTCATTCATCAATTTAAAAAAAGAAAGAAAAATGAAAGAAGCGAAGAACTCCTCATTAATGACTTTAGGACTTTAGTTTGTTAGTCGGAAATAGGCAGCTGGGCTGGGAGTTGTGTTTTCTCTTCTCCAGCCCCTTAGTACCTGAGTCGGGCCCTGACACACAGCAAGTACTCAGTACACATTGGCTGAGTGAATGGCTGTGGGGGGGGGGTAGTATTAAGCTGATAAAAAGGTATTCATTTGAGTCTTCTCAGCTGTGTGAAAACTGATTGTGGTTCTCACGGTTTGATCAGATTGATTTTGATGTTTGCCTTTCTTTATGTGTTGACTGCACCTGGCCTTGTTCATTCTGTGTGTCTTGGAAAGCTTCTCCTTCCCAAAGGGCTGTGCCTGAGACGTCCTCTTGAGGGAAGCTATTGGTGGTCGATCATAAGGAGCCTGTGAGTTCATAGTTACAATTTTGCTTTTAGGCCTTCCTCCTCATATACTTATTTTTTTTTTTTTCTAGAAGCAGGGAGTGTGTTTTCCTCTGCTATCTACAGAATTAAAGTGCAATGTGTGTGTGCGCCAGGCAAGTGTGACACACCATTTATAAAGCCTGAGCTAGACCTGAAGTTTGCTAGCAGAAGTGTCTTCTAGAATTCTAGGGAAGAATGAAGGATACGGTTCTCTTGGAACACCATTCTTTTATGAAATCTCAGTTTCAGATCTCTCTCTCTCTTTCTTCTTTTTCTTTCTTTCTTTCTGTCTTTTTTTTGTTCCTTTGTTTTTCTCTCTCTCTTTTTTCTGTGAAATAGCAAAGGATATAGACTGGGAGTTAGGGTATTATTGGAATAATAATCCAAATATTTAAAGATATAGCCCAGAAAGAAGAGAAAGACTACATCAACAAGCACTTTTAAGTATGACTGCATCCAGACTTGTATGGGAATTCAAAACCAAGGAACACAGGGGGTTCTGACCTAGAAGACTCACAGTGATTCAAGGGAGGGAAGGAAGCCTGTGCACATTCGCAAGCACACACTCACTCGCAACACAACCACAATTAATAAGGCAGCGATTAAAAACAACACATGAATAATAATAATTGCAAGATGGTGAGATTAAAAGCTTACACAGAAATCCACAAGTACAGCACCTCCCAAGAGTGGGATTCATCAGGAGAAGCCCTCTGAAGGAGTGGGATTTGGGCAGAGCCCGTTAAGTGCAGTATTTTATGTCGCCTTTCATTCAACAAACATTGACTTAAGTGCCTGTGTGGGCTGCGTCCCGGCTGAGCCACAGCCTGAGGTGTCAAGATGAACAAAACAAGGCCATGTTCCTGTCTTTAGTCTTTTAAAAATATTTTTTCTTTGCTTTCCTTTTTTTTTTCTTCCTTTCTGCAAGTGTGTGTGGCCTGCATGGCATCCAGATGTGTATGGGTGCATGTATGTGTTGCACATAGGTATGTGTGCAGGCACACACATACCCAAGTGTGTATGTGAATGTAGATGCCTGAAGTTGACCTCAGGTGTCTTCTTCCATTGAGCTCCATTCTATTTAGTAAAGTCAGGTCTCTTGCTGACCCCGGAGTTTGCCATTTTAAGCAGTCTGGCTAGTCCGGGTGCCTTAGGGTTTATCCAGCTCTACTCCCCCTGCCCCAAACCAGGTATGAGGACTACTGGCAGTTTCCTTGTCTGCTTGGTTGGCATTTACATGGATGCTGAGAATCCAAACTCCAGTCCTCACCCTTGTGAGGCAAGTACTTTATTTACTAAGCCATCTCTCCAATTTTGTGTTCCTTCTGATGCCAGAAGATACTGTCCTCTGAAGTGCACTGGAACTCATGGTCAAGCATTTCTAGATCCAGCGACCACTGGCTCCAGAGACCTTAAGAGCAAGGACAGTAGGAAAGAGCCAAAGATAATGAGGGAAAGCAGTTCACAAACACAAAATTACAGGCTGGCCTGTAACTTCTTTTGTAGCTGGGGACAGCTGTGAACTTCTGATCCTCCTGCCTCCACCTCCCAAGTGCTGGGATTGCAGGAGTGTACAACTAAACCAGGCTGACACACATTCTGAACCAGAAGGGACAGCCCTAAGACTTCACTCAGCACATGCGGGCTTTTAGCAGCTAGTAGCTCATCTTATTGTGTTAAAAACAAAAACAAAACAAAACAAAAAGCAACTAGGCTTTTGACTTAGTATTTTACTTCCAAATAGTAACTCTGACCTTTGCAGTTTCTGGGATGCAGATGTAAATGTTCACTTGAAATTGTCATGAATGTTTTCATTTTCTTTCTTTTCATTCATTTATTTATTCATTCATTTATTCATTTTTAAGAAAGGGTCTCACTAGGTAGCACTGGCTGTCCTGGAACTCTCTATGTAGACCAGGCCGGCCTCGAACTCAGAGATCCACCTGCCTCTGCCTCAGGAGCGCTGGGATCAAAGGCGTGCGCCACCACGCCCAGCTGTCACGGATATTTTCAATCTCTAATTCTTACGGGTATTGCTTTAAGTTGCTTTCAAAAATTTCTAAGATTCACAATTTGTTCTCATAGATTCTGTTTGCTGTTTCCTTTTTCCAGCCGCCACATTTCAAAAACAAAAGGTGGCTGACATCAACTAGGAAACCGACCCCCTCCCCAGCTCGTACAAATCCCTGCGTTTCCAGCTGCCACCCGTCACTGCGCACCCTCTGTGTGTATCTTCTGATTCTGCTTCTCCAGTTGCAACCCAGTTGTTGCACTCTTACCTCTCTGGTCCCTTGTGACGGCATCTACATACTGCTGTCTCTCAAAGGTCTTTGTCTAGCTCAGCTGTGACATCTACAGTGGAAGTTCAAACCCTACGTGATTGTCCTCCCCAATGTGCTTCCTCCTCCCTCTTCTTCCTCCTCCCTCCTCCCCCTCCTCCTCCCCCTCCTCCTCCCCCTCCTCCCGCCTTTTGCAGTACTCCTCTTTTGCGGTGGCATGGCTTCCCAACCCACCATGTGTGAACGCACTTCCCTGATCTTCTTCCTGCTTCCCTATCGTTCATTCTTGTCGTTTCCTTTGTAGATTCTCTTCTACCCCTCACTCCCTCATCGTGGGCTGGCCAGACTTCTGTCCTGTCTTCTGTCTTGTTATTCCACATGGTCTCTTCATGGTAAGCCCTCTCAAATGTGTATCTCCAGCCTAGATCCTCAGCTCAGTGTGTCCCACACTGTAGACACCATTGTCTTGTGTCATCACCCCCTCCTCACGCCTGCATGCTCCTTCTGCATGTGGATGGAACACAGCCGCCCTGCCGCCGTCCCACACAGAAACCTGTGCATGCTCCTTCTGCATGTGGATGGAACACAGCCGCCCTGCCGTCCCACACAGAAACCTGCGCATGCTCCTTCTGCATGTGGATGGAACACAACCGCCCTGCTGCCGTCCCACACAGAAACCTGCGCATGCTCCTTCTGCATGTGGATGGAACACAGCCGCCCTGCCGCCGTCCCACACAGAAACCTGTGAGCTGCTGTTGTGCCCTTCCTCACTCCCCACACTTGATCATTCCTGGAGAGGGGACCTGCTAATGGCTCTGGAGTGCTAGTGTCTGCTGTACTTCAGGCCCTCATCAGTGCTTTAGATTTCCAATGCACCATCCTGGCAAATATTCATAATAACCCTGTTTCCCAGAAGGAAAAAAAAAAAACAAAACAAAACTGGATGCTTAGTTATAGATGGATGACACTTGTTGATGCCAGGATTTGAAAGTGGGAAGTTCAGCTCCAGGACCCTCCCCACCACCTCAGTACTGGGCATGGAAGCCAGGGCCTTGTGCATGCTAGGAGACAGCTGTACCCTGAGCTACATCCTTAGTTTTCATTTGGCTTTTGATTCAGGGGTACTGGGCTGGGTGGTTTTATGTCAATTTGACATAAGCTAATGCCATCTGAGAGGAGCGAACCTCAATTAAGAAAACACCTTCATAAGACCAAGCTGTACGAAAGCCTGTAGAGGAGCATTTTCTCAATTAGTAACTAATGTGGAGGGCCCAGCCCATTGTGGGTGGTTTCGTCCCAAGGCAGGGGAACCTGGGCTCTATAAGAAAGTGGGCTGAGCAAGCCAGGGGGAGCAAGCCAGTAAGCAACACTCCTCCATGGCCTCTGCATCAGCTCCTACCTCCAGGTTCCTGCCCTGTTCGAGTTCCTGTCCTAACTTCCTTTGATAATGAATTGTGATATGGAAGTATAAGCCAAATAAACCCTTTCCTCCCTAAGTTAACTTTGGTCATGGTGTTTCATCACAGCAACAGAAACCCTGAGTAAGACAGACAGGGTCTAACTAAATCACCCAGGCTTGCCTTGAACCGGCCATCTTCCTGCCTCAGCCTCGCAAGAGACTAGGATCATAGGCCTGCCCTGGAAGCCCCAGCTTAGGATCCTCAGGCTTACGCACAAATTCTATTGCTCATGCGCTTTGGAAGAAGAAAGTGGACAACCAGCTGGTATCCTCCTTTTCTTTGCTATTCCAGAGTATGGTCCGAAGACTGACGCACCACCCTGCCACCTGTGGCCCTGCTGGGAACGCTGACTCTCAAGGCCACCCAGGCCTATCCACCACAATTTGCATTTCACTGTGCGTCCAGGGGATCCTTGTGTCCCGCTGCTGATGGGAGGTGTAAGTGTGTATGATCAAAGTGTCTGCCTTCCTGCCCCCATTCTTTCCTTGAATAGCTTTATCTGTGGTTCACAGTGAGACTTTTTCATGGAAGACAGAAGCACTTCTAACTAATAGCAACATATCTTCCCAACCCAGATCAAGAAAGCTTTAGGGACACATGAGAAGTGGGGAGCTGGGGGTCACAGCTGTGTGACCTGAAGAATATCTGTTCCCTCTAGGGTGCCTGGCCACGCGCACTACTGTGTCTTCCATCAGTGATAACAGGAAAATACAAATAAAGACACTTCTAAAGGGATGGGTAGCCTAGAGGGACACAGTCCCTCTTCAGTTTTATGACACCATTTGCCAGCTGAGCCATACTCATTTACAGTCATACAAAACAGAGGTGGAGTGTAACTAAGGCTTGGGTGCCTGGTGCTCTGGCAAAAGATGAAGCACAAAACCCAAGAATCCCTAGGTCTCATGGCCTGCCTCTCGCAATGGGACCACACACGTGAAATCATCTTTTGTGCTGATTATTGAGTTCCCCTTTACAAAGATTGTGTCCTGGGAACCCTTGTCTCCAGCTCTGAGGCCATGCATGTAGAGGGAACTGTGAATGCCACCTCATCTGCATGTGCAGGGGGAAGATTTGCTTTCTGCATTTGCACGGATACACATCTACAGTCTGTAGGACTCTTCTTTGAAGCACTGTATCCAAAGACACTATTGTCTTACAGCTTATATAAGAAAATCCTTGCCTTGCCTTTACAATTAACACTGAAATGCTAAGTGGTAATATTGATGAGTTTCGGGGGGGGAGGAAGCAGAAGTCTGGAGAAAATGTGAATGAATCTCTCTCTCTCTCTCTCTCTCTCTCTCTCTCTCTCTCTCCCTCTCTCTCCCTCTCTCAAGGCAGGCTTAGTGGAATCTGTACCAGTGAATCCAATCCCATTAAAATGAGTTGTAAAAAAAGTGAAGTTTGCATGCTGTTAAGCCGCTTCTACATGGCAGCAGCATCTCTGCATGCAGCATGTATGCGCGGGATGTTTCCGTTCCAAATCGAATCTGTGCAAAGATGGTCCTCAGATCTGCCGTCTTCTCTTAGGGTTCTTCCAAAAGAAACACCCGCCAACTCAATCTCTCCCTGACGAGGAGACACTGGAACCTTGGGAGGCGGCGGGAGGAAAAGCTGAATTGAGCATAGTTTCATAAACACCTGTGACTGGGGAATTCCATGCTGCGGAACACCGTCCACAGAAACAGGAGGCAGACTTCCCTCACCAGAACAAAGGTAAGATTTACTTTTTGATGACTGTGAATTTTTCCCCTCTCATAAGAAAGGAATTTAGTGAACCTCACATCTTAAGGAAGTTAGAGGCAGATACCTGAAAGTGGACTGGGCTCGTCCTTACCTTCCCAGCTCACCTCAGCCACACACCAGGCCTTGGCCAAAACCTTCCAAACCCTCATCCGCCCACTGAAGTCGCAGACTTCTTTCAGCTTTGACCCAAATGGTGTTTGAACTTTCATCTCAAGGAGGCAGTTTTGGACATTAAGCCCCTTGGAGACATGAAAAGCCCCTGGATATGTGAACTGCTCTTAGGCAAGAAACCCAACACCCTGGTCTTGGACCAGTCCGTGAAGTAGACACTGTGTGTCCCAATCCCAGAGGTGTTATGCTCGATGTGGCTATTCACCAGCAGGAGGCATTTCTGTCTGACCCATTTTAATAGATAAATAAGTTGTCTGAGAAAAAGGTAAGGGGCAGATTCCTTTAATTTTTTTTAAGACTTTTTTTATATAGGAGAAAATAAGAATATAGCTTAAGAAGGCCTAAGTGAAATTGGGGAAACAACAACAACAAAAAGCAGAGCATTTTTTTAGTGTAAGTCATGCTCATATTTAGGGGTGCAATTGTAGAAAGTTAAAAATCATACCTTGGGTTGTCAGGGTGGCTTTGCAAGTAAAGGTACTTGCCACAAAGTCTGAAGACCTGAGTTCGATCCCCAGGGCTCACATGCTGAAAGGAGAGAACAATTGTTCTCTGACCTACACACGCACACCATGGGAAGCATACGCGCACCCCCACATAAATAAAAGTAAGAAAAAAATCATAATATCTCACAATGTCTTTAGGAAACATGGCATTACAAACAATGGCTATTTGAATAGGCAACCCCCTCTATTCCTGACTAAATTTATGGAGGATTTGCCTTTAGCCACAAACAGACCCAGATGAGGATATGCCTCAAAGAGACCATCTGAGGGGCAGAGTGAGTCTGAGGGGATTAACGGCAGAATAAAACCCAGATTAAATCAAATAACCAAAGAGAAATTAGTAGCGCTAGGAAGGTTTTCATGTCTGTCCCAGAGAAACGCCTACCTCAGTGCACTCAGGGAGGTGGGGGCACCTGGCAGCTGTCACTCAAAGTCCCAAACTAACTTTGATTTCTGTTCAGAACACTCGTGGCTTGCTCCTTTAAAAAAGTAATTTATACTAGCTTCATTTTTTCCTGTCAGTTAAAGTAATGGAGGCTGCCAAAACCCTGCCACTTCTTATAAGTGATTGGTGCCCCCACCTCCCCAGGGCTGTCATAAGTGTCTCAAGTGCATTTGTCTTTGGAATGCTGCTCCGTTATTGCCTTTTGTGGGTCCTGTCTTACTCTGGCATTTTTACTGCGGTAGACACATTGCTATATTACAGCAGGCCAAAGGTCATTCACAGAGCCATCAATTCGAAGAATGGTTTTTTTTTTTTTTTTTGGTTAATAAAACTAACTTTCTCAGCTGAGGGCTGCTTGCTGTGAGAAGGGTATATATTTGCCAGATTATAGTTTTCTAGAAAGTGATAGGATGTCAACCATCAAATTATAATGACTTGTCATCAACCAAAGTTTCCAGGGCTGGAGAGATGGCTCAGCAGTTAAGAGCTTACACTGCTATCCCAGAGGATCCAAGTTTGGTTGGTTCCCAGCGTCCATGTCAGGTGGCTCACTGCCATTTGTAATGCCAACCCCAGGAGCTCTCTGATGCATCTAGCCCCTGAAGGCACCTGCGCTCAGAGGTACAAAACCACCCACGGACAGACACATATACACACACTTAAAAATGAAGCTTTAAAACAAAGACGCAAACCCCACTAAATCTTCCTTCTGAATGACACTGATTTTGAGGATGAGAAGAAGGTCCCACTCTTGAAGTGACAAGATGAGGCAAACACAAGCTTGCAGGCCTTCGTGGCGAGTGTGACTTTCCTCTGGCCTCACAAAGCACCCGAGCCAGGGGAACAGGGGTACATGCCGATTGAGGCCAGGGTTTCCAGAGTGGAAGGTGGGGGAGGCGATATTGCCAGCCATCCACAGTGCCTCTTTGACAAGTTAATTCATTTTTCTCCGCTGGGGTTTTTTCAACAAAAAGATGGGCATGACAACAGTACACACCTCCTTGGTTTACGTGGAGGACGAAAAGACACATGCAACATCTGGCCCTCTAACTGTGCCCTAGCCAGGGAGGCTGCTCTGCTGCATTAACAGACAGCCCTGTCCCCGTGGACTTGCAGCAGCCCGACCACTCTTGCTGAGGCTTTCGCCCACGGTAGGTTCCTGGAGTGAGCGGCGGTCAGCTCAAGGTGGTCACTCAGGAACCCAGGTGGTAATGCGTCACCTTCTTGGACTTTGCAGGTCACATACAGAGGAGAAAGGAGCTCTGAGGGTTTCCTGAAGGCAAGTAAAAGCTCAACTCTGAGGTGATCCATAGGACTTCCCAGCAAACTCATTGGCCAAAAAGAGACAAATGACCCTACTTACCTACAAAGGGTCATGATGGTGCGTGCTGGAAACATTTGGTGATCACCACCTATGGTGCCCACAAATTATTTTACATACACATCTGTGGGTGTACAAGGGAATATGGAGGGGCAGAGAAGGGAAAGAGGGGAGGAGAGAGGGGCATCAGAGAGAGACTTCATCTCTCTTTTTGTTAGATAGATCAGAGAGACTTGTTCCAGGTTAGTCTCCACATAAAGCAGGACCATCATTTCCATGGCAACCAGAAACTTCATGGGGACTCCATGCCACCCAATGCCCGGGCAATTTAAGCAAAGGGAGGAGACCTAACCTACAGGGAGAAGAAAGCTTCTACTGTTTCTCTCAGTGAGTTTCAGAGGACGTTTTCTCTCAGTGAGTTTATGTCATCCACATGAAATAATTGACAAGAAAAAGAAGAGTCTGTATGGGTGACAAGATCTGTCAGCCAAATGCCACCTAGGGAGTAGCTTTTGAGTAATTAGGGCACTCTTGCAATCAGGGCTGGGGCAGAATATGCACTAATGTGACGCTGGGCCAGGACTCATTTTAACTCTCGGATACTCATGTGTAGAGATAAGCTTAAGCTTGGTGGGGGTCTGAGTCGCAAAGAACAGATTCCATTATAACTCTGCCTCCAGAAGGACATTGCAAAGCCCCTGTCTAACACAGACAGGCTCAAGGATGATTCCAGTTCATTATTTCCTGCAACCAGTCCATCAGGGAACACAGATCCTCCCTGCCCTCTGTAGAAAACACAACATTCCTTTCAGTTCCATTAATAAAGTAAAGCTCAGCCATGGAATTTCCAAGGTGAACTCTGCCCTGGTCATGTGGTGAGCTACACAGTGCAGGAAAAATACCAAAGGGTCTAGGGCACCTGCCTCACCAGCGGACCCAGAAGCTCTGAGCTTTCCAAGCATCCCTGGACTCAGGATCATGGGTCAAAGTTGCATTCCTGACCCAGCTGGTGGGTTGGAACCAGTTAGGGGAGGACCCTGCTGATTGGCAATGGCGCCAGCTAACAACCTGGTCCTGCTGTGGTCTGAACCACTGAGCATCTCCCAGCTCAAACATTTTCCCAGCGGGACTGTGAGGGCCTCCTGAAACTAGACATTCAGCAGGAAGCCTTGGACTAGGAGTTAGCAAGACCCAGGTTCTGATCCTATTTCTGCTGCCGACTGGCCTCATTCCACCTATGTACTCTTTCTGGCCCTGTTTCCCTTCACATGAAATGTTGCCTCTGAATGAGCTGGTGCTTTTCAAATTCCTTTTCCCATCTTCATTACTAAATAACACCCGGCTGTCCTGAGTTGGCAGAGAAGTTGGGAGACACAAGCCCCAGGGGCTTCCGCATTTCTGCAGCTCCTACGTTTCTCCTTGAGACCTCTGGTGCCTTGAACACTTAGGAAGACTCATTACTTCACGTAGTATTCATGCACCTTTATGATACGAGAGGGTGAGCACATGGGTCCATTGTGCCCGACATTGTGAGAGACAGCCCACTGGCTTCTTCTCCACCTTGCAAAATTCCAGGGAGTAGGCTGGAGAGTACAGTCTCTCTGCCACCCTCAGAGACCTCCGGGGCAGGACAGGTTGAGAACAAGGTGTCTTACCTTAAAAAGATCTGGGAGTGGGGAATGTGTGGTGGCCCATGCCTTTAATTCCAGTACTGGGGACGCAGAAGCAGGAGGGTCTCTGTGAGTATGAGACCACCCTGGTCTACATAGTGAGCTCCAGGCCAGCCAGAACTATGAAGTAACACTGGAGTGGGAGGGGATGATAGTCTGGGGACCCAGAGTCTTGAGCAGAAGCCCCTGGTGGGGCCCACACCCACGACAGTGCACACCAGAAGTCCTACAGTTATATGGGATGCCGATTTAAGGTAGGGGGGAAGTAGAAAGAATTATGGGAAATTAGCATCCGGCACCAGCAATTTGTGCTGAGGAGGTATAACTATTGCCTCCATTTTAGGTCTTGACCACCCCCACAACCCCACCCCTGCTTTGCTTCCCTTCTGGAAGTAGCCTTATCCACAGATGGGGTCCGCTGCACACAGCTCTGTTTTTCTTGGCTGGGGTTTGTTCCTTTTTAACACGCTGCAGAAGTGCAGCAATCCGCGATGTGAGCACTTTATTTAAAGTTCTCAGGGGGTCCAGGACTCTGCCTGGCCCTAACCGTTCTGGATAAGGAAACCATTTTCGTGGTGAAAAACGAACAAAGGTCCCACAGAGCCAAACCCCGTGCCTCTCACGTGTCTGACTGGCGTGCGTACTGGCGTACGTACGTATGTTTCGCTGCCTCCTCTGGACCTTTTCTCTTCTCTCTGTCGTCCCAAGTTAATCACCATGGGAGGAAAAGCAGCTCAAGGAAAAGAGAGAAAAAACATGGAGTTTCTTTTTCATCAGTGTTCCCGTGTCTTCTTCACCCAGCTCTCTCTCTGAGTGTAAGAGGTCCCGGGTGAAACAGAGGAAAGCTTTAGTTCCTCAAGAAAAACGCCCTTCTTCTCTGTTTTTGGAATTACATGGCCTTATTGAGTTGTCTCTCTTTTTCCTAGTAAAATATTTTTATTACATCTATTTGGTGTGGGGGGGGAGGGAGGGGGCAGGGAATGCCACAGTGTGCACGCTAGTTTGAGATAAAGGAACAACTTTCAGGAGTTTGTGGGTTGGGAGGATTGAACCCAGGCTTGGTGGCAGTTGCCTGCCCATATGAGTCAATCATCTTGCCAGCCTGGTCAACAGCCATTTGAGTAGACATGGTAAGTATGTAAAGAGTGTGCTTTCCTCCTAGGTATATGACTCGATTCTTTTGTGAACCACAGAATGGGATAGGGATTGGGGTGGGAGTTGGGGTAACCTGTGGTGAATGGACCCCATGTAACTAGAGTAGCCTCCCCTCCCTCAAGCTGAGCAGGCCAAATCTAGACCTTGGGCTTTTTCTAAGAAATAGAGAATTTTAATACAAAAGTCAATTGATTTTAAATTTTGGCAAAAATATAGCAAGAAAAAAATAACAACCACCTTGGGATTGCCAGATCAGCCGGTAGGCATGACACCTTGTAAAATTTGAATTTCAAGTAAAGAGTGGGTCTATCTCAACTATTTAGCATATAGTGTATCTCAACCATTGTGTGAGGCACACGTTAAAACATGATTTGTTGTTCATCTGTGTGGTGGTTTGAAGGAAAATGGCCCCCATAGGCTCCTAGAGAGTGGCACTATTAGGAGGTATAGCCTTGTTGGGGTAGGTGTGGCCTTGTTGAAGGCCATGTGTCACTAGGGGCAGACTTAGAGGCTTCAGATGCTCCAGCCAGGCCCAGTGGTTCCCTCTCTCTTCCTGCTGCCTGATGATCCAGATGTAGAACTCTCAGCTCCTTCTCCAACACCACATCTGCCTGCATGTCACCATGTCCCATGATGACAATAATAGACTAAACCTCTGACCTGTAAGCCCCAATTAAATGTTTTCATTTATAAGAGTTGCTGTGGTCGTAGTGTCTACTCACAGCAATAGAACCTTGACTAAGACAATCTGAAATTTGAACTTAACTGACAACCATAGGTGAAAGGAACCATGCATATGGATCACACCGGTACATGAGGCACCCACTGACAACCTCCCCTTTCGATAAGCATCTCTACAATATATCTGAAAAGTGCAGTGTGGTTCGCTTTCCATGGTATATTTGTGGAATACAGTATAAGTGGGTGTTTCCTCACTGTGTGTAGTGCTTCCACAATGTATTTGAGAGTGTGGTAGAAGTGTGGGTGTTTCCTCACTATCTACACTAAAGTGTCAATTAGTGTGCTCTCCAATTTTATGTCAGTTTCACAGCAGCTAGAGTCATCCGAGAGGAGGGACCCCCAACTGAGAAAATGCCCCATAAGACCAGGCCATAGGCAAGCTTATATTTTCTTAATAAGTGATTCATGTAGGAGGGACCAGCTCACTGTGGGCAGTGTCATCCCTGGGCTGGTGGTCCTGGGTTCTATATATATATATATATAAAAAAAAAAGCAAACAAGCTGAGCAAGCCCAGTGAGAATTGTTCCTCCATGGCCTCTGCATCTGCTCCGGCCTCCAGGTTCCTGCCTTGTTTGAGTTCCTGCCCTGACATCTTTCGTGATGAAACAGTGATGTGGAAATGTAAGCAAAATAAATCCTTTCTTCCCCAACTTGCTTTTGGACATGGTGTTTCATCGTAAACCTAAGACAACTAGTGTTGCCACACTGTGTCCGAGAAATGCTGCCTTTCTGCGAGCAATAGTTTGGGTCATTTTTATTGCGCTGAAATGAAATTCATACATATCATAGTTCAACTATCCTAATAACTTTAAAATTCAACTTAATGCCCCAATTATAAGAAATAAAAATGTCAAAGATTTGCTTTATTTTTAATTATGTGTATGTGTCTCTATGTAGGTATGTGCGTGTGAATAGAACGTGGGTGCTTACAGAGACCAGAAAAAGGCTTGGGATCCCATGGAGCTGGAGTCACAGGTGATTGTGAGCCACCTGACATGGGTGCTGGGAACCAAACTCAGGTCCTCTGGGAGAGCAGCAAGTCCTCTTCACTGCTAAGCCATTTCTCCAGCCCAAGAAATTAAAAAACAAAACAAAACAGAACAAACAAACAATGTGCAGGACTTGGTAGTGCTACATCAGTGTCTATAAGACATCTGACAGCTGATGGGCTGTGTGGAGCCACAGACATCACAGAACACCTCACTTCCATGGACTCATACTGTCCCCTAGTCTTTGTGATGGCCCAAAGTAATAGCCCCATATATATGTTCAAAATGACCTCTGGAGGAGGTGCTGGCAAGCCTAGAGTTGTTAGTGAAAGGGTTGGAGGAGCAGTCAGGGACAGGGAAAGTCCGAGGGTGGTGGCTGAAGTTGGGAACCCAGGTAGGCATCAACTGCTTTTTTCTAAGGAAAAATGGGTGGGAACTAGCTGAGACCAAAGGAAAAGACGAGAAGAGGAATTACACGGGAGAATGAGATAAGCGGAAATTTATTCTGGAATGAACGGATTCTGTTCATCTTAGACTTCTGCAGGAGTTCCAAGAGGAGCCGCATGGAGTGGGCAGGTGGTGTGGTCAGAGGTGGAAGACTGGAAGACAAGGAAGCATCATCCACGTTGATGGGAGTCACTCAAATGAGGGCCCTCTAAGAGGGGCTGGGGTCCATGGACACAACTCTGAAAACAGTCTCTGTGCAAAGATTCATTCTTCTATCAGGAATGAAGGAAGCGATTTGCAGAAGGAAAGTGGATCATACAAAAGAAAGTGGTATGGCGGAAGGCATGAGAGGAGAGGAGAAGGGGCTAGTACTGCCCTCTTTTCTGCAATGTTCCTTAAACCTTAGAGGCGATGGTATCCGAGTCGTTTTTAAGGTGGAGGCCTTAGTGGTCATTTATTCTCAACATCTTGGATCTGAACGTCTCCAGGGTTCCCTGTAGAGAAGCTTCTCTGATTAAGGCTGAGAGTAACTCTGTCTGTGGGTATAATCAGGAGACAGTTAGAAGGCAGTTTGGTGCCATGTCGGCTCAGCTGTACAGCAGTCATAGGTTGCTCCCTTGGGCTACTTCTCTCTAAACATGGATTGTCGAGTGGAGTTACATGGCTAGGCATGAGCTCCCTCTTTTGATGCAGGTCTTAAATCCAATGAGAAGTCAGTTGGTTGCCCCACAGCGGCTGTGCCACTACTGCTTTGGCAGGCACATCTTGGCTGGCAGGTTGAGGGGTTTTTGTTTGTTTGTTTGTTTTGTTTCTTTTGTGGTGTACACAGCTAGGTGAGACCATTGGTGCTTCCTCACCTCCAGCAGCCTATCCAGCACCTTCTGGAACATTGAAAGTCACCTGGCAATGAAGATGTTTCCAGCTTAGGCTCAGCGTGCTTCCTCTGGCTCTTGCAACTGAGGTGTATGGTGTCTCCAGCCATCGGGTCTTAGTCTCTAATTCTGCTGAACACCAAAAGGACGGACAAGTGCCTGTGTTGTTTGGGGGCCTCTGAGACCTCCCTGCCCAGATCCTACAGAGGTATCTCATGCCTAGGAATAGGAACTCCTGCAGAAATATTCCATACCCAGGAGTAGAAACTTCATTTAATAACTCCTGCTTTGGGGGGCAGCATGATCTAGCTGTGCAGAGTAACTCCTTCATTTTCTCTTTTGTTTTTATTTGTTTGTTTGTTTGATTGATTGATTGATTTTTTTCTTTTTAGTTATAAGATAATAGGTTGCTACATGAATTTTTCATATATCCTTTGTTCTAGTTAATTCTCCCTGTTTCCATGTTCCTTGTGTCTCTAATATCATACCCTTCCACACCCAGGAAATTTATTCAAAATATTTACTGATAACTGCTGTATGTGAGGCACTGTTCTAGGCCCTTGGCAAAAAACAGATAAAGACTGTTTTATGGAGCACACACTCAAATGAGGGATGGCACATCATGTATATGAAATCATTTAGTCCACTGGCTGAGGATAAAGTTTAAAGAAACACAAAAATAGCACATATGAGGAGGATTAGTAACATGTAAAGGGTGAGTTGTCATTAGCCAGAGGCTTCCCTAAGAAAGTGACACAGGACAACGGCTGGAGTAGACAAGGGAATGAAACAGAGAGAGTTTGGGAAGACAGAGCCAACAACCAATGCAAGGGCACCAGGAGAGGCACTCCAGTATGCCTTGCAGAGCAGGGAGGCCAGAGCAGCATGGGGGGATGAAACCTGGAGGAAGCACAGGGCCAAGTCATGCACATTTGAAGGGCTTTCCATCAACAGAGCTTTGAGTTGAATAGAATCCAGAGCTCTCTCTGGCTCATGTGCTGAGGGTGGACTGTAGGGGGAGTGGGCGTCATCGGGCCCACTTGGGAAGTTTTCCCCACAGTCCTGGAAAAAGAACAAGGCTGGGACAGCTAAATAGAGTGAAAGTGATGAGATGGGGCAGCGTTCTGGAGAAAGTTTGAGCTTAGGGGTTGACAAAACCATTAAGAGTGTCCCTAGGAGTCAGACATGCTTGTACACACTTATAATCCTAGTACTTAGCAGGCAGAGACAAGAAAAGCATGGGTTTAAGGCCAGCCTGGGCTAGAAAATGGGTCTAGACCAGTTGAAGCTAGGTAGCAAAACACTGTCTCAAACAAACAAATACACAAAATTGAAACAAGAGCGACTCCGGGGTTTTCAGCCTCAGTGGTGAGTTGTAAAGGGAAAGGCTGTTGTTAGAAGCAGGCTGAGTGAGAAAGATCCAGACTTCTACACACGCTGAATTTTAGAAATCTATTAGCTATCCAGGTTGTAAACACCAGGGCAATAGAGAGTTAAACGATCCATATTTTGGAGGAAAATCTAGATTGGCTATAAATGCTTGTGAAGTATCTGAAACCACAAGACTGGGTGAAATGCTAGGAAGACAGGAGTGGGTACAGAAAAGAAGTCAATCAAAGATGGAGCTGTGACCTCAAACACCAAACAGTCCGTGGAAAATGGGGGAGCCAGGGAAACAGACTAAGGAACTCATGGTAGAGAGAAAATGAGAACAGAAACCTAAGTTTCCCTCTGTCTGGACCAATTCAGGATCTTTGAACCTGTTCATCTGCCAATAAAAAATAATAGTCAAAATCTATTTCTGAGTACCTTGGAAAGGTACTTGCTTTGTAGCCAGTGCGTTATAGTCGGAGGACTCACTCTTGGAACCCTGGTAGTGGTCAGTCCCCTACCATCCTACCCAGAGGGAAAACTGAATATTGGGAAGCAGCCAATAACATTGTTATTGTTCCTTTCTCATAGCTGTGACCTGAATGCCTGACTAGACAACTGAACCACAGTGAAACTGGACATAGTGACACATTCCATTGATGCCAATGCGAGGAAGGTGGAGGCAGGAGGATCAGCAGTTGACTATTTGAGACTCTGTATTAAAAACAAAACTACCACCACCACCCAAACAAGATTAAAAACAAAAAAGTCAAACATGGAAAGATTTATTTTGCTTATAGGTTCAGAGGCATCAATCCATCATATCAAGGAAGGCATATCAGAGCAGAAAATTGCAACGTTGTGGCTGGCTGGCTTTCTATTTTCCCCTCTTTTGTAGGCCCCACAGAATGGCCTTCCCTCTTCAATTATTCCTCTCCAGAAACACCTTCCCAGACACATTCAGAAGTCTGCCTTACCAATCTCCCAGGTGACTCTAAGTCCAGTCAAGTTGACAGTGGAGATTAAACCATTAGAAGCACGGATCTACTCTGCAGGTACATACCACTCCAGGGAGGAGCCTCTGTATTCACGTTCTTCTGGAGCCTGTTAGTCTTGCTGATTTTCATGCTTCTGACTGCGTTGTACAGTTGGCTCCCTATTTACAGGTTTATTCTCAGGTTGTTAGCCATTGGATGGGAGCTATGTCTTTACCTTTGAACCACTGGGCATAGCCCCAGAGAATATTTTTTGAAATGAGGTAAATGTGAACATGTGAAAACATAGACTGTGTTTTTTTGTGGGGCCTCCTGGGTAATTCAAAGTCTTAAAGAAAAAAAATTAATAAATAAATAAATAAATAAATAAATAAATAAATAAATAAATAAATGCCTTGGAATAATTTCTGATCTACTTGATAGAAATGTCATCTAGTAAAATTGTCTGATGAAACCATGTCTTAATAACTATGGTACAAGAGCCATCAGGTCTCAACTAGCTGTGAGACACAGAAATCTGAAAGTCTCTATGATGTAATCCTACACTCAGATATGCCTTGTGGTTGAGACGTCATGTAGGTTCCCAACAAGTCTATAAGGATCTGTGTGAGTTAATTGCATATGCTGTTCAAATACACAAATTCATATGCCCCAAATATGATGGCATTTGGGAGTAGGTCTTTCAGAGATGACTAGGGTTAGATGAGATCATTAGGATGAGCTCCTTATGATAGGACAAACGCCTTATATAAAGAGGAAGGGACCAGAGTCCTCTTACCCTGTGTGTGTGTGTGTGTGCACCAAGGGAGGAAGTGATGATGACTGTCTTAGCTAAGGTTTTTATTGCTGTGAAGAGACACCATGACCACGACAATTCTTACAAAGTAAACATTTAATTGAGGTGGTGGCTTACAGTTTCAGTCCATTATCATCATGATGGGAGAGCATGCAGGCAGACACAGTGCTGGCTACATCTTGACCAGAAGACAGCAGGAAGTCGACTGTCACACTGAGTGAAGCTTGAGAAAAGAGACATCAAAGCCCACCCCCACAGTGACATACTTCCTCCAACAAGATCACACCTCCTAATAGTGCCACTCCCTTTGGAGGCCATTTTCTTTCAGACCACCACAATGACATAGTGTCTTAGTGTCATTTCTTGTTGCTGTGTTAAAATATCCAACAAAAGCAACTTAGGAGATGAAGGGCTTCTTTTAGCTCACAATGCCAGGGTGTAGTCATTCATCTCAGGGAAGTTAAAGTAGCAAGAACTTGAAGCATCAGTCAAAATACATCCATAGCCAAGAGCGAAGCATCATCAATGAATATGTATGTGATGTTCATCTCACCTACTGTTTATATAGGAACCAAACCCAGGGGATGGTGCCACCCACTTTTGCATCAACTAATATAATCAAGACAATCCCCAACAGACATTCCCACAGGCAAATCTGACCTGGGCAGTCTCTCAGTGAGACTCTGTTCTAGACTATCAATGTGACAATTTAAGCTATCACACATGTCCTCTCCAGAACCCCTTAATATTAGCATCCTGACCATCGACTTCCTGCCTCCAAAACTGTGAGAAATGAATGTGTGTTTCTGAAGCCCACACATTTTAGTTACATCAGCTTGTACTGACTGAGACCGTGATGAAGCTTATGAATGGTGATGACTAGAATTCAGATGGTAATGCAGTTGGCCAAGAGAAGAACTACACACAGAAAAACGAAATCTTCAGAGAAAGCGGAATACATTCTCCTCTAAACACTGTTTGGGGAAGAAAATAATTCTGCATATCATCAGCTGTTGTGGGCCTTCCCCTCGTGGCTATGCTCTTTCTGAGCATGAGTTATCTCCCGATTTGTGGTTATTTTACAGTTAGTTCTATGCTTGGCCACAAATAAAGCTGCCTGGACTTTGTTAGAAGGGAACAGAAAAGCCTAGCATTTGCAGGAAAATAAGGTAATACATAAAATGTAAACACCCCCAAATACTACACAGCATGTTATGTTCTTCCCATGTGCTGTTGACACAATTTGGGAAATGCGTCCCATTGTTAATCCTTCCTCCCGTGGGATTATCGGCCTGTTTTATTCATGTCTGTGGGTTGTTGCGGTTAATCTAGGCACTAACACAAGTTCTCTACATCTCAGACGGTTCCAAGGGTTTGTTCCTTTGCTTGTTTGTTTTTAGAACACAATGGGAAAGGACACAGATACAGTCTTGAGGGTTGCTGAATAACTGAAGTCATTCAATAGAACGAGAAGTTTAATTCTTGTCAAGTAAATGATGACAGTGTTCCTTCAGAGTGTTGATGGTGACGGATCACTGCTGCGGTACCTCTGAGCTCAACCCATGCAGTGATGGTGGTAGACCAGACTCTCTTTTCTGGTGCAAAGAAGAACACATCTGAAAAACTAGATAATACAATGAATAAGACATTTGGTAAATAAAAGCAATTAAAACTCAAAATCGGCAGGCATGTGAAAAAACAGATAATAGAGCAAGTAAGACATTTAGTAAATATGACCAAATACTGATGGCATAAAGCTTGACCCGAATCGGGCATCAGGATGCAATTCTCCATCCTGTGACTGGTCTGTCTCCCTAGGCAAGCTTCAAAGGCCACAGAAATGTTTCCTTGGCATGTTCGCTGAGGTAGGAAAAAGAAGTGCTATGATGAGCGTACATGTACTTTAGGGAGTGGAATTTGTAAACAAGAGCAAGAGGGCCTTTTTGCAACACAACCCCTCCCCCATTTCCCAGGTGAAGAAGAAACAGGCCAAGCAGAGGGTTTCAATGGGGAGAGGGTAAGGCAGAGGCAATGGCTGCCTACTACACAGTCTTCCCTCTATCCCAGTGGTTCTCAACCTGGGGGTCTTGACTCCTTTGGGAGTCAAACGACCTTTTCACAGGGATCGCATACCAGATGTTTACATTACCATTCATCACGTAGCAAAGTTGCAGTTATGAAGTAACATCGAAAAATAATTTTAATAATGGTTCGGGGTCACCACAACATGAGGTACTGTATTAAAGAGTGGTAGCATTAGGAAGGTTGAGAACCAAGGCTGTAGAGACAGGCTGCAGTTATTACATGTGGGACATAAAAGACCTTTGTTGATGCGAATGGAGAGTAGTTGTGACTTCGTTCCTCTGCAGAGCGATCAGGTCTCTCTCCTTTACCCTTGAAAATGTCATTAAAGGATTCTGTTTCCATCTGAGGAGTCCATGCATAGCCCTATTAATCCTTAGAGAAACTTCAACGTGAAAACGATCCGGGCCTGGCCGATGACTGCATTGGTCTGCTTGCAAGAGATTCCCAGAGGTCCACGCAAGTCATCCCACTTAAGCGATCTGCCTTCTGTGTTCACCCACACCTCCTCTGCCCACAGTTCTGAGCCTCCCTGGGGCTCATTGTTGCCATCTTTCTGAGGCAAGGGTCAGTTCAGAGGGCAATTGTTGCCTCCTCTCTCTTCAGGGAGCAAGCTCTCCTCATAAGGATTCTTTTTCCCAGCAAGCCAAGATGACCTGGAAATTGGACAGTACCAGAGTTACAGACGGCTCTTTCTCAAGAGAGAAATATTACCTTATAGAAACCAGCTTTTATCCTGCTGGGAAACTGTACTGTGTTCTGCGGATTGTCTCTGATTAGAGCCAAGTGAGCCGGGGGAAGCATGGAGGGCTGACTTCTGCACACCTCCAAGGCAGCTGGAATCGTACGTGACCCTGAAAAGAAGCTGCAGTGTTTCTTAAGGGGAGGTGGGAAAAGACGAGGATGTCAACATGAGCCAGCGCATCCCTGGCTCAGAGCGCACGCGGATGCTCTTAAACACCCCAGGAGAAAAATCCCGAAAGTCTCAAAACTCCCAGTGATGGTAAAGTTCTTGGCTAACTTCCTGGAGCATTATCAGGTATTATAAATGTCCTTTGAATTCACGTGGTCCCTAAGGACAAAAGAATTGTTTGGGGGATTTTAGTGTTTAATCTTCAGGGAGTCTGAAGGCTCTATTTCTAATTTCTCAATAAAAAATCAAATCACGTCAAAAAGGGTGGAAAAGATGACGAAATGTTTTTAAGATACAAATGGGCATTTTATCAGCTACTCGGGTAATAATAACCGAGCACTGGGTGCACCAGGCAACACAGCACAGGTAGAGCTCTGGTAGTGGCCCAGACGAGCCTGGTCCCTGCCTTCCTTATGCTGGTGGGCTGGATAGGCTTGAGGTAAGTCGTGCCTAAGGAAAGCGCAAGTGACCACAGGGTCCCACGTCAGAGATCACTAAGAACATTGTGTAGGATTTAGACGAGCATTGTACCATAAAAAACGAGGAGACCTTGAAAATGCTCAGGGCACAACTCAGGGCCTTACATGCCTTAAGCCCAGAGTTTCGTCTCCAGCCACAGGGAAATCCATTATTTGGATTGGTGTCTAACAGATAAAGATATTTGAAACATAACGTGTGCTTTCTTGATTGATGATTGATGTGGGCGGCGGGGAGGGCCCAGTGCATTGTGGATGATGTTACTTTTAGATAGGTGGTCCTGGGGTATATAAGAAAACAAACTGAGCAAGCCGGGAGGAACAAACCAGTGAGCGGCTCTCCTCCGTGGCCTCTGCTTCAGCTCCTGCCTCCAGGTTCCCCTCTTGAGTTCCTGCCCTGACTTCCCCCAGTGGTGGAGTGTGACCTGAGAGTTATAAGGTGAAGTAAACCCATTCCTCTTCAAGTTGCTTTTGGTCATGATGGGTATCACAACAACAGAAACTTTAACTGACACACTAACATCCATTGCTTTTATTTATTTTTAAATACATTTGATTTATTCTTGGACAATTTCATACATGTATACAGAGTATGGTCAACATACCCACCACCAATTCCTCTCCCCCACTCCCCTTGGCTACCCACCAACATGTCCTCGTCCTTACCCCGTGTTCTCCCTTTCCCATTTTTGCGGATAACCGTAACTGCTGGGAGTTCCTAGTACGGGGGCTGTGTTACATACAGAAATGTTTCACAGCCCTCCTCCCACCCTCCAGGTCGGGTCTTCTTTCTGCCTCCTCTTCCGTGTTTTCTGAGCCTTGTAAGGGGTTGAGACGTGCTCACTTAGGTCCGAGCGTGCGGCAGTCACTTCGTCTCAGCACTTCGACCAGCTCTGGCTCTGCAGGAGAAGCCCCTCCGGCCGCAGCTGAAAGCAGCGCTACGGCTTTAATGCAGGGTTGGCGGACCTGGAAAGGCGCTGCTGCGTTCCTGCTTCCTCTGGACGTCTGCGCTCACAGAGGCACCTTCCGGGTTTCTGTTCCTTGTGTCTCCAATGCTGTAGATGTGAATCACTGTGTAACTGAATGGTGACCCCCCCCCCCAGGAAACTGTGACCACCCAGGAAACTGTGACCCCCCCCCCAGGAAACTGTCGGGTGCACGTGTAAGATTTATGTTACCCACGCACCCAGTTTCTCCTATATTCTTTCCCTTTTTGTTTGTTTGTTTTTAGAGACAGGGGTTCTCTGTGTAGCTCTGACTATCCTGGAACTCACTCTGTAGCCCAGGCTGGCCTCAAACTCACAGAGATCCTCCTGCCTCTGCCTCCTGAGTGCTGGGGTTAAAGGCGTGCGCCACCACCGCCTGGCTTCTCCCATTCCCTTTCTTATGTCCCCTATAAATTTTCATCTTAGTAAGAACAGTATGTGGCCGGGCGGTGGTGGCGCACGCCTTTAATCCCAGCACTTGGGAGGCAGAGGCAGGCGGATCTCTGTGAGTTCGAGGCCAGCCTGGGCTACCAAGTGAGTTCCAGGAAAGGTGCAAAGCTACACAAGAGAAACCCTGTCTCGAAAAGAAAAAAAAAAAAAGAAAAGAACAGTATGTGGCTATACTTGGTTTGTTAAAAATCTATAGATAATATTATATTAAAAGACACTTGATTAACAAGAAGAAGGAGAAGAAAGTAGCACTAAGTCATGGGTATAAACACAAATATTTAGAAGATATTTATAAGTAGACTTGATAACATATCCATTTAGCAGTACAAGAGGAGTAGGGTCCCCCCCCTCACCAATACACACACACACACACACACACACACACACACACACACACACATACACACACACACACACACACACACACTGAACGTGCCCAGGACCTCTGACTTCCTGAACCACAGGGTTTTGTTGTTGTTGTTTTGTTTACCAGGATTACATATCAGACATGGATTCCCTCCTATAGCGCGGGCCTCAGCTTCACTCAGAAAGGGGTTGGTTGGTCCCACATGACGTTTATTCCACTACTGCACCAGTGAGCACAATTTGCCCGACAGGCTGGCGATGTAACATTCCGTTTTCATCACTGAAACTATTGATGACTCCTTTGGGTGCCTCTGGGGCTGCTCTCACCAACAGCACATAGGGAGTTATCCCAGGCCTGAC
Source organism: Peromyscus leucopus (assembly GCF_004664715.2). Lineage (NCBI taxonomy): Eukaryota > Metazoa > Chordata > Mammalia > Rodentia > Cricetidae > Peromyscus > Peromyscus leucopus. The sequence continues at coordinate 74,727,025 of NC_051070.1, forward strand.
ACTGAGAGTTTTATTACTAGCTCAGACCTCACGGGGAAGCATGCAGGATGGACGCTACAGTCAGTCTTTTTTTTTTTTTTTTTTTTAGTTTATAGAAGCAAGATGGTGGCGACCAAGAAGAGTGGCACGGGGCATAGACGTTCAGCCAGAGAAGCCAGAAAGACACTGAGCAGCCGGCTAAGCAGGCTGCTGTGGCAGCAGCGGTTGAGGAAGGAGACAGACTGCATCCCGGGTCCTGTTTGCAATGGCGGATGGGAAAGTAAAAAAGGGATTCTCATCTTCTCTTCCGAGGAATAAATAACAGATCAAGACACGCAGTGCAAGACTTGAGAATGTTGATGCCTCATTCTAAAGCTGAAACTGAGATAAAGTACTTATGATTCACAAGGTTTGTGAAAGGAAAACAAAAACCGAAATAAATGCATCTATTTTGAAACTAAGCAAAACAGGATTTCTATATGTGGCTTTCAAATTCACCTCATGGGCTACCTACCAAGAAATTCTTATTGAGAAACATTAATATTCACACCCTGGCCGAACTGAAGATGACCGGAAACTGTCTGAGAAGTCTGTGCCCCCATTTGTCCTTTAACCCTGCTTTTGATGAATTGCCACATTGTGCTTTGTTGAAAGGATCTCAATTCAGATCCTTAGGAACCACAGAATCATGTTTACTTTCACCATTTTGGATTAGAGAATATGGTTTTAGAGCTTCCAGATTATAGAAGGTGTGGTTCCAGTGAGAATGAGACCCCATTATGTCTTAAATTTCACAAAGATTTTTCAGGGAAGACCGTCCAGCTTCATAAGAGAAACCTTATTATCAGTATCCAGTCATGTATCGGCATGTCATAAGGCCATCACAGCGCAGAGCGACGAGAAAAACCGTAGGTCCAAGGTGTTCATAAACTAGGCTGGCCGAGATGGGTCTCACCTGTGATCCCAGCACTGGGGAGACAGAGGCATGCACGTCTCTGTAAGTTTGAGGCCAGCCTGGTGTAAATATAAAGTTCGAGGACAGCCAGGATTGCACGGAGAGACCCTGTCTTGAAAAGAAAATGTTCATAAGCTAAGGGAGAAAGAGCCAAAGACTACTGCTCCTCATGAACCCACTGAAGACGCCTCTGTTAGCCGGGCAGAGGAAAAGCCAGGAGGATACAGTGGGTAACACCAGAGCCAAGAGCAGATCTGAAATCAAGAAAAAGAAGGGTTTACAAAAGGCATCAAGACATACAGCAGAAGATGAAGAGGGGAAATACAAAACCAACCAGTGGACAACTAAATTTTCCCAGTTATTGTATATTTATTTTGTAGTCCACGTGGGAATACTTTTAATATTCAGGACCACCTTATGGACATAAGTTAGGGTGCTATTTAAAAAAATTAAAATCTTAAAATCATAGGTCTTTTTCTAAATAAAACATCTCCAGAACTCAAATAGATAGATGATAGATAGATAGATAGATAGATGATAGATAGATAGATAGATAGATAGATAACAAAAAAAGTTGAACCTTACAAAGTAATAGGTTTCCATAAGGTTTTTGTTCTTGATATATATATATATATTGAGACAGAGTTTATCTGTGAAACAGCTCTGGCTGTCCTGGAACTCACTCTATAGACCAGGCTGGCCTTGAACTCACAGAGATTTGCCTGCCTGTCTCTACTTCCCAAGTACTGGGATTAAAGGCATGTGCCAACACTGCCCAGCTTGATTTTTTTTTTTAATATGTTCTTTGTTTGGTTAACCTACCCCACACCCCAGAATCTATTACTTTTAATGGGATATTTAATAATGTGCCCATTTCTTTGGGAACATTGAGTATTATTTTTTAAATGTTTGATAATTTGACATGGAAAATGGTTTTCTATACATCTATTTGTCCTTGAGTAAATAGCAGAGATATTGAAATTGCTCATCTGTTTATTTTTTGTATTTTCTTCCTGAATTTTCTACTCATTTCCTCTGTCAATTCCGTTAGCATGCTTATGCTTTTCTTAATAAATTATAACAATGCCCTGTTAATCATCTTGCCTATAACATTCTGAAACACATTTTGCTAGTTTACTATTCTTTTTTGTTCTTGATTTTTAATACTTTGAAATTTACATTTTATATATTGCCTCCTGAAAAATGTATCTATTGTTTTCCTTTGGATTTCCCCCCATGGATTAACATATTATAGGTGCTTCCTCATTTCACAAACAGTTTAAATATTTCCCCCATATTTCCTTCAACAGTCGTTGTTAGGTGCTTATATTCTTACTTTCGATTCATAATCTCCTCTTCAATTTTCTTTTAATCTATAATGCAATGTAGGAATAAAACTGAGGAGCTAGAGAGGCGACTAAGACACTCCTGCAGCATCCACAAGGCAGCTCACCACTGCCTGCAATCCCAGGTCCAGGGGATCTGACACTGTCTTCTAGCCTCCACACAATCTCAGACAGTTATCCACATGGAAATAATTAACAAGTAAAAGTATTTTTTAAGAATCATGTATAACCATCCTGCTGTGTTCCAGATTCTTAACCATTTTGTTCAACCCCATCATTTGTTTGAATAATCTATTCCTTATTTGTGTACTCTTGATGCCTTAATTTGTGATTCTGGACTATCTTTTCTGTAACATGGATCTGTAAGGCAGTTCTTGGTCTAGTAACAGGCTTAAAGGTAGTGTTCTAGTAACAGGCTTAAATGTAGCGGTGGCATGTGCTGTGTTACTTAACATGGTAGCCATTGACTAAACGTGGTAGCCAAATAGGGCTGATGTGACTAAGAAACTGGGTTTTTTAATTTCATTAACTTCCATCTAAATTTTAAAAACGGATATTGAATTAGTAATCAGAAAATCATAATTTTGGAATAGCATGTGTTTATAAATATATTTTTTCCTCCTGTAAATTTTATGATTTTAAATATAGATCAAGCATTTGCAAATAAAAGTTGGTGTTTAGGAGCTGGGGAGATGGCCCAGGGAGTAAATGTGCTCGCTGAGTTCAAGTTCCAGAACCCCACCTGCAGGCCAGCGCTCCTGCAGCGAGGTGGGAGGCAGCAACATCCAAGCTTCCACACAGTGTGTCAGCGGCAGCCGAAACCAGAGAGACCCTGATTCAAATGCGATGGAAGGAGGGAACTGACTCCCGAACACTTGACCTCAGATCCACACACACATGCTATGGCACAGGTCTACCTGTGTGTGTGTGTGTGTGTGTGTGCGCGCGCGCACACACACACACACACACTAAATCTTTTCTAAGTTTTTTTAAAATTAGCATCTAAATTGAGATTTTTCTGTAAGCATAAAAATAATGTAAAATATCTCAGTAAGTTTCATATTGCTAACATGTTAAAATGAATGTATTTTTATATACTTAGTTTAAGTAAAAGACTCCATTAAAATCTCCTCCAGCTGTTCCTTTTACATTGTAAAGTGCAGCCACTATTACAGTTTAAATTACATATTTAGCTTACATTTTATTTCTACTGGAAATGGAGTTTTAGTTTTTCTGTATTCTTATTTTATTCTTTTTGTATTTATTTGTGTGTGTGCACCAGATAAAATATTTAACTCCAAGCTAAGTTTAACTTTAGATAAAAGATAAGCAAATGGACAAGCCCATCTTTGTCAGTCGGTGCCTGCTCAATAGGTGGCATGTGACCCAGGCTTGACAAATCATAGTCGCCTCTTCCCCTGTCCTAGTTAGGGTTTCTATTTCTGTGATGAAACACCATGACCAAAAGCAAGTTGGGGCAGAAAGAATTTACTTGGCTTATACTTCCACATCCATAATCCATCAATGAAGGAAGTCAGGACAGGAACTCAAACAGGGCAAGAACCTGGAGGCAGGAGCTGGTGCAGAGGCCATGGAGGGGTGCTGCTTACTGGCTTGTTCATCATGGCTTGCTCAGCCTGCTTTCTTATAGAACCCAGGACCACCAGACCAGGGATGGCCCCACCCACAATGGGCTGGGCCCTCCAACACTGATCACTAATTAAGAAAATGGCCTACAGACTTGCCTACAGCCTGATCTTATGGAGGCATTTTCTCAGTCGAGGCTCCCTCCTCTCAGATGACTTTAGCTTGTGCCAAGTTGACATAAAACTAGCGAGTACTTCTCCTGTCTGTACAGATTGGGCTAATTTGTCTCAAGCCAGCCAGTTTGAGCCCTCCTACAGGATTGAATATAGGGATGCTCTTACTTTGTGGACTGTGAGTTGCAGGATGTAGGCCTTTGGGTCATGGCAGCCATTTTTCCTGACCTTGGCTAAGTCCAAAGGATGGAGGTGAAGACAAGGGAGAGAACTCTGGGAGCTCCCTTTGGCCGTGTTTCTGGTGCACTGGGTCAAGGTTTGATGGAGATGATCATCCTCCAGGCATGAAATGAACCAGCAGGAGGGTCTTCCTCTAAGAGACACACAGAAGTGAGCCGGGACCTTAGTCATAGCACCACTGTGAACACTTACTCTCTACCCTTTTTGATGTTATTTTTCTAGACTTCAACTGAAGAAGGCAGTGCTATGCAGATGTGATGTCTCTGGGCATCTATGCTTCAACAGTAAATCCACGGTGCCATTGCTGTGAGCATTGGTGATGCAGAAAGTTTTCGTTCTTTATCTCTTTTCTTCTCACATGTGTGTGCCTGTGGTGAGCATGCATGTGTGGGCACACGTATGTGGGCGAATGCTCATACAAGTGTGGGTGGAGGGGAACAGGGTCTTTTTCCATCACTTTTCTCCCTATTCACTGAGAAGTGGCCTCAGTGGAACCCAGAGTTCCCTCACTCAGCTTGTCTGGCTAGCTAGCTTGCTTTGGGGATCAACCTCCCTGTCTGTGACTTCCAAGTGCTAGAACGACAGTATGCCACCATTCCCACCCCAAATTTACAGGGACCGGGACGATCTGGATTCCATTCCTCACATTTACACAGAAAGTTCACTAACCACTGAGCCATCTACCCACCCCCAAGTTGTCCTGCTTTTATCGAATACTTAATGAGAAAAGGGTATGGTGGTTCCTACCTACCTGTAAGGAGACTGTGGCAGGAAGATCACTACAAATTGGCCAGCCTAGGTGACAGGATGAGACCTTATTTCAAAAAACTAAAATATTAAAGTCAAAAAAAAAAACCAAAAAAAAACTGACATCTGCCTGTGTGGATGCCCAGGCCCTTCTATTTCCTACTCTACGACTGTCACTATTGAAATCATTTTCTAAGACTGCCCTTTCACTAGGCTGTATCTGCAAACTCTCATTCCTAGGACCCTGAAGGTCTGATGTTCTTAATGCTGCCCTCAGAGAAAGAAGTGACCCCCTTACCCCAGCTTTAATCCCACAATCCTCAGAGGTACGATGCTGCCGCAAAACTTTAGGGCAGGACTGAGTCTTCTATCTGCAGGGTACAATGCACAAGTTCAAACACACGCACAAGCTCACACACTCACGCATGCACACTATATGAGTCTCTTTCAAAGGTGCTTTAAATTTCAAGGCAGCAATAGCAAGCAGAGAGCTCATCCAAGCAAGGGGTCCAGAAAGTCGTCTCTGCCTGATGGCCAAATGCGATCTCTTCATGTCTTAATTTCCTCATCTGTAGAATGGGAAACACAGCTGACCTTGTAGTGTGGCAAGTATGAAGTGAGCTGCTCATGGTGTTTCGGGAATACTGAGATCTCAGGCTCTAGAGTCTGTGCCCTTAACAGTGGTTATCGTCTTCAGCGGCATTGTCTCTCCCCACCCCCACCCACGCCCCCATTTTCAACCCCTTCCTGCCTGTCTGCTTTCCTGGAGCTACAGAGCACAGGCTAGCACACACACACACACACACACACACACAGAAGCATCAAGGCAGTAGTGTGCTGTAACGGCACTCGGTTTCCTCCCTGCACACCCATCTTATGAGAAGCAGAGAAGTAGAACTACTCTCTTTCCTGGTGTCTGTCTGTCTGTCTGACACTCCACTGACTAAGAAGTAAAGGAGACACGCCCTCACAAAGGCACTGCTGACAAAGATCTGATGAGCCCTGGACACTTGGAAGGAGCTCAAGAGTAAGGCAGGCATGCCGTCCCATGTCGTTAATCTTGGAGCTTGGGAGATGGAGAGAGGAGGATCAGGGGTTCAAGGTCACCCTCTGCTAGAGTGAGTACAAGGCCGGCGTGAGCAACAAGAAACCCTGGAGGGAGAGAGGCCAGTGAGGAGGCACGATGAGGAGGGGGAGAGAAGAGGATTAGTCAAGGCCATCCTCTCTGCTACACAGTGTGATAAAGGCCAGCTCAGAGTCCGTGAGACCCTGTCTCAAAAAATAAAAAAGTATTACAGAACAACATTTAAACATTTTCCCCTTATCGTAAAAAGACTTTATTTCTTTATTCATAAGAAAGTAGCATTTTGGGAATATATAAAGTAGTACATCTGGGAATATACCACAAGAACGATTATTCTTCTAAATAAGACATAGGCTTCATAGAATTAGCAATTATTACTCTTAAAGGCCCAGCCCCACTCTGGCCCAGATTCAGAGCTTGTTTGGAGTCATTTTTTTTTTGTTTTTGTTTGTTTGTGTTCTTTTGTTTTGGTTTTTGTACTAGGGATGAACTCCAGGGGCTCACACAAGTTAGGTAAGCAAGCATCTTGTATTCGTGTGTGGGAGAGAGGTATGCCTGTGTGTGTGTGTGCATGTGCACGATGTTAGACGTCTTCCTCAATAGCTCTCCACCACTTAAAAGGAAAAAAATGTTTTTTACATTTATTTATTTATTTATTTATTTATTTATTTATTTATTTACTTATTTATTTATTTATGTATGTATTTTGCAGGTGTATATGTATGAGCATGTGTGTAGACATGCATGTGTTAGGGTGCACATGCAGAGGTCAGAGTACAACTTGTACAAGTCAACTCTCTCTTTCCGCTATCTGGGCTCAAGGAACTGAACTCAGATTATCAAGCTTGGTGACCAGAGCCTTTGGCTAAGCTCTTTTAACGAATTTATTTATTTGTTATTTGTATGTGTACATATGTGTCCCTGTATGGATTTATGTGCACTAGATATGTGCAGGAGCCTATGGAGACCAGAAGATGGTTTGTCATTTAAGAGAGCACAATGCTCCTATGGTGGGCCCGCATTCGCTTCCCAGTACCTGTGGTGGTTGACTCACAGTGACCTGTTACTCCAGCTCTAAAGGACTCTGCGGGTGCTGACACTCACATGCACATTCCCACACAGAAACACACAGATGCATAATTTTAAAAATAAATCTGTTTTTAAAATGGTGAGACCAAACACCTGTCCAATGTTGTCCATCACAAAAGACAACATTTACTTCCTCGCCATGAAGCACACCAGCGGTAGGATTCCCACAGGTGATTCACAGTGGTTTTTAAGTTTTTAATTAATCCTGTCTGGGCTTTTTCTCCACACACCACTATTAACAAACAAGCAAAAAAAAAAAAAAAAAAAAACATTTTTTAAAAAGGCAGAGGCAGAGGTAAGATTCTCTTGCTGGTTATATCTTTGTTCTTCAGTCCTTGGTGTACCCCCGGGGACTAGATGAAGAGGATGTCCTCACAGGGACTGGATGAAGAGGATGTCCTCACAGGGACTGGATGAAGAGGATGTCCTCACAGGGACTGGATGAAGAGGACTGTAGAAACTGGGAAAGGCATTGCTTCTGGTTTTTTCAGGAGGACATATTCTTCTTACCAGCTTTACTTAAAATGGACTTATTGATACCTTTCTCCACTGAGGAAGAGTACGTCCTACTCAGCAGTAAGGGAGTTGATGAACTAAGAGAACAAAGTCTAGAATTTGTACAGTGCATGTTTGTCAAAAAAAAAAAAAAAAAAAAAAAAACAAGAACAAGGAAGTCTAGAACAAAAAGAGGGCTTTTGTTGTTGTTGTTGTTGTTAGGATGATATCTTGGATTGTATTTTGTCAACTTGACCCAAGTTAAACTTAACTTGGGAAGGACAATCCATCAGATTGCCTATAGACAAGTCTGTAGGGCATTTTCTTGCTTAATGTTTGATGTGAGAGGGCCCAGAACACTGTTGTGCAGACATCCCTGGACTGGTGGTTCTGGGTTGTATAAGAAGTAGCCTGAGGAAACGATGGAGAGCAAGCCAATAGGGAGCAGTCCTCATGGCTTCTGCTTGAGTTCCTGCCTCTATGTTCCTGTCTTGAGTTCCTGCCTCTTTGTTCCTGTCTTGAGTTTCTGCTCTGACTTCCCTCCTTGATGGAGTGTGACCTGGGACACGAAGGCTGAAATAACACTTTCCTCCCCGAGCTGCTTTTTGTCATGATGTTTTTCACAGCAATAAAAAACCTGGACATGGAACAAGTCACAGAGGATGGTAGGAAAGCCCTGTGCTCTCAAGAGGACTGCAGGAAGTTCCCCCAAGTACACTCCAAGAGCTCCTCTTCACGTGAGTGGTAAGAGGAGGGCCTTCGTCAGGACTGAGGAATGGAGGCGATGAGAACTCAAAGTCTGTTGGAGCAGGTCCCAGTTGTGTGTGACTACAAGTCCACAGCAGTTCTTTGTGGAGGAAAATTCCATTTGAGAGAGACAGCTGGGCAGCTAGGTCACTGTAGTCCCATGTAGAAAGTCCCCCAAAGTGTTATTTAGATGTTTTCTATGAGCTGACTTGGAAAAGAATTCAGATTCCAATGCTGTAGGCCATCTGGACTGAAACAGATCTTTACTGAGCCCACTCAGAGGCAGCTTTAAAGGAGCATCACACCAGACATGAAATTATAATGCGAATCTCCATCCTGGCTAGAACCTCGGTGTGAATGGGTAGGACCGGCTGTCCTATGACAAGAGCACACCTGATTTAAAAGGCAAAGCATGTCTCATTCCGAGGACCCAGACAGGATGCATGAGAACTAAATGCTATGTGTAACACTCCCATTGTAAATAAACATTTCTTAATATTTCCCAGATATCAAATTTTAAAAAACGTCCTTGAAACAACAAGTCTAGCCTAAAACTCCCTATGCAGTCCAGGCTGGCCTCAAACTCAAGAATCCTCCTGCCTCCGATTTCCAAGTGCTAAGATTACTGGCATGAATCCCCACCATACAAAGCTATTACCTATTTCTTACAACAACACATGAAAGTGAGTGCTGTTTTTGTTCCTATTTTTATAGATTAAAAGAAAAATCTTGGGCAAAATCCTGAGTCCAATTTTTCTAAGATTGCGCCGTAGACATTGGAGAATTCAAACCTAGGCAACTTGCCTCTGGAGTTCACACTCTTTCCTGGTCTCACTGGAGCTGGAAAGTCAGCCCTGGGTTCCCTTCTAAAAGTCTTTGTCCACATTTTACATGTTTGAAGAAATCAATCAGAATCCATCCTAAAGAGTGGCCACCAGTTGAGAAAAGGTTGGGCTTGGGATGTAGCTGAGTGGTAGAGAACTTGTTCACAATGCATAAGGTCCTGGGTTTGTTCCCAAGGACATCAGGGGTGACGGGGAGAAAAACACAGGGGGTGGGGTGGGAATTTCCTATGGAGTAGAGAAACCATAAGCAAATCAACAAGCGAACACAGAATGTGCTTGAAGTGAAGCACGCTATGAAGGAAAAGAAAGAGCAGTGAGAAACTAAGACGGATGGGCAGACTCTGTGGCACCAGGGGAATGGCCACCGTCAGCACAAAGCTGGAAAGATGGCTCAGTGGTTAAGAGCACTTAACGTTCTTGCAGAAGACCCAGGTTTAGTTCCCAGCACCCACACTGGGCAGCTAGCGGCCTGTAACCCTAATTCCAGGGGATCCAATGCCATCTTCTCACCTCCTCTGGTACCTTCATGCATATAGTACCCATAAACTCATAGGCACACACATACACGTAAATCAATCAATCAATCAATCAATCAATCCTTTTTAAGAAATGGGTAGAGTCCTATGGTACACCCTCCGAACAGTTTATCCCGCGGGAACCATTTCTTTAAGAGGCCACACAGAAGGCTGTGCAGATGGGGCCACTTGCTCTCAAGCCTGACAGCCGGAGTTCCATGCCTTGTCCACGGCACAAGGAAAGAGACAATTCCTGGAAGTCATCCTCCGACTTCTGTGTACAAGCACATGCACAGACACAACATGAAAAATAAGTAAATGTAGAAACCAAAGGAGAGACTGTGTCTTCTACAGTTTTTATTACAAACTTAAGCACCCGTGGGGTCCATGGCAGATGTGGAGACTAACTAGACAGATAAACACATAGTTGTGCATCTATGCTATTCCTAGTCTCCCAGACCAACAAAGACTGGATTTTAAAAGGCATATTAAATGTCAGTGTTGCCGGGCAGTGGTGGTGCAGGCCTTTAATCCCAACCCTAGGGAGACAAGGGCAGGAGGATCTCTGAGTTTGAGGCCAGCCTGATCTACACAGCAAGTTCCAGGACAGCCAGGGCTACACAGAGAAACCCTGTCTCAAAAAACAAAGACAAAAAAAAGCAAACAAACAAAAAAAATCAATGTCCCTCATAATATGGTCAAATTTTTAAAACAAAATCTTAGTAATGGTACTCAATATATTTTAAAAACTATGGCCTTAGTACATTATGACCAAGTAAAGTTTGTCACAGGAACATAAGGTAGCTTAAATGCATAAAACCAGTCATTTAAGCCCAGTCACCAGAGTACTACAATAAAGGAGAAAAAATACAATACTCTCCATACAGTTATAAAAAGCTTTTGAAATGACTAAATATCAGTTTATGATTTTGAGACATCACAACTTGCTGCCAATTCAGCAAACTAGATGAAAGCAACTTCGTTCTGGCGAAGTCCGCCGGGGAGCACACACAGCCGTTCTTAGCGGTGAGGACTTGACCGACTGCCCCAGGACTGAGGGCGCTGTGCTGTGCTCACTCCATCACTTCCATTTGCCGCCTTTGAACTGATAGGAGCCATCACCACGAGGTCAGACCCATACAAGTCAGAAACGGCAGACAGGAAAAATCCAATTCCTTATTTGCTGGAGAAATTCTAAGGCTCCAAAACATAACTACTAAATATAAAACAGTAAATACATTTGGTAAGATCCTTAGACACAACAAAATCAATTCATGTTTCTATATGCTGGCCACAAGCAACTGCAAAACTACATCTAAAAAGCCAATTCTCTTTAAAATAGAGTCAAAAAAATATAAAGCACTTATGAATAAAATCATCAGAAGTTGTACAGATATTTATACTAAGAGCTTCAGAACGTTTCCACGAGAATATTTTAAAGTCATAAAAATGAAGAGATACACTAAATATTAGAGTGTAAATTTCCCTCAAATTAATTTATAGACTCAAAACAGTTCAGATCTAGATCCCAGTGGATTTTAGAGAAATTGGCAAGGTGATCTAAAAGTGCATAAAAAAGTTCAAGGGGCAGGAGAGACAGCTCAACAGTTAAGAGCACTTGGGAGTATCCGAGTTCAAGTCTCACACTCACATCGGGCAGCTCACAACACCTGAATTTCAGCGCCAGGGTTTCTGATGCCCTCTTCTGAGCTCCTCTGGTACCTGCACACACGTGGGGCCCATACAGGCAAACACACATATGTTTTTTAAAATTCAAGTGAAATCAAAACAATAATAAAAACAACCTTTTATCCTGGCATGGTGATAGACACCTTTAATCCCTGTACTCAGAAGCCAAAGGCAGGTGGATCTCTGAGTTCGAGGCCAGCCTGGTCTACAGAGTGAGTTCCGGGACAGCCCTGTATGTCTCTGTAGAGAGACATTGGAAGTTGCTACTACCACTGTCTACTAATAAACTTACAAAACATAATCTAAGAAAGGTAGACACACAGGTCAATAGAACAGGACAGAGAATCAGGAGCAGACTCACATGTATATGGTTAACTAATGTTTCAAAGGTACAAGAAAATCCAACTAGTAAAGAAAGATTTCTCTTAACAAAGGTTGCTAGAAGTGTTGATTTTCTCTAAGCAAAGAGATATTTATCTTACATTGCATGATAAAATTAACCCAACGTAAAGGGTTAAAAAGCATAAAACACTTTACATGAAATTGAAGAGAAAATCATCTTTGCAAACATAAAATACATAAATATTTCTTTTATAAGTTACAAAAAGAATACAAACTGTAAAACAGAACTTGTTACCAGACTTTATCAAAATTTAAAGTTTTGTTTTTCAAAATATACTGTTAAATAGTTATAATGAAGATAATCTATACAGCAAGTTATTTGTATCCATGATTTTTTAAATGCTTACAGATGATTAAAATAACTAAAAATGTTAATGGATAAGAAATTTGAACAAATAATTCACAGAATAAGATATAAGAATAGTTAATAAACATATTAGTCATTGTGAGGAAATGTAAAGAAAAACCTAATGAGATTCTATAGCATACTCATTAAAATGGCTGACATTAAGATTGACAGTATTGAGTGTTGCAGAGGACACAGGGCAACTGGAAGCTCCTATACTTTTGGTGAGAGTAGAAAATAGTAAGTCACCTTGGAAAATGTCTGGTGCCCTTAATTAATGAAGACATACTCCCATATAAAGACTTCTGCATGGCTGTTCACTACATCTTTATTCACAAAATGCGAAACTGGAAACAATCCAAATATCCACTAAGTAAGGAATAGATAAACAATAGTTGAGAGAGCCAAGCAGCAGACTCTTACTTAGTTTTAGACAGAAATGAACTACTAATATTTGATAAATCGATCTAACCTCAAAATCACCATGCTACATCAAGGAAGCCAGGTCCCAAAACTGTGTAGAATATATGACTCCATTTGTAGAAAATACTAAAAATAGAAAATTTCAGAAAAAGCAAAGCGTATTGCAGTAACACAAACCAAACCCATGGTCACATAGGTCCATTGGTAGAGGGAGGAATTATCTGCCATAGAACATGAGGTAATATTCTAGGTTAGGGGAATATTCTACATTGTTAGAACTCATTGAATTGAGCATTCAAGATGGGTGCAACATATTGGATGTAAGTTGTTGCCCAACCAATTTGAGAAAAAAAAATAAAAACATTACTTTGCTCTTTTCCAAGTCTGTCCTCTCTCTCTTTTTAAATTTTATTTGCTTATTTATTTACTTATTTATTTATTATTTTATGTGTATGGGTGTTTTGTCTGCATGCATGTCTCTGTGTACCACTTTCCTTCCTGGTGCCCTCGGAGGCCAGAAAAGGGTGTTGGATCCCCTAGAATCGGAGTTACAGGTGGTTGTGAGTAGCCATGCGGGTGCTGGGAATTGAACCCCGGTCCTCTGGAAGAGCAACCAGTGCTTTTAACCACCTCCCCAACACCTTGTCTCTTCTTTGAGATAAGATTTCATAAAGCCAACGCTACATGAACTCACTTATGCCATCAAGGATGACTTTGAACTTCCGATCCTCCTGCCTCTCCCTCCCAAGTGCTGGATCATCGACTCTGCACCACCACCATGCCATGCTGTCCTGTCATTGTAATAGTCTTTTATTGTTGATATATTTTAATGAAATGTTGTTGTTAAAAGTTTCTACTCTGCCAGCTAGCTCCCAAATAACCAAGCAGAGATTTATTATTAATTATAAATGTTCTGCCAATAGCTTAGGCTTGTTATTAACCAGTTCTTACAACTTAAATTAATCCATATTTATTAATTTACGTGTTGCCACATGGCTCATGGCTTGTTACCTCATCTTCTACACATCCTCCTTCCTCTCCATCTGGTTGGTGACTCCACCCTTCTTCTTCAGAGCACTCAGTCTGGCTCTCCTACCTAACTTCTTCCTGCTGAGCTATTAACCAGTTAGCTCTTTATTAAACCAATGAGAACAACACATCTTCACAGTGTACAAAAGGATTATTTTGTAGCAAAATGCTTTTTTTTATTTTTGAAGACAGGTTCTCAAGTATCCCAGGCTGGTCATGAACTCACTGCATACCTGAAGATGACTTTGCCTTTTTCCTACTGCATGCTGGTATTACAGGCATGCACCACCACTTCCAGTTTGTGTGGCGCTGAGGATCAGAGGGCTGCCTGTATGCTATGTTAGCACTCTTACCAATCTTAGCCATGCACATTTAACTTGGAAAAATGTATTAGCCACATTCTTTTCTGATAAGTGCAGGAAGTTTTGTCCAAAGAGATTTGAGTATGTTATTTCCTTTTTTCTCTAACTCTCCCTTTAAGATCTTGGGTGACTGGTGAGCTTTGACCATGAGTCTAGATATCATTCATCTTAACTCCTGACACCTTGGGCTCCAACCTGGTAAGGTTTGAGTTTGCTTCTGTCAGGAGCCATAGGTACTGTTGGGTAGAGAGCACAAGGTTTCCTCCCAGATTTTTCTGGATTTTTGATGGGTATCAGGTGCAGGCACCTCACCTTCTCTGCAGCCAGGATTTGAGCCTATCTAAGCCCTGAACCTCACAGGCTCCTGCGCAAATGTTCAACTTCCTACTCTACATGTCTCCCTTCCTGAGAGTGGAAGGCTTCCGGCTTACTTCCTGTAAGCTCAGTTACTCTGTGTCAAGCATGATCTACGCAGAATCAGTTTTGACAGCCAAAGGAACCCGGGATGAATCTGGCATACCGCTGGAAAGGGCATGTTTACACTTATCTCAGAGAAAAAGAGAAATAAGCTCTAAAAAGTTAAATGATAGCCCTGCCTTTGAAAGATTTTTGAACTAAAAATAGATATGGAAATACCCATCACATCCTCCACCCAGGATCAGTCTCGGTATCTGATAGCGTGCAGTGAAGCTCAGTGCTAGCAGCATACAGCCATCCATTGAGAGCTAAGTTTGAGGACAGATGTGATATAGGGCGGGGATAACAAGATAACTCCACAGATTATATCACAGAGAAGGACTGAAGCGCAGAACAACCCAGACCCTCCTATTTATCCCAACAAAAATATCTTCGAAGGACACGGGCATGTCACAGTTATCAATCTGTCTTTTTTTTAATCCCCTTGGAGATTTTACCCAGGTTATACTTTACTGATCCTTAGAAATTAGTTTGTAGTCATTTTAATATTTGAATATTGACCATCCATC
This sequence comes from Peromyscus leucopus, assembly GCF_004664715.2. NCBI lineage: Eukaryota > Metazoa > Chordata > Mammalia > Rodentia > Cricetidae > Peromyscus > Peromyscus leucopus. Next base: position 74,742,064 of record NC_051070.1, read on the forward strand.
TTACTTGGAACGCAATCGCCTCCTTCCGCTGACAGGCTGCACCGATTTCTGAGGCTGACCCCGGTTCCCAGCTCTTACCTCCCTTTACAAAAAAAAGTGCACCGGGCGGTGGTGGCGCACGCCTTTAATCCCAGCACTCGGGAGGCAGAGGCAGGCGGATCTCTGTGAGTTCGAGGCCAGCCTGGGCTACCAAGTGAGTCCCAGGAAAGGCGCAAAGCTACACAAGAGAAACCCTGTCTCGAAAAACCAAAAAAAAAAAAAAAAAAAAAGTGCAAAAGTTCATTGAATCTTCTCATTTACATGCGAACTCGGTCTCAGATCCAAAAGAGGACAGAATTCTACTTTGGTTATCATTTAATACCAGGTGATAAAAGAATAAATTTCGGAGTCGTACTGGGTAAATAAAACGTTGCCATTTGTAAATAATGATAGAATCATGTATGACATAGTCCACATAGCGGGACTTGAAAGAACACTGTGTTCTTCTGATGAGCGCACTGCCATGGTGGGAGATGGGCACCATTCATTGTTCTGATCTGGGTCTGAATTCAGAGAAGGCAGCCCAATGCCAGCTTCCAATCCTCACATACTTTTCCAATCCTCACATACTTTTCCTGTAACCCAACTGCGGAACAGAGAAATCGCTCTTTGGAAGGAGTGGGCAGTGGCTGCAGCTTCTTCTCCTTTCTCCTCCTCCTCCTCTGAAGTGTGTATCCAACCTGCTGGAAAACGTTGCTTTAGTCAGCCAATCAGGAAACAGAAATTAAAGGCAGCGCTTTCCCCTGCACTATTTTCCTGAATGGACTTGACTGCATCTTTGGGGGACCCAGTTCTTTCTGGTTACAGTCTGCATCACATTCAAATAGCTGCTGGGTTTCCCTGTCTGGGCAGCTAGTGGTGGCTAATGACGAGAGATATAGCCAAATCCCAGCTAGTCTCCTCGGGTTCTGAACTCAACTTTGGGACTTGACAGGACCTGGCCAAAAAAAAAAAAAAAAAAAAAAAATGGAAATACCTTCCCTGCCATTTTTTGCTCATGTTTTCTAAAATCACTTTCAGATAAGGGCAGCAAGTCTGCTAGAGTGAGAAGTGCTGACCGACAAAGTGTAGTCTACTACAAAATTCTTCCTGGCACTCTAATTATCCTTTCGTTCTCTACTTCAGTATCACATGTAGCCATGTGTAGAATCATAAAATAATTATGCAGTGTACAAGCTTTCTGGGAGCATGTACCACTGTTTTCCTAATTCTTTATCTCTCCCATTGATCGTGGCGTGTGTGCATTGATCCAAGTCGGCCATCTGGTTAGGCAAGATAAGCGTGCTAGTGTCTTTGCATTGCACTGTCACGCGGGGAGGGGGCACATTTTGGCTGTAGGGAATTACGGGGGCAGGATTAGCCCTCTTCCTATGAGAAAAAGGAATTTTAAATGCAGTGCTGCAGCTGCATGGACCATGTTGCTAACTTCTGTTTTTGCCATGAACTGGGTAGATTTTTCTTCTTGCTTGTATTGTCTCCAAAGGTATAAAGATGCCTGCTATGAAACAGGGGGAGGAAGAGGAGGGTCTGAGAAAAGATTCCTCTTTAGCGCACGTTAGACTTGTAAGTGACTGATACACTACAGGATTTCTAAATGACAAATGGCTTTCAGATGATGACAAAAGGCTGCTGGATTCAAGAGGCGGTGGGGGAGCACTTTACACTGAGACTCTTGCCCCTGCCCAGACAAAATCGTTTCTGAGAGGGAAGAAGTGTGTGTATTAGTCTATGAAAAAGAGGGAAAGAAAGAAAGAGAAGGGGAGAGAGGAAGGAAGGAAGAAAAGTAGGAAGGAAGGAAGAGAGAGAGAGAAAAAAGAAAGAAAGAAAGAAAGAAAGAAAGAAAGAAAGAAAGAAAGAAAGAAAGAAAGAAGGAAAGAAGGAAAGAAGGAAAGAAAGAAAGAGAGAGAGAGAGAGAAAGAAAGAGAGAGAGAGAGAGAGAGAGAGAGAGAGAGAGAGAGAGAGAGAGAGAGAGAGAAAGAAAGAAAGAAAGGTGAAGAAGAAGGAGACGTGTATCCCAGCGGAAGGAATCCTCGCAGAAGCCGGGCTCAGGCCCGAGGACGCCTCTCCATTTGTTTATCTCTTTCATGTACTGAAATGAATGTTTGTCCCAAGTTTATGGCCACTGGGACTGAGTGAGTATGCTATTTAATTCAAAGAGACTTTCTTCCCCCAGCCCTATTGGCCACCGTTGTTTTCAAATTTGACTGTGGCCATTGTTGTCTCATATTCTGCAAATGTGTGGAAGACTCAAAAGCTTTTCCTCAAAATTGAACAATTCTGTCAAAAAAGATTAGTTCTATTTTGTCTGCTGGGTGCTGACTATTCATGAAGGTAAAGAGAGAGGGCTTGGGTGTCATTCTGAGCTGCTAAGGTGGCTGGGCCTGGGCTATTGACTTGAGGGTACCAAACCGGAATCTACAAAAGAGCAGCCAGAAGCAGCGGCAGCGGCGGCCTGCCATGTGCTTGGCTGTACCTTCTTTAGCTGCCCGTTTATTTCTTTTGTTGCCAGAACTTTTATTGTCATACAGTTGAAAAAAAAAATGTTAGAGACAAGCTTCAGGCAGCACAAGCAGAAAAAGGGATTTAGCATATCAGTGGGATCATCTTACAGCGAACCAAATTCTTTTCAGGATGTATAATTAGCGAATGCAGTCTTTTCCTTTCTTTCTTTCTTTTTTTTTTTTTTTAGCCTATGGACGGGGTGGGGGGTGGGGTGGGGGGAGGAAGCTCAGATCTCTGGTCAGGCTATAAGAGGAAATAAAACACATTTGCCAATCTCGGAGAGATAGACACACATTAACTCTTTCTACGCAGTCTTCGCAATTCCCTCAAGAAGTCTCTGGTTGAATGGGGGAAACGCGCTATGAATTCCTGTCATTGTCTCAGGTTTCCTGAGAGGGAGCGACTCTGTAGTTGGACATATTCAAAATTTTAGACGGATGAAATCGGATTCAGAAGGAAATGAATGTAGAAGGCCCTTCAGAACAGGGGGGACTAAAAGGAAGCGTGTGGGTTTCACACGATGCCTTTGTGGGCTAAAGGAGTAATTAAAAATGTGACTGGGAAAGCGGAGACAGGCAAATGTCCGCTTGCATCTATTAGTGAACGAGTCTGACTGGTAGCCCTGAGCGGCCCTTGTGATTGGGAGATGTTAAATCTTATCTGAAGTGAGAACATTAGAGTCTGGGGTCACTTTCCTTCTCTCTCTTCTCACTCCTCAGTTGAGCATGTAAGTGCTTTTATATACACAAAAGCATGTGTCTAAAACCAGAGTTGTTTTTTTCTTTCAGATTAATTCACAATTCACTGAGAGGGTGTCTACTTCTATTTCAAAATACACAAGCTTTAAAAGAAAGTCTGCAGAGTATGGGGAAGCAGGATCTTTTTTTCTTCCAAAAAGTGTATTTTTGTGATTAATAGTCACTAAATGTAAAAGCACTTATCTCTGTGTGTCGGTCTATAATTCTGAAGGCAGCTGAGTCGCTGAGCAGAGGACGTGTTTTATCAGTTTGTGTTCTCGGGGCCTTTTTACTGGGGAGCTGCTAGTTTGTCTTTATTTCTTTTCTGCTTACTGTGGAAAGCATTAGCTGCCCACTGACGGCTTCCTGGTAAAACAGAACCCAAATCCAGCGCTGTTTCCTTTCCCGCGTGCTAGGGACTCTCGGCCTGGATTTGTATCAGTGACTTCATCATTATCTTGCTGTTAGCTCTTAATGAGGGCGATGGAAACTGGGGTTCACAGGAAGTGGCCATTTTAACCTCCAAAGCCCTTGTGGTCCCAAGGGGAAGTATCCACCAAGCTGGAGTCAGTCAGTTTAACCTTGACTCTTTATTTTCTCAATGCTTCTGGCTTAGAATTTGGGAATCCCAAAACAAAATGGTTTGGTGAGAAACTGTCAGTGTGGGTTGTAAAGACTTGACTGTTTCTTCATTTAGGGAAAATTCACTTTAGCTTGCATGGGTTATGTCTCCACGTAAGTTGATACATGAAATCAGAAAGAAGGCAAAAAGGAAAATTTTCAGTAAAATTACTGTAAAAATAGGACCATTAGGGTATCATTGTTGAATTATTTTCCTTCAATATCTCAGGAATACTTGTACAAAAAAATCACTGTTATTTTAGTACTTGTACTTTGTAACACCTGTATTTTTCTCTGACGTTTATTTGGAAACAGAAATAGGAATGCCTGAAAGGAACTCACTGTATGTACACTCACTCCTGATCTAAGAGTCACACCACTAATCCTTACCCTGACTTTCTTATGTTTTCTTTCTAAGGATACATTTTAATCAAACTTGTGATTTGCGGTCCTCAAAGCACTGGATCTTTAACTATTTGCATGTTTCCTGGTCTTCCACCAGTTCAGTTCAGGCCACCTGATTCCTCTCATGAACAGGCATCCTTGCAGTTGTACAGTGCAGAAGCCTGGATGTGCCTCAGGGGGACTGGCCTCAGAAGCATGACTCTGAATGGTCCAGGCAGTAAGAGATTCCCCGTAAATCTAGGGTTAAAGGCCTGAGCTGAAGAAAAGCAATGGTAAGACCACACAGAGTACCCAATACCAAGAGTAGGTTCAGGAGGTTTGGGGCAGGTGCTTTTAGGTTTAGACTTAACAGCCATGGCATCAATGTGTGTGATGCATCCTATGAAGCAGCATGTGGATTATTCTGGCCCCTGGTGAGACATGACACCAGGAGCGGCCAGAGAGAGGAAGAGCGTGACCAGAGGTAAGAATTCAGCAAAACACAGATAATCAAGAGTGCTAAGAGTGATGAGAAAGCCTGGAACTAGGGTGAAGGATAAACTTTCTATCTTAGGTTTTTATGAAGATGAAAAACGTTGAAACAGCTTTAAAAAATTTTTTTTCTGAATAGTAAGTCTGAACTTTGAAAAAATAAGGGGGAGCCAGGCGGTGGTGGCGCAGGCCTTTAATCCCAACACTTGGAAAGCAGAGGCAGGAGGATCTCTTTGAGTTCAAGTCCAGACTGATCTACAGAGCTAGTTCCAGAACAGCTAGGGCTACACAAAGAAATCCTGTCTCAAAAACCCTAAATAAATAAATACATAAATAAATAATAAATAAAAGAGGAGGGGATTTAAGATTAAATACATGGTTTGTTAACTTCAATATAGTCTATATTAGTGATTCTCAACCTTCCTAATGCTGTGACCCTTTAATACAGTTCTTTATGTTGTGGTGACCCCCAACCAGAAAAGTATTTCATTGTTACTTCAAACTGTAATTTTGCTACCACTGGAATTGTACAGTAAATATCTAATATGCAGCATGTCTGACATGACCCCCTCACAATGGGGTCATAACCCACAGGTTGAGAACCGCTGGTATATATATATTTTAATCTCATCAATGTGTCAGTGGGTGATATTCCCCCCACCATGTGTGCGTGCGCGCGCGCGCGCGCGCGCGCGTGTGTGTGTGTGTGTGTGTGTGTGTGTGTGTGTGTGTGTGTATTCAAGCAGATGCACATGAGTGTGCAGGTATACAGAATGTGCAAGTGCATATATAGAGAGGCCATTAGTCAATCTTGGATGTCCTTCCTCAGGAACACTGTGTTTTAAGACAGTCTCTCATTGGCTTGATGCTCACATAGTAGACTAGGCTGTGTCTGGTAGCCTCCCTGTGTCTCTGACTCCTCAAGGCTAGGATTGCCACCATGACTGGCCTTTTCTGGGTTCTGGACTTTGGAGGCAGGCTCTCATGTTCACACAGCAAACACTTCACTGGCTGCTTCCCAGGCCCAAGTGTGATGGCTTCCATGCAGAATATTCTTTATACTTTCTACATTGTGGACATAGTACATGATCTAGAAGAACACACTTCTCTTTCCTTTTCTTTTTTGAGACAGGGTGTCTCTGTATAACCCAAGCTAGTCTCAAACTTACTATATAATCAAAGATGGCTTCAAACTCAAATTCATGATCTTCCTGTCTCTGCCTCTTCTGAGTGCTGGGGCTGTAGGTGTGTGCCATCAAGCCACGAAGGTATCAATGGCTGAGAACCTTTGTTGTTTTCCTGTTTCAGGAGCTGGGGATCAAACCCAGGGCTTTGCACATATTATGGTAAGGGTTGTATCCATGAGCTATACCTCCAGTACTTATGTGACATCTTCATGATAGAGTCATATCAACCCTCATTAACTTTAATCTCCAGGGCGACAGGAGCTATGTGATGTGATGGGTTTCAACCCCACACACCTTTTAAACATCATTAGCTAACTAGTGTTAGCATGGCAAAGTTAGGTATGCATTCAAAGACGCAAGGTTCTGCAAAATGTGTGTGTGTTAAGTACAACTCAGTTCCAACAGGCTGCAGACCTCCTCTTCAAGAAGAAAAAGAAACAACATTTTAAGTGGATAATAATAACATTTTCAAACCATCAATTTAATTTAATTTAGGGCATACAATGAGGATTTTCAAAAACTCTTTGTTTTGAAAAAGAAAAAAAAAACTATTGTTTTGCAGATAGACCACATTTTTTATTCTTACAAATGTTACTTACTCCATCTGACTAAATCCACTGGCTCTTTTGACACTGTATGTGTATGCAGCTATTAAGAAAGAGGGAGTGCTCTATTCTGAGAAGTACATTGGTGTGATAAAGACAAGATAAGCATGTGTCCATCTTATGACACACTAAAAGCACAGGTTCCCATCAGGCTTAACTATCTAGGCAGGTGTTAGAGTTTGTAGCTTTGCGCCTTTCCTGGAACTCACTTGGTAGCCCAGGCTGGCCTCGAACTCACAGAGATCCGCCTGGCTCTGCCTCCCGAGTGCTGGGATTAAAGGCGTGCGCCACCACTGCCCGGCTATTTGCCTGTTTTTTGAGACAGGGTTTCTCTGTGTAGATCTGGAGCCTGTTCTGGAACTCATTCTGCAGCCCAGGCTGGCCTTGAACTCATAGACATCTCTACTTCCCGAGTGCTGGGATTACAGGCTTGCGCCACCACCACCCGGCTAGTTTTTTTTTTGTTGTTGTTGTTGTTTGTTTGTTTATTGTTTTTATAAAGGACTATGTATTTTTAAAAGGCTCATGCATGTCCAATATGTCCATGTATATTTTGTTAACCAGTCTATAACAGGAAAGCAAGAAGCTATTCCATGTTAGTGGCTAGTCTAAATGAGCCCGATTCAAGCCCTGAGCTTCTCTTTGAAGAGTTTACCAATGAGCATCTCACATAGTTCTGGTAGCCTGGGGCACAAATGTTGTTAGTACTACTGTGTCCTTTTACAGAAGAGGAAACAGATCCACTGACTAGAAGTTGCTTGCCCAAGCCCATGCCTCTGGTAACTGGTAAAGCTGGGCTCGAAACCAGATACCCTGACTTGAATATTCTTCAACCATGGCAAACAGTAGTCTTTCTCATACTAAAGAGAATTGAAAACAAGTGGCAAGCTTGTGCCCTGGGAGACAAAAGTAAACTGTAGTTAAAAAAAAGAAAGAAAGAAAGAAAGAAAGAAAGAAAGAAAGAAAGAAAGAAAGAAAGAAAGAAAGAAAAAGAAAAGAAAGGAAAGGAAAAAGAGGAAGAAAGAAAGAACTAGCTGGACAGGAATTGTCACCAGACTGCACAGTCCTGGTTAGGAATTGAATGATGGCCTCTAGACACATAGGATGTGAGTGCCAGGAAGGGATAATTATTTGATACTTAAGCTTTTCATTTTCCAAATGAAAAAAACTGAAACCCAGGGAAGAAGGCATGACCTTCATTGTCAATAGAAGAACTAACTCAAAATGGGAATTCCCACAAATGCTAAGCTCTCACTAGTATTTGAAGTCGACAGACCATTCCAGGAAAGTCTGGGGGAAGCTAAGGGCACAGCCGTGTGTATGAGGATGCCATCCACTCCCACAGGAGGCATAGAAGTTGCCATCGTGTCTGCCGGCTCCCGAGGGACTTGTCATTGAGAGTGCATGAGTAACTCTAACACAAACAAGAAGGAATAGAAAAACTTCACCTTCAAGTTTAAGACAGTAGTAAAATTAAGAAAAAAGTCAAGGCAGGGTGGTGGTGGTGGCGGCGGCGGCGGCGGCGGCGGGGGCGCACGCCTTTAATCCCAGCACTCAGGAGACAGAGGCAGGGAAATCTCTGTGAGTTCGAGGCCAGCCTGGTCTACAGAGCTAGTTCCAGGACAGCCAGAGCTATGACACAAGAAAGAAAAGAAAAAAAGACCAGGACAGAAAAGGAATTCCTTAATTTCAGCTTACTTGCTTTTAAATTTGGAAACTGGTTCTCCATGAAGAGATACCTCTTGCCTTGAAGAAGTTGGAAGTGCAAAGAGAGGAGATATGTAGGCCGCTCATGTAGATTTGAGAGTCAACAGAGCCCTAAGAATTGGCATCAGGAGGTCTAGTGTATATATACACACACATACACATGCTCACATACGCGTGTGTGCATGCACGTACACACATGGGCACACACCCATATTTTCACTTCTCTTCTTTTGTATTCTTGCTACCAAAACATTGTCTAGAAATGAGAAAATCGGGCCGGGAGGTGGTGGCGCACGCCTTTAATCCCAGCACTCGGGAGGCAGAGGCAGGCGGATCTTTGTGAGTTCGAGGCCAGCCTGGTCTACAGAGTGAGAACCAGGAAAGGAGCAAGGCTACACAGAGAAACCCTGTCTCGAAAAATCAAAAAAAAAAAAAAAAAAAGGAAGAGAGAAAAGAAATGAGAAAATCTCACTTGTTCACCCAGGCTCATACTCAGAGCAGTCTGCTTGATGTGAAAAACTCTTCCCCAGGTCTTTGACTAGAATAGACAAAGAAACAGCCAAGCTTGGGCAAAGAGCAATGTTTTATTCTTCCATTTCATAATGTCTCATCACCAGTCTCCAAGGTCATAATTTTTGCTGGATGAATGTGATGGGGTACAAATGTAAGCAGTATTCTGAACTTGCATTCACAAAACTTCTGTCTTTGAACCTGCTGCTGAATTAGTTCTTGTTCAAACAAAGAAGGTTAATTACAGTAGTCACCGCCCCTCCCCCCATGCTATCTCTTTGAATTATAGTAAAATTCACTAATTTTACCAACTCTGCGGCATTTTTGGCGAAAGAGACACCAAAATAACAAAATGATGGGTGTTGGTACACATACTTGTGTGTCTGGCTCCGTATCTCAGTTGCTCCCATGATAGTTTGGTGTCAAAAGTTAGCATTTGCAAAGGGGGAAAATGGGTCCCCACAGAAGGGAGCGCTGTCCTTCCTGCTGAGAGAATGCAGTCTTAATTAGGTAAACAAAGAGGTTTTTCATTACATTGTAAACACATTTCACAAAGAGACCCCCTTTAAGTTTCGTTTTAAAGAAACTGGAAATATTGAGAAAGTTAATTGGAGGTCACTCAAATGACAATTAATGAGCAGACACAATTATCTCCTAGCTAGTATGTGGCTTGAGGATGTGTTTTTTTTTTTTTTTATCTTTCACTTGTGGCCTTATTTTAAAATGTTGCAAATGCCAACCCAAGTAGGAGCAGACACGATATTAAATGACAGATTTCTCTATTTATATTTAAATAACCATCTGCATGAAATTATGCACAAATCATGGAATAATTCCTAGCAGAAATTACTGTTTATGAAATAAAAAAGTGTCTGAGAGATGGGGCACTTGTCATATTAAATTGCCCATTTCCAGGACATCATGTGCGTTCGCATAATGCAGAGACCAATACAAATCGCGCACAATGTTAATGAAGATGGATGGGGAGGATCGAAAAGCACTCATCTACAAGCACCAGAGGAAGGAAGAGTAGCCATGTTCCCAATCTCTACCTACTTTATTTATTTATTTATTTATTTATTTATTTATTTATTTTGTTTCAATAATAGCCAATTGTACAATGGCAACTTTAATAGGACAGCTCTTGGTAAGGCTTTGCCATGGGGTTTTCATTTTGAGTTTTAAGTATGGCCATCCCCCATCATCCCTCCCCCCCCGCGCCCCCCCCGCCCCATTTGAGTTGAAAATAGTACATGTGAAGTTGGGAGGTTTAGAGATAAAGCTAAGGAAAAGGAACCTTAGTCCACGAAAGACTATACATACAATAGACTATTTCAATTTAAAAACAGTAAAATAGTTCTTTGTCCTGAAAAGACTCTCTTGCCAAGTTAAGGCAGACCACCTTTTCTCCCCCACCTCCAACAGACCATCTGCCCTTGGGAGCTCAGCCAAGCAGCAGCTGTAGTTGGATCCATAATGAATAGGATGTGCTCTGAGGACAGATACATTTAGAACAGAATTACAGGATGGAGACTTCTCACAGTCCATCACAGCACATCATTCTGCCTAAACTCCAAGTGCCAGTCAACACTTGGGAGGCAGTGAGGAAGAACCTTGTACCCATGAGTAAAAGCAGGTGAGCTGGGGATCTGAGGTCCCCACATCACGGGTCCATTTGTACCATTCCACCAGACCCTCAGTCATCCAGACTCGGTGACATCACTGCACCCTTACTGATGTCATTTTGAACTGATGTTCAAGTCTACGTTTCCCACATTCCTCAAAAGAGTAACATACAGAGACACAAAGCTGCCACAACCATATCTTCAAAGGCTAGCCTTCCTCGAGTCCCGTTACACCTCCTTCTCCTGGAGTTCCCCTCAATCTACAACCTGTGTTTGCTAACTGTTAAGTTCATTTGTCCAGCAAATGTTTATTGTGGATAAATATTTATATGCTAGATACTGGGACACCGCTGTGAACAGAATAAACATTATCCATACTGTCCCAAACCTGACAGACTCATGAGTCAACACACAAGGATGCTTAAGGAAATCAGAGGGAGTCCCTGGAAAAACAAATATCCAAACCAAGGTCTGAACTGATTGAGCATCTACTTTGTGCAAGACAGAGCACCCCTAGGGGTGAGTGGTAAAAACAACTGCCAGTCAGTGTCCTTAGCTATCAGTGAGGTGCAAACAATAGGTAGATATGATTGAGGCTGGCAAGTGAGAGCAATCAGCTCCCAGGAGGATGAACCTCCTGAGGATGCATCTCTGGAGGGGGACACAGGACTTTACAAACACAATGACTTAGAGGTAATTTTCAAGAGTGATGAACAGAATCAAAAGCCAGGCAGCCCAATGAATAGGAACAGGTAGCGGGGGTAAGAAACCGCAGTGCGTCTGAGGAGCAGAAATGGGCACACTTGCACTTGCCTGGAGTCAGAGAGTACAGGGAACAATTGTCCTCCCTTGTACAAGACCCATCGCCTTCTGGGTCCTCTGGGAGTAAGGTTTATGTACTTAGGAAGCCCACGAGACTTAGGTGTTCTGTTTCTCACATATCACCCCACGGTGCCAGATCATTTCAGTTACTCCCAAGTCCCCTGCCCAAGAACTCAGGTTCTTTAAATATTTGCTATTATTATTATTATTATTATTATTATTATTTACACTTTATGCATTTGCACATCTGGATATGAGAGTGTGTACATCCAGGAGTGAGTGTGAATGTGAGAGAAGTTGCCTGCAAAAACCAAAAGAGGACATCAAATACCCTGGAGATGGAGTCACAGGCAGTTAGTTATGAATTGCCCATTGTGGGTGCTGGGAACCAAACTCCAGAACTCTGCAAGAGCAGGACGTATTCTTTGCCACTGGGCCATCACACCAGCTCCCAAAGTTAGGTTCTTTTTTTTTTTTTTTTTTTTTTTTTGGTTTTTCGAGACAGGGTTTCTCTGTTTAGCTTTGTGCCTGTCCTGGAACTCACTGTGTAGCCCAGGCTGGCCTCGAACTCACAGAGATCCGCCTGCCTCTGCCTCCTGAGTGCTAGGATTAAAGGCATGTGCCACCCTGCCCGGCTAAAAAGTTAGGTTCTTTATGAAGCCCTAGGGCACAGACTACACAGCCTTGCAGAAGAGCTTGACTGATGCACTGGGCACTCACTCTGTTCCAGTCTGTTTTCAGAGATGGAGTTGTACAGAACCCATAGTCATGAAGCCAGTGCCTGAACAGAAGGGATCTTTAAGAATTGTTCACAGCACAATATATAAGTTGTTTAAATTTGTTTTTTTTTTTTTTTTTTTTTTTGTTGATTTGTTTTGTTTAACAAGGTACACAGGGAATATAGAAGAAGGTGCCTATAAATAGAGTCAGGAACAAGGGGGTAATAAAAATACTCGGATATAAAGTGTAGAAGAAAGTACTTTACATCTTCCAAGGCATTCCTTGAAACTGCATATCATCTCACCAGATACATACATATATGTGTGTGTGTATGTGCATGTATACATATATATTCATACACACATTATATATGTACATATATATGGAAGGGAGGGAAAGAGGGATGGGACAGGACAAAGAGAGAGGAAGACAGAAGAGAGAGGCAGGGAGGAGGGGGGATGGCAGGAGAGAGAGAGAGAGAGAGAGAGAAAGGCACATTGTCTTCAAAATGTTCATAGTTTAGAGATGCCTAGAAACTGTTATCAAAAAGAAAGTCAGTAGCCAATATGTGTTCAGACACAGATCTTAGAAAAGACCCACTGAAAGCATTTCCATGATGTGATAGAATGGGGACAGAGGCAAGTAGGTGAGCCACATGGGAATTCATCACTGATTTCTCAATGGACCTTGTCTTGTCTCACCCTACCTTGTCTACTTTATACCCAGCACACAGTACCCATTCAATGAACAGTTGATAAGTCAAGATGAAGAGATCAAGGGGGGAAATCAACCATTACTAGCAAGTGTGCTATGGACTTGGAGAGCAAATGAAGAAACTCACAGGAGAGAGGAACCTAGGTCACCTGAGATCCGAGACACAGTGGGTAGGGGCAGGCTACCCAAAGATGTTTCATGGGTGTTGAAGCGCAAACAGCAACCACAGAAACAAATGAGTCAGGAGGATGCAAGGGTTCATGGATGGGGTGAAGAGGGCATTCCAGGGTAACAAAGAATCAGTTGCGAAGGCTGAGACTGAGTGGCTTTAGAAACTATAGGACTCATAGACAGGTAGAATTTATCTCCTTGATTAGAAGTTGGTAAATATAGCCCACCATGCTGCCATGCTCAGAGCCTCGGCTCCCAGTCCACATAATCCACAAGAGCTAGCCTCCAGCAAGCGTTTATTAAACACCACCTGCCTTCACCCTCCCTGCACTCCTTCTGTTTTAGAATGGATAAGCTCTTTCATTTTAATAGAGAGGCCGGGGACGGAGCTTCAGAACTCATTTCTGACTACGCCAACTTCTCCACTTACAGCCTGTCTCTGGTCTCCTTTGTCTGAAAGTCCAACCTTAGGCTGCTGAGCATCACATTCAACACAAGCCCTTTCCAGTTGGGTTGAGTGTGATGCATCACGCACCGGACAGCACACATGAGTCTGACCAGCATGTGTGTTCTATTTCAGAGAGAAGTGGGGGAGGGAGGACTCGGGAGATGGGTGGCTGCTGACTGTTGGCCACGGAGGAGACTTGTATGCCCATGAAAATTATCACCCAGAGAAAAAGTTCCCAAGGAGGAGCTCGGCGTCCTTGCGGGAAATCTCTTTCATCCTGCAGTCATAGGGAGAGCCCAGGACGATGAACACTGTCCTCCGTGAGCGCGTGTGTGATGGGAAGGAGTGAAGGGCTTGGTAGAGGCAAAAGACAGGAAGCAACAGCCACACTATAGGCTACAGCCTGACAAAATGAAGCTTTAGTTGGGGGAGATGACAGGAAAGGACGCCTGCCCTGACAGAAACATCCTAAAGGGATTCAGAAGGGAAGCTAGATGTTTAAAGAATGGGTGTCTGGATACTATGCCTAGACCCAAAGAGGTCTGTTTCCACTTTTTAATTTCGTTCTCTGCTCCCAGGCACACTGTAACAGGTCAGCTCTCACCCAGAGGAACTCGTCTCTTGGGATATGCAGAAGTGTTTGAACCAACCAAAATCCAGTTCTTTATCAAAATTTGTTCCAAAAGCCGAGAAAAGGTGACTTTACCAGGCACCTGGGTCCACGTAGCCAATCAGAGGAGAGCAATGTGAGTGACACAAATCTAGTCAGCTAATAACAAGCCTGCGGCAGGAGGTACATTTTGTGTAAGAGTGGGGCTGTGGGGAAAAGAGGCAGCTCTGGTGTGGACAAGTCTTCTGGCATCGGACGACAAAATGGCTTGAGGCTCCGTCATTGTTTAAAAGCCATTCCTCACATTCCTTGTTTCCTGTCAGCACAGGGAGCTGTGGACTGTCACTTTAGCTGTTAATGGGACTAAACACTTATGCCAACAGATTAAGCCTGGCCGAAACATTAGGAAAATTGGCCCAAACAGAATTTGGATGGATGCTGGTTTAACAGCTGTTTCTTCAGGGGCGGGTGGGGGAGAGGTGATTGTCCTAAGACAATTAAAAAGACTCTGTGTGTGTGTGTGTGTGTGTAATAAAGACAACAGTGTGAGAGTCATTGGGTAGATTGGCTGTAAAGGAAAGGGACTGTTTAAAAAGGGAAGGACAACATTTAGTCTCTACCATTTTCCTGATCACACAGAGCATAGCTAAGATTCTCTGAAATTAAAAGTAGTGGAAGTATTAACTGAGGCACACCACGCACATTTAAAAGTTCCGATAAGTTTCTGGGAGAAATGAAAAATTGCTGAGTCTGTCATTGCAAAGGATTTTCCAGAAGCCTGGATGGTATGGAAGGCGGACATGCTTTTCTTTGTTTCTTTAGTGATTTCTAAGACATGCCAAACCTATTTCTGGTACAGAAAAGGAACTATGCTTTTACTGTGGATACATTTAATTTCAGAATCGGTTTTTTCGGCTCCTTTCACGTAAATCTATGTGTCTTTACCTGAAGTGTCTTCTGAAGCAAGGATTGTTTTGTTTCTGGAGACAGGGTTTCTCTGTGTAGCTCTGAGAGTTCTGGAACTTACTATGTAGACCAGGCTAGCCTAGAACTTACAGGGAGCCATCTGCCTCTGCCAACCAAGTACTGTGATCAAAGGCATGTGCCTACCGCCAACTTCAAGCAAGGATTTTTAAGATGGCCTTTTATGACTCATTTCCTAAAGTGAATCGAGAACAATTAAATGTTCCACTTCACTTCCAAGCCTCAGGCTTGGGGAAGGGATTCACATTAAGAATTCTAGAGCACACCTTTGATCCCAGCAGAGGCAGAGACAGGTGGATCTCTATGAGTTCGAGACCAGCCTGGTCTACAGAGTGAGTTCCAGGACAGCCAGGGCTACGTACTGAGATCCTGTCTTGAAAAACAAACACAAAGAAAAAAAAAAGAAAGAAAAAGAAAAAGAATCCTGGAAGACTAATTCATTCCTGCTGCTGTAATAATTATATACATATTAAACATTTCCTAGTAATACTACTCAGCTGGGTCAAAACTGAGAGGAAAGTTCATTCTGAATTTAGAAATTAAAATTTTGAAAGTCGTTCTCTGGGCATATGTGGCATTCATTTGCTAGAAAACAGTAGAAGGAATGATGAGTTGCTGTTACCACCTCACTAAACCTCCCCAGGCTTTCTTCTGCAACCAAGAGCTTATTCCATACGTTGTATCACGGACTTCAAAACTCCTTTTTGTTGGAATCTGTAGCAGAAGTTCTGGAAAGAGAGCAAAGAACAGAACATGGTGGCGGAGGGTATGTCATCCCAGATGCTTCAGAGGTGGAGGCATAAGGATCACTACAGGTCATGAGTTCAAGGCCAACCTGAACAACATAGCAAGACCCCAGGGTATGTCAAAGAAGGGGGCGGGGGCGGAGGAAAGAAAATGAGAGAGGAAGAGAGTGAGAGTTCTCTAAATGCTAATATTCAGAGGGGTGCTGATTTCTGTGATTCTAATATCTGCAGGAACTTCCAACTGGACTTTGATTAACCATGGCAATAACTAGGGTGTTTCCTTTTAGCTTTTCTTCTAATGTCATGTTACCAGAACTAGACAGACATGCTCATAACATTTGCTTTTCATCTAAATCAAGAAGGCAATGCTAAGAAAAAAAAAAGTATTTGGTGTGTATAGGATTGAAGCGATGATAATCAGAGACCCTGGTAATTGAAGCTTTTGGGGAGGGAGAGACCCTTTCTTCTGGATCCTTCAGTCTGTTTAATAGGATAAAATTAGCTTGAGTGGCTTGGCGTTTGAAGAGGATGTGATGTAATTGGGAGTGCCTCCCGGGTTTGCTGCTGGACAAAGCAATCAGGTGGAGGCACGGGAGGACATGGGAAGCTCTGAAGTACGAATCGGCTTCCGCCGTCCTAATTAGCCTACATTAGCTATGCCAGTTTTCTGCTTGCTTTTGAATTTCTCTGCTAATGCTACTTTCAGGGCTGAAAGGAGACAAAATATGAAATGCCCACCAAGTTCCTATGGAATAGATGAACAGTGATGCCTACAACGGGAGACCAGCTTTTATTGCGGAACCCTTAAAACGTGAGAGGCTCCCTGGGGATGCAATGGCGGAGGACCCTGCGAAGGTGGATGCCACCGCTTCTGTGGTGAAGAAAGTTGGCAAAGCATGCTGCAGAAGTGAATTATCCTGAGGATTTCCCACACATCCCTTCCGAGCCTCACCTAAGGGGACCGCAGTGGGCCATGACATTTGTGGAAAAGTAGAGTGTGGCCCTTTCCCAGCAAGCCTGCCTCTTCCCAGATGAATTTCAAAGTTGGGGGGAGGGGTGCAATTGTTCAATGTATGGGAGCAACTGACCGTTATAAGTTTTCACCCTTATCCCAATTATCCCACTTTAACACTACAAACACATCTAAAGCAGTTTGCACGGGTCCATTTTAGTTCACAGGATTTGGGTAGAAACAAAATCTCAATCTAAAAGCCACAGATTCTTATCTTCCTAGTTGCCCATGAGTGAGACTGCATAGAATGATGTACAGGCCAAAATGAAGTGGCACAAATGACATCAATTTGTCATTTTCTATAAAGAGGCCCCTAACAAAAGGCACAGTGTTCTCTCCAAGTCCCTTGTCAGGTCCTTGTAGACAGACCTGCAGTGACCCTGGTGGAACTCCTCTGAGGGGGGAAATGCTGCTGGGGTTTTAGTTGAATTGTTTTCAACATTACTTATTTATTGTGCACGTGTGTGAGTGTGTGTATGTGTACATATGTTGATATGGGTACAGTGTGTGAGTGTGTGTGTGTGTGTGTGTGTGTGTGTGTACATATGTTGACATGGGTACTGTGTGTGAGTGTGTGTGTACATATGTTCACATGGGTATCGTGTGTGAGTGTATGTGTATACATATGTTGACGTGGGTACCATGTGTGTGAGTGTGTGTGTATACATATGTTGATGTGGGTACCATGTGTGTGAGTGTGTGTGTGTGTACA
This sequence comes from Peromyscus leucopus, assembly GCF_004664715.2. Lineage (NCBI taxonomy): Eukaryota > Metazoa > Chordata > Mammalia > Rodentia > Cricetidae > Peromyscus > Peromyscus leucopus. The sequence continues at coordinate 74,759,412 of NC_051070.1, forward strand.
TATGTTGATGTGTGTACCATGGCACATGTGTGAAGGTCAAAGGACAACTTGAAGCAGTTAATTCTCTCCTGCTGTCACATGAGTCCCAGGGACTGAACTCAGGTCACCAGGCTTGGCAACAATCCCTGTCACCCACTGAACCATCTTACCAGACCTAAGGTTTTCAGGAAGCCAGACGTGGGCTGGGGTGTAACTTAGTGGTCTGGCACTTGTCTAGGATGGATGAGGCCCTGGGTTCAATCCCAAGCAATGAAAATATTTTAAACTTAAAGCCAAGCTTTTCAGATAAATACTAGACACATCCATCAACAATGACCAATTATACCTCGTCTTATTTATTCTTTGCACAACAAGTCTAAGTTGCTAATAAGCCAGACAGTGTGAACAGTTCAGGGCCGGAGTCTGCAGAGTACACCAACAATGCTGCTGATTAAACTCAGAAGTACAAATGTCACATGTTTTCTGTCACATGTAAAATGTGTACGTATTTAGATAGAGAGAGACCGTGAACACAGAGGGGGGATTCTTTGAGGAAGAGGTTAAAGGGAGAGAGAGAGAGAGAGAGAGAGAGAGAGAGAGAGAGAGAGAGAGAGAGAGAGAGAGAGAGAGAGAAATAACAGGGGAAAGGAAAGACAAAATACCACATGTCGGGAGCCGGTAAGACCACCAAATCATAGGCCATGTTTACCTGGTGGCCTGAGATGGACCCCTGACACCCACAAAAAACCGGCTGTGGCAGTTCAACTCTGTAATCCCCGCACTTCTAGGGGAGGATGAGAGACGGAGGTCCAGAAGTTGCTCAGAAGCTCATTTAGTGCAGGAACAGAAACAAGAGACACTATCTCAGTGGACGGAGAGAACTGACTCCCGAGAGGTCCCACACGCCTGCCCTGATACGTGCGTACCAGCTGAGCCTCTCTCTCTCTCTCTCTCTCTCTCTCTCTCTCTCTGTCTGTCTCTCTCTGTCTCTCTCTCTCTCTCTCTCTCACACACACACACACACATACACACACAAATTAATAATTGATCATATTTGGAATCTAGATTTAACACATGCACACAGACTCACACCGTATGAACACAGAAGAGGTCTGGGAAGAAGAGGGTCATGGAGGGGAAAGAGAACGGAAGGGGCTGTGAAGACAGTGAACTACACTACACAGACGCAGGTTTGGGAAGTCTTGAAACCTATGCAATTTAGGGCAAAGAAGGCACAGTTACAGAATTTGTCACCTGTCTCTGAGGCCATTGGCAGACACTCAATAGACTGCAAACTCTGGCAAGTTCGCCGGTGGCCAAGGCAGCTCAGTAGCCCTGCTGGTTCATCTCTACTTTCCTTCCAGGGCTGAGATTTGACCGACTGTTAAATCCCCCGTGAGCCCTTCAGAGCATAGACTTCATGATTTCAACATGTTATTGAGCAAGGTGCTTTAATAGCTCACAGAGCAACCAGGAACACTAGAAGCTGCATAATCGGTAGAGTTTGTGTTTGAAACACCCGAAAACCCGTCACAAGGGGCTGGGTGATGCTCAGAGGGCAGGGAGGCTACGCCACAGGGTGGTTTACCATTTGCTACGGTGCAACCCTGCGCACAAGTCCTGGTTTGCTGCAGAGCCTTAGGCTGTTTCCAGGGTCCCTCACCCAATGACTCCCAGCTCTTAGCAATAGGGGATAGAAAGCTTCCAGTTGAGAAATTGTGTGTTTGAAGCTATGTGGTTAGTTAAGATCGCATATTATTCTGAATGACTCAGTCTTTGTCAGACTTCGGTTGGGGGCATGAATTTTATGCTGTCCACAGTTGTAAAGTCAGATGGCACCACCTCTTTCCCACCAGCCTACCCATCTTGATTCAGCAGCAGGCGATATAGGACTTGGCTTTCTGTGACATCGCTCCTTCAACGCCCAGTGGAATCATTTTACTCCTGTTTACATCTGGTACAGTGCAACCTTAGTATTATCGGGCAACACAAAAAACCTTCCATGCAGGCTTTAGGATAATTGTTAGATGATTCATTTTGAGTGCCAATAATAGAATTTGATCTGAGGTTCCTGCACACCTCTTATGATACATATATGCATTCAGCCTTCACTTTCAAAAGTCCTATGTTAATGTTCTCCATTTCTTCAAAGCTGCCAGAAGGATTTCTCCCATGTCTGATATAAGCTCTGGATGTGCATCCTGGATCGGTCCCACCATTCAGTGCAGTGATATTGCCTTGGTTCCCTCCTGTTTCCTCTCATCCCGGGAATTTCCTCCTGCGGCGTTCCAAACACTAGTAGCTCACTGCTCTGCTTCTCTGCCCCTTATTTCCTCATGGCCCACATGATGGTTGTCAGAACATTATAAACTGCCATGCAGTTAGATTTAAACACAGCTCTGGACATATAAGAAAAACACAACCAACATTCGTTTTTGTGAGTAGTGACATTGTTTATAACATGGATAAGACCTCTATGAATTTTAACAAAAAATTCTAAACCTAAAAAAAAAAAATTAATTTGGGAATTCATGGCTCCAAAATTTGAGAGATAAAAACAAAATGCCATGCCAATGATTAAGAACCCATACAAATAAACATTGGTCACTGCTCCATCACCACTGGCATTTAAAATCCACTCAAAATCACATCATCCCAGCTCAGGGGTCACCCAAACAGTAATTGAAAACCACATTCTGTGGTTCCCCTTGTGTAAACTGCTGTTTGCCCCAGGCTATTTTCAAAGCTGTAAGTAAATGGTGAAGGACACTGTCAGAAGTGTGTGTTCAAGAGGCAGGATAATCCAGAAAGCTTGACAATGATGGAGGTTTCACAGCCAAAAAACAAAATCCTGTGGTGGGGTTTGCAGCTTTCAATCCCTCACCGGTGGTTACATAGCTCATTTCCTCAATCTGAGCTCACATGGAAGAAACATGTTTCTTTTCGTACATGTATCCACCTCCCTCACCGGCAGAAATGTGTATCCCTTTAGACTCCATGGGGCAGAAGGGGGGGGGGACAGGGATGGGACGAGGGGAGGATGGGGGGGGACACCTAAGCTGACTCCTCCTCTCTTCCTCACACCCCACACAGATGCACAAATGTGCATCTCCTGGAGGGGCATCATCAGCCCATGCCATCAGCCCGTGCACACAGAAACAGGCTCCAGGAGACCAATACAGACTATTCGCAAAGCTGTCGAATAAATTTGCAGCTTTCCATCTCTGTTTTCAAATTTATCTTCTATTCGTTTAAACCCTGGAGACTGGTGGGCAACACAGAACCAGTGTAGAGAAATTCCTTTTGTGAATGCTGCTGGTGTCTGCTCTTTACAGGTGGAGGTAAGATGTGAGCCACTTAACAATGGCCAGATGCATACGGCCGAAGCTAATGATGTGAGTGAGCGGGCACAGCTGACCAGGACCGGCCCACAACCAGTGCTGCAGCTCACACTTCTCCTTACCCTTAGGAGACTGACCTTGAATTGGGAATTTGGCTCTGATGATGACACAAAGACACGAGTCATGTGATTTCCCTGGCATTGCCCTGTTTTATGCTCTGTAGCAGTTGTCAGTGGGATGTCTCGCATTTTCTGGCGTGTTGGTAGGTTGGTTGTCCTTCCTTATTTCAGAAGGGATCCCTGGAACACAGGAGCCTCGTCCGTGTGGCTCTTCACTGCAGTCGTGCGGTCGGTTGACATACCCTGACTCCTGTGGAGTTTCCACAAGTGTGTTGACTGAACTATTGCCTGTGCTCCAGAGAACCCTGTGGTCAAAGAGAGCTCAAGGGAACAGTGACATGGAGTCCGGGAGTGGGCGAGTTGGTTTTGTTCCCGCAGTTAGAGGAGGAGCTGGCCGCAGTGGTTTACATCAGCGATCCTGTCGGGAGGCTGAGGCAGGAGTATTGCCATGAGTTCAAGGCCAATGTGGGCTACAGGGTGAGATCCTGGTCCAGACAGAGATACATAGATAGATGGGGGGTGGGGGTAGCCATTCCAGCTTTGATCTGGAAGTTCCAACCCCCATTGAGGCTTCGGTAACTGTCACACCTACAAGGCGGGACTGAGAGAGGACCCTGAAGACCGGAGTCTGGATGTGCCAGCTCTCTTGGTTCCTGGATTCTGGACGCTGGAGGTAGATTGAGCAGAGTTCTCCAGAGAACACCGCAGGACTGCGCCACACCTTTCCCAGACCCTGTAGCCTATCCCTTCCCTTGTAAGTCACCCCACCAAATAAACCTCCCTTTTAACTACGTGGAGTGGCCTTAATAATTTCACCAATGGGGAGGGGAGAGAGAAAAAGGAGGAGAAAGGAGAGAGGGAGTTCCCATATGCCCCAGTTTCCAGAACAAAAAGATAACTGGGCTGGGGAGATGATATGTGGTTAGAGCACTCGCCACAAAAGCAAGAGGCCTGGAGTTTGGATCTCCAGAAGCCAAGTACATGCCAGGTGAGTGCCGCAGCTTGCCTGTAATTTACAGCCTGGGAAGACAGAGACCGGAGCCCAAGAGTTAGCTGGCTAATGAAAGGAGCCATAGGGGTGAGCTCTGGGTTTGACTGAGAGGCCCTGTCTCAAAAGTAAATATAAAGAAATGAGGTAGAGAACAATTAAAGAAGATTCTCGACATCACCCTGGACCTTCACACGTGCACATGAAATGAAAATATAAAGCTTCAAAATTCATATTTTATTTAAATTTCCTACTCCTTCAGTGTGTGCTGTATTTCTTTATCTGCTGTGACTGAAAGAATGATTACTAAGTCTTTTTTTTTTTGCTTTGAGACAGGGTTTCTCTGTGTAACAACAGCCCTGGCTGTCCTGCATCTCACTTTAGAGACCAGACTCACAGAGCTCCACCTCCCTCTGCCTCCCAAGTGCTGGGACTAAAGCATGTGCCAACGCACCTGACTGTGATCTCTAAATCTTAACAAGCCAGTGTTTTTATAGAAATATGGAAACAGAAACTGCATGAAATTCAACAATTTCTTAATGCTGGCCACATGCATATTTTGCCACAATAACAACTGAATTAAAGTAAAATAAAATGTTTGTGTGTTTTTGGAGACTAGGACTTACTGTCTAGTCCTGGTTGGTCTGGAACTCACTATGCAGGTCAGGCTGACCTTGAACGCTGAGATCTGCCTTGCTTCCTGAGTGCTAGGATTAAAGGGAAAGTGCGCACCACCATGCCAGGCTCAAATATAAACTTTCTAAGTTCTGGGGATAGACATTGGAAATAGTGGCACAGTGGTGTGTTCGCATTTAATAACACTCCCAGCTTGTTAAAATGGTAAGTTCTGTTAGGTATATTGTACAGAAATTTAAAAATTAGTTTAAAGGGGCTGGAGAAAGGACTCAGCTGTTGAGAAGACCCATGGCTCCTTCAGAGGGCACCCATGTTGTTGGCTCAGAACCGCCTATAACACCAGCTCCAGGGGATCTGATGCCTTCCTTTGGCTCCCAAGGGCACTGACAGACATGTATACACACACACACACACACACACACACACACACATAATTTGTACAGTGTATCTTTAGGGCAAGCGAGGGACTGAATTTTCAGTTACTCCATTTAATTTAATCTCTGCTGATTTGTGTTTAAATCTGAATGGCCACATGTGCTGGGCAGGTACTATTATAAACAGCACATAGCAAAGTGCTCCGGAAACTTCATGATGCAGTTTGAGATGGTCCTTTGGATGGATTCCCCTCCCCCACATAACTTCTTATGAAAGTGCCAGCAGACAGACTGTCAGTGGGGCTGCTGGGGTAGTGACCAGCATACCCATTGCCTCCAGCTGGCAGTTGTGAATGTTCACCTTATTGTCACAGTTAATACTTGAGGCCAAAACTGGGAAACCAGAAAGTTACATGTTCACCGCTGGACTCCAAACTAGTCCACTAACCCTGACTTCCCTATTACTAATTAGTTAATTTTTTTCATATTTTTAAGCTAATTGAACCAGAAATGCCACAATGTAATGACAGACATCGGTTAATATAATTTATAAAGTGACCTCAGATGCCAGGGAAGGTTGCTTCCCAGTAGGGTAAGACCTCTTTGTTACTTGATTATTAAGAGTAAAAGTCACCAACCAAGCTGGGTGTGGTGGCAACAGGACTTCAGTCCCAGCACTGGAGAGGCAGAGGCAAGCAGATCTCTGTGAGTTCAAAGCCAGCCTGCTCTACATAGTGAGTTCCAGGACAGCCAGGGCTACATGATAAGACTGTGTATCAAATAGATAGGTAGGTAGGTAGGTAGGTAGGTGGGTGGGTAGGTAGGTAGATAGATAAATAGATGATAGACAGACAGATAGATAGATAGATAGATAGATAGATTGATAGATAGATAAAAGAAAGTTACCCATCATTGTATATGTGAGGCCTCAAATGAGACACAGCTATGATCCAGAAAGTGTGGCCAAGATGCCAGATTAACTTTTTTAAAAATATATTTATTTATTTATTTATTTTTGGTTTTTCAAGGCAGGGTTTTTCTGTGTAGCTTTGGAGCATGTTCCTGGAACTCACTTTGCAGACCAGGCTGGCCTTGAACTCATAGAGATCCACCTGCCTCAGCCTCCGGAATGCTGGGATTAAAGGCTTGTGCCACCACCCACTGCCCAGCTTAACTTTTTATTTTTAACAAAATTATGCTCACTTTTAATTTGGTTTGTGGGCGTGGCTATAAAATAATATCTGGGCACAGTGATACAAACCCCCAGTCCCAGCTCTTTAGGAGATTGGGTTAAAAGAACTACCAGGCCAGTGTGGGCAGCACAGCGGGAGACAGGTTCCTTTGTGTAACAGCCTTAGCTGTCCTGGAACTCACTTTGTAGACCAGACTGGACTGGAACTCACAGACATCCATCTGCCTCTGCCTCCGGAGTGCTGGGACTAAAGGTGTGCGCCACAACCAGGCTTTAGATTGCCTTTTTTAAAGATTTTTTTATTATTATTATTTGATAATTTGAGACAGGGTCTCTGTATGTAGACCAGGCTGGCCTCGAACTCACAAAGATCCACTTACCTCTGCCTCATGAGTGCTGGGATTAAAGATGATTTCTTTATTTATAACTTACAAAGGTCATTTTTATTTGTATGCGTGTTTGCCTGGGTGTATGCATGCATATCTATGCATCATGTGCATGCCTGGTGTCCCAAGAAGCCTGAAGGGGGCGTCAGATCCCCTGGAACTGGAGTTACAGATGCTTGTGAGCTGTCCACGTGAGTGCTGAGAACCAAACTTGGGTCTTCTGCAAGAGCAGCCAGTGCTCTTAACAGCGGAGCAGATTATGTGGGCAGATTCTCCTGAGACCAGCTAGTCAACTCTGACACAGTCTCAGTGTTCTCCTGAAGCTTCATCCTAAAACCTCTTTAGATCCCCCTGGCTGGGATTGGGGTAAATAGGAATTTGGGGCGGTGATGGCACACACCTTTGATGCAGCACTTGGGAGGCAGAGGCAGGTGAATCTCTGTGAGTTTAAAGCCAGCCTGGTCTACAGAGTGAGTTCCAGGACAGCCAGAGCTGTTACACAGAGAAACCCTGTCTCTTGAAAAACTTGAAAAAAAAGGGGGGGGGGGATTTGTCCTGTGGTCCTCTGCAAGTAGGCGAGGCTGACTCTGCATGATGAAGGTCCTGTTTCTAAAGGACTGGCTCTTTACTTCTAAGGAACATCATCCTGGCTTTCCAGGCATGTCTAGAGCTGCTGATGACTTTCTCCCTCAAGGTCACTGTAGTCTCTCAGATGTTTCCTGGTCTCAAAAATTCAGAGTCAACTAGATCTTCGATTCCAGCTGGGCAGAGTACCATTAGAACTGTCATATCTAACCATTAGAACCGTCATATCTAATCACTGCCAATATCTTTTCAATATTTCCCACCCGTCATGCCCATGAGAATAGAATGAGCAAGAAACAATTCTGGAAGGGACTGTCACACTCCACTAAATGAAAATTTACTTTTTTTCTCAGATTTATTTTTATTATTATATGTGTGTGAGTGTTTTGCCTTTATGTATATCTGTGCACCACATGCATGCTTTTGGTACCCCAAGGAGTTGGTAAGCCTCCATGTAGGTGCTGGGACTCAAACCTGGGTCCTTTGCACAAGTGTCCTTAACCACTGAGCCAACTCTCTAGCCCCAATGACTTTAATTCTTTAAAAAAAAAAAGTAAGAAAGAAAAAGATTCAAATTTAACAAATTGAGCAGTTGTGTGAAACAGTGCCACGTTCTGGGAACCATGGAGGAGGAGACAGTGCCATCCATGTTTAAGGAACCATAGGGAAGAAAAGGTATTTCCTGGGTCCATTGCAACATTGCAATTAGGCATACGAAAGAGGAATTTGGAGTGAGTGTCGAGGGAGGAAAACAATTCAGAATTATATGCTTCACCTCAGAGGCTAAGAGAAATCTAAGCTATGGAGTGTATTAAGAAGCCTGGTATTATAAGACTCCAAAGCTGCCAGTTCCTAGTCCTTGGCACAATCTAATTTTTCCTCAAATAAAAATAAAATGCAAAATGAGCGGGGGAGAGATAGTCACGGACAATAGCAAGACAGGATTCAGCTTCCAGCTTAGGTGCACTAAACTGTAAATAGATCAAGGTTTTGCGGTTACGGGAGTTACCTGGTAGGAGTCGGCAACGCTACTTTATTGTGTGCCTTCCTTGTTGATCCTGACGAGAGTGGGCTTCTTGAATGTCCAACTGTAACTCATCAAGCAAAGATGACAGACTTTAAGTGCCACATGTATTCTTTTTAACTTCTTAAACAACCGCTCCACGTAAGTTCAAATAGACGAGTATTCTGGGAAGTGTCAATTCTATTCAGCCAACTACAACCGAAGGGGGAAAATGGACTGTACCTTTTGTATTTTCATACATTTTAATGACTGGTTTCTATTGATTGCTGTGCTTTTTTTGCAAGTTAAGGTGGGGGGGATCAGACATCACATTGCCTGTTTCCTGACAACGGAAAGTTACGTTGATTGCACCTCAAAAATGATCCATACTGATATTAAGTTTATGGTGTCGGGAGGAGGAGACAAGAGGGAACTTAATTTGAATTTAGAAAGTCTCTAAATGATAATTGAATCACAAGTCTGGATTATAATTCTAGGAGCAACACTTGACTTGGTCAAAATCACTGTTAGGAAGAGATGCAATTTCTACACAGTACTTCACATTGATTAAGTAATGTGTGAAAATGAAAAAAAAAGTATTTGAATCTTAATCACAGTCATTTGCATGAAATAAAAGTCTGTGTCAAGGGAATGCACATTATAATAACTCCTGGGTGTTTTGGTTGCATCAGTGAGCAAAGAAGTTGTATGCATTTTTTGTGCTGATATACAAGAATTCCTTTTATTTTTACTGTATCTTTGATTGTACAAAAATTCAGCAATATAGGATTTGGGGTGGTGAGAGACAACAGTTGATTAACTACCTCAACAATGGCTGTAATTAAAACAGATGTTTGATAATGCATGCATCTGAATTAAACTAGGAACAAAAAGGGAGAATGGAGAAATAGGAATTTGGTATGAACCTCATTCTCAGCACAGCTCTCCATTAGATAGGAAAGTAATAAATTAGGGCATGAACTTCAGAAAAAATCTCTTTTCTGCATATCTCTGTGCCTACTGCTATTTGTTCAGAACTAAGCTTTGTGCCCATGTGCTGCATCTCCAAACCCTACCTGAAACTGGCCTTCCAATCTGCAGATCCTGCATGGGCACTGTTAATAGCATCCATTTCACTCCTACTGAGTGTCTTCAAAGTCCTCAGTGCCTTTAGTGCAGCATAATGGCATACTCTGTAATCCCAGCTACTTGGGAGGCTAGCACAGGGAATCGCTGGAACCCAGGAGTTCATGGCTAACCTGGGCCATATAGGCAGACCCTGAGTCCAAAAACCAAAATGAAAATAAAGTGTTCCCAGACCCTGGAGACAGACTTTCCTGCTTTGTTCACACCTAACAACTAAAATTATTTTTTAATCATCTAAAACCTCCTACTTGGGTTCCTGTAGTGTTGAGCTAGTTTTTAAAATCTTATTTTGAGTCTCTTTGAGAATAACACTATCTGAGAATGGAGATGGTATTCCTGTCACTCCTCTGATTATGAGGGAGGAAAGAATGCTGAGGAAATGACAGTTCCCATCCCCAAAGAGATTACTGGAAATAATAATAGCTGTTTTTGAGGTTTATAAGACTAAGTAGACTTCAACTATAAGGCTAGTTGAGCCCAGATTAGAACAAAGTTGGTAGAAAATGTCCTCTGTCGGAGATGAACTGTGTCTGGGACAGATGGAGAGCCCAGATAAGACAATAGTAGATACTGCAGAGTCAAAAATACAAAGAGAGTAATTAAAAACCAACAAACAGGGGCTGTTCTTCCAGAGGTACTGAGTTCAGTTCCCAGCAACCACATGGTGGCTCACAACCATCTGTAATGAGATCTGGTGCCCTCTTCTGGCCTGCAGTTATACATGCTATAAACACAATAAATAAATAAATCTTTAAAAAACAAAACAAAACAAAAAAACCAACAAACAAAAACTCACTATTGTGATAACAGGAAACCATTGTGAGCCCAGTGTCCCCTTTGTGGGGAAGCGCATGGGGTAAAGTGCCGGGCATTCGGCTCAGTGGGAAAAGTGCTGCTGAGTAAGCATGGGGACCTGAGTTCCGATGCCCAGTGCTCGGGCAGAAGCTGGGTGCCTGTAATCCTTGTGTTAGGGAGGGAGAGGCAAGAGGATGTGGAGCTCCCTGACCAGCCAACCTAGCCAAGCAGTGAGCTACACACACACACACACACACACACACACACACACACACACACACACACAGACCTAAAGAAGACGGTGGCTCCAATAAAGTATCCAAATGAGTGTGTTGAGACTAGTGCCCGGAGTCCATTGCACACTCAAAAGTCAAGAACACTGCAGACTCCGAGCATCCCTTTCCTGACACAGCATGCCTTCTCTCAGCCCCCGGAGTTAGCTGAGATCCTTTCCTATCTGTCTTCTAGAACATTGCAGACTTTCTTACAAAGTCTGCTAAAATAAACAAGCCTTGGGTCCAGCCTCACAAAATCCTTAGTCCATGTAAGAACACACAACTTACAGACACACCTCTTCCTTTCTGCCCTTCCTCCCACCAGCCCGCTCAGGTGCTGGCATGTCCAATGTCAATTCCCTCCTCGTGACTTCTCTGAAATCCCCCAAGTCCATAAAACTGAATCCAGATTCCATCTCTTAGAAGTTTCCTGTGACCATCCAGGCCACCTTAGTGTCTTTCTTGCCTCCCCCACCCACCCCATGTTACATCTATCTGCAGACAGCACTTCCCACCTGAGCTCGTAATCATCAATATTCTCCTGCCCTTCTTGTGAGCTCTTATTGGTTTGTTTTGTTGACTTTTTGTTTTTGTTTTTGTTTTTTGACAGGGTTTCTCTCTGCAGCCCTAGCCCTGGCTGTTCTGGAACTCACTCTATAGACCAGGCTGGCCTTGAACTCAGAGATCTTCCTGCCTCTGCTTCCCCAGTGGTGGGATTAAAGGCATGTGCCAACACTGTCCAGCAGTTGTAAGCTCTTAAAGATTGGGACGCTGTCTTCCCTTTGTCTCATCCCTTCTTTCTTGCCTTTATCTTTCCACAGATATGTATTCAGTACTGCCACGGTTTAAGTCTGGTTCGCCCTTCGTTCACGTGCCTATCCCTGTATCCGTGTAGACATGGTGGGTCTGCTAACAGTGGGAACCTAGAAGAGGGTAATTAGGCCATGGGATCAACTCTCCTGAGCAGACTGGTGCTGTTTCCTGTGAGTGGGTCAAGTCTAGTAAGAGTGGGTCAGTTTCTATGAGTTCTGAAGATCCTGTACCGCAGTGGGTTGAGAGCTCGCTTTCCATGCTCTAAGCCATAGATTTGACCACTAGGATCACACAAACCCAGTATGGTGTCATGCCAGCAAGGCCAGCTCTTGGGAGGTGGATCAGAAATTCAAAGTCATCCTTGGCTACATAGTGAGTTCAAGGCTAGTCTGGGGTCTATGAGACCTGTCTTTCTGTCTTGTCAGGTGACCCCTGTACAGGAATCCCATTATTGTGATGCTGCTCACTGTTAGGACCTCACCAGAGTTGAGCAGATGTTGGTGGCATGCACTTGAGCCTCCACAACGTTAGCTGAGGAAACGCTTCTTCTTTAGACTTTGCCTAGAGTCAAGGATTTTCTTAGGACAATACAAATGACTAAGATAGGTGCCTACCCTATGCCAATTAGAGCACTTCCTAGACCTCTTTGGAGTATCCGCAGCAGGAAAACACATGGACATTGTTTGGAGGAGTTTGTGCAGCTCTCCACAAGTCTGGATATTTCCATTTAAGTCATCTGCTCCTTCCTCCCGAAATACATCTAACCCACTCTCTTTGACAGAAGCCCCAGCCTCAGCAGCCTCACAAGCCCAGTTCATTCTCTCTGAGGGGCGTGGGGAGGACAAAATGGAAAGCAAACCCTGCTTGTGAAGACTTTCCTGTCTCCAGTTCTTCCTTACTTTGTGTGCCCTTCATTTATTCATGGACCACAGCCTCCTTGTGATATTCCATATAACAATACATACGTGCCACCTGTGCTGGCTAGCTTCACGTCAACTTGAGAGAAGCTAGAGTTATCTGAAAGGAGGGAACCTCAATTGAGAAAATGCTTCCATAAGATCCGGCTGCAGGACGTTTACTTAATTGGTGATGGATGGGGGTGGGTCCAACCATAGTGGGTGGTCCCATCCCTGGGCTGGTGGTCCTGGGTTCTATAAGAAAACAGGATGAACAAGCCATGATGAACACACCAGTAAGCAGAACCCCTCCATGGTCTCTGCATCAGCTCCTGTCTACAGGTTTCTACCCTGTCTGAGTTCCTGTCCTGACTTCCTTTGATGATGAACAGTGATATGGACGGGTAAGCCAAATAAACTCTTTCCTCCTCAACTTGCTTTTGGACATGGTGTTTCATCACATCAATGGAAACCCTAACTAAGACACCACCCAATACTCCCTAGGGTGATGGTTAATAAGATAATAGATGTAAGACTTTAAGCTTGTCTAAAGGAAGGCACACAATGCCTAAAAATGAAGTTATTAGGCAACTGATCCGGTTAAAAATGCAGGTTGCAAATGAACCTGTAAAGTGTTGAAATGAAGCCACAGCAACAGAGACTAATGTTTAATTTGCCCTAAAGGACCAAGAAGCATTTCCAAAGCTTTCTTTAATATGAATCAACTCCATCATAAATGTTTTAAAGACATTTTGTAAGAGGGAGAGAAGTTTTTGCTTGTAGAATAAAGATGAATTCCTTTAGCCAGGATTCAGGTCCTTCTGTTTGCTCCCATTGGAGTAGGTGTTAGCTTTTTCTCCCATGGAAATATGCCTTTACATTAAAAAATATTATTTACAATTAAGTAATAATTATTCATGTTTGTAGTGGTGTCCAGTGTGTTATTTCCAAACAGGAATACATTGTATAATAATTTCATGAGGGTAATTTCCAAGACCCTTCTCTAAGCCACTTTGAAATATATACAATATATGTTCGTATTAGCTGTAACCACTCTACTATGTTGAGAATACCAGGACTTATGTGGTAAAATTTAATATCCTTTTATGTAGCTGGAGTTTTCCTGTGTCCACCCAGCTCCTTCAGCCCCTCAGACCCAAGTAAACACACAGAGACTTATATTATTTACAAACTGTATGGCTGTCGCAGGCTTCTTGCTATCTAGTTCTTATATCTTTTTTTGGGGGGGGGGGGTTGAGACGGGTTTCTCTGTGTAGCTTTGCGCCTTACCTGGAACTCACTTGGTAGCCCAGGTTGGCCTCGAACTCACAGAGATCCGCCTGGCTCTGCCTCCTGAGTGCTGGGATTAAAGGCGTGTGCCACCACCGCCCGGCTAGTTCTTATATCTTAAATTAACCCATTTCTATTAATCTATAAGTTGTCACGTGGCTTGTGGCTTACTGGTATTTTATATCTTGCTTCTCATGGCGGCAGCAGCTGGCAGCGTCTCCTGACTCAGCCTTCCATTTTCCAGCATTCTCCTCTCTGCTTATCCCACTTATACTACACTTCCTGCCTGGCTATTGGCCAATCAGCATTTTATTTATCAATCAATCAGAGCAACACATTCACAGCATACAGAAAGATAACCCCAGCAGTTCCCCTTTTCTTTTTTTCCAAAAGGAAGTTTTTAACTTTAACATAGTAAAATTACATATAACAAAACAATTATCAAACAAGAATTACAGTTATAATATCTAGTCTATTTATAATATCTAGTGTATTTGTATTTGGCAAAATTAAAGAAGATATCCTATCTATGCTATATTTGTGAGTCTAAGGTTTTATATCTGACTTATCTTTTATCATAACTAAGGAAATTATAACTATCTAGTCTTCAACTACATCAAAGACTCCAGAAGAATATAATATTACCTGAGAAATGAGAGAAGGACGCAAACAACTTTCGGGAATCTTGTTAGAGTAGACACAGACAGCTGGCAGCCTGGATAGTCACCTAATGTTCTTTTGTAAAGTTGGGGCATCTGTCTTCAGCCCACAGGCCTAGAGTCTCCCAGTCACTTCTCTCTGTGTCCTGTAGAATGTCTGGCAGTTTCCTCTGTGAAGCAGAAACCTGAAGGACCATCTCGCCTTGCAAAGTTCAGTGGTCACCTTCCTATGGGTCCTGCATGTTCAGTTGATACATTTTTTTCAAGCAGTCCAGGCAAGAACAGTTTCTTGCCCAAATGGCTGTTTTTGCCAAGAAAAAGATAAATTCCTTATGGAGTATCTTCAACATCCATCTTTTTCTTTAAAGTAAATAAGTGCTGTTGGGGACAGACATGTCTCACTGTTCAGAAAGTCTAAATTTTTAAAACATTTTAAATGCCATATTCTGTAGGTCTTTGAAGTGTTTGAAGATTACCTACTTAATTGAATTATATCTATGTATACCTAGAAAACTTAACATGACTATAAGTTTGACTATCATAGAAGACTAATTATTAATCTGTATTTTTAATTATCCATTACAATCTAAATGAGTTACATAAACACAATACCTCAAATGAGAATAGAAATATATATACAGTATAACAAAATTAAGTTTAAACTTGTATCAATAAACTAAAATCCATAGCAATGTAAACATTTTTAAACAAGTTGTGATTATTTATCCTATCATATCTATATTATATTAAAAATTCTCAGCAAATTAGCTATGGGAAGAACATACCTCAGTTCAATAAAGGACATATAGGACCAATCCATAGCTAGCTAGCATCGTACTGAG